>NW_025333530.1:0-1297500 GCF_019186645.2 Phyllostomus hastatus
GAGTTACTGTGTCATTGCTAGATTGAAACAGTATTGCAGATGGTATGAAGTATCGGAAGAGTTATATTATCTTAAAGCATGTATAATATTGCACAACAGCTTTGTGCCAGAGACAGAGAAGCGTGGGGTGGTCCAGAAGGGAAAAGTGGTCTCAGAACCCCTCCCTGAGAGTCGAACACAGGAAGAGAGAGAGAATGAGGAGATAGACCTCATTAATGCTCTGAACCCAGGGAATGGGAGCTCACAGACGGGGGGAACTCCAGTGGTGCTGCGACCTCCCGAAGAGTCGGGGCCGCCAGGACTCCCCAGACCCAATGGGTGGGGGTCGGCTCTGGAGTACTGCTGCTACCTTCACAGGTGGGAGGGGCCTGCGCACTACCTGCCTGTGGGGTACCTCAGCCTCAATGGGTGGGGGTTGGCTCTGGAGTCCCGGTGCCCCAAAAGGTGGGAAGTGTCTGTGCTTTGCCTCCGTCCAGCCCCCTGTGGGGGGGGGGCGGTCTCCGCGGGGCACCGCCCTCTGCAGGTGGGAGGAGCCTGGCCCCCTCTGAGGGGTGAGGCCTTGGGGCACCACCCTCTGCAGGTGTGAGGGGCCTGGCCCCCTCTGAAGGGCGAGGCCTTGGGGAACCACCCTCTGCAGGTGGGAGGGGCCTGGCCCCCTCGGCAGGGCGAGGCCTTGGGGCACCACCCTCTGCAGGTAGCAGGGGCCTGGCCCCCTCTGCAGGGCGAGGCCTTGAGGCACCACCCTCTGCAGGTACCAGGGGCCTCCGAGAGGGCACCACCTTCACAGCTGGTGGAGGATTCTACACCTCCAGCCTCACATGGGATGAGGACTACCAGTGCTGGGGTACCTCCCCCTGCACAGGCAGTGGGAGCCACCTCAGTACTCTCTCCTCCTGTAAAGCCAACTGCTCCACCTCCACCTGCTGAGCAATGTGTCTCACCCTCCAGAACTCGCCAGGGCACCTCCTATAACCGGGGAGCCTCCAAAGGTGTAGCCAGCCAGTACCCTTTGAGGCAATACCCGATAGGCGGAATAAATGGAGAAGGCCAGCCCGCTGGTTACTATTGGGCTCATACTCTGTTCTCCACTTCCGACTTGCTCAACTGCAGGAATGCCAATCCCTCATATAGGAGTGACCCTCAGAAGATGGCAGATCTTATTGCCTCTATTTTTGCCACTCACCACCCAAACTGGGCAGACATACAGGCCCTCCTGAACATTTTGCTAACAGCAGATGAAAGACGTTTGGTTCTAAGTAGGGCTGATCAGGAGGCCCAGCGTCTCCGTGATGAGGACACCGAGGGAATTCTTAACCCAGTGGAGGCAATTCCTCGGGTAGACACTAAGTGGGACCTGCATAGCAGAGATGGCTTAACCTCTTTAAGACACTATAGAAAGTGCATATTGGAAGGACTTAGGAAAGGAGTGTCCAAGCCGAGGAGTCTGAATATGATACAGACTCTCCAGCAGAAGCCAGATGAGGATGCTTCTGAATTTCTAGAGAGGATCTATCAGGCATATAGGGAATACACGGACGTTGATCCAGAGGCACCAGAGAACGTGAGAATGGTAAACATGACTTTTATTGGGCAGAGTGCTCCAGATATCAGGAAAAAACTTCAGCGTGTAGATGGAGTACTGGGAATGAGCTCCTCCCAGCTAGTGGACATAGCCTTTAAAGTTTGCAATGCCCGGGAATCAGGGAAGGCAAAACGGGCCACAGTGTTTTTGGAGCTAGCCCAGGGAAACCGAAAGAAGTGGGGCCCTAGGGCAGAAAAGGGAAACTCATCGGGTGCCCGCCACTGGGCCAGAAGCAAAAGGGGCCCTATGGACAAGAAAGGCGCACTAGGCCGTAATCCATGTGCCTGTTGCAAGGAGGAGGGGCCCTGGAGGAATGAGTGCCCCCATCGCAAACGGGGAAAGGAACCAGGGTTAAAAGAGAATGATGGTTAAATCTGGCTGCGAAAAGTATGTGTAAAGGTTGTGAAAGTTTTAAACCTGGAGTAGAGGAAACCTGAACTACTCGTTTTATGGTTTCATGAAAAAAGAGCAAATTTCTCACATTGGTTTTGTTTGTGATCAGAGACCTGTACCTGAAGACCTGGGAAAGGTCACCTGTAACCGGTTGGGGAGCATGCCTTTGCCCCTGGGGACCCAGGAAGGGTCATTTGGGGCTGACGAGTGCTTCAGCCAGAGGCAAAGGGGGCATGTCTGTGCCAAGAGACCGGACCTGAAGGAGCATGTCTCTGCGAGGCACCAAGGGACGCATTGGTGCAAGAGAATGCTTCTACCTGTGTATTATTCTGGAACTCCACATGTTTTGGATTTCACTCTGTATCTGCTCTGAGAAGGAAATTGAGGATTCCAGGGAAGGTTGAAACTTCACACTCTGTAGGAAAGTTTGAGAAGCCTGGTGGATATCAGAAGGAAAAGGATTTTCCTTCACGCTTTGTATTTTTCTCCCTACCTGATCCCTCCAGAATTTGGCATTCTGAAGGAGTGAGCGATAATATAAGGTTTCTTTGCATAAAACCAATAAGACCAGTCGTTAGTAGTGCTTTTGTTAACCAAGACTTTGACTGGAATGTCACGCCTGAAGGAGGCATGCATGGGTTCTGGTCGTCACCGGAAAGCCCTGAGGAACTGGGATTGACTTGTGAAGCGAGAGTATGCCCACGAAAAAAGCCTGGTACTTTGGTTGGTTGTGTGGTTCATGGTAGTCTTTCCAGGGAAGGAACGAAGGTTGCTTTCCTGAAAGATGGCCACAAGGAACCTGTAAGCACAACGGAAGCCTCAAGGATTTGAGTGAAACAACTGGTACAGGCGAAGCCAGATGGTGGACGTGTGGCTCTGCTTCTGTGCCCCAAGGGGGGGGGGGCAGACTGAGAAGTCGATCTAAAGGCTGCCTGTGTGAGTTCCAGCAAAGTAGACTCAAGGATCATAAGTGATCCAAGCTGCTCTTGGTGTGTTTATGCAAACAAACAATCAAAATTAAAAGCGGGACTCAAAGTAGTCCCTTTAATAACAGTGAGGGTGATCTTAAGGAGAAACATTATGGTTTGAGGAAAACACAATACTCAGTATTGAACATCAGAAATGGCGTGACTACTCGTCTTGAAAACTGGCTCTTCAATTTACAGGCACAAAGGATCTGTCAAATTGCCACTGTTAAATATCATTGTAGCAAGGGCCTTGTAACAAGATGTCTTCCCAAAAGACAGTCTCACAGGCACAGAGACTGGCTTGGGAATTTTTGTGTAAATTAGCCTGTGTGTTCTTCTGTTTTTGTAGGGCATATGCCTAGAACCTCATTACCTGAGTGACTGACGGTAATACAGGCCTCACTTAAGGAGCCCATTTTCATCATCAGCCCCTGAGATTCAATGGCTTGACTGAACTAAGTGGTTGGGTTGGTGAATGGTTTGGGTGGTGTGTGGGCTTCACTTTAGAACTAATTTTGCCTTTTCCGTCTTGATGGCTTGGACAGAAAGGGCCCCAGATATCTGAAAGGAGGGAAATCAATCCTAACATACTCCCCTTGGCCCGAGTGAAGTATAGTGGGCCACAAGAGTTTCGGATAGGTGTAGCATGCCTTGGACACCTTCCTCCTGATAAGCCATTCTTTACTTAAGCCCTTGCCTTTGCCATTTAGTGGTTATAATTTAATTGTGCCTTGCAACTTTTTCCAAATCTGTCACCTCCAGAATATGACCAGGAGGCCAACGGTCCAGTAATGCCAGCCTTGGGACACCGAGCCTGAGACTTCCTGGTGACAGCCAAATGACCAGGATTCTGTAAGGTCCTTCCCCTTACAGGAAGGACTCCCTCCATGCTGCATCCCCCACCCCCTTTCAGGGCACCCCTGACCCATGGGTGGGTAGAACAACGTCCATTTCCAGCCGGAAGCAGTTACAAGAAGATGAGACCTTCGTCCATTGTCCTTTATAAGATTATAAAGTGGGTGTAAATCTGAAAGGAGGGATTGTACCAGGGTGCAGCCAAGAGGGGAGCCTAACTGGCTCCACACCACAGGGCCACACCTGCCCAGAATCTGGCAGCTGTAGCCAATTGTGTGTGGAGCCGGAAATAGGGCTTTAGAGGAAGATTGGTGCTGGGACTTAAACCGAGACTCGGTAGCCATTGGAGGGGTAGAATCATGCGTAGCCCTGCAAGAGAGAACCATGCAGCTATAGCAGAGTGAAGGCTCTCGCGGCCCTGAGAAGGAGAACCATGCGGCCTTGATGGGGTGGATACTCTTGCAGCCCTAGGAGGGAGAACCACGCGGCTCTGGCAGAGTGTGGACTCCCGTGGTCCGAGACGAGAGGACCACGTGCCTTTGCCAGAGTAGGGACCCCGGCAGCTTTAGGAGATGCGGTACTCTGGACTGGGCAAAGCGGAAAAGAAGGAAGGACTGTGTCTGTTTGTGGGTGCTTTAAGGGACTTTAGGATTTTTGGTGAAGACATTAGTTTCCTACTTTAAGTTTGTATAGCATGAAATAAACGTTTCCTTTCCTTTTCACAAATCTCTGGCATTGAGAGACGTCTTTCCTGTGGCAGCAGCATAACGGACCTGGGGACTTCTTTCAGTAATAGTATATCGTCCCAGTTCCCCCTTGTTTGTTCTTAACAGTACTAGGCTATTTTGAGTACAGTGTACTTGTAATACAGTTTGATATCAGGTACTGTGATTTCTCTAGCTTTGCTCTTATTTCTCAAAATTGGTGGAGCTATTCAGGGTCATTTATTGTTCCATATAAAGTTTTGAAGTATTTGTTCTATATCTGTGAAGTATCCCAATGATACTTTAAAAGGTATTACATTGAATCTATAAATTGCTTTGGGTAATATGGACATTTTGATGATGTTAATTCTTCCAATGTGTAAACACAGTGCATGTTTCCATTTGTTTGTGTGTTCCATAATTTCTATCTTCAGTGCTCTGTCGTTTTCTGAGTACAGGTCTTTTACCTCCTTGGTTAGGTTTATTTCTAGGCATTGTTGTTTTCTTGTTGCTATATGAAATGGAATTTTTTTCCTGATTTATATTTCTGGTATTTTATTGTTGTACAGAAATGTCTTTGAATTCTGGAAATTGGCATTGTACCCCACTGTTTGGCAAAATTCTTTTATTAGGTCGAGCAGTTCTTTGGTGGAGTCTATAGGGTTTTTTATGTACACTATCATGTTATCTGCAAACAATGACAGTTTTTTTTCTCTTTTCCAATTTGAATACCTTTAATTTTTTTTTGTCTGATTGCTGTGGCTAGGACTTCCAATACTATGTTGAATGGGAGTGGTGAAAGTGGACAACCTCATCTTGTTCCTGATCTTAAAAGAAAAGATTTTAGTTTTTGACCATTGAGTGTGATGTTGAATGTAGGTCTCTCATACATGGCCTTTATTATGTTGAGGAATGCTCCCTCTATTCCCACTTTGCTAAGTGTTTTTAAATACTTAGCAAATTATTTGTACAGTGGACAAATACTTGTGTTTTAAATTTGTACAGTGGACAAATTTAAGTGTTTTTAAATACTTAGCAAAGTATTTAATACATAGTACATAGTACATAAATGAGTGCAGTACCTTATCAAATGCTTTTTCTGCATCTATTGATATGATTATATGATTTTTATCTTTGCTTTTGTTTATGTGATGTATTACATTTATTGATTTGTTAATATTGTACCATACTTGCATCCCTGAAATGAATCCCACCTGGTCTTGTGGTATGATCTTTTTAATGTATTGCTGGAATTGATTTGCCAATATTTTGTTCAGGATTTTAACATCTATGTTCATCAGTGATATTGGCTTGACATTTTCTATCTTTGTTGTATCTTTTTCTGGTTTTGCGATTGGGATGATGCTGTCCTCAAAAAAGAGTTGGGGAGTATTCTTTCTTCTTGGATTTTTTGGAATAGTCTGTGAATGATAGGGGTTAGCTCTTCCTTACATCCTTTGTAGAATTGTCCTGTGAAACTGTCCAGTCCAGGGCTTTTGTGTGTTGGGAGTTTTTTGATTACTGCTTCAATTTCATCAGTTGTTACTGTTCTGTTCAGGCTTTCTGCTTCTTCTTCACTGAATTTTGGAAGATTATATTTTTCTAGAAATTTGTCCATTTTGCCTAGGTTTTCAAATTTCTTAGCATATGGTTCTTCATAGTAATTTCTTCTAATCCTTTACATTTCTGTAGTATCAGTTGTAATCTCTCCTCTTTCATTTCTGATTGTGTTTATTTGGGTTCTCTCTCTTTTTTTATTGATGAACCTGCTTAAAGGCTTGTCAATTTTGTTTATCTTTTCAAAGAACCAGCTCCTGGATTTATTGTTCTTTTTGTCTTTATGCCATTTAATTCTGCTCTGATCTTGGTTATTTCCTTCCTTTCACTTGCTCTGGGCTGTCTTTGTTGTTGTTCCTTGAGTTCTTGTAGGCATAGGGTTAGGTTGGTTGTTTAAAATGTTTTTGTTTTATTTTTTTTATGTAGGTTTATGTAGCTATGAATTTCCTTCTCGGGACTGCCTTCGCTGTGTCCCATAAGTTTTGGGTTGTTGTGAGTTCATTTTCATTTGTTTCCGGGAACTTCTTGAGCAGTCTTTTTTGATGCTACTATTGTCTTAAAGTCTATCTTTTTGTGTTAAAAATATAGCTGCTTTTATTCGCTTATCATTTGCATGTTATATATTCTATCATTCTTAACTTTCAACACTTTAGTGGAACTTAAACTGTGTCTTGTGGAGATAACATGCTGGGTTTATTTAAAAATGTCTTGCCTGATAATCTTTCTTTAGGTTGGATTTAGTGCATTAGTATTTATTTTAATTGTTGAAGTGTTTAGATTTATACTTACTATTTTGCTATTATTTTCCATATATCTCATGTATTTTTACCTTTGATTTCCCTTAGTACTTGTTTATGTTAAATGGATATATTTTAATGTTTCATTTAATTAAACTTTTACTGTATTTTCATGATTTTCTTGATTGTTGCTGTAGGGATTACAACATTCATTTTAATTTAGTACTTTCCAAACCTGAGTTGGGTAAAATGTAGAAACTTAGTTCTGAATTAGTTCCAATTCACCTCTTTCTTTTGTGATATTATTATCATATATATTATATCTGTATTTGTTATAATTCAGCCATATAGTGTTATTTTATGCATTTAACATTATGTCAATATTTGTCCTTCTTTGTTGTGTAGTCTTTGTTTTACAGAAACAATAGTTATATGTTTTCTTTAGATTAGATTTTCATTTTGAATGCTTAAAATAGTAAAGTTTATGTTTTAATTTCTTTATATTTAATAAGCATATTTGATAAATGGTAACATTTATTCTCATTCTTAAAATTTATTTTATTTTTTTCATTTCTATAGAATATCAACATAGCAAAATATATATGAAAACCCTTGGGGCAGAATAAACCAATCACAACACAGTAATTTTTTTTTTTACTTTTAAAATAATTCATATATTATTACATTCCTGAATATTCCCAATCTGTATGGTCTTTCAGAAAGCTAAAACATTTTACTTGAGTGTTCCAATATTTAATATAAAATTTATTTGTTTGTGTAACTGAATCTTTAAAAGTCAATGATTTTCTCTTCATTTCACCATGTCGTATTAGTCCTTGAAAGTCATCTTCGAATGTTATATATTTCATAAATATTTCTATTTAGACCCACTAATTTTGTTCTTTTCTAAACTTCTAAAAACTTACTGTTTTATTTACTGGTTATTAATATGCTACTTGATTACTAATTGTTCCATTTATGTTCATGATTCTCAGCTTATCATCCTCATCATTAACACCATCATTATCAACATTTATTTAAACTTTTGTGTTTTACATGTATTACACTATTAAATCTTTTATAGCACATTTCTATGTAAATATGTGATATTCATGATATTTAACAAGTTAAAGTCATGCACTGATCAAGCTGAATGGATGCTGGCCAGAAACAGTGTTAGAACCATATTGATGGGCTCTGGTAGAATATAAGCCAGGGAGGGTCATTGGAATCATTATTTTAATTCTGTAGAGCTGTTCCTTGAAAACAATTTAGATTTCATAGTCTGTGCCTGAGAGGGCTCTGAAAATAGAAAAGTAAGTTAGAAAACCATGGTTCTTACTGTAATGAAGTCTATATACTTGTTGGGAGAGCATAAATTAATACTTAGTACCCTAATTTTCACTTTACTTCCAGAACTTGAAATAAAGACTTTGGAATAATGGACAATTAAAAATAGTTATGACTGTTATTAGTAATAATCACGATGGCATTAAATAGGTTCTGAAGCAGCCAGTTTTGATATTAATAAATGTTTTTGAAAATGTACATCTCAACCAAATACCTTCTGTATAGAAAAAGAAGAGAACAGCAAAGAGAAGGACTCAGTGGAAAAAAAATATTTTCTGTTTAAATGGCAAATCTTTGAAGAATTAGTAAAAAAATAAAAAAAAATAAAATTTATATATACAGAGAGGACTTGCATTAGAAAGAGCATGAAACCCTGTTTTTACAAAGGGGTTCTAGTACCACCCACATTATTAGATACAAAGGCCTGCTGAGAAATAATATTACTTCATCAGCCTCCACTCAAATTTGTAAAGATAATGAAGCTGTTCCAAATATTTATGTAAACCCATTAGAAAACTCATTTTTGAAATATTGCCATAAATAATCATTAAATATTATTAGTAAGCATCTTTATTCTGATCCATACTGAAGTGCTTTAAGTATTAATTAGGTGTTCAGTACCTCATTAAACTAAATTAAAAATCCACTTCAAATTAAAACCTAGAAATACCAAAAATACTACAGAAGTAAAAGTAGTATTGTGAAAATAGAAAGTGAACTGCTTTCCAGAGCAGGGATTTCTATGTGGCAGGTGAATTTTCTGGTACATCTTTATGTATTTCATTCGATAAGCTTATTTTTTTTTCATGAAGATTCTATTGTGCTAGGTGTAATATTAGGCATTTCTAATCACAGTTCTTCTGTTACATGATCCCCTCACATCCTACACACACCTCGCCCCCCCCCCACACACACCGTGCTTGTTTGGCACCATGCTATTCAGAGATTTAGTATTGTAGTCCCAATTTATAAACATTGTTTTACCTTCACAGGACATTAATATACTTTAGGAAGATTTTTCTGCTTTCTCTTTGAAGAAGTTTCTATCCCATCCCAGAGTGGAAGAGATCATGAGATTTGGAGGCAGAAGACCTTGAATCAAGTCCTTGCTTCACAATTTATTAGCTTTTAGACAAAACATTCTTGTGAACCTCAGTCGTTTTAACTGCTAACTGGGGAAAGCAGTCAAGTCCACTTACTGACATCCCAGAGGGGCTATGATGATGGAATGACATGTAATTAATGTAATTGCATGAAATGTAAAACTAGATAAATGTGTAACATTATTTAAACAGAATTATTTATGATGTTTTTAAGTATAATACTTTTGTTATTCAGTCACTTATCATCTAATTTAATTTACATATGTCTCTAAAGTAGGCATTATCAATTTTGTTTTAGATATGATTGAAACTTAAGCCCAGAGGGTTTAGGAGAATGGCCAAGTATAGCGGAAATAAGGACTTAAAAATGGTTGTTTTTTTTTAACCTAAAGTTAGTTCCACTGGTCAACAGATCTACACTCACTGGGGCATTTATGGTCAAGTTAAGGGGCAGAAAGCCTGGAAGATTTTGGAAGCAGAGACTTAGTGCAATTTAAAGAAGATAAAGCATATGCCTTACTTTAAGGGAACTTGATTGAGGAAAACCCTAAGTTATGGAAAATAGAAATTAGAGGTTGAAAATATGTGCTCAGATGACTTCTTAAGTTGACATGGCCAGGGGCTTTAAAAAGGCAATTTTCTCTTGTATACAACTATGTACGTCTATAAACGTTGCTTTCATGTTCTAGTTCTTTTTTATATATCACACCTCCATGAGGCTTTCACAGGTGAATTGGTTTCGTCATCGTGCACTTGTTCATCTATACCCCTCCTGAGTGGGGAATATATTTTTCTCAAAGTAGATCACAAGTATTGTTTTCACAGACCTGGGTAGGGAGTGGTGTAGAAAATCTGAAAGTGTTGTATTAGTATTTTATTATTGCTGTAACAAATTACTACAAACTCAGTGGACTAAAACAATACATATTTATTCTCTCATATTTAAAAGGTCAGAAGTCCAGAATCAGTCTCTTTGGTCTCAAGACATGGTGTTACTGGAGCTGGTTCCTCTTGGAGGCTTTGGGGAGAGCCTGTTGCTCTGTCTTTTCCCCTCTCTATACCCTGGCCCTTGGAACCTTCCTGCATCTTTAATGCCAGCAATATAGCATCTTCAATTCTCTCTCTCTCTTTTCCAATGCTTCCCTTGTCATATCATTTCTGCTTTTGACCCTATGCCTACATCTTATAAGGACCCATGTGATTATACCATTAGGACCACCTGCAGAATCCTGGCTAATCTCCCCATCTCAAGACTCTTAATCACAGCTATAAAGTTCATTTTTCTGTATAGGATAACATATTCACAGGTTCTGGTGATTAGAATGTAGACGTTTTTTGGTAAGGGAGCATTATTTAGCTTACAATACTAGTTGATGTTTTTATTCCAAATTTTTCTTCAAAATCTTTTAATTTGTGTAGAGAATTTGTATTTGCCACCAGATAAAAATGTCAAATGTAAAAATGGTTAATTATATATATTTTTTCTACTAGTAAAAAAAGACTTAAGATTATACTTCTCTCAAGACAAAAGGCAAGTCTCTGTGCTATTGGGTCATAGTTTCTGAAAAATCTTTTCATATTATTTTAGTGAATACAGTGTAAATACTGAAGGGTTTGGTAGAGTCATTTAAATATGATGAGTTCTGTGTTATTGAGTTTCAGCTAATTAAACTCATTATTTTTAAATATACTATACAAGTAAATTTTCCATTCTTTACCATATATTCCAACAATCTTATATGATATAGAATTAATCACTTTAATGAGTAAATAACACAGTTTTGTTTTTAGTCATGATCAAAATATACTGCACTCTTCAAGGCTCCTTCACCATTGTCAAAGATTAAAGAAAAATGAATAATTTTTCCTTTATTTGTGTTGTAATAAGGGAAATAGAAAATAAAAGTGATATCCCTTTACAATTGTGTAATACTTTATATTTTTAGTTTTTCCTTATCCTTTAACATAGTTCATGTCGGATGAAGTCTCTTTTCAATTCTGAGTAGCACTGTTTCAAATAAGAAAACATGAGGATAGCCTGAATTTCAAGGTATGTTAAGAACAGGTTTCCTATTGGAATTTGTATTTTACAGGATGTGTATATTTTTTTAGATTTTATTTATTTTTAGAGAGAAGAAAGAGAGGGAGAGAAACATCAGTGTGTGACAGAAACATCTATCAGTTGCCTCTTGCATGCCCCCGATGACCCAGCCTACAAACTCAGGCATGTGCCCTGACCAGGAACCAAAACAGCGAACTTTTAGTTTGCAGGTAGGAGCTCAACCCACTGAGCCACACCAGCCAGAGCTGGATGTGTGTTTTTCAAACCTTAATTTACTAAGTGCAGTTTTCCATATCATGCCTTCATTTATGGCAATAACAAAGCTCACATACTTCTGACATAACTACATCTTGTTCTTCCTTTGCTTCTTTAGTCTTGCTAGAGACAACAGCTGGGTCAGTTTCTTCTAATGGAATTTGGAGGATTAGAGAGAAGATGTTTCTATAAAAGGAGAGGCATTTCCCTTTGCTGAAATTTTCTAATTCACATCCTGGGATATGCACATTCCTTGAATCATGACAATTCTCCTTAGGGCTTCACCTATGGTCTGTACATGCAGTTAGTTATCTTTTACAATGATTAAGCTAATTTACATGTATTACATGTGCTGTAAATTCATCATTGTTCACTTCAAAAAGACTCTTATCTCTAATCCTCATTTGAGAGTATGTTTTTTTTATTATTTTTCCCTGTAAAATTTTATTGTTTTTGAAATATTTTATTTGTGCCATTACAGTTGTCCCAATTTTCCACCTTTGCCTTTTCCACCAATCCCACCCCATTCCTTTCCCATAGTCAATTCCCACACTTTGTCTATGGCCATGGGTTATTCAAATATGTTCTTTGACTAATCCCTTCATCTTTTTTCAATCCATGCCTACCTCCTCCCTCCCCTCTTATAGCTGTCTATTCCATCTTTCTATGCTTCTGGTTCTATTTTGCTCATTAGTTTATTCTGTCCATTGAATTCCACTAATAAGTGAGATCATATGATGTTTGTTTTTCACTGACTGACTTGATTCGCTTGGCATAATAGTATCTAGTTTCATCCATGCTGTTGCAAAAGGTAAGAATTCCTTCTTTTTCACTGCTACATGGTATTCCAGTATGCAAATGTACCAGTTTTTTTCATCCACTCATGTACTGATGGGCACTCAGGCTGTTTCTGAATCTTCAGTATTGTAAATAGCACTGCTATGAACATAGGGGTGCATAAATTCTTTTGAATTGATGTTTTGATATTCCTAGTATATATTTTTAACACTGCAATTGCTGGGTCAAAAGGCAGTTTGATTTTTAATTTTTTGATGAAATTCCATACTACTTTCCACAGTGGCTGCACCATTCTGCATTCCCACCAACAGTGTGCTAGAATTCCCTTTTCTCCACATCCTCACCAGCACTTGCTGTTTGTTGATTTATTAATGATGGCTATTCTGACAGATAGAAGGTGATATCTCATTGTAGTTTCAATTTGCATCTCTCTGATGGCTACAGATATTGAGCATTTTTCATATGTCTATGGGCCATCCATATGTCCCCTTTAGAGATGTGTCTATTCAGCTCCTTTGCCATTTTTTTTAATTGGATGGTTTGTGTTACTGATATTGAGTAGTGTAGGTTCTTTATATATTTTGGAGATTAAATCCTTGTCTGAAGTATTGTTGGAAAATATGTTCTCCCATGCACTTAAGATATATTTATTGATTTGAGAGATAGAAAGAGAGAAACATTGATGTGAAAAACATCCATTTGTAGACAAAGAGTTCAAGACAATGGTTATAAGGATGCTCAAAGAATTCAGAAGAAGAACAGCTGAACTCAGTGAGCACTTCAACAAAGAGATAGAAAATATAAAGTAAAACCATTCAAAACTAAAGAATACAATCACTGAAATAAAAAATACACTAGAGAAAATCAGTATCAGATTATGAGATTCAAATGAATGAATCACTGAGTAGTAGAAATCACTCAAATGGAACAGCAAAAAGAAAAGAATGGATGATTTAAGGGACCTCATGTACACTATCAAGGATATCAATGTTTGTATCATAGGGCTCCCAGAAGAAGAAGAGAGCAAAAGGAGAATAGGAAATCTATTTGAAGAAATCATAGCTGAAATTTTCCTAGGCTGGTGAAGGAAATGGCACAGGAAACAAAGAATCTCAAACAAGATGAACCAGAAGAGGCCAACACCAAGACACATCATAGTTAATATGCCAAAAGTTAAAGATGAAAAGAGAAAACTTAAATGCAGCAAGTTATGTGGGAGGGAACCCCCATAAAAATATAAGCTGATTTTTCAACAGAGGCTTTGCAGGCCAGAAAGTAATGGCACAATATATTCAAAGTGATGATAGGGAAAATGTACAACAAAGAATACTCTACCAGAAAGGTTGTGATTCTGAATTAAGGAGAGGTATAATGTTTTCCAGAGACACAAAAGTTGAAGGAGTTTATCACTAAATTAGGACTACAGGGAGTTTTAAAGAAACTTCTTTAAGCAGAAAGGGCTAAATGTAAAAATAAAATATTTGAAAGAAAAAATCAATCTCAAAAGGCAAACATTTAGTAAATGTAGTAGAACAAAATTATAAAACAAGTATAAGGGTTAAAAAACAAAAGTCATAAGATCATGTGTGAATACAGTAATAAGTTAAGGGACACATTTGCATAAAAGATGTAGGATATGATATCAAAAACAAAGTGGGGAGGTAAGTAAAATGCAGTTTTTTTTAGAATGTTTTGGAATTTAAGTGACCGTCAACTTAAAATAGACTTCTATAAACATAGATTGTTGTATATGAGTCCCACGGTAACTGCAAACCAAAAAAATTATAATGGATAAACAAGAAATAGAGAAGGAATCCAAACAAATCACTTCAGAAAGTTATTGATGTACAAGAGGAGAGAACAAGAGAAGAAGAAAGGAACAGAGAAGAATTACAAATATATTCAGAAAACAAGAAGATGGCAGTAATTACTTACCTATAAATAATTACTTCAAATGTAAATAGACTTAATGCAGCAATTAACAAACATAGGTGACAGAATGGATAAAAAAACAAGATCCATACATATGCAGCCTACAATAGACTCACTTCACATCAAAAGACATTGTTTGAAAGTGAAGGGATAGAAAAACATACCTTATGAAAGTAGAAAAAAAAGATGGGGTAACTGTACTTACATCAGAAAAAATAGATGTTAAAACAAAGAATGTAATAAGACAAATAAGAGCATTAAATAATGCAAGACAAAGAATGTAATAAGGCAAATAAGAGCATTAAATAATGCAAGACAAAGAATGTAATAAGGCAAATAAGAGCATTAAATAATGTTTTAAAAAGATCAATCCAACAAGATAATATTGCCCTTTTTTTTTATTTTACAGAGAGGAAGAGAGAAAGTGAGAGGAATATCGACCTGTCATTCCAAACATTTATGCATTCATTGGTTGACTCCTCTATGCCAAAGAACAGCTGCTTCTTTGAAAAGATAAGTGAAATTGATAAACTGTTAAATTAATCAAAAAAGAGAAAGGAAGCTGAAATTAAAAAAATAAATCAGAAATGAAAGAGGAAAAATGACTACCAACACCATGGAAATACAAGTGATTTTAAGAGAATACTATGAACAAGTATATATAACAAATTGAATAACCTAGAAGAAATGGATAAATTCCTAGAAATATATAATCTTCAAATATTGAATCAGGAATAAACAGAAAATCTAATCAAACTTATTACAAGTAACACAATGGAATGAGTAATCAAAAAAAAAAAGGTAAATCCCAACAAACAAAAATCCTAAACCAGATGGCTTCATAGGTTAATTCTACCAAACATTTAAAGAAGAATTAGTACTTATACTTCTTAAAATATTCCTAAAAAAATTGAAAATAGGAGAAAAATTCCAAACTCATTCTGCAAGGCTAGAATACCCTCATATGAAGATAAAAAAAAATGAAAGAAAAGAAAAGAAAAAGAAAAGGAAGGAAGGAAGAAAAGAAAAGACAAGGAAAGGAAAGGGAAAGGGAAGAGGAAAGGGAAAGGGAAGAGGAAAGGGAAAGGGAAGAGGAAAGGGAAAGGGAAGAGGAAAGGGAAAGGGAAGAGGAAGAGGGAAGAGGGAAGGGAAGGGGAAGAGGGAAGGGAAGAGGGAAGAAGAATGGGAAGAGGGAAGAGGGAAGGGGAAGAGGGAAGGGAAGGGGAAGAGGGAAGAGGGAAGAGGAATAGGAAGAGGGAAGAGGAATAGGAAGAGGGAAGAGGAATAGGAAGAGGGAAGAGGGTAGGGGGAAAGGAGGGGGAAAGGGAATGGGAAGAGGGAAGAGGAAGAGGGAAGAGGAAGAGGAAGAGGAAGAGGGAAGGAGGAAAGGAAAGGAGGAAAGGAACGAAAATGACAGGTCACTATACCTGATAAACTATCAGCAAATTGAATTCAGGAACACATTAAAAGTATCATACTCCAGATCAAATAGGATTTATTGTAGGGATGTAAGCTTGGTTCAATATCTGCAAGTCAATCATCATGAAATACCACATGAACAAAACAAATGATAAAAATCAAATGATGACTTTAATAGATGCAGAAACAGCAGTTAACACAGTTTACTATTCATTTCTATAAAAACTCTATGAAAAAGGATATAGAAAAAATGTAGCTCAGCATAATGAAAGCCATATATGACAAACATACAACTAACATCATACTCAATGGTAAAAACCTGAAAGCTTTTTCTTTAAGATCAGGAACAGATGAGGATGCCCGCTATCACCACATTTATTCAACATTGTCCCAAAAGTCCTAGTCATATGAGATAAGAAAAAGAAATAAAAGGCACTCAAACTAGGAAGAAAGAAATAAAACTGTCACTGTCTAAGCATGACATGATATTATATATAAAGAACAAAAAAAATTCCCCATGAAACTATTACAACTAATAGTAAAGTTGCAGGATATAAAGTCAACATTTAGAAATATGTTGCATTTCTATACACTAATAACAAAATATCAGAAAGAGAAATTAAGAAAATGATCCCATTTACAATTATATGCAGAAGAATAATATACCTAGGAATAAGTTTAACCAAGGAGGTAAAAGACCTGTACTCTATAAACTACAAGACACTGAAAAAGAAATTGAAGAAGATACAAATAAATGGTTATACTACAATCATGTATTAGAGTAATTAATATTGTTAAATATTCATATTACTCAAAGCAATCGACTGATTCAATGGAATCACTGTGAAAAATACTCTGGCATTTTCATAAAACTAGAATAAAAAATCCTTAAATATATTTGGAACCACAAAAGACTTTAAATAACCAAAGTAACCTTGAGAAAGAAACAAACTTGGAAGCATTACAATACCTGATTTCAAACTATACTATAACATATCATTGTGCTGAAACAAAAATAAACACATAGATTAATGGAACAGAATAGAGAGCCCTAAAATAAACCCATGCTTATATGGTCAATTACTTTATGACATAGGAGGTAAAAATATATACAATAGGGTAAAACACAGTCTCTTCAATAAATGTTGGAAAAACTGGAGCAACATATGCAAAAAAAATGCAACTACACCACTTTCTAGCACCATACACAAAAATAACCTCAAAATGGATTAAAGACTTACATATAAGACCTGAAATCCTAAGACTCCTAGAAGAAAACAAAACTTTACTGCCTAGTAAAGTCTTGTCATTGGTCTTATCAATATTTTATTTTGATATTCCTCCTAGGGCAAAGACAACAGAAGCAAAAAGTAACTGACTGGGACTACATAAAACTGAAAATAATTTGTACAATGAAGGAAACCATGAACAAAATAAAAAGATCACCTACTGAATGGTAGATGATGTTTATAAATGACATATCTGATAATAGGTTAATATCCAAAATGCATAATAAATTCACACAATTCAACATAAAAATAATCCAATTTAAAAATCATCAGAGGAGATGAACAGAGATTTCTCCAAAGAAAACATATGATAGCCAATAGAAAATATGTTCAACATCACTAATTGTTTGAAAGGCTATTATCAAAATGACAAAGAGCAAGTATTGACAAGGATTTGAGAAAAGGAAACCCTCATTCACTGTTGGTGGGTTTGTAAACAGTTGTAGCTACTAAGGAGAACATTATGGAGGTTCCTCAAAAAAATTAAAAGAGGAACTACCATATGATCTGGCAATGCCACTTTTGGCATTTATTTGAAGAAATCCAATATACTAATTGGAAAAGACCTATGCACCCCTACACCCATTGTAGCTTTATTCCAACATATGGAAGCAACCTGGGTGTCCATAGATAGGAGGTGATATATACATATGTGATATGTGATATATGATACATGATACAAGAAACATTGTACATAGGACAATGACATCTCAGTCCCCTTCAAAGTAGGCACTTTGGACCTACTACAGTTCTTGCAGTGTCTCTTCCACTATTCAAAACACTCTGCAAAATCCTTTGGTGGAATTTCTATCAGCTGCCCTGTTGTATTTCCCTGAATCTCAAGGAATTCTGAAGTCTCTTCCCTTTCAAAGGTGATTTTAGTTTTGGGAAAAGCCAGAAGTCATAGGGCACCAAATCTGGGCTTGTAGAGGGGCTGAGTCACCTGGGTGATCTGATGTTTCAGCAAAAGTTCTGTGCAAGATGTAATGCATGAGAGGGCACATTGTCCTGATGAAGCTGCAATCACCTGTTGACTATAGCTGTGGCCATTTTCATTATATTGCACCTCTCAACTGACGAAGAACACTGAGGTAGTACTCCTTATTAATTGTTTGGCCTGGAGGGGCATACTGGTGATAGATAACACCTTCCTAATTAAAAAACAGTTAAAATGGTCTTGATCTTGCTGCGACTTCACCCCACCTTCTTTGGACATGGAGAATCAGGTGACTTCCATTGGGAGAACTAAGCCTCCCTTTCTGGATCATAGCTGTAGACCCACCATTCATCTCTTGATATGACCTTGAAGAAATCTGGTTCATTGGTAGTGGTTTGAATCAAGTCATTTGCAACTGCAGCATGATGTTCCTTCTGCTCTGGTAGCAGAAGCTGCAGAACCAATTTTGCCATGCTATGTTTCATCCAAAGATCCTGTGTCAAAATCTCAGACACAGTAATTTTTGGAATCCCTAGATCAGCTTCTAGTCCTCACACTGCCAGTCACTGGTCTTTGTTGATTGAAGCCCATACACATTTAACATTCTCAGGTGTTCTTGCTGCAGGCCTTCTAGAATGTGGATCCCTTTTAACAGATTCTCAACCATCAATGAAGCATTTGTTCCACATCTTGATTTGCGCTGCACTTACTGCATCATCCTCAAAAGTCTTCTGAATCATCTGAATAGTTTCCACAGAGGAATGTTCAAACTTAAAAAATTTAATGCAGATTTGTTGGTCTACTAATTCAGTCATTTTGAATGCAATGGTCACACAGTCACATGCTCACTCAACAGTGTCTATCACCCCCACTGACTAGTACAGTGAAGTTATCATTGTTCACACATGTGCATTCCAGTACTCTCTTCTTGGCTGCCGGTTACATTGATGTTGCTTAAAACCATTCTCATATTAACAATGGTTGGATTTATATATATTAGCCATAAAAACAATGAAATCTTTCCATTTTTAACAATGTGGGTGGACATAGAGAATATCATGCTAGGTAAAATAATAAGTCATACTGTGATAGACAAATACTGTATGATATCACTGCTAGGAAAACAACAAACAAACAAGAACTAGAAACAAATAAAGAGATATAGAGAACAAACTGGTTGTTAACATATGGAAGGGGTTAGTGATGGGCAAAAAACTTACCAGTTATAAAATTAGTCACAGAGATGTAATGTACAGCATAGGGATTATAATCAATAATATCCTAATAATAATGTAAAATGACAAGGTGGGTACTAGAAATTATGGCAATCACTTCCTAAGGAATATAAATGTCTAATAACTATTTTGTATACATGAAATGTATATAATATCATATGTCAACTATAATTTTAAAATAAATTAATAACTTTAGGGAAAAAAGGGAAAAAAGTAAACAGAAGCCACCAGATGCAAACTTTTCACAGTGAACTCAGGCAAATCAGCTTCTTTTTGTCTCCTCACTTGTGAGTAATGTTTCCTCATCTCTAGACAACATTGTCTTAATGATTATTTTGTGTTTCTTCTGCATGTTTGTCATATTCCCATGATTTCCTTGTGTTTCATCATTTTGACAAGTCAAGTCTCAGCTATCAAAAAAAAAAAAACAAAAGATAACAAGATTTAAGAACATGTCAGAGAAAGAGGAAAGAAAGTGAGGGATAGAGGGGGAAATAGAGAGGAAATAGAAAATGGGGCCAGATAGAGGGAAAGAGAGGGGTATCGAGGGAGAATAATAGAAATGAAGAGAGAAGGATAGAGAAAGTAAGGAAAAGGGTGGGGGGCAGAATATGTGCTTGGAAGTCAGAATATCTGGATTTAAATTCAGGTTCCACCCATTGGGTAGATGACCTGCTGTTGACAATTATCTGAACCTGCCTGTGTCTGCTTCCTTGCCTGTAAAATTGTATAATTATAGTATGCTTCTTAATGATGTTAAAAGGTTTAAATGAAATTATATATATGACTTAGAACAGTGCCTATGCATGTGGGTTAATTACTGTAGTTATTTTTCTTATCACCCAACACATACTAAACACTCAGTGAACACTGTTTGCTGTGTTGTTGCCATCCTCCTTATCCAGATGCCCTCACATCGCTTATTATTGTGCTCAGAATACAGTCCTTGAACAGTCTGATGCCTCACTCTCAGTCTCTTCCCATACCACTTCACAGACTTGGTTTCTATGCCTCGGCGATACTGGAGCTTACTGAGGCTGCTTATTTTAATATTTCTAAAACATTTAAACAGTGGAGTAAGTACGAACTCACTGAATATAGTGTATTATTTGTATCTTTACTAGTATTAATATCTGCAGGCTTTGCTACCTCTCTTGGGCTTCCTCCGTTCGTTGCGAGCCCTTCTCCCTTCTCAGAACACTCATTGTTAAAGTTAGGCTGATTTCAACTGTGATAGGCTCCCTTCACAGAAAAAGAGCTTTTATATTTCCTTAAAAATTGCAAAAGACAAAAAAATATCTGTTAAGAAATGACACATATCTTGCAGATTTCTGGATTTACTCTTCTTTATTTTTTTTCAGTTTTACTGAGAAATAATTAACAAATAACAATATAGATATAAATTTAACAATGTAGTGATTTGATATATGTATATATTCTAAAATCATTACCACAGTAAGGTTAATTAATACATCCATCACCTCACATAATTACTTTTGTTGCCTCTGTGCATGGTACATCCCTCTGTCCTTCATTTGCCTGCTTTACTGAATTATTACTTATTCCTCAAGACTTGGCTCAAGTGTGAGCTCTTATCAGGAATTCTTTCTTCTCTCTCTCCCAATGGCTGAGAGATGGCTCTCTAAGAGAACCTATATCACCTAGTGTTAAACTCTGTCACAGTATATATGAAACTATATTGCATCTGGATGTTTTCCTTCCTTGACATCAAGCTAACTCGAGAAACAAATGAACAAACAAAACCACCCGGGTTTTCTCATCTTTAGATCCCCTGCTTGTAGAACAGTGTCACACACTTAGTATTTCCTATACTAGTGCTTATAGAATGAACTAGATAATACTTCAGAATTATGATGGATGAATGAACAAACTGCTTGTGAGTTGAAAATAACCACCAAAGAGATTGGATATAAAGCAGAAACTAAGATAACAGAAATTCCTCCATTTTCAAAGTTTCTGTTCACCTGTTACTCTGACTCATCCTCTACCTGACAGAGTATCAAAAGTGGCCACCAGGTATTCCAGTCAAACTAAATTCCCATGAAGCAACACAACAGTGCTTATGAAAAATACTTCTGATTCTCAGAATTTACAAGTGGTAAAAAGTATTTGTTCCCACTTTGTTCTTCTTTCATAAAATTCCTGAGGCTATTCAGGGTCATTATGGTTCCAATATTTGTTCTATATCTGTGAAATATGCCATTGGTATTTTAATAGGAATTACATTGAATCTATAAATTACTTTCGGTAGTATGAACATTTTAATGAAGTTAATTCTTCCAATTCATGAACACAATATATATTTCTATTTATTTGTGTCCTCCTTAATTACTTCAGTGTTCTGTAGTTTTTTGAGTACAGGTCTTTTACCACCTTGGTTAGGTTTATTCCTAGGTACTTTATTTTTCTTGTTATAGTAAATGGTATTTTTTCCTAATTACTGTTTTTGATATATCATTGTTGGTGTACACAAATGCCTTCAATTTCTGGCTATCGACTTTGTATCCCACTGTTTTGCCAAATTCACTGATTAGGTTGAATAGTTTTCTGGTGGAGTCTAACAAATGGACTACATCCAATTAAAAAGCTCCTGCACAGCTAAAGAAAACAACATTAAAATGAAAAGAGAACCAACCATATTGGAACATATATTTGCCAATGATACCTTGAACAAGGGTTTGATCTCCAAAATATATACATAACTCATATCACTCCACCAGGAAGACAAACAATCCAATTAAAAAATGGGCAGAGGACCTGAACAGACAGTTCTCCAAGGAGGACATACAGAGAGCCCAGAGACATATGAAAAGATGCACAATATCCTGGCTGGCATAGCTCAGTGGATTGAGCGTGGGCTGGGAACCAAAGTGTCCCAGGTTTGATTCCCAGCCAGGGTACATGCCTGGGTTGCAGGCCATAACCCCCAGCAACCGCACATTGATGTCTCTCTCTCTCTCTCTCTCTCTCTCTCTCTCTCTCTCTCTCTCTCTCTCTCTCTCTCTCTCCCTCCTTCCCTCTCTAAAAATAAGTAAATAAAATCTTTAAAAAAAAAGGGGGAAGGCCAAAAATTAAAAAAAAAGAAAAGATGCACAATATCATTAGCTGTCAGAGAGATGCAAATTAAAACCACAAGGGGATACACTTCACACCAATCAGAATGGCCATCATTAACAAATTAACAAACAAGTGCTGGTGAGGTTGTGGAGAAAAGGGAACCCTAGTGCACTGTTGGTGGGAATGCAGACTATTGTAGCCATGGTGAAAACTAGTATGGAATTTCCTCAAAAAGCTTATAATGGAACAGCCTGTTGACCTGGAGATTCCACAGCTAGGATTATACCCTAAGAATACTGAAACCCCAAGACAAAAGAACCCATGCACCCCACTGTTCATAGTAGCACAATTTACAATAGCCAAGTGCTAGAATAGCCTAAGTTCCCATCAGTAAATGAATGGATAAAAAAAGTGTGGTACATTTATATAATGGAATACTACACAGCAGAAAGAAGGATCTCCTACCTTTCATGACAGTATGGATGGGAATGGAAAGTATTACGTTAAATGAATAAACCAGGTGGCTAAAGACAAATACCATATGATCTCACCTATAAGTGGAACCTAATCAACAAAACAAACAAACAAGCAAAATATAACCAGAGACATGGAAATAAAGAACAAACTGACAGTGATCAGAAGGGAGGGGGAGGGAGATAAAGGGGAAAGAAAGAGAAGGATCAAGTCAAAGAAAATGTATAAAAGACCCATACACAAGGACCAGGTGAGGGGAGTATTGAATGTGGGAGAGGAAGGTGGGCAGGGCAGTGGGGAGCAATGGGTGAGGGAAATTGGGACAACTGTAATTGAACAACAATAAAACAATTAAAAAATGAGTATTTGAAGTGCATGAAGGATCCATTTGTTTTCAGTGTTATGGAGATCCCACAACTCTATTTTGTCAGGTACAAAGAATAGTGCCTGTTACAAACAGTAGACCCACAACTCATGCTGGTCTACCATCATCCCTGTCTCACCCTTCAATGTAGTTTAATGTACAAGTTGGATCCCTCTCTTACTCAGAAATCTCCAATGACTCTCCATTTTCTACATGATAAATTCAGAATAGCTTTGAAAGGCCAAAAGAAAAAGTATTCATTCCCAATAGTAGCAAATGCCCTCTCTCAAGTTGTGGTTTGCCATTAGGGGTTTTATGCTATTTGGGAATTCTTCATTTACATTTTTTCTTTATTCATTTATTTTTTATTTTAATTGTTGCTCAAGTATAGTTTTCTGCCTTTGACTCCCATCCCAGCCCACCACCCCCGGCCATCCCTGCCTCCCTCCTGTTTCCACCCCCCTGCCCCCAGTATTGTTTTTGTCCATGTGTCCTTTATACTTGTTCCTGCAAACCAAACCCTTCCTCTTTCACCTGAAATTCCCTCCCCTCTTCCCTCTGGTCACTGTCAGCCTGTTCTCTATTTCAGTGTCTTTGGTTATATTTTGCTTGTTTGTTTGCTTGTTTTGTTGATTAGGTTCCTGTTAAAGGTGAGATCATATGGTATTTGTCTTTCACTGCCTGGCTTATTTCGCTTAGCATAATGCTTTCCATACTCTGGTTTCTCTTCAGATCGTATAAATCTTTAGCCTTTTACATTTTTTTCTTTATTTAAAGGTTCATTAGGATACCTACTTGTTGGGAAATATGAAATTGAGTAGAGTATAATTGCTTTCTCATTCTGCCAGATTCTCTCCAGGATCTTAAAACAGATCTATTCTATTAACCTGAGGTAAAGACCAGAAGCAATGACTCCGATAGTCCATATTAAGAACGTATAGCAGAAAACAAAACCAGCTGTGCATTGAATTAAAATTCCATTGAAGAGCTCCAAGGAAGCAATTAAGAGAAAGAAATTTCATTTGTATTTTTGTAACTACTTTCTTTTAAGTGAGAGAGTCTAGTCCTATGATGACCTGTAAGATTGGGTTCCAGATGGAAAGTCAAAAATGGTGCTTTTTTTCTTTTTCCCTGATAAAATATTTTCTGAGGAATATTTTCTCCCCATTTTCCTGTTACTTTCTCTTGTTCCTTCTACTTGTCCTGCACATATATAAAACCCAAGCCCAACATTCAACTAATAAAATACAAACATGGAATTATAGAAATCATTTCCAGTGATTATCCCCTCATCCATTTCATGCAGAGACTGTTGTTGGCATCAATTACACAGTGAGGTCTTTGGTGATGTTTGACCAAATCTGACTGTGATGGACTCTTCTGGAAAGTTAAAAAAGTTATTATTTTTTTTTAATTTAAACTTTTAGTTAAAAAAGTGATGGGATGGTGAAGGAAGCCTTTTTTTGTGGTAACTCTCTCACAGCTGTATTAAGGATACAGAGGGAACTTTCCATGCCTTAGCGCTCTCACAAACATGGTGAACATTCCTGAAATCTGTGGGACTTTCAGTAAGAAGTGTGGCAGGCAAGCACCAGCCTCACAAGGTAACAGTACAAGAAGGGCAAGGATTCTCTGTATGTGCAGGGAAAGTAGTGTTATGACAGGAAGCAATGGCTATTGTGGGCAGACTGAGCTGATTTTCTTTTAAAAAAAAAGGCTAAAACTACAGATTATGCTGAGGCTTGAATGTATTGAGCCCAACTGCAGATCTAAGAGAATGCTGGCTATTAAGAGATGCAAGCATTTTGAACTGGGAGGAGATGAGAAGAGGAAGGGCCAAGTGATCCAGTTCTAATCTTCATTTTTTTTGTTTTCTTATGTGACAATCAAATCTGGAGGATATGTTTAAAAAAAAAAAGGATACAGAGGGAAAGAAAATGACCGTGGATCTCTACTGATAAAGGAACAAAGTATTTCTTCCTACTTGGGGCAGGTGAGAGCCTTGCACATGCAAATGTCACTCTGAGAGTGTCCTTGCTGAAGAACAAGCCACATCTTTTATTGATGGTAAACTCTGAGCTGCCTTTTATGACTGAACTTCCTGCCTGTTGCCTTCTGACATGTCTTAGTTCTTGCTGCTGTATTCTTTTCATAGGGAACATTTATCTTGAACTAAGGAAAAATGGTAGTTGTAGTTAAGTCTAATGTTTAACCTGTATATCAATTATTTTGTGAATATAATTGGGTAGAATCTGTTATTGCTTATAAATTTGTTATTTTATTGTATTAATTCTTGTTAATCTCATTGTTGATAGATATGTGTTCATATATTTATTTCTTGCTAAGACGGGATAAATTTGAAATTGGGTAACTAATTATGAGATACAATGATTTTGTATGTATGAAGGTAAAAACACAGATACAGTTTTAATAAGTAATTTATTCTATTACTCCTTTGTTTCAAACAATCTAAAATTGATTTTCAATATATGTACTAATAAACATTTTGTATTAATAGTAATGCAATAATAATAAATTGCATTAGATTTTTAATTTCAAAGAGGATACATGAGTAAAATTTTAATATGAAATATATTTTGTTACTCTATTGTCCTAAGTAATATAAAATTGATTTTAATATATATAATAATAAGATGTATTAAACTAATGTATTAATAATAGTAAATTGCACTCAATTTTTAATTTTAAGGAGTATACATAGATATAATTTTGATATGTAATATATTCTGTTACTCTATTGTTCCAAATGATATAAAATTGATTTTCAATACATATAAATAATAAAATTTTTGTATTAATAATAATAAATTACACTAGATTTTTAATTTCAAAGAGCTAAAGTAATGATGATTTGTTATTGAAATATAAGCAGTATGGTATATTAGCAATACCATAAGCATGGCTGCAAACATTTAAGCATTAATCTAGGTCTTCCAGGTGATCAGTATTTGAGCCTCATTGTTTGAAATGTAAAATGGAAATAATACATATCACTCTTCAGTTTGTATCACAGGGTTGTAGTATAAACCAAATGTGACTGTGTGGGGCAAAAGCATATTTGCATGAGGTTATTATTTCAAATAATAAGTAGATAACTTTTTTAAAGAATTACAGTTACATTTTCAGGACACAAAGTTCTTAAAATGAGGCCTAAGACCACCTAATATTCTAGAGTTGTGAATCAAGGGCTGGTTTAATTTATTTATAATATACAAAAATAAATTATTTTTGCTTATTTTTATACCAGAGAATATGAATATTACAATCCATTTTTTTTTCAAACAGTTTATGACATAGATATTGCTAGGGAACAATTTCCATAAAATAGTAAGAAAATAATGTAAGAAGATAAAAATGTAATAATTGCATAGCAGTAACTAGTTTGAAACCAATTATCTTGATGGTCCAATCTCTTCTTGAAACTTCAGTTCAATAAATACCAGTGTGGCAAATAAGAATAATTTAAAAGCATGTCAGAGCTTTATTAAAAGTCCTGTAGAATGTCACAGGGGATCCAATTAGTAAACCTTAGCAAAAGTTCTAACAATCTTTCATTGCCTATATTTTTCTCAATTTTCCACAAACCTCCTAATCTCCCTCCTTCACTCACAAATTTGCAAACTTCTGTCTCTGATGTAAAGCACAAAGAGTTTTCTTCTGGTTCCTTCCTTCCTTCCTTCCTTCCTTTATTCTTTCTTTCTTCTTTTTTTGCTCTCCATCTCTCATGTTTTTATTATGAACATGCATTTAGCATCTGTGGTTTCTTTAGATTACTTTCCTCTATTGGTGATTCAAACTGATACTGAAGAAACAACTGTTCTTAATGCCCTCATATGGATTCTTCAAGCATTATACTTATTTAGTGATGGAATTAACTCATAGAATACATCTAAATCACAGTGGTTGTATGATTTTTCTTTTTCTAAAATTGCCATTAGTCACTGTGATTAACTTCCTGTCTAATGTACTTGGAATTGCCTTGGTATGAATATAAGAATAGATGAGGATAGAGTCAGATTTAATCAAGTTATAAGGTCTTCATAATGGCTTTTTATATGGTTGGTGATAAATCAAATTATTGTAAAAAAGGAAGATGAAACATAGTATCTGGAGTATCATTATCCAATTCAGTGTAGAAACTCATAAAAAAAAAGCCATGGAGTATTTCCTTTCCCAACAATATTTGTTTTCAACCTTTCTTCATATAAACATAAACATTCTGCCCTGCCTGATGTGGCTCAGTGGATTGAGTGCTGGCCTGTGAACCAAAGGATCACTGATTCGATTCCCAGTCAGGGCACATGCCTGGGTTTTGGGTCTGGTCTCCAGTCGGGAGTGTGCAAGGGACAACCACACATCCACATTTATCTCCTCTTTCTCCCTCCCTTCCCCTCTCTCCAAAAATAAATAAATAAAATCTTTAAAAAATACACATTTTGTTTGCAATGAAAATATGCTATATTTGCGTATATAAACCAAGTAAATTGGCTTAATTATACACATGTGAATAAAACAACAAAAATGTTTCTTTTTTAATTTTTTACTTACATAAACCAGGCTTAAATTATTTTAACCTGCTTAAGATTGTCCAGTGTTCTGATTTCTATTTTACCTTTTACAAAATGTCTTATCACTCTTACAGACATGAAATGAAAACTCAGAAATTACATGCATACATACATATGAAAATATATTTGTCATATGTACATATTTGACATATGTCATTTGACATAATTCCCAAAATATATATGACAACTGTGACAATGCCTTATTAACTAGTTAAGCCACTTCCTGTGTTGCTCTACAGGCATACAGAGCAACACAAAGAGGAATAGAATGCACCTGTCCACTATTGGCAGAACTATCCCAAAGGAATGGAGAGATTGGTAAACATCCCTGTGGACATAATACTAAACTGTTAAATCAACCACTTATACTTGATGCCAAGGGAAATACCTGTGTGTCCCATTAAAATATGATGTGATTGAAGAAATAAACTATACTAAAAACTTACAAAAACTATTTTAAGACTGACTTACTAAAAAAACTCATTAATTAAAACAGTGTGAGCTCTAGCCTTCTGGTCAAGATGGCTGCATAGGTAAATGCAGTACTTGCATCCTCTCACAAACATGTCAAATATACAACTAAACTACAGAAAAGCCATCGTACAGAAACATCTGAAATCTACCTGAATGGCAGTCCTACAACTGAGGGTATAAAGAAGAAGCCACATTGATGCTGGTAAGAAGGGGCAGAGACATGAAAAAGTCTGATGGGTGTGGCAGATAAAAATCAGGAGATATCTCCACTGCACAGGTTTCCCCATGAGGAGCAGGGGGTTCCACCCCCTAACCAGCTGCCCAAACCTAGGGTTCCAGTGCCAGAAAGAGAAGGCTCCACAACTTCTAGATGTAAAAATATGGAGATTGTGGCTGACTGATATGAAGGTAGAATCCCAGGTGTTCCTCTTAAAGGGTCCATGTACAAACTTACTCAAGCTTACTCTGAGTTCCCACAATGGGGCAGCAGCTTGAAAGGCACAGAGATATATGGAGAGGAACTAAACTATCTGGCATTAGGGCAAGATCTGATGTGCTGGCAGAGGCCATTGTTTCTTTGATAAGCCCTTCCCACAGAGAGACAACAAATAGGTGCCAAACTGGGTCTCCATCAATCTAACACTGTATTCCCAGTCCTGTTGAGGAATCTCCCTGAAACCCCACTCCACAAACCTGTGAAACCATCCAAGCTGTCTCCAGTGGCTCTTACATACAAATGGCCTGTCTTAGCTCATGCTTCAGACATTCCTAAAATCTCTCAGTCCACCAGCAACTATCTGGCTTCTGTGTGTCTCATACTTCTTACTAAGTTGCCCAAGCCTGGCACTAGTGGCGGCCAGCCTTGTTTCAGAACTTGGCTTCTATTGGGCACCTCTAGGTCCAGCACAGTAGCAGCCATCTGCAGATCTCTTTGTAGCTCATACTGGCTGGCACCAGGAAGAGTGCAGTTGGTGGCAGACCTTGGCCTTTACTTGCTAGGACACCCCAGCGGCAGCTCACTGGGTAGAAAGCTTTATTCCATGTTGAAGCACCACCCAACCACCTCCAAAAGTGACTCTCTCAAAGGGAAGACTCAGCAGGCATCAGAGGCCAGCTGAAGTAAGCTCTGTTCCATGGGGCGGGCCCCAACACAGTTGATCTTCCATGCTGGTCCAAGACAAACTTTGTATCTGGTAGGCCTGGTGGTAAGTTCCTCCTATTGGCATGCCAACAGAACTCAAGGCTGAACTACAACAAGAGGGTGTACACAACCTACACAGGGGTTAAGGGGGCACCTGGAGAGCCCAGCTCAGATAAATGGGAAGGCTGTGCTACTGGACACTACAAGATACCTACTGTATTAGGCCACTATACCAAGCCAAGGAGACATACCAGCTTTCTGTAATACATGGAAACAAACACAGGGAGGCTGCCATAATGAGTAGACAAAGAAATGTCTCCCAAATGAAAGGACAGAATAAAATTCCAGAAAAATATCTAAATAAAATAGAGACAAGCAATCTACTAGATGCAGAGTTCAAAACATTGGTTATAAGGATACTCAATGTACTTAGATGAAGAGTAGATGAACTTAGAGAGAACTTCAACAGTATAAAAAAGGCCATGGGAACTATAAAAATAGCAATTAAGAAATGAAGGATGAATTACTTGAAATTAAGAATAATTTCAGGGGATCAACTGCAGAGCAGATGAATTCTAGAATGAAAACAGTAATTTAGGGAGCAAAAAACACCTAATCAGAACAGCAAAAAGAAAAGAATCCAAAGAAATGAGGATAGTGTAAGGAGACTTGGGGACAACTTCAAGGATAACAGCATTCAGGTCATGGTGGGGGGTGGGGAGGTAGGCATAAAGAGAAGAGAGAGCAAGAAATTCAAACTTTTCTTGTAAAAAATAATGACAGAAAATTTCCCTAACCTTGTGGGGGAAATAGACATACAAGTACAAAAAACACAGAGAGTCCCAAACAACATGAACTCACAAAGGCCCACACCAACACACATCATAATTAAAACACCAAGGTTAAGTTTAAAGACAAAGAGAGAATCTTAAAAGCAGCAGGGGAAAACCAGGTAGTTACCTACAAGGGAGCTCACATAAGACTGTCAGCTGATTTCACAAAAGAAACTTTGAAGACCAGAAAAGATTGGCATGAAATATTCAAAGTGGTGAAAAGCAAGAACCTATAGCCAAGATTACTATACCAGCAAAGCTATCATTTAGAATCAAAGGACATATAAAGAGCTCCTGAGACAAGAAAAAGCTAAAGGATTAGATCACTACCAAACCAGTATTATACAAAATGTTAAAAGGTCTTCTTTAAGAAGAAGGAATAAAAAGATAAAAATATGAACAATAAAATGACAATAAGTACATATCTATCAATAATTAAATCTAAAAAAATAAAACAAATGAAGCAGAAGAGAAAAAAGACTCATTGATACAGAGAATATTTTGATAGTTGCCAGATGGTAAGGGGGGTTAGGAGGATGGGTGAAAAAAGTGAAGGGATTGAGAAATACAGATTAGCAGTTTTTTTTAATAGTTTTGGGATGTGAAGTACAGCATTGGGAAAATAGTCAATAATATTCCAATAATTATGTATGGTGTCAGATGGGTATGACATTTAACCAGGATGATCACTTAGTAAGTTATATAATGTCTAATCACTAAAAATAATGTATTATTATATGTCAACTGTAATTGAAAGATAAAAAATCATTAAAAACAAAAAATGACTATATGGTTCTGGTGAAAGGACAGGCAAATAAATGAAGAAAAGAGAATTGTAGAGTCTAGAAATGTACCCACTCCCAAAACATGGTCAATCAATTTTTTGTGAAGTTGTCATGTCTACTAAATAGAGAAGAGATTGCCTGTTAAACAATAGTGCTGGAACCACTGGACTTCTGTTTATGAAAATATGAACCTTAGCATATACTTCATGTTATTTGCACAAATAAATTCATAATGGAACCTAGAATTAAATGTAAAACATTAAACCATAAAATTTATAGAAATAAAAAACAGAAAATGTGGATGTCCTTGGGTTAGAGAAAGTATTTTTAAGATATAATACTGAAAGCATAATACATAAAATAAAACATTAATAAATTGGACTTCACAGAAATTTAAAACTTTTGCCTTGTAAAAGTCATTTAGACAATACCAAAGACATGCCACACATATTTACAAATCATATTTTTGTCAAATAAGTTTTAGGCAAAATATATAGACTATTATCCATAATAAAAAAGTAAATTTATAAATAGACAAAGATAGACATTTCACTAAACAAGGTATATGGATGGCAAGTTATTATATAAAAAGATTCTCAGCATTATTAGTCGTTATGGAAATAAAAAGTAAAACCAGTGAGGTTCCACTACACACCTTTTAGAATGACTAATTATAAACAAAAACAAAGGAAAAAACTTGACAATTCCAAGTACTAATGGATATGTAAAGCTTCTTAAAGTCTTATACTTTGTTGATGGAAATGCAGAATTATATAACCACTTTGGAAGACAACTTGAGAATTTCTTATAAAGTTGAACATGCAACTACCAGATGATCCAGAAACCTCACTCCTATACAAAAGTAATGAAAACTTATGCTTTCACAAAACCTGGGTGTGAATGGTTACAGCAGTTTTATTCATAACATCAAATAAAAGATAACTCAGATTGCCATTCACTTGTAGTGGGTAAATAGTCTGTGGCATAATACATCTATAAATGAACTGTATCTCAGCAATTTTAAAAAAATTGTGGAGACTCTTCTAGTGCCAGATAATGAGGAAATGCTTGAACCACAACATAAGAAGGATGTAGACATAATGAAAGAGCAGAAAAGCAGTACCTAATAGACAATGTTGGAATAATATGTGCAACAAAATAAATAATTGTCCCAGGTTATACCCTAAAGAAAAATATAAATATCTGGGTCCAAATTGGTATAACAGTAGCTACAAGAATAAATTAATGGGGGAGAATGGCTCTTTTCCCCATACAGAACATATCTAATTAATAAATGTAGAAGAAATGAAGGAAATGGAAATCTCCATTAGAGTACCATGGCAAGATCCACCAGTAGATGCTAGTTAATGGTCAAAACTTTTAAGGATAAAGAATATATTTCTGATAAAACATTTATTAATTACAAGGAAAAACAGGAACTTTACATTGCAAGAGTATGGCAGACATTACCTTAACCAACTGATTAAATTTAATGTTCGTAGAATATGATAGGCCAACATCAGCTACCTCCAGAAAAGATGCACTGAGCGAGGCACTTCTGCTCTGTGGTACTCTTGCCACTAATGCATACTCTCAATCCAATTATGAGAAATCATAAGACAAACCCAAATTAAGAGAGCTTTTATAATATAATTGACCAGAATTCTTGGGAAATTTCAAAATTATAAAGACAACGAAAAACTGGAAAACTCACGGATTGGAAGAGACTAAGAAAATATGATAACTAATTGCACTGAGGATCATAGATTAGATCCTAGTGCAGAGAAAGAGCATTAATGGAAAAGCTGGTGAAATCCAAATAGAGTCTGAAGTTTAGTTCAGAGTAATATATCAATGATGATTTTTTTAATTTTGACAACTGTGCGATGGTCATGCAAGGTGTTACTTAGGAAAGGCTGCATCACCATTCAAACACTCTACATTACTTCTGTAATTCTTCTGTAAGTCTAAAATTGTTATTTTTTAACTTTAAAAGATGGAAAATATTTACAGTCTTTAAATTAATATATACTTTTATAGGAGTCTCTGTAAAATAAACAGCCTAAGGGATTATGATCTAGAGAGTTAGAAAACAATACCAGTATGCAATCAACCACATGATAAGGTGGTTCATAGAAAAAATGTTTTAGGAATAAAAAGGAAAATTAAGTGAAAATGTGAAAGACATCTTTATACTTCAGTGTTAAATACAAGTAAGGGTCATTCACAAAGAATTTGTCCAATATTTCATAAGGCTTTATTTTATAAATCAGCTAGCTGCCACTAATAATTAGGTTAAGGATGATTTTATAAATAAACAAATAAGAGATCTTGAAAAGAAAGAATTATAAGGAGGTCTCAAAAAGAAAGTATCTCTGGAAAACACATCACAGATCTAGGCAGAATAAGTAACAAGCCCCTTTGAGAGGGAACACATCAAGTTGTGGGTTCTAGAATTTTCTATTAAGCCACAGATCTTGGCATTTGACCTTATTTTTCTTTTGTGTCAAATATTTGATTTACTTTTATAGGTTTGTTAATTATAAATATGTCCTACTATGTCAATAATTTATTAAACTATAAGGAAACATGTTAAAGGAGAAATACTGTGTTGAATGATAAACATGGATTCCTACTTGTACATTGGTGCTACTGCTACTTGACCTACCATTTTCATGTCATTATTTCTATTTCTAGGCCAAGAAAGTGCATGCAAAAGGGTACTCTGAAAATGATTCTTAGATCACAAAATTTGGATCCTAATTTCCAAGACTCCCCAAATGCTTTTGCATGGTTTTATTGTATAGTTTTTGTGTAACTAGAAGGCTGCCACTCAAAGTTACAATAAAGGAGCTTGGAAAAATAAAAACATAGTAGAAAGGACTGAAAGAAAAGATGGTCAAAGGAAGAATTCATCTTTTATAGCAAACAAAATCTGTAATCTTTACCTGTAGTAGAAAAAGATCTTATTTAAACAAATATCATCTATTATAGGATATTTCCTAGGTAAGAAACTGAGCTTTCTTTAGGAATAAATGCAGCTATTTATATATTAAAATATCTGGGTGGAACAAGAATGAAACCAAGGTTACTCCACTTAATAATGCAATAATCATCTCTTGCTTTTCCATGGTGAGTGCCAAGTGCCTTGTTAATGGAGAACTGTGATACAATAAACAATACTTATACTGCATCTTTTTACCTAGTTCCTGGCATGGGTCTCCTAAAATCTTTGGAATCTCCTAAGAGTCTTTTGTATGCTTATGAGGTGGTGGGTGACTTGGGCCTCTAGATATGTTGTAGGTGAGGACAATGACCAGAAAGCCCAAGCCATGATTAGAAGTCTGAAATTTTCAGCTCTTTACTGTACATTCCCCAACCTCTGGAGAGGGGGAGAGGCAAACAGAGCTAGAGATTGAATGCAATCACCAATGCCCAATGATTTAATCCATTATGCCTACATAATGAAATATCAATAAAAACCCATAAGCAGTAGTGTTTGAGTAGCATCTTTCTTGGTCCCTGAGGGGGGAATGGAAACTAGGCACCCCACCCACCCAATACCTTGACCTATGTTTCTCTTCCATTTGGCAGTTCCTGATTTTTATCCTTTATAATAAATTAGTAAACATAAGTAAAGTGTTTTCCTGAGTTCTGTGAATCATTCTAGAAAATTATGGAATGTGATGATGGGGTTATAGGAACCCAAATGTATAGCCATTTGTTGAGAAGTATAGTGGTCCTCCATCCTAGAACTTATGACAGGTGACTTAAGGGGAATTAACCTTTTGAAACAGAGTCCTTGACCTATGGGATATGTATTAACTCCAAGAATTGATGTCAGAATTTAACTGAATTATTGGAAACCCAGTTGACATTGGAGAATGTGAAAAAGAACCTATCCCTTTCTTAATCTGACTACCTAGAATTAAGGCTGTTTGATTAGTGGGAGAAGGGGCAGAAAGAGTTAGTATATAAAGGAATAGGGACTTTCTATACTTGTTAGACTATTAGAACAAACTTGGATTGGAACATCTACTTCCACCATCATTAAAAGAACCAGGGCTCATCTTTTCTTCTAGCTGTAGGGCTTGGAGGACAATAGACCAGGTTCTACTTTGCTGAACACAACACAAAGCTGCCAGATATAGCCCTCAGGAATCAGTGAAAAGAAAAAGGAAAAAAAAATCTAGGGAAATGGGGTTTTGATGTAGGAGAATTGAAATTTTTCTCATGGATGGTGGTAAAGCTCCAGAATAAGAGATGGATGTGGAAGGCATGTAAATGTGAAGTAAGAGGAGGTATATTAGAAACAAACAAGCATCCTCAAAGGAATCCCTTGATATGAGGGTCCAATGTCTTCAATGTTTTTCTTTTGTGGTATTTAAAAGAAGTTAACATTAGAGCCTTAATATTCTTTTTTATCTTTATTGCAAATCCCCTTCAGAAAGCACATTTTTCTTTTCTTCATGTTTCTGTTTTACTTTAATATTTATTGTATTTTTCCATTACCATTTAGTCCTCTTATATCCTTCTCCCCCAGTGATCATCACACTATTTTCATGTCCATGAGTCCTTTTTACTTTTTGCTCAATCCACCCCCTACTTTTCATCCCCCCACTAGCTGTCATCCTGCTCTCCATCTATGACCCTGTCCCCATTTTCCTTATCAGTTTAGTTTGTTCATTAGATTCCACATATGTTGGGAACCGCCCTGACTGGTATCAGAAGCTGAAACCCCCGCCTAGCTAAGGCTAAGGGAACGCCCTTGGAACTGTAAGCCAGCAAGGAGACAAAAGCTTATCTTCCTGGCAGGAATGCTGCTTCTGCTGCTTTATTCATGACTGAACCCCCCAAAGCTTGGTCGGTTAGCCAAAGACGGGTAAGATTCCCCATGGGGGGAACGACCTAAGCCAGGCACGATCACTTTGGGAGGCCCCCCCCCAAAGAAGGACTTGGGGGGCTGCAGCAAAAGGGGGTGATGGACCCTTGCTCCTCGGCTTTGACAAAGTCTGAGTTCTCATCGTCTGGGAGAAAATCTCCTTATCTCTTGGTTACCTAGTTCCCTTGCTCCACCTAAGCCTGAAACAATGACAGGGTGGTGCAGCTCGGTACTGAGAAGTGCGGATTCCCCAGGGTGATCAGGCCTAAGAAAGAACATGTAAATTACTGTGAAACCTTCTTTGTTTAGAATGCTCTCAGTTGAATGAGAAGGGTCTTAGGAGGAAGTTAGTTTTGTTCCTCAGTCTTACAGCTCTTTGACCCCAACTCAATAGACCGGGCAGAGTTCTTTGTTTTCTATGGTTCCTTACTTTCCCCCTAATGAGTACTGTACTTTACCTGAATTATTATGCAAAATGAGCCTAATAAAAGCAGGTATGGACGGTAAATCAGCGCGCTCCCCACTAGGGGGGGTGGCCATTTCGTCCCTACTTCCCCACAGAAACTAGTTTGTCTCTGTGCATGTTGTTTTTTCTCGCGTGTTTATCGTCGAGCCATCCACAGCGTTCCGTGGTCACTGCTGGCCGGTGACCCACGCGCAACACACATATGAGTGAAATCACATGTTTGTCTTTCTCTTACTTAGCATAATGTTCTCCACATCCATCTATATTGTCACAAAGGGTAAAATTCTCTTCTTTTTTACAGCTGAGTGATATTCCATTGTGTAAATACCCAATGTTGTTTTATCTACTCATCTACTGATGGTCACTTGAGCTGCTTCCATTTATATTCCTTTGGTGATTATAAATAACTGCAGTAAATATAGGGGTGCTTATGTTCTTTCAAATAGTGTTTTGGGATTCTTAAGATATATTCCCAGAAGTGGGGTCTCTGGATCAAAAAGCAGATCTAATTTTAATCTTTTGAAGTATCTCCATACTGTTTTCCACAGTGGCTGAACCAGCCTGCATTCCTAACACCAGTGTAAAAGTGTTCTTTTTGCTGCTCTGTCTGGGTGTTTTTTCCTACCTTGTCATCCAAATCATTGATTTGATCCTCTGTCTCATCTAACCTACGATTTATTCCTCCATTGAATTATTTATTTCAGTTATTGCATTCTTTATTTTTGACTGGTCCTTTTTTATGGTTCCTGTGTCTTTTTTTCATGTTGTTGAGTATCCTTATAATCATTACTCTAAACTCTCTACCTGATAAATTGCTTGCCTCCATTTCATCTAAGTTCTTCTTCTGGAGAAGTCTCTTGTTCTTTCATTTGTGGACTGTTTTTCTGTCTTCCCATTTTGCCTGCTTCTTTGTATTTTCCACCTTAGTTTTTAAACTAATCAATGATATAGCTTTAAGCTGTAAGCAATAGTTCAGCTTAAGCAGCACAGGGTGGGGCAGATTAATTTCTGAGGGCAGGACTATTGCTTCCCCTCAGCCTGATGCAACTTGGAAAGGGGTGCTCTGCCTGAGAAAGATGGCTTCTACAGTACAGAAAATGTCTCAGCACAGAGCTCCTGGAAAGTGTTCCTTCAGTTCTCTCCCCAGAGCCACCAACCCCAGACTCTCCTCAAGCATCTCTAGTCCACTCTGCCAGAACCCAGGGTAAGTGGCTGCAGATGGAATTTTGTGTGTTGGACCTTTACGAGGCCCTCTGCATCTCCAGTCATCTCTCCCTGGCAGACGGAAACACTGCTGCTTTTCACAACTGAATATTATCTGGTTTCCTTTCTGGCTCTGGTGCTGTTGGCTGTGGAGACCAACTTGGGGTTTAGACCCCATAATGCTCAGGGGGAGTGCCCTGGCTGCTGAAATATTCCTCTGGAAGTTTAGCTGCCATCCATGGGAGCCCAGCCAGCCTTCTCAGGCTGCCTCTGCACTCCCTACCAGTCTTGTAGTGAAGTCATTTCTTCTTCCTGTCCTTGGTTATAAAGCTTCTCACCAGCTAATGTTTAGTTGGGTATTCAGGATGATTTCTCTATAAATTAGTTGTAATTCCAGATTGTAATTCCTGGTAGGAGGTTAGTGTAGCTTCCATACACTCCTTTGCCATTTTAGATTTTCAGAAAACACATTTTTCATATACTGTTCCGTCTTGGGTAAACAGGGTGACTCATTTCTTCGTGAGCTCTCCATGGAGAGGGACTATGACTAATTGGCTGAACTGTAAATTGGAATTGCAGGTGAGATAATGTTGATGGTTAAATTCTGGAGGGTATAAACAGACCCAAGCTGCTCAAGATAGGCAATCTGAAAAAGATACAAATTGAAGAATTCTGCTGGCTTAATAGCTGTCAGATGTGGTCTCTTCAAAGAGCGAGAACTTAGTGGATTTCCGTGTCACATTTGTCCTTTATATTTCAACAGACATTACAATGTTTCTTCAGAGATTTATTCAGGATTATTTCCATGGTTATAGAAGGCTAGTCTTTATAGGGAATTTGGGACTTGCCATCCTAGGTAGTTGGAAGGAATCATGCTTTGCATATTTGTGTATACATATGCAGTATATGAATTAGGTTCCTGAATATATTTGGGGGCTACTTTAGGGGTAGGAGGGCTAGATTATATGAAGTTAGGTTGGAAGGAGAGGGAGATAGAATATACCACCTAAAATATGCAACTTTTATATTGATTATTTTGAATTAAAGTTACTTAAAAAAGAGCCAGTGCAAGATGGACATTCTGACTGTCCCCTGTAACCCTGAAAGCAGGAAATAAATCTCTCATGTGAAAGGTATTTAACCTGTACCAGGAGGGGGAATTTAGGGCTGAGAAAGCTGTACAAACAAATCTTGTTACTACTTCATTAATTTACTACTACAAACTGAAACCCATTTTTCTTGTCAATTTTCACAAATTTATTGTTTCCTTGTATAAAAGGTGTTAAAGCTGCCTGTTTTGGTTACTTCATTGAGTGTTATATTTTTATAAGCTCCTGAACATATGAAATTAGTTTTCCTCCTATTGATCTGTTTTATGTCAATTTAATTATTAGACCAGCCAGAGAACTTAGTGGTAAAGAAAGAAAAGGTTTCTTCCCCTATGAAGGGAACATATATGTGTGTATTTGTATTATGCACTTCTTTGTGTGGGTATGTGTGTGTGTTTCCAACCATGTAACTTGGATGTTCAATCCTAGATTATGTACATTTTACTTCAAAAGTTGAGAAAAGTGATCTAAAACAGATAGTAATAAATGAATTGGCTTCTAGTTTATTCAATACTAAAGTATGGAATGAATATTCTCTATCTTGTTCCATATCTATTATAAGAATAATCTTGTTCCTGGTGGGGAAAGGAGGAAATTACTACCAGTTGAGAATTTAATAGAAATTTATTTTGATGTGAATGTTTTATTTTCTTAAACTCGTACAGATTAGGAAGTCCAAGGCTACACCTTATATACTTCTTTTAATACTTCTGTTACCTACAATACTGAGCACATAATAGGCTCACATTTAATTAATTAATAAGTTACCTGAATTTATAGTAGAGAAGTGTTATATAAATAGAACACTCAGATGTCTAATATTTTGCCAATGATGGATGAGGGTTTTGAAAGAGTATGGAGAATATTTCTTAGAAAATCAAGGTTTATAATGAATTGGAAACATAAATTTGTGTGTATAAAATTAAAATTAAGCTAATAAATTTAGGACAATCCATGTTTATCTTGGTCCTGATATTTGCATCATCTGAAAAGCAATAGAAATTTTGAAGTCTAAAATAAATATGAAGATAGAGATTTATAATTTAATTTTACTAGAAGAGTCAATATTATGTAAACTACTATTTCCTGGAGAATGATCCTCACTGAGCTGGTGTTCCTCACAAATCAGAGTCTGGAGTCAGATACATGGCTTGAATTTGAATTTCAGCTCTGCCACTTACTACTTGAACCCTGGGACATTTCCTACACTCTGTGCCTCAGTTTCCACCACACAAATAAGGAATATAATAACACATATCTCTTAGCATAGTTGTGGAGATTAATAGAGTGATTAATGGATAATAGGATTAATATATGTTCATACTTAATGAATATATATATGAGTCTGGCATACATTAAATAATCAAAGCTGTTATTTATAAAGATAATGATTGTACCCACTATCTGTTGCTCCTGTAAGAAATTATCATAAAGTGAAATGCTTTAAACAATCTTATTATCTTATTATTTTACTTCAATACCTTCAATACCTTCTATTGTTTTACTTCAATACATTCTAATATTATTTTACTTCAATACCTTCTTATTTTATCTAGCTGTATGTAGAAATTTGAGATAGGTCTCAGTAAGCTAAAATCAAGGTGTTATCAGACAGTTTTCCCCTCTGTAGGCTGTAGAAGAGGATTTGTTTATTTTTTTGTGTTATTGGCAGAATTCATTTCTTTGTGGTTGGAGGATTAGGTCTCTGTGTTCTTGATGGCTCTAAGCAAAGTGCCATTTCCAGTTCTAGAAGCTGCTGCATTTCTTGGCTCATGATCCCCTTCCTGCATCTTCAAAGTTAATAAAGGCAGATCAATTCCTTGTCATGTACACCTCTGTGATTCTTCTTTCATGGTTGTATATCTCAGCCAGGAAAGGATCTTTACTTTTAAGGGTCCATAGGATTACATTGGGCCCACCTTGATAATCCAGGGTAATCTTTCCATCTCAGAATCTTTATCCTTAATCAAATCACATCTGCAAAGTTCCATTTGTCATTTAAGGTAACATATTCGCAGGTTCTGAGGACCATTGCATGGGAATATTTCTGGGGCAGAGGTGTCATTGTTGTGCTTGCTATAATAAAGATGACTTTGCAGTTGAGGGCAAGATTTAAGAGTCAAAAATCATTGCATCTTGTTGGGAACCGCCCTGACTGGTATCAGAGGCTGAAACCCCCGCCTAGGCTAAAGCTAAGGGAACGCCCTTGGAACCGTGAGCCAGCAAGGAGACAAAAGCTTATCTCCCTGGCAGGAATGCTGCTTCTGCTGCTTTATTCATGACTGAACCCCCCAAAAGCTTGGTCGGTTAGCCAAAGACGGATAAGATTCCCCACGGGGGAACGACCTAAGCCAGGCACGATCACTTTTGGGAGGCCCCCCAAAGAAGGACTTGGGGGGCTGCAGCAAAAGGGGGTGATGGACCCTCGCTCCTCGGCTTTGACAAAGTCTGAGTTCTCATCGTCTGGGAGAAAATCTCCTTATCTCTCAGTTGCCTTAGTTCCCTTGCTCCACCTAAGCCTGAAACAATGACAGGGTGGTGCAGCTCGGTACTGAGAAGTGCGGATTCCCCAGGGTGATCAGGCCTAAGAAAGAACATGTAAATTACTGTGAAACCTTCTTTGTTTAGAATGCTCTCAGTTGAATGAGAAGGGTCTTAGGAGGAAGTTAGTTTGTTCCTCAGTCTTACAGCTCTTTGACCCCCCAACTCAATAGACCGGCAGAGTTCTTTGTTTTCTATGGTTCCTTACTTCCCCCTAATGAGTACTGTACTTTACCTGAATTATTATGCAAAATGAGCCCAATAAAAGCAGGTATGGACGGTAAATCAGCGCGCTCCCCACTAGGGGGGTGGCCATTTCGTCCCTACTTCCCCACAGAAACTAGTCTGTCTCTGTGCATGTGTTGTTTTTTCTCGTGTGTTTATCGTCGAACCATCCACAGCGTTCCGTGGTCACTGCTGGCCAGTGACCCACGCGCAACAGCATCTGTCAGGTGATCTGTGGGGGTACTTTTCAGTTTTTGTATATATTTCAAAGTAGAAAGGAGGAAGAGACCAGTTGCTCTGGAATCTCTGCCTAAGGAAGTGTTCACAAAATGCTCTGTCAGAATATTATTTTTGTGAGATAATAAACATGAAATTTAAAAAAAAGGTGTGCATAGAAGGGCTGATGGTTGTCAAATAAGACTAGTAAATAAAGAAAATTTGATCTAATTTTGATAAAATATTTATTATTCTTAATATGATAATGTGCATTGTAACTTTCCAAAGGGTTGGAAAGTATTTTCTAGTCCTATTTGACTATGAAATGTTATTTTTCTTTATTTCCTGTGGGGCTCTGTATTAACCTTAGAAAGTAATAGTTAAGTCACTTGGCATTCTAGCAATATATTTGGCCAGCAGTGTGGACAAAGCCTTATTGCTTAGGAGGTAGAATTACTAGAAGACTTCACACTGGCCCTCTTCTGTATTATCCTCTTGAGAACTTATTTTTCTTTCAAAATAGGAAAGATTTATATTATTAAGTGCATTTGAAAGCTTTGTACTACTACTGTCATAAGCCTCTGTCACTGGTTAAATAAGAACAATTATTATTATTTCTAATATTTATGTGTTTAATATGTTCTAGGCACTGGCACTGTGGTAAGGATTTAATGAATATTATTACATTTAATCCTCCTGACAACATTTATGAGGTAGATACAAGAATAATGAAAAACCTGAGATGAGTAAAGTTAATACACTAAATAGGGGGTTTGGAAATCAAACCTAGGCTATGTTATTTAATAGCACAACCTTTTATTTACTATTATGTACTTCCAATATAAAGGGGGTTATAAATATAAACAAAAATGTAAAGGAAGTTTTTTATTTGGAAGTGGACTATCTAAGGGTAAGGGGGCATATCTAGATGCACACTCAATATGACAGTCTCTGCTTCTCCACACGTATCCTTCTATGCTAGAAACCACTTCATTTCCCAAAGCCTCAACTGACTTTCTTGTACAATTCTTTGTCTCCCTCTACCATTGACTTCCACATAAACAATAGAGTAGTTTTTAAAATGTTGACCCCAACATGACTAACCATTTGTCTGAGCCAAATAGATTATTTCTTGAGACTCTGAAGTGAGTCACTTAGGAACTGAATTACATTAAGGGATCACCAGGAAAAGGCTCTCATGTGAGGACTCATACAAAGTGGAGTGAGTGCCTCCTGGAAATGGCTGTTCAGTAGGTTTCTTTTCTAAAGATAAAGAACTAGAGAAAACAAATACAAAAGAGTGTTGAGATCAGCTGGAGAATAAAGATTTCTGAAGAGCTGCAGGGTGAGAATGTATAGTCCTTGCGAAAGGAGGTGTCCCTGTTGACTGGATTTCTGTCCTATTGGTGAGAATTGTCTGGTAGTCGGGAAGCATGATTCATTGAGCTGCTGTTGCTTGGTTAAAATATCTTTCAAATTCTCCTAATTCCTTTTACTTTGATTTTGTATTTACTGAACAACCAATTGTAATTTGCTTTCCCACATAACCTTCTCTAACAGGGGGTGAATGTGTTTTCTGTCTAACTGAAATATTCTTCACACTGAGTTAATTGCCATTTTGATTCATAAATTAGTTATTGGTTAAGTAATAATTATTTTATGTCTAATATTTGTATATGTTTCATATGTGTCAGGCACTGTGCTGTAATAATATTACATTTAATCTTCATGACAACACTTAAGAAGTAGATACAATAATTATGAAGCAACTGAGATGAATGAGGTTAAAATGGTAAATAGAGAGTTTGGAAATTAAACCTAAGCTATGTTACTTCATAATACTGTATGTCCTCCCGCTTACTATGCTGTACTCCCTCTTAGGTGGGTCGGGGGAACCAGCAGGTTTAAACACCTCCAGGTAAACTAATGGTTAAGGACTGAAACCCTTAAGAAGAATGGTCAGATTCAATTCACAACCTTAGACATCTAAGCTGGCAACCAGCAAGACACATAATCATTTGGCTTCTGATTCATTCTTCAGCAAGTGTTGAAGGGTGCTTTCCACGTGCTAGGAGCTGCAGTAGATATCAGCTGCCCTGCTGTAAACAAAGTGGAAGTGAACTTTGGCCTCAGAGAAACTGTATTTTAGAAAAAGAAAATAGACAACAATGTGATCATTTGTAAAAGTAAATAAATAGATATATAGACAAACAAATGAATAGATATAAAAGTATGCAGGTAGTGGTGGGTACTATTAAGAACATTTAAATAGGGTGATATGATAGGTGCTAACTGGGTTGCAATTTTCTGAGAGGGAGTAATGAAGCAGTTAAAACAATGAACTTCAGATATGGGATCAAATTTATTTTCATTATTTACAAGCTGACATTAGGCAGTTTTCTTAGCCTCTCTATATGCCTTGTTTCTTCATCTGAAAATGAGATGGGTAACTAAAGTATCTACTTGCAGGTTTGTTATTAATATTAAATGAGTTAATGTATGTAAACCATGGTGCTAGGCACATGATAAATGCTGTAAAAGTGTTGGTTGCTATTGTTGTTTCTGTTTTTATTTAAAAACATTTATTTGAGATTTGAATGAATAGACGGGCCAGCCAAATGAATCAGGCATGACTTTCCAAGCAGAGCAGCAAACTGTGTTCAAAGGCTGAAAGATAAAATATGCTTGACAGTGTTAAGGATTGAATTAAACTCTGGTGTGGCTGGAGTGTGGTAGATGGAGAAGGGGTCAGAGAGGAAGTCACATGATAAGGGCTGGGTCAAAAAGGGCTACTAAGCAGTGGAAGGGATTTACTTTGGAAAAAAATTCACTGTGGCCCTGGCTAGTGTAGCACAGTGAACTGAGCTCAGGGCTGTGAACCAAAGGGTCGCTGGGTTGATTCTCAGTCAGGGCACATGCCTGGGTTGTGGGCCAGGATCTCCCAGGTCCCCAGTTGGGGGCACGCAAGAGGCAACCACACAATGATGTTTCTCTTCCTCTCTTTCTCCTTCACTTCCCCTCTCACTAAAAATAAATACATGAAATATTAAAAAAATTTCACTGTGTTGTTTGGAGACTAGACAAGGGGCATGGAGTGAGAATAAGAGTGACCAGTTGGGAGACTATGTCAATAGGCAGGTGGGAGGATGTATTACACTCACTCCAAAACCCATATGCCTTGGAAACTTTACCATGAAGCACCTCCATGCATTTATCATTGCATATCTAATGGTGAAAAAGGAAAATCAGAAACAGACAAAATTTCTGCCCTCAGGGAGACTCATTATATTATAAATCTTAACTTTGGGCAAGAAAGCTTTCCCTTGGGTATCCCCACCCCTTTCCCAGATGTTCATCCAAAAACAAATAAGTGATATTTGTGGTACAAGGGTTGTAATTCCTATCTCTCTCTATGCTGCTTATAGCATATTGATGTCATTCTTCCTAATCTTTCATCATTTCTTCAATCTGTAGAGTGATTGCTTAATTATAGGTATCAGTTCTGGATTTGGTCACACCAGTCATTCTGGCGATGTATCAAAATGCATGTATTTACATCTGGATCAAGATTCAGCTATGTATATACTTTTGTCATTGTTAATTTAAGACAGGAATGGATAGGCTTTATACACCATGGTTCATCTATTGTTCTTGTGTGATTTAGGTACAATTTGCATAGTTTAGTTGGAAAAACTAACCAAACAAGATCAAGTTGGCATAGATTTCTTTAGGTATGCTTAACAGAGAATCAAGATGATTTTGCTTTTTACTTATTAAATGTGAAACTTAGACTCTAGTCTCATTTCCCACTTCCTATCCTAATATCTCTGACATCTAAAACCAGAGTTTCAAACTCATGTCGAGATCCAGTTAGATCCCATCAAGTGGTAACTCAGCTCTCAAATGGTTTTTTTGGTTCTGGTAGTTTTCTTTTTACTAATACCAGGAAAAATAAAAAGGAGGGAGATGTTGATGTACTATATTCTCTCTTTAAAATGAATAATTAATAAAATAATTTAGAAGTATTCCATTTTTATAACAATATTTCTGGGGATTGCTTTCCTTTTAGACATAATTTTTCAAGTCTAAACATTTCCCAAGAGATTGTTTAAATGTGTTTCATTATCTGAGAGGAAAATGTACCTTAAACACAGTATTTTCTTCTCTGGGGAGATGTGGCATAACCAAGAGAATGCTAACACTACCTTGTCTTCCTGATTTCTCTTCCTCAAGCAGATTTTGCAGGTTTTAAAATATACAATTAGAGATTAATTTATTTAATTGTCTCTCCTTTGAAGTTTCTGTAGACGGTAACTAATGCAATGAAGAGCTAATTCTTATTGATGTAATACATGACTTTATTCTGATAAGCACAGTCAGGCATTATAAAGAAATACTTGTTAGAGGATGGAGCTAGAAAAGTACATTCAAAGAAAGACAAAATAGCAAAATAAAGTGAGGGCAAGAGAAAGAAACACTTGCCTTCTTTATTTTTTATTTTTAAGTATGTTTTATTGATTATGCTATTACAGTTGTCCCATTTTTTTCTCCCTTTTATTCCCCTCTACCCTGTCTGTTCCCTCCCACCCATGTCCCCCACCTTTAGTTTATGTCTGTGGGTCATATTTATAAGTTCTTTGGCTTCTCCATTTCCTATACTATTCTTAACCTTCCCCAGTCTATTTTGTGCCTACCAATTTATGCTTCTTATACCCTATACCTTTCCCCCCATTCTTCCCTGCTCCCTGCTGATATCCTTCCATTTGATCTCCATTTCTGAGAATCTGTTCCTGTTCTAGTTGTTTGCTGAGTTTGTTTTTATTTTTGTTTTTAAATGACAACAATTTCCATTTGCCCAAATGGTGGCCATCATGCACTTACACAACCTGTGCAGTCCACACACTTGGGCTGAGCAATGCATATGACTTTGTTATTGGACAGGGATTCCAACTTAGATGAAGTTTTGATCATTTCCTGTGTCTATAATAACCAATGCTCTCACTAAAATGTAGTTAAATCTCCAGAAAAACAAAAATGAAAACCAAAACCTTGGTATATATTTTCCCTATTTTTGGCAGCTGAGAAAACAAGCAGAAAAGCCAGGTAAAGTCTACCTCATGTGAAGTAGACAGACGATTGGAACCTAGAAAGATTTAAATAAGCATTGCCCTTTGTGACTTGCCAGCAGGGATGATCTAAATAGACCCCTGCCACCTGCACCAATTCTGTTGAACAATGAGGGGAGCTCTGAGATGTTTCGATTAAAGCATGCAAAACTCTGGGCAAATGCTTTGCCCATAAATCAAATCAACCCTGCAACCCATATGCTTTAAGACTCTGTAGACTGTTCACTGCTGTCAGAACAGATGGAGAAGAGGATATAAATGTGGTTTGCCATTTTAAGGCATGCAAGCCTGTCCACATGTGCACACACATGCACACACACACATCATGGCACATATGGTGATACCTTTAGACATTTAGAACATTAAGCTACTAAAATGCTATGTGCTTATTTTAGGGATAAGACTCGTCTGCTTGACTTCTGATGAGAACCATTATCATCCTCAAGGTCTGTTTTAACTTCTGGTTTGATTCTGAGCCCAGTTTTGCATGTTTACTACCACCTGAATGTCATAAATAGCCTGAAACCCTCCCCCACAGGGTATTCTGCCTATTTGCATAGAGGCAGTAAAATACGGCTCCAATTCTATTCTTTCTGCCATTCTTCTGAAGCACATGCATTAAACAAGATGAATTACAACTTTTGATTCATATCAAACTCTGAGATGGCCACTGTACAGCTGTGATGTGTTGGCTCTCTGAGAGTTAGGAAGAGAAGACTTATTGCCTCTTAGAGGTGGTAAGCAGCCACTTTACTGGATAGTGTATTTGGGCCAAGGGAATAAGATTTTTGACAATTATCAGCTATGTTTAGGTCAGAATGGCAATATGGCAGCTGTAATAGATCTGTATATTATATCTTCCTAAAATCCTTGGCTTGTCTTTATGCAAATTCTTGCCATGCTATCAAAAGCATTTATTTACTACTGCTGCCTTCTAGCCAAGCTTGTGAAATTAGGTAAATAATTCTTATTATACTGGCTTACATGAGCAATCTTGAATTCCATGTTGAGTATCCTTGTGGACAACAAATCTCTATGAGAGGACTCCAGAGCTTGGATTATTCTCTCAACATACATCAGTAGTAGGTGGACCCAGGGGCACTGAGAATCAGTCTTTGTAGATGTTGTAGTTAGTGAGAAACATGTATTAGTCTGGTTTGGGCCCTCCTTGCTGCTCTGCCAAAGAATTTGAAGATGAAATTTTAAAAAAAAAGTGTATCTAGGCAATTTCATATTCTTTGAAGACACTCTAAATGAACCACCTTTGAAACCTTAAGGATTTATAAAGGAAATTTATTCATGCTATCATGAATCTCTATCATGTTATCTCCATTCTATATTGCCCAATTTAGTTTTTATAGTCTGCCTCATTCTTTCTTCTTATGTTTCTGGTTTTCTCTCTGACCACTATTCCCCTTGAAAACAGATCCATAGAATGACAGAAAACTCCACTTTAGTTCTAAGATTAGATTCAAGACACTTACCCAATGTGTTGGCAAATTGCAGAGTCAAAAGGAAAATGGAGCCTCACACTATTCATTAATTATAATTTATTCCAAAACTTGACTTCAATTACTCAACACTTATTTACAGAACATTTAATAGGAACTGAGAATAACAAAAGGGTGAAACCCAAACTTATTTGTCACCAGTAGGTGTGGAATGCTTACAGTATACAAGGACCCTGACAGGTGCTCTATGACAGCTATGTAGACAAGCACTGCTCTGGCCTTGGCTGGACTTACACTGGGTGAGTACGTGGTGGTGAAGAAAATAGGACATGTATAAGTAACCACAAGGCTTGTGGTCCAGGTACCACATGGCTCACAGAAGCTGCAGAGAGGAGGAACACTGGGGCTGAGGAGCGCTGGTGGTGCTAGTGCCATCTGACCTAAGCACTGAGGGCAGGCAGAGTGGAAACATGTTCAGAATGCTGGGATTAGAAGGAAAAATCTCTCAGTGAGAGTACAGGTATGGATAAAATTCTAAATCTAGGACACCATGAAAATATCTTCCTATTGTAGTGGGAATGCAAGACCTAGGCAAGAAAGCAAAGGGAAGATAATAAATTAGTTCATATAATTAACAGTTAAATACCGAATAACTACTATATGGCCAGGCATTATTCTATAATCTGGCATATGGCAGTAAGTATTACTTACTCATGAAGCCTAGATTCTAGCAGGGAGCATGGTAGACAGCCTGTAAAGTGGTCCTGGGTGAGCTTTACTCCTAGAAGTCATAAGCTTATGTAATCCCCTCATCTTTGAATGTGGGCTGGATCTAGTGATTTGTTTTTAATGATAGAATATGGCAAACATGATTAGATGTCACTGTCCTTTCTCAATCCATTCCTGGCTCACAATGGGGGAAGCCAGTTGGCACATTGTGACCTGACTTATGAAAAGGCCCATGTGGCAAGAAACTGGTTGGTGGCTCCTTCTTCAGTAAAGCCTGGAGATGACTATAGTCCTGGCTGAAATTTGATTATAGCCTTGTGAAGATCCTTGAGCCAAAGATACCTAAAACAGTGTCTGGATTCCCACTCCACAGAACCTGTGAGGTAATAAACGTTTGTTATTTTATGCTACAAAAATTTGGTGTAATTTGTCATACAGAGAGAGATAACTAATATAGGGGAAAAGAAGAATCTTCTTCTAATTTCTAAACATACATACAATGACTTAGAGTAAGCTTGGATGGGATACGGGCAGGGGGAGACTGTAAACTAAGAGTTCCAGGTAACAGGTTGGAGGAGGTGGTATTGCAACTTTGTATTGGGTGATCGGGGAGGGTCACTAGGGTACATAATATTTGAGCCAAAGCCTGAAGGAAGGATGAGGTGAATCTATGTGGATTGCAGAAAGAGGATGTGCTAGGTAAAGAAGGTCTCAGGTACTAATGCCATGAGACAGGGCTGTGTGAAGTATATTTGAGAAAGATCAAGAAGGCAATGCAGATTCAGGGGAGTAATGGGTGAAGAACGGAGTGGTTATATGTTAATGTGGTGATTGTGCTTTGCAACTTCAACTTTGGGGGCTATTTGGCTTTTTTAGATTTTAAAACAGTCAACTTCTGAGTATATTTATGAGAGTAAATTGTGTTAATGCTATGAAGATATGAAGAACCTGTGTTATCTAATTCTATTATTTAGACTAAAATATGCATTTTGGTTTAAAACAGCATATCTTTTATTAAAATTAATGCAGAGATGAGGACTTTACATAGAATACTTTACATATGCTTATTTACATAGAATACTTACCTATTTTTTCTTTTAACTTTAAATGTGCTTTGGGATATATATCCCAAATGAACTTTGCTTTCAAATGAACAACCCAGTACTTGCAAGAAAATGTGTACTTTACCAATTAGGTACAAGCATTAGAAATGCGATGTCTTATGCAAATTTGTCACAGGTAACCTTTAAAAAGTGAGTAAAATACCTAGCTCAGCCAAAAAAATCAGAGAAGTAGTTTGGGCACAGAAAATATAGGACTTTAGAGGATATGCTAAAACCATTGGATTTAATACTAAGTAAACTGGGAAGCTTTTGAAGGGTTTTGAACAAAAGTGTGATATTACTTGAGTTATATTAAAATATATAATAAATGCTTCATAACACACACACGTGCTCACACACATATATATATTTCTCTGAGTGTTTTATAAAATTTACTATAAAGGCAAGGTAGAAAGCAAAGGGGTTAGTTGGGAGGCTGTTATAATGATCTTGGTGAAAAATAATAATGGGTGTTCAGACCAGAGTGGTGGCAGATGGTACAGTGAGAGGTAAACCCACATATTTCATACATTTTTTATATATGAGGTGGGAGAAAAAAAGGGGAGTTAAGAATGACTGACTACACTGCTCTTTCCTGGACATCTGCAAATGGAATTTCCATTTACTCTGATGGTGGGGGGTGGACTGGGGAGTAGAGTGGGAGGTCATCCATCAGGAATTTGGGATTTTTTTTGTTTTTTGTTTTTTTTTTTACATATAGAGTTTGAGTCACTGCTCAGACATCTATATAAAAATGGAAAATAAGTTTTGGGGTATAAAAGTGTTGAGGTCAGGGAATCCATGACAAAGTGATACATTTGGGAACTGTCAGGGAACAGATGATATGAAGCCAGTTCATTCACTCTGCATCATTTTAAGAGGTTTCACTTATAACTTATAAGAGGTCTCTTAGAATATTATTTATATTTAACACCATGAGAATTAGGGCCACTGGAATTATGAGAGTATAGCCATAGGAGACTGGAAGGACTCAGGCATTAATGGTAGAAAAAAAGAAAAGAGGTCTATAAATTGTACCCTAGGAAGTCTAGCACTTGGTTGTCAGGAAGTTTATGGAGAACTAGCAAGGAAGGCATGAAAGAGGAAGCCAGCAAGGCAAGCAGAAAGTATCAGAAGAACCAAGTAAAGAAGTTATGTCAAGAAACAGAGTAATCAACCATGCCAATGCTGCTGAAAGATTAAATATGATTACTATAATCATTTGACTAATGAACATCTTAAGGTCCTTAATGAGTTGGTAAAAGCTGGTTTGTAGAGTGGGAATGAGAGCATAATTGGAGTACCATATTTTGCTGTGTATAATGCACACTTCTTTGCCTAAATTTTTGAGGGATAAATAAGGATGCACACTGTACATGGGTATAAAGGTTACATACTATGAGTATAATTGCATGTGTAATGTGCACAAAAACATGGTTATGGATTATACATGGGAGTGCATTATACATGGCAAAATACAGTAGATTGAACAGAGAATGAGAAGATAAGTAATGTCAGTACAGGCTACTTTTTCAAGTTGTTTTGCTCTGAAAGGGTGTAAAGAAATTAAGTGGTAGCTGTAGGAGAGATGAGGTTAAAAGTGTGTTTGTAGGTTCATAATTTTAATTTTAAAATAGAAAAATAACAGTACATTTGCATACTGTTATAAATAATCCAGGAGAGAGAGGGAGAAATTCAATATGCAGGAAAGGAGAGTAGAACTTGGAGCAATAGCCTTGTTTATATGAAGAGGGATGCTTTAAATCCATGCACAGATACCAAGTTTGGCATTTGATTAGAAAATGGAGTGCTTATCTACAAGAAAAGGAGTGACTGTACAGAATATATAAATCCTTGCGGGTGAACAGGTGCTTGTGGGGAGCTTGTGGGATTTCTCTTTTGATTGCCAGTATGTTCTCAGTGAAACATGGTTATTATCTGAGAGAGACACTGGGAATCCAGGAGATATAGGAAGTATTTTCAGGCATAAGAAGATATTTGCCATCTCAGAGAGAGAAAGGGTGACTGGACTACAAGCAAGCCAGTAGCACCAAAGGCCCACTTGGTGTTCTTCCAGTCTCATGCAGGGTTCACATTTGAAGTGAGACCAATCAGCATAATTATGTGTTTTTCTGCCATGTTTATGCTGCCCTGAAACAAACATAGATTAAATAGAAAATTGGATTTAACCAGGGATTGGACTTTTGCCAAGTTAATATAACAACATAGAGAGGAACAAGACATGGAATCTAAGCTGTATAAAGATAGAAACAAGGATGGGAAAAGAATTAGTAAAATAATAGTAGCATAAATGGATTTATATCCTTGTGAAAAGGCAGTAGTGAGGGGGTAAAAACTTTCTGGTGCAGCAGTACCCCAAGGAAAAAAATGGATGAGTTTAAAGATGGTATTTTTGAGTAAGGATTCGTGAAACTGAGAGAATGAGTGTAAACATGTAGCCGGGGTGGGCTATACAAAGCCAGGTGCACCATCTCCACAAAGTTCTCAAACTGGTGTCCCTTTAAGAACAATCTGATAGTAAATGCATGATAGTGTAAGTGGGACATAACAAAAGGCAGGGGTGTGTGTACAGACGATTATGATAGCAAAGGTGATTTTTGACAAGTTATTTCTTAATTTGCAGTTTTATACCTATCTCATCAACTGAGAAAGGCTACTCTTCCTTAATAGTTACTGTTTGAAAAAGGCAAAGACAGATTTCTTTTTGTAGAGCACCTGCAGCTTGTCCCTTTTGTCAGTTGTTTGAACATCATGTGCCAGCTAGTGATGAGACAAAGAAGACAGCACCTCCTGCGTGTGCAGCATCACCTTATACCTGTGGGCTGTATGTTCAATCTAATCAGTAGACTCTCACGTTCTGGGGCTTGTTCATGCCTTTACCAGCTCTGACAGCAGGCAGACTTACCCCATTATACCAATGAAGGCTTTGGAAAAGCAGTGTAAATCAAGCCATATAGGCAATGCCCTAAAAATATACAGGGTGTGGCACAAATATTGCCCTTCCCCCCTTTTTAAAGATTTTATGTATTTATTTTTAGACAGAGTGGAAGGGAGGAAGGGAAACATCAGTGTGTGGTTGCTTCTCATATGCCCTCTGCCCCCCTGGGGACCTGGCCCGCAATCCAGGCATGTGCCCTGACTGGGAATAGAACCAGTGATCCTTTGGTTGGCAGGTTGGAGCTCAATCCACTGAGACACACCAGACAGGGCATGTCCCCTTTTTATTACAAAACCTTTTATTACAAAATTATAAGCACATAATTCTGTAGCATAACAATGTCACACTCAAGCATACCACATGACATTTTAGGTGAAATGTTCAAGTTAAAACTATAAAGTATTACACCTATATTATTACCCTACCAACTATACTCAAGTAGGTGTTACTTCTGCCAGATCCTGTAATACTTAAAGGAAATTTGAAAGTCACTCTTTCATTAAGTAAACTAATTATGTTTTGCAGTTATAACTTTAATTTCAATGTTAGCATTAGAGCACAATGCTAGAAAATCATAAAGTTGAAACCCCACCACTTTCCCCCACCCCACCCACTCCCACCCTCATTCTTTCCCTGCTTTGACTTTGTCCAAGGATCCTTTATAGATGTTCTTCAATGACCCTTCCCCTTCTTTCCCCCATTATCCCCCTCTCCCTTCTTCTTTCCCCTCTGGTTACTGTCAGTTTGTTCCTTTTTTCAATGTCTCTGGTTATATTTTGCTTGCTTGTTCATTTTGTTGATTAGGTTCTACTTACAGGTGAGATCATCTGGTATTTGTCTTCTACCTCCTGGCTTATTTCACTTAGTATAATACTCTCCAGTTCCATCCACACTGTTGCAAAGGATAGGAGCTCCTTCTTTCTTTCTGCTGTGTAGTATTCCATTCTGTAAATGTACCATAGTTTTCTGATCCACTCATACTGATCAGCAGTTAGGTTGCTTCCAGCACTTGGATATTGTAAATTGTGCTGCTGTGAACAGTGGGGTGCATGGGTTATTTTGAATTGGTGCTTCAGGATTTTTAGGGTATAATCCCTGCAGTGGAATTGCCAGGTGAAAACACAGTTCCATTTTTATTTTTTTGAGGAAATTCCACACTATTTTCCACAGTGGCTACACCAGTCTGCATTTCCACCAGCAATGTACTAGGGTTCCCTTTTCTCCACAACTTTGCCCCCACTTGCTATATTTTAAAAATAAAGGTAAAATAAAGACTTTTTCGGGTGTCCAAAGGTGAAATACTTCATCACTAACTGACCTACACTAGGAGAAATGTTAAGGGAGGTCTTTCCAGCAGGAGGAAATATCAGAGAGATGCTATCATGAGCACTAGAAGTGGTAAATGTGTGAGCAAGTTATAATTGGTTTCCCATTGTAGAAAATAGTTCCACTCTGATATCACATTTAGATTAATGGCAAAAGATAGATAGAGGGTCAGATGCTATATTTTGATATAAATATGTTCATGGCCCTTAATACTAGAAGTTATTGATAGTGAAAGAGAAACAAAGTTAAAAAATGCATATGTCAAAAGCTAGCCTTTTTCAATTTCCATGGCGGGAGAAGTAATGAGCAGTAAAGTCTCCCAGGACCCTTTTCCCAAGGCAGTGCCAGAAGTCCTCCACTGGAACCAGTGCAAGTACCAGAGGTCATTGGAGAGGGTGGATCTGCAGATCTGCATGAAGAACCACAGCCTTTGGAAGGACAAACACTTCTCAGGCACCATCAGACTCAAGTCCACTCTGTGCCCCAAGTTGTCTGTGTGTGTGTTCTGGGGAGCCAGCAGCACTGTGAGGAGGCCAAGGCTGTGGACATCCCCTTTATAGATATCCAAGTGCTGAATAAACTCAAGAATAAGAAACTGGTCAAGAGGCTCACCAAGAAGTATGATTCCTTTCTGGCTTCAGAGTTTCTGATTAAGCAGATCCCACGAATCCTGGGTTCAGCCCTGCATAAACCTGTCAAGTTTCCTCCCTTGTTGACACACAATGAGAACGTGATAGCTAATACTGATAAGGTGAAATCCACGATCAAGTTCCAAGTGAAGATAGTGCTGTGTCTGGCAGTGCCTGTTGGCCATGTGAAGATGACAGATGATGAAATGGTGTACAACATCCACTTAACTGTCAAGTTCTTGGTGTCATTGCTTAAAAAGAACTGGCAGAACATTTAGGCTTTGAATATGGAGAGCGACATAGGCAGGCCCCAGTCAGTGTTGGTACTAAGGCACAGCTTAACAAGCCATATTGCTACCATTACAAAAAAAAGAAAAAAAAACCTGGCCTGTGGAAATTCCAGTAATCATATGTGTAAAATGTGTGTTCAATTTTTACTGACAACCACTCCAAAATAAATTTTCTACTTTTAATGATATACTTGATATAATATTTTTTAAAATTATAAAAGTAACATACTTTTTATATAGACATGTTTTGAAAAAATATTTTTTATTTTTATTGAATTTATTGGGGTGACACTGGTTAATAAATGTATACAGGTTTCAAGGATACAATTCTACCATTCATTGTCTGTATATTGTATCTTGTTTTTACCAGCCCAAGTTTCACGATTCATCTCCCTTTTATCTTCCCATCCCCCTTTCCCTCTGGTAATTACTATACTGTTGTCAAAAAAATTATAATTGTATTTGTAGGGCACAAAGTGTAGCAGTTGTGTAAAGTGTGAAGCTGCTAATTTTGTGCATCCCAATATATCAAATTGGATCTTGGTGTATCTGGCATATTTTTTTTCCTGTTGAAGACTGGTACTTCTAAAAAATACAAGCATGAAAATCACCATCAATGGAATTAAATTATGTGAAGAAGTTTCTATACATACTCATCAGTAAATCAATCTTTGTAGCACAAGAGTAATTTGATTACATATTATGTAGTTTAATATAACACAGCAGCAATTTAAAGTGCTTTAGAATTACTTTTGTGTATACCTTAATTTCAGATTCATTTTCTAAATTATTAATAACTAAAAACAAATGATAACCATACTGAGGAATAGCTGAATTATCATTTTCTTTCCTCCATAAGAACTTTATTATGATATCATCATCATATAAAGTGAAGATCAGAACTATTTAGTTAGAGAACTGTAAGAGAGAAGGAGTACTGTAGAGGGTATTAGAGGATTCATTAATAGAATATTACATTTTTTCCTGGAATATATGATGGAATTATTTCCTGGATTATATGATGGAATATTTGTAAACTTTTAAAATGGGTAATTTACTGTTATCTTTTTTATAAATGTACACTTATTCTACATCATAATTTTCATTTATTTTGCTTATATTTCTTGGCACTCTATCTCAATGAAATATGTTTTTAGCTCCACAAAACATATATTTCTGTACCACAGAATAGTGATGGTAGATATTAAACTCTGGTTTGGTAGCTCCCTAAACATATATTAAAATGCAGCTATTATTTTAAACATTCTTGATAGAGGTTTTATTTCCTCTCTTCTCAAGGTAATTATAGTGGAGATAATATAACACGATATATCCAAAAGAAAGTTAGACATGTAAAGAATTATGTTAGAGAAAGGAAGATGAATTAACAGGAGATCCTGGGTCTCATTAAACTGAACAGTAATTATTGGATGAACTGATTATATGTGATACAATTTCACATCTATGTACCCAGGAGTAAAATCCTAACTCTGTAATGCAAAGTCTAATTTTGTTTTCCTGCTAGTCATGAATCATGTTCTCCCTATATAACCCAGGTGTCATCCAAAAGCCCTGTTTTGGAAGTGTAAGTTTTCCAACACCTTTGGAAGTGGAAGCTTTCAGCAATAACTCTTCCCTTCTTACCTATGGTTTCTGTGCCTTGGTAAATTTGTCCTTGAGCTAGTAGCCTTGGTGTGTCTCACATTACTCAGGTGAGGTCCTGCCCATTCACAAAATGTCCATCCACCAAACAAGTTTTATAAATATCCCGTGGAAATTGGAGACCTTATTCAGCTGAAATTCTAGTCTCATTATTCACCTGAGTGTTGATAAATGAAACTCCTTTTATATGATTGTCAAACCACAGTGCTGAAAACCTGAAACCAATACAAAACAATATTGAAAGTAAACTGTAATTGAAATATAAAAAAATAATTTATTTTAAAAATTATTAATAGAAACTACTGTTGTAATGTTTTACTGTGAATGTCTATTTTCCCCATTATACTAGGCATGGTAGGAGGAAATCTGCTTCTATTTCACTCAGGGACATTGTTGTGCAATTATAGCTTCTCAGATATACTTCCTAAATCACTGCCACCAAGAAGCCAGCCCTAAATGCTCATTAAAAATTCTCTTGTCTATACCTCACCTAATACCAACCTTCACTGTGCTGATTACCTGGTCAAGTCAATAACTTGACTAGAAGCAGTAATTTGTTTTAGGTGAATAAAATGATTCTTCATCGAATATGAATGGAAACAGGGCCTACTTTCCTTAGAAATTATTGGAGGTGGATCAGAAGCAGGGTCTGTCCAGTTGGTTCCATGTTCAGGGCAATGTAAAGGCTTTCTGTTTGCTGTGGGATCCAGAAGAGAGGCAATGATTTGGGAAGACAACTGCTGAGCCTAAAAGTTTAATCTCCTTTAAAAAAGAAAAAATGATAAAATTTGATGATGATCGTTTTTCATCTTCCATGAACTCAACAGGTATTCTGATCTAAAATGATCACTTCAAGTCTTTTTCTGTGCAAAAATATTATGGTTTTGCTTGTAGTTATGGTGTAACATAGGAAGGGAGTGGTAAAATGGAACTTGTACAGGGCTTTCCTTTTTCTTCCCATTTAGAGCAGGCCAACCCCCCTTAGCACATGAAATGTATGCCTTTTCTGAACCAAACTAATACTTTAGTGAGTGTGTGCCATTGTGTAACCTGAAACACCTTTTGATGAGCCAGTCATAAAGGCCCAAATAGAAAATATGTCAAGAGTTGAGCATTTGGCCCTGGCTGGTATGGTTCAGTTGGTTGGAGCATTGTCCTGTAAACCAAAAGGTCTTAAGTTTGATTCCTGGTCAGGGCAGATGCCTGGGTTGTGGGTTTGGTGGTGTGTATGAGAGGCAACTGATTGATGTTTCTCTCTTACATCAATATTTCTCTCCTTCTCTCCTCCCTTCCTTCCCCATCCTCTAAAATCAATAAGCATGTCTTCTAGTGAGGATAAAATAAAAAATAAAAAGTAAGAGTTGAGTATTCTGAAGCTACCACAAAAGGCATCTTGTGTGCTGTGTAGGTTATGCATGCATTTCTCAAGAACACATGTCTACAAAAGTGAATAGTTGTAATGATTTATTTAACCAGATATACAGTTTTGAGGTTATGCCTCAATACTCTTGAAATGTGTTGTTACAGAGGAACACCTTAGCTTCTTTGAATATACAAATCAAATGGAACATTGAAGAGATCACATTTATATTTCATATAGCTGGAGCTAGGAATTTATATAGGTGGCATAGTGTGGACTAAATTAGTTTGTTATTTATGTAAGTAGGATAATTTCTCCTGCTGCCCACTGTCAATTGAATGTCATTTGGGAAATAAAGCAATGCTTAGGTGAAAAAAGAAAATAAAGTGAGGAAAGAAAGCAGTTATCCTGTGGTTTCTGTAGACTTCTTGCTCTTCTCTTAGCAAGTCAATTTATTTAGTGTGGTTTTAAATCAACATTGGATAACGTTGACTATATAATTCTATACTCATACTCCTCCCATCCCAACCTACATGGATTGAATCACTACTGGAGAATTCAACACCCTGGGATAATAAGCACTTTCTGACCTGATAATATAGAGATGAATTTTAAGTCTGGGAGAAGTATTATTTAACCTGAAAATTACTTTACCATTTGCTTGCCTTTGTGCCTTTTGTGAAATTGCTGCAATAAATAAACATTATTTAGACAGTAAGAGTTTGAACATATACATATATCTAGGAACAAATATCCATCATTAACACAACAGTTTATCAGATTAGGTAGCAGAGAATAAAGTGATTCCATACATCTTAAATTCAATGTCTTATCTGTCTGTGTTGAGGGAGGTTGGAAAGACACACTGCTTTTAAAAGGTCATGATTTAGTCTTCAGACATAATCTTACATACTCTGATTAAATTCTTTTCTATAAGTACATTTGTCTTTGGCTCTGATTTCTCTAATCCATCTGACATGGGATCCCGCCTTGGCCCATTTTTGTCTAATATCTGTAGCAAAGATTCTTTCATTCTCTGGTATCTCCTGAAGTTTTCAAAGTTGCTAAGGCCAGGAGAAATGGAGAGATTTTACTCAGAAGTCATGGAAAATGCATGGCTTAGGAACACTACTGATATGTAGATGGAGAAAGAGCATTGGCTGAGAGAAAGATAGGAATCCAGAATACACTGTGCCAATTTGGTTATCACCAGGTGGAGACTCACCCCTAAATGCATATTGGCTCTTCATAGTCAGATCTCTCCTGTATGCTAGTCCATAGCACATGTGCACATTGGACAGGCTTAGGTGATTTCCACAGGGGTCACCAAATATTTTGAAGTGGTACATGAGACCCACCAGTAAATCTCTCAGCTTTGCCTCAACTCCCGGAAGGGAGTCACTACTACCGTTACCCCTTTTAGTTTGCTGAAAAACTCTGACCTCCCTAAAGCATTCCTCAACCACTGGTGATCCCCCAGCTTTGGGAGCCTCTAGAATATCTCCAAAATCTTCACAATTTTGAAGAAAGAGAGAGTCTTTGCTTTTTCCTTCGTCATATCAAGTATCTCTTCTTTTGTAAAAACTTTGACCTTTTATAGGCACAATTAGGGATTTCATTCGCTTTGCTCTCAGGACTCATTGCCCATGCCTATATGTGTCTTCAGCCATACTGTATATTTATTCTTTGTTTACATATGTGTAAACACTTGCACCACACTAGGAGGTGAGTCCTGTATCTCTGTATCACTCAAGACTTTCTTACCCAATGACCTGCTGAATAATAAATGCTCCAACACATTTGAGTGAGTTAACAGTGTTCTGAACCTGTATAACATGTTTTTCAAAGTTTCTAAGGTGAACATTTAACTTACTTAGTAATATTGTTATTTCTTCAGAGATGACATATATTAAAATGTGGAAGTCACTGAAAATGATTTCAGAAAACATTTTAGTTTCTACTTCATGTTTGGAATTTGGTTTTGCAGTGCTATTTGTTTATTGCCATTCACTTTCATTGTAGAAAAAGCTAGAGATTGCAAGAAGCTCCTGGAATAATTATTTGTTGAAATTATTCAATAGAATATTCTGGAATAAAACCCTTATGGCTACAGTATACTTTTTGAGCTATAATCATAGTCAGTGTTAGTTATATGAACAAGTGATTGGCACAGATAACCACATTTCCTATCTAGTTCCAAAGCTGCATTTCATGATTTTTATATGACAGGTGTTTCATTTTGATTAGCTTTAGAAGGAAATCCATACTTATAGCTTAGTATTGTGAGTATATTCATGTTTTGGTTAAAGTCTTCTTGCTCTGAGCTTTTTCACACTTAAAAATAGAGATTGCAATCGATGAACTAAGTATAGCTATACTACTGGAGACTGACTAAACAAAAGATCCAGAGCAGCTACCTGAACTGCACTTTTTCCAAGGCAAATTCTTCTAAGTTATTGTATTGATTTGATTTGCATTCAAATTGCTCAGAATTTTAGTGATGTATTTTCACTTGAATGATTTGCTATCAAGTAGAGAATGAATAGATGGCATGTACAGACTCCAGTGTGGAGCTGAATTTTAAAACATTTGCTAATATTTGTGTAATGATATTAATAGCAAAATAAAAAATTTATGAGGGTGAATCATATTTTTTATTATTTGCTAAATACAGAGAATTGCATTGATTATGAATTCTCTTATGGATTAGTTTTAATTAGTATGAAATTTTATGTCATACTTTTGTTAATTTTATTCCCTGAGTTTATATTATTAATTTTAAAATTGTAATAAAGTTTTAATTTAACTGAGAAGTAGTTAGTTTTAAGCATATTGACCACAGAGTGCAATAACTATTATTTAAATGTTCATTTATAATCTGCATTTTATATTTAATTTGTGATATGTTTATTATTCTAACTGTCTGACTGATTATAATACAAATAAAATAAACCTCTAATTATGTTTTTTGGCACTGACAATAGTTCAGCTTACCTTGGGACCTACTGAAAATTTTCATAGTCAGTAATATTTGTACTGTCACCTGTCACCACAGTGTGCCAAACCCTTTACATATAGCAATTGCTTCTGACTTTTCTGGGGTAAGAGACTATAATTGTTTCCTAGAGCAAATATACTAAGATTGTGTGTAGATTCAATAGATTATATTCTATATTCACTCTAAGGTGAACTCTGTCCATAGTAGTATATGTTTTCATAAGGAAAATGGATAACAAGTTTGTCTTTTTGGGAACTTGTTTCATCTTGCTAGTGTTGAGGCAATCTACTAGAGAAGAATATGTCTGTTTCATGGTACAGTAGATGGCAACGAGCACATTGCTAACTATTTAACAGGTGCTCAAATATTTTATAAGTGATAAAAGGAGGAAACATGAATAAATGAAATATACAGAAACACACAGTGGCAATATACTGGGTCCCTGACCTGGTGGTACAGAGATGGAAATCTACCTTTTCTTTTTTCTTCAAAGAGATTAGGATTAAAGTAAAAAAAGAGCCTATTAAATTATTTATAGTTAAATGAGATAAAATCACAACAATAAATATTGTTTAACTGGAACTTACAGCATGCTTGGAATTACACATTTAATCCTCAAAGACATCTTTGTGGTAGTCATCAGCATTATAATTTTTCTGAATTCTAAAAGGTTTAAGTAATTTTCCCCTGGATCACATTTTTTAAAACTATATTTTATTGCCCTGGCTGGCGTAGCTCAGTGGATTGAGTGCAGGCTGCAAACCAAAGTGTCACAGGTTCGATTCCCAGCCAGGGTACATGCCTGGGTTGCAGGCCATAACCCCCAGCAGCCACACATTGATGTCTCTCTCTCTCACTCTCTCTCCCTCCCTTCCCTCTCTAAACATAAAAAAAGTGAATAAAATCTTTAAAAAAAAAAACAAAAAACCCTATATTTTATTTACTATGCTATTACAGTTGTCTCAATATTTTCTCCCCTTTACTGCCCTCCCTGTACCACCCCTCCCTCTGACATTCCCCCCTGCTTAGTTCATGTCCATGGGTTGTACATATAAGTTTTTTGGCTTCCTCATTTCCTGTACTATTCTTAATCTCCGCCTGTCTATTTTGTACCTACCAATTATGCTTCTTGTTCCCTCTACCTTTACCTCCATTCTCACACCTCCCTCTCCCCACCAATAACCCTCCATGTGATCTCCATTTCTGTGATTCTGCTCCTGTTCTAGTTGTTTGCTTAGTTTTTGTTTTTTAGGTTCAGTTGTTGATAATTGTGAATTTGTTGTCATTTTGCTGTTCATAGTTTTTGATCTTCTTTTTCTTAGATAAGTTCCTTTAACATTTCATATATTAAGGGCCTGATGATGGTGAGCTCTAACTTGACTGTGTCTGGGAAGAACTTATTAGTGCAGGGCAACCCCCTTCGCTGTGTTGTGATGCTATATGTGGGTGAGGGGTCAGAGAGGGAACAATGCCACCTCCTACCTTGCTCAGCTCTCTCCCAACTTTCTATCACTTCCCTCCTGGAACCCTTGAGCAGTTTGTCTAGTTGTTCCCACCAGGGGACAGCTAGTTGTTGTCTCCAGTTGTTCTACCAGGCTTATCCACACTTGAATATGGGAAATCCCAACCTCCAGCCACAGCCTCACCCACCCCAGTCTACTGTGCCCTCTCTGCCCTGCTTGCCTGTTTCTGCCTGCCTGTCTCCACCCCTCCTACCACTCTGGATGAATGTTTTGTCTTTAACTCCTTGGTTGTTGCATTTCCATGCAATTTGATTTTCTGGCAATTCTGGTTGTTTTTTTGTTTTTAAATTGGTTGTTATCCTTATTTCAGTTATGTGAGGAAGTGAAGTTTTTCTACTATGCCTCCATTTGATGGGAACTCCAAAAATGAACTATTAATACACATTAACAACTTGGGTGGATTTTAAGAGTATTATGTTGACTGAAAAATTCAAGGACAAGGTCACATACTATTTGTATTACCTTCTCAAAAAACAACGTAGATTAAAAAAAAGATTTTTAGTTGTTGGAACTAGGAATAGTAGGAGAAATGGCATGAATATGACTTGAAAGCAGTAGCTACACAGGATATTTTTGTGGTGATAGAAAAGTTTTATATCTCAATTGTGGTGGTTTTTACACAACCATAAATGACATAAAAATATACACACATATCACCCCAGTGCGAATTTCTGAGTTTTGATAATGTACCACAGTAACATAAGATGTACCACTGGGGAAAACTGGTAAAGAGCACAAAACACATCTGTAATATCTTTGCAACCTCTCCCATATAAAGGTAGGCAATTGGAAACAGATGACTGAAGAGAAGATGTAATAATGTAAATCAAAAGCCAAAGCTTAATTTCAAATGCATGAAGAAAATTTGTTATTTCATATGAAATATAAATGAAATCAACACTCTAATTCAAAAGCAGACTGTGAGAATGGATTAAAAAGGCATCATGAAACTATAAGTTTATTTTTAATAACAGCAACATTTTAGTCAAAGATACAAACAAGCTGAAATAAAAGGATTTCCTTCTGATAACATTTTGCTTCAATCTACAGAACCTATTTTAATATTTCTTCTTCTGTGGCTATGTAGGAGTTGAATGCATTTTGAATTTATATTTCTGAATATCTTTATATTTCACTTTGAATTTTCAAAAATATTTTCACTAGTATAATTCTGACTACTTTTTTAAAATTTCAAGACATCAAAGATGTCATTTCATTTGCCCTGTAAAGAAGTCAGTTGAAATTCTTACTAGTGGCTCCTCATATATATTTCCTTTTTACTCAGATGTCTTCAGGAGTTTCTCTTTATTTTAGTTTTAACATTTAAGTATAATGCACCCAGGTTTTTCTTGTATTTACCTATTTGGGTTTATCTAAGCTTCTTAGATCTTTGGTTCAAATTGAATTAGGAAAAGATTAGATGTTATTTCTTCAAATATTTATTTCATCCTATTCCTTGTCATTTATTCTGTTGGAACACAAAGGACACATATATTAGACTAATGTTGCTCAATCCCTACTCCTCTATACTTTTTTCCTTTTTGTATATTTGTTTTTGTGAAGTTTGCAATATTTTTATTGACCCATTTTGATGTTCAAAATTTTTTCTCTGACTTACTCAGTATACTGATAATCCCATCATAGACATTGTTATTTACTATGTTGTTTTTAGTTTCTAGCATTTCCATTTGGTTCCATGAGAACTTCTCTCTTATGAAGTTTTCTACTCATACATGTTGTTCACATTTTTCTGATAGATCTTTATTTTAACTTCTTTTAAAGATTTTATTTATTTATTTTTTGAGAGGGAAGGAAGGGAGAAAGAGAGAGAGAGAGAGAGAAACATCAATGTGCGGTTGCTGGGGCCTATGGCCTGCAACCCAAGCATGTTCCCTGACTGGGAATCGAACCTGCGATGCTTTAGTTCACAGCCTGCGCTCTATCTACTGAGCTATGCCAGCCAGGGCTGATAGATCTTTTAATATAAAAACATTAGTTATTTAAAGAATTTGTCTGACTACATCTTGGTCCAAAGTCTGAATCAGAAATTCTGGTCTAATTCTGATGACTACTTTATCTTTGAATAATGTATCAAATTGTTGGTTGTTTGTTTTGTGTGTCTTCTAATTTTTTATTTAATTCTGGACATTCCATGTAAAAATAGTAAAGACTGAGGTCAGTAATATCTTTTCTAGAAATGCACATGCCTCTTCTGCTTCTATGTTTACTTTAAAGGATTGACTCAATATTTTCTGTATTTGAGCTGGATTCATCTTCTTGTTGCTTTAGTGGCATTAAGCACATAACAGGCTTCAAACATCTCCAGTGGTGAACTGTTGCTGCCTTGTGCTATGTGTGAGGTCTAGGATGTTATGGGGTGTCTCTCAGTGTTCCTGTTCTACCTTTAGAGTTCATCTGATTCTTCATGTTTGTCCAATGCTCCTGTCCCTCACTCCATGATATGTTGTTATTGTTTTGGAGCAGATGTGTTTCGTGTTTATTCTGCTCTTGCCATAGTCTTAGGTGTACTGTCTGCATGTAAACTGCAGAGATAGATCTTTTTCAGCTTTCCTGCCCTTCCTCAAATACAAGTAATCTCTACCTCCTACTGAGACCAGAGTCCAGAAAGCGAGGAAATTTCCTGCTCTTCCTCAGTGCAACCAATCTATATTTTTTATCAGTGCAGGAATAGGATAGATGGGATTCTTGTTCTCCTGCCTTCCCTCACCCCAAAACCCCTGTGGCAGCAGAAATATTCTTTGTATCAGTGCAGGATGATAGAAATGAGTGGGTGCATTTCTCAGTCCACCTGTACCAGTAGTTGGCTATGTCAGTACAGAGTACAGGGAAGGAAGATATCTTGCTCCTCCTCTAGTAGGAGTCCATCTCTTCCTGAAATCAGTAGTCTTAGGTGTGGGAAAGTGATGTTCCTTCCCCAGTGGCAATAAATTTGTCTCACAATAGAGGAACATACAGGGTGAGGACATGTTTTCTGCTTCTTTCTCAGTGAGAGTTAACCATCTTGTATTCAAGTGGGGTCCAGAGTACAGATAGATTTCTGTAAATTCTACAGATTGCCTCAAACCTAGACTGAGACTATAAAAATGGTCCACAGAGGGAATGTGTGTAATCAGCTTCCTTACCCTGCCCCCAGTTGCTCTCATGGACACTTAGTAGAGGCCTATAGACAGGTAAAAGCCAGTGGGTACTGACTCTGCTTGTGTTTGGGGATCTTAGGGATCCTAAAGAATCATGATAGTCTATATCCAAACTTTAAATATTTGTGAAAATGTCAGCTTTGTTTTCTTCTTCCCTGTTTCTATGGTGTCCACTTCCACCCATGCTCTGCCAAAGGTGTATCAGTGTGTGCATGCCATTCTCCTCAAGGGAACTCTTTTCTCTTGGATTTCAGTGTGCCAGGTCGCCTTGAGATTCTGACTATCTGATGTGCTCCTGATAATTATGATTTTGTAGGTTATTTGTTTATTTGTCCTAATCTCATTGTTACATCATGAGGGATGTTCTCTTGTTTTTTTCTGCATAAGTGAGAATAGAACTCAGCCTTCACAGTTAAAATAGTTGTTCATTTAAATTATGGCATAGATTAGAGTAAAACAATATTGGTCTTTGGGTATGAGGATATTTTTAATGACTACATGTTATACCCCCCTTTTGCATAAAACATGTTTGTTTATTCATATTGCTGTCTGTAATTTCTGCATGACAATTTTCTTTAGATTTCTGGCTGATGGCCAATAATTCTGTCAAGAAAAAATAGTAATAAATTTTTCCATGTACTAGGAAAACCTTCAGCACTGGGAGATCAGACAAACACAGGAATCTGGGGCAATGCTAAGTGCTTTTTGTACAAAATGTTATTTTAACACCAACAATGGAGGCAAGTAATGGTACTTTTATATGATTCTTTAGACATAATTGATCCAAAATAGAAGTTATTCAGTAAAACTGGCCCACCCCCCTTTTAGATGTTCAGAATTTTAACTGATGAACAGTCCCGTTAAACTAAAAATAGAGCTCTCATGGCTATTTTCTTTGACTTTCTCCTTTTCTTTCACTTTTAAGGCAAACAGATCTAACTAAAGGAAACATGAACTAAATAAAGTTCCATGCCTACCATTGGTGGCTCTCTGATCTTTGTAGAATCACTTAGTCTTTCTAAGACTCATGTTCTTCATCCCCAAATGGACTAAATGTTCCTACTCTAATAGTTTTAACAGAGAAATTACAATGGATATATGTTACCTGTACTGAACAATAAATATGTGTGTTGTGATTGCCTAACCTCATTTTCTCCTGAATAAAGAATCATCTGGATCTCACTTTTCTATTAATAAATGGGGTTTATTTAGGTGGTTTGTCTAATGAGCTGTTATTCCTTTTTTCACATGTGAGTCTTTGGGCATTCTGACTGTCTTTATATTTATTCCAATGGTTCGCCATTCTTCTTAATTGAGAGTGTACTACACATGCATTATTGTGAAAGAAATTCTGAACAAATTATGCCTGACCTTAATTCAGATTCGGTGTTTCTATCATTGCCTAAAGACTACAGAGTTTTATAAATAAAGAGTCATTAATAAGAAATTCATTAAGGTTACCTTAACATTCCAATTATTAAACACTGGTTGACTGTATTAAGATCTATTTAGTTCATTGCAGTCATTGATGCCTGGCATTATGAAAAAGTAGAGTCAAATTTTTATTTTACATTTCTTGAAGCTACAAAGTGGCACATTCAATCCTTTTACATAATAACAATTACAATTGGGGTTAAATGAATATGTTTGCTATTCCTTGTATAATCATAAATAGTCTTTCGTTAATAAATGTGCTTATCATTCTTTTGTGTTTTGTGATATACTCACTATTTTGGCTTTTACCATCCAGTTCTAGTTAAGATTATTAACATTGTTTTTTCAGCCCAGTATACATGTGTGTGGTAATTTATGAGGCAGTAACATAGAGAAGTCACCCACTGGGTTTGGAGTATAATTTTCTGAATCTACCCACCTATTTACTAGCTATGAGACTGGCACAGTTATCTCTAAAGTCTTAGGTTCTTTAATAACAAAATGGAGCAACTGTAAATTTTTAGAGCTGTTGTGAGAATTGAAAGACGCAATGCATATAAAGCACATGGCATATTATTTAGCACTAGCCAAAAGAGCTCAACAAATTGTATCAATGATGATAGCAATTATTGTTATTCCTAATATTGCTATTATATTTCTCAGATTCTAAGTTTCAGAAAGGCATGAAGGAATTACATTTATACACAGAACTTTTTGTATTGCTCCTAGCCTAATATCACTCATCAACATTTTGTGTTTGATGGTTTCTTTCTACCAGATAAGTATTGTCAGTCCTAGTTTGTAAACTCTTAAAGGAATGGAGCTACATCTATTTATCTTGCTCAATAAAATCACATCACTCTAACAAATATTTCTTAATTTTGTTGCTGATTCAGCTGTCTTGTTTCCCCTAATCCAGTTAAGGATACTCCTGCCTGCTCTCTCATTTTGAATTCACTTTAATTTAAAATGAAAGAAAGCCCATCAGTGGTTCAATTAGCTTGGCCTAACACAGCCTCTGAGCTTAATTTTTGGATTAACACTGGTACTTCTGCCATTTCATTATTTCCTTGGCTCCTTCTGCTATGGATGTTTTCAAGAAGATGATTCCCTTTGGACTTTTGGCTGAAGGCACTTGCCACTTCCAATTCATTATTTCTTTGGTATTTGCTCACTGCAGAACATCTGCCTCCATGCAAATGGCTTTGATAGAAGACATACTTCTTTGTAATAGCAAGATAAACATGATGCCTGATTATAAGCTTAAAAAATAAAAATACAGGTGTATTATTTTAAGGTTTTCAAAACCTTCCATGGGTATCTTATTCATACTGCTAGTTGAGTCCCCAGCTGGTGTATTGCCTATGTCATATCTCTGAAAAACAACATCAATCGTGGAAGGCAGGTCTGCTCTGCAGACATTTTATATAACATTGCATGTCTGCATCATGTGGTCTGACTACAAATGGCATCAACAAACTGGAATGTCACATATCGTTAAACAAAGACTGGCATTTCTTGGTGGTGGGGGGAAATAAGTAAAAAGTAATAGCTATGGATATATTTCAGTATTTTTTTACTCATGACATTTTTTGTTAAATTTTTGTTTGCACTTTGTATTTAAAAAAATGCGTTCAAATTCCAATGACTCTCTCCTGAAGTAGATCACTAGTTAAATGCTTACAATACAAAAGTTACTAGCTTTCATATGATTAATTCTGATGAAAGACATATCTTCAAGTGTTGGACAAATTATTACAGTCTGTGAAGACCAAAACAGTTCAGAATGTACCATACAGTAGTGGGAAGGACAATGAACTTAGGAGTATGAATACTTCCTTTATAGTATATGTGACCTTAGGTAAGTCAGCCAGATTTTTTTTGGCCTATGAAATGCATGCTTTCCCTGGACGATAAGGATCTTGGAAAGTATAAGAAACAGTTTAGTGTACACAGTAAATCTGTTCTCTTAAGACCAACTGCATGAAATATTCATTGTTGTTATTTTTTTCTTTGAATTTACAGCATCCATTCTCTATCAGGCACTCCTTGAACTTGTAAGAAAATAGCTTTCAATAATTCATTCAACACATTTTTTGAATACTGATACTAAACACTATAGATACAACAAAATCAAAATAGCAGGGTCAAAACTGAACATAGAAAGCACTTGAGCAGGAGATGACATCTGGATATTGTCAAGTTTCAGTGTGTTACACATTCATTAGTTTTTGTATGAGTTCATTAGTTTATTAATTCTTGCCAGGCTAAAATAGGGAAAGCCACAAACAAACAATAGTAATGCAACAAAGAGAGAGCTTAACTTAAAAAAGCTATTAATTAAAAAAAAAGAGCAACATGAAATTTACCCTGAGAAAGACAAATACTGTTTATAAAAGCTGTTTTGTATATTATATGAAAAAAGAAGGCTCTAAAGTGAGAAATTCAGTTCATCAGCCTGACATTCCTAGCAAAAATGTGAAAATATCAAAGAATCTAGATAATACTGTTTTTGTCACATTCTGCTATGTTTTGAAAAGGCTAGATGTGTGGAAGGATATGGAGCAATATGCTGATGGGGGAAGGGCCTGTTCCACTTTGCAACAATACTCTCGAATCTAAATAAAGATTTACATTGAGAAAACATCTAAATAAAGATTTACATCTAAATAAAGATTTACATTGAGTGGCTTCCCCTCCAAACTCTGATGGACATAAACAATATGGTCCTAAGGGCAGAAAGTAGTCAGTTAGCCAGGACACCTTTCACCCTGTCATTCCATTACTTAGCATACCCTAGTTGAGCTAAGGTGTTTAACTTCTTTTCCTTCAGAGAAAAGTTGCTAAATGAACTTGATCCCTCAGTCCTATAAGCTTCTCACCTTCTTTCTACTGTAGATTATGTGAAAAATTACGTCACAGTCACATCTCTTTTGAGGAGGTTCCCTTCTTTTTAAACAGAAGTTCCTAAAGATATGTAACTTTTTTTCCTGCCTATATATTTTGTGCAACAGAAACTTTCCAGAAGCTTCTACTGGATTTGGGGTGAATAAACTTTAAAAAAATGATTTCCACCATCTGGAAATTTCTCTTCTGGAAATGGCACTGGAGTTGAGAAGCAGTGGTGAACATGTGAAATTTGCTACGAGTGAGATCTGGTTCAAACATCCTGGACTCTCTGATCTCTTACATCACTTTCACTCAATGAATATTTGTTGAGCAGGTAGGTGCAAAGGATACAAAAGTGCCTGGAATTATCTAAGTCATCAGCACACTTTCAAGGGCATTAGTGATTTCCCACTATTCTATGGAATGCAGCTTCAATCAGTTGGGGAATCTCACTATTTCTAACATATGACTTGGTTGTTTCCCCTTTCTGTGATTTTTTCCCCCTGTAGAATCTTCCTTATCTGGCATGTTTACTTACTTCATCCTATGTAAATATCTAAATATATTCACAGTCAGGAATATAATTCAAATCTCACCTATCCAAAGACCTCTCCCATTTTGGACTATTCCAGTGCATGTAGTTTGGTTGAATTTATCCTTGTACTGCTTAGTTCATCTTTAATTGTTTCAGGTGTGTTAGTTTTGTTCCCCCAGTTAGATTCTGAATACCTATAGGTCATAAATTATATCCTATATATCTTTTGCAGATCCACAGAGCTTATTGAGGAGTTAATTATCAGACATCTAATAAAGACCAAGTATAAATGCTTACTTAATAACATTTTAGCTTGCAGTAGCCCCATATAGTACATCAGACAAATCAGGTATTTGTTTCCCAAAATAATGCAACTGACTAACTTTTATTACTTTACTCTTAAGTAGATCAAGTGTATTTTTTCATTTCTAAATTTTAAAAGCAACATTTACAATATTCTTCTTATGCTTGTTACACAAAGAAATGAAATAATTAACCAGACATTCTCCTTTAGCTGTTGCAACTAAGTAAGAGTTTAAAAGTTTTATAATAAAAAGACAATGCCATCATACCTCTGCCCAATGAGACATTGTTTGCAACTTGAGCGTCAATGAAAAATTTGCTCTATCAATAACTTTTACTTTAAATAAGAGTCTGCCCATTAAGAAAAGTGGCAGAAAATTACACAGAGAAAGAAAGAAAATAGCTTACAAAATAGCTTGATAACTTTTGTTAGCTACAAAAAATAGCTTATAAAAGTTATCAAGCAAAGCAGATTACAAGCATTTCCAAATAACCTAATGACATCAAAAAAAGTCCTTTAATATCTAAAGTTTAAAAACTGGCACAAATCTTGACTAACTGAGTATCAGTTAAGAGCTCTACAGTAGGAAGACAATCCTGAAGAGATGAGTGTAGGGCACAGTGCTGTGGGCCAACAGAAGGAACTTGGTCTGGCCATCCTTCAGTTTAAAGACACCCCATGCTGCCCCTATCCTGAGATGTGTTGTAGATACATTTCTCTCTCTTTCTCTCTGGGAGGCCTCAGCTGTTAAGCCTCTCAAACCCAAAGTGCTAAGTGAACAAATTCATGTCACAGCTGTCCTTAGGGAACATCATTTTAAAAGGTTTTACTGAGTAAGCAGTATCTACATTGCATAGCTTTTACTCTAGATTATGTCATAACTTATTAGTTTATTAATTGATTTATTAATGCATTTATATTTTGCTTTATTTTAAAAATTAATTTGTTGTGACAAAGTCAAAAAATTATTCTTTAATTTTGACTCTGCTACAGACAAACGCCTTTGGGCAATTCAGTCAACCTTTCCTGGACTCAGTTTCCACATCTGAAAATAAAGAAATGAAGTGAAATGATCCATGAAATTTCTTCTTGCATCTCCTTAATATACTTGGCAAACATCACCAGAAAAGACTTATTGTGAATAAAGCATCAGGTACAGAGGAAGCCTATATAAATGCAAAGTAATAATAATATAAATGCAAAATGATCATTATCCCTGAGATTCTGCATTTTACTCCCAGTGGTGACATTGGTAGGAAGGTGGTTTGCAGAAGCACAACCACCGTGATTAAGGCAATGAGAATGATCTAGGAGAAGCAGAGCTTAGTAAACACAGCATGAATAAGCAATAACAAAGTGGTGGCAAGCTATTTAAAAGTCAAAGCTATAAGGAAAGAATGAATGTATGGTAATCAAGAGGGGACACCATAGAAAGACATAATGAATGACAATTTGGAAGAAAAATACAGGCTACATAGGATCAGATTTCCAAAATTACATAAAGTCCTAAATTCTGTAAGGCTCAGACCTGTATAGATTGCCTCAGAGTTTTGCAGGGTGAGGCCACTGGAGAATTTGTAAGATTCTACACATTTGCCCTCAAGTAAGACTTCTCTTGCTAACATTCTTCCTTACCTCAGCCAGGGCTTTGCCAATGAAGGGCCACAGCTATTAACCTGGAGTTGTAGTCAGGCTCTACCTGAGGTTAACAGCCTCACACCAAGATGCCTTTCTTCTCCTGTGCTCTCACAATGACCTGACTGCTCTGATTATTTTATATGATCACTCCCCTCTCCCCACACCCACCCACCATTCCTTCCAAAATTCTACCCACAGGACACAACTTTAGATTTCAATTTCCATGACTACCAATTCCCATGATTGAGAACACTGCAGATGGCAATGGGAATGGAGAGGGGTGGAGGGTGAAAGGGAAGCAAATGCATTAATTCCCCTTTGGCTTGACCCAAAATATAATTTCAGTTAATAAATCTTCATGCAAATGGAAATGTTCTTCTCAAACTTCAGGGATAACAACCATTTCAGCCTGGTTTGTTCTGTAGGCTTGAATAAACCTGGTTGAAGAACACAGACTAAGACATTTAATGGATGTCCTTTGTGAGAAGAACTCTTCTGATAGGGACTTTTTACATGTTATCAAATTTTACATGTGCTCTCATGGTAATTTGTCATATCTCTGTGTTACTCATTTCAAAGAACCAGAGTGTGTACAATGTTACCCAAGGCAATTGACTCAAGTCCTCGAGTTTGGCAAATATGTCAAACAATATTTAAATCAGTCAATTCAACAAAAAGGAAGTCAATTTAATGAAATTCAGTTAGATTAATATTTTGCAAGATTAGATTGAAGAAGATGTCCTTGGTGGAAGTTTTTACACTTTACTTAATTATTTTGGCATCTTGTAATGTCTATTTAAATAATTTAATTCAATTGTTGGATTTTATATTTAAAGTATATAATTGCAACACATATTAGTTGCTAGTTTGATATTTGTATTTTTTTTCATATTCTTGTCTAGATCTTTTGGGAGATCAGTCATACACTTGGATCAGATCCTTTTAAGAAACCACTTATTGTAAGATAAAATAAAAATACAGAAAACCACAAAAACCAAATGTATGGTGAAACCAATCGGTCAGGACATAGAACTGCCAATCACTATTAGAGCCCCTTTCCTGTGATCCATTCTAGTTTTAACCATCCTCCTCACCAAACATAACCGGTGCCCAGACTTTTATAAATCACTTGTGTGTGTGTGTGTGTGTGTGTGTGTGTGTGTGTGTGTGTGTGTGTTTAACCCTGGAATGCATTCCTAGACACCATACTTTAACTTTGCATTTTAAAGCTTCAATTCCAATGAGCCCTTTAAGTCTCTGTCTGGCTCTTTACCCATAGGATGTTATGTCCGTGCAGTTTTCCAAAGCCTTTGGAGTCTTCTTTTTAAAGATTTTATTTATTTATTTATTTTTTTTAGAGAGAGAAGGGAGGGAGATAGATAGAGAGAGAGAAACATCAATGTGAGGTTGCTGGGGGTCATGGCCTGCAACCCAGGCATGCACCCTGACTGGGAATTGAACCTGCGACACTTTGGTTTGCAGCCTGTGCTAAATCCACTGAGCTACGTCAGCCAGGGCTGCTTTAGAATCTTCATAAGAAGATATACCAGGACAATTCATTTCCTCCCTCCCTCCCCTTTGTTTTCTCTCTCTACACTGAAGAAAGATAATGAGAGAACACGAGAAGGTGACTGTTTATAACTCAGGGGAAGACACCTCACCAGACACCAAGTATGTTGGTGTTTCTTGCTCTTGGAGTTTCAGTTTCCAAAACCATGAGAAAAACACATTTCTTTTAAGTTACCCAAAATGTGATATTTTTACCCTGGGCTGACTAAAACACATTTTTGAAAACAAACCAAACCAAAGTGATTTATTTATGCCAATTTCCTTACCATAAATGGTCAATTTCCAGCTACTAAGGTACAAATCATTGAAAATAGAGTTGCAAGACATATGAACATGTGGCTCTCTGAACTACATTATCTCTGCATATCCACAGTACATGCAAACTCTTTCCCTATGAACCTTCATTTTTCTTAACCTACAAGTGACTATATTTTTAACATTTATTGGTACCTTTGTGTCACTCATTCTCTGGTAGTTTGGTTGTATCAAACTCATCCACAAATAGACTTCTCAGGAAGAGAACTAAGCAAAAATGTTTCCTGAATTCTGGCAAGTTAATAACATTATTATGTGCTCTTAATATTAAAGAGTTTTTCTCAGCATGACAACCTGGAAACATTTTTTCTCTCCCTACCACCACCAAGAGTCTAAATATATATGCAACTCCCATTTTCTTTTGGCATAAAGTTATGCCAATGAAAGGTCTGATGATGACTACCTCATTTTCTTTCCTTTGGAAATCACATGCCCTCATCTCCATAAAAAGAGATTTTATCTTTAAATTAAAATAATTTACTAGACTATATTTCAGTTTTGTTTTTATTTTTCTGATCAAAATATTTTCAAATATGTGCTATAATCTTTCAACATTATAGTTTAAAATCTTCCTTTTGCATTTCAAGACTTTTTATTAAATAATAGCGTTTAGTATCTGTTTATCTTTTTTGACCTTCTTTCAGAGAATTCTGTTTTCTGTATGTTGAATTCTTTTTGTCTACCATCAGTATCTTTACCTTTCTTTAAAATACATTTTATCATTTCATTTTTTAAAAAAGTTATTTTTTGTTCATTTATTCTCTTAAGGCATTATCTGGTGTGTTAATTCTTGAGTTCCTTCTACTTTATTTTTTCCCACACAATGATCTTTTTCTTCTTTTCTAGCTAATATTTCATGTCTTATGTCAATCTCATATTTGAGTTTATAAATAGCAATTTAGTTCATTTTTAAATAATAGCTAGACTTTTGGCCTGATTTTTTTAAATTATGTTTGGATGCTAGATGTGCCTTGCTGTCTTGTATCCTTTATTTTAATGATACTACGAATGGGATTTAACCTCCATGCATTGCTGTTGTTCATTTTGATGTAGTATTACTTTTGCTGACCTTTAGAAGAACACCCCTTTCTAAACTTCTAACTTCACAGAACTGTGTTGTTTTGTATAGTGTTCACAAATACGGAGAATTCTGAACTTTGTTTCATTTTCTCTCTTCCCTTTTTTTTTCCTGGATATTTTCTTTCTTCCATCTTCATAATCCCTGATTTGCTAAATTTTGAATACACTCCCAGTCGGGTTTCCTCAGTGTTAGGTGCTGACTTACAGGCAGTATTGAAGTTTCATAAAGGCTAATAGACTTCTCTTTTCCCATCTTACAGTGGGCCCCTTGTACCCACTTGCTTGTGGAATAGGAAAGGTTCCTCCCATTCTCATATTGACCTGGTGTGCTTTCTAGAGAATACATGTTGCCTTTTTTGGGATTCTCCTTGGTTGGTTTCCTGTTTTCTTCCTATAAATATGCTAGTAACATTCAGGTAGTATAGCTGAGAACCTCCTTAAATTTTAACACCTTTTCCCCTAGTTTTGTAGTTTTGTTCTCTATTTAGGTTTCATCTTGCCACCTAGCTTCTCTGTTTCATTATGTGAGGGTTTGGGGAAATTCAGAAGTTATGCTGCCATCACTGTCACCTTCCCACAATCCATCAGTGTTGTCGCTTTAACTGAAATATACTTAGAATTCTTCTAGTGCTTACTTTTTAGTACTGTGTCACCTACAGACAGTTGGTTGTGAATCATAATCATATTTTTTTTCCCACAGATACAGACCATTTTGCTAACTTAGGTAAGAACTCCCAACATTAAATTAAATAGGAACATTGACACTGCAGAGCATGGGACCATAGATAGAACATGGCTAAAAGTTGGGGAGGACATTTCACAACTTTAGTTTAATAAGTACTTAAATCTAACTTGTACTTTTAGGAAATTATTGCAAAAATAATCAGACATATAACAGAGATATTGAATTTTAAGCACAGTGTTCAGAATACATAAAAATGAGAAGCAACTTATATGTCTATTAGTGGTGATTAGTGAAAACATGTTATGCAACCATTTAAACTGAAGATACATGGCTATACTCAATACCAAAAAAAAAGAGTTCTGTGATTAGTCTTTTCAGAATTCTTAAAGCAGAATTATGTATTTATGGACATTATATATATATACATATGTGCACATACATAGAGAGGCATCACTGGTTTGTGGTGGTATTTTCATCACTTAAAAAACAATTTTGACAATATTTTTGTATGGCTTTGTGTTTGCACATGAGTTCATTAGTTTTACCACCAAAAGAAGCATAGGTGGGGAATCAAAAATAGGATGTGCATTGGTATTCAACATCTGTACTATCAAATACAGTTATTATCATTATATGTGGATTCTGTATTTTCAAATTTGTCTACTTACTAAAATTTATTTGCATTCCCAAAATTAATACTTAGAGTGATGAAAATTTTGAGTTGCCCAAAGAGCATGTTCCCAACTGAGGCTGAACAAAGTGATTCACCTTTTGTTTCAGTTCTCAAAATGTAAACAAATGCCATTTTGTGGTCTATTGAGTGACATGTTTTTTCTCATTTTGTACTTCTTTTTTTTTAGAGGATAATTTATTTATTTTTACCTTTTTGTTATGGAAAACTTCAAACACATATAAAAGGAGACAAGATAATATAATTAATCCTCAGAAATTCATCAACCAGCTTCAGTCGTGATCAGGTCATAGCCAACCTGATTTCATCTCTACTCCTAGCCACTTCTTAACACTCCCAGATGATTTTGAAGCAAAGTACAGATATCATATCACCAGCAAATATTTAAGTAAATATCTTGGAAAGGTAAGGCCACACCTGAAAGTTAGCTATATTTTCTTTGCATCATCAAACAACCATGTGGTGCTCGAATTTCCCCGATGTCTGTAAATGTTGACTTGTTTGAACGAAAGCCAGTTGCTGCTACTTGGTGTCTCTCGAGTCTCTTTTAGTTGGTGGTTCCCCCTCTCTTTTGTCCCTTGTGATTTTTTTTGTGGTGATCATTTCTTTTTTTTAATATATTTTATTGATTATGCTATTACAGCTGTCCCATTTCCCCCTTCACTCCCCTCCACCCTGTACACCCTCTCCCACCCACATTCCCCCCTTTAGTTCATGTGCATGTGTCATACATTCTTTAGCTTCTACATTTTCCATACTATTCTTGCCCTCCTCTTGTCTATTTTCTACCTGTCATCTATGCTACTTATTCTCTGTACCTTTTCCTATTCCCTCCTCCTCCCACTGCCCTGTTGCTACCTTCCATGTGATCTCCCTTTCTGTGGTTCTGTTCCTGTTCTAGTTGTTTGCTTAGTTTCTTCTGGTTTTGTTTTAGGTGTGGTTGTTAATAATTGTTTGCTGTCATTTTACTATACATGTTTTTTTTATCTTCTTTTCTTACATAAGTTCCTTTAACATTTCATATAATAAGGTCTTGGTGATGATGAACTCCTTGAACTTGACCTTATCTGAGAAGCACTTTACCTGCCCTTCCATTCTAAATGAAAGCTTTGCTGCATAGAGCAATCTTAGATGTAGGTCCTTGCCTTTCATGACTTAGAATACTTCTTTCCTGCCCCTTCTTTCCTGTAAGGGCTCTTTTGAGAAATCAGCTGACAGTCTTATGGGCACTCCTTTGTAGGTAACTCTCTCCTTTTGTCTTGCTACTTTTAAGATTACCTCCTTCATTTTTACCTTGGCTAATGTAATTATGATGCACCTTGCTGTGTTCCTTCTTGGGTCCAACTTCTTTGGGACTCTCTGAGCTTCCTGGACTTCATGGAAGTCTATTTCCTTTGCCAGATTGGGGAAATTCTCTTTTATTATTTGTTCAAATAAGTTTTCAATTTCTGACTCTTCCTCTTCTCCTTCTGGTACCCCTATAATTCGGATGTTGGAACGTTTAAAGATGTCCTGGAGGTTCCTCAGCTTCTCCTCATTTTTTTGAATTCTTATTTCTCCATTCTTTCCTGTTTGGTTGTTTCTTTCTTCCTTCTGGTCCACTCTATTGTTTTGAGTCTCAGTTTCCTTCCCATCACTATTGGTTCCCTATGCATTTTCCTTCATTTCTCTTATCGTAGTCTGCATTTGTTCATCTAATTTGCAACCAACATTAACCAATTCTGTGGGCATCCTGATCAGCAGTGTTTTGAACTGTGCATCTGATAGGTTAGCTATCTCTTAGTCACTCAAAACGATGGGTTCTGGGGTTTTGATTTGTTCTTCTGTTTGACACATCTCTTTCTTTCTCTCTCTCTCTCTCTTTTTTTTTTTTGTTTGATCGCGCCAGTTACAGTAAGGGGCAGAGCCTTAGGTGTTCACCAGGGCAGGGCACCCCAGTCGCTGGTTTGTGACATTGTTTGTGGGGGTGGGGTCGAGAGGGAACAATGGAGGTTGCTTCATTCTCCGAGGGATCTCAGTTCCCTCTGCTGCTTCCCCCAAGCAAACTGGGCCCCTCTGGTGCCAATTCCCATGTGGGTGGGCTTGTGCACGCTGTGGGACTCTCCAAGAACCTCCTGTATGAGGCTGGGTGTCTCTCCATGCACCTCAACTCTCACAGGTTTCCTCAATCAGTGTCCCAAGGCTCTATTTCTGCTGTGATCCTGGATTGTGCGCACTGCCTTGCTTTGAAATCACTGCCTCACTGGGTCTACCATTTGTTGGTTGCCACCCCTGGGCCAGGGTCTGCCAGCTGCCGCCTGTGCACTCAGGGTCCACCCACTGAGGTCTTGCATGCCCCGGATGCCTTATGTGCCCGGTCCCACTGATCTCTGCTCTTGGCGCTGTGACCGGTGCCTGGTTGCTTGTCTCCGCTCCTCCTACCGGTCTGGATGCACAAGTCTAATTCAACTTCTTAGTTGTCTGACTTTCATTCAGATCAATTTTCTGTCATTTCTGCATGTTATTCTATTCCTAAATTGTTGTTGTCCCTATCTTGGTTGTGAGTGGAGGTACGGGGTGCGTCCACCTATGCCTCCATCTTGGCTGGAACTTGGTCGTGATTGATTTGTTGAAAAGAGAATTTTGTTTTTCTTGTAAAGTTTCTCACACTCTGGATGATGCTGATTGAATTTCTGCTGGGACATGGGACAGAACTGTTTATCTCCTGTACTTCCTGTGAATCAGTCATTAACTCCAGGATCTTCATCAGATTCAAATGGATTATTCTGGGTGCACCTTTGTAGATGATGCTGTGAGTTTCCAAAAGGAGGCACATCTCATTTTGTACTTATTGTTGGTGACTTTTCTTGGCCCTGAGCATGCATGCTGAGGTGCTGTCTGGTGCTCCTAAGTGAAGAAGGCTGTGATGTGCCTTACATAGGAAGTAAATGTGTGAGATAGGCTGCATTTGTGCATGAGTACTGCTGGCCATGAATTCCATGTTAATGGATGGACCACTCAGTATTAATGAATCAACAATATATATTGAATAAGTTATCTTTAAACAGAAACACACATCAAACAAGATTCTGTATTGATCATTCAAAAATAAACGTGACCAGAGGCTTGCAGGAACCTAACCTAGCATTTCCCCTAGGAGTAAAAGTTCCACATTTGCTAATTTAATGGCCACAGTAACTTCATAGAACATAAGTACTATGAATAATGAGAATCAACTATACTGACTTGGCAAGTTCTAGTTATTTAGCCTCTCTAAAACTGTTTCTACATCTGCAAAATGGCTACACTGGTGCTTATTGGACTGACCTGGGTATTAAATGGCATTGTGTATGGAAAGTCCATGTTATGTAGTTGATACTGAGCTCACCTGAGACTTGAATTACCCACTTCCTGCTGTCCCTCATACTCTTATTTTACAGTGGTGATATTTTAACTCTAGATACTCATATTCTAAATAATTGCTACCAATTATATATAGATATAGATATATACATATATATTTATTTATTTGTTGGAACTTGTGAAACCTCACACATGTATAGGATTTCCTATAGTTTATAATGTTAGATACTGTAAAAATTGTGGGATTTATTTTTAATTCAATAAAAGTGATGTAAAATAATTTAGATTCTCCAAATGGTGAAAGTAGTAGTTTAAACTTGAATATAAAGAAAGAAAATAGTTGGTGGATATGAATGATGGACTGATCAATGGTAAACAAAGGGTCTTGATGTATGATGTGTGTGCCTGTGTGTATGTGTGTATTTGTGTGGATGAAGGAGAGACTGAACTTCCAGAGTAAGAGGAAAGGGGAGATGGGAATCATGGCAATAATCCAATAATCAAAAAAGGTGATATTATCAAATACATCATGAAACCGCAAAGTTGAACAGAAGGCTCAGATAATGAAAAGTTACGTACAGAACGTATCTTTAGGAACCCTTATTAATTTTACAGTGAAATGTCATGTGGGATTCTAGTTAGGGTCACAAAAGAGCATTGAATTTTTTTTTGTTTTAAGATGAAAAATACTTGAAACTACTATGAGAATCTAGTCCTGCTGGCTATGTGAGGTTAATCTATCAAGTTACTCTAAGAGCATTATATATATATATAATATTATATTATATATATATCAAGTTACTCTAAGGGCAAGTCACTCTAAGGTTAATCTATCAAGTCACTCTAAGGGTATTATATATGTTATATATATGTATATTCCATATATAATATATTATATATAATATAATAACATCATATATAGTACATTTGACAATTTATTGTTCAAAATTAAAAGTAATTAATAATTTTATTTATTTACCATTCATTTAATTATTATTAATAATTATTTCAACCAATCATTATTAATTAAAACAACAAAATTTTATTATTCAAAATTAATAGTAATTAACAATAATTTTAAAAACCAGCATTCAGGTGATTACCATTAATTAATAATTTTAATATTATTGCAGTAATAATAATTTCATTGTTAAAATATAGCAATAATTTGAATAGTGATATATATCTCTATATATATATATATATATATATATATATATATATATGAATACTTTTTTGCTGTATTTCAGTGAGACAATCACTCTTTAGTGGCCACTGAAGGCATCCTTACAAAAGCCATTGGTGCAGTCAGTGTTCTTTTACTGGGTGGAAGTGTTTCTAGCATAACTGAGAGGTCAGAGTGCTTACCTGTAGCCTAGGGCAGAACAAGCATGCAGTGCATTCTTAATTTTAGGATCATTCTTCATTTATCATTCAGTGAGAAAGATTTTTAATATATCTATTTTGTTATAAAATCAGTACCAAGTACAGGAGAGATCACAGAAGAAATATAACATAGACTTTTTACCCAGATAAGTTTCTTGCAATAACTGAGTGTTACAACAGTTTAGTGAAAAACTTGAGCACACTCAACTAAGCAAGGTCACTCTGGCCCAGAAATTCAGTAAAATTATATTAAATGCCCATCTAAGATTTAATATCATTCCTTAAGATTCATTTTTAAATTTCTGGGTATTTTTGGTTCACCCAGTAACTTCTAGCTTAGATTTCCAGCTTCTGTAGAATACCCATTACTTAATTTACAATGAGCTACTCTAGGTTTATCGTGCCCTAGTGTGGCCCATCTAGGAACTAAGGCTCTTTTCATTACTTTGATTCACTCCCTCTTCCATTATCATTTACAGAAGGAGGTCATGTTTGGATTTAAGGAGATCCAGAGATGGTCATGAGGTCATCACAGATCCACAGAAAGATGGGTTAAAATTAAATATATTAAATATTTGATGTTTCTAGGTAAGGGTAATGGACTGAACACTTGTGTTTGTACCTTTCAAAATACTAAATAAAAATAATGACATTTTTTAAAAATCCACAAGAGAAAATAGAGAAGAAATATCAATACTTTAAACTTCACTAGAACAGTATTAAATTTGCAAAAAAATTACAAGATAGTGCTGAGGTTACCATATGCCCCATACAGTTTTCCCTGTTGCTTAACATCTTACATTACTATGGAACATGGTTACACTTAATGAATTAATATTGATTAATTGTCACTGTCTAAGTGCATACTTTATTCAGATCTCCTTAGTTTTTACCTAAATGTCTTTTTTCTGGCCCAGGGTCTCATCCAAGACAACACATTATCTTTAGTAATCACATCTTTTTTAGGCTTCTCTTGACTATGACAATTTCTGAGATTTTCTTTCTTTTTTCTTTTAATTTTATTTTTATTTTTGATTTTAGAGAGAGGGGAAGGGAGGGAGAACAAGAGAGAAAGAAATATCAATTGGCTGCCTTCCTTATATACCCAAATGGTGACCGAACCCACAACCCAGGCATGCGCCCTGACTGGCAATCAAACTGATGATTTTTCAAATTGCCAGATGATCCCCAACCAAGTAAATCACACTGGCCTGGAAGACTTTCTTTCTTTTAAATTAATTTGACAGTTTTGAGGAGTTACAGTTAGGTAAGTTTCCGAATGCAATTGGTATTTGTCCTACTTTTTTTTTTTTTGGCCTATGTTTTCTGTTTAATTTAAAAATTTTTTATTATGTTTTTCCCTCCCTCCTGTAATCACCACACTGTTGTCCATGTGCATGAGTCCTTTTTTCTTTTTGCTCAATCCCTCCACCCACTAATCTCCCTCATGCCTTAGCTGTCATCCTGCTCCCTATCTATGGGTCTGTCTCTATTTTACTTGTTAGTTCAGTTTGCTTATTAGATTCCACTTATGATTGAAATCTTATGGTATTTGTCTTCCTGACTGGCTTATTTTACTTAGCATAATGTTCTCCAGGTTTATCTACAGTGTTGCAAAGGGTGAGTTTTCTTCTTTATGGCCAAGTAGTATCCCATTGTGTAAATGTCCCATAGTTGTTTTATCCACTCATCTATTGATGAACACTTGTGCTTCTTCTATATCTTGGTGATTGTAAATAATATTGCAGTGAACATAAGGTTTTTTATGTTCTTTCAAATTAGTGTTTTGGGATATTTCAGATATGTTCCCATAAGTGGGATCACTGGGTCAAAGGCAGTTCCATTTTTAATTTTTTTAGGTTTCTCCATACTGCTTGCCACTGTGGTAGCATTGATTTACATTCCCACCAACAGAGCAAAAGGATTCCCTTTTCCACATCCTCATAAGGCCATAGTAATCAAAATAGCACGGTACTGTCATAAAAACAGACACATGGATAAATGGAACAAAACAAAGTGTCCAGAAATAAACCCATACCTTTATAGTCAATTAATATTTGACAGAGAAGCAAGCACATAAAATACACTAAAGGTAGTTTATTCAAAAAGTGGTATTGGGAAGATTGGGCACATACGTGCAGAAAAAAGGAAACTATACCACCTTCTTATACCACACACAAGAATAAATTCAAAATGGATTAGAGACTTAAATATTAGACTTGAAACCATAAAAATCATAGAAGAAAACATAGGCAGTGAAATCTCAGACATTACTCATAGCAATATTTTATTGGATATGCCTCCCCAGGCAAGGGAAACAGAAGAAAAATACTCAGATGGGCCTACATCAAACTAAAAAGTTTTTGCATCGCAAAGGAAAATATCAACAAAATAAAAAAGACACTAACAGAATGGGAGAATATATTTACTAATACATCTGAAAAGGGGTGAATATCCAAAATGTATAAAGAACTTACAAAACTCAACACCAAAAACAAACAAACAACCCAATTAAAAATGTCTTATTTTTTTAAATGACAAGATTGGAGTTTGGGTTTTGGGTTATTGAAAGAAAGGCTAAAGAGGTAAAGAGTCAGTTTCATCATATCATATCTAGGGTACCTACTATCAATATGAGTCATGTTATTGATGCTGACCTTAATCATTTGGCTAAATACTGTTTGTCAGGTCTCTACACTGTAAAGTTATTCTTTCCTCTGTGTTCTCACAGTGCTCTTTGGAAAGAAAAACTAAAGAAAGAAAGGCCACTGGTGTAGGAGACTAGAGCATGCTGTGTCCCAATGAGGAAAGTAGAAGCATAACCTAACTTGCATTGCAGAAATTCCCAAAGAATCATGAATTGGTGAAACCAGATACTTCTAGAAACAAGTTTATTGTATGACTGTTAATATACACTGTTCAAAAGAGTGGAACACCCAGAAAAACTCACTCATTTACCATAACTGGAAAACTTCCATTCCTGTACCGAGTAGATGATCAGAAGTTTTGTTTGTTTCATATACTTATTTCATCTATGCATTTAATAGAGTAGAATCTGCACAACAGAAAAAAAAATTGAGTCATAGTCACAGGAGGGCAAAGACACAGTGGGGAAAAAAGACTTCTACAGTAACTTGCATAGTCATTGTTAAACCCTGTCACTCATTTAAATACTGATAGATGTGCATATAACCTCTAGGCAGGAGATTTTACTGCCCTTCTCTCAATCCAACCAGCTGAAGAAGAAAGATCTAAAGATACTTGAATCCCTACATAAATGGCCCAGCACTATTAACTTTCAGTGAAGTCTATAATTCAAAGCCCCAACCTTGTACAAAGGATTTCAATCTCCTAAATGTTAGAGTATAAAGCAAGGAAGCATAAACCCCACGGTATGGAAGACAGAAGAACCATCATTAAAAAAAACAGAGAAATAAGAGGAGCTATTTAACTATAAAATAAGAATAAGATGTCATTAAAAACAACAGAAAGAGATAACTGAGAGCAAAAGTAAATGTTTTAAATAAAAAGCTAGCTATCTATCTATATATAATAAGAAAAACAAAGAACTGAACTAAAAAGTTTTTGAGTAATTTTGAGGAACTTTTCCAAAAAAATTAAAGAATATATATAAAGATGGAAAAGGTAAAGGAAATATAAGAAAGTTAGAAGCTAATTCTAGGAGGCCAAACAGCTGAGTGATAGGCATTCCAAGAAGAGACGACAAAACACATAGAAGGAACTCATCAAATTCATTCAAGACATTTCCAAAGTTTTCAGGTTTAAAGGGCCAATTAAGGGCTCATCACAATGCATAAAAATATCACCAAGGCACATTAAACAAAATTTCACATGACTGAGGGGAAAAGAAATATTCTTAAAACTTAACAGAAAAAGGATTTTTTAAAAAAGGCTGGATGCAAGGCTTAAGAATCAGAATAGACTCAATTTCAAGCATGCACTGGAAGCTACAACATAAGAAATATCTTAAAATTTCTGAAGAAAAATCATTTCCAAAATGGTATTTTACTTGATAAAAACATTAAAAACTATTAAGTATGAGTGAAGAGAAATTTAAAGGCAATTTTCATAGAAACAAAGCCGCCAAACATTTAGCCTCCATACATCCTTTCTTAAGGAAGCCTTTCAAGGATATGTTAAATCATTTTACCCATCACACAACCTGAAAAACAAAAACAAAACTAAACAAACAAAAACAGGTATTCACCAACATTCTCGAGCTAGCCTTTCCTCCCCAGCAGTTATGAGGTCTCTAAAATTCATCCAAGGAGATACCTCTGCCTGTCCCTGAAGCATGAAGAGCAGCCTTAGGACATTACTCTCCGTGTCCGACACAGCTCATGTATTGGCACCCTGAGATGCGATGGATGAGGTGGTTCCTGCACTCGATTCCCTCCATCTGGAATTAATTCTCTCCTTTGAAGACCAGGGGGATGCCCACAGACTAAGGTGAGGAGGGCCTGTTGGGAGTGAGTGGCGTGTGGGTTTCCCCAAGAGATAATCACAGTTGGAGCATGAAGGTCGTGTTCTGTGTGACTTAGGTGTAAGGTGCAAGGAGGAGGGAGTGAGGGTCCTCATAGAGTCACAGGGAGAGGAAGGGCTAGGACTTGTTGAGTGGGAGAAGACCAGTGAAGGGAGTAATCAGGAGAAATCTGGCCTGAGGCACCAACGACCCACTTCCTGAGGAAGCTGAATCTCAAAGGATCTCAAGAAATCATAGGAGGCTATCAGGGGAGTCCAGGGTGCCCCAGTGGCAAAGGACATGTCCTTAGTAGTTCGGCTCACAACCCACTCCACCTCACCTGCTCCAACCAGAGTCACTTTGTGGTGTCACCAGGCTGGTGGAACCTTTCTGGCCCAAATGCTGCTCACAGGAAACACCCCTAGAAGCCAGACCGGGAAGGAAAATGCACATGCTCCTGCTGCCAAAGTGGCCTAGGGCAGCCGGTGGGCTTCTGGCGTGCAACCTTGGCCCAGATACAGTGCAATCAAAGGAGCAATGCCTAAGCAAACCAAACTTGTAGTTTTGAGTGCCCAGTTGAGAGCTGATCCTGAGTCCGCTTGGATTCCCCATCATGGATACTGCTACCATTCAGACCAGTTTTCTTCCTCAGCAAAAGTTTGCCCCAGAAGAATATCTCAACCTGTCCCTGGATTATTTGCCTTTAAGAGCAGAGTAATTAACTCTCCTTGTTCCAGCCATGCTCCATAGGGATCATCAAATATCCATTGAAAAAAAATTTGGTGACTTCAGTTTATTGTTTATGCAGAAGTTGCATTATGTGGTAAAATAGAAATTTTTTAAACCTTTGTTGGTTCAAAAACTTGGAAGTTTCCTGGTGAAAACTGAAACTGGCTTCTGTTTACAGAGGGCAAGGAGAGGCAGATGAGGAAGGGTGCTCCAAATGGGTGGGAGGCAGGTTTAATAGGCATGAAGCTTGTCTTGGGCACTAAAGGAGTGGATCTTCACATCCACCCACCAGAAACAAATATTTATGTAGAGGTCTTAACTGGGTTTACACATACTTAGTCCAGATGTTTCAACTACACCTTATTCTCTCAAGACTTTCTGCTTGAAACAGCTCCTAGTGTGGGAATGGTGAGCCAACGGTGCATTCCAAGAGCAGAGGAAGGGGTAAGAAGCCTCTTATTGCTTGGGTCCTGCTGCTTTCATCAATCTGTGATCACTGTTCTTTTGGTGACTTCTTCTATTAGTCTCACTCTACTTTTTGTATCTGTATTATTAAAATACAGAATTTTGTGTTAATTTTTAACAGGTCCTTTCCTTTTTATTCAACAAGCAATCAAGATTAACCATATATTTTTATTAAATTTATAAATTCTATCATGTATTGAGTGACTCTTACATGTCAAGCAATGTCACAGGCATTTGGAATGTGTGATTATATAAATATATGGCATTTAATAGTGTAGAACAAAGTGGAGAACACAGAGTGTAAATAATTAAAAGCATGGTATGGTGGGTAAAATAAAAAGGTATATACAGGTTACAGTGGGGGCCATAATGCAGGAAAGGATCATCTCAAATTCAGGAGTAAGGGAGTATTAGAGATTTAGCAGAGCCGCACTCGCACAGTTGAAGAATGACCAACAGTTTGTCAGACAGCTGAGGTAGAGAATTTTAAACTGGGAGGACAAAACATATCCAAACATGAAACAACTAGTCACTTTAGACAAATGAAACTAAATTTCATATAGTTCTTACATACTGTTTGTATGTTTGTGTAGTCTGAGTGAGGGTAAGGAAAAAGAAGCAGTGGAAGATAGGTTTAGAGATGCCTATATGAACCCTGTATCTGTAAGGATCCTGAAAAACTCATGTATCATATAATGGGTAATCCTTAAACCAAGCCTTGGATAACTTATGTTCAAATGTAGTTATATAATTTAGTTGGCCTCCTTTGATTAAGCCTACCTTGTACACATTTTATTTTTATTTCTATTGAGTATTTTTGGTTCTTGGTTCTACTCTTTCTCATTTTTAAAGTGCATCACATTTGTTCCCACTTTAACCCTTTTGTTGTTTTTCAGTTTTTGCTTTGTATGTGTTCTCCTGGATCTCAGATTCAGCCAGGGTATCTTGGGGCTGTTTTTAACCATACTATGTTTAAACTAGGTGACTTATTAGTTTTAAACTTCTTTTTTCTTGCCTTTTTATTTTTTTGCACTAAACCTGGCAAAGGCAATTGACACTGATCTGTATAGGAACCATACACAAATGTTTAGCATTGCTCCTGTGTTTTCATCTCATGGGTACCAGTAGCATACTGGGCCATTCTAACAAAGTGTGAAGTTACATTTCCAATTTCACCTATAAGACAGATGTTGATTTAGATGAGTGTTTTTGTTTTTCTATGCATTGCTATTGAAATTTCAAAAGAATATCATAATGAACTTGTGAGCTTTTCAAATAAAGTAGAGGTAAAAGGCTCTGAAATAATATTAGACATAATTTCAGTGTTAAATCTGACATCTAAAGAACTTTATTCAGTGATTATGCCTTTATACTATTAAATAAAATAGCTTTCTAACATTTTTAATATTCCACAGAATGAAATATACATTATTTGCCTATTAAAGGATAAGAGATGTTATTACCTTTATTTTTTATTATTTATTGATTTTAGAAAGAGAGAAGGGGGAGAGGCAGAGAGAGAGAGAGAAACATTTATTTGTTGTTCCACTTTATATGCATTTATTGGTTGATTCCTGTATGTGACCTGACTGGGGACCAACTTGGTATATCACGACAATGCTCTAACCAACTGAGCTACCTAGTTAGGACTAAAGGCTAAGAGGTATTGTTAACTAATTGAGAAAAATTTGAGCTAACAGATAAATACAAAATAATCAAGAAATATAAATTATGACAATATACTTGAATTTTACACAAAAACATAAAGAAGTCTTTTTAAAATAATATGAAATATTTCAAGTGATAAATGTTTTCCATCATTCGTATAATAATCTTCAGTAAAGTCATTGCTTTCATTGCTATTCTGAAGAGCAAATTCTTGTTAGAGGATCTGAAGTCATGGGTGAAATTAGTGCAGTAGAGTACTCTGCATTTGGTGAAAACTTAATAAATAGTAATTGATTGATGAAGTGTCAGAGTAGCACTTTTTTCTTCCTGTGTCAGTTTGCATCTACACTAAAACATCCAGTGAAAAAGGCTACTGTTCAGTTGTTATATTATATCCCTCTAAAAAAATTAAAACAAAGGTAAAAACCAGTCAATTTATTTCATCAGAATGAAGTCAAACTAATTTGTATACATAGATTTTTCCAGAATATAGTAATATGTTAGCATATATCTGGTTATGAGATCACTTGATTACTTCCCAAACTGTATCTTAACTCTATATTAAGAAATTACCATTTGACAGAGGTTTAAATTTTGCAGATCTTGAGAACTTATAGGTTGCAGTGACCCACAAAGGCTATATAGAGGGAAACAAACATTGTTACAAGATATTGAAGATGACTGATTAATATAAAAATTATTTTCTTCAGAGTTTTCAAATGGTGACTTTCCATATTGTAGCCATTTAATTCACTTTTTAAAACTACAGAGTTTATTAAAATTATTTATTAGATTCAGCACAGTGTAGTAGGTAAGAGTAGGATCATCTTTGGAGCCAGCAGCCTAGATATGAATCCACTCTCTTCCACATTCTACATGAGTGACTTTGAAAGAAGTACTTAATCTCTCTGTGGCCAGTTTCTTACTTGTAAAAAATTGATATAATAACATGTACTTTATAGTATAGGTATGAAAATTGAGTTAGTATTTGTAAAGCATTTAAAATAATCCTTGAAAACATAGTAAATGCTATATAAATATTTTCCTTAAAATGAGATAACTAAATGAATATATTATCAGTAAAAAGAACATTATAATACTGAAAACTGTAAGAAAGGAAGCGTGAGTCACACAAACCAAAACAAACAAACAAAATTCTCATCAGCAAGAAATAACTTGTGTTAACATTTTGTGAGTATTTTTCAGGATTTGCTCTTTGAATATGAATTAAAAGAAAAATAGATTAATACCTAAAAAGGAAAATAATCTTACAATAAATTTTACTTTATTTGCTTTCCAAAAATATTTTATTTTATTTTAATTTAATGGATGGAAGGAAACTAAAGCATCATTGATGGAATTGGTGAACTTCATATAAATGTTTATTCTTCCCACGTTAATATTTTAAAAAGGACAATTTTAAAGAAAAAGTTGGAGAGGCTCATGGGGTCCTAGAAAGTACACAAGCACACCCACCTGAGAAACAGCACCTGAAAGGACATAGTAAGCTTGTGGAAAGCAAAGAAAGTGATAGAAAGTGGGGCAAGAGCCAAGCAAGCAGTATTGTTCCCTCTCTGATCCCTCCTCCACAGATAGTGCCACAAAGCAGTGAAGAGGGTTGCCTCACCCTGGCAAATACCTAAGGATCTGTCCCTTACAATATAACAGGTGTGCTGAGACAAATAAATATGGCCCAAATGAAAGAGCAGATCAAAATTCCAGAAAAAGAACTAAGCAACAAGGAGATGGACAACCTACTAGATGCAGAGTTCAAAACACTGGTAATCAGGATGCTCACAGAGATAATTGAATTAAGTCCCCAAATGAAGAAAGAAATGAAGTCATTACAAAGTGATATAATGGAAAATATACAGGGAACCAACAGTGAAGGGAAGGAAACCAGGACTCAAATTGATGATTTGGAACAAAAGGAAGAAATAAACAACCAACTAGAACAGAATTGAGAAACCAGAAAGTCAAAATGATGAGGACAGGCTGAGGAACCTCTGGGACAACTATAAACTTCCCAACATCTGATTCATAGGGGTACCAGAAGGAGAAGAGGAAGAGTAATAAATTGAAAACTTATTTGAACAAATAATGAAGGAGAACTTCCCTAATCTGGCAAAGGAAATATACTTCTATGAAGTCCAGGGAGCTCAGAGAGTTCTGAAAAAGTTGGATCCAAGAAGAAACACACCAAGACACATCATAATTAAGTTACCCAAGAATAAAGATAAGGAGAGAATCTTAAAAGCAGGAAGAGGAAAGGAGAAAGTTACATACAAAGGAGTTCCCATAAGAAGATCAGCTAATTTCTCAAAAGAAACCTTACAGGCAGGAAGGGACTGGAAAGAAGTACTTGATGTCATGAAAAGCAAGGTCCTATATCCAAGATTACTCTATCCAGGAAAGCTATTATTTAGAATGGAAGGGCAGATAAAGTGCTTCCCAAATAAGATCAAGTTAAAAGAGTTCATTATCACCAAGCCCTTATATGAAATGTTAAAGGGACTCATCCAAGAAATGGAAAAGCTCAAAAACTTTGAGCAGTAAAATAACAATGAACTCACAACTATCAACAACTGAACATAAAAAAAACACACCCAAAATTAAGCAAACAATTAGAACAGGAACAGAGTCACAGAAATGGAGATCACATGGAGGATATCAGTGGGGAGAGGGAGGGAGAGAATAGGGGAAAAAGTACTGGGAATAAGAAGCATAATTGGTAGGCACAAAATAGACAGTGAGAGGTTAAGAATAGTGTAGGAAAAGCCAAAGATCTTTTATGCACAACCCATGGACAGGAACTAAGGGGTGGAGTGCTAGAAGGTGGCAAGTACAGGGCTGAGGGGGATAAAGGGGAGAAAAAATTGGGACAACTGTAGTAGCATAACCAATGAAACATTTGAAAAAGAAGATTATAAATATCATTAATAAGTGATTATCTTTTAATCTCATGCCTTAAATTATTTCTATGAGAGGTGAAATGATTAACATTTTCACACTTTTTTTATACTTCAGTACTTTATCCTTGCATTTCAATAATTTACCAGAATTTATCTTGAAATCAACATACATAATTTTGTCATCTTATATTTTGCAGGTTTAATTTTCCCTTGCTTCATTTGGCATCTCTGATCACTTTTCCTGTTAGGTGTCTTAGTGATCTTTTATTTAAAATATAATAATTATCTCCATGTTGAATCATCCTTAGTCTGTCTGCCCTAGCAACAGCCATTTTTCAAATAATTATCATTTCATTTATTTTATCTTTACACTCACTGAGATTACCCTTACCTATTTACCATATTATTAATTTAATTTTTAGAAATGTCTATTGTTTCTTCTTTCTAACTTACTTATTAGGTAAAGAATAATGCTGTGTTTGTTCTTAGTATTTTCTCTTAGTCCACAATTTACCTTAGACATTCACATATTATTATCTTTTTCTTTCTTGAAATCTTATTTTTACATTTATGTTTTTGAGCAATTATCTAATGAGGCAGCTGCAAAAGAAAATCTACTTTTCTTCCTTAGTTTTTTCCAGATGTGTTCTTCACTTTTCCTTCATATGCCATTTTATTTTTATTTTTGGTGCCACAAATGTGTAATTGGAATGACATTTATTTGCATTTGTTTTTGCTTAATCTGGCTTCTGATTCTAGACTATCTAGGTACTCTGATAAAATATCAGTTGAGATCAATTTACAATCTTTCTTTTTAAAAAAATTATTTATTTTTTAGAAAGGAAAAGGGAGGGAGAAGGAGAGGAAGGGAAACATCAATGTGTGGTTGCCTCTCGCAAACCTCCTACTAGGGACCTGGCCTGCAACCCAGGCATGTGCCCTGACTGGGAATATGAACGAGAGATCTTTTGAATTGCCAGCGGGCACTCAACTACTGAGCCATACCAGCCAGGGCTACAGACTTTCTTTTAGGCTATAGCAAGTAGGGTTTGGAGTTGCTAGGAAGATCCTGTTCTATAGCATCAGGACATGGGATTGAGGGGATATAAAGCGCTAAGCCAACTGAAAACCTGGCATCTGCTCTCTTTTCTGAACTCCTATTGGATGTCTCTCCAAGCAGTGCTTCATAGAGGCACACCATTACCAACTGGTTTGTGGGATCTGGTAAGCCCTAGCTATTCTTCCTCTTAATATTAAGATGCTTTGGTAACATGCAGGGGCTTCTAATATTGAGGAGATTGCCTTATTTATTTAGAATTTCCTATTTTACTCTTTAGCCTATATTTCTACAAACTGGAGGGTACTCATTAAAACGCTCAGAATTTTGTCAATCAAACTTTTTGTTTAGCATTGCTTCTGAAAGTGGGGATGAGAGTGCTGAAATATGGCATGGCTCAGTTTTACTGTTCTTCCTATGGCCATAATTGTAAACTATTTGTTATAAGATTTCTTCCCTTGTTTAATTGCTGCACATATTAAAAAAGCAATTCTTCCCTGGCTGGTGTGGCTCAGTGGGTTGAGCGCTGTCCTGTGAACCAAAGGGTTGCCTGCTCAATTCCCAGTTAGGGTGCATGCCTGGGTTGTGGGCCAGGTCTCCAGTGGGGCCACACAAGAGGCAGCCACACATTAATGTTTCTCTCCCTCTCTGCTCCCTTCACCTCTCTCTAAAAAGAAATTAAATAATGAAAAAAACAATTCCATCTATTTATGTTTTAAAGGAAATTCTGTAATATTAATTTATTTTGCCATCTTTGGTCTCATTTTATTACTCTTTAATTAAGTTATTTCCCAATTTTTATTCTTAATTTTCTACTGTTACAATATAGTTTGGAGTTTGGCCTATTTAAAGTAATTAATGTAACTAGACTTTATATATTTTGACTGCAGAGGTTTACAATGGTAAGATGACATTGCTTTTAGTCAAAATATGTAAACAACCGTGAACCTTGAGTATTTGTGAATTATTAGTGATTCTTCTGTGCCATCATTGTAATAATTTATTTCAATGGATTATCCAATCAGTAACCTGGCTGATCATGAAGGAATTGAGATGCTGAGTTGTCCCTGCTAGGTACCGTATTTCTCAGGGAAGTAGATTGTACCATAACTTCATGCTTAAATATGACAAGTACTGCCTCAGTTCTCAACGATTTTAAGCATAGATGTTGATAACTTCTAGGGAACAGTTATCGACTTTGTTTTATTCTTTCAGTGTTTAGTACTTCTGTGCAACAGTGCAGTATAATGTGTGTGTGTGTATGTTTTTAATATGGACCTGATTTCGAACCCTGGATCTATAAGCTATAAGACCTTTTATAAATATTATCTTCCTCATGTTTTATTTATTTATGGCTATGTAGGATTGTTACTGGTTGCCTCTCAGTTCTGCTATAATATGTTATAGAACAACATTAATTTATATTGCCTCTCAATTCTGTTTTAGGTTATTTCAAAATAGATTCTGGCATGAAGGAGAACAAACATTTTAGATTTGATGTGTCCTTCTGCCTAATCTCTTTGCAGTCACAGGAATACTCAGCTTATTGTATTCACTTTATGGGCTCTTTGTGCTAAAGTTGTAATTAAGAGGATAGTATTTAACAGCTCAGATTGTGATATGGGATCTCTTGGGTTTCAATCTAGGCCCCAGCCCTTTGTACTTTGGTCAAATTACTCTTACATTCTGTACCTCAAATTCTCTACCTGTAAAATGGGCAAATAGTTCTTAATTCATACAGTTTTTATGGTACCAAATGAGCTATTTCATGTGAAGTGCTTAGAATAATATGTGGCATAAGGATACATTTAATAAATGTTATAGCCTCTTACTAAGGGCATACCTATTTTAATGAGACATTTCAATGGTTAGCTCAAGATTTGCTTCACCATCTCTACTTCTATAAGTAGCAGTAATTGCTCTCTCCTTTATAGCCCCAAACATGTATTGCTGTGATCATGCTTTTCTCCCTCCTATGAAGTATGCCAGCACATTTTACATTTTATCACATCTTAACAATTATGTCCTCTCTCCTGCTATGAGGCTGCATATCTGAAATGGCAGATGTTACATCTGTGCATCTGTGGGTCTTTGACATTTGACATAGCCTAGTATCTAGCAGGGGATTAATAGGTGCTGTATAGTGATTAAGGGTAAAAACACTGGATTCAGACCACCTTGGGTTAAATACTGGCTTGGTCATGTGTTTGCTATGTGAGGGTAGAGTAATTACTTAATTCTCCTGTGCTTCCTGCAAGGATAATTGCATGCCTATGTCATAGGGTTGTTATAAAATTAAACGAATACATATACATACAGTGAGTAAGTCATGGCTCAGCCTATAATGAGAGCTCAATAAATAATAGATTGTAAACCAATTTTCTATTGTTGTAAAATTGAATTGATGAAAGAAAAATAATATGTGATATCATGATCTTACACATAACTATCAAAAGTTCTAAGTCCTAAGTTTTATGGGACTATTTAAGAAAAGAGATTTCCCTATGACTAGGACAGGTAGTGATGCCATATTTAAAAGATTTTCTTCATCTCTTCTTTTCTTCTTCTGGAAAGGAGCCTTTTTTATTTTTTAAATATAGTCAGGCTAGTCTTTTTTTTAAAAGATATTTATTTATTTATTTATTTATTTATTTATTTATTTATTTATTTATTTTTAGAGAGGGAAGGGAGAGAGATAGAGAGAGAGAGAAACATCAATGTGTGGTTGCTGGGGGTTATGGCCTGCAACCCAGGCATGTACCCTTGCTGGTAATCGAACCTGCGACACTTTGGTTCGCAGCCCAAGCTCAATCCACTGAGCTATGCCACCCAGGGCTTGAAAGGAGCCATTTTTATTGTATAAATTATGTTTATGACAGACAGTAAATTTCCTCTTTATATTCTTCATGTACTCTCTGAGTAACCTACTCAAAATCCTAAGGCTTTACTCTGAGTACATTTGGCTGCCTCTACTGAGCATGAGGCTCTCCCAGTATCAAGACTGAAACATTTTCCTAAAGACATTAGAGTTTCCCATTGCATTCTTTACTGCCTTCACAGATTGGACCATACTCATCAAAGAAACCCACTGGCTGTTTCAGTTTGCTGAGCTTTAATTTCATGGTCCACTAGGAAGAAGATTCTTTGATGTTATTCCTAGTAACCATTGGAATAGGGTAAAGTGGGGTGAAAAGAGCAATAGAAGGAATTTATGTTGACTCATAATATCTAAAGCTGGCAGTTTGTGGCAAACAATAATAGGCAATTCCTTAGTGGAACAATTTTAATCAAAAACAAACAGTATTAGCTTTGGATTTTTTTCTCCTTAATTATATTCAATTTATCTAATTCTTAGTATCAATGGGTCAGAGTTGAGAATAATGATATTTAAAAAATAAATAATATTACAAACCTCTCTTTTATCTGAATATACATGTAAATATTTATACAGTCTTTCTTTTTTTAACTGAATGGGCCAAAAAAATGAATCATTTTGAGGATGAGGGTCATACCATTCTTTTCATCAATCCTAGCATTTAGCAGAGTGCCTGGCAGAGAACAGGGATGTTCAGTAAATGTTTATCAATGGAATTAATGCAAATTTTTATAAGATAGTACATTCCTGTTCACCTCATACTTATTAAACATTTGCCATATTTTAAGCTCAGTAGTAATAAGCAATTTCTTACTCCTCATCAATTCCTTATCATAATCTTCCCATTAAACAATTATGTTATTATTCCTCTTTTATAGAAAGGGAAAAATAGACTATACAGTTTAAGATAACATCACCCAGAACACAAAGTAGAGCACATTCAAAAATCAAAATAGTGATAGAATGTAGAATTTCTTATGTTCCTTTTATAACATAGAACAAGTTCATATATGTATATAAAAGCAAGCTCAGTTAAAGCTTTTATACTTGTCTGAGTTAATTATACAACTGAATTTGAAAACTATGGGACATGCACAATTATACAACTGAATTTGAAAACTATGAAACTATGGAACATTAAAGTGGTGGGGATTAGTAATGTGTGTGTGTGTGTGTGTGTGTGTGTGTGTGTGTACATTTAGACATTCAAGTATATTGTAAATGAGTGAGTTTTGGTAAGTTAATAACTTCCATTAACCTTGGGGGAGGATCCAGGTAACATATAATGAATCATGATGGGTATACAGAGAAGGTTGATGCAGCTCTTAATTCTAAGCTGAAGAGCTGATATTTTATGAGAAAGAATAGATCTAAGACAGGTTCTTTAGCAAGGCATTAATGTCATGAATAATACATCAAAGGGAAGTTCTGATTCCTATGCATACTGTAGGTTTTTAGGTGAAACTTTTATTCAGCTCCTGTGTGACCTTGGTTAGCTTCTGGTTTACTGTAGTTCTTAGCACTGTGCTGACTTAGCATAGAGGTATTTCTTCTATTGCATGTCATTATTTCAAGTATTTTGTAAGCTTTTACATATGTTTGGCCTGATATTTGCTTGTGCTTGCATTTCCAGAGCATAGTCATAAGCAATCAGCAGCCCCTAAATGAACTCATGAATATGCTCACAATCCAGTGAGCTGGACAAATTTCCTGGAAGACTAGAAGCATATTGTAAGACCAGCTTTCAGGATTCTTGTGGTTTGTCATGCATTCCTGTATATAATAGATTGCATGAAATGTTCACTTAATACAGCCTTGCTTCACACCATTGGGGAGGTTATAACCCACTATAATTACCATTAGCAGACCATTCATCATACTTAAAATTTAATAAACAGAAAGGTGATTACAGAAATATAGGATATAAATTATAGTTCAAGTTTTGTCTCAATAAAAGTAAATTATCAGAGGGGAGATTTGAAGCCACAGAAAAACTAACTATTGACCTAAGGTACCCTACCAGGCAGATCTCTGCAATTTTTTTTTCTGTTGCTATTTCTATAACTAAAGCCCAGCTGAGGCCTTAGAATAGTATTGTAACTTTTCATGATATAGTCCTTTCTAGTCTCACCATTTACCAGTGTCTCACACTTTATGTTTCCAGTAACACTGTATACTGGGAACATAAAGGTTTTCATAAAGTTTTATGCTATTTCTTTTTTAAAGATTTTATTTATTTATTTTTAGACAGAGGAGAAGGGTGTGAGAAAGAGAGAGAAAGAAACATCAATGTGTGGCTGCCTCTTGCACATCCCCTACTGGGGACCTGAACTGAAACCCAGGCATGTGCCTCAACTGGGAATTGAACCAGCAACCCTTTTGTTCGAAAGCCAGCATCCAGTCAACTGAGCCACACCAGCCAGAGTGCTATTTCTTGCTTTAGTCCTGATGATCATGCTTTTCTCTCTCCTGGGAATGTTCTTTGTTCTATCATTCTTTCAGATTCAACTCATTTTGTCATCTTCTTCAGGAGTCTTCCATGATGATAAAGATAAGCTATGTCCTCTTTTTACCCAATAGTTGCTTCTCACAGCTATTTTTGCAATTGTCATACAGCTGCTTTTCATGTGTTAGTCTCCTTTACCAGGTCAGAGTCTGATCTTAGTTATATTTCTAACTCTTAGTGCCTATAACAATCCTAGACACAGTATTAGGACTCTTTAATAATTGTTTGTTGAGACGTTAACTTTAGGTAGTCTCCAGTACAGAAGGAAATCCAACTTGGATATTTAAGGAAACATTTTTTGGAGACCTATTGGAGAAAGGAAGATTTTTGCTTCATCTTAACCAATCAAATTCAAACATCACCCTGGGAGATAATAGGATATGATGCTTACATACAAGAAAAAAAGTTATAATTTATCAGTACCTAGAAGGGAATAGTAAAGATAAATATGCATAGGTAACAATCAAATACCAGAGAGATGGTCACAATTTAATCTGGGAAGTAACACATGAGACTGAGAAGTGCTAGGGCCTCATTTGTGCATGACAACTGTGAAAGTCAGACTCCTCAAAAATTCAAGGTAAAAAATATGCAGTAGTTAACTGGGAGACACAGGTATGATATAGATTCAATACATTTTTGTTGTCAGATGTCTTTGAGCATTATTTTTTGGAAGGTCTCGTGTCTTGATACTGAAGGGTCCATCAGGTTGGAAATTGTGGTGATCCTTGAGCCTCAATGTGACAGGATTATGACAGGCAAGAATATGCCAGAATAAGGATGAGGGGTCAGATTGGGCCACAGTGTGTTGTAGCTCTCTTTGCTTATGTCTCAGGGCAATAAGAACATTAGCCTCTAATTGCAGACTTGAATGGCTAATGTGGTAAGGCTGTGCTGGGATGTAGAACAAAGGAATTGAGATTGCAGATAAAATTCTCTGATGTCATTTTATTGGGACCTGTCTAACATCATTGCTGGAGATGTGGCTGTGAGTAAGATTCTGGGTAATGCTAGCTATAAATAGGGACAGATGCCAGAGGAATACACCTGGAGAAGCGAATTCAGTATGTGCTAGAGACAGCTGCAACTGATGAAGACCTGCTTCTACTGCTATGTTTTACAATTATGGCTGGCATGCCCTTCTCCCTTCTTGGGATTCTTCAAGGCATTATGAAAAAGGTCAGCTAGGTTCAGACCCATGTTATGAAAAGAGTCTCTAGAAAAAAAGGTTTGATATCACATGCAGATAGTTTGAGAAGATACTGTGGCATAATATCATCTTCATGGTAAATGTGGGGAAATATAAATCTTTTGAACTTGATTCTAACTATAACAGGGCGTAAAATGATTTTTTTCCCTTGTGTGTTAAAAATCAGGAGCTCTTCCTGGTCAGGTAGCTCAGTTTGTTTGAGACACCAAAGTTTATTCCCAGGCAGGGTGATACAGAGAGATCTGATCAGATCACAGGGGAGAAGTAGGGAGGGGCCCCTAGCAAGAGGTTATTAATTGAATGGTAACCAGTTTAGGATGGAATTGGCTGAGAGGCTGCATACCATGTAAGTATAAGGAATTATGGACAAGATTTGAAATAAAAGAAAGGATCTGGGACAGGCAGGCATGGCTCTAGGTCTCTCTTCTTCCATGAAGATACCTAGATGATCCTGCTGCTTGCATTTCCCAACAGACAGTATTTTGGATGGGAAGGAACTCTGTGCACAACCTAGGGTAGTGCTGACCTGGCAGAGGCTGGCACGGTTATTCTCTGGGTGTCCTAGAGGGGACAAGTTCTGAGGCAGAAGCCTGCCATTCTCCCAAAATTGTGTAGCTTTTGTATCTTATGTTGTTTTAGTTTAATTGTGTAGCTTTTCTATCTTATGTTTTAGTTTGTAAACTAGCCTCATAGAAATAAGATAATTAAAACTAACAGGCGGTAAATGATAGGAAAACTCAGGTGTTGGAGTTTAGCCTTACTTGATAGGTTTACATGATTAAAGCTGTAACTAAAGAGTTACATAATTTAATAACTATTTTTTTATTATTGTTTATGTACAGATGGCCCCATTTTCACCCCATGATGCCCCCCTGCCCCACCCATCCCTGCCTCCCACACTCGAGCAAAGCACCTTTGGCTTTGTTCCAAAGCCAAGTGACTAGTGCATATAAAAAGCTGTTATTCCAAAATTGTTCCTTCATGGTCTCTCCCCTATTATCCCCTATTATCGATCTACCCCCTCCCCTCTGGTTATTGTCAGTTTGTTCTTTATTTCAATGTCTCTGTTTGTATTTTGCTTGCTTGTTTGTTTCATTGATTAGGTTCCACGTATAGGTAAGATCATATGGTATTTGTCCCTCACCACTTGGCTTATTTCACTTAGCATGATGTTTCTCAGTTCCATCCATGCTGTTGCAAAGGGTAGGAGCTCCCTCTTTCTTTCTGCTGCATAGAATTCCATTGTGTGAATGTAGCATAGTTTTTTGATCCACTCATTTACTGATGAGAACTCTTTAGCCTTAATTGATTGGCTTAAGTGACTAGTGCATATAGAAAGCTGTTATTCCAAAATTGTGAAGCTTTTGAATAAAAACTCCTTTCCTTTATGACCAGACCTTTGCCTCTGGATTTTTTTTTGCCTAGATGGTGGTGGTGGGCAGCAGGACCCCAACTGCTTTTTGGTAATGCAGCACAAATAAAAATCAGCCAATGAAAACATCAATAAGTGGAACAGGAAATCAGTCTCTCTCTCTCGCTCACCTTTCCTCTCTAAAATCAATTTTAAGAAAAGAAAAAAGAGAAAAACAGGAGCTGCTCACTCTTACTGCTCTCATTTTTATTGCTCTATTTTCTATATTGTCATAATTATTAGCTTAGATGATTAAATGACATTTATTTTTAGTTATCTCCCTGCTCCAAATTTTCCTCACATCTTTTTGGAATCTAATTTATTTTACTGTTTAAAACATTTGAAGACTACAGTATGATTTTGAGTAAATGTGCTTCCTAAATTAATACTGATACTTCACTACTTAATAAATACTGATACTTTATTACTAGCCTGTGTACTAGAATTACTTGTTTTTGTGTTGGCAATCCTCCCTAGGCAGAATAGAAAATTCATTAATTAGAGAGAATCGTGGGATATTACTGACTTAGCAGAATCTAGGTTCATTACTGATAGTTCATATTTTGGTAGTCTCTGAGAAATTCTCCCTACATATACTAAATTCATGGAAAAATATAAATAAAATAGTTCAAAGAAATAAGAGTTTTTCTCTTTTTTTAAGTCTTTTAAAAAAGCTCTTCCTTCTCCATGGGAAGCACCCAGGCCCAGATGTATTGAGTTCTCCTGGACTGAGCAATTAGAAGTAAAAGCCAACTGAGACAGCAGGATCCTATCTTCAAGTTCTGTAACCAAAGAGATAGCTAGGCCCTCTTTATATGTGCCTTGTATGTTTGAATTGATAGTGCAAAAGAAATGCCATTCTCCTAAATGAAAGAGTTTCTTTCTTTTGTGTGATGTTACAATTCCTTTCAGCCCTAAGACTCAGTTGTAGAAAATATATCATTTCCAGAGCAGAAGTATAAAAGATAAAATACCGTGAAAAGTAAAATTTTTCTAGGTTAACTAAATAGCGGATGTGCACAATTGGACTAGACTTGATCTCTAAGGCTAAAACCTGGGTTTTATAACATTCATGGATTTCCTATGTCTCACTAAACTTTGTTATGAAGTATATATACTGAAATGCATTTCTTTTTCTTTTTTTAAGATGTCTTAGGAAATTGTGGAAATATTAATTGATTTAGGAATCACATTAGTACTTTTGAAGATAGGCTTGAAGATCATTAGAGATTTTTGTGTTGTACTTAATTCACTTATGTGGAAAAACCTTGGGAAAATAATGCCCAAATAATCATACATCAAGCTATAATAAGGAAAAATTATTAGTTGACAAAATGTTTTAATTTTTATATTATTGTCATTTAAAAAGGAATCTATCATCTGATCTTTATTTCAACTTGTTTCTCTTAAATTTGTTTCATAATTTTTATTCCTGTTTTCAAAGATTGGGCAAAAGAAACACTAAGTAGCGCGGCAGACTCCCTTATTTGTTAAGCTTTATTAAGCTTTACGAAATGTAATGTATCTTATTTGTGCCTTAGCCCCAGGCAAACATGGTAGTGTGGGACTTGGTTCCTTTACTGATAGGATGTAACTGGTTTGCTACAAGCTTCAGATGAGGTCACTGATAATGTTGCATTATGCAAATAAATTAAGTAAAAAAATGTTTTATATTTCTGCTGTAGTGGGACACAAAATAACCATTCATACTGCCTTCATTCCTGCACCTTTGATTAGGAAACAATGTATGATAGAAATGAAAGTTAATTTTAAAATTGCTTTTTATCCTGGCTGGCTTAGCTCAGTGGATTGAGCGCGGGCTGGGAACCAAAGTGTCCCAGGTTCGATTCCCAGCCAGGGTACATTCCTCGGTTGCAGGCCATAACCCCCAGCAACCGCACATTGATGTTTCTCTCTCTTTCTCCCTCTCTCCCTCTCTCTCTCCCCCATTCCCTCCCTAAAATAAATAAATAAATAAATAAAATCTAAAAAAATAAAAGCATTTAAAAAATAAATAAATAAAATTGCTTTTTATCATTTGATGAATGGGGAATTGGTTTAGGCTATATGCCCTGTTTAAAAAAACACTTCGAGGAGGTAAGCACAAAAAGCTCAATGCCTTCTTTTGTCCTGAACCATCCTTAAGATTTCCCTAAAATGTTGCCCTTTTAGCCCCACAAACTATCCTTTATGCCTGTAAATGAACTGGAGAGGGTGCTGTATTACCTCAAATATGGGTGGTATTTTCCAGAAAATATTTTCTGCATGGGTTATTCAACTAAAATGTTACTTCCCCATCATAGATTGTTTTAATGTTTTACATATTTAAACAGCAGTAAGATGAATTATGACAAAATTAATATCACCCTAGTTTGCTTAATTCTTCATTTTATTATGTACTGCCTGTTCAATTGAAATGTGTTTAAAATTTTCAGTTTAACCTAGTCAGATATGACTATTTTAATTATTTCGTTATTATCTCTTTGTTTAGCTGCCTATTTTTATATCTGAAATAATTTCTTCTTGTTTCTATTGATTTATTACAGAGACCTAAAATTAAAATAATGGAATTTTCATTGACTAAAATAAATGCCAATGTTCATAGAATAAGAAAAGAAGAAGTAAAGTCTGTAGAATTTATTCCAAAGCCAATTATAAAGTACAGCAACAAATTGGATAGCACATTTTACCAGATTATTTGGATTGCTTTAACAATTTAAATATTATTAGGTATTTCTCTGTGTCTATAAGCATGTTATGGTTCATAGATTTTATATATCTACTCCTGCTGTTTCTGGAAATAACTCCCTACTTCGAAATGCATCCTAATTCCCTATCAAATTGCTTTAATTTAAGAAAAATCATGAAACAATGAAAACAGCAGCTGCATTGCAAAAGTAATTTTTCTTCCTGAAGACAAGGATTCATATGTATGCAAACTCTGTCAGTTATAATGGGCTTTAAAACATATGGGATGTAGACAAAGTTGATGTACTGTAGCTCTCTAACCTAAATTAATGATCTTATTCCTGTGCCTCATGTGCCCCTGGCTCATGTCAGCCCACCCATCCAGTCCAACCCAAAGCAACTCCAAGCACTCTCTCAGACTTACCCTACATGCTAACCAAAGATATTTTCAAGTTTTTATTGATAAATATTGCAGTAATTAATATGTCAAGTAATAGCTCTAATCATGATTTATTGAGCAATTATAATGTGCTAGACATTGTACCAATCACAATACTATTTGTTTTTTTATTTAACCATTGGAAAAATTGTGCAAGATGGTTGCACTACTCTCATTTCTCAGTGAGGAAACTTAGGCTCAGAAAAGTAAGGCAACTAGCTAAGTTCATAAGACAGTGAGCTCCAGAGCTGGGATTTGAATTCAAAGTCCATTTCTTTCACTTAGTGATCAATAAATTACTAAGGCTAATCAAATCATCTAAAGGCTATATAAATTGTTTCATGACATAACAATAAAATGGCAGTTTCCATCCCCATGTGCTGATTTGGAAACATGTGAAGTGACAATTTCACATGTTTGATTGTGACAATGACTGAAAGGGTGCACCTGGCATTTGGTGCTGTTGGTGGTAGAGGGCATGATTGGGAGTGTGTTGGCAAGAGTGCTAGACTGCCTGAAATTCTTGGGACAGTTTCATACAAAAATGAGTTTTCATGTAACCTACTGAATTTTGGAATTCAGATATACACAAATGTAAAAAACTTTTTCACTATTATTTGAACCTAATACTTAACCTTCCTTTGCATATAAAAGTACACAATGATTTGTTTTTGTTTCCTTGTATGGGTTTAATATACACTATTTCAAGGATGCATGCAATCATCATACAAACTAAAAAACAAGCATAGATTTTTCTAAAGGGTTGGAGTTTTGCCAAGAATGATTCATGGACAGTAAGGCACTGTGGCATTTAAGTTGTCAATAAGGCTCATTTATATCATTCTTTATTTGGAGCCGTCACACCCCTGCAATTCTACATACTGGTGCAAGAATCTCACTACTCTATCATTTCATGTAGAATAGTCACACCTGATAATTTGTACAATGTAATGCACATTATTTTATTATGCATGTTTTTATGTATATCTTCTGTTGTTTACAATAAGAACATAATATTGATTGACTTTTCAAAATTAAGTGGGTAGTTAGATTATATTGTCTACTAATTTTATTTCAGCACAGTAAAAATGGAGTTTATTTAAAATATTTAATATGGTAAAGGGTGTTGGGTCCGATAGGCTGAGAACCATCCGTTTCTTGTCAGTTTCTCCCTATGAAGAACTGAGACTCAGGCAGGACTGGTCCATGATTGTAAGAGCAGTTCCTGTCTTGTTGTAGGCTCTCTAGAGTCAGAATTGTTCCTTTTCACTATCCCTCTTAGTCATGTTTCAGGACCTTTTGATACTTCAGCTGTTTTTAATTCTTTAGTTATTTTCCAGTCATGATGATGGTTTGGAGCCCAGAAATGAAATTTAAATACTAGTTCTCACATTTTTCACTTGGGAGGCTGCACAGAACCTTTCATCTTTGTGAAGCTTGTTTTCAATCATTTAAAAGCTAGAAGTCAATTATGTCTCTGACAAGACTGTGGTAAACAACTGAGGATATCTCTCTATCATCTCTATCTCTGTATCTTGACAATCAAATTTTAATTATTTTACCCTTATCATTAGCATTTTTGTGTCATGGCTTAAATCTTTTTTTCTTTTTTTTATTGTTGTTCAAGTATAGTTGTCTCCCTTTTCCTCCCACCACTTCCCCACACTCCAGCCATCCCCACCTCCTATCCTCAATCCTACCCCACTTTGGCTTTGTCCATGGGTCCTTTGTACATGTTCTTTGATGACTTTTCCCCACCTTTTCCCCCATTACCTCCCCCCACCTCCCCTCTGGTTAGTTTGTTTTACTTTCAATGTCTCTGGTTATATTTTGCTTGCTTATTTGTTTTGTTGATTGGTGGGATCATATGGTATTTGTCTTTCACTACCTGGCTTTTACTCTGAAAACTCCAGTTGGTTCATTACAAATTAATTATGTTAGGCAATTCTTTCTGAATCCCAGGAATAGCTCTATATTTTCTTAGCTCAATTCATGCATGGAGTTTTAATACTTTCCTGGTTTGGTCTGGGGGCCATGATCTGCTTTCTTTCTCTCTATCTTTATTATTTTGGGGTGGCCAGTATATGCTATCAGTGCTGCTACTTTTGCAGTTCTCCTGATACTCAGGTGTTAGCTGACATTTAGGCTTACTGAACCAGCAGTTTTTCCCAAAACATTGAGATTTGGGAGGAGTGGAGTATTTATTCTCCTGACAAAAGAGTACAGGGCCCTTTTCCTTAGTCCTCATTCCCTGCCAGGAAGGCTATTTCTGTAGGATTAAAAATAGGCTCATTGTCTCAAAGGTAAATGATATTCTGGCCCCAGGAAAACAGCCATACTATGAAGTCATTTACCGATTATGGAAGGAAGCTATAGAAGTGGGGGTATTGGGATTAGGATGATGGTGGCTTCATAAAGTGAGTTTGGGAGTCTTCCATCTTCTCGGATTTTTTGGAATAGTCTGTGAAGGATAGGGGATAGCTCATCCTTAAATGCTTTGTAAAATTCTCCTGTGAAACCATCTGGTCCAGGGTTTTTGTGTGTTGGGAGTGTAGAAGACCATTCTGTGTGGTGTGGGCCCAGCCCCAGTGGCAAACATTTACTGCAAAATAACTTCCTAAAAACCATGTTAAACCTTCCAAGGACCAGTGTTGTGACAAGACATAGCTGAGCAGTAGCTATTCTTAGGTAGGAGCTGACCAGCAGCCATTTCCAGGCAACAGCCGTTATCTCAAGGTCAACACTAACTCCTGCATTTGGCTTCTGTAACTTTGCTTCACCCCTTAGGCAGGAAGCCTGGGGCTATTTAAACCCTGGGAAAACAAAGCTCATTGCTCAGAATTTGGAGATTCTCCTTTGAGCCCGCACGTGCGTAATCAAGGATTGCACTCTGCCATCTCTCCCGTGTATGAGTTATTTTTTGCAACAGTGTAACTGGTTCAACCACTTTTGCCTTTTCATTTGCAAATATCTCTCTTCTATGATGTGACTACTGGCATCCTCTCCTTTGTTTTCTGTAAAAGGTAACCACCTAAAGCGAGCCTGTGCATAGTTAATGAGGACCTTCATGTGAAGTGTCCAGTAAGAATAAAATGTCATCTAAGCTAGGGTTGAGGCTTTTGCCCCCCTTGAGTAAGAAGCCACTCACCCTGTTACAGAACAAAGCAGGGCCTGGGGTGATATACTATTACCCAAAGGAACCCCCCAGGTTTGTTATGTCTGCTGTCTTATAGAAAAGACATCTCTCAATGCCAGAGATTCATGAAAAGGAAAGGAAATGTTTGTTTAATGCTATACAAACTTAAAGTAGTGACCTAATGTCTTCATCAAAATCCCAAAGTCCCTTAAAACACCCACAAACACACACAGTCCTCCCTTCCCCGCTTTGCCCAGTCTGGGGTACCGTATCTCGGGAAAAGAAATAGAAATCCATGGCTCAGGAAGCCCCCAGTTCTTCCCAGTAATCTGTCTCAGCTGGTAGGCCTCCCTCAGTTCCTGGCACCATCAGATGTGTCACTGGGATCTCTGCTAAAGCCGGGTGATGCTCCCCTCTTCTAAAGTTGCAGGGGTCCCCGCTCTGGCAAAGCTGCGTGGCTCTCCTTTCTACTGCCACAGCTGCGTGGTCCTCTCTGCACAATGGCCATGGGAGTCCCCACTCTGGCAAAGCTGCGTGATTCTCCCTCCTCAATGGCTACCAAGGTCCTCCCTCTGCCAGAAGCGTGTGACTCTCTCCTTTCTACTGCCACAGCTGCATGGTTCTCTCTCCACAATGGCTGTGATGAGGGGGGTCACCACTTTGCCAAAGCCGAGTGGCGGTTCTCTGTTAATGCTGCAGGGTGATTCTCTCTCACAGGACTGCCACATCTTGGTTTAAATCCCCGCGCCAGTCTTCCTCTGCAGCCCCATTTCCTACTCCTCCCACATTTGGCTATACTTGCCTGCACTCTCATATCTTTCCAGGTTTACTGGGCTGCCATTGTGAGTCTGGGCAGGAGTGGCCCCATGTTATGGAGCCAATCATCTCCAAGCTCCCACGCAGGTGCTGTAACTCGGGGAACCTGCCCCCCATTTACAGCTTGGTGGGGAAGTTACTTCCACTCCCCTGGCTCAGAGTGTAGCCATAGCTATTTAACATATCTCTGTAACCAGTTAAAGGTTATAGATGTGTTAAATGACCACACCAGAGGTTAGCTGCAAAGCTGTTGCTATGTAAAACAGCTCTCAATGCCCCTGCTTCACACCTGGGGGGGGCGGTGAGGACATCCTAATATTTCCTGAACACCTTGAGTTCTGGACCCCAATCCAAATCCCTATGTGGGGTTCCCCCTCTTGGCTGCACCCTGTTACAGCCCCTTTTCTCACAGGATTCGGTAGTTTGTGTGAATTTCTTTTGTTTCAACTACAGTGCTGTGGACCCCATGAGCGGGGTTCTGTGACATGGAGTTTTTTTATTACTGCTTCAATTTCATCTGCTGTTATTTGTCTGTTCAGGCTTTCTGCTTCTTCTTTATTGAGTTTTGGAAGATTATATTTTTCTAGAAATTTGTCCATTTCACCTAGGTTTTCAAGTTTCTTGGCATACAATTCTTCGTAGTAATTTCTTACAATCCTTTGTATTTCTCTGGTATCGGTTGTAATATCTCCTTTTTCATTTCTGATTGTGTTTATTTGAGTCCTCTCTCTTTTCTTCTTGATGAACCTGCTTATAGGCTTGTCAATTTTGTTTACCTTTTCAAAGAACCAGCTCCTGGATTCATTGATCCTTAGAATTGTGCTTTTAGTCTCTATGTCATTTAATTCTGCTCTTATCTTGCTTATTTCCTTCTTTCTACTTGCTTTGGGCTGTCTTTGTTGTTATTCCTCAACTACTTGTAGGTGTAGTAACCCTACACCTTGTTTATTTGAAATGTTTGTATCTTTTTTAGGTGGGCCTGTATCACTATGAACTTCCCTCTCAGGACTACCTTTGCTGTGTCCCATAAGTTTGGATGGTTGTAAGTTCATTTTCATTTATTTCCAGAAACTTTTTTTTCCCTTGATCTCATTCTTGGCCCATTTATTGTTTAATAGCATGCTATTCAATCTCCATGAGTTTGAATGTTTTGGGTTTTTTTCCTTGAGATTGGTTTCTAGTTTCAGTACCTTGTGGTCAGAGAAAATACTTGATATGATTTCAATTTTCTTCAATTTGTTGAGGCTTGTTTTGTGTTCTATCATGTGATCAATCTTTGAAAATGTTCCATGTACTTTTGAAAAGAATGTGTATTATGTTTATTTGGGATGAAAGGCTCTATATATATCAGTTAAGTCCATCTGATCAAGTACATTCTTCAGTGATGCAATATCTTTGTTGATATTTCATATCAAAGATCTATCCATTTTTTATAGTGGGGTATTAAAATCCCCTACTATAATTGTGTTGCTGTGGATATCTTTCTTGAATTTCTCCAAGATTTTCTTTATGTATTTTGGTCCCCCCATGTTGGGTCCATATATATTTACAATATTTATGTCTTCTTCTTTTTTTTTTTTTTTGCCATTCAGTGAACCATTTATTTTTTCCACTAATTTAAAATGTCAGCATTATTTTATACATTATCTAATACAATTCTTTTCCTTTCTTTTTGTTCTTTTTTAACTTTTTAAAATTATTTTTTAAGATTTTATTTATTTATTTTTAGAGAGGGAGGGGGAGAGAGAGAGAGAGAGAGAGAGAGAGAGAGAGAGAGAGAGAAACATCAATGTGCGGTTGCTGGGGGTTATGGCCTGCAACCCAGGCATGTACCCTGGCTGGGAATTGAACCTGGGACACTTTGGTTCCCAGCCTGCACTCCATCCACTGAGCTACGCCAGCCAGGGCTAACTTTTTAAAAATTTTAATTGTTGTTTAAGTACAGTTTTCTCTCTTTTGGTCTCATCCCAGACCACCCCCCAGCCCTCCCCACCTCCATTTATGTCTTCTTGATGGATTCTCCCCTTGAGTATTATGAAGTGACCTTCTGGGTGTCTTTTTATGGCTCTTTTTTTGAAGTCTATTTTGTCTGATATGAATATTGCTACCCTGGCTTTTTTTTTTCTTGTTCATTTGCTCGTAATGTTTGTTTCCAGCCCTTCACTTCCAGTCTGTGTAGGTCTTTTCTTCTGAGGTGGGTCTTTTGTAGGCATCATATATGTGGGTCATGTTTTCTTACCCATTTTGCTACTCTCTAACTTAGACATACAGAGGGCCCAGAGACATATGAAAAGATGCTCAACATCCCTAGCCATCAGAGAGAGGCAAATTAAAACTACAGTGAGATACCACTTCACATCAGTGAGAATGGCCATCATAAATGAACAACAAACAAGTGTTGGAGAGGGTGTGCAGAAAAGGGAACCCTAGTGAACTGTTGGTAGGAATGTAGACTGGTGCAGCCACTGTAGAAAACAGTATGGAATTTCCTCAGTAAACTAAAAATGGAACTGACTTTTGAACTGGCAATTCCGCTCCTGGGATTATATCCTAAGAACCTTGAAACACCAATCCAAAGGAACATATGTACCCCAATGTTCACAGCAGCACAATTTACAATAGCAAAGTACTGGAAGCAACCTAAGTGCCCATCAGGAAATGAGTAGATCCAAAAATTGTGGTACCTTTACACAATAGAATACTATGCAGCAGAAAGAAAGAAGGAGCTCCTACTCTACAATAGCATGAGTGGGACTTGTTTCACTTCACATGCTAAATGAAACAAGCTAGGCAATGAGGGACAGATACCATATGATCTCACCTATAAGTGGGACCTAATCAACAAAACGAACAAGCAAGCAATATATAACCATAAACATTGAAATTAAGAACAATCTGACAGTAACTAGAGGGGAGGTGGAAGGGAATAATGGGGGGAAAGAAGGAAGGGGAGAAAGGTTTTCAGGAACAACTATAAAGGACACACAGACAAAACCAAGGGGTGTGGAAGCAAGCGAGGGAGGTAGGGATGGCTAGGGTCGGGGGGAGTGGTGGTGGGGAAATGCAGACAACTATAATTGAACAATAAAACAATTTTTAAAAAAGGTAGTGGAGGTAGTATACAAGAATTTTACTTTTTAACTTTATTTAGTGCCATTTCATGTGAAGTGAATATGCATAAAATGCCAATCTGTCAGCAATAATAATAATGACAACAAAGGTAATGACTCTTTATTGAGGCTAGTTGTCTGGTAGTTTGCTAATCACTTGAAATATATTAGCTCAGTTAATGCTTAAAAGAATTAATAAATGAGGCCATGTCATTGCCCCCAGTAAATAATGAAGCATGTTTATGGTCACTTGGTTTTTAAAAAATAAAAGGGAGATGTGAACCCAGGTCTGAGCCTGAAACTCAAGTTCTTCACACTTATGTTGAAAATACAGATGTTGTTTATTCCATGGTATAAAATTTCAAATCTGTAGCTTTGGTCATATTGCTATGAATAAATAGATTTTACCAGTGGCTGAGTTTGGGAAATAAATTGTTAATTGACCTTTTACTGATGTCTTGTATTGACTTTACAGACATTTCTCAAAGAACATCTTTAAGTGAATAAACTTTCAAATGTCTCAGAAAAATACACTGATAAAATAGTACTACTTCCAAAACTGGCATAATGGAAAGTAAAAAATAAAATAGCAATTTTGATTGTAAAAGCATGAAGTAATTTAATTCAGCTTCAAAGGGATGCTCCAAAGAACTTAAGAATACCACTGAGATTTTATTAGACCACAATGATCTGCTTTTGAAGATTTTGAAGTTAAATACCCTGCAGAAACTTAAAAGTATGCAGCATAGAACCCAAAATAAAACTGCTCAGGGCCTCTAATCATCTACTTGTATGAATTTTTGAATTCCAAAAGAAAATCATGTTTGGGTCTTATGTGTGTGCATTCCTCAGAACAAACCACAGAGAACTGAGAAATTATTGAAACTTAAATTAGGTCTTTTCATAAACAAGGTAGTCTTGATTAGATAAAACATTAGTGTCTTCTTAAAAAATGGAGATGTGTTTGAAAAATATAGCTCTAAAACTTGACACCACAGCTTATTGCATAAGAGGCCTTGGGCAAATTACTTAACCTCTCAGTAACAGGATATTCACTTCTTTAAACCAGAGTACCAGTCCCTGCCTTCCTGTATGGGTATAGATTCAGAGATACTAATAATGAAAAGTGCTTAGGATAGTTATAAGCACACAGTATATATTCAATGAATCATCATTATTATAAACTATGCTTTTTCAAATTCAACAATTCAGCAATAAAATCAGAAGTTTTGTGATGTATCTGAGTCTGAAAAAAACTTGCAAGTGTCATTTTTCCTGATTTTATTGCTAGAATTCTTTTTTACTTGACATACTTTTCATCCTAATATATTTCATCATAGAAAGGCTTTTTCCCTTCTTTTGTGAAATTAGCTCATATGTATTTTGAGATACAAAGTATATATTTATATTATAACCTTTTACTAAAGGAAGTTGGAAAATCTGGAAAATACAGAAAAAATCTGATTCATGTTACTCAAAAATAACAATTTTGTGTGCATCTTTTCATTTCTTCTTTATATATTTGCACATGGTTAATTCAGTGATGTCTGATTACATTTAATAGGTGTTAACCTAGGAGCAGTCATTCAATGTCTTGTTTTTACTCCCCCTTTTCATAGTATAACTTAGGGCTCACCTTTTTATAAATTTTGTTTTTATTTATTGATTTTAGAGAGAGGAGGAAGTGAAAGAGAGAAACATTGGTTCATAGTTCCTTTTATTTATGCATTCATTGGTTACTTCTTATATGTGCCCTGACTAGGGGTTGAACCAGAAACCTTGGGGTATTGGGTTAATACTGTAACTAACTGAGCTACCAGGCCAGGGCAGGACTTATCTTTAAACTAATATAGTTACTAACATTGTAGTAACATAAATTTGGCACATTCCTTGCAAGCTATTTACACATTTCCTTTGATTCCCTTGGTTCTTCCATTCAAATAGGATTAACTTCTTTTGGAAATTTTGTGTAAACTGTTTTTAAGCTGTGATTCTGTGCTTCCTCCAGGTTTCTGTTGACCTGGGGACTCTTAAACTCCTGAACATGTGTCTTTGATCTGGCCAGCTTCCTTCTATTAACCATCTCTGGTACTAAAAAAGGGATATATTTGCTTAGCAAAGGCCTGATTCAACCTCTTTACAACTACTACAGAATCCTTAAAATATATCTCTGAGATTCTTGACTATATGTATCTAGAAATTGTACAATAACTTTTTCTGTTTATTCTATGGTCTATTCATGATTTACCTTATTTTATTATGATATATGCCAATAATTTCCCTTCATTAACATAGTTACAAACAAATTAAAATTTTTTCCTTCATTAACATAGTTAAAAGCAAATTGAATTGAAAAGGTTTTACCTGAGTCTTGAGCTCTGCTTTAGGGAAGGTTTTATTTTGATCAATTTCTCTGTAGCCAAATAAAATTTCCTATCTGAAACTGTATTATAGAACCCTATGCTTCTTGGTATCAAAATTAAGTCAATTTATAGGAAATGAAAAGGAGCAGCTGCAAGGTCATAAATGCCAAGTTTAATTACAAAAAAACTTCATTTTCTAGTACTGCATATAGATGATGTGGATTTTGTGCAAATTGAGAAGTTTCCTAACTACTTTACTCAGTAATATCAGGGCAGGATTAGTTTCCACCTAGAAGTGTAGATGCCAACCCAGTTACTTTTGTTCTTCCAATGAGGATTGTTTATCTACTGTAGGATATAGTTCTATTGTACAAGCTAAGTGTTTGGTTCACAAATCCATATAGATTTCAGTTATAGTCTTGTTTGCTAAAAACACAGCATGCTTAGGAAATATGTCATAGCACATAAACTTGAGTTGTACTTGATATGCAAAGCTTAATTATACAGACCCTATAGTTAGAGGTTGTAGAATGTCAGTGTTGAAAGAGACCATCAGGATCATTTATTTATTCTAGAGCCCCATTAGGAAAGTTGACATATTCATAATCACAGATCTAATAAATGGTAAAGCCTAGTTTTGAACCCAGATTGCCTAGCAATATTGGACCAGGTCCAGTATATATTCCTCCAATTTCATTTACTTTGATTTTATATCTTTAGAATGAAGATTCTGGAAGTTATGGTTTTATGGCTTATATATTACAGGTAGACCAAATATATATAGATATACCTGATCTCATTCTAGATCAATTTTTGTTATGTCGTGTTATGTCTGTGCAGTTTTCCAAAGCCTTTGGAGTCCTTTTTTTAAAGATTTTATTTATTTATTTATTTATTTATTTATTTTTAGAGAGGGAAGGGAGGGAGAGAGAGAGAGAGAGAGAGAGAGAGAGAGAAACATCAATGTGTGCTTGCTGAGGGTCATGGCCTGCAACCCAGGCATGTACCCTGACTGGGAATCGAACCTGTGACACTTTGGTTCGCAGCCTGTGCTTAATCCACTGAGCTATGCCAGCCAGGTAGGGTAACAATTTTTATGTGATTTATATTAATATGGTACAATTGAATAGTGAAAAATAAAAGGATGTTAATTTAAAAGATTTATTGTTCTTAAATCATTCAAATTTTCTTTATAATACCAAGAGGAAATCATTTGTTCTTAAATTTGTGATAAAATCATGCAATAGCTTTGGAACATCATAAATGAGGTAGCTGAAAAGCATAACTACTTTGATATTACAAGCACTTAACACTATACATGTTCTTATAAGTACTACTTTTTAAATGAACAGCATTCAGATTTGATTTGATCTTGACAAGGAAGGCACAACCGCTTTAATGATTTTTCTTTATGTTAGATCATAATTTTATTTACAGAGTAAATTTAAAGAATACATACTTTTTTTTCAACATTGGATTCTGATGTAGTGAAACAGTACATACTTATATAGTGTTTTGGCTGAAATCTTTATCTGACTGAATGTGTCTTACCACCATATCATTTTAGCTTGTAGGTAGTCTTGATTAGTTTATTTTCAGGGATTTTGTGTAAATTCAATAGCCTAGAGCCATTTATGTTGATTTTTCTCTTTCTCATTGTTATGTTCACTAACATAGCCTTGTTAAGAAAGTGCTAACCAATTTAGTATAGCAAACTACATGAGTGATAAGAGGGGAAGAGAAGCATATGGCATTGCCTAATTGAGATTCCTGCATTTCCATTACCTTCACTCATGTTAAGTAAGACTCCTGAAAGATATTGCACATGGAATAAGTAGGCAAACATCTTAGCATTGTTCTAAATAAAGTTTGTTGCATAAATTCCTGGTATATTCTTAACCTTGTGACTTAGATTCCATGATGTGGGAAGGAGCGAGCCTGTATAATGTAGGGATTAAACAATTGATGTTGTATCCAAACTGGAGAGTTTGAATATTCCAATTCTATTTTTATTTGAATTTTACTTACACAAATTATTTAACTCCTTGGACCCAAGTGTTGGTAAAAGATTTAAATGTAATAATCCATACAAAATACTTAGCATATGCATGGAATGTGGTAAGTGGGCAAACACAGTAAGGTATATGAGAATGGTTATAACACCCAAGGAACTCCTCCATCCCTTAAGCATTGAATCCCGGAGAGCTTCTTGGGTAAAACCCCATGCTGTTCATGGAAAACTTATTAGTCTCCCAAACTGAGTGACTGGAGCAAGAATAAAAGAGAGATGACAGAGAGTGGAGGGTTTGACTGGAGAAAAAGAGAGATTTATCAAGATCTATAAAATAAGACTGCCTGCAATATTTATAAATATTTTTAATCCAACTTGTGAAAGTTACATTTGTCTAGGTAACACTGTGATGGGTGAGGACCTTAAAATTTATATTGAGAGGCCTCTCTACTTTTAAAGAAAACTGGATGGGTGGGAAGAGAAAAGCTCTTTTGTCAATAGGGCCACAATGCTTAGTGACAACTAACTCACTGTATCTCTCAGTAAAATTGAAAAATACATTTTATAAAGCACCAAAGGTCTTCCAAACAATTATAAAAGGCTAAATCCTAAAAGTTTAGTTTTAAGGTGGAAAAAAGACATATATATTTGCAAAATGTATTCATTGCTCATAATCTTGGGGACACAAGCTGAATCCAGTTTATGTTTGTCTCATTCAGACATAAACTGGATTCAGCCAAATCAACACTTGAATATCATTTATTATATCATAAGGTTTACTAGGGTGAAACTCCAGGTTTATTAAATGCCCAAATATTTATTAACAAGTGTTTAACAGGCACTGTTAGATGCTTGAATACAAAAAATATCTAAGCCCTCATACAATTTACCTTCTAGAGGGAGCAACACATACAGCATTCTCATAGCACTTTGTACAAGCTAATTTTAGAGCACCTATAATAATGTCAGAAAGTATTTATGTGTTTGTTGCACACCATGAACTCTGCTTTTCTTAAAGCAAAGTGTTGTACTTTTTTCATTGTTTCCTAGAACCTGACACCAAAAAGCTTCTTAATATATTTTTGTAATGGGTTATTCCCTTGTAAGAATAAAGAGAGTTTAAAAGTGTGGATGGAGGAGTAAGTGGAAATACACTAACCTTCTCCAAAGACAAATCTGGAATTACAACTAAATTGTAGAGAAATCATCCTGAATAACTAACTGAACACTAGCTGGGGAGAAGCCTTATAACCACAGACAGAAAGAAGAAACTGATTCAACACAATATGACAGGGAGGGAGTACAGAGACACTAGGTAGCTGGCTGGGGTCCCACAAGTGGCAAATAAAGATCTAGAGGGATAGTTCAGTGGCAGGAGGGTTCCCCTGAGAAGTGTGGGGTCTAAATCCCAAGCTAGGCTCCCCAGCCTACAGTAAAGGAGCTGGAAGGGAACTCAGATAACATCCAGCTGTGAAAAGCTGCAGGGTTTCTGTCTGACAGGGAAAGATGACTGGAAATGCAGACAGCCTCTTGAAGGGCCAATGCACAAAATACCATTTGCAGCCACTTACCATGGGCTCCAGCAGAGTGTACTAGATATGTTTGAGCAGAGTCTAGGGTTGGTGGCTCTAGAGAGAGAACTAAAGCAATAGCTACCAGGATTCTTTTGCTGAGTCATTCTCCATATGGCAAAAGCCATTTTTCTGAGGCAGAACACCCCTTTTCAAGTGGCATCAGCTTCAGAGAAAGCAAGAGCCCCGCCCACAGTAATTACTCTGACCCACCCTGTGGAGCTTAAGCTGAGCTCCTTAATAGAGCTTTAGTAGTTCAACAACTGATCAATTTAATGACTGATTAGTTTAACAACTAACAAATACAATGAAGCAGCCAAAATGGGAAGACAACCATATCCCAAATAAAAAAAAAAAACACAAGAGAATTCTTGAGAAGAAGTACATAATAGAAGCAAGCAGTTTATTAGATAGAGAGTTTAGAGTAATGATTATAATGATACTTAACAGCATGAAAAAAGATATAGAAAATATAAAAAAGGACCACTCAGTAATAATGCAATATCTTAATAAATAATACACTGGAAGGACTAAGCAGTAGGTTAGATGAAACAGAGGATCGAATCAATGATTTGGAAGACAGAGAAAAAAAATACTCAGGCAGAACAGCAAACAGAAAAAATAATTTTTAAAAATGAGGAGAGCTTAAGAAACATTTTGGACGACAGGAAGCATAGCAACATCTGCATCATGGGAATACCAGAACAAGAAGAGAGAGCAAGGAATTGAGAACTTATTTGAAGAAATAATTACTGAAAACTTCCTTAATCTGGTGAAGGCAAAAGACACATAAGTCCAGGAAGCTCAGAGAGTCCCCAACAAGTTGGACCGAATAGGCCTACATCAAGACAAATCATAATTAAAATGACAAAGCTTAAAGACAAGGAGAGAATCCTAAAAGCTACAAGAGAAAAGCATGTAGTTACAAACAAAGGAGCACCAATTAGAATGTCATCTGACTACTCAACAAAAAATTTCAGGCCAGAAGAGAGTCATGTAAAATATTCAAGGTGATGAAAACCAAGGACCTACAACCAAGGCTCCTTTATCCAGCAAGGCTATCATATAAAATCAAAGGAGAAATAAGGAGCATCTCAGATAAGAAAGAGTTAAACAAGTTTGTTAACACCAAACCAGTACTACAGCAAATGTTGAAGCACTTCTTAAATTAAGAAAGAAGAAAAAGAGATAGGAAAAGAACAAAACAGAGGAACACAGTCTAAGTGGCTTTAAATGTCACACTAGATCAAAATGATTTAATTGGAATCTTCAGAGCATTTCACCCCAAAGCAGCAGAATAGACATAATTTTCAAGTGCAAACAGAATGTTTTCTAGGTCAGACACATGTTAGGACACAAAACGAATTTTGATAAATTTAAAAAAATTGAAATCATACCAAGCATCTTTGACCACAGTGCTATGAAACTATAAATCAGTCACAAAAAACCCACTGAAAAACACACAAAGATGTGGAAGCTAAATAACATATTATTAATTGATGAATGGCTCAACAACATGATCAAGGAAAAAAATCAAAAGATATCTTGAAACAAATGAAAATGAGAACACAACAATCCAAAATTTGTGGATCCCTGGGAAAACAATCTTAAGAGGAAAATTCATAACATTACAGGCCTATCTTAAAAAAAAAGAAAAAAGAAAAAACTGAAATAAACATCTACAATTGAAGTAACTTGAAAAAGAACAACAAAGTCCAAAGTGAGTTGAAGGAAGGAAATAATAAAGACCAGAGCAAAAATAAGTGAAGCAGAATCTAAAAAGAATAATACAAAAGATGAATGAATCCAAGAGCTTGTTCTTTGAAAAGATAAACAAGATTGGCAAACATTTAACCAGATGCATCAAGAAAAAAAGAGAAGGGACCCCCCAAAATAACATAAGAAATGAAAGAGGAGAAATAACAATTGACACCAAAGAAATACACAAAATTTTAAGAAAATATTATGAACAACCAAATGCCAATAAACTGAACAACCTGGATGAAACAGATAAATTCTTGGAAGCATACAGTCTTCCAAGTCTAAATTAGGAAAAATCAGAAAATCTGAATAATCAGATTATACCTAGTGAAACTGAACCAGCTATTAAAAAATAATAATAACCTCTCAACAAACAAAAGCCTTGGACTGGATGGCTTCACAGATTTACCAAACTTTTGAGAAAAACACCTCTGCTTCTCAAAATATTTCATAAAATTCAAAAGGAGGAAAGGCCCCCAAATTCATTTTATGAGTCTAACATTACCTTAACTCCAAAATCAGATAAAGACACTACAAAAAAAATATATATAGGCCAATATCTCTGATTAACATAGATACTAAAACCCTTAAGAACATATTAGAAAGCCAAATACAGCAATGTATCAAAAAGATAATATGCTTTGATCAAGTGGGATTTATTCCAGGAATGCAAGGTTGGTACAACAGTCACAAATCAAAAATTTGTGATTCACTACATAAACAAATTGAGGAATAAAATACACATGATCACATCCATAGATGCGGAAAATGCATTTGATACAATCCAGCACCCATTCAAGGTAAGAAACTCTCTGGAAAATGGGCTTAGAGGGAACATACCTAAACATAATAAAGGTGATGTATGACAAAACTACCACCGGCAACACACTCAATGGGACCTAACAAGTGATCCCATTAAGATCAGGAATAAAACAGAAATGTTGGCTTTCACTTCTCTTATTCAAAACAGTACTAGAGGTCCTAGCCACAGCAATCAGATAAGAAGAAGAAATACAAAGCACCCAATTTGGAAAGGAAGTCATAAAACTGTTTTTACTTGCAGAAGATATAATATGTACATAGACAATCCCACAGATTCTGCAAAAATACTACTAGAAATGATAAATTCAGCAAAGTAGTAAGATACAAAATTGATATCCAAAAATCAGTTGTATTTTTATATGCCAATTATGAACTAAGAGAAGGGGAAATCAAGAAAACAATTCCATTCACAATTGCTACAAAAGGAATAAGATACTTAAGAATAAATCTAATCAAGGATGTAAAAGACCTGTAGCTGGAAAATTTTAAGACGCTGAAGAAAGAAATAGAAGAAAATAAAAATAAGTGGAAGCACATTCTGTGTTCATGGATAGGAACAATTAACATCATTAAAATGTCCATACTACCCAAAACAATCTATAGATTCAATGCAATCCTATCAAGATTCCAATGACATATTTTACAAAACTAGAACAATATTGGAAAACTTTATATGGAACCACAAAAGACCCAGAATATTCTCAGACATCTTGAGAAATAAGAACAAAGTTGGAGGAATCATGCTACCTAATATCAAACTATAATACAAGGCCATAATAATCAAAAGAGCATGGTACTGGCATAGAAACAGACACATAGGTAAATGGAACAGAATTAGAGAACCCAGAAATAAACCCACACCTTTGTAGTCAATTAATATTTGACAGAGGAATCAAGCACATGCAATGCACTACAGGTAGTTTATTTAAAAAATGGTGTTGGGAAAATTGCGCAGATATATACAAACAAAGAAACTAGATGCCTTCCTACCCACACACAAGAATAAATTCAAAATGGATCAAAAACTTAAATGTTAAACCTGAAACCATAAAAATTGTAGAAGAAAACACAGGCAACAAAATCTTGGACATTGCTTGTAGCAATTTTTTAGGGGATATATCTCTCCAGGTAAGTGAAATGAAAGAAAAAATAAACAAATGGGACTACATCAAAGTAAAAAGATTTTATGCAGCAAAGGAAATCAACAAAATAAAAGGACAATCCACAGAATGAGAGAACATATTCAACAGTATATGTGATAAGGTGTTAATATCCAAAATTTACAAAGTCCTTACAAAATTCAACACCAAAAAACCCCCCAAACAATCCAACTAAAAAACTATTCAAAGACTTGAATAGACACTTCTTCAAACAGGATATACAGATGGCCCAATAGAATATGAAAAGATGTTCAATGTCACTAATCACCAGATAAATTAAAATTAAAATGAGATATCATCACCCACCTGTCAGAATGGCTATCATCAATAAATCAACAAACAACCAGTGCTGGTGAGGATGTGGAGAAAGAGGAATCCTTTTTACTCTTGGTGGGAATGCAGACTGGTTTAGCCACTGTGGAAAGCAGAATGGAGATACCTCAAAAAATTAAAAATGGATCTGTTTTTTGATCTAGGGATCCCACTTCCGGAATATATATCTGAGGGAACCCAAAACTCTAATTTCAAAGAACATAAGTACCACTATGTTCATTGCAGTGTTATTTACAATTGCTAAGATATGGAAACAGCCTAAGTATCCACTAGTACATGAGTGGCTAAAACAACTATGGGACATTTATACAATGGAAGGCTACTCAGCCATAAAAAAAGAAAATTTTACCCTTTATGACTGTGTGGATTGACCTGGACAACATTATGCCAAGTGAAATAAGTCTCTCAGAGAAAGACAAATACTACATGATTTCTGTCATATTGGAGTCTAATGAACAAACTAAACTAACAAGGGAAGTTGGGAGAGACTCATAGATGGGGAACAGGATGAAAGCTAGTGGTGGGGGGGGAGGTTTGGGGTGGAGGGATAGGGCAAAAAGGAAAAAAGACTCATGGACATGGACAATTGGTGTGGTTATTGCTAGGGGAAGATATATAAGGGAAATAAATGGTAATGTAAAAAAATAGAATAAAACACAAAAGATTAAATAAAAATAAAAGTCTGAATGAAGACTTCTGTCTAAAATGGAGTATCAGGATGAGTATTGCATAAATTTTACAAACTTTGGCTTTATCAATAATGTGAAATGGATGAGTTTTTAATGTAAATTGATAGAGTATTTGGTGTGATCATTTCTAAAATATTTCCCAAACCATAAAGTCAATAGCCATTTAATGTTATTTTCATTTTGGGCTCATTTTAAAAACATTTATTCCTGAATGTTGCTTTTGTAAGTGCACAACTCTGATATTAAATCCCCCAATATACATTCTGTCTTTTGTTGGTGTATGGACTACTAATGTTTTCTCTTCAAGCACTAGAAAACGTAAGTGAAGCAAGAGCAAGCAATAGCAAATCATGGTTCTTGATTACATGACGTCAAATAAACAGGCTGGCAAAATGCAAAGTCCTGGAAAATGTAGTCTGTATTGAATAAAAATATTTTCAATTAGGAGTTTTTTTCTGTAAATGAGTATAAGAATTGACTGGAGAATGTAATTTTTAGCACAGTGATTTCAGTGTGCTACCTGTGTTTCTTAGTGATTTACTCTAGGAGAAAAACCAGTATTAGTCATTACTTAACATTATCTTTTAGACTAACAAACTTTAATTATAGCTTTTCCATTAAAATTTATTTCCAAATATGCAGTTCTCACAATAGTTTTTATTGGAATAGTATACTTATCACTGAGTAAGTACCCCACATAAAAAATTAGTAAATAAATTAAATAAGGTACCTGGTTATAAATAAAACAACCAATTCTTTTAAAAACTTTTGATAAACTATTTTCTTTGAATACATATTATCTGGTTAGTTTGTAGAGTATGACTAACACTGAATTTAGAGTATCATCTTCATGATTCTGTTCTTAGTGTAATCTGAATTAATATAGAATTTATACATTTGCCATTCAATGAAGAATCCAATATTGTTTATTGTGAATAAGAAAGAACCATAACCATACCCAAAACTAACATCAATGCTTTTAGAAACTTCTTATAGAGAAAAAAATTATTCAGTTATTTAGTAACACTAGTTCTGCTCTTTCAAAGGTTTGCACTATTCCCACTGAAATTAATGATCTGGTAAAGAAAATTCTCACTTACAGAACCAACACTAAGTAGGGGTAAATGTAGAGACAAACTTAGATCAAACAATCTTTAGTCATAGTCCCATGAGGCATTAGTAGCAAAGGTCTGTGGTGAGTGTCAAAGGTTGATAAAATCTGTCTGGGTGATCATCGTGAGGAATCCTGAAAGCTCATGGTCCCTTCTACCAAGAAAACTAAGGGTCCTGCCAAATGCATATGCAGAAGAAAGAGAAAATCAGGGGATTTTTTATTTTACTTTTACTTTTGTTTTTAAGGATCTTGTGTTTTAACAGTTAAGCCAGAACAATTAATGTTTAATTTACAGAGTATAAAATCATTTTGAAGTCTTTCTTTGTTACATAATATATTCAGTGCCTATTTATTAAAAAAGCAACACTACATTTGGTACATTTTAATCTGGTTTAGGTGAAAGAGTAATCCAAAGAATCTAAGAAGATAGATAAATATTTCCTAGGTATCTATGATAGCATATAAAAATTATGGGGCTGGGACTGCAGTTTTTGCAAGGCAAATGCAAATTTCCTCAAAACACAATTCTGGTTGCACAATAATATTCTTTGCTTTAAAGCCTTTTAATAACTTCTGTTTGTATATACAATAGAACCCTGGGATTTAATAGTGTTGAGTGACTGCTTTTAAACATTTGTAGATGGGGGCTTCTTGTATAGAGGCAACTTAATAGGGAAGTAGCACTTCTCTCACAGTGATGACTCAGGATTAAAGAGCCAGTGCATGCAAGTCATGAGCATTTTAGGTTTGTAAAATGTTTCAGCGGTTAAATACACGGGTCAAATAATAACTCATAGTTAAGTTTTGAATACACTTAAGAGTCCTGGCTGGGTGGCTCAGTTGGTTAGAGCATCATCCAGGTATGCCAAGGTTGAGGGTTTGAGCACTGGTCAGGGCACATCAAAGAACCAACCAATGACTACATAAATAAGTGAAACAACAAATTGATGTTTCTCTCACTCTGTCTCAAAAAACAAATCAATAAATAAAATAAATACTTATAACTATGATATCAAAATAATGCTTTAAACTTATGTAAAACAACAAAGGCAATATTTTAGGAACAATATATAGCACTAATGGCTATATTAGGTGGGATCACAATACCTGACAGCAAACTGTGTGACAAGGCCACTGTCATCAAAACAGCCTGGTACTGGTATAAGAACAAACACATAGATCAGTGGAACAAAAGAGAGAACCAAGAAACAAATCCACATCTCTATGATCAATTAATATTTGACAAAGGAAACAGGAGCATAAAATGGAGCAAATATAGCCTCTTCAACAAATGGTGTTGGAAGATATCGACAGCCACATGCAAAAAAATGAAACTCAACAGCTAACAACTTATACTATACACAAAAATAAACTCAAGATGGCTAAAAAACTTAAATATAAGTTTTGACACCATAGAAGTCCTAGAGGAGAATATAGGCAGGAAAATCTCAGATATTCCATGTAGCAAAATTTTCACCAAGGGCAAGGGGCATAAAAGAAATAACAAACAAATGGGGCTTCATCAAAATAAAAAGTTTCTGCATGGATAAAGAAACATCAGCAAAATGAAATAGGAGCCAACCATACAGGAAAATATGTTTGCTAATGATATAGGGTTTCAGGCAAGGGTTTAATTTCCAATATATGTAAAGAACTCATATGACTCCACACCAGAAAGACAAACAATCCAGTCAAAAAATTGACAAGGGACCTGAACAGACACTTCTCCAGAGAGGACACACAGAGGGCCCAGAAACATATGAATGTGGGAGGTGGGGGTGAGTAGAACAGGGGAGAGTAATGGTGGGAAATGGGGACAATTAGAATTGAACAACAATAGAAAAAAGAAAACAAAGATTACAAACAAATAAGCTAATAGTTCAATTAAGTTATTTTTATTGAGGTGAAATACATATAACATGAAATGTTATAAATCATTATAAAGCAAACAGGTTTCTTGGCATTTTAGGACATTCACAGTTTTGTATCTATTCAGTTCCAAATCATTTTCATTACCTCCAAGAGGAAACCTGCAGATATTAAGCAATTACTCCCCATTCTCTCTCCACCCAGACCTTGGCAACCACAAACCTATTTCTGTGTCAATGGATTTACCTATTCTGAATATTTCATATAAATATGATCATACAATACATCATCTTCTCTAGTTGTTAGAATAAATCATTTTATATGAATAATACAATATAGTAAGCCTAAGAAATTAGAGGACCAAATAATTAAACTAAAGACTGAGGTCAGTAAAATTGGAATCAATGTTTTATAAGAAAGAAAAATCAAGCTGATTAAAAGAATCAAAGTGGAGAAGGGAAGAGAGACAGAAACAATATTAAATATAATTACTGATGCAATAAAAGTTAAACAGTTAATAAGATTCTCTAAAATGTTTTATGTTAAGTGAGTGAGACGTATTTGAAAAGATCCTAAACTGGCTAGTATGGAGAGAAAAGAAATTGAGAACATTGCGAGAACCCATTCGATAAGCAAAAAATAAAGACCACCCATGACTTTGTTAGTGTGTTAATTGGTCTAACCAATTTGAAAACAAGCAAAAAAACTTTGGCATTATTTTGTAAAGTTAAACATGCTTATTTCTTACTTTGTGGCCATTCCTCTACTAGAACTATATCTATATCTTAAATTTACTGTCATATCTGTTTATTGAAAATATGAAAAAATGTTCATAGCAGAAATGTGTGTAATAAAAAAAATGAAAGCAATCCCTCTTGGCACAGACAATTACACATATTATATAGGACTGGAAATAAATGAGAGACACAAATTTATGAAATGATTGAGGGAACATAATCTTCAGGGAAAGGCAAGACACAGAAGCCTGCACACAGTCTGCCAGCACACAAAACTAAAAACATCACTTTGGGTTGTACACATATGTGTTTCAAGATGGCTCAGTCATGAACACTGAATGTCAGGATTGTGATCATCTCTTGTGCTTGAGGCAAAGGCAGGGGAAGTAAACCAGTGGCCTAAAGGTTATGGGCAGTATTCTTTGCCTTAGGTTGTGAGTTCATGAAGGTTAATTTCATTATTGTAATTCATAACTTATCTAATAGTATAAATGTGATTATGATATATTATTTTCACATATTTGAAAATAAACTAACAATATTTATAAAAACTAATGAGGATTAAGATAATGGAGCAAATTATAGTATCATAGCATATGGCCAATAAATGTAGATGTTATTGTCACTTTTTTCTCAGAGGTCTAAAAGTTTTACCTCTATCAGGAAGAAAAACCTTTTACACACAATCCCAACATGTATTCATCTTTAAATCATCTTAGTGCTACTACTGTAAAATTTGTATTGTGTCAATATATTACATGATTTATAAATACATAAAATATATAAAAGAGATGAACAATATTTTAAATATTTTAAAATAAATGTTATATGTTAATTCTAGTGACTCTAAATTTATATGTTAATTGTACCTTAGATACTTTAGGACCTTTTCATTTATCTTCATTCCAGAGTGGTTAGATATTTACTCTTTTCATTTCATAATGTGGCTGACAAGAAACTCATTTTACTACAAAGAGAATCATCAACTCTTCCTCTTGTTTGCTTTTATTTGCATTATTAGGAATTATTTTTTATAAGTGGGGTTTTTTTTGTAAAATTACTGTAAAGCTAATTGTCCACTTATGGAGGATTAATTTTATTAAACCTGGTAACAGGGCCCATCAGTCTGTGTAACAGTTACCATGTGTAGAGATATGCTGAGAACACGTGATGTGTGTGGACACCCACACCTTCAGGAAACAGCTCTCTTCCTGACATTGGTGGCACTTGTGTTTGTTGGAATACAAAGAGAGGATTTGAGTTGCAATAAGAATATAAAACATCAGAGAAACTTTTTTGAAAATTTGGATGAAAAAAATTTTAAGTTCTAATATTTTCTTCCTGCACCAAATGATCAGCTTGCACATCCTCATGATGGGTTCATTAATTTCATGTGTGAAGAAATCTGGCTGACCACCCAGCCTTCATCTCAGCAGTGATAACTGTTATTTGGGGGGATCATTTTGTATTCTTTGTAAATGTCAATAAACTGCCATATAGGACCCACTTGGCTAAAGTATTTATTCGCCTAACAACTATTTGTCAAACCTACCGTGCTTTAGGAAATATGTTGGGATGTAAAGAAGCAACAGACATAATCTTAGACCTCAAGAAACTTTCAGCCTAGTGGAGAAGGCAGGCAAGTAAATAAATGTAAATGAATGTGATGCATTTTGCTACGTGCTATTTTGGAGATAATCACATAATGCTCTGAAGTCCATTTATCTTCACAATACTCTGTGAAGTGAATAGGATGATAATATTACCTTCATTATATAGATGCGAGGGGAGGCCTCCCAGAAACCGGAAGTATCTTCTGGAGGGCGTGCCCCTTGTAGTACATGCTTGCTCCACTAGCTGAGTGTTCTAGGGACCCATCTGTATCACTGTGCCAGCTGGCATTGTGAGAGGCTGTGTTTGGCTTCAGTGCATTTTTTTGAACACTGTCAGTGAGTTTGCCCATTTCATGATGTGTGACTTACAAGTGCACCTGCCCACACCGTGCTGATCTTTCAGCAGTTTCTGGCCAAAAACTGTGTGATCCCTGTGCCCTGCCCTCTCTATTCATGTAATATCACCCTGAGCAACCACTTTTTTTTGATTCCCTGGATTAAAAAATGTCCTCAAAGGAAAATGTCTTGCCAATGTGGAAAGGTGAAACAACAAAAAGGCATCGAAATCAATGAGTTCAAAAATGTTTTGAGCAGTTGAAAAGCATATTGATACATATATGTATTAAATGGAGAGTACTTTAAAGGTGACTGAAGTTTAAACATGTAGGAATAAGTACACAATTTGCAAAAATAAATTACATTTTTTGGCTTCCCTCTCCTTACAGAGAAAGGTCACAGGAATCTCCTGAGGCCACAGTCCTGTTGAATGACTGTCCTAACTCCAGAGCCTCAGTCTCCTGGTTTCTGGGACAGTGAGCCTTTCACTGTGTGGTTATCACTCCATTGATTTCTTAACCTTGAGCACATCTTAAGAGAAATGTTCTGCCTTTCTTTCCAAATCCTATTGATTCTTTTCTTCATGAGACTCTCAAAATGAAGTTTCATATTTTTCAAAAATCTTAATGAAGTAAGGAGGGAATCATGTTGATAATCTGTGATAGTACATGGGACCTCAATATAAAATTGTTACTTTGTATGTGTAAGACATTTCTATAGGAAAATGTTATAAATTATCATTTTGTTCTAAACTTTGTAATCTCTTTTTAAAACATAGCCAAGTCACCATAGAGAGATAAGTGCTGATATTCAAGTGTCATTAGAACTCTCTCTTGTACCAGCAGGAAAAAAATACTTGTTAAGTCATTTTACATCTAGCTTTTATGATGGCACAATGGGCATTGTCCATATTTTCCACTGTTACATTACATACTAGTCGGGCCAATATGACCATATTTTGCAAAGCACTCAAGCTAGCTAGAATTTTTAAAAGAATGGTTAATCACCTAAAGAAATTTCAATCATTAATTAGCAAAGAAAGATTATTATAATGAAATTACAATAAAATATGAAGATCACAAAGAACATGAATGAAGAGCATATCAAAATCTATTTTATAAGTTAATTTGCAGTGTAATGATGATATTGTATTAAAACCTAAAGCTCTCTCAATTTGAGTATAATGTTTTCTTATGACTTATACTCTGAATAAAAGAGATTTTTCAGGACAGAATATTTTATTGGGAGTGTTTTAGTCTCAAAATTTCCATACCATCAATCTCTTCTTCATTTTCTCACACCGTTTGGTTACAAAGGTAAATCAACTAGAATGTTAAGTTTAGGTTACTATGATCTAATGTGAAATAGAAATCACCACTGAAATACTTTTTCCAAAATTTCATCAGTTTTTATAGAAAGAAAGGTTACGTGATAAGGGAAAACCCAAATGCCATCAGCATTATGGTGCTTAGGATTTAAGTAAAATATTAGGCATCTCTGTCTCTTCCACTACACTGACTAGAAAGGAAGTTAGGAACTTAGCTTAAAAGTCATTTAGCATGTATCAGTCCAATTTTCCCAAAATCATTTATTGAGTAAATAATCTCTACCCTATTGTATGTGCTTGTTTTTTTCTGTCAAATATTAATTGACTATAAAGGTATGGGTTTATTTCTGGGCTATCTATTCCATTCCATTAATCTATGTGTCTGTCTGTTTTTATGCCAGTACCAGATTATTTTGATTACTATGGTCTTATAGTAGAAAGTCATATTAGGTAGTGTGTTTCTTCCCACTTTGTTCTTCTTCCTCAGGGTCACTGTTGCTATACAGGGCCTATTGTGGTTCCATTTACATTTTTGAAATATTTGTTCTAGTTCTGTGAGATACATCATTGGAATCTTGAAAGGATTGCATTGAATCTATAGATTGCTTTGGGTAGTATGGTTATTTTAATGCTAAATCTTCCTATCCATGAACACAGTATGTGCTTCCACTTATCTATATCTTCTTTAGTTTCTTTCTTCAGTATCTTATAATTTTCTGAGTACAGGTCTTTCACCTCCTTGGCTAGGTTTATTCCTAGGTATTTTATTCTTTTTGAAGCAACTGTGAATGGAATTTTGTAGGGTAAATGGAGGCAATCTGGCTTCCTCACCCAGGTGTCTGGGTAACTAAGGGAAGCAGTGTTCCTATAGTCTTGAAGGGGCCTAATAAGTAGTATTCTCACAACCTTGAGACTGGGTCCAACAAACGGTTCCAATAACATGAAGTGGGCTCACATGTGCAGAATTATGCTATGTGATATAATTTTTTTTTGGCTGGAAGCTGGCTTTGTTTGCATCTAGTACTTAAGGCAGTAGAGGCTTATCACTTAGAGAAACACAGCTTGCAGCAGGTATGGCTTGCCATCTCAAGCATATGATGTTTGACATGAACAAAGGCATGTCAAGCATCATATGGCTCTACATTTTCTTACACCTCCTCGAAGCTAGAGTGGGCCTGGCAGTCCTTGACAGGATGCAACACACATTGTTTTCTTAATTTCCCTTTCTGTTAGTTTGTCATCAGCATATAAAAATGCAACTGATTTCTGCATGTTAATTTTGTATCTTGCTATTTCACTGAATTCATTGATCAATTCTAGTAGTTTCTTGGTGGAATCTTTGCAGTTCTTTATGAACAGTATCATGTCATCTGCTAATAGAGACAGTTTTACTGCTTCCTTTCTAACTTGGATGCCTTTTACCTCTTCCTATCTGATTTCTGTGTCTAGGACTTCCAGTACCATGTTGAATAAGAGAGATGAAAGTGGGCACCCCTGTCTTGTTCCTGATTTGAAACTAAACCTACCCAGGCAAGGGAAACAGAAGAAAAAAAATGAACAAATGGGACTACATCAAATGAAAATGTTTTTGCACAGCAAAGAAAAACATCAACAAAATAAAGAAGACAACCTATAAACTGGGAGAGCATATTCACCATACATTTGAAAAGGGATTAATATCCAAAATTTATAAAGAACTTAAAAAATTCAACACCAAAAACAAACAACCCAATTAAGAAATGTTTTGTTTTTCTTTTATATAACAAAATTGGAGTTTGGGTTTTGGGTTATTGAAAGAAAGACTGAAGAGGTAAAGAGTCAGTTTCATCATATCATATCAAGGATATGTACTGTCAACATGACTCACATTATTGATGTTGACCTGAATTACTTGGTTAAATACTGTTTGTCAGGTCTCTACACTGAAACGTTATTCTTTCCTCTGTGTTCACACAGTGGTCTTTGGAAGGAAGAGCTAAAGAAAGAATTGTCACTGGTATAGGAGACCAAAATAAGCTGAATCCCAATGAAAAAACTAGAAGCATAACTTAACACGCATTGCAGAAACAGAATACTACTTGGCCATGAAAATGAAGAAAATTTTACCCTTTGTGACAGTATAGGTGAACCTGGAGAACATTATGCTAAGTGAAATAAGCCAGTCAGAGAAAGACAAATACAATATGATTTCACTTAATGTGGAATCTAATGAACAAACTCAACAAGGAAAGTGGGAACAGACTCATAGATGGAGCACAGGATGACATCTGGTGGGGGGTAGAGGTTAGGGGGTGGAGGGGTAGGGAAAAAAGGAAAAAGGACTCGTGGACATGGACAACATTGTGGTAATTTCTGGGGGAGGGGGATACAAGGAGACTAAATGGTAATAGAAAAGTATATTAAAGGTTTTTTAAAAAAAGAATGTCAAGTCATTTAGGTCAAATAAGTGGATATAAAATTGTGGCTATCTCTGGACTACTCATTAATAGTTAGCCTGTTTCAGGTACACTTTTCGTACTTAGTTGTTACTTCTCCTTTCCCAGTAAAATCTAAGATACATGAGTTTCATCAAATGTCCTGTGTACAAACTCTTTTCCTGAGAAAAAACACAAGGACATGTTAGAATGCTCACAGTGTTGTAGTGGTATTGTCAGAGCAGAGAAAATCTTTTAGCAGCTTTCTATTTCAGAATAGGAAAGTTGTCTCTAAGAAGTGGCTTATTATAAAATTCCATTTATATTTGAAGGAAGAAGTAGGATTAGAGTCCAGGATACTCTTAAATCAGGACCTTTTCTCTTTCATTTTATTTCTTTCATTGATCATCCCTTTACTTACCATTAAACAAAATTTTTTAAACACCTGTTTGTAAAAAGAATGGAGTCTACAAATATTTTTTGTTCTTCTCTTTCAAGTCTCTCATGTCTTTATTTTGGTGTCATCAATAGATATTACTTCACATGTTACTTTTGTTAAGCACTCTGTGGAAATGCATGCTCATCCAGGCCTATCATCACCAATCAGAAGGAAACTAACATGAATTAACACTCCACACGGTAAACTCCTCCTTTTCTTTCACTCCTTCCTCCACTGATTCTCCCTACCAAACCCTTCCATGTCAACAACCTATTCAAATAACCAATATCCTCTAAAGGGATCTAAATATTCTAACTTTTCAAAGTTCCTTTAAAGAATGAGTGATATGAAACAGACAGGAAACAGGACTGTGATCAGATTACAAAAGTATGAACAGCTCTGTTTATTTTGAATGATTTAAGTTACAATATGTGAAAGAACACTGTAGTAAGTAGCAAAAACAGAGATGTCTTATGCTAGGTCACTTATTTAGCTCATACATTTTTAATCTCCTTCCAAAGATCCAAATTCTCATTGCAGCTTCATAATCTTCTGAAGTCTTATTACTGATTGCCTATGCCATTCTTATTACACCTCTATTGATTATCTACTACCATCTGTCAACTTTACACTCTAAATTTAACTAGTGTGTAAGGAACCACTTAAGTGGGGAGATGCTAAATTGTAGACAATTAGGCATCAAAACTCATCTCAAATTTCAGCACCTATGGTATAATAAATGAACTCATAATAAAACCATTATACATATAATTTTTATAAGGCATTTTTAAATTTAAAACTACTCACCTCTAGACTTTATATTCCATGATTAACTTACTTTTAAGGAAAACTAAATAGCAATCTTTGTTCCAGCAATCTTTTGTTTTTGTAGTATTTTAATTGTGATTTTTTCCATCTTAGAGTTAATAATACACATTGGATGATGTGAAGTCTTTTTAAAAATCAGTATGTGAAAAATGTTCTCTACCATATAATTAATATGCCTGTCATATTAACATTCTGAAATATGTTCAAGGAATTTGAAATATTAGGAATATAAATAAAAATATTCATTGTTGCATTTCATTAGAGCTCAGGCAATGAATAGAAAAAGGGAATCTTACTATATCAGTATATTGAATTTTAAGGTCATTTATTTTACTGAAGCCTGTCATTTTCTATCTTAAATATCTAATTGGTCAAATAATTTACTTATTTCTTAATAAGGACAAGGTAGAAACACTGAGAACTACAGAAACTAGTAAGGGATAAGTGTGTGTGCACGTTTATATTTGTTTATGGACCCGTGTGTATTTTGAATAACCTCTTATGTAAACATATGAAACATTTTCTCTAGGAATTCATGGTGCAGATTATGGCATGACCATAGTGGGTGGGGTGTGAGCATGACTTGAGTTACAACCACCAGAGGCTGCCTGCAAAGTAGCTGTTTCTACCTAGAGCTAGGGAGATGGGCAGAAGTTTAAGGACCAGGTCTCTGAAGGGTTGGAAAGTGGCTAGCTCAGAGATTATAACCCATATGCAACAGAAGACATGTATATGGGTATTTACCTCACTGCTGTTTCAATTATTTTGCACTGGAAGCAGCTTAAATGTTCAACAAGATAATGGAGAAATATAGGAAAAAATGAGTATATTAGAGCTTCATGTATCAAGTTGATAAATATAAAAATATAAAGCTGAAAAATGGAAATCACTGGAGAATGTATAAAGTGTACTTGTCTAATGTTATAAAACACAAAGGACACTATATAGTGGTTTATGGAACAAGTAAATAACAAATAGACTGATGGTTACTTCTAGGGAAGATGGTCGTGAATATAATTTTGGAGAATTTCAGAGAGATTTCACCTGTAACTGTGTACTTATTTCTAAAAACATATAACTAAGTAAAACATAGCAACATATTATGATTTATCATAGACGGTCAATGCATTAATGCTTATAATAGTATCCTATATTATTTTTGAATATTTGAGTTATTTCAAAGTTTTTCAAAAGACACACAAAAAATTCAGGCATAGATTATTCTCACTACTTTCCAACAGTTAATAGCTTAGGCAGTCACCTTTGATCTCTGAACCTCATTGTTCTTTCATTGCGATTCTACAGTACGCTTGTGAGGACTTGAGATGATGAAGTCAAGTGCCTCACTTGCAGGCAATAATGGTGACACTCTGATTTCTCATATGAAATTTCTATTTCTAATAAATGGTTCAAAATTTATTTAGTTTGGTTTTTATAGATAAGAAAACTGAGGCTCAGATAAATGAAATTTATTCAAGGCCACTCATTGTTGGCAGTACAAAATATGCCAGATTGAATTTTTTTAGCCTGTAATACTGTATTTTCCACAAAAATGAGAGGCTTAATGAAAGATTACATTAACAAAAATATACAATGTGGAATGCACATTATTTAGGGAGAAGTCATAGATGGCTGTTTGAAAAAGATGGACTCATTTTGTTCTTGTTGTCCCAGCATAATTATTAATAATATTCCCTTTACTCTTAAAAGTGTCACAATTTGAATGATGTTATATGCTAATTCTCACATTCACTGGAGCAATAATAGACTAGCTCTTATTTCGTGCAGAACAACATACTGCTAAATGTTTTTGTAACCTGGTGGCAATATTTTAAGAAGGATCTTAGAAAAAGAGACCATCAAAAAAAAAAAAAAAGAAAGAAAGAGAAGCCCAGGCTGGTGTGGTTCAGTTGGTTGGAGCATCATATTATGCACCAAATGATTGGGGGGTTCAATTCCTGGTCAGGGAACTTACCCGAGGTGCAGATTGGGGCCTGTATGGAAGGCAAAAATTAATGTTTCTCTCTCATGTTGATGTTTTTCTCTCTCCAAAACTGATAAACATATTTTAAAAAAAGAAAAAGGAGAATGAGCCCTGGTCAGGTGGCTCAGCTGGTTGTAGTATACTCCATACAGCAACAGGTTGCGGGTTTGATTGGCAGTCAGAGAACATAGCTAGGCTGTGGGCTTGACCCCTGGTTGGGTTGCATATGGGAAGCAACCCATCAATGTTTTTCTCTCACATTGAGATCTCTCTCTCTCTCTCTCTTTCTCTCCTTTCTCTCTCTCCTTTAAATCAATAAACACATCCTCCTCTGAGGATTAAAATTATAATCAATGAACATATCCTCAGATGAGGATTAAAAGAAAAAGAGGGGGAGGAATTAACTGATAACTGTGTAAAGGCTATTTGAAAGATTCAGACTTCTTTGAATGGTGAAAGGTTTTATTTTTGTTTGTTTGTTTGTTTAATGTTTTGTCTTTCCAGATTCTTAAGTTATCATACAAAAGAAAATTCAAAAATTCTATGTGGTTCCACAGAGCAAAGTAAAGACTAATGCTGATTATTAGGAAAACACAATTTTTTTCTCAATATAAAGAACTTGCTAGCAATTAGAATAGGCTTTCATTTCTTCTTTCTAGTAAATCTTTTGGATTTTCCAGGTATAAGATTATAACACATGCAAACAGAGAAAGTTTTATTGCTTCACTTCCTTTCTAATATAAATGCCCTCATTGTTTTCTCTTGACTGCTTTGGCTAACGTGTTTTCAGACATCCTTGTCTTTTTTTTTTTTTATTTTAGGAGACATTCAGTGTTTCACCATTAAATAAGGAAATGTGTTTATTATTAATCAAGAGTGGGTGTGGGATGTGCTGAATGTCTTTTTTTTTCATTTTCACCAATAACTTTATTGATTTGGATATGTTGAGTATGTTGGCTGCCTCCTATGTAGTATAATGTTGATTGTCCTCAATTAATGTCTCAATTTGATTACTATCAACTTCAACTGGTCTACCCAATCATGCAGCATTGTCCAGTGCAAAATCTCCAGCAAGAAACTTTGCAACCCACTTTTGACACATTCAGTCAGTCACAGCACCTTGTCCACATACTGCACAAATCTTTTTTTTTTTTTGCATGTGGTAATCATATTATTTTTAACTTTAGAAGTATATTAATAGGATTCTTAATATGCACTGAGCCAAACTTGTAATCCTGGAATAAATCTCACATGATAAGATGTATTATTTTGTAATGTGATGTGATGTACTAAGTTCTGTTTGCTCATATTCTATTTAGAATTTTGCATATTTTAATAATTACATAGGCATTTATAATTCAGATCTGTCTTTATTTCATTTATATTTAGCAATATTTATCAGATTCGAGTATTGTTGTTATAGTTAGTTAACAACAAAGAACTTTTGGAAAATTTCTTTTTCTTTGGTTGGAAGATTTAGAAGAGCCCTGGAATTACCTGGTCATTAAAGATTTCATATAATTGTACTGTGAAATTCTCTGGGACAGCTATTGCAGTAGATTTTGAAAAATTTGCCATATTTTAATAGAAATTTGTTTGTATTTTCCTTCTACACTTGAGTCAGTTCTGATAAACTATAATTTTAATTTTTAATTTTTATTGCTGTTCAAGTATGGTTGTCTCCATTTTCACCATCCCCCCATGCCTCCCATGCCCCACCCATCCCTGCCTCCCACCTTGGAACCTATCACATTTGGCTTTGTACATGTGTCCATTATACATGTTTCTTGATGGCCCTTCCCCTCTTATCCCCTATTATCCCTCCCCCTCCCCCCCATTACTGTCAGTTTGTTCTTGATTTCAGTGTCGCTGGTTGTATTTTTCTTGCTTGTTTGTTTTGTTGATTAGGTTCCACTTATAGGTGAGATCATATGGTATTTGTCTTTCACCACCTGGCTTGTTTCACTTAGCATAATGCTCTCCAGTTACATCCATGCTGTTGTGAAGGGTAGGAGCTCCTTCTTTCTTTGTGCTGCACAGTATTCCATTGTGTAAATGTACCATAGGTTTTTGATTCACTTATTTACTGATGGGCATTTAGGTTGCTTCTAGAACTTGGCTATTGTAAATTGTGCTGCTCTGAATATTGGGATGCACAGGTTCTTTTGAATTTGTGTTTCAGGATCCTTAGGGTATAGTCTCAACACTAGTATTGCTGGGTTAAAAGGCAGTTATATTTTTTAGTTTTTATAATAGCCATTTCTTAAAGATTTTCAAGTACATTTGAATAAATGAATGCAATATAAACTTTTTTTTAAAGATTTATTTATTTATTTTTAGAGAGGGAAGGGAGGGAGAAAGAGAGAGAGAGAGAAACAGGAATGTGCGGTTGCTGGGGGCCATGGCCTGCAACCCTGGCATGTGCCCTGGCTGGGAACCGAACCTGCGACACTTTGGTTCGCAGCCCGCGCTCAATCCACTGAGCTATGCCAGCCAGGGCACAATATAAACTTTTAAATCTCTTGCTTCAATGGATATTTTTCTTGTCAGTTTTTTAACAGTTAAATCTTTTCAATTTATTTTTAATTAGGTTATCTACCTATTTGTTTTGTTTTATGACATTTTCAAGGATATTTGCTTTCCAACTTTTCTGCTTTGTTTCTTTGTTCTTTTGTTTCTTTCTTTGTTCATATTAAAAAAAGCTTAACTGGTTATTTAGTTCACATTTTTTTCTTCTTAACTTCTCTTTATGTAAGTATTTAAAATTATGACTCTTGTTATCACCAGTTTAATTTCATTTTATAGATTGGAGTTTATGTGTTATCTTTTTCATTTTCTATAAAGGCTGCAAAATCATTTTTTTAAACTCCGTGACTCAAACTAACACACACATATACATACACATATATATACATATAAATTTCTAGGTTATATGATTTCTTTGGCTATTGTTTGTTTCTGTTTTAGGATTAGATTTACATGATTTATAATTTATTGTACTTATTGAAGAATTTTTCAGCTTTTAAAATACTGAGTGTGGGCTCGAAAGTGTACACTTTACCATAAAAAGGTACAATATCTATTCTGTTGTAACTTTAGGCCTTCTGTATCTTTTAGTAGACATATGAGTGTTTTAGAGTAGCATGTTAATTCCAATTATTAGTGCTATTCTGTATGTTTTTTCATGCAGCTCTTAATTTCTACTTTACAAAGTTGTGCTTTGATTCACAGATATTAATCAATTATATGTCTTTATTGTGCATTGTGGCTCTAGCATCTTATATTTTTGATTATATGTCTTGGACCAGTTTTTACATAACAAAATTACCACACTGCTGCCTCTAAAAATTCTCTAAGTCACCTTTATTGAGGCATAACTTACTTAAAATAAATGCATTTTTTAATATTTTGACATTTTAAAATATTTATTATGTACTTACAAAGTACCATTATAAGCAAGATATAAAACTTTTCTCTCATTTCTCCCCCAAAAATTCTTTGTTTCCCTTGTATTGAGCCATAGCCAGCCACCAATCTTTTTCTGGTTAGCTTTGCCATTTCCAGAATTTAATGTAAGTGGAATAATATGCTATATAGTTCTTTGAGTCTGCTTTTTTCACTGAAAATAATATTTTGATATATAGTTAATATTTTGTACATCTCAGTAGGATATTTGTTTCTTCTGCTAAATAATATTGCTAAATAACATTTTATTGTACGAAAGTATGCTAATTTTTACCTGTTTAGCTGTTCATAGGCATTCAGGTTATTTCTAAGGTTTAATTATGCATAAAATTGAAATGAATATATATGTCTTTATGAGCATTTTTATTTTTTTGGTTAAAAATTATGTAAAATTTCTAATTTATATAGCAAGTGCATATTTAACTTTATAAAAAACTGTCAAACTTTTTCCCAAAGTGGTTGGAACAGTTTACATTTCTCCCAATGTAAGAAAATTACCATGGCTTCATGTCCATATCAATACTTATTTTGCAGGCCTTTAAATTTCAACCATTTTAATAGATGTGTAACAGTATCATACTGTGCTTTTAGTGTTTATTTTCCCAATCACCAATGGTGGTGATCAGCTTTTTATGTGTTTGTTGACCATCAATAAATCTTATTTTTCTAAAGATTTCATTTATTTGCTTTTACAGAGAGGGGAGGGGAGGGAGAAATAGAAGGAGAGAAATACCAATATGCAAGAGAAACATCTACTGGTTGCCTCTTTCATGCCCCCAACCAGAGACCTGCCTACAACCCAGGCATATGCCCTGACTGAGAATAGAATTGGAGATCTTTTGGTTTGCAGGATGACACCTACCCACTGAGCCACACCAGTCAGAGCAATATATCTTCTTTAATGAAATAGTTGTTGAAGTCTTTCCCCATGGTTGTATTGGATTGCTTCTTTTCTTATGGCTACTTTATTCATATTCTGGATTAAATCTTTTTACATGTATATGTTAATTTTTAATTAAATGTATTGGAGTGGCATTGATTAATAGGGTAATATAGGTTTCAAGTATATATTTCTGTAATATATGATCTGTATATTGCACTGTGCCCACTACCTAAAGTCAAACCATCTCTTGTGACCAAATATTATGTCCCTTCTACCCCCCACTACCCTCAACACCCTTACCTCTGGTAATCACCATACTGCTGTCTGTGTCAAGTTTCAGTTTTATATTCTACATATGAGTGAAGTTATATGGTATTTGTCTTTCTCTGACTGGCTTGTTTCATGTAGCATGATGTTCTCCAGGTCCATCCATGCTGATGGTAACTCTATTCTTAATTTTTTGAGGAACTGCCAGACTGTTTTCCACCAAGATTATACCAGTCTCCATTCCCACAACAGTGAATGAGAGTTCCCTTCTTCTCCCCAACTTTCCATTATTTGTTATTACTTGTTTTGTTGATAATAGTCATTCTAACAGGTGTAAGAGGTGGTATCTCCTTATACTTTTGATTTCCATTTCTCTAATAGCTTTTGAGTTGAACACCTTTTTATAGATCTATTGATCATTTACTTGACTTCTTGGAATTACCTTTTTCCCCATATTCAAAAACTAATTCAAAATGGACCAAAGACCTAAATATAAATATCTGAAGCAATAAATTACATAGATGAAAACATATACACTAAACTTATGGGCCTTTGTTGTAGAGAACATTTTATAAATTTGATCCCAATGACAAGAGAAGTAAAAGCAAAAATAAATGAATGGGACTATATCAAATTAAAAAGCCTTAGTACAGCAAAAGAAACCATTAACAAAACAAAGCCCCAGCTGGTGTAACTTAGTGGATTGAGTGCGGGTCTGTGAACCAAAGAGTCACCAGTTGGATTCCCAGTCAGATTACATGCCTGGGTTGCAGGGCAGATTCGTGGAAGGCGGTGCACAAGTGGCAACAACACATTGATGTTTCTGTTTCTCTCTTTCTTTCTTTCTCTTTCCCTTCCTTTTTCTATAAAACTAAATAATAAAAATCTTTAAAAAGAAACCATTACCAAAACAAAAAGACAACCAACCAAATGGGAAATGATATTTGCAAACAAAAGCTCCAACAACAAGTTAATATCCAAAATATATAAGGAACCCATACAACTGAGCAATAAACAAACAAGTAATCCAATTAAAAAACAGAGGATCTTTTTACATATATTAAGAATATTTTCTCACCTTCTCTGAATAGCCTTTTCATTCTTATCACAGTATGTGATGAAGAGCAATAGTTTCAGATTTAGGCAAAGACTCTCTATATGGTACCTTTGCTTCTGGGCATAAATTCTACTCAGTGTTTCTTATGAAAATTATAAACTTGTCACACTTTCCTTTATTAAATGCAAGTCCTAATGACACTCTGTTCCACTGCTGTTTCTTGAGCCTACTCTTTTGCTTTGGGGTTTTCGTGTTTCCAGTTACAAGTGAATTTATTATCACAGTGAACTTTTTCCTAATTGTACTATAGGTATAAGTTGTGATTGATTTAAATTTTGACTTGCTCTTATCATGTAAACACACACACATAGTAGTAAAGAAAAATAAAATGGAATTCAGGTTGCGTCCATTATTAAACATTAAAAAATTTAATTACAAATAAAAATTCATCAGCACATTGATGTTCACAATGAAATTATCTCATTTGTTTTTATCACTATTTCTATATGGTAGATAAAGAAGATTTGATTTTAGCTTCAAGTTATAGATGAAGAAATAAAGATTCTGCAGTTTTATTTAACTTGCTTATTGTCATAAAGTGAAAATGTAGAGCAGAGACTTAATCATGTATTCTTTCCATTTCACTGTGTTGATCCTTGATAGCTATTTTTCCTTCAGAAAGTTCTAACCTATGTTAATTGAACTCAAAGAAATAACATTGTTAAAAGTGCAGAGATTTTCTACATTAGGGCCTGGCTCAGAATTACCAGACATAAATGAACATGCATGTGTGTCTGCACATACTTTCTCAGGTGAGAGGCAGGGAAGGAGGGAGGGAAGATGAGGAGGGAGAGGAGGAGGAGGAAGACAGAGGGTGGGAGAAACAGAAAGAGAGAGAGAGAGAGGGAGAGAGAGATAATTTTGGGGAGATTAAGAGGTTGAGAAAGAGTTTTGATTATTAAATTGTATTTCAAATCCTCAACAATGTTTTATAATTCATTAAATTTATTCTAACCTTTAGTTATAAGCAAAAAAACCTCCGCAATACCTTTAGCAACAGAAGTATAGATTATCAATGCACATGTAATGGTAACTTTTAAAATTAGGGAGTCATTATCCAAAATGCTAATGGGTTTATATTATTTTTATTTTCTGAAATTTCACTCAAAGAAAAAGGATAAATTTAATAGATATTTTTAATATTATAGATCCATTTATTACTCCAGATGTATTTACATGAACTATAAGAATTAATGACAAAAAATCAAGGTAACAATCATAGCAAATAAATTCCTTTTCTGTGAAAAGGTTGGTGTGTGGCAGTCCATCACACCTGTTGGTGTGTGGTCGTCCATCATAGAGGTATGCTTACATGTATGGACACTTGAATTTAGATGTTGATTTACAATTACAATTCCTAACTAAGTGGATTTTACCTTATTTAACTATGATACAGAGATAAACATAGATGTGACAAGTTTATGATTTCACCCATAATTATTTTAATCAGCTGGGTATTCCTGATAACGATTTCAGTGGCTATCAAATTTGGTTGTATGTTATTATTCCTTGGGGAATCATTTAAAAGTAGCAGAGCCAGGCCTTCATGCCTTGGAATTCTGGGGCTTGTCTGGGATGTGGCCCATATTTTATTGAACTCTTTGGATATATCTAATGTATAGGCAGGATTAAGACCATCACACCTTTTATGAAGAGTATTCATGCAAAAGAGAAAAGCAAAATCATTTTTATAAGCTGTCATACCCACCCACAAATTTAGTTTATATTTTTTATTCCTGCTTAATTTTAATAGTGGTTCAGTTAGGAAAACAGGTTTTTTTTTTAAATGATAATTTTCATTATCTTTTTTTAAGATTTATTTATTTATTTTTTTAGAAAGGGAAGGGAGGGAGAAAGCGAGAGAGAGAAACATCAATGTGCGTTTGCTGGGGGTCATAGCCTGCAACCCAGGCATGTACTCTGACTGGGAATCAAACCTGCGACACTTTGGTACGCAGCCCGCGCTCAATCCACTGAGCTACACAAGCCAGGGTGGAAAACAGGAGTTTTTTTTTGTTTGTTTTTTTTAAAGATTTTATTTATTTATTTTTAGAGAAGGAAGGGGGAGAGAGAGAGAGAGAGAGAGAGAGAGAGAGAGAGAGAAACATCAATGTGCGGTTGCCGGGGGCCATGGCCTTGCAACCCAGGCATGTGCCCTGACTGGGAATCAAACCTGCGATGCCTTGGTTCACAGCCCATGCTCAATCCACTGAGCTACACCAGCCAGGGTGGAAAACAGGTTTTTAATACATGATTTCGTGATGGAATAAAGGAAATTAGGTTTATTTCTACTTAATTCAAAAATAGGAGATGCAAAAATAGGAGGGAAAAGAGAGAAAGCTATTTTCAAAATGTAGAGGAATACAACAAATAATAAAATTATACAAATCCAAATGTGTTCATAATCACTGTATACATTTTCCTTAAGTGATTCAAACTCCCTTCAAAGGAGTTTGATTCATAAAATTAAATGTGTTCATCTATCAAAAAACTATAAAGACCAAATAATAGAATCAAAAAAGAACTTCAAGTATTTGGACTTTCAAGATACAATTATTTCATACATTTATTTTATGTAATCATTATACAGTAAAGAGGCTAAAACCACATTCATTCCTAGAAAGAAAGCAAATAAAACACAAACATTTAATTTTGACTTGACAGTGAATCTGAAAACCACAAATCAAAATAAGGAAAAACATTTTGGAAACTATTAAGTCTATAATTGAGAAATCTTTTCCATTTGTGGTCTATTTTCTTCACTGGAAGTATCCAAATGTAATTGTTTTTTAATGCTACATAAACCTCTCTGCATAGGGCAGGATTATTGATATAAGCTTTATGACTATTGCCGTAAAAATATTGTCTTTCTTCACATGTACACTTTTAGAAACTTTATATTCTTGTGTTTTTATTATGTGTTTGAACACCTTAAATAAAAAATGTGTGATACTTAATGAAATATATAAAGTTTTCCCTTAGATTTTATCTATACACTAAAAATACTGTTCCTCTTCCCATCCACCTGACAGGATGTCCAAATCAATATTACTCAGCTTGTTGCCATATTCATGCTCCACAGTAGCTGGTTCTCTCTTCTTAAACAGAGGCCCTTTCTCAGGTTGGTATAAGTAGAAGGGATGTTAGCCATTGTGCTTTGATTGTTTTCTGTCACATAACATGCCAATTTAAAGAATCATGGAAAAATTACAAACAAAATTTTCATATTTAGGTCCTGTTTATTTAAATTATTTTTTCAAACTAATCACATGAAGTAGCAGATTCTCTCTGTGTTATATACTGAGCAGATGTCCTGTAGAGAAAAAAAAATCATTTTGTCTTCCAGTTTTTTATAGTTGAAATGAGACTGCATCATGAGACTAGCTAAAATCAGATTACCACTTGCTGGAATTGAATGCACATTAGAAACATGGAATTCTTTGCTGATAAAGATTTTGGTAGAGGAGGAAAAAATACATTTTAGCTTAAGCTAAAACAAAACAGATCAAATGATCAGAAATCATAGCATTTTTCTCACTAGGATCCCTGTGGATTTTCTCTGTGATGGTGTCAGGTGGGTAAGAAGTGTGTACACAGAACTGAAACAGAACAAGCTGTGGTGACCGGGTCAGGCTGCATCTCACAGGTTATTTTCTGGTCTGCCATTTGAGTTGACCTGGCCAAATATAGTTTTCTTAGACTTTATCTTCAGAGAATTAAAGAAAGGTGACCTCATTTAGAGAAAAATTCTGGCTACAAAGTGAATTTACCCTTCATAACAGCCTGCTTGCAAACTATATACACCCTATATGGAAAGAGCTTTCCTAGGGCATTTCAGTCTGGACATGGCATTCTAGTATTTGAACACTTGGAAACTTTTTGACAACAGAAGTTTGGAAAATAAAAAAAAAGCAAATATTTTTTTCCTAAAAAATGATTGAGAGAAAGGCTAAAATTCCCATTTCTATAAAGAAATAGTCTTAGCAGTAAGTTTTATTTTTAACTGGTTTTAAAACCCTCTTTGTGTGTTTTCAGTAAAAAGTTGAGACAGATACATTCATTTAGTATTTTTATTTCTCAGAAAACTTTTTTTAAATACATATTCACTTCTTTTTTTTTAAGATTTTATTTATTTATTTTTAGAGAGGGGAAGGGAGGGAGAAAAAGAGAGAGACATCAATGTGTGGTTGCCTCTCACGTGGCCCCCCACTGGGGACATAGCCTGCAACCCTGGCATGTGCCCTGACTGGGAATCGAACCTGTGATGCTTTGGTTCGCAGCCTGCACTCAATCCACTGAGCTATGCCAGTCAGGGCTATTTCTCGGAAAACTTTTTAATCCACAAATAGTATTAGAAATAGCATACTTTGAAAACATCATGGAAGTATTTTTTTCCTGAATTCAGTTTTGTGAACTAGAACAGAGTCCTCATGTGTAAACTAGGAATAATAGTACCTACTCACTGAATGAAATGAGTTACTACTCTGAGAGAGACAATTTTTAGTTTAATGTAAGAGAAGTTGTGCCCAAAGCACTAACAATGGTGGAGTCACAGATAGAGGATTGGCCCCACACTAGAGTCAAATTTCTTTCCACTTAAGAATTTTGCTTGAGCCCACTTTTGTCTTTTCCTATCAGGATTTTTGCTTAGAAAGGATGAAAGAAAATTTAAATTAAAGTTAAATGAATCTTCTGTTGATTAGACTTCAAGTGATGATGCCCTTCCTATTGGAATAAGTACTTTTATAAGTAGATAACAAAAAAAATTTAAGTTTTAAAGTAAGTAACTTTTTTTGTAAATGATGGAACTAAAAAGGCCATCTTCTTCTTGGAGAAGCCTGAAAGCAGGTGATTCAAGGGTGGTTTAAGAGACTGTGAGTGGAGAGCCAGTGAGTTCTCCTAAGGACAGCTGGTGATAGTACCACGAATGTGTCCTGGGGTTGGGTTTGTTCCTGTAAGATTTTAAATAAAATATATTCTTTCAGAAAAATAACATTGTTTCAAACCCTTAAACTAGATGACACAATATGTTTTTTTTTTCCTCATGTTTTTCTGTTTTATAGTCTGTCTGGAGATAATAGTTTGACATAAGAGGTATATAAATTTTTAGATCCCTTCAATCCTTTATTTTAAGGGGAAAATGGGGAAGTGGGATAAAATTTAGGGGGTCTGGATTGTCCTGGATAATTTTTTTAAATGTGGTCTATGAGCTCATTTCTCATACTTTCCTAGAATAAAAAGAGTATCATAGCTTTACTGGATGGAGATCTAGTCTTAAGAAATTATGATTATTCCTATTTATGCTACCACTGTGGTCAGTCATCAGATTTAGCTTTCTCACCTTTCTCAGTTTAAAAGTATAAGTAATGCCATTTTCAAGACTTCTTTACTGGAATGTTTTCCTTATACAGTAATAGCTGATACTTTCACACAAGGTGCCTTCCCAGTATGCTCTCTGGGGTTGGTTTACATGATACAGCTCATTAGAGGGAACTATGTTCCTCTCTTGACCTACTTATAAAATTCCCTGGTGGGATTTTATTAAAATTTCATTTCATGCTTGACAGTGATGGTTAACTTCCTAAATATACCACCTGATGTACTTGTAATACCTATAGCTTTAGAGGCATTCATGCAGAGACTGTTAGGAAATTATCTAGCTGTAAAGGATGTGTGTTAATTGGATTAAACCAAATAACTATGGCTTATTAATTTATGATAAAATTCCTTTTTAAAGTCCAAATATTTGCTACAGTTGATGAGTAACTCCTCAATGTTTGCCTGTTTATGTAAGGTTATTAGTTGAAAATAACGGAAACCAATTCTGGTTTTCATAATAAGTAAAAGACTTTGAATGGAAGAGAACTAAGTAGATTACGGGGTTTTCCTGAATGCTGGAGAATGAGGTTTGGGGGTTCCTAAGGGAGGAAAGGCATAGCCAAAATCCTGCCAGAAGAATGACCTGCCTAGGATGCCACCGTTGGACGCTGACTACTAGGTTACTGAAGCCAGTAATCCCTGCACACTCACTGAGTGGCTACACACCTTGGTTTCACTATCACCCATAAAAAAATCATCTCTACCTGACCCTCTGCACCTTTATTTCACTCTCTGAAGATTTAACTCTGATTTAGTCACTTGCCCACTTATTTAGGCAACTATTTAATACAATCTCCTATGTCTTTTAACCTCCAATACACACTGGTTTCAATGGCTTCCACTCTCAGCTGAAAGCACTGTCCTGAATCTCACCAGTGTTAAAACAAACAAATAAAAAAGGCAGTAGCAGTGAAAGCAACCAGAAGAGAACTTGGACGTGCTCATATCACTAAATCTAAAACCATATATTCTGTCTTCTTTGTATTTTGATGGATAGATTATTTTTGGCAAGCCCTTGCAAATGAGCGCATTAGATCCCAGGGTCTTACCCCAGACTTTGATTTTTGATTCTGAAATTATAATTGTTCCTTATCTTTTCCTCATTATTTTTCTAAGTTGTATATTGTCCATCATTGTATAAATATCTTCTAGTGTATGAGAAATATTCAAGCAGAAAAAAAAATAATCTGTTTATACATCCAATTGTAGTACCTGCCATTTCATTTCTCCTCCCAACACTGTGCTTTGTCTTTTTTTACAAAACTCTGTACAAACCTGTCAGTGCATGCTTTATCCACTTTATCTCCCATCTTTTATTTTTATAAAGTTTAAAAATGTTTTTTAATTATAGTTAATATACAGTAATATGTTAATTTCAGGTCCAATGAAGTTTTTCTCTCTATCACTTCATGAAAGTTTGTTTTATTTCCTAATTTCCTATATATTATCTAATCCAATCATTGTTAATCTGTCCTATCTTACTCAAGTCATCCACAATATTTGATGATTTTTTTTGTCATTTGCTGACTCATTTTGCTGACTAATTTTTTTCATTTAGCTTTAATTTATCTCTTCCTTACTGGCCACTCTTTTTCTTTCCATTTTTCTTATCTTGCCAACCTCTAATATGGTAATGCTCCAACACTAAGTCCTATTCTGTCTTCTCTATCTATTTTCACTTCATTTGGGATCATATTCAGTTTCAAAGATGTACATACTATAACACTGTTGATGACTTTCATCTACTAATTTCTACCCATACACTCTTGTTATTTCCACACTTTTTGTTTTAATAGTATCTACACTGTTCTACTACTGGCTCAAGTATAAATCTTTTCAGTTTTTATTGACTTCCATTTTTCATTTATGCTCCATACTCACATTATCAAGGAAAGATATTTTAACTACCTTAAAATATATTTAGTATCTTACCATTTCTAACCACCTCCATGACTGTTACCTCTGACTAAGCTACTTTTATTTCTAGGAGTTCCAATAGCCCTCTAAAATTACCCCTGTGTTTCTGTCCTTGCCCCAACACAGAACATATTTCACACATAAATATGAGAGATCTTTGACACTATAAATCAGATGATGCTACTCCTCAGTTAAAAATCTTTCAATGGCTTCTTATATCACTTACAATGAAATAAAGATCCCCACTAGACACACACCGCATTAAGAGGTCTGGTCCCCTGCTAGTGCTCTGATGTTTTATTCTACCATTTTACACTCCACTGCTTTCTGTATTCTAGCCTCACTGGACTCCTTGCTATCATCTCGAAAATATATCAATCCTGCTTTTGCAGTAGTCATTGTGTGGCTGTTATCTCTTCTAGAATTACCTCTGGTTTATCATATCCCTGCCCCACCCTATTCATAATATATGAATGATTTTCTCCTTTCCTTCATGTTTTGTTCCAAAGGTCATCTTATCAGATGAGCTTTCCTTGATGAATCTTTCAAAAATGTAACATGCCTCAACTCGATCACTCTTTGTCCTCTTACCTTGCTCTGTTATAGTGAGAGAGCACTTCCCAACATATAAAGAAAAAAAGGAAAAATCTCCATGACAGCAGGGTCTTTGTGTCTTTTTCTCTGCAGCTACATATTCTTTACTAGTCAGCACCAAGAATAGTGGATAGATAAATGTTTATTAAGTGAATGGTGCTGGGCATTCAAACCAATACATGCCAAGTATATCTAATGTAGAATTAAATTTTTTCATATGAATTGTTTGCAACTAAACAAATTCTGAAAGGAGCTGGGAACTCAACACCATATTCATGTAATCAAGAATGTAGATACTTAACTTGAACATCAAACAAGCTATGTAACATGTTTTTAAACTGCACATTCTCAGGACTAAAGGTTCTTTGCATATTATGTTGAAAACCTAGTTATCTACTTCAATCTTATGCTGTGAGCAGTTATAAAATCAAGAAAGCAGTTGCATTTATGCCACAGAAGCGAATGTCTCATCAAAATGCAACATGCTTCAACGATTACTCCCCAAAATAAATATGCTTATGAGCCATATTTTATTTTTAGTAACCCTGAAGCAATTTTTTTTAAAAAGTGAAGTTATAAATTCTAAAATGAGGCAACTTAAAGTATTATTAAGAAAGGGAACATTAAAAGTGCTATCAATCACAAATACTGAAACCACACAATATGGGCAGCACTTTGTTACAGAGTTTAAATGCTACTGAAGAGTCACTGGATTAAATAAACATCTTTGTACACCTAGTAGTTTAGTTGCTGTGCTAAATACTGAAAGGGACTTGTAATTAACATAATAATTCAGTAGGCATTCCTAGGAAGCTTCAAGGATTTGGGCACATGCTAAATGCTGAGGTGATTAAAAACAAAACATATTTGTTGACCTTATGAAACATACATAGAATAATAGAAATACTTATTCTTAAATGGTATTTTACATATATAGATGTATACATATGTGAGCATGTATGTGTGTATAAATATGTATATATATATGTGTGTGTGTATATATATGTATATGTATATGTATATATATGTATATATATATACATATACATATATATATATATAGGAAGCTTCAAGGATTTGGGCACATGCTAAATGCTGAGGTGATTAAAAACAAAACATATTTGTTGACCTTATGAAACATACATAGAATAATAGAAATACTTATTCTTAAATGGTATTTTACATATATATATATCAGATTGTGATGAGAGCAACAATAGTTAAAAAAAACTAAGGGGCTGAAAGTAGAATGAGACAAAGCTACCCGTATGACCTAGGGAGGCTTCATGGAAAAAGTATCATATTTATATCTTTTTTTAAAAGAGTATGTTGGAATTTGTGAGGTTGAGATAGAGAAGGTGGGAATACAATAGGAAAAAAGAAAGGTAAACTTCTGAATATATCTTTTAAGAGCATTAAAAGTTAGAGAAGTGAGTGCATAAAAACATGCTATGATGAAGGAAGCCTTTGTCAGTAATACTCAGTTTATTTACTTTAATTAAATATACATGTGCTTATATTTATTTGTTATATATGCACATAATTATATACTATTCTGAGTTTACTTGTCAAGAAGACACAACAAAGATTTTATTAATTCTTTTAGTATTTAGCTAGTATTAGGTACTAATTAACTTCTAATAATTACTAATATAGCATTAGTAGTCAGTGAAACATATTGAAATACATCTGAAGATTTTATTGTGTTGGTAGTAAAGAAGTGGTTGACCAAATTTTTCTGGTCAACCACATCAAAATTACAACTACACTACAGAAAAACCATCATTCAGAGTGGCCTGAACTCTACCTGAACAGAAGTCTTATAACTAAGGATGTAAGGAAGAAGTCACATCAAGACTGGTAGGAGAGGCAAACACTCAAAACCAGTTGGTCCCAAACCCACACATGACAGTTAAAAATCAAGAGGGATATCTAGGCTCCAGAAGTCCTCCCTAAGGAGCAAAGGGTCCCAGCCCCACAACAGGCCCCCCAGCCCAGGGTTCTCATGCTGAGAGGAGAACTCCCCATAACATCTGGCTGATAAAACCAGTAGGAACTGTGGCTGAGTGAGATGGAGTGCTCCTTTAGTCCCAGAGTTTCCTCTTAAAGGGCCTGAATAGACTTTCTTGGACTTACTTCCTTTGAGCTCCAATGGTGGGGCTATAGCTCAAAAGTTGCCATACAGGGAGGAACTCAACTATCTGACTTTAAAAACAAAGGGTGGAGGGGCAGCTTTCTCCCAGATAGAAGTGCTGGCAGAGGCCACTGTTCCTTTTCTGAGCTCTCTCCCCAGAGAGCTGCCAGTCATTCTCTGTATCTGAGACTCCATCAACCTGGCAACACCTTTCACCTGTCCCTGGGGATTCCTTAAGACCCCAACCCACCCAACTTGCAGGCCGACCGGAGCTATTTCCAGTGGCTTTTCTACAAAATGGTCTATCATGGATCATGCTAAAGACTTTTCTAAAATCTCTTAAAGGTTCACAACCCCCAGACAAGCAGCATCTTGCATTTGTGTACCCAGGTCCAACACTAGTGAAAACTAGCTTTGGTTCACAATTTGGCTTTGTTGGGGCACCTCTAAGCCCAGAACAAGTAGCAGCCATGTGAAGATCACCTTTAGCTCATGCCAGGTGGCCCTGGGCAGGGCACAGGTGGTAGTTTATGTTGGCCTGAACTTCCTGGGAAGCTACAGAGCCAGAGCACCTGGTGGACGGTCTCAGACTGTGTGGAAGCACCATCCAACCACCTCCACAAGCAGCACATTTATAAGGCACCAGAGGTTTGCAAAAATGAGTCCTATTGCATGGGGTCCGCCCATATATAGCAGATTCTCTCTTGTGGTTACTGCTTGTTCTTACAGCCATCAGCCTGGGGGAATATCCTTCCCATTGCCAGCAGCAAAGGCAGATCCTCCAAGGTGGTCCAAGCCAATCCTTGAAGCCTATCAGCCTGGGGTAAATGTCTCTCATTGATTCAGTCAAGGCTCAACTACCACATTAGGGTACACAAAGTAGACTGTAGGTGGGGTGGCCTGGAACACACAGCTCCAGTGACCAGTGAGGCTCCCCCACTGGGCCCTACAGGAGATATACTAAATTCGGTCACTCTACCAAGATCAGAAGATGTACCAGCTCTCCCTAACACATAGAAACAAACACAAAGAGGCTGCCAAAATGAGGAGTCAAGGAAACAGGTCCCAAATGAAAGAGCAGACAAAACTTTAGAAAAAAAGCTAAGCAAAATTGTGACATGCAATATACCAGATACAGAGTTTAAAATACCAATTATAAAGATACTTAAAGAACTGAGAGGAAGAGTAAAGAAGCTTAGTGAGAACTCCAACAAAGAGATGGGAAACAAAAAATGGTGATAAAAAGCATAAAAAGTTACCATGCAGAAATGAAGAATACAGTAACTAAAATTAAAATATATAGGTAATCAATAGTGGAGTAGATGAGGCAGAGGATCCAGCTAACAATTTGGAAGATGAGGAAACAGAAAGCATCCAATCAGAAGAGCAAGCAAAATAAAACAAAACAAGAAAAGAATCCCCTCAAAATTAGGTTAGTTTAAAAAAGTCTGTTACAACTTCAATCATACCAACATTTATATCATGGGGATACTGGAAGGAGAAGAAAGAGAGCAAGGAATTTAAATCCTATTTGAAAAAAATGGTGACAGCAAGGATGGAACTGGAGAGCATTATGTTAAATGAAATAAGCAAGATGATAAAAAACAAATACCGTATGATCTCACCTGTAAGTGAAACCCAGTCAACAAAACAAATAAGCAAGCAAAATATAACCAGAGACATTGAAATAAAGAATAAACTGACAGTAACCAGAGGGACTGGGTGAAAGGGATAATGGGGGAAAATAGGGAAAGGGCCATCGAGGAACATGTGTAAAGGACACATGGACAAAACCAAAGGGGGTATGCTCAAGGATGAGAGGTGGGGTTGTGTGGGGCAGGGGGCTGTGGTGGCATAAAAATGGAGACAACTATACTTGAACAACAATGAAAAATTTTTTAAAAAATGATGACTGAAAACTCACCTAAAGTGGTAAAGGAAATGGACATACAAGTTCAGGAAGAACAAAGACCCGCAAACAAGATGAAAACAAAGAGGCCCATACCAAGACACATCATAATTAAAATGTCCAAGGTTGAAGACAAAGAGAGAATCTTAAAAGCAATAGAAGAAAAGCAGTTAGTTACCTTCCAGAGAGGTCTCATATGACTGTCAGCTGGTTTCTCAACAGAAACTTCATAAACCAGAAGGGATTGGCGTGAAATATTCAAAGCATTGGAAAGCAAGGATCTACAACCAAGATTATGCCCCCCAGAAAAGCTATCATTTAGAATTGAAAGCCAGAAAAAGAGCCTCCCAGAGGAGTAAAAGGTAAAGTAGTTTATCACCTCCAAATTAGTACTAAATGAAATTTTAGTGTGTCTTCTTTAAAAAGAACAACAAATATATAAACATGAATAATACAATGGTAATAAATGCATGTGTATTATCCACATGTTCATTGCAGCATTATTTACAATAACCATTAGATGGAAGCAACCTAAGTATCCAGCAGTAGATGAATGAAGAAGTGGTGTATTATGCAATGGAGCATGACTCAGCCATGAAAAAGAATGAAATCTTGCAATCTGCAACAATAAGTATGGATCTTGAGGGTATTGTGCTTATTGAAGCACATAAGACAAAGAAAGACAAATATCAGATTATTTTACTTCTTGTGGAACTTAAAAATAAATAAATGAACAACCAGAACAGCAACACTCATATACAAAGAACATTTTGATGGTTGCCAGATGGGAGTGGGGCTGGAAATTGAGTGAAAATGACAAAGTGATTAAGAAATACATATTGGTAGTTACAGAATAGTAGGCATAGGGAATATAGTCAATTATATTGTAATAACTGTATGATGTGATAAGGGTTCTAGATTTTTCAGGATTATCACTGAATTTAATATAGTATTGTATATCATCTATAATTAAAAAATTAAAAAATATTAAAAAGAAAAAGTAAATACAGACATAAATTATGTGGTAAAAACTTAAAAAAGAAGGAAATACACTCATTTTCTCTCAAGGTTATTAGTACAGTTTTAAAATGTCAATGAAAACTATTTTGCCTTTCAAGGGAAAATATGTCATATTACTTTTTATGTTTATTCAATAACAATTGGTTGAGTTACTCTTAGCGTTCAACATCATATCTTTTTTTATTTTTAAAGATTTTATTTATTTATTTTTAGGGAGGGAAGGGAGGGAGAGAGAGAGAAAGAGAGAGAAATCAATGTGCGGTTGCTGAGTGTTATGGCCTGCAACCCAGGAATGTACCCTAGCTGGGAATCGAACCTGGGACACTTTGGTTTTCAGCCCGCGCTCAATCCACTGAGCTACGCCAGCCAGGGCTCATCATATCTTTTAAAATAAGTGTTATGCCTAAACATTGATTTTCAGAAATGATGCTTGAATAAATTAAGAAATTAATTGATAATCATGACCAGTGACAAGTTTAAAAATTGCATATAAAATAATGGCATGGCATATTTTACCCATTCTACTTGACAAAAAAGTCACATCCAAATATGGTAAATTTCTATGGAAATGGACTTCCTCACTAATAACCTATGTGAGTGTAAAATCCTGCAGAAATTTTGTAAAGTGATTTAAGAATATCTACTCAAATTTCTGATGTATATAACCTTTGACATATTTGAAGTATATACCCTAAGATAAGATATGTTTGTTATAAAGTATGAGATATTGTACAGTTATAAAATAATGTTTTTAATTCTGAATTAAGAATCTATATTTTAAATTTCTGTTTTTTTTCTACAAATAAAACAATTTAAACAATTTAAAGTCGACTATGCCTGATGCTCCATCATTTTATTTCCTTCTATTGGTTTTTAACTTGCTTCAATTAGAAGTATTTTCTAAAGAAACAACAGATTCAAAGTGAATTAAACATTCAAAATGAATTTATATATACTTCCAAATATGTTCAAAATATATTTATACATACATACTTCACATATGTTCACAAAATAAAGGGACAGTAATCATAATAATATGTCTTGGGTCTTTGACAAATTTAAAACAAAAACCTCTGGCACTAATCAAAAACTCCTATTTAAAACTCTTGGCTCATTTTCTCTCAACTCATTTCCTGCTGAATCAAGCTCTTTTCCTTGCCAACTGAGTTCTTGATTCAATGCCATCTTTTGTTTTTGAGGGACCTGTTTTCTTTGTTAGATTGATTAGAGTGCCCTCATGACTCACCCAAGCTGAGTACTGATAAGTAATAGATTTTAACTTAGTAAAGCTAATGACAGGAATCCTAATTATGATGGCAAACTCTTCGTTAGAACAAATGACAAAACAACAAGCTACTCTTGTTTAATTAGTTTTTACTTAATGACCTTAAAGGTAAATATGTTAAAATTCAAGACAGTGGAAGAGCAAGCCATCTGTTGCCATTTACTATCCTGTTAATAGCTGTGACTAATATTTATAAGTTTTGGATGCTGCCAAAATTATAGTGTGTCAAAGAGGATTTCTAGGTATGAGCATATCTGTATTTCTCTTAAATATGTGATCTCTCATGCTAAGAAAACAATCCTTAAGTACTTCATTCTCTAATACCATTTTGAATTCCTTGCATCTCATCCCTAGTTATTTCCTCTTTAAATTTTTTTTCATGTTAAAATACTACTCATACTAATGATAGTACTATTATTGAATTATATTTTTTAATTGTAGTACATGATGAAATTTTTAAATCCCATGAATAACTTTGAAAATATTTGTGGTACATGATAAAACAATGAGGTTTTTCATTTTGATTGAACACTTAAGAGACTTCTCTGAAGTATGGAAATCAACTAGCTGCCTTTCAGAATGTTCTCGGCTATAAAGCCATCCTCCTTGTGGAACTAGGACTCATGACATTTTTAAGCTTTCCCCAGGATTGCATTATCTATTATCCTTTGTCACAGTTAGTGATGTCCATGAGGAAGGAATCATGGCACAGGCAAGGAGGTAGAGCAGTGATGGGGACTTTATTCACTTGTATCAGTTTATGAAAATTAGAACATTCAATATATTTCTGACTTATCTAGCTACTTAAGCATCATTTAATATCCCTGGCTGATGTAGCTCAGTGGATTGAGCATGGGCTGCGAACCAAAGTGTCGAGGTTCGATTCCCAGTCAGGGTACATGCCTGGGTTGCAGGCCATGTTGCAGGCAATGTGCAGCAACTGCACACTGATGTTTCTCTTTCTCTTTCTTTCTCCCTTCTCTCTCTAAAAATAAATAAATAAAATCTTCCCTCTCTAAAAATAAATAAATAAAATCTTTTTAAAAAAGCATCATAGATGAGAGAAGGCAATAATAAGAGAAACAGTTAAGGGGATTTAATTTAAATCCGAAAAATCACATTGGAGATGTCGGAGCAATTGAAAACTTGGAGGGAAAAGCTCTCAAATAAAGAGGCAAAATAGGTTGTAGAGGTAGCTAATGCAATATTCATATCAAAGACTAGGTTAATAAACCAAAACTAATAATTTTATAGGAATAAATTTAATTACCCTATATTTAATATTCAAAGGAAAGCTACCAATTCTTGATGTAATAGTATTTCATGCATTTTTATGTTTTACCTTGAATGACTATTAAAAAGTCTAATGTAATCTAAGCCTAGATTAATGTGTTCACAATACATGGGTGATACATGGGTTGTGGCACATTATAACATCTGGAAGATCCTGTGGAAAGGGCCTAGGAAGCAAGGTGAGGGGGGCGGTAGGTAATATCTATTGAGTGTCCCCACATGTCACTAAACTGTCATCATAATGACAGAGGAAGCTCCTGTAGATTTGTTTAATGAAGGGAGAAACTAAAGTTTAGAGAAGCTCAGTAAATGTTCAAGGTCCTGCTGGCAGGATGCTCTCAGTGCCCTGCCATTAACACTGGGGCCTGTCGGTGAGGTATTTTCCAATTGCAAATAACTGCATCTTTGTTGTGCAGACTTTTACTCCAGCCATGGAAGTGCTGGGGAATTTAAACCCCAGATGGTAACCCTTGAACAATGGTGCTCATCAGATTCTTCAGCTTTGTTCTTTTTGTGTGGGAGAATCTCTTCTGAATACAAGAATGTTTTAGACCATTACCCAGAGCTTTTCTTAGTGATTACAGTAACCTCTGGTGACCACTTTGAAAGCTGGTTTAATAATTCACCTTTTTAAAAATGTAGTGTCCCCCTTTCCTTCTGTTCTTACATTTCATTCCTCCACTACCAGTGTTCCTTGTACTCCAAAATGAACTGCCCACACTCAAATTACTATTTTAGAATCTACTTCTGAAGGAATCTAAACTATCAGAAGATCATATGGCCAAGATTCAAACCCGTGCCTGTCTGTGAAATGTGTGGCTTTTCCCTGATCACATCATTGTTTTCCCCCAGATAAATGGCTTCATGTTAGAATATGCTCATTCATATTCTAATAAAATTGTGTGATTCTATAACAGGGTTCAGCCAAGAGGGGGACCCCAAATAGGGATTTGTAATGGGGTCAACTCAGGGTGTCCAGGAAATATTAGAAAAAAATATGTATAGGGTGTCCTAACCCCCACAAGTCTGAGCTGGGGGATGGGACATGTGGAGCAGGGCCATTGAGAGCTGTTTTGCACAGCAACAGCTTTGCAGCTGACCTCTGACATTGTCATTTATCATATCTATAACTTTTAACTGGTTTCATAGATATGTTAAATAGCCGTGGCCATGCTTTGAGCCAGCGGGTTGGAACTTCCCTCTTCCATCCCAAGATATAATTAGGAGGCAACTTCCCTTGGTTATAGCACCTGCGTAAGAGCTTGGAGATGATTGGCTCCATGCCATGGGGCCACACCTGCCTGGACTTACTATGGCAGCCCAGTAAGGCTGGAAGAATACAGGAATGCTGGCAGGTGTAACTGATTGTAGGAGTCAGAAATGGGGCTGCAGAGGAAGATTGGCATGAGGATTTAAACCCAGGCACTGTGGCCATACCAAGTGGGGACCACATGGTTTTGGTAGAGTGGGGACCCTGTGGCTTGGGTGAGAGTGATGACCACAGAACTTTGGGGTGCTCCGTTTTGCCATGTGGCTTAGGAAGCAGGAGACAATTTGCCTGGAAGAAAAGGGCTAAAAGGACTCTTGCTGGTGGGCCATGAGAAGATGCCACATGGCTTTGGATTAATTGGAGATCATGGAGGCAACACCGCTGATGGTGCCAGGAGCGCGAATCACAGACTTCTACTTCTTTTCCTCAGATACAGTACCCTGGACTGGGCAGAGGGAGAAGGAAGGACTGTGTGTGTCTGTGGGTATTCTAAAGGACTTTAGTATTTTAATGAAGACATTAAGTTATTACTCTAAGTCTGTGTAACTTTTGAATAAATAATTCCTTTCCTTTTCACCAATCTCTGGCATTGAGAGGTGTTTTTACCCTAGTGGTGGGCAAAGTGTACCTAGTATGGGGGAGGAACCCCCTGGGGGGAAAAGAGGGGGTCCTTTTGGTAATAGTATGTTGTTTACCCACCCTGGATCTGTTCTGTAAAAATTTTATGCCTGGTGTGATCATATTTATGGTCTTAAAATTCTCTGATCAATAAAGCAAGAGCTATGCTATGATGCCTTATTCTCACTTTTCTGAGAATAACTTCATGTACTTTATTATTAATATCACCATATATTTAACAACACTTTGTGAGCTAGTTCTAAAATAAAGAGAATTTTTGAAAGCTTAGCAGAACTGCTTGTTTTTTTATTCCAATCTACCATATGTAATATTCAGAGGAAATTGTTTACTCATACATTGGCTTAATTACTTATCACTGCTGGGATATTATTTAGATACCATTTACATGTTTTAGTAATTATTATCATTTATGTCTCAAAGGCATTTATTATTTAATATGCTTGAAAATCCAGGAATTTTCTTTATCTTTTTATCTGTATATTTATTCAATATGACTAAACTTTCTAAATTGGACTTCAAGTGGATATTTTAATCTATTTTTTAAATAAATGCAGTGAAACTTGTCTTTATGGAAGAAAGATAAAACTATAGAGACTAACCAGATACACAGGTATGATTTATTTTATTCTAGGTTATGTCAAATAAAGCACACAACTAGAACTAAAATATATCTGTCATAGGAGTACTTAATAAGACATATTCCTATTGGAAAATTCTAAAAGTAAAAATAAAAATTAGAGTAGATCATACTTTAACAATATTCCACAGAGCTGGAAAAACATGTGATTGTACATTTTCATTAATCTTATGGTTCTATTTTCTGAAAGAGTTTTATAATCCTTTATGGGAAAAAATCTCATTTTTCTTCTATAAATTGCTGAAAACTATGCAATCATCAATGAAGGAAAACTCATCACCTTATTAAACTGATCCATTTGTTTTTGGACAGTTGTATTTCTTGGAATTTCTTTCTTAGAATCATATTGTTCCTTTATTTATCACAAATCATCCTATAACCTTGGACTCCTGTAGAAAAAAAAATATCATCCTTAGACATGGTATCTTTCAATTATGTTACTATAGCTCTTAATTTTTGTAAAGTCCTCTATCATCCTAGTTAACTACTGTTATGACAATAGGTAAGTCAAGCACCATGAGCAATTTAGCACACTTTTCAGGACTATCTCTTTCGCCACACCTACTCAGGGGTCCTGCATCTGAGAATGAGCAAGGAAAAAATGAGAATGAATATGAAACAGAATGAAAATGATGGTTTTACCTATTTCAAAGAATACACACAGAAATAGTATAATATTGATTAAATAATGCAATATAGAAAAATATTTATAAATAATTGTGCATATTGATGTTCTGTGACCTGACATTCTCTGACAAGGAAGTCCTTTTTAATTTACACTACAAATCACATGGTAGTAATTTTTATTGCATTGGCCAAAAAATCCATATGCTTTTGTTTTTCATAAAATAAAAGACCATTTTCATTTTCACCAACAACTTTACTGATTTGGATATTTTAGTATGTTGGCTATCCTGGTATAATGTTGACTGTTCTCAATTAATGACTTGATTTGATCACTATGAACTTCAACTGGTTTACTCGACCATGGATCATTGTCTAGCAAGAAATCTCCAGAATGAAACTTTGAGAACCACTTTTGACACGTTCGATCAGTCTATACATTGCACAAATCTTTTTCTTTTTTGTGTTTCAGTTGTATTTTTACCTTTCTTGAAATAATAAATCATAATATACCAAAAATGTAGTGTATTTTCTTTCATCTTAATATGAAAATGGCTACACAAAAATTTACTAATTTAGATTTTTTTAATGATGATGATATGACAGCTGTCACAATACAATCTAACAAAATTCCTTCAAATTCAGTTAAAGACAACTAAGCACTACTACAGCCATCTTATGGAAAAAAAATGAACATTTTGGCCAACCCAATACTGCTTCAGTTGCCTTTTCTGGGTAAATGTACTATTAGAATGACTATTTGGAGCCTCTTTCTCAGAATAACAAACCAAATCTATGTTTTTAATAGACATCATATGTTATTATATTAAAAAATGTAATGGATGCCTATGAAACATAATATTTGATGCAAATCACAAGATGTTTACATGTACACATAGTTTTAGGTCCCTATATAGGAAAGTAGATTGTTGGTGTTCACTAATTTAAGTTAGGCTTCAAAGTACAGTAAACACTGTTTTCTGATTTGTGACTGCACTATTCTTTTAGCACCTCCTGAACTGAAATGAGAAAATCTTTCCACTTATAGAACTCTTCTTGTTTTTCCTGTTCTTCATATCTTCCCAATTGAATAATGTGAATGGTTGGTAAAATAAGTGTTTAATTCCATGTTGATAAACCTCTCATTAGAATATCCTACACAAACTATTTTGGTTTCCTTACTATTCTCCACTTAATTCACAATGATCAGGGTTTTGTCCTCACAATTACACTCACATGTATTTTTTGAATACTGCCAATGACTTCCAAATTGATAAGTTAATTGTTTGTATTTGGCTTCCATTGTGCCCATTGCTGGATCCTTCTCTATAATGAGGTCTTCACTCAAATGTCAACTTCTCAGAGAGGCCTTCACCTAAAAGAGATCTCACCTCTCATTGCTCTCTTATTATATAACATTTCATATATTTGAGATTTTATTATTTTCCTCCCTTCCTTTCTTTTTTCCACTGCTTATTTCTTTATATATGTATGTATGTACATTCATGTATATCTGGTTTTATTTGTCCTTTCCCATTAGAAAGTAAATTTTAGAAAAGAGAAAGGTCTTGTTAATTTTATTTATGGTGTATATTTATTATTTATGACATGAAGTCAGCATATGAGGGGGGACTCCCTAAAAAAACAAAATTATATTCTAGAGGGTATGCCCCTTATAGTACAGGCTTCATCTGCTGGTGAGTGTTCTAGGAACTCATGTGTATCAGTGTACCAGCTGGCATTGTTGTGAGAGGCTGTGTTTAGCTTCAGTGAATTTTTTAAAAGACTTTTAACGCATTTGCCCATTTCATGATGGGTGATTTATGAGCACCTGCCCACACCACACTGAATGTTTAGCCTTTATTGACCAAAAATGGCATCACCCCTGTACTCACCCAATCTCTCCCAGAGTGACTCTTTTTTGTTGCCCTGGATGGAAAAAGTCCTCAAAGGGGAACATTTTGCCAATGTGGAAGAGGTGAAACAAAAAGCAGCAGAAGCACTAAAAGACATCAAAAATTGGCAAGTTTAAAAACTTTTTTTGAGCAATGGGAAAAAAAAACATTTTGAGAGGTGTATTGCATCAAATAAAGAATACTTTGAAGGTGACCAAAGTTTAAACATGTAAAGTAAATACACAATGTTTTATAAATGAATTCCAGTTTTTTGGTGGCCCCCCTTATAATAACTCTTTATTAAAGAGTTTTGAATGAGTAAACATGGATATGAACATACTGAAGTCTTGTCTGGAAAAAGTTCAGCTATTGTTAATATAACGAGATTGGTTTGTATGACAACAATGTAACCTGGACACCAAGGAGAGTGGACTGGAATGTGTGAACAATGACAACTTCACTGTACTGGTCAGTGGGGACAGCAGACACCATTAAGTGAGTACGTGCACTGTGTCATCATCACGTTTACAATGAGCGAGTAGAGCAACGAATCTTCATCAAATGTTGCATTAAGCTTGAACATTCTTTTGCACAGAAACTATTCAGATGATTCAGAAGTACGACAAATAAAAGTATGGCACAAGTGCCTCAAAGGTGATCAAGAATCCGTTGAAACTAATTCACATTCTGGAAGACCTGCAATAAGCAGAACACCTGAGAATGTTAAATGTGGACGGGCCACAATCAACAAAGATAGGCAACTGATAGTATGAGAACTAGAAGCTGATCTGGGGATTCCAAAAACAACTGTATCTGAGTTTTTGATGCAGAATCTTGGCATGAAATGTGTCATGGCAAAAATTTGTTCCACAGCTTCTGCTACCACAGCAGAAAGAACATCATGTTGCAGTTGCTAATGGAGGTTAAAACCACTACCAATGAACCAGATTTCCTCAAGAAGGTCATAACTGGAAATTAATGGTGAATCTACAGATATGCTCCAGAAACAAAGGTCCAGTCTTTCCAATGGAAGTCACCCAATTCTCCATGCCCAAAGAAGTCATGGCAAAGTTGCAGCAAGACCAACACCATATTAACTGTGTTTTTTGATTGGAAAAGTGTTATCCATCATGAGTACACCCCTCCAGGTCAAACAATTAATAAGGAGTACTACCTCAATGTTTTTCATCAGTTGAGAGATGCAATATGATGAAAACAGCCATGGCCATGGGCAACTGGTGATTGGCAGCTTCATCGTGACAATGTGCCCTCTTGTGTATCACAACTCATGCAGAGTTTTTTGGCAAAACATCAAATCACCCAGGTGACTCAGTCCCCCTACAGCCCAAATTTGGTGCCCTATGACTTCTGACTTTTCCCAAAATTGGGATCACTTTTGAAAGGGAAGAGATTTCACATCATCAAAGAGATTCAGGAAAATATGTTGGGGCAGCTGATGACAATTCCAACAAAGGATTTTTCAGAGTGTTTTGAACAGTGGAAGAGACACTGGGAGAACTGTAGTAGGTCCCAAGGTGCATACTTTAAAGGGGACTGAGGTGTCATTGTCCTATGTACAATGTTTCTTGTATCTTTTATATTCTTCAATAAATGTCTTATGACATGGATGGATACTTTCCAGACAGACCTTGTGCATGTGTAGATAAAACTTTAATCAAGGCTATTTGAGTTAGGGACATATATCTCTATATATCATGATCCACCATAATAAGTTGAATACAACTTTATGTGTTAAGAAAACAGGTACCAAGATGGAGTTTGAAGTATAAGAGATTCTTTGGGGATATTACTTGTGAAAGATAAAGGAGTTTAGGGGGAAGATACAGGAGTTGGCAGGGAAAACCATTAGACCACAGTATTAATCTGACACCTGTGGAAGGAGGGTGAGAAGGAAGAGTGTTAAGGAACAAAATCCTCAGACTATTGGGCATCTTGGAGAAAGTCTCAGCCTGACAGGGAACTTTGGCACAAAAATGCCTGTAAATGAGTTGACCTTGAGCAGAAGTGGCCAAAGTGTTGGTACCATCATTGGTCTCAGACAGAAGTTTCCTGGGAACTGCGAAGGAGAGAGTATGACCTTAAACTGAGTGCTAGAATGGATCCTTAAGGTGCTGCAGTTGGAGGCTCTATGTCCACTGTTCTGCTTGCCACAGGTCCACTTTTGAAGGGAGATCTAAGTAGCACAGTTCCCTGGTTCCAACATGAACTGACACATTACTTTGTGAGAACCTTAAAATATAGCTTAGTATTGTTCCGTAACTATTTAATCCTCTCATGTCATTGTCTCTATACAATGTGCAGTGTTTGAGATATGGTTTTATTTTTACTTACCATTCATATCCAAGGTAATTGTGAAGAACAAGTGATTTAGTAAGTATAATAAGAATTAGTAAAAGCAATTCATGCCAGTGAGTCTCTTTTTTCCTAGAGACTACAAAAGAGTAAGAAACGATGTCCTGGAGGAGTTAAGCCACATTTCATATATCTAGGGTGTCACTTGTCATTAACATGCTCATAGTATCTAAATCAATGAGCAATGTACTATTTAGCAACTTGGGAGAAATTCATTATAAGAATTAAATTATTTTCTTAATGTTTTAAAAAATGTATTAGATTGCTATAATGCTATTCCATAGCCAATGGGCATATTTCTTTATATGTATGGAAATATTCTTTAATTATCAAATTACATGACTGATTGGCTTGGGATATTATTAATATTTTAGTGCTACCAAGTATCTTTTTAAAAATAGATAATTTCAGTAACTATAAAAATAAAACTAAAAGCTATAATTCACTCATTTATATCCAAAAGTCATTCTGAAACACACTAAGTAATCTAAATGTGAAAGCTGAATTTTTACCTAATTTTGCAGATAGATTGTTGGGGGGAGCTCTGTCCACAGAGCCCCCACCCCACCCCACCCAATGTGGCACAGATTAGAATAAGTCTATCAAGACAGGATATGCATGAGGAGGAATTGTGGATGATCTCTAAAAGGAGAAGGGCCAGGAGCCTATGGGCTCCTCAAGGGGCTTTTATTGGGTTCAATTTGCATAGGAATACAGGGAAAATACGTAAAGCTCATCAATCATTATTAGGCAGTAATGATTAAACAATAGATAACATTCAAAGAACTATGAGGGCTTATTCTGAGTCAGGGTCAGACAGCTAAGGGACTTAAAACTTTGGGGAAACAAACTCATTCTATGCTTGGACCCTTATAATTTAAATTGAGGGTATTAGCAAAGCAGGTTTCACAGGATTTTATGATTCTTTCTTAAGCCTGATCACCCCAGGGAACCCGTCCTTTCCAGCCCAGGGTTGTACCACCCTCTGGCATTGTTTTAGGCTTAAATCAGGTAGGGGAAGTAAGGCCGCCAAGAGATTAGGAGACTTCTGGAAGACAGAATGAGGACTCGGGCTATGTCAAAGCTGAGGGGCGAGGGTCCATCACCCCTTTTTCTGTAGCCCTCCAAGTCCTTCCCTGAGGGCCCCTTTGAGATTGTGCTTGTCTTAGGTCATCCCTCCCTTGAGTAATCTTACCCATCATTGGCTAACCAGTCATCTGCCTGGAGCCAAGCAAGGTGAAGTAAAAAGGGGCAGAGGCAGCACCCCTGCCAGGGAGATAAGCTTTGTCTCCTTAGTAGCTTATGGTCCCAAGGCCTCTTACTAAGCCTTAGCCATGGAGGGAGGGTTAAAGCTTCTGAAACAAGGCAGGGTAGTTCTCTACAATAGATTTTAGAATTACTTTATATTTATTCATTAAATATATTTTTCTAGGCATGATTAGTGCTACCATCTGAATATTTATATCCCTGTAATTCATATTAAAATATTAATCCTGAAGGTTATGTTATGAAGACGTGGGAAGGGCTTCTGGGAAGTGATCAGGTCATGAAAGGAGAGTCTCCACGAATGGGACCCATACCCTTGCGAAGACGCCCTGGAGAGCCCCTTTAGCCCTCTGACACTGGGTCTGCTGATGCTGTCAGCAGATCTTGGACTTCCTAGACTTGAGTATTTCGAGAAACAAATCTCTTGTTTTTAAACCACTAAGTCTATAGTTTTTGTTAAAGCAACACAAATAAATTAATTGCTTAAATTCATGTCCAAATATACCTATCCCTATCTCTATCTAACTGTCTAGGACATGGTCTCATACAGAGGATAATCAATAACTTATTGTTAAGTGAGTGTTTATTTCAAGTATATAATATATTCATGAAATCTTTTACAAGGCACAGATATCCAAGGAATATTACATTTTAATTTTGTTCTAAGTTATTTTTGCTAAAATTTAAGAACTGTGTTATTAATTTCATAATAAAAAGGTCAGAATGTTTTGATATATAATTTATATCTTTCTTATTTTAGTCATTGGAAATAGTATATTTGTCTTTCACATCCTTGTGCTTTGGTCCTAGATACCTCTTGGTGGGGAAATAATCAGCATTTAACAATGATCTTGAAGGTCTTCTCTGTTAGGATCTGTGAGAAATCCTACAAATGATATGTTCCTTTTACCTTTTTCATGAACATCAGTTGTTACTAATGTCACTAATTAATATTGCTCACAGAGATTTTTAGAATATTTATAAATATTATTTCTCATGTAAAGTTTAGCATAAAAAATTAATGCAATGAAATGATGCTGTGGGATATTGACCCAGTGTTCAGTGTTTTCTTTATTTGTGCTCACAAATAGATAATTACCTTTCTGTCTTTTTCTTTGCAAACCCTATGTTGGTAATTGAATAATCAGCACAATTTGGTAAAGTTTAATAGAAATTTGTCAGCTAATATTTAATAGCCACTTTAATAAATTATGATACAATTAAAGCACTATTAATTTGACAATAATTGTTTATTATATGTCAGAAATTATGTTTGAGGCAGTTCTCACAATGAAACCAAAGACTAAACACTATTATTTTGTTTTAACAATAAAGAAACTGGAACTCAGAAAGTCTAGTAGTATATTTCAGGTAAGGTCTGGAGCAGATTAAAAGTCTCATCCAACTCTAAAGTCTGTGTTCTCAACTATTCAGTTGTAGCTCCTAAGGCAGAAAACATTCTGGAAATATAAAACATGATGTAATTAATAAAATGTAAGTATATTTATATATGTACATATATAAAGTATATTTATATATGTACATATCATATATATATATGAATATATAATCAGCCTTCTTAACCACAAAGCATTCATATAACAAATGAAAAAGAAAGTTATAGTTGCTATTAGGTATTGGCAATTTCCTTGTATGGTTCTCACATATTCCTCATCCTACATTTCTCCTGTGGTCTTATATATATGACTATAAACCTTCGTACTGGGGATCAAGATCTTGTTCTTTTTCTGGCCCTCTCCTGTTTATACTTGACCTTCTGGTTTGCCTCCAGTTCTATCTCTTGAAAGCTAACTCAAGTGCTGGTCAGTTGAAAAACTCACCTGATTTACTTTCCTCCATCTCTTAGAGGAACATATGTAAACACAAATTTGGACTGCTCTTGTCACCATTACATAAAAAGAAATGTCTTCATAAGAAGGAGTCTAAGGTAGGTCTGTGTTACATGGATAATACCTGAATCAACCTAAAAATATATGTATCTGGACTCAATATCCTTAGCTCTTTCTATTAAAATATGTTTTCCTAAGATAAAACAAATTTCATATTATTCTTAAACTTGGATTCCACATTCTATCTACAATGTGATTTTATTCCTTATCATTTTGTTTTTGGAGGTTGTGTTCCTGGTAACCAACTCTGACAAGCCACGCTGGTTATCTGCAGGAAGGTAAGTATTTTATATTTCAAAGCTTGAGTGACTGATTCAAACATTGGAAACATACAAAAAGGTGATTAAGCTCCTCTATTTGATATTAGAACTAAGCTCGGCAGAGATGTTCTATGGAATGTTTCTTCTGGTTTCTTTCCAAAAAGCCTTCTGGGAAAGTTTATATGGCTAATGAGCACCAGGCTGGAAGAGTTGATGTCAAGTTCTGCTCTGACATTGTCTAGTTGTCTTATCTCAAGCAAGCAAAAGTCTCATCACTTTTCCATGGCTTGGTTTCCTCATTTGTAAAATTGGTTGATGATATGAATTTTCTTGATCCTAGGATACAAACTTGGGCAGATGGGATTTGTTCTGGAGTACAGAGCCTAATCTCTGTGTCATTTGAAATGCAGGATCTCACCTTTGCCCTTCTTAAAAGCACTCATCATCTCTGGTTCCTGGTACCACTTTGAAATCTCCCAGTTCGCATGCAAGCAATGAAATCAAAGCTGTGCTTATGCCCCAGAAAATGCCCAGAGAACCCAAAGCACCACAAGGTTTCAGACTTGTGCCTACCTGCTGGTAAACTATGGGAGACGGGAAAAGAGCTCAGAATTTACTACCATTATGTGATAGCCTTTGTGGATTAGATTCATACTCAGAATTTGCTTTTGCCACTGTCACTAAAGCTGTTATTTGTCAACTATATTCATCTCTGCTATACTTCACCAAAAGAATGGAAAAGTTCACTTATGAAGTCTCACTGTGGATGTGTGGTGAGGTTGAAATGAAAATGGAGGCAATCTTGGATGTTAATGTTTTCTCTTCTCAGTTCCTGCTTCTCTTATTCTTTTCCTCCTAGCATTCCCATTCCAGATGCTTAGTGCTTTCATATGGCCATATTCTGATTAAAGTTCTCCTATCATACCCCAATGGAGTCTGCACCAAAATTCTATCTTTTCCTTCTTCTTCAATTACTTTCCCTTTCGGCTAGTTGTTATAGAGAAAGCCATAGATTAAACTCACTTCCATGTAATATTATGGATTTTTTAATTTTGTTATCATTATTCAACTACAGTTGTCCCATTTTTCCTCCACCACTCTCTCCTGCCCCATTCATTCCCTGAATATTATGTTTAAAAGGGCTTAGAGTTTCTTAGAATATGTTAATCATGGTAGTATCTATTTAAAAGGAAATCTACATGTCACAGGGATGGTCAGATAATGAGGGATTTTTGGTACAGTATAGTAATGATATTTAAAAGTAATCAGCCATTGGTTTTACCAGTTTCTTTCTAAAGAGCAATTGCTAATCCTCCTGGGTATCTCATATTTAATTCATTTCTTTTACTTTTGCTTCCACAGAGGAAGTTTTATTTTTAACCCAAAAATTTTAATGATATTCTGTTGCTTTTGGAATGATCATGTTTTTAAAATTTTAGTATTCTGAGAAATTTGAAAAATATTTTAAATTAAAGTTTGAAATGTCTACTATACATGTCTTTATGAATTTCCGTTAAAAAAGAACTTACTGTTCAACTACTAGGATAATCTTCCACTCAAGGCAAAGGAACACAATTAAAAAATCTCTTTCATCACATTTTTCCTACTTTATTGACAAAGCTAATGATAATACCTTATCTATAACTGTACAAGGTTATGGTTTTTAAAATATTGCATGTTTTCTTTTTCTGAATCTTCTTTTCTGTTATACTGGCATATTTTACAGCTCTACTCAAAGGAATTATTTTCATTGGGAATGCGAATTTGAGTAAAGATGAATCAGTGTGCTATACAATAGGGTGACAGTAAACTGTACGTATTGGGTTGGCCAAAGTCTGTTCCCTTTTTTCTGTAAATAAAAGACACATGTTTCATTTTCACCAATAACTTTATTGATTTGGTTATTTCAAGTATGTTGGCTCTCTCCTGCTATTGGTTCCTAGTGGGTAGAGGCCAGGGGGTGCTGCTAAACATCATCCAATGCATAAGGCAGCCCCACAGCAAAGAGTTATTTGGCCAAAATGTCAATAGTACCAAAAAACTTCCCAAACCACTTTTGACACATTTGGTCAGTCACAACACCTTCTCCATATACTGCAAAAATCTTTTTTTTTTGGCATTTCAGTTGTGTTTTTACCTTCTAGAAATAATAAAGCATAATATGCCAAAAATGTTGTGTATCTTCTTTCATCTTCAATATTAAAATGGCTGCACAAAAATTCACCAATTTCCATAAGTTTTTTTAAATGTATGCTGATATAACAGCTGTCATGATACAGTTTAACAAAATTGTTTCAAATGAAGTTAAAGACAACTAAACAGTAGAGCCATCATGTGAATAAAATCAAATGAACTTTTTGGTCAATCCAATAAAAAGCACATGTGAGAACTGTCTTTCTTGATAATATGGTCACTTTCTTACCTTCAAGACCTGCATTGACCAGTGAAATGGGGAGAATAGTGGATAATCTCAAAAACAACAATCTTCTGCTAGTTTTAATACTATCCTATCACTTTTTAACAAGGCTAATCACTATCCTCCCATATTCTAGTCAATTCCTGCAACCCACAATTGCATTCTTTTGATTTATTTTTAATTTCTCCCCTACTCTTATTATCATTGTATTTGCCCTTTATCTATGTTGAGCCATCTGTTATCCAAGAGGCATGATCAGGTTTAAGATGTACATTTATTTTGATCTTAGCTTTCTAGTCTATAGAATTCTTGAGTTAGGTGACCAAGGTATCTTTAAAAAAATTCATTGAGATGCCTATGAAATAGATATTGTGCCAGTTTTATAACAAAAATTGAGCCTCAGAATGTAAAATAAACTGCTTAAGCTCACAGCAAGGTTAGAGGGTTTCTTACTCTGCAGCCTGTGAGCTTCACAATTAGAGTGCTTATTTGTGTGTGGTGGTGTGGCAGGTGCTGCAAAGGGAAAGGAGATGACTTAATTCTCTTTATCTAGATGGAGATAACAGCAGATCTTTAGGGTTGGAGACCAGTGTTAATCCTGAGCATTTGTAAAGGTGCTTTATCTTTTGAAATGACCATTTAATTTCTCTCCTGTGAAGAATGAGTCACCTATCTCTAATAGACTGAGGAGAGCTAGTTGAGAAGAGCATTGTATGTTTGGGGAACTGAGTCTTTCAAATGAGACTAGAATAGTAGATACAGGAAGGCAAGCACAAGACCTCTTTTTCCTCTGTTGAATCACAATTATATGGAATATAGTAGACACTCAATGTGTATTAATTGAGGAGAAGGGGCAAGTTATAGGAGGTAATTAGAAAGAAAGGCTAAATGTTTGGAAATTTTAACATATTCCCAAAGCATATGAATGTTTAGGAATTTTAAATTCAGGCAACACAAATGGCCAGACTTATGAGCACACTACTGAATTCTGAATAGTTTTCTGAGGTTTATTTGGGTGATGATAAAAAACACAAACACAGAGCTCATGGAACATAATAATTAAAAGAAAATACTAATTACCTGAGTGGCTTTGGAAGATTCAGAATAGGGGAAGGAATTGTCATATGGACAGTGATAGACTACCATATGAATTTCTGATTAACTTATACCTTAAGGCAAAGACAGTATTGATGAGACTTTGGAAGTATTAAAAAACTAATTAAGGAGGATTATATCTTCAGTATTCAGGTTTTAACAAATGTAAAAGCAATCTAGGAAAATATAAAACAGTAATGTTAATATGTTTTTCTTTCTCCTTCTCCAGCTCATTACCACCTCTGCTTATACTATATTGGGCCACTATGCTCTCCTACAACTTTTGATAGAGTTCTTTCTTGATCATACTTTTTTCCTAAACAATTAGCCATTTGAGAATTTCATCTGAGATAATTATCTCCAGAACTCAGAGGAACAAATTGTCCAGTGTTTCTGTGATAAAGGCACTGGGTCTCTACGTCCTGAGGACTTATATAATTTGTGAGGTGGGTGAGAGAATTAAATTTCGATATGGTGGGGGAAGGTGGTACATACTCTTCCAAGAGAGGGAGTGACCTCCTAAGCATAAGTATGGGTGGAGATCTGTTAACTCAGATTTTTATCTTGAGTTAACTTCTTGTTATCCTGTTAAAAACAGGTTTGTGGCAAGAGGCAGTTTATCAAAGTTATTTATCAGCTTTATTCTGCAAGTACTATGGACACCCTCCCACCCCTCCTCCTTCTCCTAAACTTCTGCCTGACATTTCTTTAATTTCCAGGCCATTAGTGATGCCAAGATGTTTTAGACTCATGATTAATAAGAATTGATTTTCCAAATTAAATAAACAAATTCTAGTTTAGGATGAAAAACAGTAAAAAAGATACTTTGAAAAAATTAGGGCAGTTTTAGGTGACTACAAATTGAAGGGAACGTACAGATATTTACAATATACCCCATTCTACCATATATACATGCTTCCCCTGTAATCAACATCACCCACTAGACCAACACACTAAAATTGTTGAATATACTTTTACACATCGTAATCACCTAAAGTCTATAGTTTACATTAAGGTTTACAATTGGTGTTATACATTCTATGCTTTAGACAAATGTATGATGACATGTTTCTGTCACTCTTTAGAGCATCATACAGAAAAGTTACACTACCCTAAAAATTTTCCATGTTTTGCCTGCTCATCTCTCTACTATACTCTTGGCAAGCAATGATTTTTCCTTTTTTTTACTATTTCCATAGTTCTTTTCTCTTTTGTAGAATGTCATATAGTTGGAATTATACAGTATGTAGTCTTTTCAGGTTGGCTTCTTTTGCTTAGTAATATGTACTTAAGCTACCTCCACATCTTTTTATGACTTGATAGCTCCTTCCTTTTTAGTGCAGAGTAATATTCCATCATCTATATGTATTATAGTTTATTTATATATCAACTTACTGAGGAACATCATGGTTACTTACAAGTTTTAGTAATTATGCATAAAGCTGCTGTAGACATACATGTGCAAGTTTTGGTGTAGACATAAATTTTCAATTCCTTTGGGTAAATACTGTGGAGCATGTTTGTTGGACTGAAAGCTAAGTATGTGTTAGTTTTTTAACAAAGCACCAAACTATCTTTCAAGGTGGCTGTACCATTTTGCATTTGCACCTGCAATGATTGAAAGTTCTTGTTGCTTCACATCCTGGCTGACATTTGGTGTTGTCTGTGTTTTGGATTTTGGCCATCCTAATAGAAGCATAGTGGTATCTCATGTTGTTTTAATTTGCTTTTCCCTGACAACATATGATGTGGAGCATCTTTTCATATGCTGTCTTGCCATCTGTATATCTTCTTTGACAAGGTATCCATTAAGGTTTTCTGGCCAATATTTTTTGGGGGTTATTTGTTTCCTAATTATTGAGTTTTAAGAGCTCTGTGTATTTTCCATTAGAGTACATTATCAGATGTGTTTTTTGACTTCTATGTAGACCTCATTGATCATAATTGGGTCATGTTGCAATAGCTAGCCTCAGATGATCCTAGCAAATTTAGTTTTTACCTTTTCAGTGTTTACTACAAAGGGCAGCAATGCAAAGGTGATTGTGAATGAAGACAAGAGAGCCAAACTGTTTTGTCTGCCACAGTGGTAAATTCAGGTCTTAGATTCTGGTACATGAAGTCCAGCTATCTTTCTTTAAAAACACATTCCCTTCTAGAAATATATTCATATTATCCTTGAATGCTAAAAATAAACTAATAAAGCAAAATATAATTGTTGTGTCCAAATGAATTTTTTATCTTATATATGTAATTATCTTCCGTTTATTGAGTATAAACATGATTTAATGATTATTTTTAAATGAGAGAGTGATCCTAAGATACAAATATAAATTATTACCCAAAATGATTATTAGAAAATGGCATGTGGGTATTTGGTGTGGCTGAGTCTGATAATTGATCACTATCCTGTTTCCTTTTCTTACTTGCCTCACAACCAGATCCCTTTGTCAGCTTCTGTTGTACTGCAGTTGGACACATGAACATGATCCAACTGGTGGAAGTTGCCCTGAGGAGATGTGTGTCTTTTTTCAGGTTGAACTATATGAATGTTCCATGCTGATCCATCATGTGGCTCTCCCCCAACTATTGTAGCAGACTCACTAGTTGAAGGTAGTGGTAGAGCCACAAGATGGGAAGACCCATGTGCAGATAAGAAACACTAACATTATCTTTTTAAGTGAGAAAGACATTAACATTCATTGTGTTAAACCAAAAATTTGAGGGTGTTCCATTTAGAATATTTATAGCCCTGCAATAACAGGTATATTTGAATATACAGAAAGATAAACAGAGCACATTTCTGGTCAAATTAGGTCTTTCCCAGCCTTCTGTAGAATCATAATTAGAGAGCAGCCCTCTAAGATTGGTGGTGTCTGCTCAAGTGAAAGATCTTTGAGTATTTGACATGTCCCTACTCAGTTCAGTTTATTCAGAACTCTCAAATATGTCCACTGAAGCTTTCTTTCAAAATTAGCTCATATTCATTATTATTTAAATAAAGTGTGTGTAGTTTAATTGGGTTTTGTAGGCTAAGGAGCTAAACAATCAAAACGTATTAATAAATAAAATTAACTAGTTATATTTATCATTTTTATCAGATAAATGTTTGCAAACATCTATTTGAAAAAATTAATGTATTGTAAATACTATGCTTTATGTTCTTTTATATCCCAGGTGTAATGAACCTGCATTTTCTATAACAATTACATAATGTCTAGACATTTATGAACCAACAGATCCCAAATTAAATGCCATCATAATAAAAATATTTTTTGTCAATGTCCTTCTGAATAAGTCTGCCTTGAATGTTTCACAGGGCACATTAAGCTCAGATTAATATTGTATTTCCTTACTTGGTGGCCTGTACCTCCTCACTGGATCATTTGTTCCTTAAGGACAAGAGCCCTGTCTTCTGTGTCTTTGTATTCTAAAGGCTTACAACAGTGCCATACTTACAGTAGATATTCAATAAACATTAGGTAATTGAATGAATTGGTGACTTAGGAAAGGGTATAAATTGTTACAGCTGTGTGTATCATTTGAAGTTCCATTAATAAAAAAAATAAGTTTTCTTAAAAGAGATCAATACCAATTAAATTTAAAGTTCAAATGTTGGCATTTATCAATAAAATATGTTGTGATGATATTATGAATAATAGCGTCGGTCATTTAACTGAATGTGATCATAAAGACAATGTTATCTGAAAAGGAAAATAGATGAGCTAAAATAGGATGCTTGTGGAATAGGAAGTAATGGTAACAAAAAAGTGCACATGTCAAATGTTACTGCCTCTGATGATTAACACTGCAGCGTGCCACGTGATGCTACTTCCTTCCCTTTATTCTGACCTGCCATCCTTGATCTAGGCTTGCCTGGAAACAAGTGAAGCTGTTGACTTGACAAACTCCTCTTTTCACTGTATGGGATATGGTATTGCATCTTTTCTGACTCCTTTCAGACTTGTCCCACTTCCAAAGAGGTGAAGGTCGTTGCTTATTGAGACATGTTATACTCTCTTTATGTTCTTTATTACACTTATACTCTTTGTTTACAATTATGTGTTTATATATGAGTGTTTTTTTATCTGATAGGTGGTGGTTGAATCCTGGGATTTTTTGTACCGAACACATCACCATAGATAAAAAAGCAGCTTTGTGAATGGCCAAAGAACAAGTGAGTTGATTCAAAAACAGTCCTGGGGTAAGACAGACCAGAATTTATACTCATGATGACTTCATAGATCCTCTAAGTAGAGACAAGAATAATACAGGATTAACCAAGAAGTGAATCCCAAGAAAGTTTATGGAACTTCTTAAGTACTTGTGTTTTCTAAAAACCCATTGAACCCACTTGGCATTTCTTATCAGTCTCTGCTCATCTTTTGAATTAGAGTAATTAGATAATTTTATGCATCATGGTACTTTTTTGATAACCATTAGTTTTGTTTTTTAAATATCACCTTGGTTTGTTTTCCTTTTGAGTCTCTGAAAGTATCTGCTGGAGGGGAGGGACACCACAGACTAAAAGGGTTGCTGCCCTAAAAAAAGGCCTGATCTCATCCTCTGCTTTGATTTTTGCCATCAACCATTATATCAACAAACTGCAACTTTCATCCTCCCTACCTGCCAGGGAGCTTTGAGAGTACACAGCAGAGCAGCTTCACAAGCCTGTGAGGACCCAACACCCTCGTCACTTTGATACTGGCTGCATTTTGTGTGGCACATACCTTAAAGCAAGCTGCAATTCCCAAATGTCAGGTAGTTTTTTGTATCTTTAGAGAAGATACTTTGAAATATGGCTCTTCTGAAATTTGACATGGTAATGTGATGTACAGAGTATTGAGGATGTATTTTTCAGTAAATTGGGTCCTCTGAGGACAAAAGTAAAGGAATGAGAAGCTTGTGAGTTAACAGGCACTCTTTGATTTTATTCTCTTGTATACCTATTTAAAAAGAGTTCATTACATATGTCTAATGTTTATTAAAGTGCCAACTCATGTACAACCACACAAGTCCACACATCTAGTTTTATAACAAATTATAAACACAGTTCTTTATAAGAGAGAATGCAAATAGATCAAAATCATGAAGGCAAGGCAAATGGAAAATAGAAAACACATTTCTGGGTAAGAATTAACTGTTTAGTATTATATTGGGTGTATCTCTTTACCCTTGCTCTTATTTTCCTCCCTTAACCATGTATGTCACTCTGCAAGAGTTGCTAAAAGGGAATTTGCTGCGGTAGATGCACCAACTCATCAGGCCCATCTCCCTTTGGTGATTGATACCCAAGTTTCACACCAGGATAGGAATAAGAGCAAAGATTTTGTACCCATTTCACATTCACTTCTATGGGTGATTTGTGTATCTTTAGTGTGTCTATGTATGCATGCATTTATTTAGCAACCATAACCTCTACAGTCAGAAGATAAGATATTTCCTTGTTTGGAACCTGTGAAAATGACCAACTGATCGAGGGTATGCTATAGGCTTGGATAAAGACAAAATAAGTCAATTCACCATGTCTCTCACGTGGTTCCCAAGCTTGATGACAAACAGATTTTTTTTTAATTCTTAGCTTAACAAAGAAACATAGATACTTTTATGGTTCAATCATTTTTGCAGGATAATTCAAATTCTAGACACTGCATTGAAAACATTGCTTTGCTATACAAAAACTTTAATGTCAATATCTAGGTTTACAAACTAGTTGTTCATTTCCTCCATCTGATGGTTACATTCTTTGTCTAGCTTTGGGTTTGAATACTCACCATATCACCAGTTTATTTTCAGATTTATAAAAATATATAATTGCAAGACATCTCTGCTGTTAATGATTATATTTTCAGCATCTATACATATATTTATGTATAGATGCATACATACTTATATATGTAAATATCAGTTTTACTTTTTTATTTTTGAAACTTTCAAATAGTTGAGTTGGTTTGCATTTAAAAGTATTCTCAGTTATCCTGTGTTAGCAAGTGAATCTCTTTATTATAAGAAAACCTTTCAATGATATTCAAACCAACAAGGTGAAGTGTGGATTCTTAGAACGCACTGTTACCACCTACCCCCTGCCGCTTTTTTCCCAGATATGTAGTCTCATTTCCACTGTGCTACATCACTTGTGTGCACTTACTGTGACACTTGCCATGTTTTATTACAATGTATTTATTTATGCAATGGGGATGGCTACTAGACTTTAAACTACTAGAGGGCCCCGTGTCTTTATCTCCCCACTAGTATAACGGCTGGCACATAGAAAATACTCAAATGAGGCTCATAAACTGAATTGAAACCCTTTTATACATCTCCTTTGTTGAATAAAACATGAATGATAAAAATCATATGAAACCGGTGGACAAAGAAGACCACTGTCAAGCATGACATTCAGGATGCTTTACCCAGCTCCTCTGAGGTAAGGCTGGTATGTGGCTGACTGACCCCATTTGAAATATTACTTCTTTTTCTAGAGCAAAGTCTTGTTCTCATTTCAAAAGGACATTTAAAGCAAGCACCATGGACGGAATAGTCTACTTCGAGCACACAATCAACAAATGTGGTTAGAAGGGCGGTAACAGGATAAGAATAAGGAAAGGATAGAAAGAAGTAGCAGAAAATTTTAGTAGCCAGTTTTTTTGTGTGTGAAATTTGAAATTATTTCTTTCATTTTGATTTGAAATGTTACATGATCCTAGTCAGTGTCCAATACTAGGCAGGACTCTTCCACACACTTCCTCTAATAATTTTGCCCCACAAGGAAATGCAATGGAGTGAACTTCCTTGGGATGTCTTTCTTAGAATATGTGCACTGAATTTCCCCAGGGGAACAGATTCAGGTCATATCTAAGCTTCTATGCATTCTGACCTCAATGCAACCAAAAATAAAAATCTGTGTCTCTTTTCATAGCTGGCAGGCACACACACAAAAACAGAATTTAAAGGATACTCCCCCCACCCCCAGTGATGGCTTTTTCATGTGCTTGTTTTTATTATTCTTCTCATCCAGATGTCTAATTTTCTGCTGCAACTGCTTTCAGCTGTATCCCTCTGCAAATGGAGCCAGAATATCAGCAATAACCACTCTTAAATGTATAGCTTCTTGTTAGTGTCCAGAGTCCTAGAGTACTGCAAAAGCACTACTCAGAAGACAATCCCTCTGAGTAATAATGACTGGTAATAACCAAACATGTGTTATGTGCTGGACAGAGTTATGAATGCTCTGCACACAATATCTATTTAATCCTCACAATGCTATGAGGAAAGAACAATTTCTATCTGCATTTCACAGATAGGAAAGCTGAGACACAGAGAAGTCAGATAAATAACCTAACATGATGGAGAATTAAGGATCAAGGATTCAAAGCTAGAGAAGTCTAATGTCAGAAGCTCTTACATTATGCTGCACTGCTTTCTTTTGGGGAATATATAAGCTGAAAAGATGGGACTTCAGAGAGTTCTTCCTCCCTATCTTCCTTCCTCCTTCCTCCTCTTCCTCCCTCTTCTCTCCCTCACTCTCATATTGCCTTCCTCCCTTCCTCTCTCCCTCCCTCCCTTCCTTCTCACCTTTCTTCTTCATTCCTCTCTCCTACTCTTCCATTTTTCCTTCTATGGCTTCCTTTCTTTCATTATCTTTTTTTAAAATACTCATAATTTTAGACAAATATCATATGATCTCACCTTTAACAGGAACCTAAACAACAAAACAAAGAAACAAGCAAAATATAACCAAAGACACTGAAATAGAGAACAGACTGATAGAGTTCAGAGGGAAGAGGAGAGGGAATTTCAGGGGAAAAGGGGAAGGGTATACAGGAATAAGTATAAAGGACACATGGACAAAAACTAGGGGTGGGTGGAAATGGGAGGGAGGAGGGGAGGGCTGGGTGGGTGGGTTGGGATGGGAATAAAAAATAGAAAATTGTACTGCAACAACAATTAAAATAAAATTAAAAAATAAATGCTTAAAAATAAAATACTCATGACTTTTTAAAAATAAAGAATACAAGCCCTGGCTGGCATAGCTCAGTGGATTGAGCGCGGGCTGGGAACCAAAGTGTCCCAGGTTTGATTTCCAGCCAGGGTACATTCCTGGGTTGCAGGCTAGAACCCCCAGCAACCGCACATTGATGTTTCTCTCTCTCTCTCTCTCTCTCTCTCTCTCTCTCTCTCTATCTCCCTCCCTTTCCTCTCTAAAAATAAATAAATAAAATCTTAAAAAAAATAAAGAATACATTTAGAAAATATGAAACATGTATGCACACACAAAAACCTCACAGTGTTTTTGGGTGTGCCAGCCACTGTGTCAGACACTTTAGACATTTTACCTTTGCACTCCCTCCTCCATATTATTAGTAGTTGTTTTAAACTCCAGGTTATAGCAATGGCTTGAGACATTACCTGCCAGCCTGTTGTTTGTCAGGTAGTGGAGCCTACTGGTTATTGTTATGTAATTTTCTTAAGCAAGTAAGTGCCACCGTGGATAGGTACATGGCAAGAATAACAGCTGATGCTGCAGCTCCTGAGCATTGGAGACAGATTAGCAGGAAAATAGCCTCAGGAAGAGAAATATGAAAGAAAAGAGAGCTGACTCCTAAGGTTTCTCCAACTTAAAACATTTCATAGACATGCTTTTTAACATTTATCTTGTAGTTCCTTGAAGTCTTCAGGCACAAACAGTGAGCATTTCTTGATCCATTAAAATAGCTCTGTGGTTAGTTCATGATATGCTAAGCAGAAGCACTTTAATTGAATGTGTATCTTTAATTTACAGTTGATGCAAATTACACTGTATTCATATAAGAAAATAAATTCTAGCCTGTAACAGAAGACGGGATAATTAGTGGGATATTTGGCCAGTCTACCTAAGATACTGAAATATGACTTAACACAGAGCTAGGAGCAAGAAGGGGTTAATTAACAGTGAAAAGTTTTTATTATTAGAGTATACTGGAAACTTACATTCTGCCAACATATCTGTTGGATCTAACCTTAAAATGCATAGTCAGTTTGTATGTTTCATCTGCATAACTTAAAATTAATCAAGATAGTAATCTGATGTCATAAATTTTACTTATATATGGTTCAGTTATCATTAATCTATTCTATCCTTGTAAAGCTGAACTCTACAGTTTGGTAGCTACTAGTCATTATGTGGCTCTCAAGCACTTGACAGGCCTTTCTGAATTGAGATGTTCTATAAAATACACATTAGATATTGAAGATTATTATAAAATATAAATAGTAAATTTCTCACTACAAATTTTTATATTGATTACATGTTGAAATGATATATTTTGCTATAATGAAATAAATAAAATATACCATTAAGTTATCTTATGTTTCTTTTACTTTTAATTTTTCCTTATTTTATTTTTATTTATTTATTTTAATATATTTTATTGATTATGCTATTACAATTGTCCCATTTTCCCCCTTCACTCCCCTCCACCCTGCACACCCCCTGCCATCCACATTCCCTCACTTTAGTTCATGTCCATGGCTCATAAATATAAGTTCTTTGGCTTCTACATTTCCCTTACTATTCTTACCCTCCCCCTGTCTATTTTCTACCTACCATCTATGCTACTTATTCTCTGTACCTTTTCCCCCTCTCTCCTCCTTCCACTCCCCTGTTGATAACCCTCCATGTGATCTCCCTTTCTGTGGTTCTATCCCTGTTCTAGTTGTTTGCTTAGTTTGTTTTTGTCTTTGTTTTAGGTGTGGTTGTTAATAATTGTGAGTTTGCTGTCATTTTACTATACATGTTTTTTATCTTCTTTTTCTTAGATAAATCCCTTTAACATTTCATATTGTAAGGGCTTAGTGATGATGAACTCCTTCAACTTGACCTTATCTGAGAAGCACTTTATCTGCCCTTCCATTCTAAATGAAAGCTTTGCTGCATAGAGCAATCTTGGATGTAGGTCTTTGCCTTTCATGACTTAAAATACTTCTTTCCAGCCCCTTCTTGCCTGCAAGGTCTCTTTTGAGAAATCAGCTGACAGTCTGATGGGCACTCCTTTGTAAGTAACTCTCTCTTTTTGTCTTGCTACTTTTAAGATTCTCTCGTTATCTTTCATCTTAGGTAATGTAATTATGATGTGCCTTGGTGTGTTAGTCCAACTTCTTTGGGACTCTCTGAGCTTCCTGGACTTCCTGGAAGTCTATTCCCTTTGCCAGATTGGGGAAGTTCCCCTTTATTATTTGTTCAAATAACTTTTCCACTTGTTGCTCTTCCTCTTCTCCTTCTGGTACCCCTATAATTTGGATGTTGGAACGTTTAAAGATGTCCTGGAGGTTCCTAAGTCTCTCCTCATTTTTTTAAATTCTTGTTTCTTCATTCTTTTCTGATTGGATGTTTCTTTCTATTCTGGTCCATACCATTGATTTGAGTCCCAGTTTCCTTCCCATCACTATTGGTTCCCTGTACATATTCCTTTATTTCACTTAGCATACCTTTTATTTTTTCATCTAATTTGCAACCAAATTCAACCAATTCTGTGAGCATCCTGATTATCAGTGTTTTGAACTGTGCATGTGATAGGTTGGCTACCTAGGTTTGTCACTTAGTTGTATTTTTTCTGGAGCTTTGATCTGTTCTTTAGTTTGGGCCATTTTTTTTTGTCTTGATGTGCCTGTTATGTAGTGAGGGGTGGAGCCTAAGGCATTCACGCAGGTGGGGTAACCCACGTCCCTGGGCTGTGATGCTGTATGTAGGGCAGGGGTCCAAGAGGGAACAGTGGCACTTGCTCTGCTCTCAGGCCCTTTAAGTCACTTCCCCCACTTCCCACAAGCAAATTGGGCCCTTCTGGTGCTGATTCTCATGTGGGTAAGTTTGTATACATTCTAGAACCCTGTGGGTCTCTCCAACAAACTCTCCTGTGAGGCTCCTCAGCACCCCCAGCACCTCAACCCCCACAGGTGTTTTCAATATGTGATTTGAGGCTTTATTTCCATGAGCTGGGACCCTGGGTTGTGCAGTCCATCCTGGTCCCCAGTTTCACCTGGTTTATCTGCACATGAATGTGGGACCACCTGGTTCACCAGCCATCCTACATGCTATGCCCCTCTATAGTCCACTGCCTCACTGGGCCTGCCAGCCACTGCTTTGCCGAGAGCCTTCTCCGCCCTGGCTTCCCAATTCCATGCCTCCTAAATGGTCTGGATAAATGTGTCTTCTTTAACTCCTTGGTTGTTGGACTTCCATACAGTTCGATTTTCTGTCAGTTCTGGTTATTTTTTTGCTTTTAAATTATTGTTGTCCTTCTTTTGGTTGTGTGAGGAGGCAGTGTGTCTACCTATGCCTCCATCTTGGCCAGAAGTTCCTCTTTTACTTTTTAGATATGGCTATTAGATAATTTAAAATTACCTGTGTGACATACATATTTGCTTCATATTATATTTCTATTGGGCAACACTTCTCTAGATTTTCCTCTTTTCCCTCTCCAGCTACTTATACATATTTTGAGTAATACATAAAATGGCATGAAGTAGTGTGGATCAGTGGCTCAACACAGCATTATTTGGCTCATGGAAAAATAGAAAAACCTCAATAAGAAGAAAATAAAACTTAGACATTTCAGCAAGGGTCTTTAATTTGACCTTTAGTGTAACTGAATCCATATTTAAACAGAGGTTTTAATTGCCATATTTAAACATATTGCCATGTTTAAATAGGATTTGCCACAATTATTATAAGAAAATTCTAGAACATTATTTCAGATCAATAAGGACATTGAAATTATATGCAAAATATTTATTGAAATATATTACAAAAGAACATCCTCAAGGAACTAGGCTTTTTGCATGTTTTGTTACACCTTCCTTGGAGTGTCAGCTTAATTGTTAGAATAGTTCCACCAGTATTGTAGGAAGGCGACAGAGTTCCAGGAGACATCTATTCCCAAGAAAAGAAAAAAAAGCAATGAAAGAAAAGGAGCTATCTCTTTTTTGAGTAGTCTTTTACATTTTGTTAGTTGAAATTCTATCAAATGGTCATGACTATACTAGTCACTGACAAAGCAGTTGGGATAACTACAGACCAGTGTCAGAGGATGCTGTCCACCTCCTCAAAAGCATATGGCCTTTTGGAGGAGGGAAGATAACTGAATGAATCAGTTTTGGAAATAAGGAAGAAAGAGAGGTTGGTGGAGAGCGATGTTGGGTAGATAGCCATGAGTGACTGCTCTAACTGCAACTGAAATTTTTTCCTTAAAACAAACATTTTCCATTTCAAATTATGAATGTCATTGCTTAAAGAAAATTAATTCTAGATATGTGGTGCCAAAATTAGAATTATTGATTTCATTTGATTTTTTAAAATTATTTTAATTACAGTTGACATTCAATATTATATAGGCTTCAGGTGTGCAACCTAGTTGTTAGACTTTTACATAACTTATGAACTGATCTCCCATAAATTTAGTTCCCACCTGACACCATACATAGTTATTACACTATTATTGACTATATTTCCTGTGCTGTACTTTATATCTCCATGAATATTGGACATTTCTGTTTCTAAGGAAATGAAGCATAATTATTCAAGGACACTAAAATCTTTAGTTTTTATCAAAATTGAATAGTTGTAGACTGATATATTTATATATACATTTTTTACAATGTCATATTTTGACAATATAAGAAAATTGATACAATTCAAGCACAATGAACCCTGTGTCCTTGATTTCTTGCTTCTCTTCCCTATTGTTTTCATGGTAGTTAATAAAGTTTCCAGAAAGAGTACCCCAGGAAATCAATTATAATTTTGTTTTCTTAAAGATTTTCTTCTTTGATTTAAAGTCTAACCATTTTGTTAAATGTTCTGCACACTATTTCATACAAATAAACATTTGATCAAAAATTCAAATCACTTGAAAAGTAGAAAGTAATTCAGGCCCTGGCCAGGTAGTACAGTTCATTATAGTGTCATCCCAATATGTCAAGCTTGTGGGTTGATCCCCTGTCAGGGTGTTACTGAACAGCAAGTAGGGCCCTGCTTCTTGCTGCCACTCTCTAGGCAAAATTATGGAGGCAAAGTTTTAGTGATAAAGGAGAGGAATCTTTATTCAAAAGCTACATGATTTTGGAATAAATGCTTTCACATGCATCAGTCACTTAAGTCTATCAATTAAGGCTAAACTCTTTAACACCTGAGTTCTCCTATTATTCCCCCAGTTAGTTTTTAATTATCTTATATCCATAGAATTAGTTCACAAACTAAAACAACATTAGATACAAAAGCTACATAATTTGGAAGAATGGCAGGCTTCTGTCTCAGAGCTTGTCCCTTCCAGAACACCCAAAGAAGAATAACCCTGCCACCCTCTGCCAGGTCAGCCCTATCCTAGGCTGTGCCTGCAGTTTCTTCTCCATCCCAAATCCATCTGAAATACTGTTTTATGGGAAATACAGGCAGCTGCAGCATGGTCACCCAGGAAAACTTGAGGAAGAGAGCCCAAGAGCCAGTCTCTGTCCTCTTTTTGTTTTAAGTCTTATGGCCCAGAATTCTGTGAGCTATACAGGTGTCTGTCTTCTCCCATTGCCTTGGGCAACCTCCTTCTATGGCCCTTCCCTACTGCTCCCCAATAATCCGATCAGATCTCTCTGTATCAAGAGCACATCAAGAATCAACTAATGAATACATTAAAAAGTAGAACAATAAATCAGTGTTTCTGTCTTGCTGTATTTCTCCCTTTCTTTTTCTTTCTAAAATAAATAAATACATTTTTTAAAAAGTAATCCATACATGATCAATTCCAAATGCTTTTACTTTCACAATGCAAAATGGGGGCACAAGGATAACACACATACTAAGTCATATTCACTTGTATCATAAGTCAAGAAATAAACTATGATTACCTGCAATGTATGTACTGAAGTGTTACCATAAAGATCACAATATGATTATTGTTGGCATGTTGATAGTGATGAAAGACAGACAACAATCAGAAAGCAAAAGTTAGATAATTACTAAACAAACAAGGTAAGGAGATCAAAAATAAAATTGATAAGATGTCATACCAGATGAATTCTAGACCTCAAGACTGAGAAATGCCAGACCACATGAAAGAAATGAAAGAGAAAAGAACATTCCTGTAAGGGAAAACAAGGTCAAAGATACACAGGCCAAAAAAAAAAGCTTGGCCTGTTCAAGAAAATCACAGAAGTCAATATAACTAAAAGAAGTAGAGTGGACAAGGTGTAGAATCATGTAACCTAATGTCTTGAATGTGGGCTAGTGGCTAACCATAAAAGGCCTCTTTTAAATGTTTTTATTTTAAAGATTATCTAAAAATATTGAAGCAGTAAAGTGAATCATCTTATTTATTTTCTTAAAAGCTTACTTGAACTTAGCTATAATTCAAAAGAGATTAAGGAGTGGCATCAATGAAAATGAGATCAGTTAGGAGTCAATTGTAGTAGTCCAGGTGAAATAATATGGTGATTTGAACCAAGTTGGTAGCTGTGTAACTTGTAAAAAAATATTGTTGCATTCAATGTATTTTTAAAAATAGAACCTACAGAATTTACTGATGGATTATACAAATGGTATGAAAAAAATGAAGAGGTATAGGATGGATTCCAGTTCTGGAATTAGTGAAATGGATAAGAAGGTATAAAATAGGTGCATGTAGGCATTTCTAACATTGAGGAGACCATGAGAGAACCAGGAGGACATGACAAGTGGGACTTGGACATATATGTCTGTACTGACAAAGGGGAAGGGACTCGGGCTAAAAACCTAATAACTGCAAGATTAGAGACTGGGCAGAAAGGAGGACAAGAAAGGAGACTAACATCGGGAAACCAGTGATGTATAAAATAATAGGAAAATCTGGTACATGTGAAATCAAGAGAAAAGAGATTTATTTCAATAGATAGAGATTTTGATGAAGATTCATTCCAACATTTTACAAGTCATATTCAGTGTACTGGAAAGATGGAAGCCATATTACAGCAGACTGAAAAATACACTGGAGGTGAGGATTGGAAAACAATATGCAAAGAAAAATTTTAAAAGAAGTATGACTATTAATAAGGAGCAAAAATTGTGTTTATAATTGGAATAAATTTTGAATCAAAAGAATGAGATAAAATACTTTATAATGAGTTTGGTCTTGATTTTATTGCATCACAAAGCTTCTGGAGTAATCCTCATTTTGAAGTTCTTCAATAAAGCTAATAGTTTCTTATTTTCAACTTCCTAATATGTAAATGCAGGAATTATTTATTTGTTGATCAATATTTGAGAGCCTATTGTATACTAGATCAGGGGGTTGGTATGGAGTTCAACAATAAAGAAGACAGTTCCAATTCTCAAAATGCTAAAGAGTGGGAAAAATAAGCAAGCAAAAAGATTATGTGAATAGTGTGCTTACAGGACAGTGCTATAATCTATGAGAAGTGACAATTAGACTTTGTTGTCCAGGGTAACTTGTTAATCCTACCAGATATGAATAAGCTAAAACCTAAAGAATTAGGAGATATTAACTAGGGAAAATGTGTATGCAGGATAGGATAACACGGTGGGGAACGTAAATACACAAAAAGGCAGAAACAGTAATTTGGAGGGTGCAGTGAGATTGGGTGAATTCTTGATCTAGTAGTATGGCCAGAACACAGACTAGGATATGAAATGTGGTGAAAAATGAGATGTTACATGGAAACTGTGCATGTATGTTTCTGTGTTGGGGCATTAAGTAGTTGGCTGTGGTGGTGGGCAGTCTGGTGTGACAGAGGAAAAAGAGAATCAATGTAGAACAAGGCAGAGATACATAGGGTCATTATTAAAGGATTTGTTTGGACTTTGCACAAAAGAATCTTAAAAGTATTGTTAAAATATCACCAGGTACACCTTCCTTCCCTTGAAATAACCTTGCATACATAAAGCACTAAATCAATGCTAATGATTGCAAAAAATGGGAAGAGACTGGTGTTAAATGTTGAAATCAAAGATCCCTTTAAACACTCATTCTAACTGGCTCAATATCTGGAAAGTGAAGTAATATTTGCAAGAAATATATTTTTACTATTTTAGTAAAACAGTAAGTTGTCATCATTATTTATCATTATAATATTCCATAAAGAAATGTGTATCAACAAAAATACATCTTACATCTATGAAACACTAACTTCAGAACACTATAGTTATTCTATTTTTATTCTGGAGAAAACAAAAGCAAAAAGCATGTATCTTATGGGTATAATATGCTATTAGGAGATCTAAAGTCTAACATGTTCTTTTTCCTGTATAATTTGTTAAAAGAGATGAAATTTTACCTCAATGAGACCAAAGTCTATTAAACAAACTAGATAATAATAAATGCATTAAAATATATTCAATATTTCCAAATCATAGGCATCTACATTTATAGTGACATTTTACATTTATATTGTTTTCATTAATGCCATAACTTTTAAACATGAAAAGAACCTTATTAATAAATTTCTTTACCTGGAAAAGTCAGAAATAGAAAAAAACTCCTAAATTATTCCCAACTTTAGTCCATTTGATATAAAAACTATTTACCTACACTAACAACTCAACATTGGATTTTCATCTCTCATAGTATATATACCCAAAGAAAGAGAACTCTGCAAACTTGAAAATCTTGAGTGTTTTTTAATCCTATGAAAACTAGAACTTATCTTGTACTAGTTACACAATAGAGCTAATATTGAAATGCATTAGATTCTTTAAAAATTTTAGAAGAGTTTAGTAAAAACTTTAATTTTTTGCATAATGAATGCCAAACTTCAGAAAAAAAACGTGGAAAAGATGTTATATGCAGCAGTTGCAAAGTCTATGTTCTTGCTTTTTCTGTTGAAAGAAACATTAATATGTTAATGTATTCCACTTAAATAGAATTCCATATTTGTGAAACATCTAGCTGTATTACTGGAGTATAAGTGGTTCCTGCACCACCTAATATCCCCAACTCCACAAGATTTGAAACATTTATTTTATAAGGTTAAATCAGAGGCCTTGTCATTGATTGAATTTAAAACCTGAAAGGTTTTATGATTAATATCTTAGACTGTAATTTACTGTTTACCAGACTGTCTTATCTATATTCTCCACAGCAATCATATGCTGTAGATAGCATTATTACTTATCTGTTATAGTCAGGATACAAACACAGAGAGATTAACTAATTTGCTAGTATCACACAGTGATAAGTGGTACAGATAATGGTATAGGATGCCCAGGTAAATTTTAGTTTCAGGTTGACATTTTTCATATAAATATGTTCCAAATATTCCATTGCATATATTTAGGTTTAAACATATGTATTGATTATCTGAAACTCAAATTTAACTGGGTATCCTGCATTTTTATTTGTTAAACCTTAAAACCTAGGTAGAACAAATATTTCTATCTGGTTTGTCTCACCTCAAAGATTGTGCTTTTCCCCCTTACCGTGACCTACTACCCTATTAACGCTATGCATTAGACAACACACATAACATAAAAAATGAGGGGCAAGAGTATTTGAAAGGAAATAATGGGGCAAGGGTAATTTGAAATTTAAAAATACAGCACAAAAGCTATTGCTCATTTGCATATTCATTATCATCACCATGATTATAGTTGTAATCTATACTGTACATTAAAAACTGCCTAACATGAAGGGATTAAGCAAAAACAAAATACAAAACAGAATAACAACAACAACAAAAATCATCTTATAGGCATAGACAACAGTATGGTGGCGATTACCAGACAGAGAGAGAAATGGGGAGGAGACAGAAAAGAGTATGGGGAATAAATGGTGATAGAAGGAGACTTGACTTGGATTGGTGAATATACAATATAATATACAGATGATACATTATGCAACTGTACACCTGAAACCTATACAATTTTATTAACCAATGCCATCTCACTAAATTCAATAAAAATAAAATAAAAAAGAACTTACTATGTGCCTTGTAGAATGCTCCTTGCTCTAAATGCATTAATTACTTTAAATATTATAGATATTATTTCAATTTAACAATGAGAGTAAGAGAGGTAAAGATGCCCTTCCAATGTCACACAGATAGGCAGTGGTTTCAGCACAAAGCAGGTGCTCTCATGATTTAACTTAAACTTCAGTGTTTACTGTGTAACACCACAAGACAGGGGTTCTGAAACCTAAGCATACATCAGAATAACCCAAAGAAGGGCTCGTTAAACCACAGATTGCTTGAGCCCCACCCCCAGAATTTCTGACTAAGTTGTTCTAGAGTAGGACTTGGGAATTTGCATCTGTAACAAGCTTCCAGATGATTCACAAGTTCCTGGTCTGGAGATTCCACTTGAGAACCATCTGCTGCCAGTGGTTCTGTCTCTGGGCCTTAGTCCAATTGGGCTGGTCTAACAGGGTACCATGGATTGGGTGGTTTATAAACAACTGTCCTGGAGACTGAGAAGTCCTAGATCAAGACACCTGCAGATTCACTGTCTTGTGAGGTCCTTTTCCTGGCTCACACATAGCTGTCTCTTAATGTGCCCTTACTTGGCAGAAGGGTGAGGGAACTTCTGGGGTCCCTTTTTGTAAGGGCACTAATTCCATCCACAAAGGCTCCACCCTCATGACATAATCACCTCCTAAGTGCCCCAGTTTCTAATACTATCACATTAGGGTTAGAGTTCCACAAATAAATTCTGGAGAGACACAAACATACAGTCATAACAGGAATTTTTCTATCAACTGCTCAAATTTCAGTGAAATCAAGGCTAGAATATATAAGTCATATGACAAAAATATGACAAAATTAGTACCTTTTAGTAGAAGACAGAAAAGCAAGGTAAATATGTAAAAACTATGTGGTATCTACATGGCAATTTAGGAGAATGTTTAAGTGAGACTCAGAGAATAACTACAACAGTGCATTTATGGATGTAGGGGGGTCTAATTCAGGGACTGGAAGAAAGTGAGTTTATTAACAGTTTTATTTGTAATTCATGTAATCTGGTTCTCCTTCTAGAAAAGAATGTAAAAGGACTTAAGTATTTCCTTTTGGCTTTTGAGAGATAAAGTTTTCCTCTTCAGCATGTAATAAATCACTAAGAATTTAATCAGGTATTACACATTTTCCTACTGAGTCTTAGACTAATCTTCCTCTTAGACAATATGGCACTATATAAAAAATATTAAAAATATATCATAATCTTTGACCCAGCAAATTCATTTTAGGAAGCCGATATAAGGAAACAATTATTGACAGATTTATAAAGAGATTAGTCACAGCATTGTCTCTAACAGAGATAATTGGGAACTAAGTAGACAGACCTCTCTATGAAAACACCTCCTTATAATTCTCCCCTGTGTGCCACTTAACCCCTGCATTGGTCTTTTCACTTTCTTGAGCTGGCCACTCTCTTCTTTACCCCAGAGCCTTACTATCTTATTCCTGCACATATTTCATGTGTTACCTTAAATGAGACTGCTCTCTATATTTTCCTACTTCACATAGTTATTATAATTATTTACATGTATACATGGTTGACTTAATGTATATCTGTGTTTACCTCCAATGCATCATCTCCATGAGGGCACTACTCATTTCTGCTCATTTGGAAGGTCTCATACAGCATCTACCACCCAGTAAGCAGTAAGCATTTACTAAGTGAATGAGTGAGTAAATTCCTTTCTGGATTTTGTTTTATACAATTTATTTTTCAGAATTCTGTAAAAGCTCCAGGATATTTGATGTGAATAATGCCACATATTTCTGATGTCAGATGAATCTGGGCAATTGCTATTTTCTAAGAATCACACTATTAGGTTCTGATTTTTCTTTAAATAATTAAATTACTTCTATGCTTTAAGAAATAAAATAAGAGTTAATTATCAGATAGGTTGAACTGAAACCTCTCTTTGCCCGTTAAATTTTCATCAACTTCACTAGTCAAAGATAATGCAAAAAGTTATCTTCCAGGCATAAATCTTTTGAAAAAATCAAATAAAAAGAGGAAATGAGCAATGTATTATATGCATTTTGGGTCCATGTCTTAGCCATTGACTACTTGCATGGACTAGAATTTATTTCACCATATACTTGAAATTGTCAATTAATTAAAAGATTTAAAAAAGAGCCCTGAATAGAGAAATAGATGTTTCCCAAACTTCCAAGCAAATAAACAAAAAACAATGTTCATGTGAAAATGCTAAGCAATACATTAAATTAAGGTACTTTTTAGTAAAACAATCAACCTAATAATCCTCAATAACAATTATAATAAGCACAGGTTGTTCTAGATTATTAATAACTCTATGTTTGGACAAACTATTCTATAATTATAACATTATACTCTCCTTTTGTGACAGTTTACTCTTTGTTGATACTATTTTTGTTTTGTTTAACTTGAAGCTTAGCAATATGCTATAGTTTTTAATCCAGTACCTTGCTCATAGTAAGTCCATGAAGTGTCTTTAAAACTAGCTTCAAGAATGAACAAGAATCAATATGGGGTTTGAGATTAATATCTATATTTGCATGCTCTGAGTGTAAACCTGTGACATATGATTATACTTTATTTTATTATGTATATCAGTAGGTTTCAGTCAGAAAACAGAGCTAGCACAAGCTATGTATTAGAAGATTTATAAAAAGATGATTTGGCTTACGTGATTGCTGGGGCCAGGAAGCCATGTCTCAAATCCATGAAGCAGGCTGTCAGGAGGGGGGGACTGGGACTCTGAGCCATGAGTTCAAGCTTCAGTCCAGAAGCCAACTTTCTTCTTCTTTAAGGAAGCCTCAGTTTTCTTAGTTCATTGAATGTTGCCTGTCCTGATGATCCAGGATAATCTCTCTTACTTAAAATGAACTTATAAACTTAATATCTACAAAATGTTTCATAGAAATGCCTAGTTTAGTGTTTGAGATATTGAGGACTACAGACTAGCCAAGGGGGTACATAAAACTACCACACTAGTATTCTTATGAGAACTAAACTACCTGTTCCTTGCATAATATTTAAAAAGTAAGGTAGTTGGAATACACACACACACACACACATGTGTATACATTCTTCAACTATAAAAGTGAGGTAGTTGGAAAAGATATTCTCCAAATTCCCTCTCAGCTCTACATTATAAAAAACCAAACATTCAATAGTCTGTGAATTCATCAATATTTTCATGAGTATAATTTTGATCAACTGGAAAACTTGAAAAAGTGTAAGAGTGGAAGAGTTAAAGGATAAAGAAGGGGAAGAGGAAGGAGATGAAGAAGAGGAGAAGGAGAAAGACAGAACTTTTTGTAGAAAAAGGGCAAATTTCTTTAAAGATTCTATTTCTGCTTAATAGTTTTACTCTTTTTTTTTCCTGTTAGTTTAAGATTTAGGAGATATTTAGTTTCTTTCAAGCAGAGTTCATTGGGCAGATTCTTTCTACACAAAGGGAGAGTTGAAAGGGATAGTTGAAAGCAAAATAGACAATTGCTGATAATGAGCATTTCTGAGCTACTTCCCCACCCACTATTTTGCCCTAACTTGAGACATTGCATAATAGAACATGGGCATATTTGTCAATGTATTAACTGTTACTATCTGACTTCTTTTCTGCCTTATTCAAGGCTTTATTGATATGTTTGATGTTTTAACAGTAAAATTTTCTTTAGTGTAATTAATGAGTAAAATTTTTAATACTATTTCATGTGAAAATATTATGATGTGAATACTCAGATAGTTTATTGTGTACTTCTAATCATAGAAAATTAGATAAAATAGTAGATTTTTACTAATTAAGTAGAAATTTATTTCCATCTTGAGATCACCACTGTCATTTCCCAGGTTCCACCTGAGCCCTAATGGGTCTTCTTTAACTTGCTTTTGCTCTCCTCCAATCTATTTTCCACCAGCCAACAGAGTACTCATTAAAAAGTATGAACTTAATGGTGCTTGGTCTGCATTTAAACTCTCCTAGGCTCCTTTATTTGTTATTGAAGACTGCCATTAGTAACAAAATTACAAGCATAGCTCCATGACTTCACATGATCTGGATGGTATCTTTCTCATCAGCCTCATTTCAGACCCTTTATCTCTAACCATACTAGCATTTTTTAAATTTTTAACCCAGATTAAGCCAGTCTTTATTTCTTTTTAAAATTTATTTATTGATTTTGTTTTGTTTTGAGAGAGAGTGAAGAGACAAAGAGAGAGAGAGAAATTGAGAGAGAGAAACATCTCTCTCAATGGATGGATTTGCTGTTGAATCCATTTATGCATTCATCCATTGCTTCTTGTGTGTGCCCAGGGATCAAACCTACAAACTTATATCTGGAAAATGCTCTAACCAACTGAGCTACCCACCAGGGAAGGCCAGGCTTTTTGTGTTTTATAATAATTCAGAATACCTTGAACTTTCTTTTACAAGTTTTAGCAAATCATAATTATGTAACTAATTGTGGAATTCATTGCTTTAATTTTATCTTCCTGCTAGAACATGACCTCTATTAGTTCAAACCTTTTGTCTTGTATACTGGTCTATCTCCTCAGTACTTAATGTCTTTCACACATGGATATTCCATTCATATATTAATGAATAAGTTAATGAACAAGTTTTGAGCCAGACAACCCTAAATTCTGACCCCAGTCCTACCCATTTGCAACATTTTACCTTATTTACATTGTGATCTTCTTTGTGAACTTCATTCTTCCCTATCTGTAAAATGGGGGCAATCACGCCTTCCTCAGGCAGATTCTGTGTTGAACGTAAGAAATGTAGGTGACGTTCCTGACACCTAGTGGGTACTTGGTAAATATTAGTGCTCATAAAAACAAATTTTCACCATTTTTATCTTATCTCATAGTCATCCTAAGCTCTGCTACTCAAAGTGTGGTCTGCAGGCCCCAGGTAGTTGTTAGAAATGCTGAGTCTCCAGGCCAACTGAATCAGAATATGATTTTGAACAAGAATTCTAGGTGATTCTCTCATCAAAATCTGAGAGCCATTATATTTGGATTTCACTTGTTTGAATTATTTTGTATAATTTTTGGATACACCTAAAGATGTTTTATTTGTCATCTGATCTAATTTGATTAAATGGAAATGAGGCTGAAAATTCTATCATTAATGAGTCTTTGTCTTTGACCTTTCACACTTTATTTAAAATGTACCTATATTTGAAATTAGTCTGTGTGCAATGACTGAGTAACTTTGGTTCCATATCTAGCCTTCTGGTTGAGGGACATTAATTAAAAAAAAAATATCTGTACTTACCTTTCTGTGAAAGTGGAAGCTTTTTACTTCAATGTGTCTATAAGAGTAATGTCAAACAATGCAGCACAAGCAAATTTCATCACCACCTAAGCTCCTTGTGGGATGAGTGCCCAAATCAATAGTGTAGGTAACACAATTACTGTTTAACAAATTGTATCCATTTCCCTGAGATGCTATAACTGAGATTTCATTGTTGTGATAGAAACAATACTGTTAAAAAATGAGCCCCAAGTGTCTGAGGATTAAGAGTGATTGTTAGAGAAATTTAATAGTGTGTAGGGATAGGGCACTTTTTCTTTTATTATTTAACCAAGTGTCGTACAGTAATTTGTTTCCTATTTTTATCTCAAAGGCATTGGCCTGCGTCTTGTCTTGCTTAGCATCCCTACGAGCTGAACCAAAAACTGAAGTCCCTTTGATGCTAATGGGCACTCTGGGCCCTGATTAGCCCTGCTGGGTTTGTGCAGGAAAGCCAGATGCAGGCCCTTTATTTATATCAGTGTTTGTGTGATCACAGGGGAAATGACTGTTTCTCAGAGAATGACTTTTATAGCAGTGAAGATATTTGCGGCTTAATTTTCATTTTTTACTAGTCATTTACTCAGTGTAAGCAATCTATTCTTAGAATTTGAATGCCTACCTTAATTGAAAGTACACATTGGACAAATAACCAGGAGACTTGCATTCTGAAGTCCTTTCCAAAGGAAATTTCTATGAGTTAAGCTATCAGTGAAAAGGAATGTCTTTGAAATGGAAGGAAAGTTATCAAGAGAATACCAAATATGAACAGAATGCCAAAAATAGCATTTAGGGAGTCCATGAAATAGCTATAGTTACATTTATATGTAAACAATTTTATAATTGTTTGTGTTGGTTTACATGCATTCATGAGGAGGATCCATGGCTTTCATCGGATTCTTGAATGGGTCTCTGACCCAAAGAAAGAATATGACATGAGCACAAATGAAGAGTTAAGGGTGCCCATTTGAAAGGAGGTTTAATACAATTGCCAAAGATAACAATTTTTTATCTTAAATAGAATTTTAAACATATATTTCTAAAATTTTAATAATGATTTAAATTCTGATAACAGCCAAAACATACATGCTATGCTACACACACCTTCTAAGGATAATTTGTCCTGTATTTGGCTAAGTCCATTAATTGCTTTTTATTCAATCAATTACAAACTGATTCAAACTGTTAAAAATAGTACTTCAAGGGCAACTCAGCAGTTATGAGAATTAGAGAAATATTTTTAAAAATCAACTTGTACAAGAGAGCCTCATGTAAATTTTAAAGGATAGTGTTCTATTCTGGAAAAGAGTAATTTTAAAGGTATAATTTTTGTTACTGAAGGATCTTAACACTGCTTTAGATTTACTTCCTTTATATTTTTCCAAAATTGAATTCTATCTAACACCATACATATTCTTGAGGAAAATGTGATTTATCACAGCAAACTCTCTTTTATCTTTTCATTTGAGACAGAATATCTGACTGCAAACATGTCTATTCAAGTTCATTTGTTTCTCATGTGTCTTTGTAGATTATCTGAGATCAGATTTAGCTCTGTGGATAATTTTTGAGCAACATAATTATTTTCAAGATATTAGGCACATTTAAATATTTTTTTAGCAAGTAAAGTGATGTCAGCATTGTATAAAATTCTATCTTTCTAGGCTTGTTGTTTTAATCTATATTTTATTTGGGTGTTAAGTACAGAGATTTTGTGCTTTCAGTAAACACTGCCTAGTGGTTTTATTTTTAAAACTGCATCTTAAATCAAGATGGAACAGATGGAAGCTTTGTTGCTTAAACAAGCAACTACACTTTAGAGCAGAAACTAAAATCATAGTCTCCAGGAAGAATGTAAGAATCTTCCATAAAATCTAAATTTTCTTCTTAGTAGCATTCCAATTACATTCACATATTTTCTTTATGAAACAAAATGGTAGTTTTTACATATTTGCTTTCGACCCTCTTTTATTTCCTGAAATATAAATCAAACCATCACCATCTCTTCACCTAAAAATGATTACCATAATATATCTGTTGTGGAATAGAGTTTAATGTCTGCTGATAGTTTGAATTTTTGTACCACTCTCCCAATAAGTTTTACTACAGGGGAGATGAATTTCCAGCTCTCAGGAAGTCATGAATATGACTATTCTCTTTGGGAAAAATAGCACTGGTAAGGGATGGAACTACAGAACCAAATGTTTTGGAACCAGGAAATGGACACTCTTTTTCAAGGACACTTTTCACTATTCAGAGATGAATGTGCATAAGCCCACACAGTCTCTGAGGAACAGAAATAGAACTCCACCATTATCTACTAATACACATTGAAGTAAATTGTATTCCCAACCTTTTACTCAATATCTCAGCTGAATCAGGTTCAGAGACTGCTCATATCTTTGGGGACACAGAAGACAACTGGAATCTTTTCTTAGCTTGTTCAATTTAGAATTTAGACTTTACTGATAATTTTTCTTGGGCTGATTATGAAAGTTGCTGGCACATTGCCCAGACTGGATAGTTATCTATAAATAAATAAAGCTGTATGCTAGTTTGGTCCAAAAGAACATAATATTAGAGCCTGCAGCACATAGGTGAAATGTCCGCTGGGAGACATCTGTGCCACTATAAAAACTGAAGCAATAGAGAACATCAGTGAAGCCTTGGGATTAGTAATAAGCCCAAATTAAAATGTATATAATATACTTTTATATATTAAATAGTGTCCTCTTTTGAAGATATCCTTCCTTCTAAATACTTATTTAATTAGGTGTTTGATTAAAATTTTCAGTGCCTATTTGATTAACTAAAAGATTGCAATGGATTTAACATGAATTAACTCCTATTTTGTCAATGTTGTTGGGAATAGAGCATGATAGCAAAGGTCCTGCAATCATTGAGCTTTTAGCTTTAAGTGTGTGTGTGTGTGTGTTGTTGTTGTTGTTGTTTGTTTGTTTTTTAGAATGGTGGGGTTAAGGGAGAAAACCAGAAAATAGGCACCACATAAATTTAGAAAATAAAAGCATGTTGAGAACTACGAGGCACAAAATACAGAAACTCCTCTGGACTATCCCTCTCTCCTATAACTATTATCTTCCCTCTTTGGTTGACTGAATTCTACTTAATTTTCAGATTTCAGGCTAATAGTTGCGTTTTCAGCAACTATCAAAGCCTTCACCTAACTTTGATAATTGCATCATAAAGATCATGTACCTTGTACTTTTATTTCATAGCAGTTAAAACATTAGTATTAATATCATTACATATGCACTTTTGTAACTTTAATTTCACCAGATTGTAAGTTCCAGAAGAGCAGGAACCTAGCCTATTTTGTCCTCCATCACATCTGAGTGCCACATACTGTGTCTGACAAGTGATAATAATATTAAAAAGCTAGCATGCCACATACTATGAGTTGGACACTCGTTTTATATTCAAACTTATTTATTAATACCTTAAATCTCTTTGAGTTAAGTACATAATATTTCCTTAAGTACAAAATATTTTACAGAGAAACTGAGGTAAATAAAACTTAAATATCATTATAAGCTTCTATAGCTGTTAAGGAGCTAAAAAATTGTGTCTAGTTTGAGTTTGTGTACTTAGCCATTTTATTATAATGCCTTTATAGTAATTCTTTATTGAATTAATGAACAAATGGATGGATGAATTAGAAGAACCAGTACCGGAGCACCTAGCCTACTTTAGTAGTGATGAATGGCTTGTTGAAGAAGCAAGAGATGAAATGAGTCCTGAAGGATAGAGAAGTAGAATTTAGCCCAAAAGATATGGGGTAGGTTTGTCCTTCCTACAGGTGGGCAAGGCTGGTGGATATGCCAGAAAGTATGTTCCTGATAGGACAAACCTAATGGATGAAATTTTGGAGAAGAGTAATTACAGATACTGCTATAAATGAGTACAGATACACAGAAAATAATGGAAGTTTATTTAATCTGATATGTATACCAAGTGTGAAAGATAGTTTGGTGAGATGTAAGGCTATTGACCCAGTCAGGGTCTAAATCATGGAAGGCTTTATAAATACTATAAAGGTGACTTTATGGAATTTAACTGAAGGGCTTTGAGGAGAGAAATAACTCAATCAGATGTGCATTTTGTGAAAATTGTTATTAATTGAAAAGCATTTTAAAGAATCTTGAACTTTTAAGATCACAAGTGGAATGGGAAAGCTGTTGTGGTCTTGAGAGGAAAGATTTTGTGGCCTGAATTAGCATGGTGGAGAGGATTGTTTGGAAGTTAGTTATATTTAGAACTTAGAGACAAGACCACTTGGTAATGGGATATGGGATGAGGGAAGAAGTTAAATGTTCCAAATTATTCAAATAAGAAGCTGGAGTAGAATGTGGGGATGAAAAGGGCAGTGTGATATTTGAAACCCAAGGGTTGTATCCTAGTGACTGTGATCATTAACAGTGGAATATGTTTTTCTCCAGTTTAAAAGTGAGGTCTGGGCTGGAAATGTAAATTGGGGATAGTTTACTTAGCAACTGAAGCCATGGGTGCCCAAGGCAAGAGCAAAGAATGACTAGAACAGGTGGTCCAGAGCTTGTCTAAGTGAACTGCAAATGTGCTGTTAGTATTCTTAGCCTCAGGTTCCTCTGCTATAAAATGTCAAAATATAGAATATACTTCACAATGTTGAAGTTAGGCTATTAAGAAACAATTATGAAAACCTCTCGCACACGGGGAACATTTACTAAAATGTAAGGTTTTTTTTCCCCCTTTGCTTCTATATATTTAATGATTCTCTTTCTCAAGTAATCTAAGAAATGAAAAATGACATTTAAGAGATTTTAGAGTCTGAGATAGAAATAAGGGATAAACTGCGTCCAATCAATTATTTAATGTGTCATTGGATTTTTCATTTAACTATATACATATTATTTCTAAAAGTCTACTTGATTACTTTTCAAATTGACCTTTATTCATTGTTTCTTATGTCATTTTTTATTTTCCTCTAATTATTATAAACATATTTATTGCTGACTATCCATCAGAGTATGGATGCTGAACTCCCAATAATCATGATTAGAGTTGGCAGGAGATAGACAGGATTATATTTCCTAATGAAATGTAGATTCCTATTCATGCCCCCAGAAATAAGAGACCAAGTTTGAAAACCACACAAACAAAAAAAACCCCACTAAAATTAATTTAAGGCTAAATTTTCTTTCTATTAGCTTTGTGAGAGGTTTTCCCACGTAAAGTATATGCATTTTCCTTTTTTATTTGTCAATGATACAAGGATTGGAATCTATGTATTCTATGATTACAGAGCCAAAGTTGGTATACTAACAGAAAGGTATATTTCCTAATCAAAAGTATTAAGATTAAGAGATTCTAGAATAGACTCTAGAAAAGGATTGTCTTAGGTAAAAATAAATAAGTAAATAAAAAGACATTCCTGGCTGTGTGGCTCTGTGTGGTTAGAATATTGTTCTGTATAGCAAAAGGTTGTGGGTTTGATTCCTGGTCAGAGCACATGCCTGAGTTGTGGTTGGATCCTTGGTTGGGGTACATGCAGGAGGCAACCTATCAATGTTTCTCTCTCTCTGTCTGTGTTTCTCTGTCCCTTTGTCTCTCCCCTCCCCTCCTTCTCTCTCTTAAAGCAATGAATAAATAAATACATAGATTGATAGACAGATAGTTTTCACTAGATTCTTAATGATAATATCTTCAGGTCAGCCATTGAATGTGGTGCTTAAAATTAGCTGTAGATAATTACAAAGATGCATTATTTCAAGTATAGGAGCTGAGTACTTAGCATGGCCTATGCCTTTACAAGGATTCAATGAGAAATTTGATCAGATAAATTTATTAAATTACCTCTCCACAAAATTCATGGGAAAAAAGACAACACAGTTACTGCATTGATGATTTGTTTACACATACCCATACCAACACACTGCTTCCTAATTCATTCTAAAAATTTGCTTTATGCTAGCTAAAGCCCAAGAGTTTATCAGTAGCTAAAATGAAATTTTTGTAGACATTGTGGTTATAATTCATATGCTTCTGGTTGAGTAAAACTGTTCATCATTCCAAAATGTGTAACCACAATGGAAAATTATTGTATTTATTTCTTAATAATCTCCCTTCATTTTATTGGATACATATAGCTCATCCTTCTATGCCCATTTCTGAGCAGTCCTGAAAAGTCACACATATACTCACATCAAGGTAGAAAATGTTGAGTACATTTAATTTTATGTTTGGCAATTGATAGATTTCTTCATTCAATTTCTTTATTTTTACTTCTTTACATGTAAAGGCCTGTCTTCAGATTAATAATTCAGACATCTATTAAATAGTCAAGATTTGAGACTTCTTTGAGATAAAAGTACATTTGAGGAACTAGAGTCTCTGTTCCTTTAGTTTCAGCAGATGTTTATTTCATAGTCCATTACAACACTAGTATAGTTCTTAGTGCTTTAGAGATACTATTGGCATCTCTCAAATTATTCTGAATCTGTTCTTTCACCCACTCCCTACTCAATTTCTCTTGTCCACTAGATTGTTCCAGAGATCAGCCCTTTTTGTCTTTAAGCATCTCACAATCTGGCCAAATAAGACAAGTACAGTCAATTTTCATAGAATATAGCTATGTTAGTGACATAAAAAATGTGTTTGTGTCATAGAGGATAAATTGTTGCCTTTACCAAGGATGTGGAGATATCTGTATTTTATGGATATCATTTGAGCTGGGCATTGAGAAAGGATAGAAGGATGCGTAAGATTATCAAATAAATAGATCAAGTTGAATTTGTGAAACAACCAAAGGCACACACCATGGGGAAGGAGACAAGTAGTTTTGTGTATTAAGACTTCAGAATACAGAACATCAAGTGAGAGGAGCAGCAACAAATAATTACCACACTAATAAGTGAGGCAGAGCATATCTCAAGCAATTGAATGAAATGTTAAGGAGTTTGGGGAAAACAAAAAAAATGTTTTCCAGAAGTAATGAAAGGAGGGTTCACTTGTTCAAGTATATATTATAGAAAATTAAGGTTGGTAGCAAAAATTATATTGCAAGTGTTTAAGTGAGATGGTCTTAAAGTCTAGGATATTTAAGAGTCATTTGGTAAGTATACTAAAGTGAAGCTTCTGGATTCTCACTCTGTGTAGTGCAGCTCAGAGATCTATATTTTTGATGAGCATCCAAGGTGATGCAGTAAGTTGTTCATGAGATGTCTTTTCAGGCATTTATGGAACAAGTTTGAGAAAAAGTACACTAAGGCATTGGCTTACTAAGGTAAGTACACTAAGGCTTACTAAGGTAAGTAGAGGCAGTAAGTGTAGGAAAAAAATAATCCAAGAAGTTGGGGTTATAGGAAAGAAAAGAGAATGGTTAAAAATATGAACTCAGATTCATACTTTGTAGATTTGCATCCTGGCTCTGCCAGTCATTTCTTTGGGGTCTTTGGCAAATCATTCTGCACATCAGTGTCTCTACAACTAGAACAAGAACAGTCACAGCATCTAGCTCAGGGATTTTACGACCCTTATGTCATCATTAGATGTAAAGTGCTTTGACTAATTCCAGGAGCATAGTAATTGTTCAGTATATTTTAGCAATTGTTACTATTGCTGACATTGTTGACAAAATAGCAGGATAAAAATATATTATTTTAAAATGTGCAGAGAATCTGCCTAGGGGATAAAGAAAAGATGCATAATGCAAAAATCCACTCTTGACTCAGGATCTCCAAGTACCAGAGATAAATGTAATAGAAGAAACAGGTGGGGCATACCTTGCTGAGGAAGAGAGAATGATACATTTTAGAAGCAGAAAAAAAGAGCGAAAGATATAAACTTCAAAAAGTATCCTTATCGTCCAAACCTCTGTGCACTAAGTTCCTAGGAACAAATGAGAAAGTTCTCTATAGAATTACCCTCAGCTTTCTTTGTAATAATAAAAAGATAATAATTCGCCCCTAAAGGTGTTCCAATTTTGTCCTCTTTCATTACTGTAAGTCCCTCAATGTCAGCAGGTATTTTTTCATATTTCATTGAGAAGTTCAAGAGGAATCTGAAGTATATGTGTACTTCCTCAGATTTTATGCGTTCTATTACAGTATCTCTGGTTTCTTATGGATTCTCCACACCCTTACTCTGTCATGATGTATGCTGTCTCTCCCTTTTTATCTCCTTTGGGATGCCTAGCTCCATCAATTTCTCCTATTTTCTCATATCTTTAATTTATCTATTTTCATTTCTTTCTTTTCATCCATTTTCTTCCATTTCTACAAATATTGTAACTCAAAAGCAGTATCTTTTTCTCAAAGATCTTTATAAATTGCTATATTATATTTTCTTCTTTTGACAACAAATATTTTGATGATTACTGATAACCAATGCTTTCTCAGTCATTTAATCAAAATGGTTTTATTGAATATTCTTTCTTCCTGATCTTTCTATATAGTTTGATATTTTTGACCCCATTTATCATTTTGAAACTCTCTCACTTGTTATTTCTATGTTCTCTACCTAGTCCTTTGGTTTTGTTTCTCCTCATAGTTTATTTAAGCATTGAACATAAGCATTCTCTATATTTTTGCATTTTATGTTTTGCTATTTTTTCTCATTTCTGTAATATCATCCTATTTTTTTTGTGGCTACAAATATGATCTTAACTCAGGTGACTTTCAAATCTGCAGTTTCTGTTGGACATCTTTACTGGGATGTCACATAGGCAGCTCAGATTTATCCTACATGGAACTCAACATCACCCCAACCTACATTCCTCTCCCATGTCTGACTGAGCTCTTTCTCACTGTGTTCTCCAAGTTACTTGGATTTAAAATTTAGATATAAATATTTGTCCCCTCTCAGTTTGCCCATAACTGTTTCTAAATGTTTTTATTTCCTTTAAATTTTATCTTAGTAAATTTTTTCATCTTTTCTCTCCTAAATATCATGGCTACAATTCTATTTTATATTCTATGAGATGTCACATATAGTTGAGGACATCATGTGCTACACAATTTAAGGGTGACATTCACATGGAATATGATGTGAATAGTGTTCCATAGTGTTTTGCACTGTAAAATCTGCAGAAATATGTGCAACTTTCCTGTAAACCCTCACTGCACAAACCATCGAGAAAAACACACAGCCAGTTTTATAACTTTAGTCTTTCATTTGAACTAAACCACACTACAACTTAAGTTTCCTAGAGTTTAGTTCCAGTCATACCATTCTCCCACTTTAAAATTTTCAGTGGCTTTGTCATATCTTACTGAAGAAAGCACTAAATCCTTAATGTTGTAATAAAGATCTTTGTCAAAATGGCCCCAACTTCCATCTGAGACACAAAAATGTATCTTGTGCTGTTTGAAACACAACTGTTTTTTAAAACATTGCCATAAATTAATTAAGATATATTTAAAATTTCAGATATAAGCTGGTTACTATTTCAAATTGGAAGTAATTTAAGTGCAAAAACACTATTTTAGGTATCTAAGGAAGTGTAAAAATAACATAACACAAAATAAAAGTAATAAAAAATAAAACATTGGATGAGTGTGAGTGTAACGTTTTAAACAAAGTTTTGTGTTATAGCTAGAATTAGATTTATGTTAGATTTGATGGTGAGGTTTAGGTATGGCTTTCGGTGAAGTAATGTGTTGATGATGTTGAAGGATACTGTTTTGGTTATATTGGGTTTAGAGTTAGGGTTCAGTTTAGGTATATAGGTAGGGTTAGGGTTTAGGTTGGGGTTAGGTTTACATTCTAGGTTAAGGTTAGTATTACATTTAGTTCTAGGGTTGGGTTTAGTGTGAGAATTAGCGTGAGTCTGCCATTGACATTTGAGGGTTAGGATTTGGGTGAGGAAGAGTGTAATAGGTAGGGTTAGAGTTATAATTTGGTTTAATGTTAGGTTTAGAATTAGTTAATGTTTAGGGAAGGCAAGAGTTAAGGTTAGGATTAGGAAAAAAAAAAAACTTTGTAAAGTTGGGAAACCAGTACAGTTCTTGAGTTTCAGTACTAAGAATTCATGGTGCTTCCTTGTTATAGTAGAAAAATATTCATGTTAAAAATTATTCATGGCCCTTGTTAAAGACAGGAAGGCAGATTTTAGTCCACGGGACTACTACAATGGGGATTTGCAAGAAGGGAGAAAGATCAGCTCAACCCAGAATACAATAAGGGCAAGTGGAGATTTGTAGTCAAGGAGCAGAGTAAGGGTTAGTGGATGGAAATTTACTAAGAGGAAACATTAAGGCTAGGGGGATTCTAGCTAGACAAACAAAACAGATTTTTTTTTCTTGCTGAATGTAGATCAGGGTAGTAAAGAAGGAATTTGAACAGATATCAAGGTTGGGGGATTTTTCTAAAGTGATCCAGCAGAATTATTATTAAAACTGGGCTAAAGTGGCCAAGGGCAGAGCCCGAGGTCAGGAACCTGACTATAGTTAGATTAAGGAGAGGGTCTTTATCACCTTCTAGACTATTACCACTGGACTGGATAGGCAACAGCTCTAAGAATCTGTACAACTCAGTTAAAAATATCACTCTCTAAAAGGAAAGAATATTATAAATTCTCTAATATTTGGGGGCCACTTCACAGTCATCTCCTTCACTGAAACTCTCCTGGATCTCCTTAACAGATTGTGGCTCCTTTTTCTCTGAATGCCCTATAACATGAACATATTTTGTCAAACATTATATTTATTTATTTTTATATAATTATCTGTATCAATAATGTTACAGAAAAACTGTTACAGAACAGAACAAGGGGGGCCTGAGACAATATACTATTATTGAAAGAAGGCCCTGGGTCCGTTATGTCTGCCGCCAGAGGAAAGACATCTCTCAATGCTAGAGATTCGTGAAAAGGAAAGTAAATGTTTATTTAATGCTATACTAACTTAAAGTAGTGACCTAATGTCTTCATCAAAAATCTTAAAGTCCCTTAAAACACCCACAAACAGACACAGTCCTTCCTTCCTTCCCCCTTTGCCCAGTCCAGAGTACCGTATCTCAGGAAAGGAAATAGAAGTCCATGGCTCAGACAGTCCTCTGGTTCTTCCCAGTTAGTACTCCATCTCGACTGGGAGACCTCCCTGGGTTCCCGGCACCCTCGGCTGAGTCGCCGGGATCTCTGCTAAAACCAGGTGGTGGTTCCCCTTCTAAAGCTGTGGGGGTCCCCACTCTGTCCAGGCCTCGTGGTTCTCCCTCTCAGGGCTGCGGGAAGGGGAGAGTCCCCACTCTGCCAAAGCCGCGTGGTTCTCTTTCCTAAAGCAGCACGGTTCTCTCTGGGATACAGGAGTCCCCACTCTGCCAAAGCCGCGTGGTTCTCTTTTCTCTCAGGGCTGCGCATGGCTCTCCTTCCTAAAGCAGCATGGTTCTCTCCTAATGGCCGCCAAGTCTGGGTTTTAAATCCCCGCGGCCAATCTTCCTCTGCAGCCTCATTTCCGACTCCTCCCACACTCGGCTTCACCTGCCAGAACTTGTATCCTTCCAGCTTTACTGGGCTGCCATCTTGAGTCTGGGTGGGTGTGGCCCCATGTCCAGGAGCCAATCTTCTCCGAGCTCCCACGCAGGTGCTGTAGCTTGGGGGATCTGTCCCCAGTCACATCTTGGTGGGAAAGTTACTTCCATTCCCCTGGCTCAGAAATGATCACAGCTATTTAACATATCTAAGCGACCAGCTAAAGGCTATAGATATGTTAAGTGACCACGCCAGAGGGTAGCTGCAAGGCTGTTGCTATGCAAAACAGCTCTCAATGGCCCTGCTCCATTTGTCCCTTCCCCCAACCCACACCCTGGGTGGGGGGATGGAGACATCTTAAAATCTCCTGGACACCTTAAGTTCCAGACCCCATTTCAAATGTCCATTTGGGGTCCCCCCTCTTGGCTGCACCCTGTAACAATAATACACATTCTAACTCATTTACTTTTTTAGAGAACATTCTATTGCCTTACTTGTCTTTGATTTATACCTTTCAAATAGCAGGTACAATAATATCTGCCTTAAAATCAGTCTCAGCTAATAATTGTTAAGAGTAAAATGAATTAAAATTATTATACCTTGAATTATTTTATTACTAAAATTTCTTTGGATTACAGAAGAGATTCATTCTCTCTTCCCCTGACTGTCTCCCACTCAGAACACCTCTTATAAAGTCTTGTGATGCTGCATCAGAAAATATTCTAGGGATAAAAATCAGCTTCATCAGGTATCCTTTTACTTGACCTTCAGACTTTCTCCTTAAGTATAATCCTACACATTTTCAATTCAATGCGATCTTAGAGTGCACTCGATATACACTATTGATGCTTAGAATCTGAGGTATAACATTTTGGGTTAAAAAATAGACACTTAATTACACTGCTTGATGCCCGATTATCCAAGACAATGATTTGCATTTCTATTGAATTTATCATTTTTAAAACCCGGAGGTACAATATTTTTACCTACTATCTCTGTCTTATGGGAAAATTTACATATTTGACTAAATCTTCAAATTTTGATGAAATTTAAATTAATTTACTTACTAAAATCTTTTTTAATATGCTTAGTCATTTGTTTGTTTAAATTTAGGTGAAAAAAATCAAAAAGAATAATCAGCTAAAAAACAAAGAATTTTTAAAAATATTTTATTTATTTATTTTTTAGAGAGAGAAGGGAGGGAGATAGAGAGAGAGAGAAACATCAATGTGCGGTTGCTGGGGGTTGTGGCCTGCAACCCAGGAATGTACCCTGACTGGGAATCGAACCTGGGACACTTTGGTTCCCAGCCCATGCTCCATCCACTGAGCTACGCCAGCCAGGACACAAAGAATATTTTTACAAATTGATTATTGTAACTCAGTAAAATTTGTCAGAGTTAGGTAGACGTAGATAAAAAATGCATTACTGAGATTAGATATGCACAGTAATTGTATAAAAAGGATAAGGAATCAATGTTACTGATAAATAATGTATTTTTTTACATAAAAATAAATGTGTCTGAGGTTGATTTAGGGTTAAGAAAGAAATTAAATTAAGGCAAGATTGGTTGTAGTTACCATCACATTGTTGTGCTTCCAATTTAAATATAACGAGAAAATTCAAAGGAAAAGAAGGGCTGCTGTGTCCCACAGATTCAGCTTGTAAGATGCCAGTAGTATGTCATTATGTTAATGAACTTTGGGGACTGATTTGACAGCATCACTGAGGTGCTAAAACATAACTTTTAATTGTTTCATTCTATGGCAAGAAATGCCCAGTAAATTATTGCTATACATTAGTGCTTAGATGTTGTTAAAATGCACAAGTAAATGCTGAGTGAGTATAAAGATCTCTGATAAGTAGTTCACTCTATTTACATAGTAATTTTTCAGTAAGTGTTTTGACATTAAATGAATGCCATCTGTAAAGCTTGTGGAAATCTGGAGTTACTATAGAAACAGATATAGGGGAGACCTCAAGGGAGACCCCCACAAATACAAACTGTGGGATTTTTTTCCCCTTAATTCTCTGTTCCTTTACCCAGCTTCTTGGGTTTAGTCTGTCATTAATGTCCTATGAGTGAAATTTTCAAAGTGCTTTGCAGGGATTATTTTTCAATCACTACGCAATTTAAAATTGAGTAAACACCATCAGGCCCATTCACTTATGCAAGGACTCATGATTCTAATTGCTGTTCCCTAAGTATTATATATTGTTTGCACAAAATAGCAATGCTTCGCCTTCAGATAATCAGTTCAATGACAGCTGCAATGAGTCTTCCTCCTACCATTCAGTGTCAGGTGCATCCTCACAGCTTTTCTTTCTCCCTTTTGTGAGAACTAATTATCTCAGTCTTCTGAGCCTAATATTTATGCTGAAGCATCTGTGTTCTGTAAGACTATGTTGCAGGAAGGAACCTGAATTTCTTCTGTTAGGATTTTACCCCTGGTTTTCTTCTGTTTTATCACCTTTTCCTTGCCAGTACTGTGAAGGAAGTAAGGCTACTTTTCATGTACATTTCAGAGAAATATTAGTGAGATAACAGATGCACTTCAGAATTTCAGTGGCTTAACACAACAGGCATTTACTTCTCACAGGTGAATTGATTTGTTAATTTATTCATCCATTTATTCTCTCATTCATGTAACCAAAATAATTTTTTTTCATTACTATTAGGTCATCTCCTGGGGATGGGTGCAAGGGAATTCAGTCAGGTGCATTTCATTCATGCCAAAAGAAACCAATACAAACCGTATTAACAAAAAGCTCTTCACTCATTTAGTAGGAACATTTATGATATCCCAAGTATAGTGCTATATCATTCCAAACATTATCTCAGTTATTCAACTAGAGATAATAACTTTATTCATATTCTTTCTTTAAGAAATGAAATCAGAGTGGAGATCCAAGATAACAGAGGAGTAAGTGGAAGCTGTACTAATCTCTTAATCTCTTTAGGAAGCTACAAGAACCAATCTGGAAATTACAAAAAAAAGTGTAGAGAAAGCACCCTGAATAACCAACTGAAAATTAGCTGGAGAGAAGCCTCATAACCAAGGACAGAGAGAGGAAACCACTTCACCACAACATGACTTGTAGGAAAGTTAGAGTAGGCATGAGAGGGCTGTCTGGGTTCCTATGTATGGCAGCTAAAGGTCTGGGGGGATATTTCATCAGTCAGGGGTTTCTCCTGAGAACTCTGGGGTTCTAAACCCCAAGCTGGACTCCCCAGCCTACAGCACCAGAGCTAGAAAGGAAACCAGATAACATCCAGCTGTGAACATCAAGGTTTCTGTCTTCCAAGGAGACATGGCTAGAAATGCAGAAAGCCTCTTAAAGCGCCAACACACAAAATTTCGTTTGCAGCTACTTAAGCTGGTCTCCAGCAGAGGGAGGGTGGATGGACTAGAGATGCTTGAGGAGAATCTGGGTTTGGCTCTGGGGAAAGAACTGAAGGGACAGCCACCAGGATCCCTGTGCTGAGAAAATCATGTACTGCAGAAGCCGTCTTTCTCAAGTACAACACTCCTCTCTAAGTGGCATCAGCCTGAGGGAAAACAATAGCCCCACCCATAGGAATTACTCTGCTCCACCCTGTGGAACTCAAGCAGGACTGCTGACTATAGTTTAAGACTATATCACTGATTAGTTTAAAAACTAAGGCTGAAAATACAAAGAAGCAACTAAAATGGGAAGCCAAAGAAATAGACCCCAAATGAAAAGAAGATAATTCTCCAGAAGAACCAGATAAAATGGAGAGAAGCAATTTATCAGACAGAGAGTTTAGAGTAATGATTATAAGGATACTCAACAGCATGAAAAAAAGACATAGAAAACATTAAAAAAGGGACTAGTCAGAAATAAAGAATATAATATCTGAAATAAATAATACAATGGAAGAAATAAACAGTAGGTTAAATGAAGCAGAGGATCAAATCAGTGATTTGGAAGGCAAGGTAGAAAAAAAACAAAGCAAAACAGAAAAAAAAAATTAAAAAATGAGAAGAGCTTAAGAAATAATTTGGATAACGTGAAGTGTAGCATCATCCTCATAATACCAGAAGAAGAGAGTGAGCAAGGGATTGAGAACATATTTGAAGAAATAATGATTGAAACTTCCCTAATCTGGTGAAGGAAAAGGATACCCAAGTCCAAGAAGCTCAAAGAGTCCCAAATAGTTTAGACCTACACTGACACATCATAATTAAATAACAAGGCTTAAAGACAAGGAGAAAAGCCAAAAAGCCACGAGAGAAAAACAGGTAATTACCTACAAGGGACCATCAATTAGGCTGTCATCTAATTTCTCAAACAAAACATTTAGGCCAGAAGGGAGTGGTGTGAAATATTAAAGGTGATGAAAAGCAAGGACCTACAACAAAGGCTATTTTACCCAGCAAGGCTATCATTTAAAATTGAAGGAGAAATAAGGAGCTTCCCAGACAAGGAAAAGCTAAAGGAGTGTGTAAATACCAAACTAGTACTGCAACATATGTTAAAGGACTTGCTCTAAGAAGAAGAAAAAGAGAAAGAAAAAAAGAGAAGAAAATATTCTAACAATAAAGTGGCACTAAACATGTACTATCAATAATCATCTTAAATGTAAATGGCTTAAATGCTCCAACCAAAAGACAGAGGGTAGCTGGATGGATAAGAAAACAAGACCTGTATATATGCAGTTTCCAACAGACCAATATTAGATTGAAGAATACAGACAGACTAAAAGTAAAGGAATGGAAAAAAATATTTTATGCACATGGAAAATAAAAAGAAAGCTGGGGTAGTTGTACTTATATCTGATAACCTAGACTTTAAAACTAAGGCTATAGTGAGAGACAAAGAAGGACACTACATAATGATAAAGAGAACAATCCAACAAGAGGATCTATCCCTAGTGAACATTTATGCACTCAACATAGAAAACCTAAATATGTGAAGTGAATCTTGATGGACATAAAGGGAGAGATCAACAGAAATACAGTCTTAGTTGAAGATTTTAGCATCCCATTGACTTCAGTGGATAGATCTTCCAGACAGAAATCAACAAGGAGACAGCAGCCTCTACGAACACACTATATCAAATGGACTTAACTGATATCTTCAGAGCATTTCACCCCAAAACAGCAGAATATACATACTTTTCAAATGCACATGGGGCATTTTGTAGGATAGACTACATATTACAGTACAAAATAGATCTCACCAAATTTAAGATTGAAATTATATCAAGCATCTTCTCTGATCACAATGCTGTGAAACAAAATTAATCATAAGAAGAGCACAGAAAAACATGCAGAAACGTGGAAGCTAAATGACATGTTATTAAACAATGAATGGGTCAACAACAAGATCAAAGAAGAAATCAAAAGACACATTGAAATAAATAAAAATGAGAACACCACAATCCAAATTCTATGGGACACTGGGAAATCAATCCTAAGAGGGAAATTCATGTGATTACAAGCCTATCTCAAAAAACAAAAATAAAAAGTTCAAATAAACAATCTATTTCACACTTAAAGGTAATTGAAAAAGAACAAAAAACAAAGCCAAAGGTGAGGAGAAAGAAGGAAATAATAAAGATCAGAACAGAAATAAACAAAATAGAGCCTAAAGAAGGATACAAAAGATTAATGAATCCAAGAGCTGGTTGTTTGAAAAAAAATAAACAAAATTGACAAACCTTTAACCAGACTCATCAAGAAAAAAAAGAGAGAGTAGCCAAATAAGTAAAATAAGAAATGAAAGAGGAGATGTAATAACTGACACAAAAGAAATACAAAGGATTGTAAGAAAATATTATGAACAACTAGTAAAATTGAAGCAGCAAACAAAAAACTCCCAACATATAAAAGCCCTGGACCAGATGGCTTTACAGATGAATTTTATCAAACATTCCTAGAAAAACTAACACCTCACCCTCTGTTTATTTCATAAGATATAAGAGGAGGGAAGGCCCCTAAACTTATTTATGAGGCCATCATTATCCTAACTCCAGATAAAGCCAGATAAAGACTCTACAAAGAAATAAAATTATAGGGCAATATCCTTGATGAACATAAACATTACAATCCTCAACAAAATATTAGCAAAACAAATGCAGCAATGCATCAAGAATATCATACACCATGATGAAGTGGGATTTGTTCCAGGAATGCAGGTTGGTACAACATTCACAAATCAATAAATGTGATTCACCACATAAACAAAACGAAGCATAAAAACCACATGATCATATCAATAGATGCAGAAAAAATATTTGATAAAATCTCCAGCACCCATTAATGATAAAAAGTATCAGCAAAGTGGGTTTAGAGGGAATATACCTAAACATAATAAAGTCCATATATGACAAACTCACTGCCAGCATCAAACTCAATGAGCAAAAACTACAAGCATTGCCCTTAAAATTTGGAATAAGATAGGGATGTCCACTTTCACCTCTCTTATTTAACATATTACTGGAAGTCCTAGCCACAGCAATCAGACAAGAAGAAGAAATAAAAAGCATCCACATTGGAAAGAAAGAAGTAAAACTATCTTTATTTGCAGATGACATGATACTGTACATAGAGAACCCCAAAGATTCCACCAAGAAACTACTAGAACTGATAAGCAAATTTGGCAATGTAGCAGGATACAAAATTAATATCCAGAAATCAGTTGCATTTTTATGTGCCAATAATGAACTAAGAGAAAGGGAGATTAAGAAAACAATCCTACTCATATTACTACAAAAAGAATAAAATACTTAAGAATAAATCTAACCAAGGATGTAAAAGCCCTGTACTCAGAAAATTATAAGACACTAAAGAACAAAATAGAAGATACAAATTAACGGAAGCACATACCGTGTCATGGATAAGAAGAATTAACATCATAAAAATGTCCTTACTACCCAAAGCAACCTACATATTCAACACAATTCCTATCAAGATTCCAATAATGTATTTCACAGAACTAGAAGAAATATTTCAAAAATTTACACAGAACCACAAAAGTAACCACATAGCAACAGTGATCCTGAGAAAAAAATAACAAAGTTGGAGGAATCACACTACTTAATATCAAACTATAATATAAGGCCATAATATAAGGCCATAGTAATCAAAGAGCATGGTACTTGCATAAAAACAGACACATAGATCAATGGAATAGAATAGAGAGCCCAGGAATAAACCCACACCTGTATAGTCAGTCAATTAATATTCAACAGAAGCAGCAGCAAATACAATGAACTAAATTTAGTTTGTACAACATATGGTGTTGGGAATATTGGACAGATACATACAGAAACATGAAACCAGACCACCTTAACTCCACACACAAGAATAGATTCAAAATGGATCAAAGACTTAAATGTTAGGCTTAATACCATAAAAGTCCTAGAAGGAAACAAAGGCAGCAAAATCTCGGAATTTGTTCTTTGCAATATTTTATTGGATATATCTCCCCAGGAAAAGGAACAAAAGACAAAAACAAACAAATGGGACTACATCTAAATAAAAATTTTGCATAGCAAAGGAAATCATCAACAAAATAAAAAGACAACCCACAGAATAGGAGAGCATATCTGGCAATGCATCTGATAAGGTAGTAATATCCAAAATTTATAAAGAACTTACAAAACTCAACATGAAAAATAAAACCTAGTAAAAAAAGTTGGCAAAGAACCTGAATAGACACTTCTCCAAATAGGACATACAGATGGCCAATAGTTATATGAAAAGATGGATCAATGTCACTAATCATCAGAGAAATGCATATTTAAACCACAATGAGATATAATCTCACACCTGTCAAAATGGCTATCATCAATAAATCAACAAATGAGTGCTGGCAAGGATGTGGAGAAAAGGGAACCCTTTTGTCCTGTTGGTGGGAATGCAGACTGGTTTAGCCACTGTGGAAAGCAGTATGGAGATACCTCAAAAAATAAAAAATGGATCTGCTCTTTGATCCAGCAATTCCACTTCTTTTTTTTAAAGATTTTATTTATTTATTTTTAGAGAGGGAAGGGAGGGAGATAGAGAGAGAGAGAGAAACATCAATGTGTGGTTGCTGGAGGCCATGGCCTGCAACCCAGACATGTGCCCTGACTGGGAATCGAACCTGAGACACTTTGGTTTGCAGCCCATGCTCAATCCACTGAGCTATGCCAGCCAGGGCTACCAAATATATATATTCTAAAATATATCTGAAAGAACTCAAAACACTAATTTGAAAGAACATAAGCACCCTTATGTTCATTACAACAACAATCAGACAGTAACCAGAGGGGAGGTGGGAGGGGAAAATGGGGGGAAGGATTTTCAGGAACTACTATAAAGGACACATGGACGAAAACAAGAGGGGTGGAAGCAAGGGAGGGAGGTGGGTTTGGCTGGGTCTGGGGTGAATACAGACAACTGTAATTGACTAACAATAAAATGATTAAAAAATAAATTGTCAAGATGTGGAAGCAGCCCAAGTGTCCATCAGTGGGTGAGTGGATAAAACAACTATGGGACACTTACACAATCGAATACTACTGGGCCATAAAAAATATAAAAAATTTACCCTTTGTAACAGTATGAATGGACCTGGACAACATTATGCTAGGTGAAATATGCCAGTCAGAGAAAGACAAATACCATATGATTTCACTTATATGTGGAATCTAATGAACGAACTGAACTAACAAGGAAAATGGAGACAGACTTACAGATGGAGAGAAGGATGACAGCTAGTGGCAGGGTAAGTATTGCAAAAAAAGGAGAAAGGACTTGGACATGGACAATGGTGAGGTGATTGCTGGAGGAGGGGCACATAAAAAGAACTAACTGGTAATGAAACAATACAATAAAGGAAAAAAGAAATGAAATCAGATGTAGTAATTATGAGTTCTGAGTGTTAATTCCTTGATTTACCATTTTCAATCAAAAGTAGTTTTTTAATACAAATAAAAGACCTGCTACGCATCTCCATAATACTAAACACTTAAAAAGGAAGAGACACTGTCCTCTAAGATTATTTTTATGCTTCAAGGTAAGTACCTGAATGTGTTTTTCTGAAGGATCATTAGTGAAAATAAATCATTGTCCATCAGGGCTATGTGCTCAGTCCTGCAAGTTAACCTCTTAGATCCTTGCAGATACATGTTAGCATCTTGGCTTTTAAAGTCTTTGCACTTTACATGACACCACATCCATTTTCCAGATATTGGATAGAGTCCTTGGGATCCTTTTCTTCTTCTTTGATTATGCAATTTGTTCAACACATAAAGTTTTTTATTGCTCTTTCCATATTATATAAGAAGAAATCACATACACAGTATATGAAAGCTTAAATCTTAAAGTATTTTCAAAAAGCTATAGACATTCTATTTAAACCAATGGCAGCTCAATATTTTAGAGTCTGGACTATATATGTTTACTTATTGGACTGGACTTTGTATTATTTGGAATAATCAGTATATCAGTATGTTTTACAATGCCTGGGGATTACCAGCTCTAAACCATTTCAATATATGTCTAACACTGGATGTATTTACTACTATCTTGGGATAGATGAATTGTTGAGCTGAAGTCAATTAAGTAATTGTAAAATGGGATATATGTTTCCCATACAGAGCAGAGGGGCACTGACAATAAATGATAATAAAAAGCCCTTTCACCTAAACTCAGTTGACTTAAAAACAAACTTGTCTAAAATTTGTTATTAAAAAACATTTCACTAAATTGTTCACATGAAAATTGTTCCTAATGACTAATTCATTTAAAATTTAACCTTTTTTGGGGGGTGCTTGGTATTTTTGTTACATTTTTATAAATTAGTTATTATATGAATTCAATAATTTAAAAATTAAATTTTTATCAAGAGCTATGAACCAATATCTTTCAAACTGTATTCATATAATCAAAGTGCTATATGAGCTCCAGGGCTTAGGAGTATCTTGGTTAATGTCTTCATGAAAATGGACTCCTTACCATAATGTGTTGAGAAATTTTGTTAGGAATATGAATTTGAAGAAGAGTCTGTATCAGTCACGATATTCCAGGTTATGCTGTGGCAATCTTCTGATATCTCAGTGTCTTACATAACCAGAGATGTATTTTTAAATCACACTACATATATGCCATGTGTCCTTGGGCAATTGTATTCCATGTTGTCCACATTTGGGGACTTCTCATGACCAAAGCCCTATCATCTGGATTTGTTGGTTTTTACTGCTACATGGGAAGATGGAGAACTGCACACCAGCTTTTAAAATATCTGTCTGAGTAGGGCCTGATAGCTCAGGGTTTAGAGCACTGGTCTTGTAAATATCTGCCTAAAAGAGGCACTTTCCTTTCTCACATGTTTTATTGGGCAACAGAAGTCACATGGCCATGTTTAACTTTCAGGGACAGAGATTTAATTGTAGTTCTACCATGTGCCCAGAGTAAAGATAATAATATTAGTAATATTAGTGAGGACTATCAATATCTGTTGCAAGATTATTAAAGAAAAAGAGAAAGAAGGAGATGGGGGAAGGGAAACAGAGAAGGGAGGGAGGGCGGGAAACAGGGAAGAAAGGATGGAGGGATGAAGGGAGGTGGGAGGAGGGAAGGTGAGAGAGAGAGAGAAAGAGAATATGAAACAGGACAGGAAGGAATGGAAATGAGGAAGAAAGAAAAAGCCTGCTTTAAATAAAATGTGCACCTATTACCTATGTTGTGACTGTGAGGCACATGTGTGTCTTTTAATAGCAATACATATAAATGTCAGAACACACAAAATTTACAGGGTCTGTTAGAAAAGGTTTTACAGATAATGATTCAAGTGTGATCTTGAAGGCACAATGTAGGGATTTAGCAGGCAGGAAGAGTGGTTAAAGGGATTCTAGGCATGCGTTTAGCATGGCCAACAACATAGAGACAACAAAGGAGACAGTGATTCAGAAACTAAAGATGGCTTTTTTTATTTACTTAGTTTTGAAATAAATGGATGATATACGTTGGATTTTCAGTCTTCAAATATTTACTCCTCTCTTCTTCAGCTGTGGGACAAATAGGCCTTTCTGTATACTTCATATATTTTTAGGCTTGACCACTGACTTTTCTAGCCAATGGGATATAGGTGGAATTGACAAGATGTTAATTATGACCTTTGCCATTAGAAGGTGTCAGGTGTTTCTGTTTACCCACTGGCAGTATCTGTCCTCTACATAAAAAGAATATGCCCAGACAACTGATGTTTCCCAGCCTGGGGCAGCAGAGACATGTAAAGCAAAGCTGACCTAGCTAAACACCAGACACATGGCAAACCTCCTGGTCTGTAAAGGGGGTAATAGGTGTTTATCACTTTTCTGAATTTTGTATGTGGTGTTATATAGCATTATTGTATCAGTAGGTGACTAATGTAATACAACACACTGGCATTTTAAGTTTTGTAAGACTGAGTTGAGTGAATAACTTATTAAATAATAAAAATAACATTATTTTAAAAATCAAATATGTTAACTGAAAAAACTGAATCTGGCTTTATTCTTTTGCATGTGACTTTCTAATTTTTCTAGCACAGCTGGTCCTAGAATTTTAATTTTTTAGGAGGTTTTTGATGGTTGTTTCAATTTCTTCACTATCTAAGTTAGTCTATTTAGATTGTTTCAGTTCTTCATGAGTCAGTCTAGGAAAGTTATAATTTCTAAGAATTGTGATTTCTTACAGGTTATCAAATTTAGTGGCAATATAGCCTCTAATAATTCTTGAATGGTCATTGTATTTATGTGGTGTGTATTATAAAAATAAAAATAATAAACAAAAAAGCTACTGTATAATGAAAGAAACTGTCAACAAACCAAAGATAATCAAATTAATGGAGAATATATTTGAAAACAAGACCTCTTATAAGCAGCTAATATTCAAAAATATATAAAGAGCTCATACATCTTAACAACAACAAAAAACAAACAAAGAAACATCAATTTAAAAATGAGCAGAGGATCTGAACACTTTTTCCGAAAAGACACACAAATGACCAACAAATGTGTGAAAAGATATTCAACCTCATTTGGTGTAAGGAAAATGCAAATCAGTACCTCATAACTGTTAGAATGTCTATTATTAATATGATAAGAAATAACAAGTGTTGGAGAGAATGTGGAGAAAAGGAACCCCTCATACTTCACTGGTAGGAATGTAAACTGGTGCAGCCACTATGGAAAACAATATGGAATTTCCTCAAAAAACTAAAAATGGAACTGCCTTTTGACCCAGCAATTCCACTGCTTAGGGATTATACCCTAAGAATCCTGAAACACTAATTCAAAAGAACCTATGCTCCCCAATGTTCATAGCAGTAAAATTTACAATAGCCAAGTGCTGGAAGCAACCTAGGTGCCCATCAATAAATAAGTGGATCAAAAAACTGTGGTGCATTTACACAATGGAATACTACTCAGCAGAAAGAAAGAAGGAGCTCCTACCCTTTGCGACAGCATGGATGGATCTGAAGAGCATTATGCTAAGTGAAACAAGCTAGGCAGTGAAAGACAAATACCATATGATCTCCCCTCTAAGTGGGACCTAATCAACAAAACAAAAAAGCAAGCAAAATATAACCAGAGACATTGAAATTTAAAAAAAAAAAACCTGATAATTTTTGGTAACCACCGTGCCTGGTATCAGAAGCTGAGACCTCCGCCTAGGCTAAGGCTAAGGGAACGCCCTTGGAACCCTAAGCCAGCAAGGAGACAAAAGCTTATCTCCCTGGCAGGAATGCTGCTTCTGCTGCTTTATTCATAACTGAACCCCAAAAAGCTTGGTCGGTTAGCCAAAGACGGGTAAGATTCCTCACGGGGGGAATGATCTAAGACAGGCACGATCACTTTGGGAGGCCCCCCAAAAGAAGGACTTGGGGGGCTACAGCAAAAGGGGGTGATGGACCCTCGCTCCTCGGCTTTGACATAGTCTGAGTTCTCATCGTCTGGGAGAAAATCTTCTTATCTCTTGGTTGCCTTAGTTCCCTTCCTCCACCTAAGCCTGAAACAATGACAGGGTGGTGCAGCTCTGTGCTGAAAAGGGCGGATTCCCCGGGTGATCAGGCCTAAGAAAGAATATGTAAATTACTGTGAAACCTTCTTTGTTTAGAATTCTCTCAGTTGAATGAGAGGGGTCCAAGGAGGAAGTCAGTTTGTTTCTCAAAGTCTTACAGCTCTTTGACCCTGACTCAATAGACTGGCAGAGTTCCTTGTTTTCTATAGTTCCTTACTTCCCCTAATGAGTACTGTACTTTACCTGAATTATTGTACAAAATGAGCCCAATAAAAGCAGGTATGGATGGTAAATCTGGGCGCTCCCCACTGGGGGGGTGGCTATTTCTTCCCTACTTCCCCACAGAAACTAGTCTGTCTCTGTGCATGTAGTTTTTTCTCGTGTGTTTATCGTCGAGCCATCTGCAGCATTCCGTGGTCACTGCTGGCCGGGGACCCACACAACACCTTTTTTCTTTCTTCAACTAATCAATTACTGATATTTATTAAAATTTGTTTAGATTTTATTGCCTACAGGGAGCCTTCCCTGATCATCTGAGACATGTATCTCTTACTTATGTGCTAATTACACCATTTGTTTCAGCCCCTTTTTATTTTTATTACATGATTGAACATGTTTGGCTTTTATTACTATACCCTCAATGTGAAATAAAATACATGTAACAATATGTCTCTGATTTTCCCAGGCATTTCTCTCCTGGTTAAATATGAAATAAAATACTTATATTTTCATAATTTGGAAATTCCTTTCTTACCCTTCTCTGCTATCTGCACTCTCTACCTTATATCTATTTGCATTAATATGCAAATTTTTGGCCTCACCAAATAGTTTACGTGGGAACATAAATTCGCTTAAATATATTACATATGGAAAAAATAGTGGCTATTCTCTAAAATTATATATCAGATAACATTTTTAGGGAGGACCAATACAATATTTAAAGACTATGCTCTAATGGGTATTAAAATTATTTATATTATTATTATTATTATAAACTATAACTTATTCTGTACCTTTACCTCCCTCTTTTCTTTATATCCTTTTTTATATCCTTTTATATACCCCTCTTTTTTTATATCCTTTTCTCTTGTCTTTCTCTATATTCTTCACATTCTCCTGTTTATTCTTTTTCTGTCACTGTCTTCATCATTGTTGTCATCATCATCATCATCATCATGTACATATGGATGACCTAGGGTTGCAAACTCGAGTATCTAAACAGGCCAGGATGGGAATGTATGTGCATAAAGCCAATTTGTGCATGAGATGAAAGGCACTAAACTTCTTGATAAGGTACTAGACACTGTCTTTTGAGTCATATTACATTATAAAGCTCTGGGCAGACTAAAACAAACCAATTTAAAAAAAATAGCAATCCAATATGTAGTGGTGTGTTCTGCTCCACAGTTGCCAGTGTGATTTTTCTGCTTTATAGTCTATCATGGCCTCTGATTATAGGTTAAATAAACTATATTACAGAAAGTTGAAGACCTGACAACTAATCTTTCATTGACTACTGTGACACCATAAGCAATGTCTTATAATGTTTGAAAGTATGCACAGCCACTGGGTGAGATACCATCAGTGCTGTATCCTGCCCCCAGCTGTGTGACTCTGAACAAGTCGTATGACCCCTGTTTGTTTATTTTCTTAAAAGGCCATAGTCAGAATTACATGAGGCAATAAATAATAACTTGCTAGAACTGTGTCCAGTACACAGTAATATATATCCATATTAGGCATTAATTCTTTAGCTGTACAATAAAAAATGGACGTGGATAATTACTAACATGAACTTTAGCACTGATCCTTTATGCCCCCAAATAACTTTCACTTGTATTTTCTCCTAACAAAATTACTGTAAAGAAACCTGACAGGTATCAATAGTCTCAGTTTCAAAGAAGGAAACTGAGTTCCATAAGTGGTTAAAATTATTTACCTGAAATAAACTTGGTCACTATGTATGAAATTGAATTCATATTACTGTAATGGATGCTATGGTTTGTAAGCATGATGCCACAGCTTCAAGACTGAAGCATTCCTTCCTCTAGTTACTGGAAATGTTGGTAGATGACAGGGCTCAGCTGAGTCCTCAGAACTGACATCTGAGAAAGGCAGTTACTTCCCCCAAAATTCTGCGCTCTTCCACCGGCGGTGTATATCCAATACTTCGTAGTGATAAGGCAGACTGCGAGGCTCAGCTGACTTGCAGACTTTGTGATGACTCTGCAGGGCCCGCGTGGCTCCAGAGCTTCCCGCGGCCGATGCACTGCGGCAATGATGATTACGTCTCATCCGGCTCCTGCCTGCACTTCGTGCTGCTTTCTTTACCACAAGTTTAATAAACATCCTGTATAAAAAATTCTATATTGGAATTCTTTTTCTCAGGGGATCCATCCTAAAACACTTTGGAATCCTTATAAGTTTTTCTTTGAAAAATAAAAAAAGAGAAGGCAAGTACGTAAGCAGAGCAAAACAGAAACCAGCTTATATTTAATATTTTTATATTTTCATTGAAAGGTAAAGTCCCATCTTAGGACCATGCTTTTAAAATTATATTTATAATCAAACAAATAAATAAAATTTATAATATTAAAAATTAAAAACTAACTTTTATAGAAATAAGATGAATTGATTTTCATCGATGTTAAGATTTTATGTTTAAAATTATTTCTCCAGGTGTAGCTTATAGTAAGGAATGGTCAACATAGATGTCAACCTCAATAGCAGGTATATTTTGCTTCTGCTTGAATTAATCTTGACATTTTGAGTGCTTGTATAAATCCTCAGAGCAGCAGTTGTAGCCTTGGGAAGAAAACATATCTCTACGCATTTCTAATCTATGCAATGATTCTTTATTTCAGGAAGAAATTGGACCATCAGTCAAGCAGTTTTTACTGTGACCAGTCTAGATTTTGAATAAGCTCAGGGAAGGAGTATTAAATTGTTATTAAGTATTTGTGACATTTTAGGGGCATATAAATTTAAAGGAATACAAAAGACTGAATAACTTAACTGTTGCTTCTAAAAGAAAAGAAATTAAATATAACACTAAGCTAAATTTAATGATGTGCATTTAAAGTACTGAATATATTTCTATTTTATTTTACATGCTTATTTTCAAAGTCACATTTAGATGCAAATTTAGCTGTTTAGAATAACTTAGATACTCTTTAAAAATTATGATGCACACTCACCAAGTCAGATGACAATGTGGATTGACAAAAGCATGTTGTCATGCTGATACTTACATTATTTATGCTAACATTTGAGTTTCATGGACATTCACAATTAATATTATATGTAAATAATTATGAAAGGTATACTAGTGTGCTAGGGCTGCCATAACACATGTCATAGACTGGTTGACATTAACAGACAAAACGTATATCTTCAGAGTTCTGGAAGCCAGAAGTCTAAGATTAAGGTATAGATAGGTTTGGTTTGATTCTCAGGGCTCTCTACTTGTCTTTCAAATGAACCCTTTCCCACCATGCCCTCCTCCTATGGTTGCCCCTCAGTCTTTCTGTAGCTTGTGTCCTAATCTCTCATAAAGATGCCAGTCAGATTCGATTTGGGCCCAATAATATGACCTTATTTTAACCTAATTACCTCTTTAAAAGCCCTATTGCCAAATGCAGTCACATTCTGAGGAACTGGGCTGAGGATTTTATCATATGAAGTTTGAGGAGACACAGTTCAGCCTCTAATACAAAATAATATATATGCTTCAGTACCAAATTAATTCATTGAATATATTAAATAAATTGGTTCATGAAAAAATGAAAATAGAACGTGCTTGGTTTGAATCGCAACTCTGACATTCAGTAACAGATGCTCGACAGGAGTGAGAGCCCTTCAACCTGTCTGCTCTAATGAATATAAAAGTAACATTGCATGGTAGCATACTGAATATATTATTTAAAGAAGAAAAATGTTAGTGAAATCTGACATGACTATGGAAAGTTTTCTGGAAGAAATGGACCTCAGCTGAAGAACAAAAGATAAGTAAAGTATTAACAGATTAAGAGGAAAGGAAAGGGTGTTTCAAGAGAGTGAAATGATATAACCCCTAACATACATAGAGACAAAGTGAGTGGCATGATGAAGATATAGTGAATAATGAGCTTGGTTAGAGTAGAAAGTCGCTTAAGATTTTCTGCAGTGAAAACTCTATTAAGAAGATTAAATTGGCAACAGAGTGCCAAATAAATAGCCAAGGAAGAGACCAGAGACCACTTAAAATGTTCATGATAGGTCAGACAAAATGACATTGAACTCAGATGAAGGGATTACAATTTAGCTACAGTAAAGACGCAGCAGTTACCATGAATAAAGTGGTGAACCAGCAGTTGTTTTTGAGTATGAAAACTTTACAAGAATTCCCAGAATATTCTAAGATGAATGATGCAGAGTTGAAACACCTGGATAGAGATTTTTAAATAAGTTTCTATTTGGAGGAGGGTTGAATCAAACCTTAGTTGTATGAAAGGACCACAGGTTATCTAGTGGAAATGTGTGGTTAGAAAATGAAGCATAGGAGGGAATGGGCAAAGGAGATGTACACATATAAATGAAATAGTTCATATTTTAAGGGTTAAGTGAATAAGAGGTCATGGGAAAAGTGGATATTGAGGGCATTGCAGTGTGAGACATTCACAACAAATTTGAGACCTTAGCTGTAGTATAATATAATTGAGTGATAAGGTCCTGTATGTAATCTTTCTGACATAGGGATTAAGGCATACTGATGCTCAGGGGGATCATGGAAAACAACAGTTACAAAGGAACATTAACAAAATTATTACTTTCAAGATAATGGTTGGAGGTAAGGATGTCAGCCAAACCTTAAATTCAATTTAGAAAATGAAGGTGGGTCCTGACAAGTAAGGGAACAGTAGCAATGTTCAAAAAAGGAAATCTTAATTAGCGTAGATTTTTACTGGTGAGATACAAATGTGGCATGAATCAACGGCCATTTTTGCTCTGTACTTCCACATGACTTTAATGGTAACGATACTCATGTATTAGGACAACACCCTTCCGTTTTGAAATGTTCATTATAGGAGTACATGTGTTTTGTCTTCTGTCTCATAATTGTTTGAGAAAGCCCGTCGTTACATTTCCTCTTTAGAAATTAGTACAATATTTTTGCACACAGTATTTCTAAGCATGAACTTGCTTAAATATTAAATACTTAAAAACTATAACTAAGCCAACAATTAATATAACCTGACATGTAAGCATGAACACATGCAGACATATAAGCATGTATGTAGGTTGATAAGTCAGATATGTTTAGAACAACAGAATATTAGATTGAGGATGCAAAGAGGTGATCTAAGCAGGACTTGTTTTGTATATAATTTAACAAACTCATAGAAATTTTAAAGGAAATATACTTAAATGAATTAATATAATAAAATAACTAGAATAGTATATGCACAAAAGGAGTGTTCAATAAATATTAGCTAGAGTTAATATTTTAACTATTACTACATTCACATGTCCTTATGCACAAAGATATGAAGAGAAATATGTGCAGAAAAGCTCTCAACTACCAAATACCAATACAAATATTTCTGTACATTTGTGTATTGCCAAGAGCAGTGTTTGAGTAGTGATAACAGATCGAAATTTTCAAAAACTCAGATTTAGGAAAATAAGTTTTTATTTTCTAAGCTAGCATTTGCTTTATTTCACACATAAAGAATGTAAGTGTATTGCATGCTATAAAGTTGGGTTAATATAAAAAATATCACCATTATTATTATAGTTTTTGTGAGTAGTAGTATTTAAGTGGAAGCTTGGGATTATTGCACCTTTGAATAACTTATAATTTATCTATGAGAGCAAGTTCTCAATGCTTTGCCCATGCAAAAAAAAAAAATGACTTCCTTAATATCCTACAGCACATAAGTACCCAAAGTGATTCCCAGGAAAGCGAAGGTTTATGAGGAAGTATACATTACCTAAGATATTCTTCTTAAATAAATAACTCATGATAATATGACTGGAAATGAGGCTTGGAATACTCTCCTCAGCCTTGTCTGTGAAGGATTCTTGACTTTAGGGAGCCACGTTGTTTCTCACCAGCCAGACAAGTAGCTAAAACATTTGAGGCTACCATTCTTCAGCTTTAGTCAATGTGCTCAATGTCAGCCAAATTTTGTGGAAAGGCACTAAGAATCTTTCTTAATGTGGTAGTCAATGAACCCCCACAAGGTGAACATGCCACTTTATATAGTGCCGTAGATTTATAGCCTCAACTTAGTAAACTTACATCTGAAAAAAGGTGGCAAATTGCTAAGTGACTGTAGAAATAATTTTATAACCAAAATTCACTTATACAAGTTGGATTGCTTGGGAACTTGCCAGGTGACCCGTCTGACTTGTTGCTGACGTCCAATGTAATGAGACAGGTTATATAAGAGATGTGGTTCTGTTCAGCCTATTTTATGTCACATCACTTAAGGACAGAACACCTAATGAAGGATAGCTTGGCTATGCTTTCCAAAACCAGTTAATGAACATTAACACGTTTAAGAATTCATCTGTTGCATGCTGCTGACCTTGATCCTGATGCATATATATAAGGTAACACATTTGGCATAGCACCAGGTTGGGTACCAAATGGCATAAGGGAGACCTTGCAGTCAGACATGACTGCCACTGGCTGTGGCATTTGACTTTCCTGTTTAGTACATCATAGAAAAGAAATAAGAAGTAAGCAGATGACATGAGAAGTTTTTTTTTAATAGCACTTTGATACACATTGTGGATGTCTACTTCAAAGTAACATGTGCATGGAGATGGGGCAGATGCCGCCTGTATCCTACATCTCAGCATGTACCATGAAAAATATACACTACTGTCCATTAGAGTTTAAGATCTTTGAATCACAGGAAAATGTGTGATTTGTGTGAGTGTGTGTGTGCAGATATCACTGTACTCCCGATCAGAAATGTACTTTGGTTCCATATAGGAAGCATCATCTAACAGGGGTGTGGTGTCCAACCTGTGGCCTGCTGGCTGCATGTGGCCCAGGATGGCTATGAATGTGGTCCAACACAAAATCATAAGTTTACTTAAAACCTTGTTTTTGTTTTTTTGCTCATCAGTTTTTGTTAGTGTTTGTGTATTGAATGTTCGGTCTAAGACAACTCTTCTTCTACTGTGGCCCAGAGACTCCAAAAGTTTGGACACCTTAGAAGGAAAAGGCATTTTACAGTTTTATCTAGTGTATAATCAGGTTAGGTAGTAAGCAATGACACATTTTAAAGCCTTTTTTTAAATGTGAGACCCATACCGACATTTTATGAAGTGTCTTTATTAAACTGATTTAATAATAATTGACTTTCAATGTGAAGTCAAGATCACCAAAAACGAGGCTGCAGACAGTAAGTGCTACTTGATTGGTATTGGGATGAAAGGCTTTAAGAATGAATACCTCACCTGTGACTGTAATGGGATTTCAGAGCACACTTTCCAAGTGCAATGTTTTTAGATTACATAATGACTCTGTGGAGTGTTAGTGCAGCAAACTGCATGGAAGACAACTGAGACTAAGAAAGGTGATACACAGGTCACAGGTGGCAAAGCCAAGCCAGGAAATTAGCAAACTCCTGATCAAGGTATCCTCTTACCTCTTTCCAAATGTCTTCTCTAGATAGGATTTCAACAAAGAAAGTATGATTGTAAAAAATAAAATTGGTTGCTGAATGCTATAATGGAATATTGTAAAGCTAGGGAATAGAATGAATTGTATAAGATGCACTAGAAGTATGATTAGTAGTAAGAAAACTGAAAATCTGAATTTGTTTAAATGAAAGTACCAGAATAACTGTAAAGTACCAGAATAAATGTAAAGTCTGTGTAAATGAGAAAATGACAACTATTTCAAAGATATTTATCTCTGAGACAGATTTTATTTATTTATTTGAACTTATAAGAATTTTCTCATGTCACATTCATAAAATGAAATGGTTTTCTCACTGTTAATTTAGTGTGATCATCTTATTAAAATATTCTAAACAAAAGACATACATATTCAGAGGCAAATAAATATTTTTTGTGAGTGGAACATGTAGTGCTAAAATTATTTGCTCTGAACCTGAATCCTTGAGTTCTTAAATGTTTGTACATGTTGCCTAAATGGAACAGGCAAAGAAAACCCTAACCTAGTAAGCGATCCCTTGTATTTCCTAATTACATCATCTACAAAATGCCACCTGGTGAGATTTTTCATACTTAACCACATGAATTGCTAGTGTTACAGCTTCTAGTCAATCCAGGGACCACAGACTTTGAAGTCTGCGAGTGGAAAAAAATAAAATATAATTAAAACAGATTATCTGCTTCAGAGTGATTCCCTTTAACACAAATTTCATTTTTATTTAACAAAGATTCTTATGTTTGTCATTTGTGGTGAGGACATGGATCCCTTCCTTACTCAGATAGTCCATTTTAAAAATATTATCCTCAAATATTTGTGATTAGAATATGAGTACCAAGCAATTGAAGCCTTTCTCTCTGTGACTCTGGGAGTAGGGATTGGATTTATGAGCATTGTATTCTTGTTATGGGCTTAACCTTGCACATCCCCAATTCATATGTTGAAGCCCTGACCCCAGTTTCTCAGAAGGTGACTGTATTGGAGACAGGGCCTTTGAAAAGGTGATTAAGTTAAAATCAGGCCATTGGAGTAGGCTGTAATCCATTCTGATTGGTGTCTTTATAAGAAGAGGAAATTTGGTCACACAAAGACTCACTTGGGGTGGAAAAACAAAGAAGAACAACCATGTAAAGAGGAAGCAGAGAGCAGACACCTATGAGCCAAGAAAAGAGGCCTGAATAGGCCCTCCCATTGGGGCTCTCAGAGGAAACAAGACTTGTTAACATCTTGATCTTGGTCTTCCAGCCTCCAGAGCTGGGAGAAAATTAATTTCTGTTGTTCAAGCCACCCAGTTGCGGAACTTTGTTGTGGGAGCCCTAGTATATTAACACAATTACTGAGCACCCAGCCTAGTGTCTGGCACATTGTTGATTTTCCATGACTTGAAGAATAAAGTTTTTTTTTTCTTTTAGGCAGAGGGGAGAAAATTGTCTCCACTTCACTCAGTCTGAGGCACCTGAACTCAATCCTGTACAGGCTTCTTCTTCTCTCTCTCTTGCCCCAGAACCATGATTAAGTTTAAGGAGTATTTGGGAGTAAGGCATAGACCTTTGGATACTGGTATGAACATGCACAATTCTTATGCAGTTATTTGTCAGTTACATTAAGGAAATCTCAGAAAAGTCCTATTTTTAGATATTATTGCCCTCTTGAAATGTCTTTGGTGTGATGTCCGCACCAGAAAAATACAGAAACTTTATAGACTAATAGAAACATGACAAGCATAATAATTTTATTCTGTGGTTTTGTTTTTCTCTTGTGAGTCTCAAAACTTGGAAAGGACTTGGGGGAAAAGAACTTTGGCTCTCCAACATGTCTCTCAGGAACAATAGTTTCAGCCTCAGAAACAATAGTTTCAGCCTCCAGCTCTTGGTTTGTGGTGTGCCCCCAGAGACAGCATTCTTGCATCCCACGAAATAAGCTCTTGAGGTGGTTTCTGGAGAGTAATAACTTCTACCTGTCACCCAGTATAACTAATCATTCAACTCACTTGAAAAAACTAGCACCTTGATATTTAAAACAATGGCTTGAAATTTATATTTTGTAGACCATATTGATCCTTAAAGACAAACCAGTGAGAGTTTTTACAAATCTGAAAAACATAATTGTCCAATTATATTTTATTGTGAGTGTGACTATTTCTGGCAATTGTAAGAGAAAAAACAAAGACACCACATGAACAAGTCATTGCATTCCTTTTTTAAGAGTTCCCGTAAGACTATCAGCTGATTCCTCAAAAGAAAACTTACAGCCAAGAAGGGGCTGGAAAGAAGTATCAAAGTCATGAAAGGCAAGGACCTACATCTAAGATTACTCTATCCAGCAAACCTATCATTTAAAATGGAAGGGCAGATAAAGTACTTCCCTAATAAGGCCAAGTTAAAGAAGTTCATCATCACCAAACCCTTATTATACGAAATGTTGAAATGACTTATCTAAGAAAAGGAAGATCAAAACTATGAACAGTAAAATGACAACAAACTCACAATTATCAACAACAGTAACTAAAAAAACAAACAAACTAAGCAAACAACTAGAACAGGAACAAAATCACAGAAATGGAGATCACATGGAGTGTTATCAGAGGGGAGGGGTGGAGGGAGAATAGGGGAAAAGGTACAGGGAATAAGAAGCATATTTGGTAGGTACAAAATAGACAAGAGTAGGTTAAGAATAGTATAGAGAATGGAGAAGCGAAAGAACTTATATGTATGACCCATGGATATGAACTATGGGGGGGATGCTGTTGGGAGGGGGATGAGTGGTGGAGGGGGATAAAGGGGAAAAATGGGACAACTATAATAGTATAATCAATAAAGTATACTTTAAAAAAGAGTTCAGTTACAAATGATATTTATACTTCATTAAAACCTTAAATTATTCCAGAAACGTTTACCCTAATTCAGAAAAAATATGACAACCTTATTTTATATTCAGTAAAGACAAAGCTCAAATTCAGATAAAAAGAAAGATAAATGCTAAATTCTCACCAGAAAAGGCAGTTGGATTGTACCATTTGTACTTAACATATAAAACTCAGGATAAGAACACAAGGCCTCAACTTATATATCATTATGTAAGGAAATCAGAATATTTACCAAATTAAAATTAAGGCAGAGGCTTTCTGAGCTCAAAGACACTTTTGGTTAACTATGTCTCATCTGTTTTGAGTTCTAGACCCAGGTCCTCAAATAATACAGAGAAGCAATAGGCTGGCACTCTTCATTGAGATCAATGAGTCTTCAGGCCCCCACATCCCACTTTCTGGACTTCTCTGCATGTGTGAACTCTCTGTGATCATGAGTTGCACCACTCTTCAGCTTCTCTGTTCCTGTCAGTCTGCCCAGATGTAGGGTCTAATGACCAAGAAAAGATTTTTTTTACATCCCCTTAATACATATCCCTAGTGGTAGATAGCAGAAGTATCTCATCTATGGTTTCTTGTAGTTATAACCTTTGATGGGTGACATTGCAATTTCTACCTCCAGCTCTGATTCTGGGCTTAGGTCTGAGACCTGCTTTGCCCATTGTTATTTTAGAAAATGATGCAATCAGAAGACAGTGAACTGCATGTGAGTTTGTTCTCTCTCTCTCTTTTGCATCCTTTTCATCTCCATGGGAACTTGTCTGGGCTATCCTGCTAAAGGATGGGAGATGGAGCAGATCCCACTTATCCCATTTGCTCTGGCCAACCCTCAGATACCTGAGTAAACTCATTCAAGATTAGTAGAGCTGCTTCTCTGACAAGCCTAGACATGTGCTGTAAATGCTAATATTGCATGCTACTAAAGTTTTGTGATCATTACACAACATTATCATGGCAAGAGATTAGCTCACATGGTCCCACTCAAATTTCTCTAAGCTTCAAATCAGCCATGTCTTTATACTTACATGTTAAAGACTATACAATAATGAAATGTCTTGGCCTGTGTGGCTCAGTTGATTGGGGGTAATTCCATAAAGAGAAAGGTTCTATTCCTGGTCAAGCACATGTTTGGGTTGTGGGTTTGGTCCTTGGCTGGGGTGAGTATGAGAGGCAACCATTTGATGTTTCTGTCTCATATTGGTGTTTCTCTCCCTGTCTTTCTCCCTCCCTACCCCTCTCTCTAAAAATAAAGAAATAATTTTTTAAAAAATAATAATTAAATGTATAGATTAGGTAAGGGTGAGATTTTTTGTGTGTGGAATATAAAATCCAGAATATAAATCTTTTGTTTTTCTTTTTGTGCATTCCCAGTTTCCTCCCTTTTGACAATTATCAGTTTGTTCTCTGTATCAATGGAACTGTTTCTGTTTTGATTTTTTTAGATTCCACATGTAAATGAAATTAGTGAAATTACGTGGTATTTGTCTCATTTCACATACCATAATACCTTCTAGCCTTATTTGTCTTATTTTACATAGCATAATACCTTCAATCATGTTGTCACAAATGGCACACACACACATATACACACACATACTTTTATTCCATCATCTTTCAATCACCTAGTATATCTTGGCTATTGTAAATAATACTGCAATGAACATAGCAGTGCATATATCTTTTCAAATTAGTGTCTTCTTTTTTTCAGATAAATTACCCAAAAGTGGAATTGCTAGGTCATATTGCAGATCTATTTTTAATTTTTTGAGGAATCTCCGTATTCTTTCCATAGTGGCACCAATGGTGCACCAATTTGTAATACCACTAACAGTGCATGAGAATTCCCTTTTGTCCACATTTTCACCAGTTCTTGTTATTTGTGTACTTTTTAAAAATAATTGTCACTCTGACAGGTGTGAGGTGATATCTCATTGTAGTTTTGATGGACATTTCCCTGATGTTCAGTCATGTTGAGTGTCTTTTTGTATTCTGTTGGCCACTGTATGTCAGGATGTAATTCTTATATCTGGAAGATATAGGAAACAAAGTAAAAACTGCTTTGTACAGAAGTTAACATTTAATGGCTGAATTTGCTCCAAGAATTGGGAGAAACTAAATGAATATTCCAACTACTGTAAGAATTTTTGTAGTTGTCAGGAAGCAAAGCACCCAGTATTATGATGGAAGAAGGCTATAAGGTAAATTGGACTCAACACTTACCCACCACTAAAAACTAATAATCAGGTAGGTGGCTTCAAATGTACACAGAATTCTTCATTCTCAAGATTTTTAGTTCATTTTATTTTTTAAATTCTAACTGCCATTGTTTTGGTTCAAGACACTAAAATCTCATATTTTGAAAACTCAAATGTCTCCTCTAACCCACTTTTCATTATGACACGGTGATCTTTATGAATCATAAGTCTGACTAGGCAAGTCTTTGGCACTAACTAGAGGTAGACAGCTTGGGCACTACAGCCCCAGTCAAGTGTATTCCTAAATAACAGTGGTGAAGTGAAAACCTTCCAGAAGAATAACATCCAACATGATGTTAGCTTGTCTTTGTCTTGATTGGAAGGTGTGGAGGCACTAAGAGGTAGTCAAAGACTAGGTTAAGTACAGTGGCTAATAGGTCAGGGACTTGTAAAGTACAAAATTAGAAGATTGATAACTCTAGGAAATCTAATAAAGAGGAATGAGAGTAACCTCTTGGAATGCACACAAAGCATGAAAGTAATTTTGACCCATGTAAAGCCCCTTCAAATTGAAATAAAGGCAGGCAGATTCTCAGCAATTAGGTGGACAAGATGACAGGTGTGCAGGTATCAGTCTCTTTCACAGGCATTCTTATAACAGAACAAGAGAATTGTACAAGGTTTCAATAATGTGGAACTTCCCTCACTGTAACTGACTAGGCTACTGCTACTGCCAAGTACTTGACCAAAACCAAAGAGATCAGCCCCTAGATGGTACTGGTCCCTCATCAGACAAACGTCTAGTAGCAGGTGGATTATATTAAACATCTTCTTTTGAGAAGAGGCAGCAATTTACCCTCAACAGAACAAACATGTATTCTTCACTTGGATTTTTCGTCCTGCCTGAAATGCTTCTGCCAACCCTGACATCTGTGCATTTACACAATGCCTTGCTTGTCATGCAACCACTCTGAATATAGATCTGGGCTAAGGAATGCATGTTCAATAGTAAAAATAAGTGGGAAAACCACCACAATCAAAACAAAGGGCCAGAAAGGATTGAAACCTCTCAGATGGACATATTCTAGTCACCAAACTCAGTGGAGAGCACTGACAAGCTGAGATGCTGGTTGAGGCCAAACAGCACATAAGATGAGGAAGTACAATGGGAGGAGATTGTGAATTGGGGCCAGTGACTATTCTACAGAAATCGGGACCATAACAATTCAATAGAATTTTATTTCTTGTTTGGAATATATACATATAAAATCATTATTTCATGTAAAAATTGCTGGTGGTAACTACTTACATAATTTAACCTTTAGATTAAATTGACCTTTAGGTTAGCAGTTATGCAGATACTGTGATACTAAAGGAGAAATTAACATCACCCAGAGAGAGACAGATACCATAATTATTGGGACTTCACATTTTCCCAAATAGAATGATTTTAGGAGGCTGAGTGGGCTAAGCAGTGGGCTGGGCCAATTATTAAGTTATTGTCTCTCAGTATAAAATGCATCCTGCCATACTCAACTTCATGATACAGGGCTGGGATTCTGCAAACTGCATAGCTCCTTTGTTAGAGCACTCCCTGTTATTAAGTTCTGCCAATAGGGAGTGGTAGACGAAAAGAGGAGTATACAATGTTGCTGCTAGTTTTGACAGGACTACCCCAATAAGAGTACTTTGCCCTATTAGAAGCATGTCTGCCAGCTTCTGTCCACATTTCAGTACCTGACTCATCTTGCCCACTTAAAGATGCAACAGAATCCAGAGCATTCTCCCTCCCAGAGTTTTGAGCCCCAAATTCAAATGTCTCTCTCCACTTTGAATTTCTGCTGTCTAACCTTTTGTATTTATTCTGAAAGCCATACCAATAGTAGCTTATTCTGTAGTTATTATCACTGAAGTGCATTTGTTTTTATCTTTGAATTACTTTATTATTCCCACTTACTCATTCAGTTCTCCAACATCTGTGAAACCAATACCCTAGGTTAAACTCTCCATGTTGCAATACTTAGTGTAAAGTCTGTTTTTGTAACTGACCCCTGACCAATACAGTATCTCCTAGATTTAAAATTGCACATGTTTCTTATTTTCCTGAAGGTAAAGACCAAAGCCTTTCACTTGGCCTATAGAGCTCTTTGTATTCTTGCTCTCTTCAACTTAACTTCTGCTGTTTCCTCACATTACCAATGTCATTCCAGTCAAACTAAACTACTTGAAATTCTAAGACTGCCTCTTCTGGATCCTTTGCACATGACGTTTTCCTCATTCCTCCACAAGAATCATCTTTCTCATTTATCATTCTGTCTCATTTTACACATTCTTTTGGCCTTCCAGGACTCTTGTCTCATCCTTTAATGACTCATCCAGGATCACATTTGGGGCACACAAGCAAACATCCCAAATGTATAGACATCTCACAAATCACTGTCCACGGGTCTACATTAGATGCTTTGTGCTTGTTGATAATTTAACACTTAAAGAAGTGAATTTACAGTTTTCTTTTCCAACAACACAGTGGTAATCCCTAGTAGGATAAGTAGTGGTTAAGTAACATAAATAAATAAATACATAAATAAATAAAAATGAGGTAGGTAAGGAGACTACAAAAGGTAAAAGGAGATGTTCTCTTGAATGAAAAAAGAAAAGAAAAGAAAAAGTTTATGCTTAGCACATGTCTGTTTTGAACAGATTGGGCCCACCTGGATAATAGAGGATTAATTCCTATCTTAAATCATTGGATTAGCAGCCCTAATTCCAACTGCATTCTTAGTTCCCTTTGCCAGACAATGTATTATATTCACAAGTTCTGAAAATGAGCCCATGAACATCTTTGAGGGACCATTGATATACATATTTAAATCACTATGGGAACGCTCAGAAAAGATTTTGTGAATTAGTTTAGTATAAAATATTGCTTAGGTTCTAGGCCAAGACTTTTTGTTTTCAAAATTTTCATCATTGTCTGACTGAGTAAAAGGAATTTTCTTTATTTACCACTAGCACAGTCTAATGTCAATAGATGTGTTTAGTGGTTTCTCCTTCATGTTATAGCTTGTATTCATTTCTTATTCTATAGCTTATGTTCAATAATTAACGAAGATAGAGTTTAGAAGCAGTTAGCGATCAGGTGAGTATACAACATGATTGTCAGCCAAAAGTCAGCATGTTACCTGTCCCCAGTTACCTCCCTCTGTCTTTCCTCTTCCTTAACTCCAAGAGTGAAAGACAAGAATGCTTAATGATAGGAGAAGGCTGCAGTAATCAAATTTGACTGCATACATTTATGTCCTCTGAAATTTCAAAAAATAAAGACTGGACAATGAGGAATATTAATATTATGGTGAATTCAAAGTTTATCTTCACTTTTGTAAATGGCTATCTTAAATATAGGAAAACATTTCAGATTGAACATATCAAGCTTAATATAAACTATCAATTTTGAAGTAACATGTAAAGGCAAAGAGGTTTTTTAATCGAGTATCATTAATAATTAGCTATTTCTCAGAGATATTTTCATTTGTGTTTGATTTATTTCAATAGATACATAATTTGTAATTTTGGCAACAGCCCAAGAGAATAATTAGTTAATGAAACTTTTTTGCTGTTATGGAATTTAATTTCTAATTACCTACAAATAGCAAGATGTCTATTTTATATTCATAAAGCTGAAAATCCATATGCACACTGTTACTTAACACCCATTTCATAACATGTGGTGCATTTTTTCTTTTGTAATTCGGTGTTTCTCTTTTGAAAATAATTTGTTGCTTTCCCACAGACTTTCTTCTTTTTCTTTTTTTTAATATTGTGCTATTTTTAAATTTTTATTTATTTTTTTAGATTTTATTTATTTAGTTTTAGAGAGGGAAGGAAGGGAGAGAGAGAGAGAGAGAGAGAAACATCAATGTGCAGTTTCTGGGGGCCATGGCCTGTAACCCAGGCATGTGCCCTGACTGGGAATCGAGACTTTCTTCTTTTTCATGAAATAAAATATAAAGGACACATTAATAAAGACTGAGGTAAAAATTATTTGAACATGCAAAGCCTCTGGATATTTTAGTAGCAGATAAATGAGGGGGGACTCCTAAAATGGAATTATCTTCTAGAGGGATTGTCTGTCATAGTAGGGGCTCCCCCTGCTGTGTGAGTATTCAAAGAACCCATTTGTATCAGTGTACTAGCTGGCACTATTGTGAGAGACGGCGCTCAGTTTCAGTGAATATTTTTGAAGACTCTTTCAACCCATTTGCCCATTTCATGATGGGTGATTTATAAGCACACCTAGCCACACTGCACCAAGAGTTCAGCAGTTTTTGACCAATAACATCATGACTCCTGTACCCCATCCTTCCTACTCATGCTATCTTGTTCCAAGTGACTTTTTTTTTGTTCCACGAGATGAAAAAATTCCTCAAAGGAAAACATTTTGCTTATGTGGAACAGGTGAAAAAAAAAAGCATCAGAAGTACTAAAAACCATAAACATCGATGAGTTCTAAACACCGTTTTGAGCTGTGGGAAAAGGTCTCAATAGATGTATTGCATCAAATGGAGAGTACCTTGAAGGTGACTGAAGTTTAAACATGTACAAATAAATACACAATTTTTTATAAATAAATTTTTTGTCACACTTCATACATTTGAAAGAGTTAACATTTCTTATTAGCTTGGAGACTAATACCCTTGCTGATTGTCCTTCCATCAACAAACCCCTCCCAATCAGTGTGGGCTGAATCATTCCATCTTCAAGCAGCCTTTCCCACTCCTTCAAAGGCCAACACTTGACTGACCTCGAATTGACTCACATGTAGATTACCTCAAGTGCTCCATTTTCTCCCTAATACACAAACCCAGATGTACTGAGCCCAAATGTACTGAAAGCTCAGAGCTATTACTTGACTTTGTTGTGCCTTCTTTCTGTTCATTTTACTGTGTTCAGTTAAATTGTTTTTAACCAGCTAAGGTTAGATGATTTGTATTTATAAGTAAACAATTAAATACTAAGGCAAAAAGGAAGACAATTATCATTTACATGAATACCAAGGAGGTTGCATTGTAATTGTTCAATAAAGACATAATGCTAAAATAATTGCTGCTAAATTGTATCTGGGTGTGAGATGACTCAAATTTGATAAAAATAAGTAAAAATTGTGGTATTCTTCTCTAACATTTCATAGGTGTGGATATTGTATAATATGTATTATAATTGAGATTCATATAAGACAGATGAGGCTAATATCTAATCAAATAACATATAACTTATGAAAAGCCCACAGCTCTACCTAAATGATTAATAAATTTATTTTTAAAATTTTTATTCAGTTTATTTAAACTGAAAAAATTAGCAAGTTAGCAAATTCATATGTATATAAATATTTTTAAACAATTAGCTTTTAGTTATATATATGATATTTTATGGTCTTCTCTTTAACAACTTCTTGGATCAATGTGCTATTCCTGGTTGAATTTGCTCCTAATAAAAGACTTTTGTTGTAATAGAATTGTTATCCTGAAGATTGTGCTTGTCCTTGAGCTTGGGTTTGCGCAGGTCATTGACTCTTTTGTGCAAATGAATCAAGAAGTAGATTGTCCTTCATGCTTGCAATAAGCATTTTAAAATCATACTTTCTAGAATTAAAATAGACCTTTCAGATCTTTATTACAAAAGAAGATGCTAAGTTTATTGAGGCTGCATAATGTATTTATTAAAGGCATGAATTTGATGCCTGGCTGCCTCCCTTTGAGCTGTGATAATACCTGGCTATGTGAACTTGGAAAGTTAATTTATGTTGGCCTCAGTGTCCATTGTGAGGCAATGGATATTAAAAAAATAGAACTTATGATTGTTGTGATGTTTAACAAATCAATATATGTGGACTAAATAAAATGATGGCTTACATAAACATATTTATGCTATCTTTTATTAAAAGTAAGATGCTTTTTCTAAGGTCTTTCACATTATTAGTAGTTTAGTAAAAATAGAACACATATCTTAATATGTAATATTAATAAAATAAGTAACTGTATGTAACATCAGCTCATAATTGATGTTAATAAATGTAACTATTACCATGAAGTATCTTACATTTCTAAATTTGTTATAAAATAATATGTTATAGCATTATATAACATTTAATAATAAATAAAGATTGATATTTAAGAAATACAAATTAATATTTAAGAAATACAGCTTGGAGAATGGAGATAGAAGTGGGGAATGATAAGAAGCATATGAAATATTCACAGGTCTCTGTGAAGAGTGACCCAAAACTTCAAGGTTTTCTACTTTTGTGCAACAGTTTGGGAAGCTTTATTTTACAAATGCACAGTGCCAAGCTCAATAACCTTAAAAATCAAAGATATGTTGTGTTTCTAAGGAGCTTACAGGTAGTAAAAATGAAAGTAAATAAATTTATATACACACACATATCCATACACAAATAGGGAGGGTATAATTCAGAATTCTAAGGGGGATTGTCTCTTTTTTAGATCTAATATTGGTGAAAGATTGTTATGATTTTTTTTAAAATAGCTTTAAAACTAAAATAAGAAGTTTCAAAGATATGAAGTTTCAACCTGATCTCTAGTCAAGTATGGTATTGAATATTGTTACATAAAAGGCCACAAAAATTATTTTCTTATTCAACAATCAATAGATGACAGGAAATAGGTTATGACTATGTAATCAAATAATCAATGCATCAAGAATCATGGTACTCATTCATAATTAGAAATCTGTGTTCTATTATTTTTCCCCAACTACTTTAAACTCATATTCTGTCCTACAGCTGTTAAGTGGTTATAACAAGTGATTTACTCTTTTTTTATGAATGACCTATGACTATTCCCAGTGTAAATTTTATAGAATGTCAATAAAATGTGATTGATAGAGACTTGTGGTCAATCCCTAGTTCTCCTAACAAAGTGAAATATAGAATTTTGTTCAATTAAAGTGTTTTAGAAAATTCCCCTTTGGAGAGTAGTTTACTGTTATTTTCAGGATCTTGTGTCATTGTAAACCAGATATTCTTATTTTATTTAACACAGGACATACATCTAGAAAATTTCCTTATTTTGTGATGAAAAGAATGGCAAACATAGGCCACCTAACATGAATTTGTGAATATTCTGGGCCATGTTTGCTGGGGTAGGTGCAATGACTGGATCCTTAGTTAGCTTGAGGGAATCACAGGAATATGAGCTATACTGGATTACTTCCCATTGATTTAGACTATGCTCAAACCCTTTTCCTTAGGCCCATAGTGACATATTCAGCTATTGGGAATTATCATGATGATTTCCCTTAACTAACATCCTAAATTTTCCATTTTTCCCAAAATTTTCCCATTAAGAATAAGTTATTTTTAGTAAATGAAATGAGTTAATCAATGTGTAAATAAATCTCTTCAAGGATTTCATTCTAAGAGACAAAAGTGACAAATTTTTAAAAAATGTATGATTGTCAAAATGTGCAATATCACTGGAGCTGTTGCTGATTTCACAACAATGCTGTCTGCCAGTCACACAGACAAACAGATTTTGTGCTGCCTCTGGATAAGCTCTTACAACTTAGTCCTGTCAAAAATATTATAAGAACACTTTATCAGTAAATGAAAGAGAATAATAATAAAACATTACTACAATTTGTGAGAATTAGTTTCTGTTACAGGCATTTAATAATCACCACCATTTTTGATTTTCACTACAACCTTCCATGTTGGCACTTTTAATCCCCCTCCCCCCAAATTACAAATTGCATTTAGGGAAAAAAAACATGCTAAATTATATAACCTAAGTTCAACTTATAAATATCTGTAATATATTTATGATTTTCACCATATTCAATGTTTTTCCTTAAGATGCTCCTCTATATTGGAGAATTACATATTCTACTTGTAAAACTCAGGCACAACCATTTAAGTTTGCTTTGTTCAATGAAATGTGAGTAGAAGTAAAGTATGTCACTTCTGAACAGAAGCTTTAAGAATCAGCACACGGTTCACTATTTTGCTCTGTAATGAAAACTAGTCTACTAGTTGAAAATAAAGCTTACTTCATCAGCTATAGATTAAGAGTAAAATGATATGGAACGGAGTTGCAGACAACTCAATATAGGTATGTAACATATGCTAGAAATAAACCTTTGTATTCAGTCACTGCATATTGGGGTCACTTTTTACTATAACATAACCTTTTCTGATGACACTGAGCCAAAGACAGGATACACACTCAAGTTAATCTCAAGGCCCAAGATTATACTGCTGTTTTTTCTTAAAAGAAATAAACTTCAGCACTAGACTTATTCATCAATGTTTTCTTCTTGATCATATACCCTATACTTACTTATACATTAGAATTCTCTTAGCTTATTTACTTAGTAATCTGCCTTCTACTCTTCAAATGTTTATGATTTTTTTCTTTGTACCTTTATTTATTTATTTTCAAAAACAACAAGTAGAAAATCATATTTACTTTTTCCTTTTTAAAAATAAAAATGATATATTTTTCCCATTACCATTTATCTCTCTTATACATCCCTCTTATCTTGAGAATTGTTACAATTTCCCCATTCTAGGAAATATTTCCTAATGAACTGCATAATTTGCAGTTACTTAACAGAGTAAAATCAATCCTACCTATTTTTGTATCTAGACTTGCTATGGTCTCATAAATTCATAGGAGTTTCATGTCACTAATGTGCTTTAACTGCATTATAGCTTTTCCTGCATGGGCAAGAAAAGCTCATACTCAATAGGACCAGAATGTTGCTCTTACCACAAATAAGACATAGTGCAAGCCCTTACAGATGCTTCAAAGGGCTCTGACCAATGTGGTTCAGTTAGTTGAGTGTTGTCCCGCAAAGCAAAATGTTTCTGTTTAGATTCTTGGTCAGAACACATGCCTGGGTTGTGGATTTGTTCCCCAATCAGGGTATATGAAATGCAACCAATAGAAATTTCTTTCTCATATCCATGTTTCTCTCCCTCTTGCTCCCTCCCTTTCCCTCTCTAAAAATAAAATAAATAAAATCTTTAAAAAATGCCCCAAAGAAAGTCATGTTCAAAGAAATATTGTTCAACAAACATCTCCACTGTTATCTAAAAAGTCTTAATTGCTAACTTTGTCTTGTCATTTTGTTATTTGGACAGGCTGGATAAAGTTTTCGGCAGAAAGTAGGTCAGGAACTTTATCCATGGACTGGACAACCTGGTCCTCATCAATTGTCTAAGTGTGAAGGCCTTTCCCTTGTGAGAAATAATATCCTTAAAAAGTAAATGATTGGTGCATTCCTAAGAATAAGAACAGGAGCAAAAAAAGATTTTGGCACAGTTTTTGGTTAAGCTTCTTATATAGCCCAAGGTTAATAAAAATCATTGCATTTAAACAAATTCTTTTTAGTTTTGCTGTGTTTATTTTAATTAATTTTTTTGCTTTATTTTGTTTACTGCATTATCTGGAGATGTGATTAAAAATAATAATATTGTATTAGGGAAGGAACTAACAATGATATTCCTTTAAAAAAATAGTTATTGAGCCCTAGCTGGCATAGCTCAGTGGACTGAGTGAGGGCTGCAAACCAAAGGGTCGCAGGTTTGATTCCCAGTCAGGGCACATGCCTGGGTTGCAGGCCGGGTCCCCAGTGGGGTCCACATGAAAGGCAACCACACATTGATGTTTCTCTCTCTCTCTTCCTCCCTCCTTTCCCCTCTCTAAAAATAAATAAATAAAATCTTTAAAAATTAGTTAGTTTTATTGTTGTTCAAGTGTAGGTGTCTCCATTTCCCCTCCACCATGCCCACCTGCCCCACATATTCTCTCCTCCAACCTTCAGACTTCTTCCCTTTGGCTTGTGTCCATGCGTCCTTCATACTTGTTCTTTGATGGCCCTTACCCTGTTTTCCCCCATTATTCCTCTCCCCTGACCCCTGTGGTTACTTTCAATTTGTTCTTTATTTCAATGTCTGTGGTTATATTTTGCTTGCTTGTTTGTTTTTTTATTAGGTTCTACTTATATGTGAGACCATATGGTATTTGTCTTTCTCCTACCCTTATTTCACTCAGCATAATGCTCTCTAGTTCCATCCATGCTGTCCTGAAGGGTAGGAGCACCTTCTTTCTTTCTGCTCTGTAGCATTCCATTGTGTAAATGTACCACAGTTTTTTTTATCCACTTCCCACTTATGTTGGCACTTAGGTTGCTATATAACTACTATTTTGTTTTTAGTTATCTCAATAATTGTCAGTGCCTGTTTTCTTTCTAGTATTTAATTGGACATAGCATACATACAACCAGAGGCATAATAAATAATACAATTTATTAATACTAACAATCTTTGCTAATAATTTTATCATTAGTTTTACTCTGTAATAAAATCTAAAATCCAATTCTTGCTTGTGTTACAATAATATAATCCCACATAACCTTAACTCACAAGTAGTTCTTGCTGAGAAACTTCTGAAGCTACCTCAGCTAAGATACATAATCCTTAAAATTTATTTCATTTCTATTCTACCCAATTAAATTATTTGTATGGTTGACTCTTTTCTTACTATCTGATAATTACCACAAATATACACACAGACAAACACAATTACCTAAAGTGATAGTAGAGTATGTAAAGGTAGGCACAAACTGAAGCAAAGCTGGTATTTGGAATAAATGAGTTTACACCTCTTACAACTTTTAGCCTGAGAGCTTGTTCCAGTCAGCTCTATGGAACATGCTAAAAATCCAGTAGAAATCTTTAGTATTTCTGGACTGAACAACCAGAGAGTGAGTATGGGACAACCACACTCACTGAAATTATAAGGGTAAAACCTAGAAAGGATAACATTAACGGGGGACCCCCCTCCACAAATTCTGTCTAGAAACCTCTTCCAGACTATAAGCATACCAGATAAGCCAGAAGAACTATTGTAATATAATTACTTAAACTGCCATCCACCATGGGATCCCAGAGTTTGCAGTTTTCATTCAGCTATGTTAACTGAATGCATTAAAATAATAATAATAATAACATTTTTGGATACACTTAAAAAGATCTTTATAATGTATAATTCACTAATTTCAAGATATAATTATAAATTACTGAATGTATAAACAAATAAGAAAACTTTTTTTTTTCAAAAGAAAAGACAACCAGACACAAACTTTGAGACGTCTAGATATTGGAATTAGTACACAGAGTTTTAAAGCAGCTATTTTATATATATCCTCAAGGAAATAAAGAAAATAAACTTTTAATGATAGAAGAAAAATCTCAGCATGGAATCAGAAATAAGAAAATTTAACCAAATTCTAGATTTAATAAAGCAATGTCTAAAATTAAAAGAAATAATACATGACTTACTTAGAATATAGATTACAGGGAAATATTTAATGAACTTGAAGATGAATAAAATGAGGTTATCCAATCTCAGCACAAAAGAAAGAAAAATTGCTTAAAAAAACTTTACCAGACTTCTAGGGACCTGTGAAATTCTACCAAAAAGTATAGCATACATGTAATTTGATGTTCAAAAGTAGTATAGAAATGTAATAGAGCAGACATTTTTGAAGAAATAACATCTAAATTTTTCAAAATTTGGTGAAAACATCAACTTGCAGATCCATGAAGCTCAATGAGTACAAGTCAGGATTAATACAAATACAACCATACATAGACACATCACAGATAAACTGAAGCTAGCTAAAGATAAAGAGAAAATTTTGAAAGCCTCCAGGTAAAAATGTAGTATTGTCTACAGCACAACAATTTCATTAACTATGGACTTGCCATTAGACAGAGTGAAGTCCAGATTATAGTAAAATAATGTTTCTAAAGCGAGAAAAGACAAAAAGCAAAATATTCTCAACTTAGAAACCTATGTTCAGCAAAAATATGTCTCAATAATAAATACAAAATAATATATTTTCAAATAAGTAAAATAAAAACACTTCTTATAAGAAATGTTCAAGGATGTTCTTCAGGCTAAATGGAAATAAAATCAGATATAAGATGGACAAAGCCAAAGGTGGATAGGATTAAGGGTGGGAGGTGGGGATGACTGGGGTTGGGGAAAAAGTGGTGATGGGAAAATGGAGACAAATGTACTTGAACAACAATTAAAAATAGAGAAAAAAATGAATCTTCAGAAAAGAATGAAGACTTTTGAAAACAGTAAATATAGTTTTTTTTAGGAAATTTCATAGTTTTCCACAGTGGCTGCACCAGTCTGCACTCCCACCAACAGTGTACTAGGGTTCCCTCTTCTCTGCATCCTTGCCAGCACTTGTTTGCTGATTTATTAATGATGACTGCTGTCACTAGTGTGAAGTGGTATCTCATTGTGGTTTTAATTTGCATCTCTCTGATGGTTAGTGATGCTGAATATCCTTTCATATGTCTCTGGGCCCTCTGTATGTCCTCTTTGGAAAAGTGTCTGTTCAGATCCTTTGCCCATTTTTTAATTGGATCGTTTGTCTTCCTGGTATTGAGTCATATGGGTTCTTTATATACTATGGAAATCAAACCCTTGTCTAAGGTATCATTGGCAAATATGTTCTCACATGCAGTCAGTTCCCTTTTCATTTTGATGATGGGTTCTTTAGCCATGCAGAAGCTTTTTACTTTGATGTAGTCCCATATATTTATTTTTTCCTTTATTTCTCTTGCCCTAGGAGATATATCAGCAAAAACATTGCTATGTGGGATATCTGATATTTTACTGCTTATGTTTCCTGCTAGAACTTTTATAGTCTCATGACTTATATTTAAGTTTTGTATCCATCTTGAGTTTATTCTGGTGTATGGTATAAGTTGGTGGTCTAGTTTCATTTTTTTTGCTTATACCAGTCCAGTTCTCCTAACTCCATTTCTTAAAGAGGCTATTTTTACTCAATTGCATGCCTGTGCCTGTTTTGTCAAGTATTAATTGACCATAGAGATGTGGATTTGTTTCTTGTTTCTCTCTTTTGTTTTACTGATCTTTGTGTCTGCTCTTAATGTTAGGACCAGGTTAGATTTTTTGTTTTTGTTTTTGTTTTTGTTTTTATTTTTTTACAGTGGCCTTGTAGTATAGTTTTATATCAGGTATTGTGATCCCTCTTACTTTCTTCTTTCTCAAAATTGCTGAGGCTATTTGGAGTTTTTTATGATTCCATATAATTATTTTCTAATATTTTGTTGTTCAATTACAGTTGTCCAACATTTTTCTCATTGCTCTCTCCTGCCCCACCCATGGCCCCCTCTCATAGTCAACCCCCACCCTACTGTCTATGCCCATGGGTCTTCTATACATGTTCCTTGACTCACACTTTCCCTTTCTCTTGTTACTCTTCTCCCCTGCCCCTCTGGTCACTGTCAGTTTCTTCCTTGTTTCCATGTCTCTGCTTCTATTTTGCTCATTTCTTTATTTTGTTGATTAGGTTCCACTTATAGGTGAGATTATATGCTATCTGTCTTTCACTTAGCATAATACTCTCCACTTCCATCCATGCCTTTTGATCCAGTGATCCCACTCCTGAGACTATACCCTAAAAACCCTCAATCACCAATTCAAAAGAACTTATGCACCCTAATGTTCATAGCAGCATTATTTATAATAGACAAATGCTGGAAACAGCCTAAGAGCCCATCAGAATGGATGGATCAAAAAACTGAATGGATCAAAATGAATGGATCAAAAAACTGTGGTACACATACACAATGGGATAATATACAACAGAAAGAAAGAAGAAACTCCTGCCCTTTACAACAACATGGTTACATATAAATTTTTGAACTACTTGTTCTAGATCTGTGAAACATGCCATTGGTGTTGTAATAGGAATTACGGTGAATCTATAGATTGTTTGGGGTAATATAGACATTTTAATGATGTTGATTCTTCCAATCCATGAACATGGTATATGCTTCTATTTATTTGTATCTTCCTTAATTTCTTTCTTCAGTGTTCTGTAGTTTTCCAAGTACAGGTCTTTTGCCTCCTTAGTTAAATTTATTCCTAGGTACTTTATTTTTCTTGATGCTATAATAAATGGGATTTTTTCCTAGTTTCTCTTTCTGATATTTCATTGTTCTTGTGCAAAAATGCCATCAATTTCTGAATATTAACTTTCCATCTGCTATTTTCCAAAATTCACATACAGGTCAAGTAATTTATTTTGGTGGAGATTATATAGTTTTCTGTGTACATGATCATGTTGTCTGCAAATAATGACAGTTTTGCTTTTTCCTTTACAATTTGGATGCCATTTATTTCATTTTCTTGTCTGATAGCTGTGGCTAGAGCTACTTGTGATAAGAGTGGTAAATGAGAACACACTTGAATTAATCCTGTCCTTAAGGGGAAAGCTTTTAGTTTTTGCCCACTGAGTATAATGTTGACTATAAGTTTCTCATATATGACCTTTATTATGTGGAGGTATGCTCCCTCTATCCACACTTTGCTGAGTGTTTTCATCATATGGATGCTGGATTTTATCAAATGCTTTTTTAGCCTCTATTGATATGATCATGTGATTTTTGTACATAATTTTGTTTATGTGGTATATTATATTTATTGATTTGTGAATATCGTACCATCCTTGAATCACTGGGATGAATCCCACTTTATCATGTGTATGATCTCTTTAATGTATCATTGGGAATATATCCTAAGAACCTGGAATTACCAATTCAAAAAAACCTATGCACCCCTATGTTCATAACAGCGGTATTTACAATAGCCAACTATTGTAAACAGCCTAAGAGCCCACCAGTAAATGAGTGGATCAAGACTGTAGTATATTTATATAATGGGATATTATGTAGCAGAAAAAAAGAAGGAACTACCTTTGGGACAGCATAGATGAAAGGGGAATATTTTGCCAAGTGAAATAAGCGAGTCAGTGAAAGACAAATACTGTATGATTCCTTAAATACCATATGAGGAATCTAATGAACAAAATAAACCAATGAACAAAATAGAACCAGAGTCATGAAAACATGGAATAGACTGGCAACAACCACAGGGGCATAGGTGGGGGATGATGGTGGAAAGCAGAAGAAGGGACTATTTAAAGAGCATGTATGAATGATCCATGGACATGTACAACAGTGTGGGAACTGACTGTTTGTGTGAAGGGTGGGATAGGCAGAGGAGGAAATAAAGGGGAAGAATGGGGCAACTGTAATAGAATAAAGATTAAATAAAGAAAACAGTAAATATATAGGTAAATATAAGAGGTTAACTTCCTTTGTTTAATGTCTTTATAATGCATATGCTCTCCAAAGAAAAACATTATAATCTTTTATTTTGGATTTTAAGATAGCTGTAGATATGATATATAACAACTATAAAAGAATAATGAGGTGATAAATAGATCTATATAATTGCCAGCTTTCTATATTTTACTTGAAGTAGTGCATTATTGACTCTAAGTAACTATATTTGTTAGCAAACATTAATATATTTTTCAAAGAACTATAGCCAAAAAGCCAATAGGCAAATTAAAATAGATTATCTCTATCGCTCCCACAAACAAAACAAAATAGAAAACAATCTGAGTAAGGTAGTAAAAGAGGAAAAAGGGAAAAACAGACAGAAACAAAAAACAAATAATAAAATACATATCAATAATTATATCAAATGTTAGCAGATGTTAATGGACTCATATCTATTATTTAAAGGCCAAAATTGTAAAAATTGAAAAGGCCTATTTCTAACTATATGGTAGTAATAAAAAGGCACATTAAATATAAATGCACAGATAAAGTCAGTGAAAAGGACATTTGAAAATGGTAGGCATAAAAAGGCTGAGACACTGCATTAACATCATGTAGATTCTCAGCAAAAGTATTTTTTGATAATAAAAATGGACATTTCTCCATAAATATAGGTTCAGTGTCCCAGAAAATATACCATTCTCCCCCTAATTTCTACATGCATATCTCCTGATGTTTTATTTTCCAGTAGTAAGAAATATCTTACAATATAAATTCATATAGTCATGCTTATATGTAAAGTACGACAGCATTCATGCTCTTGTATTCTACAAGAGAAAAATCTCCAAGTAAATCTGAAGTTCTGTGCCTTCAAATATCTCTCAATGGTAGGTAGATATCCTTCCAATGATTAGAGTTTTCATTCTGCCATCAGCCCAGAGATACAAAATACCTGTGGGGTTTTAGGGCAACAAAAAAAGACAGGTTATTTTAATGATCAATCTTTACAAGGTTTGTGCAAAAGAAACCTTAAGAAATGAAAATGGACCTCTTGAAATTGGTGTAATTATCCACACAGATATATTTACATGCTTAGATTATACATCTGAGAAAAGCTTGGCATTTTGCAGCTAATGATATTACTTATAATTGCAAATTTCCCATTCTGTACTTAGACTCAGATATTGCAGAGAATAATTAGAAAATCTATTTGCTTTTGTTAGAGTAGGCAGTTAGTTAGGTATTAACAAAATAGAAGGAAACCAACAGAACCAGAGTAACCCTGATTAATTTTTCAGTCACTCTAGGGAGTGACTTAGCCTCCCTGCATTCTTTCCTGAGAAGTAAGCCCTAGCAAGACTTCACAGCTGTCCTCCTTTCCTCAAAAGAAATGGCAGAGGCTAAGTCAGGAAGCCTTCAGGACTGTTGTCTCACAAGCTTACTCATATTAAAGATGTAGATTAATCAATGAGGAGCATGGGGCTCTCAGGTTAAGTTTCCTTCCATCTACCTGTTCTAGCTAAATGCTGCTTTTATATTTAAGCTGGCTCCTTTTCAACAGCCGAGACAAAGGAAATCTCTTGACCAGCACATTGTTCAATGTATCATTCCCCAAAGTAAATACATGTAAATTCTGCAAACCTCTAAATAAATATGGCTAAATATTTGCAACCTTAAACAAAATACATTCAGAGAAACTTTAAGTCTCCAGTTTCCCTTTTTCTTGCTGCAAGGCAACTTGGCTCTACAGATCTTTGTAATCTACAGTCTGTTGCTAAAACTGCTGAAATAAAGTTCTTAATGCTGTAGAATAAACTCTGAGAGAGTGTGGTATGTTTCAGCTTGTGTGGAAAGAGCTGTTAAATCTAAATCCTATCTAAACTAAACCTCTTTAATTCACTATCATAAATGTAAGACTCTAGCTATTGCATTTCTCTACTGTTCAATGGGAGAGTTGAGAAATATTAAAAATTGACTTCTTCCTGGATTTATTGTGATTTGTGAAGCATAAAACAGAAAAAGCCAACTAAAATTTAGCTGTATGACAGTTACCCATTAGACACTTTGACTTTTTAATAACCTATGCAGATGTACACACAGGCTGAATGAGATCTCAAATACACCATTTTGATAAAAATCCATTCATCTTATGCATCTCTGAGTAAAGCTTCCCACAGTGATCCATTAACCTGTTTAAAGATTTAGCCTTTTGTAGAACATAGGAAAATGTTCGCTGTCAAAATGAGGTGCCTTTTTGTGTATGCTGTAGGAACTGGACAGATTTCTGGATTATTTACAAGCCATTTATGAATTGGGATTTTCAAATTTCAAAGAAAATACTTTGAAAATATAATTGCAAAAATTCATGTGATTTTGATGTTTCCACAAGAATAACATTATCATTCAAGTCATGTTGTTTTTCTATATGATGCTCTTCAATACTGTTGAAGAAGATGTGAACTTACCAAAAAAAAGTAACTGAGACTTCATTTTTATCCATTATGAGCACCCAAGATTCTCTTAACATCAACAATCATCATGCATAATTAACAATAGTTCTACTTGATAACAATTTTCCATTGAGAAAGACATATGATGCTGGGAATATCATTGTTCAGTATTTCCAGAGCTAAAAAATGTGTGCCTAACTTAGTAAAAGCCAAAATAATTCTGCTTTATTTAGTTATTTCCATTCCACATGTTGTAAGGTTTTCAACAGGATTATTAGAAAAATATTTTATAATCTTTTCTAATACTTTTCTAATATTTTCTAATAATCCTGTTAAGGTGAATTCATAAAAACGAATTTTGTAATGATTTATTTTCATACTTTATACAGTTTGAACAATTTATAAATCTATAAATAGATATTTTTAGTCAGTTTTATTCATCAAAAACAGTGGCTTTGGACTCATTTGTGACTCTGACATTCTTTTATTAACAAAGAGAAAACCTGTTTATAGACATAATCACCTTTATTTAGTGAAAATAATCATAAGTCATTTTGTATGGGGTTTAGTATTCTCAGAAGGGGAAGTAAGGTGATTATTAAACACCCTAATCAGTGAGAATGGGTGATAACTAGATTGCATTTTTCAGTTAATTTTCCCCTTCTGCTAAAGGTGCCATTTGCTTCAGAACCAGGGTATATAGTAGCAAATAAAGACACCTTCACACAGTCTACAATTTCAAAACAAATTTATACAGTAAAAGGAAAAATGCATACCTTGGCTGAATTATATCTTTTTCATACTCTGGAGTTAACTGTCTTCCTTAATCACATAGCTGTAAAGTTTCTGGCCCAATGCTAAGTTTTCATGTGAAGACATGATAGAAGTAAGGTTCTAGGAATTAACCCTAGCAGGTGTGTTCTTGAATTGTTAGAATTATGACCATTTTCTTCCTTTGGTATAGAACCATGTAAGTAGTTTCCACACCAGTGGGTAGATTTTGGAGTAGGTACACTCCACTGGCATATTTTGTTCACTAGAAACAACTTGCTCAACTCAATGCTTTACCCACTCTTTATTGGAAATGGAAAGAACAGTCTATTGAGTTCCTTTTAAGGGATATTTTTATGCAGTATATCACAAATATAAAATTATTCAAGTTTTAGATGTTACATTGCATATAAATAGACCAACATGAATATACCAGTGGTAAGTGGGGCATTTCTATGTATATGAATAATATGTTATATGAATAATGATAAATGAACAACTTTCAAACCTCAAGCTCAATACTAGGAACTGGAGTTAAAATATTGCTGTTGTAACACAAACACTACAATGTACAACACTACTAAAAGAACAAGTGGTGTTCATTTGTTAAAGTATCATTTCTCCCATTTCCTAAAAATAATTTCCCACATTTATTATAAATTCATATTATCAAGTCTAAAAATTAGATAGTGTTTACAAAGGCAGAGAAGTTAAAGATATGTGCCTGAACTAAGAAAGGAATTGTAGCCATAAAAGACAAATATATTAGACATGTAAACCCTTAATCCTCCCAATGGTCATTGCCTATAGTCTGATGAGTCTTCAATTTGCTTTCTCCTTCCTTTCCCCAACACTGTTCACCCATATATCTAATATTTATTTTATTACTTCCCTGGTTTAATTATATACTAATATTCCCATGTTTCTGACTCTAGTGTGGCAAACTGATCCTGATTCCTGCTAATGGCCTGTTAGGTGGCTCAGTTTTGGAATTTTTCATCTTATTTCTGACTATATGTAATCTATAAGAAAAAATAAAAAATACTATTAATGGTGATGGTGATAATGATGGTGATAGAAAAGACTCTTTATGACCCAGAGACTGTAATGAGTTTTATATAATATTCCATTTTTATAACTTTGTGAGGCTAGTGCTATTAATATCATTTGCCACAAGATAAAACATAACATCAGATAGATTAAATAAGTTACCCAAAGATATATAATTAATAAATGTTGAAGCTGAGATTTGACTGTATACTGACTCATATTCATCTGTTTGTATCTGCTATGAAATTCTGCTCCATAATTAGAATTTATTGGGTGACAGCTGCAGCATGTCAAGCATGTATAGTTTCATATGTCACAGTTGTATATAAACAAACTATCATGAGTATACCAGTGGTAAGTGGGTCATTTTCATATTTTTTCTTCTGTCAAACTTGTGCCTCTTCAGACTGAAGTTTTCATATACAGCATTGCTAATTTGGGACAAATGCTTAGAGGGTAGGACTTTTTCAGATATTGCTCGATTTGCAGTCCATTGACATTCAATGTTGTCCAACTGCTGACTGCTAAGTTGAGTTAACTTAGTATTTTCTTGCTTATTTACAATTCACAGATGATGATATTTGAGAATTAGAGGTACAACAATACATAATTTAGTAAGTCAAAGATGTACAACAGATAATTATAGTTTAAGGGCTTTTGATTAATACATACATATATATGCATATAAATATGTGTATGTATATATTTGCATATATATGTGTATGCATGTATATGAACACACATAGAGTATATTCCAAGTGTTACATAAGTCACTAAATACTGAAGTGTTACTGATTGCTTAGGCTTTCTTTCATTTAACATATGTCTTCATGCCTGTCGTGTTATATATAACTGGTTTTTGACAGGCTATTCATCATGAAGATTAGTAATACATATAAATCAGCAGCAATACACATTTTTAAGGGCACAAATGAGAACTGATTGAAATGTTTAAAATAAAATGTTAATTAGCATCTGATTCAAATGACAGTATACTTCAAGGAAAAGGTAATGTCAAAATATTGATGAGTAGGAAGAAATCATATGAGAAATTATCTCACCCCTTCCTCCAAGACTAAAATGTAAAAAATGTCAGCCAAGGTTATAAACAGAAGCCACTGTAATAACCTACCCAATTTCCTGAAACTATTTCCCTCTATAAATAAGAGCTCACCCCACTGACCCTATTATGGGGAAAGAAAAAGAAAATAGTCAAGTATATTTATTCCAGGCAGCTAGGATGTAGATTTCCAGCAAACATGCTTAACAGATATTCTTCCCCAGAGAATGCAGCCCTAGTGTCTCTAGCTCTCTACATTTTATTCTTCTCTCTCTCTTCCTCTCTTCCTTTTTCCTTCTCTTTCTCTGTCTCTTTTTCTCCCCATCATGAGTGTGTGTGTGTGTGTGTGTGTGTGTGTGTGTGTGTGTGTGTCTACAGATGACTATTTCCTGCATGGCATTTACCTGGCAATGATTTTTTATCAATCACTGCTTTAAAGAAACTCTGAAGACATACAATCTGAACAATCATCACACAAATTCCCATGTTTCTATGTATGCCCATTCATGAACTGACAAACTGGAGAAGGAAAGAAATAAGAGAGAAAAAGAGAACAAGGAGAAGGAAGGAGAGAAAAAGGGAGGGAGGGTGGGAGGTAGTGGTGGAGAGAAAGACAGAGAGAAAAGAGAGTTGAGATAAGGGGAAAGGTCAAGTCAAGGGAATGTATAAAGTACTCATGGACAAAGACAATGGAAGGGAGGATTGAATGTGGGAGGTGGAGGCCTTGTAGGGCAAGGGAGAGTCATGGCGGGGGAAGGGACAATTATAATTGAACAACGATAAAAAAATTAAAAAATAAAAACATATAGGTGGAACCATAAGCAAAAATAAATAGGAAAAACTAACAAAAATAATACAAATCATGACCAACATGTGTGTAATGTATATATTGTCATGTGGCCTATGTATCTGGTATATCTTTTTCATACTCACCTAAGATCTAAATTTGTGGCATAGAGATTATATCACATGCTGTTGAAACCCTAACTAACAAATGGAATTTCAGTAGAAGGTCCTGTTTAATAAAACTAGTTAGAAGTACCAGTTAGAGGTTAACTTATTTCAATAAATATTTGCTGCAACAGAGGCTCAGGGAAATGAGATAATTTAACCATGTTCTTGAATATATTACCTTCCTCTCTGCTTAAAAAACACCACAGATCATCATCAGCACACCACACAAGTTTATTTATTGGAATAAATATATAGTTTTCAATTAGAATATTAGTAGAATATAATGTTCTTGCTGTTGCATAAGATATTTTTTCCTGATTTTAAAATTACTTTCAAAATGGCTATGTATTGGTGAAGTTAAGAATATCAGCTTTGGGGTCAAAATGATTTGTGGATATTATTTGTCTTATGATCTTCAGCAAATCTCTCAATAGCACTACATTTCACATTTCTCATTTGTAAAACAGGGATAGTAATTGTACAATACATAACACATTGGGTTGTTATAAGGATTACTACTACTTCAACTAGTATCATTTAACTGAGCAATTCTGATAGATTGAAAAGGTTTTATTGGCTAGGTTGTTTTTTTTTTAGTATGCCTATGTTTCAACTTAGCAATTAAAATAAGATGATTCTTAACTAAAATAAAACAGAAACATTACTTCCATGGGTAATGTGGAGAGTAAAATGGAAATTAACAACCCAGAGGAAATTATGACTCCAACAACTGACATTGTTTTTATAATGCTGTTTTTTAAAAATAGCAGAATCAAGTAGATTTTATTTATTTATTTTTAGAGAGGGCAAGGGAATAAGAAAGAAGGGAGAGAAAGATCAACGTGTGGTTGCCTCTTGCACACCCCTCACCAAGGACCTGGCCTGTAACCCAGTCATGTACCCTGATGGAACTGAACAGGTGACCCGTTGGTTTGCAGGCTGGCACTCAGTCCACTGAGCCACACTGGCCAGTGCTAATAGCTAACATGTTTGTTTCCATATTCCCATTCTTCACTATCGTCTAGTTTCACCCTCTGTTAGAGCTGATACTATATTGAAGGGTAGAGCTTGAGTAGGAGCTGGCTTAGTGGGTGCTTTTCTACCTAGGCAGTGGCTACATGTTAAGGTAGGGATCAGGTATAAGAGCAATTGGACAGATGTTTGTGAGATCAGATCAAGGAAGGATGACATTACTATAGGGCACAAACCCAAAGAAACAAAACAGAAAGTAAAACATCAGGAAATTCATAGAAACTGAAAGAGCAGAAATAGCAAGATGGTCAAGAATCTAGGTATGCTGCAGGAGTGTATGCTAGTTGGCAACTTAGGTCATCGTAACCAGGGAATGGCATGGAAAAGGGTGGGTTTTTTTTTATTATTATTAAAACTGCCAACTACCCAAGCCTGCAAGTCATTTATCTGCTCTCTGTTTGGGAGAAAATCTAGTTTACAGAGCAGTAATGCTCCTGCTAAAACTTGACATGGAGCTGTCATAATATAATGTTATCTTTTTTTAAAAAAAAGATTTTATTTATTTATTCCCAGAGAGGGAAGGGAGGGAAAAAGAGAGAGAGAGAGAAACACTAATTTGTGGTTGCTGGGGGCCGTAACCTGCAACTCAGGCATGTGCCCTCACTGGGAATTGAACCTGCGATGCTTTGGTTCGCAGCCCGCACTCAATCCACTGAGCTATGCCAGCCAGGGCTTGATATAATGTTATCTTATGCTTAATAAATTCTGACACTCCTTCTCAGAGCTTCAGTGGTCACTGGTAGATGGAACAAGAAGAAATAGGTGAATAGAGTGCTTAGTGATGTCTTCCCTTCCCTGATTTGGAGAAAAAAATAGTGCTTTGAAAATCACGTTCCATTGTGATATTGTATATTCCTGTTCTAGCCAATCAGCATGGGACTGAAGTCAGATATCAAATGTTCTCCTCTACACAGGTCTGCTAAACTGAGCTAAGGAAGAGAATATGAGCATATCAGAGAGGAGACTAAACTAGGTATCTTCTGTAAGAGTTCAAGGATACATATTTAATGCAGCTTTTACATCTGCTCTTCAGACATTCATGAAGCCAACCTCATGTGAGTTAAGCATTTTACATATAAATATCTAACATCATTTTCTCTGTCATGATTTTTCTTGCTCCTTATTTTATCTCTCTCATGTTCCCTCTCTTAACTATTAGAACTACCAACTATTCTGTAATGTCACAAACCTGGACATTATCTTAGATTATTTTTTTAATCTCATGCTAAATCCTGTCAATTTTAAGATTGAAGTTTTCACATTTATCTTCACCAGTCAATACCCTGCACTACGCTCTGGTTCAGTTCATTTTTTTTTTCTTTTTTGGTATATTGCTCTTGACTCCTCAAGAGTTCTACTAGAAAGTAGAACTCTTTTCTTTCACTTCTTAATCTTTTGTTAGTGGACTTTTTGAATAACAAATCAACTATGCAATATTAAAACTACTCAATCCTCAACACTTCACAATACCTCCAGGTTAAAGTCCAAATTCATTAATATGATTCTAGTCAATTACACAAAATTTTTGAAGCACGTGGTATTTCACTCTGTACCAGCTGTATCTTCCACATTGAATACTCATCCACTTTTTGCCTGATGACCTACAACTTACTCTTCAAGACCTTTAAGAATAATCTACTTGATTCTTCCATCTCAAAACTGAATACTTCCTTCATTGGGTTGTCACTATATTTTGTGGTTAGTTTCTAATTTGGAACCACTATACTCTGTTACAATAATTTGTTTATGTATGTATCCCTTATTAAACTATAAGTGAATGATTTGAGAGTAGATACCATGACTTTAAATGGTAAACATTTTTAATACTTTTTTTATACAGAGCTTGCTATATAGTAGGTTATTGATGATTATATAAAGAATATTAAAAGGTATAATTCTAGATTTATTTGCTCCTACCATTAAAGACACTTATATCACCCAACATGTATTATCTTATTGACTCTGTGATCTACCAACTGTACTAATATAAATTTATTTATTTTGAATGAACAAATATATTTCTCAAATATTCAAATTAATATTAAGAGTTTACAGTATTTACTTCATGGCATATATATAAATCTGTGTATATTTTTGTGTCTATTCTCAAATAAAAGTCTTTCAATTTATATAAAAATACCAATATTTTTGAAACTTTCATAGTCATCAAAAACAAGAAAAATCTAAAAACCTATCACAGCCAAGTGGAGCCTTAGTAGGCATGACAACTAAATTCCACGTGGGGTCCTGGAATGTATCCTGGAACAGAAAGGACATTAGGTAAAACCTAAAACAATGTTCACAAACTATGGGATTTATCTTATAAGATTATATTGATACTGGTTCATTAATGATAACAAATATACCATACTATGCAAGATTCTAATAAAGAGAAACTGGGTGTGGGGTATATAAGAAGTCTTAGTATCTTTGTATTTTTTCTTTTAATATAAAAATGTTCTAAAAGGACATTTAGATGATGTTAATTCTTCCAATCCATGAACACAATTTATACTTCTATTTATTTGTATCTTCCTTAATATCTTCAGTGTTGTATAGTTTTCTGAGTACAGGTCTTTTACCTTCTTGGTTAGATTCATTCCTAGGTGCTTTATTTTTCTTGCTGCTATGTAAATTGAATTTTTTCCTGATTTCTTTTTCTGATGTTTTGTTGGTGGTGTACAAAAATGCCTTCGATTTCTAAATATTGACTTTGTATCCTGCTGTTTTGCCAAATTCACTTATTTGGTTGAGTAGTTTTTTTGGTGGAGTCTATAAGATTTATGTACATACCATATCATCTGCAAACAATGAGTTTTACTTCTTCCTTTCCAATTTGGAGGCCTTTTATTTCTTCTTCTTGTCTGATCTCTGTGGCTAGGACTTCCAATACTATGTTGAATAGAAGTGGTGAGAGCCAGCATCCTTGTTTTGTTCCTGATCTTAGTGGGAAAGCTTTTAGTTTTTCCCCATTGAGTATGATGTTGGCTGTAGGTTTCCAATATATGGCCTTTATTTTGTTGAAGTATGCTCCCTGTATTCCCACTTGACTGACTGTTTTTATCATAAATGGGTGTTGTACCTTATCAACTGCTTTTTCTGCATGTATATTTCACAATATATATTTGTGAATATTGTACCATCCTTGCATCCCTGTGATGAATCCCACATGATCATGGTGTATGATCTTTTTAATGTATTTCTGGATTCTATTTGTCAATATTGTGTTGAGGATGTTAGCATCTATATTCATCAGTGATATTGGCCTGTAGTTTTTTTTCTTTGTTGTGTCTTTACCTGGTTTTGGGATTAGGATGCTGCTGGCCTCATAAAAAGAGTTTGGGAGTCTTCCCTCTTCTTGAATTTTTTGCAATGTTTTCCCGACTCCATTCCAGAAAAACAAACAATCCAATTAAAAATGGGCAAAGGACCTGAACAGGCACTTCCCCAGGGAGGACATACAGAGGGCCAAGAGACATATGAAAGAATGCTCATGATCACTAGACATCAGAGAGATGCAAATTAAAACAACAATGTGATACCACTTCACACCGGTCAGAATGGACATCATAAACAAATCAACAAGTGCTAGCCAGTTTGTGGAGAAAAGGGAATACTAGTACACTGTTGGTGGGAATGCAGACTGGTACAGCCACTGTGGAAAACAGCATGGAATTTCCTCAAAAAACAATTTGAACCACTTTTTGACCCAGCAATTCCACTGCTGGGATTATATTCTAAGAACTCTGAAACACCAGTCCAAAAGCACCTATACACTCCAATGTTCATAGCAGCATAATTTATAATAACTACATGCTGGAAGCAACCTAAGTGCCCATCAGTAAATGAGAGAAAGAAAAAAGGAGCTCCTATACTTCTTGACATCATGGATGGAGCTGGAAAGCATTATGCTCAGTGAATTAAGGCAGGCAGTTAGACAAATACCATATCATCTCACTTATAAGTGGAATCTAATCAACAAAACAAAAAGGAAGCAGGGAAGCAAAAATACAAAAACAAACAACAAAGCAAGCAAAATATAACCAGAAACATTGAAATAAAAAAAGTGACAATGACCAGAGGGGCAGGAGGAGGGGCATAATGGGGGAAAGAAAGGGGAAGATCATCAAGGAACAGGTTAAAGGACCCATGGATAAACTACAGAGGGGGGTTGGATTGGGGGAGAAAGGTAGTAGTTGGTGGGGTGGGGGAGAGCAGTGGGAAAAAGATGGAGACAACTCTACTTGAACAGCAATAAAAAAATAATAATACATACATTTAAAAAATATTCTAAAAAGAAAGTCTATGAGCCCTGGCTGATGTGGCTCAATGGATTGAGTGCCAGCCTTTGAAGCAAAGAGTCACTGGTTCCATCCCCAGTCAGGAAACATGCCTGGGCTGTAAGCCAGGGCCCCAGCCAAGGGCATGCCGAGAGGCAACCACATATTGATGTATTTTTCCCCCTTTTTCTCCCTCCCTTCCCTTCTTCCTAAAAATACACAAATAAAATCTTTAAAAGGAAAATCTGTCAATTCTTTTTAAATGAAAGTAAAATAAATACTTTTCAGAAAAAAATTGATAGAATTAATTGTCAGCAGACTTGTATTAAGGATATGAAAATTTCATTAGGCATAGGGAATATGATACCAGACAGACATTTGGATCTACACAAAGAATAAAGTTTTCACAAAATGGTTAAAATTAAGGTAAATATAAAATAAATTTTCCCTATTCCTAATTATTCTGAATGACAGTTAATTGTTTAAATTGTAATAATAACAAATAAAGAATTTTTTGTGCATTCAATTGTTTGTTTTATCCTTACCTGATGACATACTTACTGACTTTAGAAAGAGAGGAAGGGAGAGAGAGAGAGAAGGAAAGAAACACCATTGTCAGAGAGAAACATCATCATCCATTGGTTGCCTCTCCTATGTACTCCAACCAGCAATTGAACCCAAAACCTAGGCATGTGCTCTGACAGGTAATCTAACCCATGTCCTTTTGGTTTATGGGATGGTACTGCAAGATTATTTTTAATGTATGTAAAAGTAAATAGTGTGACAGCAAAACAAAAACAAGAGGAGAATAAAACAAGAAATATAAATTTCTTATATTGTGAATAAGGTAGTAAATATTTTTTAAAGATGGGTAGTAGTAAACTAAAGATGCATATTGTAAAACTTATGGCAACAACTAAAATGTGTGTGTGTGTGAAATGGTATAACTAACAAGCCAATAGTGGAGACAAATGGAACCATTTAACAAAATTAATTCAAAATGAAGCAGAATAAAAAAATTAAAAAGTACAAAGAAGACTTGGAACAAGTAGAAATGACTAGAAAAATGGTAAGTGTATATCCAAACATATTAGCAAAGGTTTAAAACATCTCAATTAAGAATCAGAGGTTCTTAGACTGGGGTAAAAACTATGAAGCTACTTTATACCTTCTATAATAAACCACTTTTAAATATACAGACATAAAGAAGTGAAAAACCAAAGGATAGAAACAAACCATGCAAATGCCAAATCAAGAGAATGCTGAGGTGCATATATTAATTTTAAATGTAGGAGATTTAAAAGCAAGAATAGAATTCCTACTTGCAAAATGGACTAGTAAGAATGAGATTTACTTCCTCCCTGAAACTACCAAACACAAACATATAGTATGCAAAATGGTAGCTTCAAGACAGAGCATCTGACAATGAAGGAGAGTGATCTCTGAATGATGGAAAAAAATGAAGTAAGCCCAATGACTTTCCCATCCTTGAGAGAGTTTCCAGGTAATGTGGCAAGAAGTAGAGTATCAGAAATGTCTTGGCTCATAAATGGATAGTCATCATCCCTGGACTAAAGACAGTAATGGTGGCCAGATTCCTTCCTTGACCAAACTCTAGCCAAGATCCTCAGAGCCCACTTTTTTGACTAAGCCTGAAGCTTAGCCTATAAATACTTGAACAGTCTCACAGCCTCATCCCTGGAATGACAGTAACCACCTCACAAAGCACCTGCCTAAGAAAACTTAAGGTTACCAAAAGAATTTACTGCTTTCAACCAACTCCTGAAGATTGGGTTCCTGCCTCCCAGCCTCTGTGGGAGAACAATAGTCTAACTTCCATAATTGTTACTTAGCAAACCCAACTGTGTTTCATGTGACCCAATCCCTTTCCTTATTTTTGTAATTTTTCACTTCCTTGGGTCTGCTGAGGCCATGTTCACTACTATCCCACATTTTCCCTCATTCTCCCTCTAAGACACTGTCACTTCTGTACAAATTAAAGTTCAGCTTCATTCACACGGCACCTTTCTCTATTGCAATTGTGCATTACTGATTAAAACCTGTCCTTGCCACTTTAGTGTCTGGCTTAATTTATGTTTGACTGGTCCAGCCTTACATTGGGTGGAGATTTGAAGGAGGTAAGAAGAGCACGTAGATATTCTGGTGAAAAACATTCCAGGCAGAAGGGAGAAAGTCAATGAACGCATGGGCACAATGGTAGAAGTGAGTCTGTTGTGAGTTTGGAGGAGTAAAGCTGAGGAAGAGGGGGAGAAGTCAAGGACATTGCACAAGCTTTTCCTTTAACTTGATATCTGGAGCCACTTGAAGGTTTTAGGTAAATCAGCATCATCTAGCTATATTTTAAAATAATAAGTAGTAACTCTCAAAACTGATTTTAAAGTAGAATACAATAAGGAATGAAGATGGAAGTAGAATAAAACAAATTGCAAAAATCATAGAGACATATGTTTTTATTTTGGACCAAATATGTAGAAGTAAAGGAGGTAAAAATGGCCCATATTTTGGATATATTGTATTTTTAAAGACAATTATTGCTCATAGGTTAGATCTGAAAGTTTGAGAGAAATTTTGAGGGCAAAAATGTTTCTATGCAATCCACTGAAGCAAAATAAAGGACCAAGTTCTTATTTACTGAGGTGAGAGCCAATTGGAAGACTTCTTTGAGGAGAATGTTAGAGGAAACAACAAAATATCACTATGAATATGGTAAGTTTGAGACTTCATTAGACATTAAAGCGGAAATGTCAACTATGCAATTGAGGTACCAGTCAGGAATTCAGGAATAGAGAGAAATTTGAAAGTCATCAACTATATGTATATGTATATGTATATGTATATGTATATGTATATGTATATGTATATGTATATGTATATGTATATGTATATGTATATGTATATGTATATACCCTATAAGTAAATGAACTAACTGAGGGAGTGAATATAGAAAGAGAAGCACAGAAGAGCTGAGAACTGACACCTACATCATCTTAAAATTTCGTAGTTAGGGAAATGGGGAGACTCAGTCAGATGACTGCAGAAAAGTCAGGAGAATATGAAGGCCTGGAATGTAAGTGAAGTGAAGAAAGTATTTCAAAGAAGAGGGCGTGATCAACTGTCACACATGCTGTTGCTAGGTCAAGAAAGATGAGGCTTGACAGTTGAGCAGTAGATTTGGTAAGCTGGAGATCATTTTAATATAGATAAGAGCATTTTTGAAGAATGGCAATAAACAAAGCCTGATATAAGGGAATTTACAAAAAATAGGAGAGGTGCTTTGTCTAATAAATATAATTTATTATTTCATCTATAAGAAGAGAAGTAAAGCACTTAGCATAGAGCTTGTGTATCAAATGATCAAGTCATTATTGAGATTATGTAATTTTCAATGGAAATGAAATATATTTTACTATAGTATGAGCTAATCAAGTTTATGGACTACTGATATGTTTTATGACCTAATGCCTTGCATTGGACCTTGCATTGAATTGATGACCAATTGGAATTTAGTAAATGAATAATTTTAAAACTATTTGAAGGCATAAGATAAATCATTGTGTAAGTGGGACAGGTGCAGCTCAAACTTTTACAGGTAAGTGGAAGATTTGTAGAGAATCAGCTTCTCTTTATGTTCACATGTATAACATGAATTGAAGGGGATTAAAGCACTAATGAGATAATTTAAGTATGCTCTGCTGGTATATTTTGTTTAAATCATGTTGGCTTTCCAACATGGTTATATATTAATCTAAAGAAATGTAGATTTTATACAAAATTGTGCTAGAAATAAGATAATGAAATTGATGCAATGCATTTTTATTCTGTTAGTTGTGATTTGTCATAATTAAAATTAGTTACACCAGACATTTTCAGTGTATTAATAATTAATGTATAAATAGAATAATTTTAAAGTGTTTTTGACAGCAGCTTCAAATTCCCCTGCATTAAGTCTCATGTTTTTCAAATTAATGGCTTATGCAAGTTTTGCAAACTCATTGGTGATAATTAAATCCTATTTGCATGGCTACCAAAGCAAGGTGTCCTTGATAAGCTACTGACACTGATCAACAGAAAGAAGTAGCAGGTTAATAAAAAATAAATAAAATGCCACTTTTCTTAGGAAGCACAATGCACAGTATGCAAAATAAAGCACTTAATTTGGAAAATTATGATTACCTTTCAAAGTGTTGGTTGTTAGTTTTAAATTCAGCTAAAATTTAAATCCTTTGGAGTACATAAATAACAATCACTGCGTTCATTGGTGTCTGGGAAAGTGAAAGCCCTTTTGTTAAAGTGTTGGTGGTGATGTGGGCTCTTGGTTCAGCAACCGTGATTCTTGAGTTTGGCAAAGAAGGAATTCAGAACTAAGAACTCTATCTAACACAGGAGGAAGTTTATTTAGCACAGAGGCAGAAGAAGTGGGCCAGCTGGCTTGCATAGACTCAGGAAGTAAGTTACAGAGGCAAAAGGAGGGCCCTTGAAGACAAGTTCAGGGAGTTAGCCCAGGACTTGCTGACCCTCTGGTTGTAAATCTTCTAGGAACATTTAGAGATCAAGTGAAAGAAAAGCAAAGATGCATGTTTGAGGAAAGAGGGGTGGAATGGCACAGGTATGCTCCAAGGAGAGCACACACTGAGTCCTTTGCTATAAGGATTTTGATTTCTTTTCTAAAGACAGAAATTTTAGGGGAGTTGTCAGGGGAGGATCTCAATAAGATATTCATCAGCCTTAAGGTATGACCTTTCCGGGTTGTGTCTCCACTGAGTGGTTGGCACTATAGTAGGAGGCCACTAGTCATTGTACCTGGTCATAGTGTCAGCCATGGCATAACCTTGTCTCATTTCACTGCTCTTGGGGAGCCAGGAACTGAAATACAACTGAGATCTAGATGTTAGTTCTAATTTGACTAAAACTCTTTCTGTGGTCAACAGACCTGAGGTTTTGTTCCTAAGCTATTTGATGCTGATCAGAACCTCCTTGTCCTTAGGGCTTAATGCTTACTGGAGTGGTCATGCAAGGGAGAAGGTGGCAGATGACTCAGGGTGCTGGATAAGGCCAGTTTGAATCAGCCGTTTGTCTCAGTTCCTCCATTCCACTTGCCAAAGAATTTTTCTAGCTTCTTACTATCCTCCCTCAAAAGAGATGACTCTTTGCTACCGTTAGTAATATAAATAAAATAATATTGATAGAGGACTTCTGTCTTAACGTGGTTACTAATTCTGCCTTTATTTGGAGAGAATGAAAGTAAAACTTTAAAGAGTGCATTTGCCTGAATTGGTAATTCATCACTTAACACCCTGGAAGATCAATATTTTTAAGGAATACTTTTGTTCATCCACCTAGAGCTAAATGAAAAAGATACTTCAAACAAAACAGTGATATTAGGAAGAACACAAAGATTGATAGGACTAACAGACTATTCTCTTCTCATCTTGCTAGATAGTTCAGAATATCCCTTAGAAGGACACCTTTAATATGTGCTGTTTACTTCTCCCTCCCAATCATCAACACTGTTTTTGAGTGTGTCAAATTCACATTCGAAAAAAGTGTTGAATGACTGCATGACATAGGAAAAGTGGCTTACCCAAGGACAGAATACCAATGAAAGTCAAGCTTAGGACAGGAAAGTCACACCTTTCACATTCTTGGATTTGATGTTCTTTGAAAAGAATATTCCTAGCTCATTGCCTTGAGGTCAGAATTAAAGGAACTGATAATATACATGAATCTACTTTGTTTGATGGGTGCCTAATCATTCCTCAAGGTCCAGCTCCAATATTCTCTGAGAGGTCTCCTTTTTGATGGGTGTCCCTATCATTCTACTTATACCTACAACATGGCAAGGCACATGTCTTATTCATCTGTCCATCTGCACTCCTCTGTACCTAGTAGGCATTCAATAAATATTGAATGTGAAAACCTCCCACTATGAGGATCATAAAAATAGGGATTGAGTTTTATTCTTTACTGTGGCTTGTTTCTAGTATTGTCCTACACTTAAGTGCTAAACTTTCCTGTTTAAAATCATTTATACACTTTTTTTTTTTAGAAATGAAGTTCACCTCCATGGGGCATGCAATGTTGTCCATATCTAGACCCAACCACTTTTCTTAGTCTTTTTCCCTATCTTCCTTTATGATTATAATTATGTTCCAGCAAAAGTAAATCAAACACCTATGTTCAAACACTCTCAGTGTTTTGCAGAATTTGCTATATTCATACTGTACCTGAAAAATAACAATTTTCATCCTTTTTTATCTAAACCTACCCATCCACTAAGATTCATCTAAAATAGTACTCTTTAATGAACACCAAAGGAAAAACTCAGGTATAAAACATTCTGTAAATTATACTAATCATTTCCTATTCTACTACCATCACTGGTTTATAAAGGATTTTTTCTTGTTTTATCCAGTTATTTATTCCCTTTACCCCATCTCCTTGTCACTGTTTTTCTATGCAGCTTTTCAAAAGTAACCATTTAAGGGGTTTCACATGTATCCTTTTATTCATTTGTGTTCTGGATGAGCCATCATTATATAAGTGGCATTGTGCTATGGAATACAACCTATCTTTTCATTTTTCATTCACAACCATAGCTTTTGGAGATCTGGGTACATTTCAGTATGTACATCCAGTTTGTTTTTCCTTATTTAATCAGTACACTATTTACACTGAAGCTCAGGTAACCTTTAAAAATACAAATCTGATCATATCATTCGGTTGCTTAATATCCTTCAGTGATTTTTTTCATTTCTCATGGAATACATTTAAAACTTCTTAACATGTCCAAAAGGACTTATAAGACCTGGGCTGTATCTAGTTCTTTAGGTCCAGCCTTTGCCCTTCTTCCCGTTGATCTTTGCATTTTAGCCACACTAACCTCAAATACTCAAGCCTGCTACACTCTCCCAGTAGCTTTTTGACAGTGTTATCACTTCCTTTGAGTAGCAGCTTAACTTTTGTTTCCTCATATAAACCTCTTAGGACTGGCACAATAAATCAAGGGTTTAAGTTTTGAATATTCTTTCATACCAAATGATTTTTATTACATTTTATGGTCTGTGTATAATTTGTTTCTGGGTTCAATTATTTAATATCTATCTTATACACTATAATGTCAGCCCCACAAAAGCTGGGGTAGGTCTCTTTATTCCTCAGTCTTTCTTGTTTCCAGTCCATGGCCCATGGCCCATGGGAAGTCCTCAATAAATAAAGTGTTAAATGATTTGTATGACATAGGAAAAGTGACTTACCCAAGGTCAGAATAGTAATGAAAGTCAAGCTTAGGGAAAAAAAGTTGCACCTTTCCCTTTCTTGGATTTGATGTTCTTTGAAAAGATTGTCATGGTATATTATTCTATTTTTTTCTAGCTCAATGCCTTGTACATAATAGATGCTAAATAACCACTACAGGAACACATAGACATCACAAGGAATGGAACTACTGATTATGTGACTGTATATTTTCACTGAAGAGACACTGATTATCATGCTAAATGTTTGAATTTGGTGATTAAAAATAGTTATATTGCCATTCTCTTCAATACATTTTCTTTAATTTTTTACCAGACTGAAATTATTTCCTTTGCTGTCATAAGGTCAGAGCTACATTTTTAAGGTGTTGCCAGGAGATTCTAACTCAGAAAATTAAAATGTGTAGAAAGATAAGTTTCAAAGTGCAGCTAAATAGTCAAATGTTCATTTTGTGCTCATTTTATTAAAAGAAAAAGAAACTAATGACTTATCTACTTAAAATAGGATGAATTGATTCAAGTTTCTAAAAACATTTCTTTTACTTTAGAAGAACTATAATAACAAAGTGTTATTTTTCCCAACTTGGTTTCTGCCTGAGCAGGTTTTAGCAATGGGTCGGTCATAACTCCGAAACTGGGAGCTCTTTCTATGTGTGTGTGTGTGTGTGTGTGTGTGTGTGTGTGTGTGTGTGTGTGGTTTTTTTTGTAAATCTAATTATCATGAATCCTTGAGGTATCAAAAAAATCTTAAAGGAGACCCAAAATATCATATTTTTCCCAGTTAATTTTTAGCAATATCAGTGAAATTGCCATATCTTCACCAGGTAGTATATTTGTATTACTTACTGAATCCAGGACTTGAAAACCAGAAATAATATTTCTTCCTGTTATCCTCAGAATGATAAATTACTTAGAAAGTAGTACTCTTCTAACTTTTGACAATGCTTATATACAAGTAAATAAAAAATATAGCCCTTGAAAGGTATGACTGAGGGAGGGTGCATAAGAACCTTTAGTCCAATTAGTTTATCTCAGTATCTGATGTTTCACTCTGAGACTTATTCTTTTGGCTTAAGGTATTATGTTTAAAGGACTTTCCTATTTACAAAGCTTTATTTGATTTTCAGGCTTTACCTATTCTTCAATTATTTTGTCTTCACACCACAGCTATGATGTAGCCAGATAAGTTATTAATATCTAATAATAGAAAAGGAAACTGAAACTAAACAAGGTTAAATTATTTCACAAGGGACTCATTGCAAACACTAAGACCTTCTGACAGGAATGTTTTACCAATATCATAATGTGCTAATGATTATTTATTATAAGTATTGTGATTGGGATAATTATGAGTCAATTTCCTTCATCTAACTTTTCTCTTTCCTACAATCTTTCATTGGACAACTTATTGCCTATCTTGTTTCAAAATGTTTATTCCACTGGGATCTGGCTTTGTACATCAAGATTTTTTTTTAAGATTATTTATTTATTTTTTAGAGAGAAGGGCAGGGAGAAACAGTGGGAGAGAAACACTGATAAGTTGCCTCTCATAAGGGCCCCAAATGATGACCAAACCACAACCCAAGCATGTACCCTGACAGGGAATCGAATCAGTGAACTTTTGCTCTGGAGGATGAGGCCAACTAACTGAGCCACTCCAGTCAGGGCTCCACCAAGATTTATTTCTATTGAGTGCCTTCATGATCTCTCAGTAATCTTGGAAATTTCCATTTTTGAATTCTAAAGCTCTTGACAGTTTACCTGAAAAAAAACAAGGATTCAGAAAAAAAAAGGCAAGACAAGCCTTATAAAACAAAAATAAAACTAAGGAAGGAAAAAAGACTAAGCTGGACCTTTGACACTAACCTCAGGATGTTTTCAAAAAGTAGTCCAGGGATAAAATTCTAGTTGTAGATATGAAGCAGGTCTTCAAAGAGGTGACAGAAAGGAGAGAACCGGTGCTTTTCATTCTTCTAAATTCTTTAGTCACAAGTGACAGTACCTTAATACAGTTGTTTAAGCTAAAACTGGAAAGTCATTAAGTCATGCTGCAAAATGAAAATGCAGAGAATGGTAGGGTAGATGGAAGCTAGCATAAGAGACAGCTGTAGCCATGGACTTGAACTATCATGATTGTGTACACTTTTCATTTTTATGTTTCTTGGTGCAATTTTTTCTTATTCTGCTACTATATGAGAGTGATATAAAAATAGATTCTTTAAAAGTGAACCTTAGTTCCATTGTCAACATCTTTAACTATAATTACACATTTATTTATTTATTTTAAACATTTTATTTATTTATGTTTTTAGACAAAGGAGAAGGGATGGAGAAAAAGGGAGAGAAACATCAATGTGTGATTGCCTTTCATGCATCCCCTACCGGGGACCTGGCTGGCAACCCATGCATGTGCCCTCATTGGGAATCGAAATAGTGACCCTTTGGTTTGGAGGCCAGTGTTCAGTCCACTGAGCCACCCCATCCAGGGCCATATTTATTTGTTGAAAATAGAATCTATAGAGATTTTCAGGGCTTAGAAATGGAGAGAAGCAGAATATGAGAAAAGAACTCCTATATTTCTAACTTGTGTGATTCATAAATAATGTTATAATTCACATGTATGGAAAACATAAAGAAAAACAGATTTGGCAGTTTTAAATAAATTATTTGGAAAATCTGCTCAATTTTCGACTTTGGGTTACTGACCAGTGACTAAAACCTTTCCTATGCCTAGAGAAAGAATGATTATTCTTTTACTTTCTTTTGTCTTTGATGATGTCCATGTAACTGAGCCTGTTCAGAAGATGATGTGTAGTCAAAGAGTAGGTAAAGCCTTTTAAAAAGTGTCCGTGGTCAGACAGGCAATAAGGAGAATGCTTTCACCAATGGCTTTTTCTATTCCCACTCATTGAACTTCAAATCCTCCATGATGCTAGTTCTTTAAACAGTACATTTTTTCTTTTTACCTACATGTATTTGTATATATAAGTGTGTATATACTGAAAATGACTGCACACTACTTTTCAAATCTTCTACCAATATTGGAGCAAGAAAAAGTATAAAGGTAGACATGGGGAATAGGTTCATAAGAATCTCAGTAAAGAGCTTTGAGATTGTCCATGTTCACATGTTTGAGATTCTGAAATGTTCTCAAATCCAATTAACATATTCCTATGTGAATACATTTTCTTATGAAGATCTTCTGATCATACTGTCATAGAATCTTTAATAATTGCTCAGGTTCATCAGCTGCATGATGACATTGTTTTGGCTTTATTAAAATTCTCTCATTTTAATTGGATCTCACTGCCTCAAGCTATAGAATGAATTCTTTCTGTGTTTATCCCATAAATAATATGAAGTACGTTGGCACATACTTTCTTACAAATCATTTTGACAAGCTCTCTGGTGTGATCTTTTAAAATTTCATCATTAAGTGGTTTCTCTCTCTCTCCTCTCTCTTTCTTTCTCTCAATATTCAAGAGGATTTGTGTTCCTCAGTCTCTATCTTCTAGACCAGGGATTGCCAAACTATGGCCTGCAGGCTGATTGTCATTTTTTGTTTTGTTTTACTATTTTTATTTGTTTTAATACAGTTCAATAAAACACAGCCATTCCAACTTGTTTATGTATGCCTATGGATGCTTTTGTGCTACAATGGCAGAGTTCAATAGTTGTCACAGAGACCAGCTAGCATGCAAAGCTTAAAATATTTACACTCTCATTCATTATGGAAAAGGTTTGCAAACCTCTGTTTAAACTATGATTTCTTGATAATGGGAGATCCTGACTACCACTAACATTCTCATTAAAATCACACAAGAATGGAATGATGTGATATTCTTTAAAAATTCTCCTTCCTGTCCTCTGTCACCCTTTTTTAAATTCATTTCATACTTTTCTATTATGTGTACATAATAGTCAATAGAAAAACATTCAATATAACTTGTTAATTTACTGCATCGTCTCCACAAATAGTGGTACACATTAGGCACCACCAGCAGTGTACATGTGTTTTAGAGGTTGATTTCTTGAGTAAAATTTTCAAAAGTAATTAACAGATTTATTTTCTGCTACTTTTCTGCTATATTATACACAATGGAGAATTATTTTTTCAGATTTTTTTAAAAGAAAAATAACAATATGCAAACATTATACCCAAGAGCTAACTCCTTATTGTTATTCTCTGTGTCTTCTAATCTCAATTTATTTCCAGAGAAACTGATGTATCACAATTATGTCACTATAACAAGCTGAATCTTTACCTTTTGTGTGTGTGTCTGCCTGTTCTGTGTGTATGTCTAGTTACATATAATTCATAAGATCTCTGTAATTTACATTTACTCATATGTCCTGAAAAGTCTCTTCTTTTTAATTGATGTTCAAATCCAGTTGTCTCCATTTTCACCTCACCTTGGCCCCCCACCCCACCCATCCCCACCTCCTAAAAGTCTCTTATAAAATGTTTACTTTTATGCAATTCTCGTCTTCTTTTAGTAAAATAATGTATCATTTTGAAGGAAATAAATGTTAACATGTAAATGTAAAGATAAACAAAAAAGAACAAAAGCATATCCCTTTGCTAAAACAGAAAAGAGAAGTAAGTCAGAGGTTAGAATTTCATTACACAGAAAGCACTTTCAGATAGTGTCCTGGTATTTATTTCTTTCAGTCTCAGCTCTGTGACTTAACAGCTGTACAAAGTATGATCCACTTCTTATCTATCATGTGAAGATTATAATAGGTCTTATTTCATAGGGTTTTAGTCTGTATTAAAAGAGTAATTCCACATAAAGCACTTAGCATAAGGCACCCAACACAGGTGATCAAGGAGACTGTACCACTGGTTCACTCAGGACACCTACTATATAAGACCACCTAACAAGACTGGGAGAAATAGCAGATCTACCTAACACAAAAAAACAAACACAAAGGGACAACAAAAATGGGGAGACAAAGAAACATGCACAAAATGGGAGAAGAGGAGAAATCTCCTGAAAAAAGAGATAAATGAAACGAGGGCAAGCAATCTATCAGACATAGAGTTCACAAAAATGATTATATGGATTCTCAAGAAACTTAACAAGAACTTCAACGGAATGATAAAGGACATAGAAACCATAAAAGAGAATCAGTGGAAATGAGTAACATATCTGAAATGAAGAAGATTCTAGAGAACTTATTTGAGGAAAAAAGAGACCCTTATATATGCTGTCTATAAGAGACCCACTTCAGAATGAAAGGCACACACAGACTAAAAGTATAAGGATGGAAAAATATATATCATGTAAATGGATATGAAAAAAGCTAACATAATGATACATATGACAAGCAAAATAAACTTTAAAATAAAGCTATATTAAGGCACAAAGGACACTACCTAATTATAAAGGGAGCAATCCAACAAGAAGACAAACTCCTTCTAAACTTTTATGCACCGAAGATGAGAACACTTAAATATATGAATCAAATTTTGATGGACATGAAGGGAGATATCAACAGTAATATAACTATAGTAGAGGATTTTTACACCACGTTGACATGAATGGATATATCTTCCAGACAGAAAATCAACAAAAAAACAGCAGCCTTAAGTGACATACTAGAGCAGATGGATTTAACTGATATCTTTAGAGCATTTTCCCCAGAGCAGGAGAATATACATTTTTTCAAATTTCCATCTTAGAAAGTTCTAAGATAGACCACATGTTAGGACACAAAACAAGTCTCAGTAAATTTAAGACATCGAAATCAATCAAGCATCTTCTTGGACATATTGATATGAAACTAGAATTCAGTCACAAGAAAAAAAACAGGAACACATGGAGGCTAAATAACATATTACTAAAAAGTGAATGAGTTAACACTGAAATCAAGGAAGAAATCAAAAGATACCTTGAGTCAAATTCAAATGAACACAAAACAACCAAAAATCTATGGGACACACTGAAAGTAGTCCTAAGAGGGAAATTGTTAGCATTACCAGCCTACCTCAAGAAAAAAGAATATTCTCAAATAAACAATCTAACCTTATACTGAAGAACTAGAAAAAGAACAACAAAGACCAAAGTGAGTAGATGGAAGAAACTAATAAATATAAGAACACAAATAAACAAAACAATATCAATACAAGAGTCAATGAACTCAAGAGTTGGTTCTTTGAAAAAGATATGATTTTTTATCTTACTATTTTATCTTATTTTATTTATTTTTTGGTTTTCTATTATATTTGTCCCAACTTTCCCTCTTTGCCCTCTTTTGCCAGCCCACTTCCTGCTCCTACAGTCAATCCACACACTGTTGTCCATGTCCTTGGGTCATTCATACATGTTCTTTGACTAGCCCTTTCTCCATTCCACCATTATTCCCCTTTCCTCTCCTCTCTGACCATTGTCAGTCTGTTCCATGTTTATAGGTCTCTGGTTCTATTTTTCTCATTAGTTTATTTTGCTTATTAGAAATGAGGCCTATTTTGCCTATTACAAATGAGGCCATGGTGTATGACTTATTGGCTTATTTCACTTAACATAATATTCTCCAGTTCCATCCATGTTACTACAAAAGTAGGAGTTCCTTCTTTCTTTCTGCTGCATAGTATTCCATTGTATAGGGATACCACAGTTGTTTTATCTACTCATCTACTGATGGGCTCTTAGGCTGTTTCCATGACTTGGCTATATAAATAGCACTGCTATGGACATAAAGATTCATAAGTAAGAATCTACAGTTACTACAAAAGTAGGAGTTCCTTCTTTCTTTCTACTGCATAGTATTCCATTGTATAGGATACCACAGCTGTTTTATCTACTCATCTACTGATGGGCTCTTAGGCTGTTTCCATGACTTGGCTATATAAATAGCACTGCTATGGACATAAAGATTCATAAGTTCTTTTGAATTGGTGTTTCAGGATTCTTAGTGTATATTTCCAGCAGTGGAATCACTGGGTCATAAGGCAGTCCCATTTTTAACTTTTTGAGCAAATTCCATATCGTTTTACACAATGTCTGTACCAGTCTGCATCGCCACCAACAGTACACTAGGATTCCTTTCTCTCCATATCCTTGCTAGGGCTTGTTGTTTATTTATTAATGATAGCCATTTTGACAGATGTGAGGTACACTTCTCTGATGGCTAGTTATGTTGAACATCTTTCCATATGTCTACGGACCATCTGTATGTCCTCCTTTGATAAGTGTCTATTTGTGTCCTTTGCCCATTTTTAATTGGATTATTCTTCTTCCTGGTATTGAGTCATATGAGTTTATATAATTTGGAGATTAAACCTTTTCCCAGTGTATTGTTTACAAATATGTTCTCCCATACAGTTAGTTCCTTTTCCATTTTGATGATGGTTTCTTTAGAAATACAGAAGATTTTTAATTGGATGTGGTCCCACTTGTTTATTTTTTCCTTTATTTCACTTGTCCTAGAAAATTATATCAGCAAACATATTGCTAAGTAGGATATATGAAATTTTACTGCCTATGTTTTCTGATAGGACTTACATTTAAGTCTTTTTATCCATTTTGAGTTTATTCTGATATACGGTGTAAGTTGGTGGTCTAGTTTCATATTTTTGCTTATAGCAGTCCAGTTCTCCCAACACCATATATTGAAGAGACTATTTTTACTTTATTGTATGCTTGTGCCCCCCTTGTAAAATATTAATTGAGTATATAGACTTTGGTTTGTTTCTTGTCTCCTTATTCTCTTTCATTGATCTACATGTCTTTTCTCTTGCCAGTACCAGGCTGTTTTTATTACAGTGGATTTGTAATATGGTTTTATGCCAGGTATTGTGATCCCTCCAACTTTACTCTTCTTTGTCAAGATTGCTGAGGCTAAGATACACAATACTGATAAACCTTTAATCAGACAAGAAAAATGAAAAAGGACCCAAGTAAATAAAATCATAAATTAAAGAGGAAAAGTAACAATGACAGTACAGAAATAAGAATATATTACAAAAAACTATATGCCAAAAATTGGACAATCTAGAACAGTAGGAAAATTTACAGAAACATACCATCTCCCAAAACTAAATCAAGAAGAAAAAGAAATTCTGAACACACCAATTATAAATAATGAAATTGAAACAGTAATTAAACAACTTCCAACAATCAAAAATCTTGGATAGATAGTTCACAGGTGAATTTTACCAGACATTCAAAGAAAAATTAACAGCTATCCTTCTTAAACTATTCCAAAAAATTTCAAGTGAAGGAAAACTCCCAAACTCATTTTACAAGGCCAACATTATCCTAATTCTAAAAGCAGGCCAACCCAGTATGAAGAAAAAATATTACAGGTCAATGTCCCTGAAGAACATAGATGCAAAAGGCCTCAACAAAATATTAGCAAAATGAATCCAGCAATACCTTTAATATATAATACATGATAATCAAGTATAATTTATTCTGGGAATACAAAATAATGAACATGATACACCACATAAACAAAATGAAGGATAAAAATAATATAATCATATCAATAGATGACTAAAAACATTTAATAAAGTCCTGCACACATTTGTGATCAAAATTCTCAGCAATATGAGAATAAAGAGAACATTCCACAATGTGATAAAATCTATATATGAAAAACCCACAGCGAACACAATCCTCAATGGGAAAAAAAAATTCCCTTAAGATCAGGAACAAGACAGGAATGTCTGCTTTCACCATTGTTATTCAACATAGTTTGGAAGTAGTAGTCATAACAATCAGAGAAGAAGAAATATAAGGCATCCAAATTGGAAAGAAAGAAACAAACTTGCCATTACTTTCAGATGACATGATACTGTATATAGGGGACCATAAAGATTCCATAAAAAATCTACTAGAACTGATAAATAAAGTAAGTGATGTAGCAACAGACAAAATAAATATCCAGAAATCAGTTGCATTTTATATAACAGTAACAAGCTACTAGGAAAGGAAACTAAGAAAACAAACCCACTTACAATTGCATCAAAAAAAGTAGAAATAATTTAACCACAGAAGTAAAAGACCTGTTCTCAGAAAATTATAGCACTGAAGGATGAAATTGAAGATGATATATACAAATGGAAGCATATACCATGCTCATGGATAGGAAGAATTAACATGGTTGAAATGACCATGTTACCCAAAGCAATTTATAGATTCAATGAAATTCCTATCAAAATACCAATGGTGTGTTTTGCAGAACTAGAGGAAATAATCCAAAAATTTATATGAAATCACAAAGACCCTGAATAGTCACAGAAATCTTAAAAAAAAAGAATAAAGTTGGAAGACTCATGCTATTTGACATGCCATAGTAAACAAAACAGCATTGTACTAGCATAAAAACAGACATATAGACCAATGGAACAGAATAGAGACCCCCAAAATAAACCCATACCAATATGGTCAATTAATATTTGACAAAGGAGGCAAGAACATACAATGGGGTAAAGGCAGTCTATTCAATAAATGGTGGTGGGAAAATGGACAAATATGTGCAAAAATTTGAAACCAGATCATCTTCCCTCATCATATGCAAGAATAAACTCAAAACGGATTAAAGACTTAAAAACAGTAAGACTTGATACCATAAAAATCCTAGAAAAACACATAAACAGTAAAATCTCAGCCATTCATATTAGTAATACTTTTTTCTGACACATCTTCTTGAGCAAAGGGAACAAAAGAAAAAAATAAATGAGACAACACCAAACTAAAAAGTTTTTATGCAGCGAAGGAAACCATGAACAAAATTAAAAGACATTCATGCTCACTCTGGCAGCACATATATTAAAATTGTGATGATACAGAGATTAGCATGGCTCCTGCACAAGTATGACATGCAAATTTTGAAGTGTTCGATAGTTTACTTGCAAAGAGAGTAGATCTTAAACATTCTCATGCATACAAAAAGTAACTGTGTGAGGTGATGGATGGGTTAATTAACTTGATTGTGATAATATTTCACAATGTATAGGTATACTAAATCACAAAATTGTACACTTTAAATATATATAATTTTGTCAATTATACCTCAATAAAAATTACAATAAATAAATTAACTAATTAAAAGACAATCCATTGGATGGGAGAACATATTTGCCAATGATACATAAAGGGCTAATAAGGGGTATAATGAAGGGTTAATATCCAAAATTTATAAAGAACTTATACAACTGAACATTAAGAAAACAAATAATCCAATAAAAAAATTGGCAAAGGAACTGAACATTTTTCCAAGGAAGACATATGAGTAACAAATACACATATGAAAAGATTTTCTATGTCACTAATCATCAGAGAAATGCAATTTAAAAAAAACAGTGAGGTATTGCCTCATACTTTTTAGAATGCCTATCATCAACAAATCAATAAACAAATGTTGGTGGGGATGTAAAGAAAAGTTTATACTCATGCACTGTTGGTGGAATTGTAGATTGGTACAGCCACTATGGAAAACAGCATGAAATTTCCTCAAAAAATTAAAAATGGAATTGCCTTATGACCTAGCAATTCCACTTCTGGGAATTTATAAAAAAAACAACAACAACAACAACAAAACCCTGAGACACTAATTCTAAAGCATACATGCACCCCTATGTTCATTAAAGTTTTAATTACAAGAGCCAAGATATGGAAGTAACCCATGTTCCCACTTATAGGCAAGTTTGCAAAAAGCTGCAGTAGCTATACATACAATGGAATATTACTTGGCCATAAAAAGAACAAAATCTTATGATTTGCAACATGGATGGACCTAGAGGGTGTTATGCTAAGTGAAATATATCAGCCAGAGAAAGACAAATATTATATGAGGTTACTTATATGTGAAATCTGAAGCATAATATAAACAAACAAAACAAAAGCAGACTCATGGATATAGAGAACAGACTGATGGTTACTAGAGGGTTGAGGAATTCAGGGTTTGGGTGGAAAAGGTGAAGGAACTAAGAGGTACAAATTGATATTTACGAACTAGTTATGTGTATGTAAAGTTCAACATGAGAATATAGTCAATCATTTTGCAATTACTATGTGTGGTGGCTTTTGATTCCTGGAAATATCAGGGAAATACTTTGTAAAGTATAAGATTGCCTAACCACTATGCTGTACACTAGAAACTAACATTAATACTGAATGTAAACTGTAATTGAAAAAAATTAAAATAAATAAAATAAATACCTTACAAATATTTTAAAAACACTGCATAGAGTTTGTCATTTAACAAGTGTTCAAAAAACAATAGCCCTCTTAATAGTAATAATAATATTTCCTTGTAAGACTTTTATCCTGTCTTAGTCAGCTTGAGCTGCTGTAACAAAACAGCATAAATGGATGACTTAGGAGCAACAGAAATAGAGTTCTCACAGTTCTGGAGTTTGGAAATGTGAGATTCTGGTGCCGGTATGGTTGGGTTTAGGTAATAATAACCATTTTTCAGGTTGCAGATAGCTAACTTCATGTATCCTGACATGGCAGAAAGGATGAACTAGCTCTCTGACCTCTTTTTATAAAGGCACTAATTTCATTCATGAGAACTCCATCCTCATAACTTAATTATTTACCAAAGTCCCAATATCTGAACACCATTACATTGAGAATTAGGATTTCAACCTATGAATTTCAGGGGGACACAAACATTCAAATCATAATACTCACATACTCTCAGGAAATAAAATATGTTCCAAGAGACTCTGGAGTAACCCTTGTTTAGACAAATTTATCCAATGGGAGGTTAGTGTTTTAAAGTCCATCAAGAATGAATGGGTACTCAAAAAGTTGACCAACACTAGCAGACCTGACCTAATGAGGAGGTATATATGACAAGACTTTGTATGATAAAAAGGGAGAATAGTCACAAGTGTTTAAACCCACATTTTCAATCAACTGTACTCTTCAATAAGATGGAATATGTTAAATGAGTAGAATGACTTTATTAGGAAAGATTTTCAAATGACCACTGTAACAAATGAGAGAATTACTCATACTTTATAAATATGAAACTAAAAATATATTTTGTTCAGGATATTAGTTTTTTAATAATTAATACATAACAAAATTATTTTATATTTATAGTATTTCTATTTATGTTTATAATTAATTAACAATGGCCAAATAATCTATATATGCATATCTTACAAAATCATTAGGCAGTTATGAGGAAAAGTATTTTAAAAAACCCCTGAAACCTCGGTTTTTACTTTGAGACTCAGAGACAAGGCTTTCCTCTGCATATATCATTATTTTGTCCAATATCACTTTGACAATTACTCTTGTTCTTTAGTTGTGGTAAGCTAATGAAAAATTGTGAAACTCAGCTTTATTGTTTAGACCATGACTTCAAAATACATAGGAACTCTGTTTTTGCCTTAAACTTAAAACAGACAAAAAAAACAAACGATTCCTCTTTAGACAAAGATACTGTCTTGAGTCTAAAGAGAAAGTATTTAGACTGTACTTAGACTGTATTTAGACAAAGACACTGATAAAACAAACACACCTCTGCTTCAGGAAACTCCACAAGATCTCTGAGGTCACTTCTACTCTGCATCAACTACTGGTAGCCTTTTCTTTCTTTTTTCTTTTTTTTTTAAAGATTTTATTTATTTATTTTTAGACAGAGGGGATGGGAGAGAGAAAGAGAGAGAGAGAAACATCAATGTGTGGTTGCCTCTCACGGGTTCCTGACTAGGGACCTGGCCTGCCACCCAAGCATGTGCCCTGACTGGGAATCGAATCAGTGACCCCTTGGTTCACAGGCTGGTGCTCAATCCATGGAGCCACACCAGCCATGGTCTTTTTTTCTTAACTAGCTTGAAAATGGCTTGTTTTTCTTATAGTTATTCAGGCTTTCTTTTGTTACCCATTTGTTTTTTCTTTTATTGCAATAAAAATATCAAGTTCCAGTAACATTTTAATTTCCAGTGTTCTTCCTACTGAAACTAACTTGTATTTTTTATAATATTTTAAGATTTTCTTTAAAATCTAATCAATTCAGAGTAGACAAAGGTAATCTTTGTTTATGGTCCTGATTCCATTAGCAGAGTGGCCAGGAGAAATTGAAAATAAGTTAAACTTATCTTCAAGCTTGAAAAACATGGACAAGTTAACCAAACAAATGACATGTGTGGTAATCCTTTAAGAGCAGTTGATGAGGTCTTAGTTGAGTTGGGTTGTGATGTTTCAGTAAACTGTAGAATTATTCTTGAGAAAAAATGGGAAGTAAAATGTAAATGTAGTAAAATGTGTAGCATGTGAAAGTGGATTTCTTTTACTTTCAAGAAATAATCTGTTTCACATCTGGGAAATTTATGATTAATTTTAGTATCACTATTTTAAAATGTAATACCACGATAAGTTCATTCTGCTTTCTAAATGTCACAGCAAACAATAATTAGCCAACTATAGAAAAATGTGTCTGCTTAAATCAAGAAATTATGTTTATTTTGGATGTCAGGCATTTTAAAAGTAGTTTAAGTCACTAAAATCATGAATTGATTAGTGTCTGTATATATATAGTTTGCAAGCCATACCTAGATATTTGTGGGGACTACAATCCAATCATAAGCTTTATGAGTTGTCAAACTGTGGTCACTTGGCAGGAACCTAGAAATGTCAAGTGCTGTCATGTCTAGTGCTCTATTAATGAGTCATGGCAAATAAGATAAATTAATCCCCCTGCACAGGTATAGATGTGGACTGATATAGAATCAATAAATGGGATTTCTCGAGTACTATTCCTAACCTCAATATATTGCTTTTGTGAATCTGGAAAGTAAGGAAAGAAAAAAATTAAAGATGAAAAAATATAGTTAATATCATCATACTATAGATTACAAATATTTTGGCTTTGAGAAGCTAAATAACTTGTTCTACACTAGAAATTAGTGGAACAAAGAGGAAAGAGATCAAATCTACTGAGACCTGTTTTAAGAATATAACTTGTATCTTCACTTAAAACATACATTAAAAATGGTAAAATAATATTTACAAGATGTACTGAAATGGAACAATTATACACAAAATTATGCCCATAGAGATTTTTTGGATAAATTCCTTCTGTTTTTCATTCAATTTCTACTTTAGCCAGCAATAATTATTAGCCAGCAATAATTTGAAAATTTTTATTAAATTATTTTGATATGTCTACAATGTGCCAACTTTAGAAGCTGAAATTACAATTAACCATAAGAAAAATATAGCTTTTTTCATACTTCTATTTTGTACCTCTTATGAAAGTTACAATTAAATAATTTTAAAGTAATCAGTTAGAGCTGTAATTAAAGGAAGAACAAAGTGTCATCTCATATGTGATAAAGGGAACTTAGTGGAGAGGCCAGAGAAGTCTGCTTTAAGAACTTGGCATTCAAGTTGATCCTGAATGAAGTGTAGAAGTTAGCTAGATGAATGAAAAGTTGGAGGGAGGGGTAAGGCAAGTACAGCACATGTTATGCAATTCATTTTTTATTTCATTTTTTATTTTGAATATTTAAAAAAATGGAGGAAGCTACCTTTGTGTCCTATCTATGTAAAGAATATTTTCTAAGCTTTACACTTTTTTAAATAAAATAAATATCAACATAATTTGATAAGTGAGGAAATTACAGAATGTTTTCAGTGGCATTCATTGGGCATTTTGTACATTCAATATTTCAATTATATAAATAAACCTTTAATGACAATACTTAACCAAAAGTACTTTCTAAATGTATGAATATTTCCATAATATATATTCAGAGATCTATAATAGCTAGGTTAAAATTTGTGGTAATATTAATGATTCAATGTATAATAATAAAATTGTATCAGCAAATATATTTATCATTTTATCAGCTTTGTAGTAGAGTTTATATCTCACTGTACCTATGGTATATTTTTTTATATTCTATAATAACAATTTGAAATTTTTAACATTTGAAAATTTTATTTTTACATTATTTTTCTGATTATGATTATTTGTGACCATAGTAAATTAGTATCTTATGTGTTTTTTGCTCTGTTATCAGTATAATTTTTATTAGTATCTTTATTTTTATTACTTGTGAAAGATATCTTATGTATTAACCCATTAAATATTTGTTTGGCAAATATTATCTCTTATTTAGTTTTAATGTTTAAAAATTGCATATAGAGCCTATAGATACAGTCTTATTGAGTATTTTCCAATCTATTATTATATATTCTGTATGGATAGATAATGAGCAAAAACCCTTACCCTGCCACAGTACTCCACAGCTAAGCTTGATCAGCTAGTTTATGTATATTTTTGCTGATGTAACTCTATTAATTTACAAATCTATTTACACCCTCATATGAGCTTTGCTACAAAAATTGTTATTATTCTATAAAAACTGACCTTTAAGGCATAATGTCTTAGAAATTATTTTGTATTGGTAAAAATTCATCTGCCTCCTCCTTGTACTTTTTTATATACTATTTCTTAAGAAGTTAAAAATAAAAGTAGTAATGTACTGATGTTTAACCATGAGCTCAGTGAGAAAAATAACTTTTTAAGCCCTGATTTTTAGCTTCACTTACTTAAGAGGTTGAACTATTCTGCTTACTGGTTTCAATCTACCAATAATTTACAACAGCTCACAAAATTTCTCAAAATCTAACAATTGGCTGTTTTGCAAATTGTACAAAGCTGGTCTTTTGGAGGCCAACTTTCCAGATAGAGTTGACTTCTTGCAAACTATTAATATTATCTACACCACAGTACTTAAAGGAAACAAAACAATTAAAAAGTTAGGCTGGAAGCCACTGATTTGCCCTGTCATACAGCTGCAATCAGAAGGCTTAGACCATAGCACCTGAGCACGTCAGAGGAACAACTGACACTCTTCCAATCATGAATGCAAAAACAGTAGAATGAAGCTGAAAGTCAAGTTTCTGCTGTGTCATAATCCTATCATAGTCAACCCCTGATTCAGCCAAGGATGATCATGTACTTCTAATGCTGGATTAACAAAAGATTGCATTTCTGTCTAAAGATCTGACACCTCATCTTCAACCTGTCCCAAAATTCTGGGTGCATTTTCACCCCATATACTCTGTTCTAGTATGGGGCCATTCTTTTTAACTAATCCTCTATTAATGAATATTAGATTGCTTCCAGTTTTTCATTCTCAAAGACATCATCACATAAATGTCACTTCATATACAAATATGTAACTATTAGAAGGATAGAACACTATCCTTTCACACATTTATACTCAGTTGAGTTTCTTAGCCACACCTAATAAGTATTATCCAGCTCCCATGCCTCCTGACTTGCTCCACACCCATCTTTCAGAAGATTGCATTTTATTTTAGTTGTGCCTCTTTCTTTATCTGCTTCTACAACCTAGACCTAGTATGTTCCTGAGGCCTGATTTTATTATTTTGGTGAAAATTCTCTTTTTCAAAAATAACTTTTTTTTATCTGAGAATGTGTACCACCATCTTATTAAACTTTGAATCTCACAAGCAAACATAGATAAAGGGGAAAGAAGTTGTGATTTGTGTTTATACTATTTTTATGCCTATCATAACATGGAAGTGATATTATTGATTCTGAAATGAATCTTGGTACTCTAAGAAATAATAAAAGTCCACTATCTTATAGTCATTTATTAACATTTTATTAATTTTTTAAAGAAAATGAACATCATCTATGGATTAGATATTAGTAGACAGTGACTTTGATTAAACAAATATTGGGACATATTCTCTGCATTTGAGCAGTTCTCAGTATGTTAAAAGACAAAAGTATTAAACAAAGTAGGACAAAAATAGGTCAATAAATGTAATGGCATAATTGTTCATTGTTGCCAACATCAGATTACATTTTAGGATTTTAAAACTAACTCTGATGTTTGTTTTGTACTGAAGAAAAAATGAAACAATAAACACTTACTATGTTGTATCTTTAGATACTTTCATTAAATTCTCACCTCAAATGAATGTTATATTCAACTCGCAAGTGAGAAAATGTATTCAGTGTCTCATCCATTCATTCACTCAATCATCCATCCATCCATCCATCCATCCATCCATCCTTCCATTCTTTAGCAAATAATTAATGTAAATTCCCACAGTCAGACCATTAAAGAAAATTAGAAGTAAAAGTCATTGCCCCTGATCCCATGGAGCTCAGTCTGGTGGTAGTAAAATACCCAGTAATATAATCACAAAAACAAAGAAATTATGCTAAATATTTAAGAGGTATGTTACATGCTGTTGTTAACATATTTAAGTAGGATTTGGTCTTGTCATTCATTCAAGAACTGTTTTAGAGTTTAGTTAATTGCTAGGCATTGTTCTAGCTGCTGGAAATAACACACAGCCAAGTAAGACACAGTTCTTACCCTCGTGGAAATTGCCAAGCAGCAGATGCTCTGAAAAGATAAGAAATATATTGGTGGTTATATTTTTACTAAGTAGGAGAATCAAAATTCACATTTAGCTCAATCTAAAGTCCATCCTCCACTGTACCATTGCAGCTTCACCAATTTTATCTATATGTAGTTTAGTGAACATTTGTCTCTTTTTTGTTTGTTTTTCTGCCCAATGAATGAGCATCCTCCCAATGTTGTAAGATCTCCTACTCAATACATGAGTCTTTTTGGTAGCTAAATGCTGCCCGTCACTGTGGACAGTGAAAAGCCCCATAGTCTTCTGAGTCACCCATGCAGAAATTGGATGGGCACCAATCTAGTATGCTTAGCTTGCATTTTGATTAGATTTGGGCATCTCAAAAAAGAAGGGGGCTTCTATCAAAGAAGTGGCAGAGAAAAACATGACGTTCAGGGCTCATAGCCATGGAAGTGCAATCTGTGACTCCAGTATTTACCAGTGGCAACAGTGATAGACTCAGTTTGCTGTGATTTTGACTCCAGTTCTTCCTTTTTTATACACTATTTTCTGAGTCTGGTTCTCCCACTTTCTTGATGACTGATTAAATAATCTATTTATTTTTCCTGTTGCTTACAACTAAGAACCCATGCTAATTCAGTTTACATTATTTCATCATGAGCACTGAACTTGCCAGACCAATAGTGGATTGGATGATAATGGAATGAAATGATCACATGCTTATGCAGAATTCTATACAACTTCCTCCTTCATCTCCTACACTGTAGAGAAAGGTAAATTAATAGGAATTAGATATTGATCACTTTTCACAACCATTGATTGGTGTGATGGCAAAGGCAATTCATTTAAATAATTTGGCTTATTGAAACCTATCAATGGATTCAGCCAAAATTAATATCTATAAATATTCTAATTAATAGCATCTTCAAAACAATTGGAAATAGGAAGAAAATTCAGATGTTTTAGTATTATTTTAGTCTACTCCTAATTGTCAACCTTTTATTCTTAGGGGTTTTTTTGTAGATTTTTATGTGAATATAATTCTAAAAATGTGAACATAAAATTTATGTCAAAACCTTTAACCTCAGGATCACCAAATAACCAAGTACTTGTGATTTTTCCACTTTTCAGCTGGTTACTCTGACATTATATATACAAAAGCTAAAGGAAAAGTTTATCAAGAAATTTGTTGATACTCAAAGTTATGGTTTTAACTAAAGAGGTTCCCTTACCATCACTGCATTTGTCTTTGGTGACAGGTTTGTTAATCAATACATGTTTTCTTTGTAATTCATTAACAACTCAATGTCTCTGACTTTTTACTAACATTAATATACACAGACCTTTTTTTTTGAAGTTTATAAGAACTTTATGTTTGCTTGAAGAGAAGTATGTTAAATGGATGCACATCTAGGTAAATAGAAATTTTCTGTGATATTTATTTGTGAGAGAAATTATTTATGAATCTTTTGATTCATTGTCTTTAATTATAGGAATACATTAGCACTCCTAAAAAAGAAAATGGTTCAGCTGTACACATTTTTTATTCTGTCAACATTTCAAATTTTCAAGGTTATTAGAGAGCTTGGCCACTGAGCATGTAGCTATATCAATTAATATTAATACATGGTAAGTGCTACATACTAATTACTGGATATTTCATAATACCTGAAACTTTGATGATTGTTAAATGAATATCTAAGCATTTTTTAAAATTCCAAATAAATGGTTATCATTTTATTTTATTTTATTCAAGTACATTGTTCAAGTACAGTTTTCTGTCCTTTACTCCCATTCCATCCCACCCACCCATCCCTCCCCACCTCCCTCCCACTTCCACCCCCCACTGTTATTGTCCATGTGTCATTTATATTTGTTCTTGTAAACCATTCCCATTGTCCCCTGAAATTCCTTCCCCTCTCCTCTCTGGTCATTGTCAGCCTGTCCTCTGTTTCAGTGTCTTTGACTATATTTTGCTTGTTTGTTTGTTTTGTTGTTTAGGTTCTTGTTAAAGGTGAGATCATATGGTATTTGTCTTTCACCACCTGGCTTATTCCACTTAGCATAATGCTTTCCAGCTCCATCCATGTTGTTGCAAAGGGTAGGAGCTGCTTCTTTCTTTCTGCTGCATAGAATTCCACTGTGTAAATGTACCATAGTTTTTTGATCCATTCATTTACTGATGGGCACCTAGGTTGTGTCTTGCACTTAGCTATTGTAAATTGTGCTGATATGAACATTGGGTGTGCATAGGTTCTTTTGGATTGGTGTTTCAGGGTTCAAAACAGCCTGGTACTGGCATAAAAACAGGCACATGGACCAATGAAACAGAACAGAGAGCCCAGAAATAAACCCAAGTCTACGGTCAATTAATATTTGACAAAGGGGACAGCAACATAAAATGGAGTAAAAATAGCCTCTTCAACAAATGGTGTTGGGAGAACTGGACAGCTATGTGCAAGAAAAATGAAACTCAAGCACTAACTTATACCATACACAAAAATGAATTCAAGGTGGATAAAAGACTTAAATATAAACCATGACATCATTAAAATCCTAGAGGAGAACATAGGCAGGAAATACTCAGATATGTCATGCAGAAACACTTTTACTTATATGTCCCCCAGAGCAAGGGACACAAAGGAAAGAATAAACAAATGGGATCTCATCAAAATAAAAAGCTTCTGCATGGTGAAAGAAAACAGTATTAAAATAAAAAGAGAACCAACTGTATGGGAAAACATATTTACCAATGATACCTCAGACAAAGGTTTAATCTCCAAAATATATAAAGAACTTACATGACTCCACTCTAAGAAATGGTTATCTTTATTACTATGAACTGATGCCTTTAATGAGTACTCAGATTTAATTAAGAATTAGCAAGTTATTTCTTTATTTATATTAAATACAATTAAAACAAAGTGTAAACAAATAAAAAGATACATTAAAGTTCCTAAGCAAAGGATATATTTAAATATCTATATGTAAAAGCGAATGACAAAATTCTGTAAGCTTAATTATCAAATAGATGTTATATATCAATTCACTTTTTGCCCTATTTATTTTGATATTGTCATCACTGTATTTTCATATAGTTCAATGTCAGTTTTTGTGTTTATTTGTTTTTGATTATTTCCTTCAGAAAACCTATTTTTAAGATTGACTTAATTTTAGCTATATTATTTATGTATATTTTATTCTAATTAGTATACTAACTAGACTGTTAATCCTGAGTGCTTTCTATATTGTGTTTAATGTATTATGTAACAAAAGTTGTTTACAGTAAGTTTGTTTTAATGTTACACAAAAGAAACTGAAATCATTGTAATCCAAATAAGGGGATGAGGGTAAAGTAATTTCAGATAATTTGAAGAGGATGTCAATATAGATCACTAGTGTTTTCTCTGGTGACCTTTATCTAATAACATCCCTATTTTTTTATTATAAGAGCTATGAGTGAATGAAAATCCCTTTGCTTTCATGCATCATTGGGAGAGCTTTAGGTTCATTCTCTTCTAAAATGGGAGAAACTAGTGACACCCTACTTCTCTGCTTTTCACCAATTCTTTCCTTGTCTTCCTGTTCTGTTATAGACACTGTATTGCTGTAATTTTTATATTTGTCTGAGTTGTCATAGATTGCAAATACTTACACATATTTTATCACTTTGTATATTCTATTTGTCCAAAAAAATACCAGTTTTTATCTTCATTTTATAGATAAGGACACTAAGGACCACAGATTAAAGTAAACACATGACAGCTTTTTATATGGACCCACAGTTGGGAAGAGCTAGTTCTATAACCTATGACTACAAGTTGAGCCATCTTTCAAATATACCATCACATCACACTATCAGTTATCATGCTTATAATAAATAGTTATTTATATAACTATTATATTATAGTTATTTATATAGCTATAACTATTATGCTTATAAAAACTATTTATTGAAAAACTCATTTATTTCAAGCCTATGACGAAACCCATGCTTATTTTTATGATAGCATAAGCCATCCAGTAATATGGATTTATTTTTTATAGTAAAGTATCAAAAATGTTGCTTTCTACTTACTTGGTGTTTAACAACTGCATGATAGAAATATTTTTGTAAGATACCAGTGTGGGGAAATGTATTTGGAACCTCCCACAACAATAATGTAAATTACAAATAAACTACAAAGCAACCATCATTCAGAACCACTTGAAATCTAGATAAACATGCTAGTCACACACTCATGTGTGGCAGTTAAAAATTGGGAGAGATATCTTGGCTGCAGAGGTACCCTCTGAGGAGCCAGTGGTCATAGCCCAACACCAGAATAACCAGCCCAGTGTTTCAGTGCTGGAAAGAGAAGTCCCAATACTTCTTCTCCCAGACAGAAGTACTGGCAGAGGCCATTATTTCTCTCCTCAGCCACCGTCCCACACACACACACAAAGAGTGAGCAAGTGGGTGCCATACCTGAGTCTCCATCAATCTGGTTAACATTTGTATCCTCCCCCTGGGTGATTCCCTGAGACCCTGCCCACCCAACTTGCATGCCTACTCAAGTTTTTTCCATCCAAAAGGCCTGTACTGGTTCATGCTGATAACTTTTCTAAAACTTCTCAAACAAGCAACATATGGCCTCTGCATACCTTCTACCATTTGCTTAGTGCGTCCAGAAACAGTACTATGAATAGCTGGTCTTGGTTCACATCTTGGCCTCTGTGGCAACCTGCACAAGAAGCAGCCCTCTTTAGATTGCTTTGTAATTCATATCTGGTTGCCCCAGGCAGGGAAGAGGTGGCAGCTGACCTTGGACTGAACATCCAGGTAGCTCTAGAACCAGTATACCAGGTAGACAGCTTCAGACCATGCCAAATCATCACCCAACCTTCTTGAAAATGGGCACACAACAGAGTGGGCTTGGTTGGTACCTGAGTCCTGCTGGAGTGATTTCTGCTCCATAGGTTGGTCTCTAGAGAACAGATCCCCCATGGTGGTCACAGACAGTCCTTGAAGCCTATCAGCGTGGGGGTAAATCCTGCCTTTGATCTCCCAACAACAATCAAGGCTCAACTACAACAGGGGGGTGCACACAGCACACAAAGTGGGCACACCTGGAGTGCCCATCTAGGGTCACTAGGGAGTCTATGCCACTGACACTATAGGAAAACAGCTATATAAGACCACTTTATAAACCCTGGGAGACATAGTAGCTCTGCATAATACATAGAACAAACACAGGGAGGCAGCAAAAATGAAGACAAACATTTTAACTGAAAGAACAGAATAAAACTCAAGAAAAAATCTAAAGGAAATGTAGACAAACAATTAATGAGATGCAGATTTCAAAACACTGATTATAAGGATGCTCAATGAACTTAGGGAAAGCGTAGATAAACTTAGTGAGAACTTCAACAAAGGGATAGGAAATATAAACATAGAGACAGAAAACAAAAATAGCCAGTAAGAAATAAAAAATATAATATCTGAAATGAAAAATACATTACAAGGCATCAACAGTAAGTAGGTGAAGCAGGGAATCATACCAACCATTTGGAAGATAAACAAGTAGGAAACAATCAGAACAGAAAAAAAAATAAAATGATGGTAGTTTAAGTTGCCTCTAGGACAACCAAACCTACTAACATTTGCATCATAGGGGTACCAGATGGAGAGGAGAGAGAGCCAGGGACTGAAAACTGATTTTGAATGAACAATGACTGAAAACTTCCCTATGGTGGTGAAGAAAATAGACATACAAGCCCAGGAAGCAGAGAGTATCCCAGACAAGATGAACCCAAAGTGGTTCATACCAAAACAAATTATAAGTCAAATGTCAAAGGTTAAAGACAAAGAGATAATCTTTAAAGCAGCAAGAGAAAAGGTGTTGGTTACCTACTAAACAGCTCCTATAAGAATGCAAACTGATTTCTTAACAAAATCTTTGCAGACCAGAAGGGAGTGACAAGAAATATTCAAAGTGATGACAATCACAGACATACAACCAAGAGTACACAACCAAGTTATCATCTATAATTAAGGACAGATAAAGAGCTTTCTAGTCAAGTAAAAGCTAAAGGAGTTCATCACCACCAAATCAGTACTACAAGTAAAGTTAAAAAAACTTTATTAAGAACAAGAAAAAGATAAAAATTTGACTAATAAAATAGCAATATAAACACTTATCTATAAACAATTAGGTATTTCAAATGCAAATGGATTAAATACTCCAATCAAAAGATACATAGTGGCTTAATACATAAAAAAAAAAAGGCTGTCTGTAGGAGACTCATTTCAGATCAAAAGGCACAAAGATTGAAATTAAAGGAGTAGGAAAAGTATTTCATGAAAATGAAAATTAAAAAAGATGTGTATCAATATTTATATCAGACAAAATAGACTTTAAACAAATGATTAACAGGAGACAAAAAATAACCCAAATTTTACTTCTGGGTATTTATCCAACAAAACACAAAACAATACATCCAAAAGACATATGCAACCATATATTCACTGCAGGATTATTTACCCCTAAGTGTTCATCAGCAAATGAATGGATAAAAAAGAAGTGGTGCATATATACAACAGAATGACACTCAGCTATTAAAAAGGATGAAATATTGCTATCTGAAACAACATGAATGGACCTAGAAGGTATTATGCGAAGTAAAATAAGTCAGACAGAGAAAGGCAAGTGCCAGATTATTTCACTTGTATATGGCATCTGAAGAAGAAAATAAACAAGCAGAACAGAAAAAAGATTTATATGTACAGAGAACATTTTGTCAGTTTCAAGATGGGAGGGGGCTTGAGGTGATGGGTAAAAAAGATGAAGAGATTTAGAAGTACAAATTGGTTTTTATAGAATATTAATGGGGCTATTATGCACATCCTATGTAATATAATCAATAACATTGTAATAACTACATATGGTTTCATATGGGTACCAGATTTATCAGGTGATCACTTTGTAGGTTATATAAATGTCTAAACGGGGTTGTACACTTGAAACTAATATAATATTGTAGATCAACTGTAATTTAAAATTGAAAAAAATATTTTAACAATAGCCATTTTGACAGGTGTGAGGTAATATCTCATTGTAGTTTTTAAGTTGTATGTCTCTGATGGCTAGTGATGTTGAACATCTTTTCATATGTCTATGGGCCCTCTGTATGTCCTCTTTGAAGTGTCTATTTAGGTCCTTTGCCCATTTTTTAATTGGATTGCTTATTCTTCTGGTGTTGAGTCATATGAGTTTTTTATGTTTTGGAGATTAAAACCTTGTCTGGTGTATCATGGGCAAATATGTTTTCCCATGCAGTTGGTTCCCTTTTCATTTTGTTGTGGATTCTTTAGCAGTGCAGAAATTTTTTAATTTAATGAACTCCCATTTGTTTAATTTTTCCTGTTTCCCTTCCCTACAAGATACATCAGCAAAAATATTTCTATGCAAAATATATGAAATTTTACTGCCTATATTTTTCTTGAGGATTTTTATGATATCATGACTTACATGTAAGTATTTTATCCATTTTGAATTTATTCCAATATATGGAGTAAGTTGGTGGTCTAGTTTCATTTTTTTAAAGTATAGTTCAGTTCTCCTGATACTATTTATTGAAGTGAATGTTTTTACTCCATTGTACACTCTTGCACTCTTTGTCAAATATTACTTAACCATAAAGTCATGGGTTTATTTCTGGGCTCTCTATTTTGCCCCATTGATCTATGTGTCTATTCTTATGCTGGTATCAGACTGTTTTGATTACAGTGGCCTTATAGTATAATTTGATATTAGGTATTGTACTCCTTCCAACTCTGTTCTTCTTTTGCAAGATTGCTGAGGCTATTTGGGGTCTTTCTAGTTCCATGTATATTTTTGGAATATTTATTTTAGATCTATGAAATATGCCATTGGTATTTTAATAGGCTCATAAAGTCAAAAGACAACAAATGCTGGTGAGGATGAGGAAAAAATGGAACCCTAGTGCAGTGTTGGTGGAAATGCAGACTGGTGCAACCACTCTGGAAAAGAGCATGGAGTTTTCTCAAACTAAAAATGAAACTTCCTTTTGACCTTGCAACTCCACTGCTGGGAATATATACAAAGAATCCAGAAGTACCAAATCAAAAAAATATATATATCCACCCTTTTGTTCATAGCAGTGTCATTCGCAAGAGCCAAGATTTGGAAACAGCCCAAGTGACCATCAGTAGATGAGTAGATCAAAAACTTTGGTACATATACACAATGGAATATTATTTAGAAGCAAAAAAGAACAAAGTCTTACTTTTTGTGATAGCATGGATGGAAATGCAGCCTATTATGCAAAGTGAAATAAGCCAGTCAATGAAATAAAAATAATATTTGACCCCATTTATGACTGGAATATAATGAGCAAAATAAATTGATGAACAAAATAGAATCAGAGGTGCAGAAACATGGAATAGAGTGACAGCTATAGAAAGAGAAGGTGGTGGTTGAAAGAAGGGGAAGTGATTAGACAAAGAACATACATGCATGACCCATGAACATGAACAATTGTGTGGGGATTGACTATGGGAATGGGGAGTGGGCTGAGGGGAGGGGGCAAAGAGGAAGAATTGAGACAACTGTAACAGCATAAACAATAAATAATGTTTAACTTTCAAAAAACGAAAATAAAAAATATTTTTAAAAATTAAGTAACCATATTATGGCCAAAAAAGAACCACCAAAAAAGGTGGGGGGAATTTTTTCTGAAACACACACACACAAGAGGTTTCAAGCAAGTTTGGTGAATGCGTTTATTAAAGGTACACATTTTTTTAAAAAAGAAACATTTTGTGCAATAATAAGCCAAGAATCCAATTCACTTCTGTGTCAGAGAATTAAATGTTTGAGATGTCTTAGCCTGAATGAATGGAATACCAAAATAAATGCTTTATAGAAGATAAATTTTCAGAAGAGTAAGAGAACATTTGTATTTCAAGGCACTGGGTGTTTCATTGTACCACTGCTGGATTTAACCATTGTCTTGAATTAAATCAATCATTGCATATTCCTAATAGTACAGTAAAAAGTGTTGTCATCACAGTCATTGCAATTTAAAACAGGAAACAGAACACTTAGAAGCAAAAATATGCAACCAGGAGAAAAATGCTGAGACTAGCTGTATCCACACTCAAAAACAGTTTGTTCATGAGTGAATTGCCTATATGAGTCGACAAGAAGGGATTCAAAAGTCACTTTTCATGAGGCAGACATGTGGGAGATGGAAAAATCTTGTACCCATATAGGAAAAACAATGTATAAGAACAAAATGATAAGCTGTGCAGGAGACCTTAAATTATTATGCAATGCACTAATGAGAACAAATATATATTGTGTGGCTAAAGAATTTTCAGGCACAACATTTTCAAAGTAAATTTGGATGTTAGAAATGAAGGATAATTGCTGAATTGCATGTTATATAAATGTCCGTTGTATGCTAGATCATAAGCAAAATATCATTTAAAGCAAGACAGATGACTTGGATATGTTATTGTCTCTAAGAATCTAAATGATAAATCTATATAGCACATAATATAATCAAGCAAGCACTCTGTAATCATGGATAGCCTTTGACTTTATCGGTTCTCTTTTCTTGAAATATTTATATATGCATGAACATTTCTCAGTATTTTTGAAGTTGTATTGAAAAAATGTTCTATGAAGCTGTGTTGGGCATCTGAATTTCTAAAAGAAATTGCAATCCAAAAATAGGTAACATACAGCCAAGGAAATCAATATATTCATCACTAGAAAAACTCACTTGAGTTCAATTATAGGAATTGAGAGTTCATTTTTGGCCATTTCAAATGTCTTATTTCAATGTCACTTCACTGCCTAATTAACTGTGTTTGTTCTTTTTGGCTGGACTGTACTGGCCCTCCATAATTTTACTTCAGTTGACTTTTTAAAATTTAATATTCCATTAATTTTTACTTTATAGTCCCTGTTTTCTATTTATAGTGAGACTTTTTCCCAAGTCTTAATTTATGCTCTTTCTACTGCTTAATGCTTTGTTTATACTCCAGATCCCTATACTTTATTCTTCCTTGAAGTTCCCACTCAAAAAGCCCCTTTCTTAAACTATTTTCTACTTCCAAATAAGCATGGGCCCTCCATTTAACCCTAATTACAGACATCTGCAGGAGGTTGCAGCTAACAAGTCTTTTGTGAGCAATTTCTCTTTATTTCCTCTGTCTTACTGTGAATGAGAATAGGCAATGACTCTAGGTATTGGTGACTGCGGAGGAGGCAGTCATTTCATCAGGCTGAAAGCAGCTCAACTGATAGTGCTTTCTTCACATGCACATAGTAGTTTCTGAGAGCAAGTAGCACTGAAGCAAAGATTTAAGGAGGCAGCACTTCATTTCAAAAGATGCGGGCTGACAATCCATTTTTATTAGCAACTTTTTTATTATTTTAATGATGACTGAATCACTGGCTTTTTTCTGTAAAATGATCAGACTCTAATGGTTGTCATGGGTTGCCATGCCAGACCTTTGTCAGATTACAATGTCCCAAAATCTGATGATCCTCAAGACATATTGTTATCTCTCACAAGCTATCCATTCTAATTGTTCCTCTTATTTTGAATTCCAGAGGTCACAAATAAATCTTAAAATGCAAAAGTACTTAATTAAAAGTACAGGAGGTTTTTGTATGTTTTCTTAGTTTGGGGATGCTAGAATATTAATGGTTTAGCAAATTAATATTGATGAGCACCCATTTTTCCCTTAATATATTACATATTGTGGAAACTCAAGGAAGGTCTTCTTTACCTGGGGAATCTCTATTTAAAATTATTCACTTTTATTTATGCTTTTGAGAAAATTGTATATTTTAAAATAAAACTATGACACTACTTTCATGTAAAATAATTTATAATCTGGTTAAGAAATAAAAAATTTTCAAAGTCTTGTGCTAATATTTGGTCCTGAAAACTTTACTTTATTTTCTATGTACTGGCACTTTTAAGCTCTATACAGTAAGAGGGAGTGAAAGGTATTATTGCAGCTATTATTGCTTTTTTCAACAAAATTTTGTGAGGTGCAAAATTATTGCAACTATTATTGCTTTTTTCAACAAAAAGTTGTGAAACACTTGCTTCTATGTTTCAAAATTGCTGGCTGCTGAGACACAAAGAAAAGTAACAGCTGCTACCCTTTAGAAGCTCACAGTCTAGTGGGAAAAATAATATCTAATGTCTAAGTAATTATTTATTGATTACATCTTACTTATTGCTTATTAGTGCCATTTTATAGATGAGAAGATTGACTTTCATGAGTCAAGTTAGTCACCCAAAGTTACACAGTAATGCAGTGGCAAAATATATTTAAACAAAGATCTTATGCCTGTAGGTCAGAGGTGCCCCCTGTTACAGATCTGATCTCATATTAAAGAGTGGTGAAATCCTTGGGGAAATTAAAACCTCTCTGATTCTTGAATTTGGAAATGTATACTCAATCACAACTTCATTCTCAATAAACAATTACAGACTTTAAATTTTCTCTATTCATCTTTTTGATTTTATCTGAATGTTTCATAGTTTTTTAGGTAAGACAGAAACAAAAGCAATATTGTGCTGTGCTAATACTCTATAAAAATAACAACCCAGAGTTGACCATAAAGGGAATCCAAACTCAGACAGGTAACCAGAATTCATTACTAAGTAATGTATAATCCTCTTATCTCTTGAATGGTTGTGGTTCCTCTCCTACTTCTAAAAAATAATATATTGACTTTCTCCTTGATACAAATATTTCCATTTTTATTTTTAATGGGTCTCTGTCCATTCTGGATCTGCCACACCAAGAATGCCATTCAACTCTCAATAGCAATGACTGATGGTTACATTAAAAACAAGAAAAATTCTAGGTTTGGAAACTTATAACTAATGGAAAGACAAATAAACCTAATTTGAAACAGGTGAATTTCGTATACCTTACCAGAAAATATAGGTCAGAAATAAATTTGAGTCAGTACCACTAAGTAGTCTAAGGTTACAGAGTGACAAATTTCTGTTCGCTATAAGAAATTTTTCTAACAATTATATATGCTCATGAATAGAATAAGCTGACTATGAATAGTGAGGTTCTCATAACTGGATATTTGAGTAAAGAGATATAAAAATATTTTAGGTTTTGGCAGAGGTGTTTGCTGTGTATGGTACTGGGTTGAAATAGATGTTTTTGAATTTTCCTTCCATCCCATTTTTCCTAAAAATCTTCCTAGGTTAACTTTGACTCTTTCACTTTTCTTTAAAAGACTTGTAATTTTGAAAATTGTGCACATGAAGGAGGCAGAAGGAAGACAAAAATTTAAAAAGATAAAGACAGAAGGAGGATGAGGGAAATGGAGCAGTAGAAGAAGAAAGCAGGTATGCAGTAAGAAGGGATTGAAATTAGGCAAGGGGATGCATACTGCTAAGTCTAATGAGTCTTGTTTTTTCAGAGCCAGTGCAAAATGACTAACATCTGCTAAATAAATTTTGGATGTTTTTAAGCAATATTCAGACCCCCTGTTTAGACTTCTGTAATGATAAAGTGTTAAGTAGCTCCTTCCATGATGCCTGGGTGACTGCTGACGTTCAGTCTGAACACTTACACACATACTGCTGCCTCCATGGCCTGCAGAGAGTGCAGTGGAGAATCAATGCTCCAGCAAATATAGCTTCTTTATAAATAAAATTGCAAGCTTTTGTACATAGCTTGTGGTGTGTTCCTCACCTCCCCTGCTTTTAATCCTCCATTGTCTATCATCCTCCTGTTTTCTTTTTTTTTTTTCTGTTTAATGCAAGGGTTTCCTTATGATTCTAACTTTACTTTTTTTTCAGGGAAATTACACATCTATTTTGTCATTGTCTGGAGATAAAGTCAGCTACCTTACATCCACTCTGTACTTGCCTTAGCCCTTCCAACCCTTTTGTTGGGTAAGACATGGTCTGATGACCCATTCTCACTACTTTTCAAATTTAAACTATTCCTCTTTCTCATAGACCTACAGAAATTTGCTGATCTTCTGCCCATGGTGTTCCAATTCTAATAGGGATGCATACTGGACTTGACTAAGTCTTTCTTTGGCGCAAGAAATGTAAAGACATTATTATTAAGAAATTAAGGACTGAAAAAAACCATTCTGTTCCTCTTCCACTTCTAAAGAATGATATATTGACCTATAAGGTAGTGTGTCTAAGGGAATCATGAAATAAATCAAAGAGCATTCCCAGCTTCTACTGGACTTTTCAGTCATATCAGTCAACTCATCCTTTATTGCAAGTCATTATAAATAGGAAATTAAAGTGTAAACATACTTAATGCATGTGAGTGCTGCACTGTGGGAATGAATTCTACAGTGTGTCCTAATGCTTACACAGGGGTTTGGGAAGGCTTCCTTTTATTCTGCAGCCAACATAGAGACTATTCCAGCAGTGTTCCTGAAATTATCATATTTCTGTTTCAGGATTTTCCCTTTAAACTTTCCCCACTGAGCAATAGAAGCTAAGACCTCTTTTCAGAGATTATAAAATATTAAAAAATTGTCTGGTGTTTTGCTGGAACTACTGGGCAAGCTACAAGACAAAACATAGGCAGTGTTTTCACTTCTCACAATTCTTCTGAAATTAGGTGTTTTGATAATAAAACACAAAATTAACAAACATGTCTAAACTACTAAGAAAAGAAATTAAACTACTAAAAAGTAGAAGCAAATGCTCTTAGATTTTTTATCTTAAAAAATTGGAAATTTGTCTTCTCCTTTTTTACTAAAAAGACAACTATTTTGATACATGATAGATAATAAAATTATTTAACATACAAATCTGATATAGCTACATTAATATCAATATACATCTTAGTCTTAATGACAACACTATTATAAGATTGATATCAAGATAAATTTTAAACCACTTCAGTTATAACCATTCTAAATTTCTATGTAAAAATTAACATAGATTCAAAATACATATGACTAATAACATTAAAAAAGTTTGAAAACATAGAATCATATTAGAAACCATATAAAACTAGAACAAGCAGAAAACAATTTCAAAGTTAAATAATAGGAGATGTATAAGTGACATAGTAAATGAAATGCTATAGAGAACAACTGAATAATATTCTTTTTAAGTATTTATAAAATAATTTTCAAAACAGACCACATCCTTGGTCAGAAACAAAATCCTAACGTATTTTATAGGATTGAAATTCTTCAGAGAATGTTGTCCTACAGTGAAATTATACAAAAACACAAAGGCGATACAAAAAAATTATTCGAAAAGGTTCAGATATGTATAATTAAGCAATAAACTTCTATGTAACCCATTAATCAAGGAAGATATTAAGTTATAAACCTGTTGGATACTGTTAAGTCTGTTCTTAGTAAAAAAATTCTATGTCTGAATGTTTCTAGTAGACAAAAAGATAAACTTTTATATTAGTGGTAAATTTGTTCATCCATTAAAGCTAGAAAAAGAACAGCAAGCTAAATGGAAGTAAACCAACAGAGAAGAAACAAAATAAGAGCAGAATTCAGTGAAATAGAAAATAGACAAAATTAATGAAGCTAAAAGTTGATTTTTTTGAAAACACAAATGTAATAGACATAGAAATCTGTAGTGGGAATTCTTCAAGGGGCTTTCTGTCTAGCTGTAGGGACTGTGGTAAGTAGAAAGCATTAAACTCTTGCCTCCTTTTGAGTCTGCTGAGCCATATAGGTCTATCTGCTCTAAATCATGATTTTCCAGGGGCAGCCCTTATCTGATCAAGGCAGATATGTAAAATCTCTAAAATTTCCACCTAATATGGGATAACTTGAGAAATTCTTGTTTAGTGCTCCCTGCCATGTTGGTCAAGGTTTGGGCAGGCAAACATCAAAATGTCAACTAATATACTATGATTATTGGTACTGGGAGTGTTAAAGCATATGAGAAGGTAAATCATTTTTGAAGTTATGTTTTGAAGTTGGATCATTCTCTACCTGTCTGACAGTAAGTCTCTCAATGCTGAATGTAGACGGAGCACAGACAAACATGCTATGAGGTGGTGGTCCAATTGTTAAACCTTTCAATGAAGTGAATTAGGAGGGTTATTGGAGAAAGGAAATATACTAGTTAGTACTATGCATTAGGTCTTTAAAGTGTCTATAGGAAATAGTAGCTATAAAGATAAATGTTTGCCTGGATATTGCCAAAACCGCTGATGTTCCACAGAATGCTAGTGAAATGCTGAGGGACATATTAGGCAATTGAAAACCAGGTGTAAAAACCTTTTCTGCAGTGAGAGGTAAAAAAAAGACAAAAACTGGCTCTTAGTCAGACTGGTTTGGAGACACTTCCAGAAGTCATATCATGATGGCTACTCAAGGAGAACCCCAAGTTCATTTTAAACTTGTATTGATTGGTGATGGTAGGACTAGAAAAACTATACTTGTGAAATATCACCTATCTGCTGGATTTAAGAAGTATGTAGCTACTTGGGTGTTTAGGTCCATCCCCTCATGTTCTATACCAACAGACAGCCTATTAATTCCATGTATGGGATACAGCAGTCCAGGAGAAGTTTGGCACACAGCTATTACATCCAAGCACAGTGTGCCATTATAGTGTTTGATGTAACTTCTAGAGTTACTTACAAGAATATGTCTAACTGGCATAGAAATCTGTCATGAGTGTGTGAAAACATCTTCATCGTGTGGTATGGAAACAAAGTGGATATCTGGCGATCAAGGAAGAAATGTAAAGGCAAAATCAATTGTCTTCCACTGAAAGAAAAATAGTCAGTACCATTTCTGTCAATAGTAACTACCACTTTGAAAAGCCCTTCCTCTGGCTTGCTGGAAAACTAATTGGAGACCCTAACTGGGAAACTGTCACCATGCCTACTCCTACCACACCAGAAGTTGTCATGCACCAGCTTTGGCAACACAGTATGAGCATGATCTAGAGGTTTCCCAGACTACCACTGTCCTGGATGTGAGAAAGGAAAGCTGGAGCCCAGCGTCAGAAGTCTAGTTTTATAAGCCAAGGTCCTGTGATGTCAGTGCTGCAGCATGTTTGCCATTTTATTATATAGCTCAGCAGAACCTCTGCTTGATCTTTGGGATGCTGAAAGAGATGAATTGGCTTTGGAATGAATTTGGCATATTTAGCTATTTTGGAATTCAGGTGTTTCCTTATTGCATTTCAAATGCAAGACTGCCACAGTCACATCACAGCATTCAATGGTGAAATCTTGTTTGTTACTGTCATTCTCATTCCTTTTCATTTAGAATTAGAATAAAGTTGTATTTTAAAAAAGAAGAAAGAAAAAAGAAAAAGCTGAGGACCAAGTAAAAAAAATGGAATTCAAATTCAAAGAAGGTTGAATGCTCACAAAGGAAAGCTATTTATTCTATTATACCATGATCATCCTTCCTTGGGGCTTTGACACATTGGATGGAGACACCGGGGTGCATACCATGAAACTTTCTGTCTCCTCAGAATCCTTTAGAGCTTCAAAAGTAGCACCCCCATCAAGAACCAGCCTGCCCCATTCCCCACTTCTTGTTTGGAAGATAACTCAGAGGCTCTTTCCTGACAGTTATAAGGTGCACCCCTCAAGATCAGCTCCCACCTACCATCATGGCTTCGACTTCTACAACTGGGGGTAAGTTGTAGCATAACCTAAGTAGTTTTATAGTCAAAAAGAGTTGCAAGAAATAGATTTTTTATGCTAGTAGGTACTGGGAAAGTATGAGTGAGACTGTATTCTAATGGTGCTTAATCAAGGGACAAAAAATTAAATAGAAGAACAAATTTATTGACTTTGAAATGCTCTCCTGTGATGTAGTATTTATCACTGAGGAAAAGATTCCAAGAGATGAGGCAAACTTGTTATTAACATGTTTCCTAGAAAAAACAATTGCCTATACTGAATGAAGTTAAAAGGCCAGAGTTGCCATAGCAAAAATGGGAAAAACAAACCAAAATACTCATGGAAGTGGGAATTCAGGAATAGACATGGCATACATGGCCAGATGGTCTACGAAGACCCAGACAACATACCATTTGCGATGGCTATGAGGAGTGGTCTGCTGGGAAGGGCATCAACAAAACGTTACTCTGTAAGCCATGGCTATCAGTAAAAGAAACTATTATAAGATGTGGCTTACTAACAATAATAGGAATGATAGGATTCCCCCCAAAATAGAGGACAGGGGGTTGAGTTAATTACTAACTAGTAAAGTTCAATATTATATTATCTATCAAGTCAAAGTGGAAGTCAAAAGCTCTGACTTACAAAGAGTTTTGAACATGGTATCCCTATGGGCAAAACAGATAGGCAGTCAATAAGGTTACTATTAATCTTGTACCAGCAGAAGAAATCACAGATGGATGACAAGGAAACTGAGGGAAGTTGCTTCAATGAAAAGCCATCATCTCTTGCACAGTTCTCCATCTTGACCTGGTTTAAGACCTGAAATCCAGTGATTTAAGAAGTGACCAAGTCTTTAAGACAAAGGGCTCTGTGCACAGCAGGAATATTCTGAAATTCCCTAAGTCCTTCACTTAAGGGATCTACAGACAGTTATTTAAGTTAAGCAATAGATTGAGAAAACGGTATTCAAATTTTAAGGACTATTTGGCACCCATATGAATTGATATGAATCCCTGGAGATCCAAATATCCTCAAGGGGCCATGATCAGAGTTGGGTCCTATGGGGGTCAAGTACTATATATATATGTATATTACTTGTATATACAAGTATATTACTTGTATATATATACAAGTATATATATATATATATATATATATATATGGTCTTGGCAAAGTTCTAGCTTATAGTGGATCACTTCATTCTATAAATTCATCTAGTGGTCGTTCTTCTGTTTCCTAATGTGTAATTGAAATACTTGGCAGGTAGTGCAACCTGCACTATGACTCTTTAACCTTTGTATAAGAGCAATCTTACTGCGCAACCAAGAAGAAGCCTCTGAAACTACTTCCATCCCTCAGACAGGATATTAACTACAAAACAATATTGTATCCCAAGGTCATAATGGAAATAGTGTCTGCCTTGTGATAAATTTGTCCTCTTTTTAAAATAATCTTATTCCTCTTTTCCCTTTGTTCCAGGACCTCAAAGGAACTTATGTAGTTTATTTTAACATACTCCTTAACGATTTTTTTAAGTTGATCTTACCACTCTTTACACTACAGCTACAGTGATCACTCTAACACAAATCTAACCACGTAATTCCTTTTTTTCAAAATCTACAAATGGTACACTTGTGGACTAGGTCAAACCTTGGGTGAGGGTGATAGTAAAGGGAGTCAAATATATGGTGACAAAAGATTTTACTTTGGGTGGTGGGCACACAATGCAATATATAGATGACGTTTTGTGGAATTGTATAATTGAAACCTATAAAATTTTATTAACTAATGTCACCTCAATAAATTTAATTTAAAAGACTATATAACCTGACATACTCCAATGCATGTATTTATGAGGCCTCTCCATAAACTTCTTACACTGTTAGGGTTCCCTCTTTCATATCTTTATAAACCATGTTACATTGTCTGTTTCCTTCAGCTGTCCTGTGCACACTAAACTATGCTCAGAAGTAATTGGTTATGTGTTATTTGTCTTTTCCCCCAATGCTTTATTTAGTGACTAATACATATGAGGTGGTCAATACCTGTAAGACTGAATCAATATTTCTAAAAGTACCCAGCCCACATTATCATTAAGAATCCACAATGGCTAGTTAATCTGTTAGCTGAGTGTTGCCAGGAGGCAAAGTGGAAGAAGCTACCAGAGCAGTATTTTCTTTATGGATGTAGAATGGGCTTATTGTCTTTTACAGAATTTATTGGCTTTTATAATTAATTATTAGCCCAGGCAAACATTAAAATTAGTTGTTATTCCCAAGGGCATAAAGAATGCCAGCAAATGATGTCAGAGATAATTTGAGCACAAAACACAATAATACTGCAGTTAATAATTCATATCATATACTGGAGAGTTGGTTATCATAGCAATGCTAATCAATAATAAAAAGGCATCTTGAGTTCTTCTGCTCTTCTGTGCCAATGACAGCTACTCATAAATTCTTGCCAAATCAGTGTTCAGAAAGCATATATAAATATAAATAAATATAAATAAATATATAAATAAATATATAAATAAATATATCTCTAATCTAATTTCTAAGCACAGAGATGAGAAAAATAACCATTTGCCCCTGTACCACGCAGTAAAACATTCATGTCAGGTAGATTTGTAACAACCATTGAGCTTTATTCACAAATTTCTAGAAGAGTCATATGTTAGAAATGGAAGAATTGTTAATATTCTCATTTGACCCTGCCATTTTGGAGTTTAGTAAAATTAATCTATAGATGTCTTGGAACTCTACACAATCAGGACATTCCGAGCCCTCCAGAATTTTCTTCTCACTGAATGATCCTGCTTTTAGTGGTGTTGCCTTAAAAGGTCTCGATAGGGCCTGCCAGTGAGCCACAATGTTGTGAAAGTTGATTTATAGGGGTAAACTCCACTAAGTAGCCCAGTTCAAGTATGTTTGTGCTCTTCATTCAGCCAGGCTTTGTGTAAAGCTGGACATTATAAATTGTTCTTTGGAACATTTTCTTCTTTAATTCTGAAAGGTTTTTCTTTTCCTCCTGAAAGTAGAATCAGATCCTCATTTAAAAGGCTTTTGTTAAAAATTGCAGTCTACAGAGTTTCAGGGAAAGATAATTCATTCTTTTAGTATGTTTCTGTGGCTAAAGTTTAAGGAGCGACAACTCCATTCTCAAAGTATACTGAGAAATTCATTCAACAACATATTTTAATATAGAGAAAGCAAAATAAGTTCAAGTAGAATTTTTAAAATAATATTATTAAAATTTCAGTAGTAAAAGCTGGTACCTTGTCAATGAATATTTAATGACCCACTGTATCCTCAGAAATATTTTAATTTATAAATTAATCTAAGAGGATATTTTAGTTTTAATAATATTCAATTTGTTTATAATTAATGTAAATATTTAAATAAAATATATTAAAGTATTTGTAAAATAATAATTTTATCTATAAGTAAACACTTTGATAATTATAATCCTAAACTAAGAACCTTAAAATTTGTCTCTCACAGCTTCTGTCGCCTTGTAGCACTCTACAGGCAGTGCTGATCTTCCTTTGAGATACAGCAACTGCCAGCAACTACTCTCTTCATATAATTGCAACAGCAAAATTCTAATACTATACTGATTTATTAACATTTTTTTCTTTTTTTCTACTGAAAGTGTGTTCAGATCAGTGGATTAAGATTCTAGGTTCACTTCTAGAGAGACTCTAAAATTCCAAAAGCTAGAGACTATTTTAGAGTTCATCTACTCAATACTCTCCAATTTTGTATTTTTCAATGTTTGTAAAAAGTATAGACTCATTTCTACATACATTGATGAACTACCTCTGCTTGCCCTACAAACATCTTAAGACTCATTTTCAAACAGTTTCACTAAGAAACCTCACAACCAATTAGAGTTCATGAGATTTCTTATGAAAAAAAAAACATAAAAACAAGTTCTCAAATCTTTATGTAAAATACCTATACCCTCTAAACTTTTGGCTTTCTACCCCTTTCCAACAAAAGATAGCAAGTTTACTGCCCAGGGAATCTGAAGACACCAAATGCAGCTGAGTGCAGAAAAGAAGTACATAGAAGGCTATAGGTTAAGAATGGAAGAGAAGAAAAATAGAAAAAAAATGAAGATCATCTGCACTATTAATGAACTACTGTACCAGCTTTGGAATCCCTACTTTGAGATTTCTTGTATGTTAAAAACCATTAAACATCTTTAATGCTTATTCTACTATTTTCTTTTATTTCATAACTTTCTGAAACACTGTTTACTAGTTTTATAGTATCCTGCTTAGGTAAATAAAGGGTTGGTATCTTGGGAGATTACAATACAAAAATCTTCTGTGTTCTGTCTACTTTGCCTCTCTTCCCCCCACCAGAAATCCTGGCAACCGCTGATCTTTTTACTATATTCACAGTTTTGCCTTTTCGAGTATGTCATGTATAATAGTTGGAATCATACAGTATATATAGCTTTCTCATATTAGCTTCTCTTACTTAGCAATATGCATTTTAGCTTGCTTTATGTCTTTCCATGGTGTATTAACTCATTTCTTTTTGATGTTGAATAATATCTCACTGTCTGGAGACTTTACCTCTGATGGAAGAAACTACAAAATGACCTTGCAAAATACATGGATACAAAAAAGAAAATAATTGGGATCATCATCTTTGCATATATTTCAACCCAGCGCAACCAATTTATTCCCTCATATTCATGGCTTTGTTTTTCTTAAAGGAATAATTGATGTAGAATAAATTGTTTAAAAAGAATATAATTATAAAAGTTTAGACATATTATACGCTCGAAACCATTACCACAGTTGATACTGAATATATCCATCACCTTCAAAAGTTTCCCTTTGTCCCTCATAACCCTCACTTTCTATACACCCCATCACAAATAACAATTTCCAGGTAACAACTGACCCACTTGCTATCATTGTGGATTTGTTTGTATTTTCTAGAATTTTATATTAATGTAATCATATATGTGTATTCATGTGTCTCTTGCTTATTTCACTCAACATGGTTATCTTGGGATTCATGTATGTTATTTGTGTATCATTGGTTCACTATTTTTAGGCTGAGCAGTAGTTCATTTTGCTACCACTTGGTCATTCAGTCATTTACCTATTGATGAAAATTGGGGTTATTTTCAGGTTTTGTATATAACATATAGCATTGCCCTGAATAACCTTTTCTATAGACATATTCTTTCATTTATCTGTGAAAATACTTACGAGTGGTGGATGACTCCACATCCTTCACAAGACAACGGTAAGTTGAGTTAGTTTTAAGGGAAAACATTCTAATTGCTGTGTAGTGATATTTCACTACAGTCCGTATTTCCCTAATAATCAATAATGTGAGCATCTTTTCTAGTGCTTATGTATCCTCTACATTTTTTCCCCACAACACAAAATAAATTTAATTCTCACAGTTCAGGAGGCTGGGAAGTCCAAGATTAGGGTGCTGGCAGGGTAGGCTTCATTCTCAGGCCTGTTCTCTTATAGGCAGTTGCCATGGGAAATGTGAGCTCACATGAACTCTGTGTATATTAAATGAACAGAGCTCATTCATATATGTTTTGTGGAGAGTCTGTTCAAAATTTTGGGGGGAGTGAAAAGGGAAAAAGGCAGAAGACTGTGCTTGAACAACAATATAAAAATGTTTATTAAAAAAATTTTGGACAAGATGTAGTGTACTTTTGCTTCTTATTTTGAAAATTCTATATTTAGATACAAATATTTTGCCAACTATATGAATTGCAGATATTTTCTCAATCTTCAACTTTTATTTTATTGTTTTAACAGTGTCTTTCAATCAGCAAATGTACTTAATTTTGATTATATAAGATTTATCACTTTTTCCTTGTGTACATATGTGTTTTTAATTTTTTATGTAAGAAATTCTTCCTAATGTGAGATAACAATGACTGTCTCCTGGTTTCTTCCAGGAATTTTAATAGTTTAAAGATTACACTTTAGGTCGCTGGTCCATTTTGAGTTAATTTTTGTATATGGTATGAGGTATGGATTAAACTTCATTATTTTTTGCTTGCAGATATCCAGTTGTTCCAGGATCATTTTTTTTTAAAGACTATTTCTTTCTAAAGAATTGTCTTTGCACTGTTGTTGAAAATCAATTTCTGGATTCTTTAATATGTTGCACTGATCTATTTTGTCTATCTTGATGCCAATATTACATCATCTTGATAACTATAGCTTTTATAATTTGTATTGTAGTCAGATTGTATAATCACTCAAATATGTTCTTTTTCAAATTTAGCTGAACTTTTGTAAAACCCTTCAATTTCCATAAGAAAACTTAGAATTATATTTCCAAGTTCGATAGAACAGCCTGCTGAGTTTTGACTGAAATTGGATTGACTATGATTCAATTTATAAAGAATTAATATCTTGCCTTGGCTGGTGTAGTTCAGTGGATTGAGTGTGGGCTGTGAACCAGGGATCGCATGCTCGATTCCCAGTCAGGGCACATGCCTAGGTTGCTGGCCATGGCTCCCAGCAACCACACATTGATGTTTCTCTCTGTCTCTCTGTCTCTCTCTTTCTCCCTTCCCTCTCTAAAAATAAATAAATAAATAAATAAATAAATAAGAATTAATATCTTAACAATATTGAGTTTTCTGATCTTTGAACATGGATGGACTGTTTTACTATTTTTTTCCCCTTCATTAATTTCTCTCATGAATACTTTATTGTTCTCAGTGTCAGGGTCTATGCATCTTTTATCATTTATCTGTAAGTACTTTATTGGCAATATATGGAAATGCAATTAATTGATTGTATATTGATCTTGCATTTTACAAATTTTCTAAACTTACTTATTAGTTCTAATAGCTATTTTTTGTAGATAGCAGTGGATTTTCTATGTAGATGATTATGTTGACTCCAAAGAAAGTTTGACTTCTTTCTTTCCAATTTGAATGTGGTTTACTTATTTATTTTTTTATCTTCATGCCTTGAATAGGACCTCCAGTACAATGTTGAATAAAATTAGTGATATTATCTTGTTTCTAATCTTAGGATAAAAGCAAACAATTTTTAAAACCAAGAAGATTTTTATAGATGCTATTTGTTATTAATTTCTTATCTTTTTCTCATATACTGAAAGTGTCTTTTAATCAGTAATGGATATTATATTTAATCAAGCACTTTTCTGTATTTATTGAAATTATCATATATTTCTTCTTTTTTATGTTTAAATATGGTAAATTATTAATAAATTTTCAAATGTTAAGCTAGACTTGCATTTTCTAAGACAATCTATGATGCAGACCCCAGCCTGTGGGGTCTGTGTGTTTTGGATGTGATGAACAAATTCACACGGACTATGGAAGTCCTGTGGAAAAAAAGGGATAGCATGGCCACTCTCTGAGTGAGAGAGGGCCTTGACCCCCGCTTGGACAGGCTTTTATTGCTTTTCTGGGCACATTACATGGAGGATGGTCCTTATTTACTATGCACAGGTTCACTTTAGGTGGTTACCTTTTACAGATAACAAAGGAGAGGTAGTTGCTAATTACTATAAAGAAAAAGGATATTTGCAAATGTAAAGGAAAAAGTGGTTGAACTGGTTATACTCCATCCTTGAGAGGTTTAGCATAGATTTTAGAAAGTTACTTTAAAGATACACAGTAAACATTTGCTGCCTCAATTTAGAGTGAGGGAGTTTTAGCAAAAGCAAGCTTCATGGCAGCCTAGGTACAATCTAGGCCTGATTCCCCATGGGAAAACTGATCCATGGGTTTGGGTCCTGTGTGCAGACTTGTTCCCCATGGGTTTTCAGAATCAGGGGATGGGGTACATTCATCATGCCACATGGAATGATTCTCTATAAATCTCTACTTGATAATCATGCATTGTTCTTTTTATATATCATTAGATTCCATTTATTATATTTATGTTCATGAGAAATATTGGTCACTAGTTTTCTTGTAAAGATTTTTCTGGTTTTGTTAAGGATAATGCTGTCATCACTGAGAGATTAGGAAAGTACTTCTTCCTCTTCAATTTTTGGAAGTTTGTATAGAACTGGCAATATTTCTATCAATTATGACAATGGGTATTAAAATCTCCAACTATAATTGCAGCTCTAGCCATCTCTCCTTGCAGTTCTATTTTTGCTTCATGTATTTTGAAGTTTTGTTATTATATGCAAATATAAGTAGAATTGTTAGATCCTCTTGGCAAATGAACTCTTCTGGCTGGTGGAAACAGGCAATACTGCACGCAGGCTCTGTATGAACTACAGTAGTTGTTCTCCTAATCCTTCCAGGAGTTTGTTAGTTTGCTTTTTTCCCCCTCAGCTTCAAAAATGTTTTTCACAATTGTACAGATCAGTAGTCTACTGACAATTTGAGCCATACCTTCTGCATATCACGGAGATTTCTTACAACTTTTTACCATCTGGTAATTGCTTTGTGACCCCTAGCCACTTTGGCTCTGACCTCTAAAATGTCTTCTCAACTCAGCCAGAATGTTATACTCTGGCTGTGTTTCTTCTGGTTCACCTAGGTTAGAAGCTATAGCTGATTGTATGGTTTTCAATTCAAAACAAGCCATGCTAATTTGTACTAAGACCTGAAATCTCCTTTGGAATTATGTTTGTACTCTTTATTAGGAAAATAAGTTACAATTCTGTAACAATCTAAAATAATAGAAAAATATAATGATAAATAATACAGGAAATATGAATGTTAGAGTTGTCTCACCTTTTTCTCCATTGCTCTCCCCTGACCTACCCACCCCCACTCCCACAATCTGTCCACCCCCCATTGTCCGTGCCCATGAGTTCTCTATTCCTGTTCCTTGGCTTGCCCCTTCCCCTTCTTTTCCCCATTATCACCCCCCTCCCCCTTCTCCTCTGGTTGCTGTCAGTTTGTTCTTTATTTCCAAGTCTCTGGTTCTATTTTGCTCACTTGTTTGTTTTATTGATTATGTTCCACTTATAGGTGAGACCATATGGTATTCATCTTTCACTGCCTGGCTCATTTCACTTATCATAATGCTCTCCAGTTCCATCCTTGATGTCACAAAGGGTAGGGGCTACTTCTTTTTTCTGCTGCATAGTATTGCATTTTGTACTTCTACAGCCATTTTAAAACCTAACTACTCACCATGTTGTTCAGAGAAACAAATATAAATGATCATTTTTTGAAAGATTGTTATAGATGTATATACTTTAAATGGAACAGAGCTAAAGTACATTTTGTTGTCATTACTGCTTTCAAAACATTTGGTGGGTCAGTTTAGTTCAGATAGCCCCTCCATATAACTGGTTCCTCATGCAAGCTCAGGCCTGAAATGTTCGAATGCTCTGATACCTCCTATTTTCTTTTCCCATCACTTTTTGTCTTCTCGTTTTCCATTTGAATGTCCTCCCAGCTCACTCTTATTTTTCAACATCTATTAGGCCTTCAATTAGGACTGAACATGTGAAGGCCAGATTTCTGGGCTGAAGTATTCTCTTTGTAGACTTTTCAATTAGAATTCCACATTATTCTGGTTTTACTGAGCCAGTAAAATTCCCTATTGTTTCCACTTTTAATGCAACTCTACTCATGTTCACCACCTCTCTTATAACTTTTGACACATTACTGATATTTTAAAAATGTGGAAAATGCACCATTTCTCATTTCTGCCTAAGATGACCTCAAAATAAGATATTTCTGTAAGTATTTGGATGAATAAATATAGACATTTATTCAAAGTTAATTTAATGGTCTTTTTCAGATTTTATTTCAAATTGTGAACTTCAAAGGATAAATTCTGTCTAATTGTAGACAAAAACATTTTTTCATGAAAACAAATTGTCATGAATGTAAACTTTTATATCCTAAAAAACTAAAAAGAAATCCTGAATTCAACATTTCTTAACTGTGATTTCTGTGAACCATCACCATAGAAAATTTTTTTCTTAAGCTCTTGACACAGGATACAGACAGATAACCAGGGTGGCACAGATGCCTTTTTCCTGCTGTTTGAATTGCTCTTGTATATGTTAATTCCATATTAATATATTAAAGTTACTCAATTTTTCTCATCAAAAACAAATATATATTTCAAGTATTTAAACTCAACTTTTTTTCTTAGAGTGAGTGAACTAAGTACAATGAAAAACAACAGAGACAAACACCATAACTTTAACTCAGCTATTTTAATTAGATTAAAACAAGTTATTGTGTTCATCATAACTTAAGTCTGAAAAATAACTTTATCCTACAGAATATGTAAGCAGGCTGTAAAGGGTTGATGTGGTAAAAGAAGGTACTAACAGAGTTTCTGGGAAAAGAATAAGCTGCTTCTGAACAAAGGGCATGCTGTCAAAAGTATATTTAGGATCCCATTCTCCTATTAATAGAGCCCTTTGGACATTTTATGGTATTTTCTACAAGCACAGGACTATGGCTATTTAAGCTGGCTTATTATTCTTTTCTTAGCACAATGCAGGATAACTAGCACATCTCATAGGATACTGGTAAAAGACAATACAGACAACGCAAACACGGAATTCCTTTCCTCAAACTGATTTATATGGAACAAAGAGGCTATTCTAGAATCTCCAGATTTTTAGAAGAGAAGGTCAAAATAAGGGCACCGAGAACAGATAATGTCAAGGATGTTCTATGTACAAACAACATAGTGTATTGTTGCATTATTAGATAAATATTAAGAATGATAAATATAGTAATCCTTTGATGGGGTAGGGAATATTGTAAATTCATTTATTTCTTACACTACTCGTCTACATAGTCCAAGAGACACACAGCCCATTGACATCCTAGAGATGGCATTCTGAAAGGAAAGCAGTACATTCCTTGGTAGGTCAGTAGATGGCACCATGTCTGAATCTAGTCTTATAGTAGGGGAAAGCCTTTCAGCATTTGTCCAGAAAATGAAGGTTTTGAAAGCTGTGAGGCAGCATGGGGCCTGGTGCATGGGCCAGGAGACTTGATCTTAATTTCTGGCTCTACTCCTGAATAAATTGGTTTGAATAAATGGAGACCAACCACTTAACTTTGTGTTTCTTATTTTCTTGAACTTGAAATTAGAGGAAACACTCTGCCACTTTCTATCTCTCTCACAAGGGGCCTGTGAGTTTAATCAAGCTGCAGACTCATTTCTGCTCTTCGAAGAAAGACTTCTTTATGGATTTTCTATGCTATGTTTGGCATGAGTGCCAAAGCTGATCTGAGGTTTTCATCTGGGACTTGAAGTAAATAAACATAGAAGCAATTGGCAAGGAGGGTCTTTATTATTTCAGTGTTATAAATGGTTGGTGTATTTTGGTTTAAGTAGAAGCATTGCATCTCAGGCTGCAAAATAACTCCTGTTACTTGGAATTAAAATAATTTCCTCAATGTCACTAATCTTGACAATTGTGGAATGAAGCCAAAGGCCCTTGGCAACTTCCCAATTTAAATATCAACACTTCCCTGCAAGTACAGATTCAGGCAGATACAATAATTTTCACTTGTACCTGCTATTGAATGTGAGAATTTTTACATTGGCATTTTATTCCAAAGCTGGTGCTATGATAAATATGAAATGGAAATACAAATTTGAAATAACATGGAATGACTGAACAATTATCTTTTTCCCCACTGTGGCTTGGCTGTGCATGAGGGCACCACTTTTACTTAAATTTAGAATCCTCAGCCATAGCATACTTATAGATACATGACACCACCATGATCATGAAAAGATTATGTTGAAGCAAAACAAACTATGGCATCTAACTTGCCAACCTGGTTCTTACTATTCACAAGAAAACTCCTCTAGGAACCCTGCTGATTTGAAGCTGACAACATGAGTCAAAAAGGAATAAGATCAGTAATACTTTTAGGGACAGTTGGGTTCAGAGAGGAAGGGGCAGATTCTGTAATCAAGTACCACCTTCTATCTTATCCAATTTTTATGGAAGCAATAAATTTTATTGTGTGAGATTAGCAGAAACTATCTGTCATACAAAAGCTAAAATGATAAAACTACATGGATGCCATGACTTGAGTACATATCATACCATCATTTCTAGTTAGTGGCCATTTAATATATAAGCAAATATTTGAAGAAAATATTTGTTGTGTAATCAATCAGAAAATCTGTGCTAATATCAGAATCTACTGTCAAAATGTTAGCAAACAGGTAGGTTTTTTAGAAATCTTTTGTGCCATAAGCATAGACTCAAAACAAGTGATTTTTGTTCTGTGTCATCCTATTTGTCAGACATGCCTCTCTAGTTGGATGGTGAATGGCTTGTTGGTTTGAATGTGAGGAGGTTGAAAATTAAATTTAAATATGCATAAGTATTAAAATATGTTCAAGGAATGTGACATCTACCTCGCTCTCAATGTACCAATTATGTTGTTTGGATTTCGCATTTGACACTGTTCTGACTCAGCTGATATCTCCAGTTCAGAATTTCTAAAAATGTTCACATCTCAGTTTCATAATACATTCTATTTAAAGTAGAAACATTAAGAAGAAGTGAATTATAGGAACATTATTTCATCATTTCAAGGTCATGAAATTGAAAGCATACTGCTTGCAAATAATGAATAGTTATAAAGAGATACAAGCTGGCACATTATCTATTAGCATTAAGATAGAAGAAATATACTTGGACAACTCTGTACTCTCTCAACAGGATGGAGTCAAAGCAAATAAATTTTTAAGGTTGAAGTTTAATTAGAAAGATTAAATTTTAAATTGGATGAGGACATGGGACTTTTTAATCCAGACCCAGAAAGTTGAATTTTTCCTGAAGCCACTTACTGAAGAAAATAAATAATGCAGGAAAAACAAAGGGAATAAACATTAATTAACATTTTATGTATATTTATAAAGAGAGCTTAAGTGAGAAAAACTAGACTGTAGTATAGTCAATTCAAAGAGATAAAACTTTACTTATCTATTAAGTAGTCAACCAGAATTCTCTATTAAATATCCCGTTATAAATTAACAGTAAAATGCTAATTACTGTTCATTGAAGACCCTGAACCACTTTCTGATTCACAAAAAATGTTAAAGTATACATGATATGTTTTTAATTTTATGTATACTTTATTATATTTTACAATTTGGAACATCCGTTTTTCATACTCAATTTATAGTAACCCTATGAATGTTTTCAATGGTAAATTGTAATACTCCTTTCCAGATCATTATTTTTTAATAATTTCTATATTAAAGTAATTTTAAACTTTGGTACAATGATGTTTAGAGATGGTTGTTCTCACAAGCTATGAATAATTTTAGTAGTTACCTAAGAATGCAGATTATAAGAATGTGCTTCTTCATGTTAGCTTAATACATCCATAAGATAAAACCAAAATAAAAGTGTTAAAAATAAGATAAATAGGAAACTGTGGGACCGAAAGGCCATCAGGAGACCCATGGAAATGGAAATTAACTTTCTGAATCAGAGAAGAAAATTAGTGAAATGAAGAAAACAAATAAGGTGGCAACAGGCATCAGAATACATTGCAATGATAGTCCCTCAATTATGTGGATAATGATGCCTGAATTACCCTGGTTTTGCAAAATAGGTGGAGAGTTGATAAAAATAGATGGACTTTGTACAAACTGGAGAGATCTCAAAATTTGGGAAGTCTATAGACATACACTAATGAAGAATTGCCACTAGTTGACAAAAAAGATAATGGTATCTACCAGTCAGGATTCTTTCTGCTCTAAGTGATCAATGAGTCAAATTCAACTGGAATATAAATTTGAAGTATAACTGGCTAATGCAAACAAATAGTTCAGTTGAACTAGAAACTAGAATCCTCATGATAAGAATTTCTGAAGTAACCAGAGGGGTGGGAGGAGGGGATAACGGGGGTGAAGGGAAGGTCATCAAGATACAGGTATAAAGGACACATGGACAAAGCCAAAGGGGGGTAGGATCTAGGGTGGGAGGTGGGGATGGCTGGGGCAAGGAGAGTGGTAGAGGGAAGATGGAAACAAATGTATTTGAACAACAATTTAAAAAAAAAGAATTTCTGAAGCCATGTGGAGAGCAAGACCTGAAGCCATGTTTAGAGTATGGGCAGTACGGCAATGACTCGGGCATGATGCAGCCCCTCAGCATGCACAGTACAGACAAAAAGTGCTTATAAGAAGGGTAACACTACTCTTTCAGAGAATGCCCAGTAGAGCAACATAAACTGCATGTGCTTATGAGAGCTGACATATAAAACATGTGCCTAATGTGCCTATCCGTGCTAAGGAAAACAGCATGTGCTTATTGAAATTAAGAAAACATATTTAAAAAAATGTGCAAAATCAACATGACTTTGCAACCAAAAGAAGAATAAAAGCAGAGGACTTCAGACCATGGGCAAGGCATCTGGAGATCGAGTTATTTTGACAATCTTTGGAAGAGAGCTCTGCTGCACTTCCCCTTCTGTCCCTCTGACTCTCTGCCTTGCAAAAAGACACCTGCCCCTGCTGCCTCCAGGACCTAAACCTAATTTGGACTCTTGGGACTCAAGTTCATTATCCCCCAACTCTCTTGTGTGATGTTATTGTTTATTGTCCCTGAGTGATTACTATTGTTACTAGGTTAGTATGGATTTGGATTGATTCTGCATTAGTAAAACCTGAGTGAATAGCATAGTTACCTGTATTGACTCACTGTTATTCCTTAGTGCTGGTGTCACCTACAGCAGTGGTGGCCATATAGGTGGCCTGCGCTTTTGGTTTTTATGACCAGGTCAGATGACCCGACCAGGGACCAAGGACTGAATTATTAGGAAAAACTATATGTGAAACTTAACTCGTGACAAGCAGTCTTCAAAATTCCCTTAAAAGCTTGATTTTTGTTATACTTCCTGAGGTTTGGGTTAGTACTATCCACACAGCCAGAGTCCATGGCAGAGATGAAGGAAAGAAAGCTTTCTGAATAAGAAAAAGCTTGTCGCAAAGCCTATCCAAATTAATTTTCACCCAAAATGTTAGTCACAGAAGTAAATTTAGCTATGACTAAGCAGTGCAGAAATAGAATTGGTCAGTTTATCACTATCTTATTTTCTTATATCAATGATACTCCTTGAATAAATTATAAAGTGTAAAAAAAATTATCTTTTACACTTCCCCCTGCTCCCTGGGTTCTCAGAGTGGTGCCTCCCATGGATGCAAATGGAAGCAGCAGCTGCAGCAGCATTAACAGTCTCCTGTCACCATTGCAGAGAGAATATTGTCGTCTAGAATGCTTAGCAATTATTCTGAGGAACATACTTATAGGACTGGATTAAATAACTGTCCAATGCCTGAAGTAATCCTGATGGCCAGGAGAATTACAATGTGCCTATTGGCTGAAATCTGTATTTATCCATTAATTTACAAACTTAACCAATAAATAAATCAATATGTTGAAACATTCCTTGACTTCAATCACTATGGCCAATAAAATCACTTGAGCCACCCTGGCTGGTGTGGCTCAGTGGATTGAGTGCCAGCCTGTGAACAAGTGTCGCTAGTTAGATCCCCAGTCAGGGCACATGCCTGGGTTGTGGGCTAGGTAACCAGCTGGGTTCACAGGAAAGGCAACCACACATTGATGTTTTTCTACCTCTCTTTCTCCCTTCCGTCCCCTCTCTAAAAATAAATAAATAAAATCTTTAAAAAAAATCACTGGTGCCAGTAAAAACCTAGAAAATGCCACCAACATCACATAACCAGTAATAAGAAAGTGGTAGTTTTCCAAAAGTGGAAAACATTATTTGAAGAAAGGAAAATAGATGCTGAGAAGCAAGCAACTGAAGGGGAATTCATGGCTCTTTATGTGATTTCATATATACATACTAGGAGGGACCACAAAAAAAAACCTGGAATTATCTTGTGGAGGGTGGGTCCCTTGTAGTAGAGGCTTCCCCTCCTAGGTGGGTGTTCTAGGAACCCATCTGTATCAGTGTACCAGCTGGCATTATTGTGAGAAGCTGCCTTTGGCTTAAATGAATTTTTTGAAGACTCTTTCAGTGCATTATCTCATTTCATGATGGATGATTTACAAGCACACCTGACAACACCACGCTGGATGTTCAGAAGTTTTTGACGAAAAACAGCATGACCCCTGTGATCCTCCCTCCCTATTCACTCAATTTTTCCCTGAGTGACTTTTTTGTTTGTTTGTTTCCCAGGAGTCCTCAAAGGGAAATGTTTTGCTGCTGTGGAAGAGGTGAAACAAACAATGGCAGAAGCACTAACATGCATCAAAATTGATGAGTTCAAAAACTGTTTTGAACAATGGAAAAAATGTCTTCATAGGTGTATTGCATCCAATGAAGAGTACCTTCAAGGTGACTGAAGTTTAAGTGTGGTGTAGGAATAACTACATAATTCTTTATAAATAGATTCCCTTTGGAGGATCCCCCTCATATAAAATATATACATATATACATTTAATTCAATATATACAAGCTGCAAGGGGCTGAATATAGAGAGTGCATATTAATATTTGCTGGCTCAAGAAAAACAGGTATATAAACAATTACTAATAAGGTGAATTAGTTTTATAAATCAATGTCACACCGATATTTTTTAATTGAATTTATTGCAGTGATATTAGTTCACAAAACCATACAGGTTTCCAGTGTACAACGCAATAATATATCATCTGCACACTGCATTGTGCACCTATCACCACTAGCAAAGTCTTTCTGTTCCTCTTTTCCCCTCCTTTGCCCACTTCCAACATATGCACCCCCTGTCCCCCACCCCCTTTCCCTCTGTCTATCACCACACTTATGTGTCTATGTGTTATGTATATAGGTTTTTTGGCTAATTCCTTCACCTTCTTTCATTCAGTTCCCCAAATCTCCCTCCCCTCTGACAGCTGTCAGCTTGTTGACTATATCCATGAGTCTGTTTTTATTTTGTTTCTCAGTTTCATTCATTAGATTCCACATATAAGTGAGATCATATGCTATTTGTCTTTCTCTAACTGCTTTATTTCACTTAGCATAATAATCTCCAGACCCATCAGTGCTGTCACAAAAGGTAAGATTTCCTTGTTTTTTATGGCCAAGTATTATTCTGTTGTGTAAATGTATTACAGTCCTGTGTTTTTTTGTGTGTGTTCTTTTTTTAATGCACTCAACTACTGAATGGGCACTTGGGCTGTTTCCAGATCATGGTGATTGTAAATAACACTGCACTGAACATCGGGGTTCATGTATTCTTTCAAATTAGTGTTTTGTGATTCTTAGTATATATTCACAGAAGTGGAGTTGATGGATCAAAAGGCATTTTTATTTTTAGCTTTTTGAGGAAACCTCATACTGCTTTCCATAATGGGAGCACCACTTTGTATTTCCACCAACAGTACACTAGGGTTCCCTTTTCTCTACAACCTCGTCAGCACTTGTTATTTGTTGATTTACTGATGATGGCCATTCTGGCAGGTGTGAGATAATACCTCATTGTGATTTTAACTTGCATTTCTTTAATGATTAGTGATGCTGAAACATTTCTTCATATGTCAGTTTGCCACCTGTATGTTCTCTTTGGAGAAGTGTCTATTCAGGTCCTTTGCCAATATCTTTGGGTCTGTTTACTGTTAATGTCATTTATGAAATTTTTATCATTTATGGTTTATTAAGCCTCCATATATAACTGTGAGGTAGTCTTGTGTTTCAGGTACATCCATGTACATTCACTTATATTGAGAACTTCTACCTGTCCTTAAGAGTCAGGCAGGTGTCACTTCTGTGATGACTGAGCTGAATTACCTTCATGTTGGGCACAAGTATACATTACACTTACACATATGCTGATTTGTGTACAACACAGTTTGTTAAAATTATTTGTTTCAATTTAGGTCTTCACAACTCATCTTTGAGTTATTGCATGACATGGTTATTCATTTTATCTCCAGGATATGGAATAGCAGGATATGATGTTTACCCAATATTTGGTTAAAAAAATAAAAGGATAATTTAACTTCCTCAATTATAATGACCCAAATCTTAGAAATTTATGTACAAAAAACTCTCAAGACATGGAGCCTAATACACATAATCTATGCCAGTAATAAATTACTTGGAATTATTTAATTCTGACTAGATATCTGTTATATGCTTTACATATAACAATTTAGTCCTCCCATTACACTTGCTTGGTAGATGTTGCTCTGTTCTTTGCATAGATATGAGCCTGAGCTTAAATAACTTACACAACAGACCACAAGTTATTAATTGGTGAAAGTTGTATTTAACTCATACCCTGTCTGACTTAAATGCTCACACATTTTCTATAGTTCCTAAAATTTCCTGCTTTGAAATGTTCCAATTAGGGGAATAATTCCATAGCAAAACAAACAAACTTTTACATTGATACAAGTAAAGAAAACGACAAACTCACACAAGTGGAAAGTCAGATGTGAATGTAGAAACTCATCATACATAAAGGGAGCTTTAAAAACTCCACCAATACTAAAAGCGTGTTTAGCTTTGTATTATAGATTTTTTCTTTGTGATTTTGCCTGTGTGAACTGCTAACTGCTCATGTTCACAGTGACTGTAGCCTTGCTCAGGAAAGTGGGTCTGTTACTCTGAGTATGAAAAACTAGAAGGGGGTCAAATAAAAATGTCTAGAGAATAAGCAGTAAAGAAAATTGTAAAACAATTTTTCTTCTGAGTTACTTTGCACAGTACCCCCATATGTACAGTTATAGAGCTAGATATGCATATAAAGACATATGAAACATATATAAAATTCAGTGTTTCATGAAAACAAAACATCTCAAGTCAGTTTGAAAACTGAAGCTGCTTAATTACTTCTTCTTCTGTAGAAATCACATTGATTTCTTAGGTTTTACTTCAAAAGTGACCTTTTGAGACGAAAGCACAATGTTTTGTAGGTTTTGAAGGGATTGTATTTATGCTATACCTGAAGTTAAGAAAGATCATATCTGAACTGAGTAAAAATGACAGCTTTGTGAAGCAATTGTAGCAATATTTGGTCCCTTAGGGCCTTTAGCCACCTCTGCAGTGTTTCATATCTTATTCAGGGTCCTCAAAGCAAGCTCTCACTAACTGATTTTGGTGTCTTCTCTGTTCTTGCTGTATGACATTTTCATCTGCTTTTCAGCAAACCTTCTCTTCCAGGGTAAGTAAACCCAGCTCTCAATTTGACATTGGGTCTCAAAATGTTTGACCATATATTTAGCCCCTGACTAACAATTACCGTTCTAAAACCTAATCTTTGTAATTGCTATTTTGTTTCTCCTTTCAAAAGTGGTAAATTTATTAAAACTGCTCACTAGTTGCTAATGATTTTTTTCTCTTTATTACCCTGACAAAGCCGCTTTATTTTTTTATTTCATATGATTCTATTTTTTTACAATAGAAATAGAAGAGAGAGCCAAATCATTGCGAGCTCTTAATAGGGTTATTCTTAGAATAGCTTTAGGAACTTCTACTTCACCTTATTGTTTGGATGAGAGGGTTGATATGAGAGCATGACAGGCAGCTGGATGAGTCTCCTTGTAGTGACTGGATTCTACTTGTGTGGCTTGAGTGGATTTACTGATGGAGGTAGAACACCTCCAGATGTTTTGTCAACATTAGGACATACCTCCTAGCTTTGCTCCAGGGTATTGACTCCTCCTCCATTGATATACTACTCCCAGCAGGGGATCCTGTGTTATTGCCCCAGGTTAATATTCCTTAGGCAATGTTACAATTGCAAATTAGTGCTAGGGGCCATGGGGACAGAAGAAAGAAATTAAATAGTGAGAATGAAGTCAAATGCAAGGGTTAAAGAGTAGGCACAGGCTAAATTTGAGAAAATATGGGATGATATGGCCAGAAGGGGCACCTTCATCCTTCTTTATTTTTGCATGCCCTCATATCTTTTCCTAGGGCTATTCACTGGCTTAAATTCCAATTAGTCATGCACAAGCCAATTTTGTGAACTCTTGATTCATGCCAAGGCCACCAGCTCACAGGCTCACATCTTTATGACAATAATATTTTATGACATTGAAAACTGACTAAAGGATGAAGAAATTTATAAGGCACATCTACCAGGGAACTAAAAATTACCCATTCTAGAAGGACAAGGTAAGAACTAGGTCTTTTTGAGCAGGAAAGAGCCAACTGGAGAGGGAGATACCACATGAGAAGTGGGTAGAAATCCACAGAGAGCAAGGGCAGCAACCACATGAGGAAAGAGGGAAAGGAATTCACCTAAGTCTTAAGAATTAGCTTGTCTAAGAGTGAGAGGGGAGTTGCCTTGGAATTACAGAACAAGAATGGGGAACATCTCTATTTTCACTGATATGAAAGGTAACAGGTGGGCCTTGAGATAAACAGGATATCTGATACTATAGAAATTTGAAGGAAATGGGTCATTTCAAATATATTCTTGCTATAGCCAGTTAGAAGTGGGAAGGAAAGTATATTTGTATGTTTGTATTCCCAGAGAATTCTGTTAGAGCCATTAAAATAGTAAGCAAAACTGTTATAAGCTATACATCACATACATTAAGTTTGGAGGAGGTAAGGGATAGAAACACTCATTCTTTTTTACTCTATGTGTACAAGTGAATGAGTGAATGACTCGAGGGAGAACTGGTGCAACTAAATATATTTGTACTTCCTCAAATCACAGATCCTTCCCAGAGAGAAAAGAAAGTTTTCCACTTAGCAGGAGGGTATTGCTGAAGCTCACACTAAGTCTCACCAATGGAGTCTCCCTTGTTGCATGCCTGCCAATAGATAAAGCCTTTGTAAGAAGCACATTTCATACAAATACTCAATTCCTGACCTGGTTATATGTCCCAGAACTTCCCTTTGTGCTGAGGCAAGGAGAGGCTGGGAGTCTAAAATGTGTTACACACCTCAATACCGCCTGCTTCCAGCATAGGAAACAAACAAGAGTGAGAAAGGGAGAATGAGCATTTAAAGAAGGAAGGGATAGAGAAATATTCCAATGTCTGATGCAATGTCTAAGACACTGGAACAAACAGAGTTGGGAACAACCTTTGTTGAGAATGGTTAAAATACAGATAATAGAATAAAGTCTGGCTCTCACACTGAGCTTCCCCATTCACTCCACATGTTTGTGAATCTCTCAAAGACACTATTCATAGGCTCTTGGCAGCAGCCTGTAAAAAGGAGGGAGGCAGTTTCCAAAGGCTTTTTTGTATGTCAATCATAAAAAAGTTATTTTCATAAATTTTAAATGAGTTTGTTTGCTAAATAGCCTCCCTATTATTTTCAAGGACTTGTAATTCAAAAAAAATACTTCAACTTTATAGTTATAAGAGACACATTAAAAAAGCTTAACATTGTCAGCTTTAAAAACTCCCAGTTTGCTCTAGTGTCATTGAATTAGTTTACATAATTAAAATGTTACTCTTATTAAGAGAGAACCAATATGATACCTGTCATATCACTATGGTAGCTCTGCTACCTTCTAAGGATAGTCTCTTTTTATTAAGGAATATCTTCAATTATTATGGTATTTTATTAGTCTATGCAATACTCTTTATTGTAGTTTTTCAAAGAATGCAAATGCATGGATCAAAAGACATATCAGGGTTAAAGCCCAAATTAAGTCTATGAATAATGTACCCTAAAATGATTTTATGCCCATAGAGAGGTTGATGCTAAAGGTATCAAACACTAAAAATTGAGCATGGCATTATCAGGTGAGTTTCATGAGTGAACGGTATTACTTAAATAAGTCAACAGAGTTAACCAGCCAGATTTTTCTCATCCAACCAAGAGCTTTTAATGGAGGATTCTCAGCTAAGAGGAAAGCTCTCTGGGAGACCTTGAAGCAGTCTTTTTCAACCAGCACTAAAATACTTACAATGCCTCACATTACCAGAATAGGCACAATACTGAGGAGCAAGGTTAATGGTGAAATGATTGTCATATTTTAAGAGAATTTTTTAGCTATTTTCAGGACAATACAGCTGGACTAAGGCAATGATTTGTGGCACAGTCTTGTTTTACTCTAAGAAATGTAGCACCAAACACTGGCCACCTGGAAAAAGGTAGGATGGTCATCCATATTTCTCTGTCTGGCCAGTGACTCACAGATGTGGGAGGGCATTTAGCTCTCTCCTAGCTTGTTAGTAACCTAATTGGCACCACATTATGGACATAAATGGGAAGTTTCAGGTAAGGCAGAGTAACATGGAAAAAAGACCACATCTTGTGCCCAACTCCATTTCTCATAAACTCCATAGCCTTGGGCTTCTGTGGCTTAGTCACTTTATCTAAAATAGAAATAATAAGAGTGATAGTATAACCTCATAGAACTGTTGAAAACTAAATAAATTAATTTTATTATTAAGACAGTTTTTAGCTTAAGGATATTTTAGCCAGAGGGGAAATTTTTTTTTGTAGTACTTTGAAGGATAATTTTCTAGGGCTAGCTTAATCTTAAAGTACTTCCCTTCACTCCACCCTATACCAAAGATCAGAGTAATTTAAATAACCCGATTCTGCTGTCTCAGTGGAGAAAGATAAACCAATTCCACCCAACTGTGATAGGGATTTGAGTAGAGGACATGTAGAAGGAGAGTTAATATTGTTAAGTCATGCTATCACATATCTATGTGGAGTGGAAGCAAATCCAAATAAATAGCTAGAAAAATAGAAATATAGTACATGAAGAGAGTACTTTAAAGTCTGAAACTGAGCTACTGCACACAGGACAAAAAATCCTTCTCCTTATATCCACTCCAATATGGGAAGTCACCAGGTCATAGAGGTATGTGGGCATAGGGTCCTTGTAAGGTTCAGAACCAAGAAGTAATCTGTATAGCGGCACCATCAAGGGCAGGACTAGAGTACTTTAGTATACTACAAAGTGATATTAGGTCATTGAGATAAAAAAAAATGTAACCTTTAGAATAATATGTTTTGTATAAGTTATGAATGAATTATCAAAGGAAATTTGCCCTTCTAAATTATTTACCTTGACTTCTGCTCAAGATACTGAAGTAAGTAAACATGCTTCACCTCCTCGCACAACCACAGAAAGAATTATAACTAGTCCTCAAAACAAGTAACACCCATACCATCAGAAAATCAAGCTGTATGGAAGTCTGACAACCAAGGATTTAAAGAAGACACATTCATCCAGATGAGTAGGAGGAGCAGAGAGGCTTAGAGATTTACTGTGGCACTGAGAGGCTCTGGCAGAATGGGCAGTCCTACATTTACATGTGGTAGGTAAAAATCAGGAAGGTATCTTGTGAGTGGGCGATCCTAGCCCCAGGCCAGACCACACAGCCTAGGGTTCCAGTGCCAGGAAGATAAATCCTCATAACGTCTGGCAGTAAAATCCAGTGGGGGTTGGGGCAGCAGGAGAAACTGCCAGATTTTCAGGAGACCCTGCTTAAAGGGCCTGCACAGACTTAGAACACAGGCAGATGTAACTCTCTGGGATTCAGCACCAGGGCAAGGGCTGGAAGGATACCAGTCACATATGGGGAGTAAGGGAAGTGATGGGGAATAGGGTAGGTACCAGGAAAATCTCCAGAAGCCAGGCAGCAGGATTGTCCCTTCTCTGAGTCCTCCCACAACACAGAGCCACAAAGTAGTGAATCAGGTCACCCCATCCTGGGGATTACCTAAAGCTCCCCACACAATTTACAGATGCCTTTTCTACAATTGGCCACCCTCCTAAGACAGGGAGTCAAAGCAGTTCTACCAAAAACACAGAAGCAAACACAGGGAGGCTGCCAAATTGAGGAGACAAAGAAATGTGGCCAAAATGAAAGAACAGAACAAAACTCCAGAAGAAAAAAAAAAAACTAAACAGAACAGGGATAACCAAGCTATCAGATGCAGACTTCAAAACACTGGTGATCAGGATGCTCAAAGAACTCATTGAGTGCAGCAAAATATAAAAGAAGGAAATGAAAGTTACACTAAGTGAGATTAAGTCAAATCCACAGGGAGCCAACAGTGGAGGGGAGGAAGTTAGGATACAATTAAACAATTTGGAACATAAGCAAGAAATAAGCATTCAACCAGAACAGAAAAAAGAAATAATAATTTAAAAAAATGAGGGTAGTATAAGAAGCTTCTGGGACATTTAGATGTACCAACATCAGAATACTAGGGATGCTAGAAGGAAAAGGGGAAGAGCAAGAAATTGAAAGCTTATTTGAAAAAAAGAGAAAAAAATATTCCCTAATTTGGTGCAGGAAACAGACACGAGAGTACGGGAGGCACAGAGTCCCAAAAATGTTGGACCCAAAGAAAATCACGCCAAGATACATCAGAATTAAAATGCCAAAGATTAAAAATCAAGAGAGAATCTTAAAAGCAGCAAGAGAGAAAAAGCAGATAGTAACCTGCAAAGGAGTCCCCATAAGACTGTCAGCTGATTTTTCAAAAGAAACGTTCCAGGCTAGAAGGGATTTGCAAGAAGTATTGAAAGTGATGAAAAACAAGGACCTACAACCAAGATTACTCTATTGAGTAAAACTATCATTTAGAATGGAAGAGCAAATAAAGTGCTTCCCAGACAAGGTAAAGCTAAAGGAGTTCATCATCACCAAGCCATTATAACATGAAATGTTAAGGGGACTTATTTAACAATAAGAAGATCAAAACTATGAACACTAAAACAACAACAAATTCACAACTATCAACAAGTGAACCTAAAAACTACCCCCCACAAACTAAGTAAACAACTAGAACAGGAACAGAATTATAGACATGGAGATCATTTGGAGGGTTATCAGCTGGGAGGGGGAGAGGATAAGGGAAAAGGTACAGGCATTAAGAAGCATAATTGGTAGGTACAAAATAGATGGGGGGGAGTTAAAAATAATATAGAAAATGGAGAAAACAAAGAACTTACATGTACAACCCACTGACATGAACTAAGGGTGGGATTGATGGAGGGAATGGGAATGCTGGGCAGAGGGGTCAAAGGAAGAAAACTGGACAACTTTAACAGCATAATCAATACAATATATTTTTTAAAAATAAATTATTTACCTTGTTTGGAGACAGAATTCACTTAGAAAAAGAACTAGTCCTCACAATACTCTTATAAATTAAGTTTAAAGCATGAATAACCTCTTCTTTATATTTATTTCTGACTTTCTAGCTCTCTAATTTAATACTCAAAATAATAAATATTTAAAATACTTTAAATATCATCATTTATAAATCTAGTATAGTTCATAGTTTACTTTTAAAATTTAAACTAGTTATTAATTATGATTATTTATAAGGTTTATATAGCTGGGGAAATATAAATTGAATTCAAAATAAAAATGTAGTTGAACCATCAAGCTAAATAACTTAATTAGCATTTTAAAGTTAATGGTTAATAAAACTATTTCTCAAAAGTATCACAGTCATTATAAATACATTCATAAATCTGTATCTTTATCCCCTTTTCTCTTTGCTCCTTTTTTTCTTTTATTATCAAGTGTTTTAAACTTCTCAATGTAGATAGGTCTTTAAAGAGCACAATATTATTTTACATGTCACTCTTTTTGCATTCTCTAATAGTGATTATACACTTTTGCTTCTTAGCTTAAGCTGATATCTTCATTTCCAGTATAACCTCAAGTTTCATTTCTCGCAGAAACAAAATCTAATGCATATCAACTCTTTAAATTTCTTCTTCTCTTCTCAAAGCCTATATCTGTATTCATTCTTAAGTATACTAAAGAAATAGTGAGTGGAATTTTTCTGTTTTAAAATTGGTGTGACAGCCCAAAGTTAAGAACAGAAATCCCTAAACATAACACATTCTAAACTTGGGATGTCCATTAACTGTTGGACTGTCATTCTTCCATAAGGCTTACTAAAAGGTGCCACCAGAAAATCCATCTTATTTTTACTTAGAAAACTCCACTAATAAAATTAAAAAATTGAAAAAAGAGATATCAGTTTTTTCAGAGTGCAAAAGTTTTTAAATGAAGCTACTTCCTTACTCTCTTCCTATGGAGAGGCACAGAGTCTGCTTCCCGTCCCCAAACACAGAGAAAGGCCACAAGAAAATAACTTGCATAATGGAGAGTCCTGTAGAAACAGGACACTAGCAATTTTTTTCCAAGTAGAAAATTCACTTAACCTTTGGATATATTGTTGTGCCCTTTGATGCTGGAACAGGGAATAAAAGCCCTGGAGAGAGAGGGCATGAGGAAGAGTGAGAACAAGGCAGTACCCTTGATATCCAAGTTTTCAAGAGATCTAAAGATAAATGCCCAACCTGCATTTAGTCCTGAAGTTGGAAGTCATGAAAGCAAGATGAAATTGTGGACTTGATAATAAGTATCATGCATTGGAGCAGGTTCTGGGTAAACTAGGAGAGAAATGATCCTTGACCACAGGCCTACAAGGGAGGGGATAAGCAGTCTTTGTCTCCTCAAGACTCTTCCTGACCTAACACCAGAGATAGAGCTCAGAAGAGAGAGGGAAGTTAGTCAGAGTAAACCACACCCCACTTCCAAGCTGATAGAGCTACCAGAGATCCTTCTGCTGGAGAAAGAACCTAAAAAATAAAAAGAGTAGAGCTATAGAAGGCTTAGAATTAAGCTAAATACATATTTTTTTAAATTTTATTTATTTATTTTAGAGAGATGGGAAAGGGAGGGAGAAAGAGAGGGAGTGAAACATCACTGTGTGGTTGCCTTTAGCATATCCCATACTGGGGATATGGTCTACAACCCAGGCACACGCCCTGACTGGGAATCAAACTGGTGATGCTTTGATTCACAGGCCTGTGCTCAATCCACTGAGCTACACCAGCCAGGGCCAAAGGCTAAATATTTTTAAGGGACCACTACCAAACAGGAAGGCTATAGCTGGTAGCAGAGATATAAAAAAATTAAAATGTCCCAGGTATATATGAGTTAAAATATCAAAAATATGACTTTCTTTAATAAAGAATTTTATATTCTTTATATTCCTTTTATCTAAGCTAATTCTGACATTTGTGATCTTTACTTTAAAATATTCCTTCCAGACCTTGCATCTTTTTGGTGGGCTTTATTTCCTTAGCCAAACATCTTCAAGCTTCACTCCTAAAATCTATACAATGCAATCAATACAATGTAATACAATACAATACAACACAACACAACACAATACAATATAATACACTACAATACAAAACAATACACTGCAACCACATCTCAACTCCAGCTTGTACCCTGCTATTATATTCTACTATGATTTTCTTAGTAAAGAAATTAACAAATAATGAAAGTATCTATCTTCAAGACATCTTAACCATATGCTGATGGATTTCATATTCACACTGGTATTAAGAAAATCTACTTTAAAGCCTACTTCTATTTTACTCCTTTTCTTATTTCATTAAGGTCTGGGTCTATAGACATTTTTTAAAGCTTTTATTTATTTATTTTAAGGGAGGAGAAGGGAAGGAGAAAGAGAGGAAGAGAAACATTGATATGAGAAAAAACATTGATTGGTTGCCTCTAGTATGGACCCCAACAGGGCATGTGCCCTGACTTAGAGTGGATCTTGTGCTTTGCAGAGTGACATCCAACTGAGTCACACTGGCCAGGGCTCTACAGGCATTTTGAATTGGTCAATATTCCCTAGGTAATCTCATCTATTCCCAAAATTTTTGTAACTCTTTTATGCTGCCATTTTCCATATCTATCTCTCCAGTCTTGACCTTTATTCCAAGCCCTACATGTATCTGGTTGTGTATTCATTTTCTGTTCTTGATCCTTGCAGAAACAACTCACATTCAATATGCCCAAAACTGAATTTATTCTCAGAACCTTTTACCATGTCTTTCTGAGGTCTGTGTATCAGTAAATGGTTACAGCACCATATTTTTTTCTACCTTGTTTCATGGCATTTAATAGACACTCAATAAATCTTGATTAATAGATTAGTAAATATTTAATGTAAAAAGAAATTATAACTAGCATGAGGACCTGCAGATGTATTTTTGTTAACATTTTTCTTAAACACTAATCTTATTTTTTGAACAAATAGTTGAATCATTTAAACAAATACCTAGAGCAATTAAGTATACTATTCATCACTACTTATTATTTTATATTTCAAATAATGGAGTTTATTTTCTCTCTTTATATCAGTTCAGTTTATTACTACTTATGCCCATCATGTTCTCACATTTTCCTCTCTACCCAAATTTGGTACATTTCATAGGATCTAATTCAAATCTTTTTTTTTAAATAATTTATTAGGGTGACATTGCTTCACAAAACCATATAAGCTTCAAGTGTACAACTCAATTAACACATCATTTGCACACTGCATTGTGTGCCCATCACCCCAAGCAAAGTCTCTTTCTGACCCCTTTACCCTCCTCTTTGCCCACCTCCACCTATCTGCATGCCCCTTTTCTTCTATTAGCACACTGTTGTTTGCATCTGTGTGTTATGTATGTATGATTTTATGCCTAATCTTTTCACCTTCTTTTGTCCAGCCCCCTACCTGACAAATGTCAAGCCAGCCTATTTCCTGTATCCATGCCTCTGTTTCTGTTTTGTTCATCAGGGTTTTTTTGTTGTTGTTCATTAGATTCCAAATATAAGTGAGGTAAAAAAAATACATGACTAAATCATGCAAATAAGATCCATCTCTTTTTTCCAGAATAATTAATGTTGTTGCATCATATACTCTTTCTCAAAGCTTATGGATTGCTAGTTGTAGACCAAAAAACCATGAGATATGTTCAAAAATGTACCTGTCACAAGATAATGAACAATGCCATTGGCATTTGTCTCTGACCCACTGACTCATTCATTAGTCAAGCTGAAGGAAAACAGTTCACATTCTTTACTGCAATGTTATCTTAGGTGCCAGAGAGCCAAAATGAGATAGATGGAGATAGATATACACACAGAGCTCATCCAGCCTCTGTCTAAAGAAGGCTTACTGAAAAAGAGCTCCCTTATTCAATTCTACAATTATCTGCTTAATTAAAATATTAATAAACTATATTAAAATATTTTGGGGGGAAATGTCAGTTTGATGCACTGTGTAAAAAAAGTCTTTGCACATGGAGAGTGAAAAAAATTGTATTGCAGGGTACAATAATTTAATGTGTGAAGTTTAAGTATCTAAGATATCTGCAGGGCCTGAAAAGATATATGGAAATAAATTGTTTTCCAAGATAATGCCACAGGAAATAATAACTGAGTGATCTCTTTTTCAAACATTTTTGATGTATTTCTCTTGGGGTTTGAAAGAACTTAAGATTGAGCTGCTTTCAATTCTAAAGTATAGAAGATTCAAAGAGAATTAGTCTTATATTCCAATAAGTTAATTTGGAAGTAACCATTAGTTTAATTTATTGGTGCTCAATTTCCATAAGTGACGTGAAGGCAAGTAGGAAGCCTTATTAAATGAGCAATATTTTCTCTAACACTTCCAGCCTTTTGCTACAACTTTTATATCTTTGTCTTCCTTCTAAAGATTCTCTCTAATCCTTCATTTATACTATTCTATTCATACCAAATGTTTCTTTTTCTTAGAAACCCATTAGTGGGGGGAACATTTTAATTTGTGCTTTAGGAGGCAGAGGATGGAGTCCACTCAACTACTTTTCACTGGAGGTGGTCATGAGTGCAACACTAGACACCTTACAAATCACAAAGAAGAAAGACACATCCTCACTGTATCCTGCCCCGACTGCAGAATAACGACCAAATAGTTTTTGGTCTTTTAAAACACTAATTATTAGGGTATTTTGTCATACAACAATAAATCACTGGTATGCAGGAGATAATGTAGTTGTCAGGATATTGGCGTAGGGTGAATATTGTCAGAAAAAAAATATGGGAATGTTGTAAATGTAAAGACCAAAAAATATGTATTATCAGAATCAATGAAAAAATGTGATTTTATATCTGAAATTAAGTTTAGAGATATTCTAAACCATAATTTATCTTTGAGAAAATTGATACAAATGAGGTGAGTGGACTAGCCATATGTCAGCAGATTAAATTTTACAATTTTTGCTTGCTGAATTCCTGTAAACATTTAATATAGAAGAGAGTAAAACAAATAATATAAAGGTTAATAAAGATGTAAAAGCTACAAGGGCATTTAAATATGAATTTCTATTATCTCCATTATTGGCGTGTATGAACAGGCCCTTGATTTTCAAAGGAAAAAGACAATAAAATAATATCTTTTTGCAGTGTGTCTATGTATTCACACTCATGACATATTTTGAGCACATCTTCATAATGACTGAATCACATATTCATATAGTAATCACAGAGGAAAAGGGAGAAGCAGGGCTTTATAGCTACTTCTCTTATGTATATATGAGGTCTATCCCAAAAAATCCAGCCATTAATATAATGAAAATAGTTTGTGTGACATTGATGTATCCCAGCAGCCAAGGAGATTGGACTGGAATGCACATGTGTGAACAATGACGATTTCACTGTACTAGTCAGTGGGGGCAGTAGACACTGCTGAGTGATCATGTGTAGTGTGTGGTTGTCACATTCAAAATGACTGAATGAGTAGAGCAATGAAGCTGCTTAATTTTACATTAGCCTTGAACATTCCTCCATGGGAACTATTCAGATGATTCAGAAAGCCATAGCTGTGGGCAACGGGTGATTGGCAGCTTCATCATGATTACATGCCTGCTCGTACATCATGTCTTTTGTAGCTTTTTTGGCAAACTATCGTATCACTCAGGTGACTCAGAATCCTACAGCCCAGATTTGGTGCCCTGCAACTTCTGACTTTTCCCAAAACTAAAATGACCTTTGAAAGGGAAGAGATTTCAGACTGTTCATGAGATTCAAGAGAATATGATGTGGCAGCTGATGGTGATTGGGGAACTGAAGTTTGAAGTCCCCAGGTGCCTACTTTGAAGGAGACTAAGGCATCATTGTCCTATATGCAATCTTTCTTGTATCTTGTATCTTCTTCAGTAAATCTCTCTATTCTACATAGTACATGGCTGGATACATTCTGGACAGACTTTGTGTGTCTATACATGTGAAAACATATGGACATTCATTCCTATTTAACAACTGTATTTAACATCACACAATCTATGACATTGTACATGAAAAAACAATTCACTGAAGTCAATATGTAGATGTAACCAGCAATATGAAGTTGTTGTGGAAGTCTCATCACATTGTATTTGATTGAGTATTGAATTGTAGGACCAGAGTTTTCATTCTCAATGTTATCATAAGCAAACTTAGTATAAAACACCATTTATTACATATCATTTCAAATTTTTAATTTCATTAGTAAAGGTAGATTACAAAAAAATTTTTTTTTGGATTTAGTGATGTAAGAAAAATTAGCTGAGAAAATCTTTTAGTATGGTAATCAGCAAAGTATTATTTATAACATACATAGGTTGTATCATATTGGAGCACAACTCCACACATCCTGGTTCAGAAACCTGTGCTGCTAAAGCTGACCTACGTAAAAATCTTTCCTTTCATTAATTACTCTAAACTATTCCTTTCTTCACTACATGACATCACTTTTCCATTGTCAATTCCAAACTCTGGTACAACCCAACTCTCGGGAGCCATGTGGGTTTTTTTTTAATTGTTTTAAATTTACTTTTAGAGAGACAGGAAGGAAGGGAGATAAAGAGGCAGAGAAACATCTATCAATTGCCTCTCACATGTTCCTAACTGGGGACCTGGCCTGCAACCCAGGCATGTGCCCTGACTGGGAATCAAACCAGCAACCTTTTGATTCACAGGCCAACACTTAATCCACTGATCCACACCAGCCAGGACCACGTGGGCTTTTTGACATTGGGCTTATGTCCTGGTGATTCAGCTGCTCTGGGCCTATGTCCAGAAAAGAAGGTTATGAGACCAGAAAAAGATTCTCCTTAGAAAATGATTCTGGAAGCTCTGTAGTCAGATATCAATATCAATGTCTCCAGGATTCTAGAGAGATAGAGATACTACACCCCAGCCAAAGTGTATTCCAGACATTTTCATGTTAATCACAAATTAATCATTTAATACTTTTGTTTTTAGCAAGCAATTTTAAGAATATTTACCCCAATTTAATATAATTTTTAAAACATTTAAATGACTAAATAATATAAAAATGTACAGAGTATCAGAAAATAAATTCTGAATAAATGGCAAAGAATACTATCCTACCTGTTTTTCATAAGTTGTCTTCAAGCAAATATTTAATAAGTAAATATTTAATAAGGTTAATAAAGTTAAAGTCAAGTTTATTTTTATATGATGGATATAATTTCAATTCAATGTCAAATATTTTAGTATAAAATATTTCAATCATGTAGAAAATATAGAAATATATAAAATTAGTAGTATGCACACTACTCAGCTTTAAAAATACTCATATTTCTCTAGAAAAGTTCAAGTCAATATGGCAGTGTAGGTAAATGCAGTCCTTGGAACCTCCCATAGTCACATCAAAACTACAACTAAATTACAGAAGAACCATCATTCTGAACCACCTGAAATCTAGATATATAGAAGTCCTATAACTAAGGATGTAAAGAAGAAGTCACATCAAGACTGCTAGGAGAGGAGACATACAGTGGGCTGGTCCCACACCTACCTGTGGTAGATAAAAATCAGGAGCAATATCTAGGCTGTGGAGGTGTCCACTAAGGAATGAAGAGTCTCAGCACCACACCAATCTCTCCCAACCAGGATTCCAGTTCCAAGAAGGAAAGTCTCAAAAACTTCTGGCTATGAAGACCAGTAGGGATTGTGACTGAATGAGATGGCGTGCAGCTGGAGTCCCAGATTTACCTCTTAAAAGCCCACAAACAGACACAAAATCACTTTCTCTGACCTTCTGTACTGGGGCAACAGCTGAAAAGACACCAAGGTCATATGGGGAGTAACTGAATTGTCTGACTTCAGAAAAAGGGCTGGAGATGAAGCTTTCTCATTGATGAAAGTGCTAACAGAGGTCATTGTTCCTTTAATGAACCCTCCTCCACCACCACAGAGTTAGCAGATAGGTGCCATATCTGAGTCTCCATTAACCTTGCACATGTTGTTCACCTTGTCCTGGTGATTCCCTAAAACCCTGTTCCACAAACTTGTGGGCCTACCCAAACCATTTCTAGTGACTGTTCCATAAAAAATGGCCTCTTTAGGCTCATGCTTCCGATTTTCCTAAAATTTCTCAAACACGCAGCACCTGGCTCTTTATACCATGTGCCTCTTGATAAATGACCCCAGAACTGGCACTAGCATCAGCCAGCCTCAGTCTGCCGCGTGCCCTCTCCCTGCACAAGTCTTCTACAAATTGTCCTATAGCTTAGTCTGGGTGGCTCTGGGAAGAACACAACTGTGTCTAATCTTGTGTCTCCTGGGAGGCCCCAGAGCCAGTACACCTACTGGAGAGCTCCAAACCATGCCCAAATATATTCCAACCCCCTCTGTGAGTGACACACTCAAGGGGTGGACTCAGTAAGCGTCAAGGCCCCACTGAAGTGAGTCCTACTTCATATTGTAGGTGCTTGCACATCTCCTCCCCTGCAGTTGCAGCTGACCCTCACAGATGATCAGCCTGAGGGTCAATCCCTCACAGTGATATACCAGTGGCAATCAAGGTTCAACCACAACAGGACAATACACACAGCATGTGTGCCTAGAACATTCAATGAAGGTAACCAGGGAGGCTGTGCCACTGAACTCTATAAGACCCCTACTACATAAGACCACTCTACCAAGTCTGGGAGAAATAGCAGGTTTACCTAACACAGAAACAAATACAGATTAATAGCCAAAATGCAGAGACAAAGAAACATGTCCCAAATGAAAGAGCAGAAAAGAATCTCTGGCAAAAGAACTAAATGAAATGGGGGCAAGCAAACTACCCAATTCAGAGTTGAAAACAATAATTTTAAGTATGCTCAAAGAACTTAATGAGAACTTTAATGGTGTTAAAAAAGGACATGGAAACTATAAATAAGAGCCAATCAGAAATGAAAGATACACTAACTAAAACAAAAAAATATGTTATAGGGATTCACAGTAGAGTAGACAAAGCACAGGATCAAACAGGAGATTTGGAATCAGAATGGAAAAAAAAATAAAAAAAAAAACTAGAGTAGTGTAAGGAGCCTCTGGGACAAATTCAAGTACACTAACATTCACATCATGGGGGTGTTAGAAATAGGAGGGAGGGAGTAAGAAATTGAAAACCTATTTGAAAAAGATAATGACAAAAAAACTTCCCTAATCTTATGAAGGAAATAGATACACAAGTCCAGGAAGCATGGAGTCTCAAACAAGATGAAACTAAAAAGGCCCACACCAGGATGAATCATAAGTAAAATGCCAGAGCTTAAAGACAGAAAGAATCTTAAAAGTAGCAAGAGAAAAGCAGTTAGTTACCTACAAGGGGGTTCCCATAAAACTGTCAACTGATTTTTCAACCAAAACTTTGTATGCCAGAAGGGATTGTCAAGAAATATTCAATATGATGATAAACAGGGACCTACAACCAAGATTACTCTATCCCACAAAGCTATCATTTAGAATTGAAGGGCAGATACAGAGCTTCCCAAACAAGAAAAAGCTGAGAGAGTTCATTACCACCAAATCAGGATTTAAAAAAAGGTGAAAGGGTCTTTTTAAGAAGAAATAAAGAGATAAAATTATGCATAATAAAATGGCTACAGATACATATCTATCAACAATTATTTTACATGCAAATGGATTAAAAGCTCCAATCAAAAGACATAGATAGGGTGACTAAATGGATAACAAAACAACACCCTTACATATGCTGTCTACAAAAGACTCATTTCAGATTGAAGAACACACCTAGACTGACAGTAAATGAATGGCAAAAGATATTTCTTGAAAATAGAAACAAAACAAAACAAAAACTGGGGTAACAATACTTGTGCCAAATGAAACATACTTTAAAACAAAGGCTATAAAAATATATAAAGGACCCAGGAATTCTACTTCTATTTATCTGAAGAAACCCAAAATGCTAAATCAAAAAGACGTATAAATCCATATGTTAATTGCAGCATTATATCCTACAGCCAAAATGTTGTAGCATTATTGACACAACCTAAGTGTCTATCAATAGATGAATGGATAAAGAATTAATGTATATACAGAGTGGATTATGACTGAGTTATATAAAAAAAGAAGAATGGAAACTTCCCATCTGCAATAACATGGATGGACCTAGAGAGTATTATGTTGAGTAAAATAAGTTAGAGAAAGACAAATGCCAGATGGTTTCACTTATATTTGGAATCTTAAAAAATCAATCAATCAATCAGTAAACAGAACAGAAACAGACTCATAGATACTGAGAACATTTTGACAGTTACCAAATCAGGGGCAGGTTGAGGGGACAGTTGAAAAAGGTGAAGGGATTTAAAGGTACAAATTGGTACTTACAGCATACTCATGGTGATGTCAAGTACAGTATAGGGGATATAGTCAGTTATATTGTAATTACTATGTATGGTATCAGATGGGTACTTATTTATCATGGTGATCACTTTGCACATTATATAAGTATCTTTTAATCATATGGCTGTGTATCTGAAACTAATATGGTATGTCAACTGTAATTTAAAAATAAAATAAAATAAAATTTTAAAAATTATATTTGTATATGTTAACATCAGGGCTGGTAGTGTTCATAAAATGAAACATAATAAATATTGACAGCTGAGTAGAAAATTACCAATTCTATTTTCTCCCCTCTTGATCCAATGGAAATCTTGTACACAGAACATTATCCTTGTTTTCCTAAAAATGTATTAACATTAACACATTTTAATTTTTTTAGATTTGTACAATTCAATGTATAGACTATTCATTGTATAACTACTTTAAGCTTCCCATGTATGCATATATTAGGCTTAAAAATCTGCTGTTATTAATAAGTATTTAGGTAATTTCAAGATTTTGCTACTTTGTGCACTCCTCTTTGTGCCTCATTCTCTTCATTTTTCAATTGGAAATATAATTGTATGATCCTCATAGTATTTCGGTGGAGAATAAAATAGTTAATAAATATAAGAATTGTGCCTGATGCAAAGTAAGTACCACATGTATATGCATTTGCTGTCATTGTAACAATGTTGCAAGGATTTTTATGCACTTGTCTTTTTTATTTCAATTGTAAGATGTAGAAATGACATCCGTAAGTGGAAATATATGGTCTTGAGTGTGTATCTTTCAACTTTTTAAATAATTTTCCAAAGTAATTGTACTAATTCATATTTTCAGGATTATATGGATTCTGGAGACATACTCCCTGAGAAAGAGCTTTATGACCTTGGCAAGATACTGTAGGAGACCGTTCTACGTGGCATAAGGATACACACCCACGGGTAGGTTCTCTCATGGGGAATCAGGCCTGCTGTGTACCTAGGCCACTTTGAGGCTGGCTTTTCTTAAAACTCCCTCACCCTGAATTGAGGACATTTACTGCAAAGTAACTTCATAAAATCCATGCTAATTCATAAACCTTCCAAGGACGAGTGTAACCAGTTCAACCACTTTTCCCTTTTCATTTGCAAATATCCTTCTGTGCTGTGATTAGTGGCAGTTCCTTTGTTTTCTGTAAAAGGTAACCACCTAAAGTGAACCTGTGCACAGTAAATGAAGACCATCATGTAATGTGCAGATAAAAGAAATAAAGGCCTGTCACGACAGAGGCCGTGGCCTTTGACTCCTCTTGAGAGTGAAACCTCTCACCCTTTTCCTCCACAGGACTCTGTAGTCCATGTGAACGTCTCTCCTCCATCCACAATGTCATGAACCCCACAAGCTAGGGTCTGCATCAAGGTACTTCTCTGTGATTCAGTTTTTTTCTCTGTCAAATGAATATAACAATATTAACATATTGGGTTTCAGTAAAAATTAAAAAGTTTATTTGTATAAAGCATATGAAACAATGTAACATGTGAAATGCAAAACATTGTAAATATTACTTATCAAAACCATTCCTGCAGCATAGGAAATTTCTGTTATCTCAACTGAGTATGTCTGATTACTTTTCCCCAGTTGCTTAGTGTGTACTAATACTTCACGTTTGCTTTAATTTGTTTTCCTCTGTTCACTAGACAGGTTAAGTCATTTTGGAGGAGCCCAACTTCAACTTATTTTCCATTTCATATACAGTGATTTTAATCCTTGAACTGCTCGGAAACAATTTTCTGGCCAAACTGCATGCTTCCAACAGGCCAGAGACTTCATCCTTATTCAACTCTTTCCTCTCTGTGCAGCTGGATATCTCCTTTTTGATTTGGGGTATACTCTGTTAACATTTCTTTTTATTATTATATTTTTCACATGACTGAAGGTCATAGTCATCTCATTGCTTTACATTAGGACCAGAGGGGTTTACTCACATTCATGGACTCACAGATCATCATGACTAGAAAAAAAATTTCCTGGAAAAATAGTTTTGCATTTACTGTAGTCAACATGGAAATAGGTGACAGGCATCAATAAAATAAGTAAAGGCTATCCATAGCTATACTAGTCAAGAAGTATTTTTAGCTCTTTTTAATATTTCTATAAAATGAATTCAATAAAATTATGTAGATATTAATCATACTGCATATCCAGCTATATGGATTGTGGAAAAGCATGCTCTCAGAAAAAAAAAGGTTTCTCTTCTTAGACAATTTAATTATATAATAATGTAATATTAAAATAAATTGAATCACTATTATACAGATATTATGTTTCATATTGTCTTGTATTTCTCTTAATCCCTCTTCATTCTTTCTGAGTCTCTTTTCCTTTTCTTGCTCTTTCTCGGTGTTTTCTTCTGCTTTGCCCTCCAATTTGCTGATCTGATCTTCTGCTCCATAGATCCTGCTTTTCATTCCTTCTACTGTGTTCTTCAGTTCAGAAATGGTATTCTCCATTCCTTCTTGGCCTTTGTTGATAGTTTCTGTTTCCTTTTTCATGTTGATATAGTTTGCAGTGAGTTCATTGTAGCTTCCCTGTAGTTTCTGGTAGCTCATTGTGAGCTCATTGAGCTTCCTGATAATCATTGCTTTGAACTCAATATCTGATAGTTAAGTTACCTCTCAGTTAGCATTCTTTCTGAGGCTTCCTCTTTTCCCTTCACCTGGGGATTGTTTGTTTGTCTTTTCATTGTTCATGAGACTCTTCTTGTTAGCCTCTGTTTCTTAAATTGATCTGTTCTAGTTCCCTGTGATTATGATGTGAACTTCTGTGGTAGAATACATGTGAGATTCAGTGGTGCAGTCTCTTTTGGGTATCCTGGTGTTCACAGCATCCCCCTACTCCTTTTTGTGATCAGTTGGAGGGGTAAGGCAAAATGGTTTAGAACAGCAAGAGGGTATTCTATGATATTTACAGTAGCAGCCAGTAGAGAAGAGATAAGAAGACAATATTGAAATAAAAAGAGAACCAACTGTATGGGAAAACATATTTGCCAATGATACCTCAGACAAGGATTTAATCTACAAAATATATAAAGAACTTACATGACTCCACTCTAAGAAGACAAGCAACCTCATTAAAAAATAGGCAAAGGACTTGAACAGACACTTCTCCAAGGAAGACACACAGAGGATCCAGAGACACATGAAAAGATGTTCAGTACTGCTAGCTATCAGAGAGATGCAAATTAAAACCACAATGAGATACCAGATCACACTAGTCAGAATGGCTATCATAAACAAAGAAACAAACAACAAGTGTTGGAGAGGTTGTGGAGAAAAGGGGACCCTAGTGCACTGTTGGTGGGATTGCAGACTGGTGCAACCACTATGGAAAACAGTATGGAACTTCCTCAGGAAACTAAAAATGGATCTGCCTTTTGACCCAGCAATTCCACTGCTGGGACTATATCCTAAGAACCCTGAAACCCCAATCCAAAAGAACCTATGCACACCCAATGTTCATATCAGCACAATTTATAGTAGCTAATGCTGGATGCAACCTAGGTGGCCATCAGGAAATGAATGAATCAAAAAACTATGGTACATTTACACAATGGAATTCTATGTAGCAGAAAGAAAGAAGGAGCTCCTACCCTTTGCGACAGCATGGATGGACCTGAAGAGCATTATGCTAAGTGAAACAAGCTAGGCAGTGAAAGACAAATACCATATGATCTCACCTTTAATAGGAACCTAAACAACAAAACAAAGAAACAAGCAAAATATAGTCAAAGACACTGAAATAGAGGATAGGCTGACAATGACCAGAGGGGAGAGGGAAGAGAATTTCAGGGGAAAAGGGGAAGGGTTTACAGGAACAAATATAAAGGACACATAGACAAAAACTAGGGGGGGTGGGAATAGGAGGGAGGTGGGGAGGGATGGGTGGGTGGGCTGGAATGGGAGTAAGGGACAGAAAAATGTACTTGAACAATGATTAAAATAAAATAAAATAAAAACTAAAATAAATAAATAAATAAATACATTGAATCAGAAATCAAATCTTTTTGAAAAATAGCCACAAAACTAATATAAGAAAAATAATTTCAATGACTAACATATTAAAATAGATAAGTATCTAACAGAAACAACATATACTCTTAAATGTAGTCATTCCTTATAAACAATAAAACATAAAACAATTGTTAGTGTTAACAAGGAAATAAGGAGAGAGTAATTGTAAAAAAAGCATAAGAAAAGAAATATAAGGATATTTTTATTTTACAATTCTAATAAAACTGATCTAGTTGAAATGATTCTCTAGAAAATGCAAATTATCAACGTGATCACAAATGAAGAAGTAAGTTGAATAGACAAAAAGCAATGGACAATTTTTGAGATAGGTTTAAAAATTACAAAAAAGATTCTCAGAAAAGATTACATAGTTGCATTTACTGTAAACTTCCAACAAATAATTCTGTTCTGTCTCTTTCAAAACTGAAAGAATAAAGGAAATTTTCCCAATAATTTAAAAGTATACAACATTACTTTGATACAAAAATACAATATAGATAGCCTATAAAAGTTGAAAGAAGCCTTTCTAATAAGTAAAGGTATAAAATCTTGAATAAAATTTTAGCAAATTATCTACAGTAGATTATCAATTGAATGATAAGCCATTACAAGTAGAGCATGAAATAATGTTTGAGTATTCAAAAAATCTAATATTTCATGTTAATAAATCAAAGGGAAAAACCCTCTATTCATCTCAATAGAGGATAAAATTACTTATGGTAACTTTTCATATTTGTTAATAATTTTTTTGAAAACTCAAAAATGTAAAAATAGTTTTTTAATATAATAAAAGTAATTTTCCTTCATTCTCTTTAGTGCACCTGTATGTGTATGTATGAGGTCTGTCCAGAAGGTATGCAGTCATGTAATATGAAAAACAGAGACATTTATTGAAGAAGACAGAAGGTAAAAGAAACATTGTATGTAGGACAATAACACTTCAGTCCCCTTCAAAGTAGGCACCTTGGGGCCTCACCCAGTTCTCTCAACTGCCATCAGCTGCCCCATTGTATTTTCCCAAATCTCATTGATGATTTGAAATATCTTCCCTTTCAATGGTGATTTTAGTTTTGGGAAAAGCTAGAAGTCACTGGGCATCAAATCTGGGCTGGAGAGGGGCTGAGTCTCCTGGGTAATTTGATGTTTCACCAAAAATCTCTGCATGATATATGATGCATGAGTGGGCGTGTTATTTGTGATGAAGCTGCCAATCACCAGTTGCTCATAGCTGCAGCCTTCTGAATCATCTGAATAGTTTCCGTAGAGGAATGTTCAAGCTTCATCCAAAATTTGATGCAGATTTGTTGCTCTACTCATTCAATCATTTTGAATGTGACAGCCACACAGTACACATACCCACTCAATGGTGTCTACCGCCCCCACTGACTGGTACAGTGAAATTGTCATTGTTCACTTATGCACATTCCAGTCCACTCTCCTTGGCTGCCACATTACATAGATATTGCACAATGGGGCAATATTTCTTGTTATATTAAAAATGGCTGGACCATTTCTGGACTCAACTCGTATATATACTGTTGTTGAAATTGAAAGAACACACCATTCTATCCCCAAAACTTTTTATATCTTGAGTAGAATCGCATTAAATAGAAAAGCTATTTTTGGATCCTGGCTGGGTGCTCACTTGGTTAGAACATCGTGCCATACACCAAAATGTTGTGGGTTAGATTCTCGGTCAGTGCACACACCTAGGTTGCATGTTCAATACACTGTCAGGTGCACATGGGAAGCAACCCATTAATGCTTCTCTCTCACATTGATGTTTCTCTCTGTTTATTTCTCTCTCTCTCCCTTTCTCTCTCTCTAAAATCAATAAACATATCCTCATATGAGGATTTAAAAAATTACATAAGGTTCTTTTTTTTGAGGGGGAAATAGCTGTAACTAGGCAATACTCTTACATATCCTAAAACTGATACTTAACCTGCTGGTTCTACTGGATATTAATAGATGACCCTTGAATAAAAAATTCTATAGCTAAATAAGATTGAGATAACTGGATGATACAGTTAAACTTTCTTTTTTTTTTGCTGAAATGCTGTTTGAGACATAAATGTATAATTTCTGAAACATGTTTGGCCATTAGCTAGCCCCAGCTCATTTCTATACTGTCTTTCATATTTCTTCAGTGCCCCAAGGCGAACTGTGCAAGTAAATATTTGTAGCTCAGAAGAACCTAATTCTGAATTCTCTATTGGTTTTAAGATGATTGCTAATGAAATGGAATTTCATTGTACTTTTAAAAATCTTACCCCAAAACTGCTTATATTGTTTTCTTGAGTTATATTTATAATTGTGTCTATTTAATAGTCATTAGCCTTCAGGGATTTTTGAAAATTTCTATTCAAAATGAAATGTGAATAATATTGGTTTCACAGTTATATAAACTTTCTCCACTGAATGAAGTTTCAGGGGATGTTTAATAAGTGCCAAACACCTTCTAGAATAGGAGTATTCAAAATTGAATAGTTAGGTGGGAAACAGCTTAACTACAATAACTGTAGCTCATATAATCCAAAGCAGTAATCGCATTATTTGTCAGAGTACATTTGCCTTCAGAAACTTTTGGGTATGTAGCTTCAAAATACATACATTGCCTTCTTTATAAAGTAATGTGCATTTACTGTTGTGCAAATATATCAAGTAAATTACAAAACTTAAAATTTTAAAACCTTGAAGGTGTACAATATTCAGAATCATTTTGATACAAGGTCAGATACCTAAAGCATCTTTAAAAAAAAATCTGAGGCCAGGATTTCATTCTTAAAATGAAAGCAAAATTAGATTTTATAGCACCTCTCAGGTTGCTTTGACTCATCACATTAGTTATCATCACTAACATTTATTAAGTACTGAGGGAGGGAGGAATAGCCTGCATGAATAGAAATTTGTCATTTGAAGGTCTCAGATAGACTCCTTGGTAGCTTCCTAATCACCTACATAAAACATTAACAGTAACTTACTCTCACACTTTAGTAAAGAAATGGCTACATTTCATTGTAGTATGTTTCTTATGGGAAATCTTAGGTGTGAAGAGTGTTCCCTGTAATGTTGGAATGTTAGACCTCTGCTTGTCACCCATTTTATTCATAAACCATAAAGTAACCTGATATAGTCTCCTTCAGGGCTAAATTATATAACATACTAATCTTATATAAAATTAGTTTGCCATTCCCTGTCATGGAATGGAAAAATAAGAAGTATTAACAAACCAAAGTTAAAACTTTTACTTCTTTTGTAATTGTGACGAGAGGGCTGCTAGATGTACTGTTGTGGATTTGGGGACTCCAACCAAAAAAACTTGGGAAAAAAACCTTTCAGTAATGACTTCCCAGCTTGAAATGTACAATAGGCAAGGCTGCCAATTTTGTACAAAATGTAATAAAAATTCATGGATGCTTACATGAATCATTCCCATCATGAGGAAATGTGGAGGCTATTTCCTTTAACAATTGATCACCCTAGGCAAAACAAGCAGTGAACGAACATTCAATTGTCCATGGAAGTAAGGCAGAGCTGCAGCAGCTTCAATATGGAGTACATTGCCGCCTGTCTCCAACCACACTGCAATGTCTAAAGCATTCCTTTCCATTTGCAATAATATATTGAAATGTTTATACTTCTTTAATGGAATGAAGAGTCAGTTTCTGCAAAGCCTATAATGAGACTACTGTGGATTTTTCTTCCTACTTCTCCCAATCTCCCAGAAAAGCAGTTACCAATGATGGAAATAATTTTTTTTCAGAAGCAACAAAACCATGATCTCAAAGAATTCATATATTGTGACTATATTTCAGTCTTGATGCATATTTAAAGCCAGATTTAGAGCAGGGCTATCAAGAGAGCTTTCTTTAAAAATGCATTTATGATGTTGAAATTTTTTATGATGCCATTTTCTGACTTTATGTTACATCTTAGATGCAGAGTTGAGCATGATTGAACAATTTGAGTCTTGGAAACTCTAAAAATAAATTAGGATTCAGAAGCAGCAAGTCAGTTTTCAGCTGCTCTAAGCATTTTGCTATTACTTGTTATTATAGTATTTGACCATGGGTGATGCAAGTGGGTGGCAAGTACAGCAATATTATAAAACAACAGATAGGACAAGCACCATAAAGTAGCAAAATACCTGTTTTAGACACTAAACATGTAAATTGGAAATTCTGAAGTAATTCAATTTGAAATGGAAAAAAGTAGACCTAATAAATTAGTAAAATAATATTATGATCTAGCTATGTAAAGAAGCATTATTAAAATCAAGACAAAAGACAATGTTTTTGTTCAGTATGAATGCATTGGTGTATGCAATCTCTTTGTATAGAATCAGTGACAGTATGCTTTGCAGCTATTATAAATTGAATGTACTTTATTTACTTATCAAATAAATATTTGATTATCCACAAGGGAGAAGCTATTGGACCATTTCCTTCACTTACAGTGGGGTTCAGTAAGTGATTCAGTCTTCATCAAATATGGCAATTTCCTGGGGTTTACTATCACTACCTAAATATCTATTTTCAGTCCTTTCTGATAATATGAAAGGACTAAAAAGTCCACTTACAAGTGGATTTTTTATCTACTTAAAGTCTACTGTAAGCCATCAGAATAAAAAATGAAGCACATAATTGACAAATCAAGTTCTTTTTAAAGATGAATAAATTATTTTTATTTTGTATACCTACTGTCATTTAAATTTTCTTCTTTAATTATTTTATAAAAATCTTGGCGATAGTTCTGTTTCTCTAGAGAACTTTTGACTAATACAGACTTTTAAAGAAAGACATTTGAAATAAATCCCAAAACATTCTGTTATTTTCCTCTTCAGTGATTCTTTTGTTTGCCCCTATTAAGATGACATGTTGTTATGAAATATTTCTTCAGAAAAACAGTAAAACTGTTTTGGAGGCCAAATGTTTGTTATTGTTTCTCCTCTCCAACATAACTTTAATAGTGACCACACTCAGAGAATAATGAAATTCCACTTTACTTTTCTGTCTTGCTGCCGTTCCATTTCATAGTGAACCTATGAAGGTTCCAAAGTCTGTTTCATTTGCTGTAACCCCTGGGGAAATCTGATCAGGTCAACTATTTCTGCATCCATTTCTTTGAATTGGTTTTATTGTCTCAAATTCTTTCATCTTCAAAGTATACTGGGCCTGGAACAATAAAATCAGTGCACACCCCCTTGCTTGAATTGTATGATCTTTCTCTTCATTTCATCAGATAAATGATATTTAGAAAACTCAATGACATAATTCTACTCATTTAGAAAATTTCCTGGATAAAGTTAAATACATGTATATTTACTTCTACTGATAACTCTACTGCTCCTTTACATAATCCAGTATTTGTGGTTGCTTCTTACCCTCCCACCCCATGACCAGACAGTTTACTATGCCTCAGAGTCTGTCATATGTTTATGACATCTGTTACACTATTGCCCCTATTCTTTCTTCACATCTGGGGCACATAGCCTTTGACTTAGAAGCTTGGAATGATGGGAACACTAAAAGGGCCTCATGCTGTAGTTCCATCCAGCTGTAATTAAATGCCCCTGTGTTTTCCAAATTATTAGCTCCAAAATATTTCTAAAGCTCTCCAAAAACCAGCTTCTCCAAAATCTAAATATTTTTACTCCTAATACTCCTTCTTTTTCAAAGTTGGTTTAAAATTTTTTACTCAAAAGGTGAGTAAAAAACATTGTTTTTATTGATATTAACATGCAATTTCTAGATATTTAGTATGCACATCTTTAAAATGATATACATGTATTAAAATTAGTGACTTGACTATTAAGATTATTCTGGTGTGTCCCATTATATTTTATTTATCATTTTTAGTATAATAGACTGTGTTTTCTATTTCTTTATCAAATAATGTAACTTGCAAACATTATGGTAACAAAGTAAGGGAAAAGTTAAAGAAAGATGTTGAATCTTTGTCTTAAGTTGTATGTGTGTGCATGTACACATGTGTGTGAAGGGAAATCTTTAAAAACTTTGCAAATTTTGGTTGAATCGTCTATATAAAGAATATTTAGCCTTGGTTGGTGTGGCTCAGTTGGTTGGAGCGTCATCTGTACACCAAAAAAGTTGTGGGTTCAATTCTTGCTAAGGGCCCATACCTAGCTTACAGGTTCGATACTTGGTCAGGGAGCCTACAATGGAAACCAATTGATATTTCTCTCTTACATCAATGTTTCTCTCCCTCTCTTTCTTCCCCTTCCTTTCTCTCTAAAGGCAATGAAAAAATGTCCTCAGGCAAAAATAAAAAAATCTTTTATGGTTTAAAAATTCCTAACTAACAAATACAAGTATTTTCACTTAGGAAATATGATTGATAATCACATTTAATTAAAGACTGCTTATCAATCATTTATTATATGTTAGGCACTGTAATAACCACAATCCTTTGTGAAGGACTTGGTATATAATAAACATCTCTTGATTTAAGTATTTACTAATTATTCTTATTTATTAATCAGACATTAGCCCAAGTTTTGCATTGAATTATAAGACTTGTTATGCTACATATCAAAGACAAGAGGATTAGAGCCTGTATTCACTTGCCTCTCTGTGCCAGTAAATTCAATGCCATTGCCTTCATTGTCTCTTTCATCCCACAGTCAGTGCCTGACAGGTAATACTAACTTCTATTTAGTATGCTTTTACTAATGAAGCATAATGAGATTCTGTAATGCAGCAAGTATAATTTATGAATCAGCATCAAAGAAAGCTTTGCAAGCAAACTAAAAAACAATCTCACCAAGTTAGCTATTCATAGCCTGCCCCTGGAATAAATCAAAAGCACTGAATAGACTAATATCTAAAGATGTGGGCCAACTGTCTTTTACAGCTGACAAGATGCTTGGTGCTACTGTGCATATCAAATATTATTTTATCATTTTTCACTTTCATTGGTCTTGCAAAATTGTGCACATAGCTGAAAAGGAACAACCACAAGCCATTAGAAGGAAGCAGTTTTAGATAACAACTCATTTCATTGTCAGATGTTGCTTCATTTTTTAAATGTATACCTTACATATATAAATATATATAATTGAAATGCATACTAAGCTACTGACTATAAAATAGAGTCTTAAATTTTGCATGAAGGCCCACAAAAGTTAACAATTCTCTTATCTGAACATCTACTGTGCATTTTCATCTGTTTATAACAAACTAAACTTATGATCTTTCTCCACTCAAAAACTTGTTCTTTATTCAGAATTTTGTTTTCCTAGCTGCCTCTCTCACAGCTCTCAAACTAGCTAATTCCACTTCCTAAACATGGCACTAAACTTGCAGCTTTTCTTATTCATTATGTCATCGCTTCATTTATTTGCATTTTGTCTCTTGCCTGGACTGAGGGATGAGGTTATGTGTATGGAGGAGTGAGCAGCACAATGTCAGTACAGCTGGGATAGGAGATATGGGTGGAGGGCTGGTGCAAGTTAAGGATGGAAATGGAGATCTCCTAGGAAGGAATCTTCATGGTAAGACCTTGGATTTTATTCTGAAATTGATGGGAAAATCCCTGAAAGATATTAAGAAGTGAATGTAATTATCAGAAAGCAAAATTTCTGGTAAAGGTTAAGAAATTTGTAATGAGAGATAATCCTGAATCATCCAAGAGGGTTCACCTTATAGAGGGTATTACCTTATAGAGGGTAGTGCCTTATAAAAGAATGACCTAGTAGTTCCACTGTTAGGATTATATCCCAAGAACCCTGAAACACCAATCCAAAAGAACCTATGCACCCCAATGTTCATAGAAGCATAATTTACAATAGCCAAGTGCTAGGAGCAACCTAGGTGCCCATCAGTAAATGAATGGATGAAAAAACTATAGTACATTTACACAATGGGATTCTATGCAGCAGAAAGAAAGAAGGAGCTCCTACCCTTTGCCACAGCATGGATGGAACTGGCAAGCATTATGCTAAGTGAAATAAGCCAGGTGGTGAAAGACAAATAACATATGATCTGACCTTTAACAGGAACCTAAACAACAAAACAAGCAAACAAAATATAACCACAGACACTGATATAGAGAACAGGCTGACAGTGACTAGAGGGGAGAGGGGAGGGAATTTCAGGAGAATTTCAGGGGAAAAGGGAAAGGGCCTACAGGAACAAGAATAAAGGACACATGGACAAAAACTAGGGGGTGTGGAAATGGGAGGGAGGTGGGGAGAGTTGGGTGGGTGGGTTGGGATGGAATAAAAAACAGAGAATTATAATTGAGCAACAATTAAAATAAAATTTTAAAAAAGAATGAGACAGGAGTCAGGGATGGTTGTGTGTGCGTGTGTGTGTGTGTGTGTGTGTGTAAGAGAGAGAGAAATACAGAGAGAGACAGAGAGACAGAGAGACAGAGAGTTGAAGATGCTATCCTGCAGGCTTGAAGTTGGAGAAAGGACTGTTTCTGAGTCAGGGAATATAGGTAGCTTCTAGAAACTGTTAAAGATAAGGATTTTCTCCTAGAACCTCCAGAGGAATGGAAGCCTATTGACTCCTTAATTGCATCCAGTAAGACCCATTCTAGACTTCTAACTTTCAAAACTATAAAACAATGTTTTTATATTACTTTTTCACTAAGTTTACAGTGATTTCTTACATAGGAAACTAACGCATATTGAAAAAAGATTGGGAAAATATGTCACTAAAAAGGCAGTTTCTCAGGGTTGGTGTGAATATGTATTTCTAACAACTGCAGCCATCCAGAAAACCCATTTAGAAGCTAAAGAGAAGATTAAGCATAATGCCTGAATCTTGTTTTGTGAGAGGAAAGGAAACTCAGTGAAAAGACAATTTAATGTAATTTTAATATTATTATACAACATTACATTTGAAATTAAATAATATAATCTTCAGAATCTGAAATATTTCTTCTTGTTAAATCCGATATTACACAAAGCTTGGATAATCTAGGATAACACATCAACTGAAATTACTTTTGCTTTCAGTCTAGATCCTAACTAAATGGTGAAGACTATCAAAATGCAGTGAGTGCATAAATTTTAAGCTACACCTCATTACTTCATAGTTCAATGGCTAGGTACTGCAACCTGGAAACCAAAGAGCCAAGCTGTATTGCATGTGTTGGTGTGGTGGGGTTTGTTTGCTTTCTTTTGGTTGTATCTAACATTGAAATGAAAATCTTTCATTATATACTAGGCATTTAAAACCATTTCACTAGGCAAACCATTTTGCACTTGATAAAACTTAGAGCCAGAAATACTAAACAACTTGCCCAGATGAATCAAGTACCGAGGGCCTGATGTGTTGACAAGAAAACTCAGGTCCTATTCTTCATCTCTACACCACACAGTATACAGTCGTATTTCAGATATAATTGGTACATCTATTATTTTGAATTTGTGACTACTACTAAAGTGAGTAACATAAGTCTACTCAATATCTAGCCAAATATTGTAAATACTAGACCCACAGTATTCAATGAAGTATTAATTATTGTATTATTGGACATTTGGTTTACTGCATTTTTTTTTAATGAAGAGTACTGCAATAGCTATCTCTCTAACCAGGTATTTTATATCTGCCTTTATTCATTTACTTTCAGTTCCTAGAAATGAAATTTATTAAAAATAATTGTCTGGTTTAAAACATTTCATTAAACAATGCTTAATTGAACTAAAAATTATTTCTTTATTATGCTCATATTTAAAATTCATCTTTAGTAATGATTCTATAATATGGATGACTTTACAATTACTTGTAGTGATTTTACTGATACAGTTACATGTCAAATTTTCTCTGATAATATGAATGCATTTTCAACATTGCTAAGTGAACATTTGTGGATAGTCTGTGACTGAATTTGAAAATAACCAGTGATATCTGATATTTCACTAAATTCAGTGAAACGCATAAGTTACAATGAAAGAAATTTTTGCTATTCCCAAGTAATTATTACAATGACTAACATGGTAAGGTCAGAGCCTACTCAAATTAGCAAGGTGTTAACATGCTATAGAAACAGTCTAATTAGAAGTACTATTGGGTTAAGTCTTCACACTTTCTGGGAGCTGACCTTGCACTGAACTGAGACAAATGTCCTCTCCTTGTCAGAAAATTAACCAAAATACCTTTTCCTCTTTTCCCTCTTTTCCCTCTTTTCTCTTTTATTCCATCTAATTTTGCATAAGACTGAGAGGTTGAAAATGAAATTTGAAAAATGACACATATGCCTAACAATAATGATGAATGTATTTTCTGTAATCCTTTCAGTTTTGCTCTGCATTGCTACAACTTCTGATTTCCCATTACTTTCAAAAGATTTTGAATATTGCATTTAGTCATGAAAATGATCTGTCTATTAATTAATGCACAATTATCCTATTTATGTAATAGACTTAACTGAAACCTTTAATGCATCGCCTATTTTTAAAAATGGTTTAGAAAGTACAATACGCAATGCCCATAATTAAGTAACAACAATTAAATTGGCACACACACAAACATATACACATATACCAACCACTTACTTCTTATTCACCCATGCATTTACTTTTTTCATACAACAAAGGCATTGATCAGTTGTGATGCACACAATAGATTATGGGAAATAGAAATTAATATGCAGTTCTTAATTTTAACTAATCTAGGAGGGAAATGAAAAAAAATATTCTAAAATAGTAAAATAAAATTGGATATAAGATGGCCTATGCTCTTTTCTAGTGCAAATTCTGTATTTCTTAATTTTTTCATTGTTGTTCAATTACAGTTGTCCCCATTTCACTCCCCTGCTTTCCCCTGCCCTCCCTACCCTCATATTCAGTTCTCCCCCCATTGTACTTGACCATGGGTCCTTTGTATGTTCCTTGATTTGACCCTTCCCCTTCTTTCTCTTGTTATCCTCCTCTCCCCTCCCCTCTGGTCACTGTCATTTTGTCCTTTATTTCCATGTCTTTGGTTCTATTTTGCTCACTTGTTTGTTTTGTTGCTTAGGTTTCACTTATAGGTAAGATCATATGGTATTTGTCTTTTACCACCTGGCTTATTTAACTTAGCATAATGCTCTCCAGTTCCATCCATGCTGTTGCAAAGGGTAGGAGCTTCTCCTTTCTGCTGCATAGTGTGAAAAATACTAAAGGTACAAGAAATGCGTGAGCTAAATTTCAAAGACAAAGATAGCCATGGGGTATACAAGGAAAGGCAGTAATTATTTCTAAATAACTGCGGTGCACATTATCTAAAAAGGAACTTTTCAAATAACATAGAAAAAAAGCTACTGAAAAACACACTTGGAGTTTATTAGTCAGCAATGAGAAGTGTTTCAAAATTTTAAAGTGAAAGTAAAGTGGTCAATGAGTTAACTTTCTCAAGATTAATATGAAATCAGAGTGAAGGACAAAATTAAAAAGAAAACATCTTGAGAACAGTTATTATTATAAAATGTTAATTCATTTAACACACATTTAGTGAGTTTTTATTATATTCCAGACAGAGTACTAAACAGAAAACTATATAGAAAATTAAGGTAATAGCCCCTGTATACCACTAACCAAACCAACAATTGAAGTACAATATGTAAAAGTGAAGGTAGAGATATGCTCAGGTGCAGGGAATACAAAAGGAATTATGTTTACCTGGGACAGTTCAGAGATTGGTGATTGGTAGGTGATTGAAAAATTCTCAAGCAAGATCATCCTGTTACACAAGGCCAAGGCCAAAGGGGGGGCATGATATACTATTACCAAAAGGACCCCCCACTAGGTTCGCTTGTCCACCAACAGAAGAAAGACATCTCTCAGTGCCAGAGATTTGTGAAAAGGAAAGGAAATGTTTATTTAAAGCTATACAGACTTAAAGTAGTGACCTAATGTCTTCATTAAAATATCAAAGTCCTTTTGGATACCCACAGACACACACAGTACTTCCTTCTCCCCCTGCCCTAGTTTGGGTTACATATTTCAGGAAAAGAAGCAAACATCTGTGATTCAGGGTGCCAGCACCATCAGCTGTGTCGCCATCTAGACAGGATCCCTAATTAATCCAAAGCCATGTGGCACCTTCTCATGGCCTACTGGCAAGAGTTCTTTGTACCCGTTTTCCAGACAAAGTCTCTCCGGCTTCCCAGGCCAGGTGGCCAAAGGGAGCACCCCAAAGCCACGTGGTCCTCTTCTACCAAAGCTTCAGGGGTCCTCACTCTGGCAAAGCCGAATGGCGGTTTTCTGCTAAAGCCACATGGTGACTCCCCACTCTGGCAAAGCTGAGTGGTTCCTTTTCACCTAAGCTGCGGAGGTCTGCACTCTGGCGACACCGTGTGGATCTCACTCCAATGGCTGCTGTGTCTGGGTTTAAATCCCTCCACCAATCTTCTTCTGCAGCCCCATTTCCTACTTCTCCCACAATAGTCCACACTTAACAGCACTCCCATATCCTTGTAGCTTTACTGGGTTGCCATAGTGGGTCTAGGCAGCCGTGGCCCCATGGCATCAAGCCAATCACCTCCAAGCTCTCACGCAGGCACTGTAATCAGCGGGGAGCTGCCCCCAGTTACATCTTGGGTGGAAGTCCCTCCCTTCTCCCTGGCTCAAAACATAGCCACAGCTGTTTAGCATATCTGTGAAACCAGTTAAAGGTCATAGATGTGTTAAATGACCACACCAGAGGTTCGATGCAAAGCTGTTGCTTGCAAAACAGCTCTGCATGTTCCTGCTCCATGTATCCCTTCTCCCAACTCACACCTGTGGGGGAAGGGGTGAGGACATCCTAATATCTCCTAGACACCTTGAGTTCTGGACCCCATTCCAAATCCCTATTTGGGGCCCCCCTCTTGGCTGCACACTCTTTCAATCCCAGTAGTTTGTTCTAAAAATTAAGAAAAGGTAACTTGTTTGAAAAGTCAAATATGTGCAACTAGAAGAAAGTTATATGTCATAGCACAAAAATATCCATTTTGAAGAGAAAATAGTGGTCAAAGATAGAAATAGGTGGTGAAGACATGGTAGGAGATGAGAAGAAAGGGTAGGAGTAATATCATCAAACACCTAACATACCAAATTAAGAAGCTTAGATATTTTTCTAAATACAATGAACTATTGAAAGATTTTAGGTGATGAAAATAATTATGATATAACTATATGTCACTTACACATGACAGAGAGGGTAGGGTCACTGTTAGAGCAAAGGAGACAAGTTCATTGTCACTACAATAGTACATAAGCGATGTGGGTTTATAACAAAGCAGAGATATAAGAAGGGATTATTATGAAAGAATCATCAGGTTCTACGGGAGCACAAAAAAGTGAATAAAATATTTTGCTTAATAGAAATAAGTCATTTCAATCAGTTCCTGATTGGTATTTTGAATAAGATTTTAGGATAAAGAAAGGGCCTTTTTTAGGGAGCAGAGTTCAGGGACACTGATCTCAACATTCAAATATCTACACTAAATTTTTATATCAATTAACAACTAGCCTGTAATTATTGGTAGCTGTGTTTTCTGCTTGAACTATATCTCACCCTGGATATTTAACACCATCTTGCTCTCAGCAGGTACTCAGGAAATGCTGATTGATGACCTTGATAATGATGAGAATTTGCTAACTGGGCTGGGATCCCAAGGCAATAACTCACTGTTGAATTTCTTACCTACTTCCTTTCCTTTGCCAATAATAAAGTGAATTTTAGTTGTCATTTCTCCAATAAAAGCATTTTTAACAAAGAGAAAATGTTAACCAAATTGCAAAAAGTTAAGCAGTTTTATTTTACAACAAACAGAAATGTTCTGACCTTATAATAAGATTATTTTTCCAATGTGTTAAATTCTTCCTCTTACTGAGCAGCACAGACTCCATGTAGGTGGCTCTGGTTGGCAAAAATTTTGATTATTCTGCCAGTTTACTGATTCCTTTTGGTTTATTCATTAGTTCTCTATTAAGTTTGGGGAATATTGTATAATTGGTCCAAATGCATCATGATTATCATTGTTCTGGTACTTTTTAGAATCTGATGATGGATGTTATCTGTCTTTCTACTTCCCCTCTAAGTTCTTGGTTGGAATATGAAAAAGTGTGATAAATCTAAGATTTTGGATTCAGCTGATGTTGAATTAATAGATGATAAATACATCAATAAAAGGTCTTGATGCTCTGATGGTGTGTAGGCCAATAAAACACATTGATATTTTCACCATCAAAGGAAAAATGTGAAACATTTTATTGAGGAAAATTTGGAGCAAATAAAACTGTATGGAGTAGGGTATTATAAAATTTCATATATCTATGACCCAGCTTTAATAATTATCTACCCATAGCCAGTCTTGATTCTGATCCTCCCTTGATGATGTACCTGGAGTAAATATTGCTGTTTCTATACATTGCTTAACAACAGCAAACCTTTAATAGAATAGCAATTAATATACAATAATTATTAAGTCACCCCAATTGTTACAGGCAGTTATACATGAAAAGAACAAGGACGATGGGCCAGGTATAGAAGGTCACCAGAGCCAAAAGCCCCAGGTGCCTAGCAATGGGCAAAACTAGGAAAACCGGGGCCTCTTCCCCAGTGTGACATTTCTTCTTCTAGCTTATTGTGGGTCAAGCAATTTCAACCTCCTAACCTTTCATATAGCTGGTCTCACAGTTCAACCCTCCCCTGACCTTCTATCCCCTAGCATATCACTGATCACGTGGTTTTAGACCTTGGCCACTCCCTTAAGCTTTAGGCTCTCAGGACAATGAAGTTTTGTCCTGCATAAAATAACCTTAGAAACAAAGCCTTGGAATTATCAATGACAAAGACAGAATTTTGGCCAAACTAAAAATGACATTTAGGCCTCAGCTGTGCTTCAGACCCAGAAAAGCAATGAAAGCACACAGAGCAATGCCATGGACCAGATGCAATGACTAATGAGCCCTCGCTCTATCAACCAATCAGTGGAAGCCAAAACCCAGAAAAATATACCTGGAAAGCTGATGAATATTCTATTAAGATCCTCTCCTGAGGTCTCTCCTAAAATTTCCCATGTTTAGAAAACAAATAAAACCCCTTAAGATAAAGGAATCCAGCTGGTGCTATCCACAGAGCATGCTCATGCCACTCCTTTACTTGGAAGTATACTTTCGCTCTCTTTCTCCTAAACTCTAAGGGCCCCAATGAGACTTTCAACCAGAGGACCAGCAGGGAACATCAGCCCATCTCAGGCAAACTGCCTGAACCTATCTCCAAGACTATCTTTTTTTTCTTAATATTTTATTTATTTTTAGAGAGGGAAGGGAGGGAGATAGAGAGAGAGAGAGAGAAATATTAATGTGCAGTTGCTGGGGGTTATGGCCTGCAGCCCAGGCATGTACCCTGGCTGGGAATCGAACCTGTGACACTTTGGTTCGCAGCCCGCACTCAATCCACTGAGCTACACCAGCCAGGGCTAAGACTATCTTGTCTCTGACTTTCTGACACCAGAAAAGTCAGCATTCATGCTGCCTGTCACTGCCAGAACCAAAAAGTAGACACAATAATTGAATCTTTATGGGTGCTTTATTTAGATGCCAGTGATCTGAAAAGACAGCTGTTTGTGTACCCTAAAAACCTTCTGTTAGAAATGCATGAGAAATAGAGGCAGGAGGAACCAGATGATCTGATCCAAGTGCCTTTATTTGGTGCTGTGTTTATGGTGGGCTGAGTCTGGATCAGCTGTAGAAGGGAGGCAGGAGTGGGGTTTTTTAAAAGAAAAAGCAGCAGGGTTTGTGAGGGGATAGGGGAAGGGTTAGTCTCTTGTTCTTCCAGGCGAGTACCTCAGAGTTCCAGCATGTGATCCAGGATTGTGGGTTAGGTAAAGGGCAGGCTGTTTCCAGGTACAGGAGGATCAGTCTGATCACCGGCCATTGTGGCTGGTGATAGGTGTTTATTGTGTGTGGTAGGAGAGAGTTTTGATTAAACAACGGGATACCAAATGAGTCGGGACTGCTGAGTCATAGGCAGTCTAGAGGTTTGGAAACTGTCCTGACTGGGTCATTAGCAGTCTAGTGGGCTGGGAAACTGGCTTGACCCTTTCACCTTGTTAAGATCCCACCACATCTCATTTCAAGTTGACCTTTTTATTTGAAGAAAAGGGTAGGTGAGTGGTTTGGGAGAAGGTTAATTTGAAAGAGTTGTAGTGCACCTGTGATTTTCCTGGTTTTTCTTTATCTACTGATCAAAAATTCTTTACCTGCATCACTTGGATATTCCCTCCCTGGGACACAATAGCTCAGATGCCATCCTCATCATTGGCAGATCCCCTGGGGCACAAAGGTTGAATTGCTTGTCAATCCCCTGGAGTCACATAGATCATGTATTCCATTCCTGGAACAATATCTTTTCACAAGCATTAATCACCTAAGACTACCAACTATGCTAAAGCTAAAATCTTTAACTTTTGAGTTCCCCTATTATTTTCAGTGAGTTAAAAGCAGACCTGCCTTGGCCCATTTCTGTCACTGTGACTTTTACTTCCCAGTGTGTGCATGCTTTCCCTTGTGTCTCACTTCTTTCTTATAATGTTTCTAAGGAGCCAAAGCAGAGCCCCACCTAGTCTCTCTCCTGTTGCTTCTTCTATACCAAGCCCTTTCTTTGTTTCACTGTCCCCATCTTTAATAAATGGACTCTCAATATCACCTGGACTAATACTGGGAAGTCTTTCCTACATAAGGTCAAGAACTCACCCACTGCATACCTGAGACAGACCCACTCTGGCCTGGTCCCTTTTCTGGTGACACAAGATTTGACTTTAATTCACTGGGCTTTTCATTTCATGACTTCTGAGAGTGGGTTGGATTCTGAGTCCAACCCTCTCTAATTTAGCTTTTGTTTCAACATCTCAGTCTTTCCCTCTAAATATATTTTCCTCATTCTATATCCTTCAGTTGCTGTGTCATTCATGGCAGTTAAAGTTATTCACTTATATATAGTGGTTTTTGTAATTTTATGTTTTTCTTTGAAACATTTCTACAGCTTCTGAAATAATATTCACTTTCAGAATAGATTGTTTCATTCACTTGGTCAGATGTTATTTCTTCAAAACAGGTAATGAGAGTTTTGTTCCTGAATGAGTGGTTTAGCCAAGGACATTTATCTATTTTCTTTTACAGAAAAGTTCTCTTTAAACAAATTTTTTTCCTTAGGAAGTAGAGGTTGAAAAAGCTTTTTTCCCCCAATAAAATTAAAGAATATCATCTAATTGATATGGTTACACATAAATATTAAAACTTTTTAAATGTGGGGTTTTAAAAGTATATGGTTATTTAACTATAAAAATCAGTTCACTTATTGAAAACATCTCCTAGAAATGTTTAAGTTTAAAATATACAAAAATATACAAAAATAAACAACACTTAAAATGTTGCAAATATTTATTAATCATATCTTTTATTACCAATTCACTAGGTTTTAAATAAAAAAAAACAATCAAATGCAGGGTCAAAGTCCTCCTACTCAGTTTTTCCTTGACTTTTAGCATGCCCTCTGTGTCTGTGTGTATTTTAAAGTCAGACACGACATACCAAGTAACAGGAACTGAGGTCAGTAGGCTCTCGGTGTGAGATTTTATGCCAGTCCTGTCAAAAGCATGGCAGCCATGTAATGTTTGTGGCAGCTCAGTTCCTTCTGGTGCCCCTGTTTTGGTCTCTCCCATTATTTTTGGTAAGGAGGAGCAAAGATCTCCTTCTTAAGTAGTGTCTGTGTGTTGTAGCTCTTCCAGCTGTAACCCACTATTATTGTATAATGAAGCCATAGTGATGTGGTGGTAAAGTGTATGAAAGAGAAAGAATTATATATTTTTTATGATTAAATACCAATTTTTTCATTGGTCTGGGCCACAGGGCTATGACCTTCCCAAGTGTTACTTAACATTTTTTTCTAACCCATGGTGAGACAGGAAGGCTGGGTTGTACTAGAGTGGGACAGCTGCCCTTGCCCAGGTCAGTTACAGATCTGGTAGTGATTTATTTATTTTTTCCCCAGAGAGTAGGCCCCAGTTATGAAGAATGTTCTTAGAATATTTCAAAGTGGCTGATGATTTCCTCTTCTTACCAGAAAATAAAGTGGATTTGGGGGCGGGTGGGGGGGTAGATTTTTCCATGAGGACCCAGTGGAACTCTTGACAGTGAAAATCCGTGAATGTAAAGTTGCTCCCTCAGGGATAGCACCCAGGACTTTCACAGTCTCTTGCTAGACTACATACAACTTCTAACAATTCACCAAAATTACCACTTAAGTTTTCTTCACAGTGGGTTCTACTCCATATAAGCTTATCTCTTTTTGACTCTCTGTGTGTTTTGGTTCCACTTTGCACTGTGACCTTAATTCTCTGATTGGTCTAAGTGAACTCCTCTATTTTTAATTTGTTCAGCTTTTTCCTTCTTTTGAGAGCATAGGAATGATGATTTCTAAGATATTTACATGCAGAGTTGAAACTGGAAGCTCAGAACCATTCTTTTAAGTATTTATTTAAAAAATTTTCAAACATACAAAAATTGTTAAGAATAGTATACAGGCCCCGGCTGGCGTAGCTCAGTGGATTGAGCGCGGGCTGCGAACCAAAGTGTTGCAGGTTCGATTCCCAGTCAGGGCACATGCCTGGGTTGCAGGCCATGACCCCCAGCAACCGCACATTGATGTTTCTCTCTCTCTCTATCTTCCTCCCTTCCCTCTCTAAATATAAATAAATAAATAAAATCTTAAAAAAAAAGAATAGTATACAGAACCCTAATATGCCCATTACGTAACTGGTTACAAGTAGCAGCATTTGTTGATTGGTTTCATTTTTGCCTCTGATGTTTTTATTTTGGTGGAATATTTTAAAACAAATTTCAAGCAGCATGCCATTTTTCCCATAAATATTTTATCATATACCTCTAATAAGTGAGGTTATTTCAAACAAATAATTGCAATAAGACCCAACAAAATTAATAATTCCTCAATACCATATAATACTCAACCCATGTTAAATTTTCCCTAATTGTCTCAAAATACTTTTTTTATAGGATCCAAACAGAGTCTTGGCATTTTTCTTAACATTTCTTTTAAACCTCCTTTAACCTAAGATTTTCTTCCTTTTTTCTATTTTCTTTAGGAAACTAGTTCATTAAAAAAACTGGATCATTTGTCCTATAGAATTCTCCATCATCTTGATTTGGTTCTTTGCATCCTCATGTTTTTAAAAACTTGTTCTTCCATCTTCTCTATTCCCTATAATGGGTATTTTGAACAAGGGACATGATGAGGTTTAGGTTCAACTTTTGTTTGTTTTGCTTATATGTTTATTTTTTATTTTGTTTTGCTTCATTGTGTGTGTGTGTGTGTGTGTGTGTGTGTGTGTGTGTGTGTGAGTGTCTGTTTAGAATACTTTGTAGGTGGTAGCATATTTTTTCTACTGCATCATACCAATCTTGGTGATAAGACTGATCAGTTCAAGTAGTGTTAGCTTATTCCACCCATCATAAATAGCAAATAAAAACTAATGTAAACTTTGGTAAGGAAAGACTTTGTTGAAAAGGACTGCTGCAATAGAGGGCAAGGCACTATTGTAAAAGGTGGAGAGGACTATTGTCATGAAGAGAATACTCTTACTATAAGATTTGCAAGTACCTCAAAGATCAGGCAGAATGGCTTTTCTTTTATGGAGTAAACCAGTGGTGTTCAAGCTTTTGGCATCTCTGGGTCACACTGGAAGAAGAAGAGTTGTCTTGGGCCACACATTAACAAACACACAAACACTACACAAACACTAATGAAAACTGATGAGCTAAAAAGGTCCATGCATAATTTTCATGATATTCACCACCACAGATAAGCAAAAAAGTCTTCACATAATAACCCTAACTATGCAGCAGCCCCTTTGATAATCCTTGAAAACCTTTGAGCTAGTCCCAAGTTTCTGATCACTAATATAGAAAATGTTTATATCTAAGTAATAAAAAATCATTTAATTTTTAAAGTATTTTATAAAAGTAAAAGAAAAGAGGACAACTTAAAAGTAGAGGGATGTTTGACATTGTAGTTAAGAAACTAGTGCATCAATATCTGGTGTGATAGAAGTAGATGCAATTCTCACTGAGTTATCAAGATGCTCATCAGATATTTTGGTTATAATTTTACTCTTAATGTGTTTCATTCTTGAAGATAGTTTTTTGAAAATGTAGGTGCTGTCAAATAGTGATGACATGAATAAGCCATGATTGTGAAGCAAGGGACATTTTTCTCTGTCAAGATAGGACCTATAATAATCCAGTAAAGAGACATGATCAAATTTTTCTTTAAGTCAGATTGCAGTTCTATGCATTCCATTTGAAAATTGACAGGTAACATATTTATGTAGACTGAAAATGGAGTTGCAAATATCGCAAAATATTGATTATTTTCCTGGAAATCTTGAAATCGGTTTTCAAATTCTTGTATTAAATTGAAAAGCAAGGCTGCTGCATATTTTTCACTGTTCACAGAAATGTGTTTATCCAGCCTGTAGAAATGCATAAAACTGTTTGCCTAAATTTGAGTTTGACATAATTTCAGTTTCATTTGGAATGCTACTATGGTTTGAAACATGGTATTGAAAAATTGGTTTTCACCTTGAAGATGCATGTTTAATTCATTTAAGTGAGTGGTTAAACCCATTAAAATGCTGTATCTGTAAGCTAGTTTTCATCAGCAGATTCTGGCACAAATTTGTTTTTTGACACCATAAATGACTAGACAGCATGTCACAAATCATAAAATCTTTTCAACATTTGGCCTGACTTAGCCTTCTTACTTCCGAAAAGTAAATGATGTCACCATAGTCAGCATTAGTATTGTTAAGGAATTCCTGGAATTGGCAATGATTCAGTCCCTTGGCTCTTAGAAATTCAGTTTTGATGATGACTTGCATGACGTTATTAATTTTAAAGCTTTTGTGCATAAATTTTCTTGATGTATTATGCAATGATACTTCAACAAATGTGAGTTTTGGGTGGCAATTGCATCATCTTCTATTAATTTTACAAGTTCTTCTCTTTCATCTACCATCAAGGTGCACCATCAGTAACTATACCAGATATATTGACAATGAACAAAGAAAATCACTTTAATATATTTTTTACTGCTTTGTATAAATCTCTTGATTTAGTTGTGTCTTTTAATGGCACTAAGGAAGCCATTTCTTTAGTGACATTATATCCATCATCAATGCCTCCAATAAAAATGGCAAGTTGAACCACATCTGTAGCATCAGTGCCATCATCCATTGCCAAAGCATAAAATTTAAAATTAGCACCTTTACTCTCTAAACTTCTTTCAATAGATTTTCCAGTTTCTTCAACTCACTTGGCTATAGTCTGGTGAGACAAACTGATTTTAGAAATATCCCCTTTTTTCAGGGCAAATTATTTCTGCCACACTTTTTATACATTGCTTAATAAACTCACCAGCAGTAGACGGTTTGATTCTTTTGCTATTAAAATGCTACCACATAACTAACTTTCACAGTGGAATCCACCTGAGTTGTAACTTTTTGAACAAAATTTTTTTGAGAAGACAGACTTGTTTTCAGTTCTACTTTTTTGTCCTTATGTTACAATCCTTCAAACACATTGAATTTGACAGCATAGTTTTGCATGTAATGTTTTGCAAATTATAGTCTTTAAAATTTGCACAAATTCTCTACAAATTAAGCAGAGTGCCTTACTATTTGCCTCAACAAAAAAGTAGTAATCTATCCACTTTTCATTGAACAATCTTCCTTCATCCATAATTTTTCTTTTTTTAGGTTCTTTTTTTCTCTTGAGATGTTGTAGAAGCCATGCTTGGATTAAAAAGAAATAATAATATGAAGGGAATTTATTTACACTTATTATGAAAATTAATTGATAGGAAAATAGAAAGCAAGGTTTGGGCCCTTCTACAGCCCTCTTGGCTGCTGACACAAGGCAAGGTGAGGCACTGCCAAGGTGTGGAAGTACCTTTAATAAATAAGAATGCTTACCTGACTTCTAAATAACATTAAACACCTAACGTTGCAATGATAGGTTGAAATATTATTGATCATCACTTCCTCACTGAGTCACTATGAGCACATGTAACATCTGATGGTGTTGATTCTACTGTCTGTACTTGGAAGATAACACACTGGAAGCTGTACATTTCCATAAAATTGAAACCACACATGTGTACAAATAGCAAGAGTGTATATACATTTATTTTACGTGACATTGTGACACACAATCACAAAAACCTCACAGTGTTTTAAGTAAATTTATGATCTTGTGTTGGGCTGCATTCATAGCCATCATGGGTTGCATGTGGCCACGGGTTGGACATCCCTGGAGTAAACAAAGCAGAAAATACTCAGATGTCTGTGTTTGGAGGAACCAAACAGTTGAGTAGAAGATATTTCACTTTCTGATCCTTCCTTCTTCCCTCCCTCCCTTCCTCCCTTCCTTCTTTCCTTCCTTCCTTCCATCCTTACTTCCTTCCTTCCTTCCTTCCTTCCTTATCTCTTTCTTTCTCTCTCTCTCTTTTTTTCTCAAAAGAGGCCATTAAGGGAATTGTTTTACATTCTGATGCTGGCTCACATCAAAGGGGAATCAAAGTTCAAATGGCAGCATGGAAAACAAGCCTGACTAAAGTTTGATCAAGATATATTAGGGGTCATATTGTCCAAATTTATCAATGGGGCAGTTTAGCTAATCATTCATGAGACAATGAATGGGACTTTGGAGGACTTGTGTGTATCCTTGTGATAGGTAAAGAAGGGAATCGATTGTGATTTTTTAAAATCATATGTGTCAATGTAAGAAATGTCCAAACCTTTAGAAAACTTACATGAGTTCTTTTGAACCAAACTAATGACAATTGCTAGGAAGCAAAATCTCAACAGATTGAGAAAATGTTCTGAAGAATGGTAGTTTGACGGCTTTTTAACACATTTTAATTTAAGGAGGAGACATAAGGCTAGGTTATATGATTTTATTGGTTGTAGATTAGGCAGGCAGGAGAAAGCAAAGTGGGGAAGTCTCTGGGATTAGATAAAGAGTAAAACAAAGAGACACTTCTTTTATGTTGGTCACTATAAGATATTTAACAATGAACATTTACAGCACATAAATATGGTATTTAGGGATTGAGATAACAGTGTATGCTTCTGTTGTCACTGTTCTGGTGTGGTGAGTGTACTCTGAAGGGTCTGGACAAAGGAGATAACTCTGACACTGCAAGCACATGCTATATCTTCGATGCAAAAAGACAACAGACAGGTTCACTTAAGGTAAAGACTGACCTTTGTCAAGGAAGTGGCAGGCCTAGGATGTGACTACTCAATATGAATCACTGTTGGTAAGTAATTTTTATGTTCAGATAACCTACTGGTTATTTTAGGTCTCTGAGTTTGTAAGACGTGACCTGATGGTCTTCCCTGAATTTGTTGAGTTTATATGTAGCACCTTTTTTATCCATATGTGGAAAGATGATTCTTTGCAGTAAGCTACTTCCAAAAATAAAACAGGATGGGAGATTTCTTAATTTTCATTGTTTTCCAGGAGGATAGGACTCTATTAAGTTCAATATTTTCATAAAGTTTCCATAAAACTTTCACTTAATATTTTAGCAGCATTACTGGGTATTTTCTAGATCTATTATTTCATTAAGAGATGAAACTGTTGATGATGATCCCATTCAAGATTTATCCTATGTAATTTATCTTATGCATAGTCTCTATAATAAATACTATATGGATTATTTCATAACTATTTATATTATTCATTATTCATTTTTTCCTAGCTTTGAGTTTGTGTCTGCAATGACTACTTGGATGTTTACCTAACTCTAAAAATGAACTCATTTTCTTAGCATCAAACATTCAAGTTCTTCAGAAATTTTTGTTTACATAAAATTTTAATTTTGAATTAAGTACAGGAAAGATGGTCTAGAATATTAATATTAAAACAAGACATGTTAAGGCTTATGTTTTGTGTGTTGGGGGATTTGTTGTTGTCTTTGTTGTTAACTAATAATTATATTAGAAAAAAGCGGAATAATTCAGAAGAGTTAAAAAATAACTGACTTCTACCCTGACCAGTGTGGCTCAGTTGGTTAGGCATCATCCCTCAAACCAAAAGGTCACTGGTTCTATTCCTGATCAGGGCCCATTCCCATTCTAACAAAGATTGTGTTTTATCTTTTTCTAAGATTGATTCTCTTGTGCAAGTATGTCAGACACCACCTACATAATAGTTGGATATAGAATGTTGATTTCACACTGAGCACCAACATGGAGGATGAGAGAAGCAGGTGGGGTCACTTTAAAAGGGTGCTAGTAACTCACCTAGATATGTGGAAAACTTGGCATCCATGTACAAACTTTCCTCAAGGCAACCAAATTGTTGATAAGGGAAATTTACTCTTTATGTTAATATTCTTCACATAATAAGTGAAGAAATAATGATAGAATTAGGACATCACCATTTTGTTACCTGTAAGGAATTAATGGATATAGACAATAGGCATCAATGGCTGCAGATATTACTAAAACAGATAGCCAGACTGTATGAAAGAATCACCACCACCTATGAAATAGTAGTTTTTTAAAATTATACAGTGTGTTGCTATTAATTTTGCCTAAACTGAAAAAATCATAAATGAATCTAAACTTGTAACTAGCTCTGCTCACATTCACATTTTGTCATAATTTCACTTAGCTACCTGAAATTGTCATATATACACATTGTGTTATATATGACATAAGGTGTATCTCTGGGATTGCTAAATATTAGTAATCATTATATTTAATGTGAACCTTGTGGCAGATTTTTCTATTCATTTTATATGAATATTCTCACTTATGTTAATATTCCCATCATATAGATAAGGAAACTGAAGACTAAAGAAAATATGTAGCTTTTCCTAAGTTCCATACTTAGTAAGGTACTAAAATGTTGTTCTTTCTGATTCCCATGTCCATATTTTTAGTCATAAAATTAATTTATCTTTACATGCCTAAGTTAATTCCAGTGACAATTCAATATGACAACAGTCTTAGATGATCAAGCATAAAAATATTCCTTTCCTTGGCACGTAGTGTGCTTTTTAGGAGATCTGGTTATTTGAAATAATTTGTATATGCATGCTGTATGACTCAGCTAATCCACTTATATATTTATCTAAGAGAAATGAAAATATCTTTCTATACCAAAACATGAACAAATCAAAATCTTTTTATTTTCAAGCAAATACTTTATTAACATGATAATTTTATTTCATAGCACATGGCAGGGTTTTGACTCCAAATACTTGTCAGGTCTTCTTCTCAGATGAACTTGTAGCTGAGTCCAATGAGAAAATCTTTGCTTTCCTTCAAGAGACCCCTAAGGGCCTTTGCAAATATCTCTTTCATTTTATGCCCAGAATCCCCTGACATGTATCACAGGATTATATCAACTTAGATATAATATCAAGATCTGGTCTTCTATTCTAGGTTTCATGTCAAACAGAGCCGATTTAGTTTGGCCAAACAAATAACCAGACAGGTTACATCAGACAGTATGCCACATAAAATTTCAATTTTGAACAAAATACATCTCTCTTCCTTTGGTATCACACAGAGATTCAAATCCCAAAATACAGGCAATGCCATCTCCCACCCCTTCTTTTATTCATCATTCCTCACCAGATCAGCCTCATTCACATTACCAGTTGAAGTCCTACTACTGCTGTAACAAATTATCATGAGCTAGCGGCTTACAACAACACAAAGTTATCCTTTTACAGTTTTGTAAGACAGAATCTAAAACCAAGGTGTTGGCAGGGCTACATTCCCTCTGGAGACTTCAGGGAAGTATCCATTTATTTATCTTTTTCAGCTTCTAAAGGCCATCTGGCTTCCTTGGCAAATGACATTCCTTCACACCACTCCTATTCTGGTTTCCATCATAATGTCCCCTATTAGACAATAGAAGCAGGTTATTTACAATAGCTAAATTACTTTAAAAATCCAAATCTCTTCAACTAGTGAATGGATAAACTATAGCATATCTGTACTGTGTTATACTACTCAGCAATATAAACAAACACATGAGGATAAATTTTGAATATATAATGCTAAATTAAATAAGCAAAATCAAAAGACTAACTATGTGATTCCATTTATATAAAATTCTAGAAAGGTCAAAATATTTCAATAAGTAAATTTTTGTTTACCTAGGGCCAGAAGTTTAGTGAGGGGATCATTGTACATAGATGGAAGAAAAATTTTTAGGATGAGGTCAATGATCCATATCTTAATTTTGGTGGCATTTATAAAACATGAAATTTTTACCACTTGTTGCCTATATATTTAAAAAAGGTTGATTTGCATTTATGTAAATAACTCTTCAGTAAACTTGGAAAATTATTATAGAATACATAACTTATTTTGCAATTTTTTGTTTGTACATCACATCAGTAATTTTCTAGTGATTGGATTTTTCAATGATATAAACCTTATGAACTTATAACTAGAACAGTGAGGTCCTGTTCTTCCATAGTGCAATACAAATAGGATTAGAGGCTATCAAAAATACAAATACATTAATAGAAATTAAAATGAGACATCTGTTCTTAAAAAAAAAAACAGATTGGGCATTCAAAAGCATTATGCTAAGTGAAATAAGTCAGATGGTGAAAGACAAATACCATATGATCTCACCTACAAGTGGAACCTAATGAATAAAACAAACAAGCAAGCAAAATATAACCAGAGACATTGAAACAAAGAGCAAACTTATAGTAACCATAGGACAATGGGGAGGGGATAATGGGAAAAAGGGGAAGGGTCATCAAGGAACATGTATAAAGGACCCATAGACAAAGACAAAGGGGAGGAGGATCAAGGGTGGGAGGTGGGAATGGATGGGAGAGGGGAGAGTATGTGTGAGGGAAATGGAGACAACTGTACTTGAACAATAAAAAAAATCTATTTAAAAAGAAAGGAAAATGGCACTGATAAATTTTAAAGCTTCTTGGATCATTTTCTTTTCTTCTCAGGAGCCTAAATTACTGTGCTAAACAATGACTACAAACTTGCCCCATGAGTTATGTTAAGGGCTTAAAGTGAGAACCAGCCCTGACCAGTGTGGTTTAGCTAATTGGCCATTTTCCCACAAAGCAAAAGGCTGCTGGTTGGATTCTCTGTCAGGGCACATGCCTGGGTGGTAAGTTAGACCCCTGGTGGGAGTGGGTACAAAAGGAAACTGATCAATGTTTCTCTCTTGCACCAATGTTTCTCTCCCTTCTACCCTTCTCCCTAAAAATAAAGTGAGAATAAAATCATTATTTTCTATTAAGCTCAGCCTGAAGACATTGTAACCACAAAGAAGCTAAATAAACTTCCGTGTAGTGCCCTCAATGATAGGGATATCTACAAAGATGACCCTCGTTCTTTATAACATCTTCATTTGTAAAACAATCCAAGGATATTGTTTTGATATGGGGCAGTTCACTTTGTATAGTGATGTATGCCAACACATCAAAGGGATTTTTTTCTTAATTTTGGTTTTTATGATAACCATAAAATGTACATATATGCCCTGTTTTGCATAAGTTAATAGTTCAAATTCTCTCCATTCTGCCAAATAAACTACAGAACAAATTTAATTTAATTTATCTCTCTATAGAATTATCTGAAAAATAGTATCAAATAAATTGCAAGTTATTTACGAATGCTCACCGAAGCACCTATAGTGCCAATTTATGTGGCAGCTGAAGGTCTATGAGGAAGTCATTGCTTGCTAATCACAGTTACCTGGGACATTATCAACATAAAGTAAGTGACATTCTTAGTGTCTTAAAACTGTCACAGGAGAGTTTATATTCATTAAAGACAGCTCACAGTCTTTCTTAGAACCCTGGCACCAATGGCTAAACCCATTTATTTTATCCATAGGTAAGGCATTACATAAATATTAATATCAATTAAATTGCTCTGTTTCACTCATCAAGTGTTATCTTCAACTCATTCTTTAACCCTACTTCCAATCAAAGAATGTATCAGAATTCTGCTGCATGTATATCTCTCAACTCTGTTCTTTTTCCCTTCTGCTGTGTTTGGGCTGTTATGATGATCACCTGTGTTACCTCCCTGTCCTTAATCTGGCCTCACTCTACATGCTCTACTACTGTGATCTGTTTAAAACCAAATCCAATCATACTACCTACCACTTACTTAATCCTTTTCCCTACCTCTTGGTTCTTCAGTTTAAAATTTGAATATTTTGGTGTGACATGTAAGAACTCACATGATCTGGCTCCTACTCACCTCTCTAGTCATCTTACCCATCAACTGTCCTTGTGTCTACTGCTGTAGGTACATAAAAAGTGTGTTACCATTCAGAAGCACTAAGAAATTTTCCCCAAACACAGATTTCTATTTGTATCTCAAATATTTGCTGATCCCATCTTTTGCTGTTTTGTTTTTCCTGATAAGCACTTAAAATAGTTCAACATCCACTTTAGGGTTACCTTCAACTTGATGCCTTCTATGACTTATTACAATAATTCACTTCCTCTTCTGTGGTAGTGTTGTACTACTGGAAAAAAATCTTACCTATAAGCAGTTTATTTTCCTGATTTTTTTTTTACTTCTGTATTGTAATTTTCTTGAGGATAAGAAACATTGTATTTATCTTGCAAACCTATTGGCTGGCACATAGCTGGTGTATATTATACATTGAAATGGACACTGTAGAGAAAATTCTGTAGCAGTGACATGTTAGATTACATAGTTTCTAATGTTCTTCTTGAACGAAAAATTCTTATAGCTCCTTCATCTTTGTAATATCATTGTAGAGCTCTAGTCTGACAAAACTGATTCCTGTCTAGTTTCATTCTCTTGGTTAGGAAAGCAAATATAACATTCTTTTCTATTTATTTAACAGCATATAAATACTATAAAATGTTCTTCTTTTCCATTACTCCTATATATCTTAGGGTATTCATGATGCAAAGATAAATATTAATTTAAGTTCACTCAGTTTCTTGTATTTACCCTTAAATGTGTGTGTTTTTTTAAATACAAACATTGTAACAAAATACAGAGTACTGACTCTGGTCTAAAACTACATGTCACTTTGTAGTTCAGCAATACTACTTGAATCAATAACTTTTTGAGAAAGGTACATTTCCAGTGGCTTTTAACTAAAATATTTTTTAAATTTAATATTGTTCAGTTACAGTTTTCCCACCTTTGTTCCTGTTGTTCTCCCCTGCCTTTCCCCTCCCAACTCCCATAGTCAGTCACCTCCCCAATGTCTGTGCCCATGAGTCCTCTATTCACGTTATGTTGCTTGCCCCTTCCCCTTCTTTCCCTGTCATCCCCCTTCCCCTACCCCCCTGGTCACTGTCAGTTTGTTCTTTATTTCCAAGTCTCTGTTTTTATTTTGCTCATGTATTTGTTTTGTTTATTAGGTTCCACTTATAGGTGAGATCACATGGTAATTGTCTTTCACCTCCTGGTTTATTTCACTTAGCATAATGTTTTCCAGCTCCATCCATGCTGTCACAAAGGATAGGAGCTCCTTCTTTTTTCTGGGTATGTAGTGTTCCATCGTGTATATGTATCACAGTTTTTTGATCCACTCATTGAATGATGGGCCTTTAGGCTGTTTCTAGCACTCGGCTATTAAGAATGTTGGCTATTACAATGTTTCTAGTAAAAACATTGTAAACAGCACTGTTATGAACATTGGGGAGCATAGGTTCTTTTGAACTGATTCATGATTTTTAGGGTATAGTTCCAACAGTGGGTTAACTGAAGTATTTTTTTAAAATATCTACCCTTCAAGCTCTTCTTGTAAAGGTTAAACATGCCCACGCACTATGCAGTGGAGATCTTAGTAATACATTTTGGGAATACTGATTCATCCAATTTTCTTTGTGGATAACAGACTGAGAACCCTTGCCCCCATAAGAACCCATCAGAAAGATATTGTGCTAAAAATGTTTCAATACTTTTTCTATTTGATGAGATAAATGTTATCTCATCTAAATTAGAGTTATGCTTAAATAAGCTGATTTTTTCATGACTCTACCACTCATGAAATTAGGACTTTATACTTATTCACATTGATATTTATGACTCTCTCCTAACTCCCTCCATAGAGCATGAATGAACTTCATAGATACTGTCAAAACTTGTGTGAATGAAACACCTAAAAACAGACTCTTACCCTTGAAATTATAGATATCAGCTGTGTCAAGGTGTTCTAAAATCAACTTCAAATATAAAAATAAACTGTTGTACTTTAAAATACCTAGATTTTCATTGTGATAACTAGTTCAATTCGAATGTTTATGTGGTAGATTCAGACAATGATCTATTCTATGTAATACCATTTTCTCAATGTGTGCCCTTGTTCCTGTCCTCTGAAAACTTGATCTAGGATTGCTTTCTCCTACATCTTTTTTCTGTCCCTCACCTCTTTTAATTTCTCCCAAACCACTAGCTTTTTTCTTCCCTACACACTCACTTTATACCTTTAAAAATGACTTTCTCTGGCCTGCTTGACTATTCTCTTTTATTCCTCTAACTATCAATGAAAAAAGAATCAATTCTCACCAATGTCCTCATTAAGATATTGTATATGATCTTATCCATTTGTTCCAAGGTTTCTAAAATTACTTTATCAGTATAGGAAAACTTTTAGAGTGTAAGCTCCAACCTAAAATGTGTACTTCCATTTTAGAGAAGTGTATATTGACTTAAAGTAATATTACAGACTGAAAAATCTTATGTCCCACATTTTTTCCTGAGACCAACCTATGGGGAGAAGAGGGTCCTAAGCATTAAAGCATGTGGCATAAGAAATACTAATGCATTTGCCATTAATACCATTACTGAAAAAATACATATAAATGTGCAAATAGCAAGTTCAGGTTGGAGTGAGAGGAGCCATGGTTTGCTAACCACAGAAGAGTAACAGGAGAAAACAGTCTCTTAGTATGTGAACTAACATGTAATGCATTTATTATGTGTAGTAATTTTGATGACAATGTAAACATATATTTTTATATACAGGATGTTCTCTGAAAATACATCACAAGAAATGCTATTGTTTTTATAACATTACCCTATTCTTTTTATGTAAAGTAAAAACATCCTCTTGTCTCTTACATTAGTATCAGTTTGAAATATTTATTCATCTGCTTAAAATTGCCTGCTTGCTGGCATATTGAAATGTTCTACACGGTTTATGAGATAATTTTCAGTTTCTTCTGTATTTTCTACATTTAGTCATTATCCAGAATACTCATTATACTTTTGCCAGAATTTCATTACAACTTCTAATAACTGTGAGGGCATCAGACAAGTTTCTTGTTGTGTTTACATTTATTTTATTTTATTTATTTTATTATCATTATACCTTTCTAGCAATACGCTTTTCTGCTATGTTTTTAGTCTGTTTAATTCAGTATTTCTGCTTTCAGGTGGGACACACCTCTCAGATACAACCTTTCTGCTATTTATTGCTTCTTTCATTAGTCTCCATCTTTCCCTTTCTGTCCCTATTTTGATAAGAGTTGTTTCTGGGGGATACAAATTAATTTAACCAAAAAGAGTAATCTGTGTGACAAATGCAATTAGAATGCATAAGGTAGATTAATTGTACTTCTCCTCTTCTATGTGTCAAGATTTTGATTTATAGTCTAACTGCAGAATATCACTTAAGATTACTATTTTTATTTTCTATTAAAAAACACTTACACACAAACCCTGGCTGGTGTGGCTCAGGATTGAGTGCTGGCCTGCAGACCAAGGAGTTACTGTTTCGATTCCCAGCGAAGGGCACATGCCTGGGTTGCAGGCGGGGTCCCTGGGTGGGGGGGGCATGTAGGAGGCAACCGCACATTGATGTTTCTCCCCCTCTCTTTCTCCCTCTCTTCTCCTCTCTAAAAAGAAATAAATAAATAAAATCTTTAACAACACACACATGTACAAACTTTTACCTGATTTGGGGTAAGATGTACCCTTGATCCTTCTGACAATGTAAAGTTCGGTATCACTTTGCCTACAAATCTTCAGCCTCAGGAACACAGGCCAAAGCAGTGGTTTTTAAACCTTATGTTAAAAAAACAACCTCCTGGATTTCCTATGAAATATTCAAATTCTTCAGAGTTACCCTCAAAGCCACTGGTTTAGGGAGTTTGGATGGATGGACTCAAGAATATGTATTTTTATAAATATTCCATGTGATTATGGTTCAGATAATTCAAAGAGCGTGGTTTGAGAAAATTTAGCCTGGGTTTTGTATTTTGGCAAAATGTTTTTTAAAGTTACAAACTATGATCATTCAAATAATATTACTAAAATCTAAACTTTCAATGTTATAACATTATTGAAGACAATGACAGGTTCCTCATCATGTCCTTTAAAGCCAACAACTGACTGAGAAACCCTAGTGATGTGTATAAAGCAAAGTAAATATTTTAGGGACCTGGTCACTGTCCATCAATTCAAACAAGGTGGGACAAATGCAGGAGCCCCCCATTCATAGCTTTACCTTCTGAGCTTTCAGTTACCCATTGTTTCAGTTACCCTTGGGCAATCGCAGTCTGAAAATATTACGTGGAAAATTTTAGAAATAATTCCTAAGTTTTAAACTGTGCACTGTTCCGAGTACCTGAATGAAATCTAGCAAGTCCTGCCCAGGACCTGAATCATCCATCTTTCTGCCGTCTCTTCAATGTATATGCTCACTGTATATATTTCCCTGACTATTGGTAACTGAGTAGCCACTATGTTAGCTAACAGATGACAGGTCGTGGTATTATAGTGCTTGCATTCAAGGAATGCTTATTTTACTGAATAATGGCCCTAAAGCACAACAATAGTGATGCTGGTAGTTCGCATAGGGCAGAACACATTTTCAAGTGCTTTCTGTATAAGTGGAAATGTAAGTACGATACAATAAAATATTTTAAAAGAGTGAGGGAGGAAGCGATACCACATTTACATAACTTCTATTACAGGATACTATTAACATTTATTGTTATTGTTTATTTCCTATATGCCTAAATGAAAAATCAAACTTTATGATACGTGTGTAAGTATAGTATAAAACATAGTAGGTATAGGGTTCAGCACTACCTGCAGTTTCAGGTATCCACTGGCACATATCCCCTATGGATGAGCTAGTGAATACTGTATTGTAAAGAGCTAATACAGGGTGGAAATTGAGGAACAAAGTAAGAGTGAGATTTTCACCCCATTTCCAAAAAGGATTCTGCCAAGTATTAGGAGACAATGTTTGATATTTTAGGAACAGACTAACAATCACAATCAGACAGAATGTATCTCTTGATTTATTACTCTTGGTTCATTAGGCAACAGGATGCTTTTAAGGGTTCAGCCATAGACTTTTCCTGATTACTCACAGACATGCAGAGTAAGGGAATTCTGTGATTAGGAAAAAACTAAGACCAATATACACAACTCATTGGGTAGTCATAGTCTTGTGAAATATTTTCTTAATGTTACATTAAGAGATCTGAATAATTATCTGTCTCAAGCACACATGGTATCATTATTTTGTCTCTTTTATAATACAATTTTTAAAACCAAAGTACCAAATAAATATGTTACTAAGTGAGGAAAGGTCAAAGCATTCCCTCCCTTCTTTTATACTTTCTTGCCCCTGAAGAAACACATAAAGATGACAAAGGAAAAACACAGATATGATCAAATATAAATTAGTGACTAAAATTGGTAGAATATTGCCAGAAATTCTCATGCCCAGAGTGAGAAAAACTGGGAAAAAAATTATTCAAAAAGACCTTTATCACATCTATTATGTGTAAAGTGACTTTCACTGTAGTTTTAATCCTGACATTACAGCACATGGTCAGTATATACACATGATGCCAAGAGGTGAAATGCTGTTTCTATTCAACTGACAATGACAGTTTAGGTTAAGGAAACTTTTTTTTAATGACAACTCTCTGCCTAGCACTACTCATGTTTCTGAATACACAAAGATATTAAATACAGTCCTTAATGTTGAAGAACTTATAGTCAAAAGAAAAAGTCTAAAAAACTACTGATATTTAGTGTTAATTTTTTCATATTATCATTCGTATTATTTTCTATGTTTAAATTACAGTTTGCATGCAATATTATATTAGCTTCAGTTGTACAATCCTGTAATTAGACATGTATATTACTTAGGAAGTGATCACCTCGATAAATCTAGAACCCATCTGACAGCATACTTAGTTAATGAAATATTATTGACTATATTCCTTATGCTGTACTTTACATCCCAGTGACTATTCTATAATTACTAATTTGTACTTTGTAATCTCTTCACCACTTCGCCCATCCTTCCCAAACTCTCCCACCTGGCAACTATCAAAATGTTCTCTGTAACTATCATTCTGTTTCTGTTTTGCTTGTTCTTTCTTTCTTTATTTTTTAATTCCACATATTAGTGAAATTATCTGGCATTTTTCTTTTTCTGTCTGACTTATTTCACTCAGCACAGTACTCTCTAGGTCCATCCCTCCTATTGTAGGCGGCATAAGTTTATTCTCTTTTTATGGCTGAGTCATATTCCCTTGTATGTATTCATCACTTCTTCTATATCCATTCATCTATTGATGGACACTTAGGTTGCTTCAATATCTTGGCTATTGTAAAAAATGCTGTAATGAGCAAATGGATATATATGTCCTTCTGATTTAATGTTTTGTAATTTTTCAGATAAATATCCAGAAGTGGAATTGCTGTGTCCTTCTTTTTCTCTTGTCACTGCCTTTGTGTAAAAGTCAATTTCATATGGTGTAAGATTTCTACCTCAGCTTTTTTTTCCATTTCCATTTTATGAAATACATTTTTCATTCTTTTATTTTCAGTCTTTGTGTCCTTTGATCTGAAGTTTTTCTCTTGTACACTGCATTTGTAAGGGTGTTGTTTTGTTTTCCATTTTAGTCTCTGTATGTGTTTTGATCAGAGCATTTAATCCATTTGCATTTAAAGTAAATGTTGATAAATATGTATTTATTGGAATTCTATGATATTTTTTACCTTTTTTTCTTTCCCTCTTTAAAGAACACCCTTTAATCTTCATGTCACACTGGTTTGGTGGTGCTGAACTCATTTAGCTTTTTACTGTCTGGTAAGCTCTTTATCTGTTTTTCTAAACTAAGTGATAGCTTTGCTAGGTAGAGTAATCTTAGTTGTAGGTCCTTGCTTTTCATCACATTGATTATGTCTTGCCAATCCCTTCTGGCCTACAAAGTTTCTGTTGAGAAACCAGCTGATAATCTTATAGGTAACAAACTGCTTTTTTTCTTGCTGCTTTTGAGATTCTCTCCTGATCTTTAAACTTTGGCATTTTACTTATGATGTTCCTTGGCATGGGCTTCTTTGGATTCATCTTGTTTGGGATTTTCTGTGCTACTTGGGCTTGTATGTCTATTTTCTTCAACACTTTAGGGAATTTTCCCATCATTCTTTTTAAAATAGGTTTTCAACTTCTTTCTCTGTCTTTTCTCCTTTGGGCACTCTCATGATTCATATGTTGGTACACTTGAAGTTATGTCAGAAGCTCCTTACACGATTCTCATTTTTATAGATTCTTTTCCCTTTTTGTTATTCTGATTGAATATTTTATGCTTCCTCATATTCTAAATTGCTGATCTGATCCTCTGTTTTATCTACTCTACTGTTAATTTTCTATAATGTATTCTTCATGTTTTTTAATGTTTTCTAGCTTCATTTTTATGTTTCCTATCTCTTTGTTGAAGTTCTCACTAAGTTTACCTGCTCTTACCCTAAGCATTGAGCATCCTTATAACCAGTGTTTTAAGGATGCTTAATATAACCACTCTATATTTGGTCAATTGATTACCTCCATTTCATTCAGTTATTTTTTTGGAGTTTTGTTCTGTTCTTTCATTTGGGGCATTTTTCTTTGTCTCTACATTTTGGATGCCTCTTTGAGTTTGTTTTTATGTACTAGGGTCCAGTGGCATAGCTTCCATGGTTACTGGAGCTGAGTGCTCCAGGTGTGCCCCCTGTGTGGGCTCCATGAACCTTGTTATTGTAGTTGAGCCTTGATTGCTGTTGGTATGTCGATGGGAGTGATTTACACCCAGGTTGATTGGCTGCAAGGACCGGCCATGACCACAATGGAAGATCTGCTGTGCAGGGGCTTATCCCATCGAGCAGAACTCACTTCAATGTGGCTTAGGTACTTCCTGAGACCACCCTTTGAGTGTGTTTTTCATGTATGTGGTTGGGTGATACTTTGATGTGTTATGAAGTTGTTCATAGTCTCTTGCTTTGTGGCCTTCTGCAAAGTGCAGGGCTGGGTCAGCCACCACCTGTGTTCTGCTTGTGACCACCTGACAAGAACTACAAAGGCATCTGCAGATGGCTACTTGTGCTGGGCTTGGAGGTGACCAGAAGAGGGCAAGCTGCAGACCTAGGCTGGCTCCCACTAGTGCATAAGCTGAAGCTACATAGCAAAAGGTACAGAATAGGAGGAGGCCAGATGCTGCTTGTTTAAGAGTGATTTATACCCGGAGGTTTTAGGACAGTCTTTAGCATGAGCAAAAACAGGTAATTTATATGGAAAAGCCACTAGAAAGGGCCTGGGTGGGCCTGAGTGGAGAAGGATCTCATGGAATATCCAGAATGGAGCCAAGTTGAGGGAGACTCATTTATGGTACCTGCCTGCTAGTTCTGTGTGGGGAGGGCTCATCAAAGAAACAGTGGCCTCTGTCAGCACTTCTGTCTGGGAGAAAGCTGCTTCTCCCCACTACTGGCACAAACTCTGATGCTAACAACTCATTTCCTCCCCATATGTCTCTGGTGCCTTTCAAGTTTCTTCCCCAGTATAGGAGCTGAGAGGGAGTGAGTCTGAGTTTGTTCTAACACAGGCCCTTTAAGGGGAATGCTGGGGATTACATCAGCCTTCTATCTCCTTCAGCCACTATCCCTGCTGGTTTTCACAGACAGAAGTTATGGGTACTTCTCTTCCTGTCACTGAACACTGGCTTGGGGGTTCTGGTACACTTTGCTCCTCAGGAGCGATTTCCAGAGCTGAATTGTTCCTCTCAATTTTTCCTTCCCCATGTGGTTTTAGGACCAGGCTGTTCTGAGTTTCCCTATCTCCTACCAGTCTTGATGTGGCTTCTTCTTTACATCTTTAGATCTTTATAGTTATAGGACTTCTGTTCAGTTAGATTTCTGGTGGTTCTTGTGATGGTTGTTTACTAGTTTAGCTGTAATTTTGATGTGGTTGTTGGAGGGTGCAAGTACTGAGTTTGCCTACCTGTCCTCTTTTTTTTTAGTGCCTTCTTTATGTTTTTTTTAAGTTAAACAAAGAGAGACCTAACATGGCAATATTCTTCCTGCAAGCTTGATCATTCAACAATAATTGTATAACTTAGGTGCTATTTTAAAATATTTTTAAAATAATAAAATTAAAGGGTAAATTCAAGACACCAAGCTTCAAAGTGGTATATCATAAATGAAACACCAGTGTATTTGGCCCATGAATTTTCTTTAACATCCAGTATAATGATGATAAAATAACCACAACAAAAAATGGTTGAGAAGGAATTACATTTTACTACATGAGAGAAAATTATAGGAAAATTCATAGATGGTCTAAAGAAATCCAATGCCTCTAGTCCAAAAGTATGAATTTATATCATGGCAAAATTAAGATAATCTTGGTGAATTAATGTTCCAAATTTATAAAACACTAAAACAAATTAGAATTTTGTAACTGAGGAACAATTTTTCTACTTTTAAAACAGTGAAATAAAGTTGACGATATATTTTAGAGGATATGGATATGAAAAATAATGGTTTGTTTCCTTAGAAAGAGAATCAGTTATCACTAATACTTGCAATAGGCAGTATACACACTGTGTCTTTACTGATAGGATTTTTATACTCAGGAATTGGGAAATGCTGCTTAGGTACTATATATGCATTTCAACATCATTAATTTCTGAAAATAATGAAAAAACTAATCTCTTAGTATGTCTATTTATAAATTCAACTAATAATTGTAAAAAGTGAACTTATAACAAGAAAAACTTGTACCTTAAAAGTTTGCATAATAACTGTTCCCCTGGAGGGAAACTGACACTAGTAAACTGTGGACATTTCATCCTACCTCCTGTTCACAAATCTAGGCCAAACTTCAATAGGAGATAGCTCAAGAGGGATGTGCACTGGTGAGAAAAAACCCACTTTAAGGATGAACTGGAAACATACTCAAAAGACTTCATGTGATGGTCAGGAAGAAAGAGAAAGTTGAGATCAAGAAGTCAAGAAAAAGAGCTTGGGTCAGAAGTCCAGAATGAGCAGATTAGGCATTCCATTGTGAGGGACTAAATATAAACAGAAAGAATACAGGTTTTCACCAGCCACAGACATTGAAAGAATAAAAGTGCATCTCAGTATGGTACTATTGTGCAGCATCTGCATTAGTTTTGGCTGCTTCTCTAGGTGTTTTTTTTTTTTTTTAACATAAGGACCAACATGTTGGACCAGTGACAGTCCCTAAAAGAGGTCAAATCTGAAAACACTCTTTTTTCATACTACAGATTCCCTAGAACCTTGGGCAATGGGGTTAGGCTGGATATTGTCAGGTTTGCACGGTCCCCTTGAGGCAGAAATTATCAGGTGCTCTTCAGGGTCACAGTGATTTTTCACATAAAGTATGACTCTAATTTTGTTCACCATATTTCACAGATGTGAACACTCTGCTGTTATTTCTACAGCTTGCTCCATATTGCAGGGCCTTCTTTCTACTGCCTTCCTCCAACTATCTGAATAACTACAGTTCAAAACAATTTGAGAGTGAAAAATTTACTCTTCTTGGCAGTTTCTTACACACTTAATCCACAGCAGACACCCTAACCTACCTCAGCTAATTTTTGCCTTTCAGCAAGGGCATCCCCTTTAAATTTAAAGCTGAACATCTCAATATCCATGAACACAAAATATGTGGATCACCATTACAATAAAACTTATTAACCTTTATGATGTTCCAATGATATTTTCACCACCACTGGTTATACCAATTTATTTATGGAATCATTAATGGCTCAATCCTTCATTTCACTGTGACTGTGGAAACCTGACACCTAAGACTGATTTTTTTAAAAAAGTCTACAATTTGAAAAATATTGCGCTTTTCTCATGTTTCTAGTCAGATAAATGCCCAGTCTGTACATTTAAGCAATTTTTAAAAGCCGTCAAGGCAAAATGTGCTTAAGCACATATTTTTGTTTATTTGACAAGTGAATAACTACTAGTCAGGCACATTCAACTTATATCTAAGAAAATAATTAGATAAATTTACTTTTTATTTTATATTCAAATATAGCTCAATTAGTCAGCATTTTAACTTAATAAATAAATTATATGTTTAGATAGTTAATGAGTAACACTGTTTTTCTTTCAAATAGTTAATAACTGTAGGTGTTTCTTTTTACTTATGTTTTTCCTTTGGTAAATATCTCTTCATTAATCTTTTCTCTCATGAGATTATTTATCCACTTAATCATTTTTACTGCTTTTTGCTGGGCCCACTTGTGTTTTCTTCTGTTTTGTTTTCAAGTATAATTTTAACATGTAAGAAGAGAGTTTGAACTATGTCTTATTTGATTCATGTAATTCAGAGAGGCTGGATGTCAGCCAATGCATCAGTAGCATTTCAAAACCATTTTCTGCCATGAAAAATTGATTCCCATTTATACTGCATTAGAAAAAAATCTTTTTTCCTGGGGGACTTTAAGGATAAAGTAAATTAAAGCTATTTGCATAGCCTGAAATAACATTAAGAAAGAAGATATAAAATAAGTCATGAGAAAATGATCATTCTAATACTTATTTATTTTAATGTGTTGTCTTAGGTAGTATATTTCAAAAGATTACTAAAGATGGATTTTTGTTAATCCTGATAGTGGTTAAATGAGTATTCTTCTTATGAAACAATGATCATATTTAGTTTATTATAAATTATTTTCTAATGCTACTTCTCATTCCATCTGGTGGATTAGTTATTTTGATTCTCTGATTTACCAAAGACCTATTTATTAGGCATATATTATGTGTAAAGCATTCAGGAAGGTGCTTGACCTGAGAAGTTCACAGTTTATTGGGAGAGATAAGACACAATAGCTTTAATCTAAATCAAACACATAGAAGAATAAACAATATTGTGGAAGGACTGATTCATTATATCTTGGAAATTAGAAAGTGATCACAGAATAAGTGAGAGTTAGGTTATCTCCCTTGAAGAATGAGATAAATCAAGTCGTAAAAATCTAGAGGAACAAAGATGTGGAGGAATGAAAGCATATGATATGTTTGGGAAAGGGAGAATAACCCAGGGATAGAATGCAGTATGAATGGAAGTGGCAGAGGAAAGATATAATGTAGGGTCAGATAAACATGTTGCATACCATATTATATTTCTAATATTTGTGGGAATATGTAAATATCTAGATGTACCTGAAATAAAAAATTATAGAAATAAAAGTGGTTTGAGATCTTAGAGAATTTTGATCCAAATTACAAAACTTTGAATAGAATAATTTAAAAAATGATGAATAATTGAGAGTAAATTAAAAATTTGTGAAAACACATGGAACATTATTAGTGGAGAGGAAAGTAGAGTACAATCAGAAAAAAATGATTAGCAGTTTATTACAGGAAGCCAGATGACATATAACAATCATATGAAGTAGATGGTAGCAAAAGACATGAATATAAATAACAGGTGTGATAGATATCTTATAGTAAAACAAAAATGAACTGATGATTATGGCAGATACTGTAGTGATCCACCCACCTGCCCCTCAGCATTTGCAATTTTCCTGCACTCTTGCCCAGCTTTCAACCACCAGCATCTCTGTTTTGCCTGAGGGATTTCCCTCATCACCAGAACCTGGACTAGAAGTGCTGGTGAATCAATAGCTCTCAGGATCAGACATCCCTTAACCAATAGTTGATGGTAATATCTGGATCATTACCCTATCTCCTTTGTCACCTATTCTCTGTTTTCCTCAATTCTTCAAATAGGATTAAACTCCAGATGACCACAGTGGTAATTTACTTTTTGTTGGTTTTCTTCCCTTCCTTATATTAGTTATCCTCCCTCCAATGGTGTTTCCTGAGATCACTTCACAAATACACTGCTTGAATCTAATTATGTTTTTACAAAATATCTTTCTAGGAAAATTTAAATTAAGACAGTGATACTGGAAGTTCATCTATGGATCCTCAGATTGAAATACTAACTGTGAAATTTTCTAAGAACATATCACCAGTGATTCCACAAAAGTGGCTGGAGATAATTGCTGGCACTCTCTAACATCACAATTAATTAAGAGAATACTCTTAATTCTTAGAAAATAGGGGTCAGAGCTCCTACCCTTTGTGACAGCATGGATGGAACTGGAAAGCATTATGTTAAGTGAAATAAGCCCAAGTAGTAAGGGACAAATACCATATGATCTCACCTTTAACCAAAACATAATCAGCAAAAGAAAAAAGCAAAAATATATAACCAGAAACATTGAAACTAAGAACAATCTAACAATAGCTGGAGGGGAGGGAGGAGGGGACAGTGGGGAGAAGGGTTTTCAGGAACTACTGTAAAGGACACATGGACAAAACCAAGGGGGAGGCTGGAAGCAAGGGAGGGAGGTAGGTTTGGCTGGATGGGGGCAGAAATTCAGACAACTGTAATTGAACAACAATAAAATAATTTTAAAAAAAGAAAGAAAATAGGGGTCAAATAGGATGAACTGGCATGTTAGTTTTCTATTGTCTCCACAACAAATCAGCACAAACTCAGTGACTTAACACAACATGAATTTATTAGCTAAATTCTATAGATTAGTAGTTCAATACCGGTGTCTTTGGGCTATCAGGTGCCAATGGTCTGTGTTCCCTTTGGAGGCTCACTTTCTCTTTGCAGCTTTTTAGAGGCCACCTACATCCCCTGGCTTTCTTTCACTTGCAAATTTATTCACACTGCCTGTCTCTGGCCATTCTTCCATAGCCACATTTCCCTGGGACCTCAACTGGGAAATGTTCTCTGCTTTTTAGGACTCACGTGATTTCATTGGTTCCAACCTGATTATCAAGTAATTTCACCATTTCAGGGTCCTTATTTAACCATATGTACAAATTCCCTTTAGATATGTCAATTAACATTTTTACCAATGCTGGGGTTTAATTTAAGATATGGGCATCTTTGGGAGGGCATTATTCTACTCACTGCAACTGACTTATAGAAAAGAAAGAGCTTTTAAGGGAAGTGAGAAAAATGGTGCTTTAAAAGATTGTTGTTTGTTGGTTTTATTTAGCTGTCATCAAAACATAGAAAAAAAAATTACGGACTCAGGTCAGATATTCAACACCTCAGGGTAAGATGTGAAAAACAGATGTGTATGATAACATTTTTTAAAAAAATTTACTTATTCATTTTTAGAGAGAAAGAATAACAGGAAGAGAAACAACGATGGGTGGTCTCTCTTACACGCCCCACTGAGGACCTGGCCCATAACCCAGGCATGTGCCCTGACTGGTATTTGAACCAGCAACCCTTTGGTTTGTAATCTGGCACTCATTCCACTGAGCCACACCAGCAGGGGTAGTATGATAACATTTAAAGAGACTCTTGTCCCTGTTCTAGTAGGTTAGTTGGTTGTTCTGACCTACCCTTGTTCTGATGCACTGGGGTTGTGGGTTCGATCCTCAGTCAGGGCACATGCGGGGATCAATGAATGAATGCATGGATGAGTGAAGTAGCAACTCAACACCTTTCTTTCTCCCTCTCTCTCTTCTCTCTCTCTCTCAAATCAATAAAGTTTAAAAAATTAAAGAGACCCTTATCTTCTATGGGCAGGAAGCAGACTGAGGTGAAAATGAGACCAGTATCTCATTGTTATAGAAGATTTGAATTCCAGCCCAAACAAGTCTTACCAGAAAGATAAGGGTATAACAGGCAAAGGATGGGCAAAAATATGGAAAAGGCACATAGCATAGCTGTGCTTTATATCCTTAAATATCCAAATTCTCCTAAAATGTCTGGGTCAACACGAACAGGTGGAACATGTGGCTGCTGGCAGGCCTTAGGTACTTACTGGCTTTTGTCTTGAGGCATCATTTCCATCCCATGTGGACATCTCAGTAGAAAAACTCACAACATGGCAGCTTATTTTGCCACATAAACTTTGCAACGATAAATGTTTTAAGCTGCTATATGTTAGGGTAATTTGTTACACAATATTAAATAACTAATATAATGCTTGAAAGAAAGCAAATATTGTAACAGAAGTACCGAACAACACTTTTTTCATTGACAGTCAGGCAGCCTTTGCCTTTTGCTACTTTAGCACTTTTAAAACAGTCCAATAAATGGGCTAGCTATGATGGTAGCAGTCTATAAATGGGCTAATAGCCTTCAGGGTGAAGGCTATGCATTGGAATGACAGCATGCATATCTTCTCACCCAGACTTCTGAAGACGCAGCTGTTGTTAGTGGTGAACTCAAGACCTCTCAAGATCAGAGACTGACTCCTCATTCCTTGAGGACATAATTCCTTGAGGACAGAAAACAACTACTTAGTGGCAAGTTGCTCATTTCAGACCATTTGATATAAAAAGTGCTTTGTCTTTACTGAGATTGATTTGATTTCTGGGTATGGGCTTGTCTTTACGGTCTCATCTAGCGTCGCTATCTGAGGCTCAGGAAATATTTATGGTCATGATATTTTTCATAATATCACTTGGAGCTAATGAACATATTTGACTCTGAAAAGGGTATAAATATATAAGACCATGATATCTATTGTTCCTGTATTATACAGCATTATTCAGAAATTGTTTTCTGAAAAAACACTAGAATGATGTAATAAAAGATACATTTAAATTGAACTTTGGGAGTGAATCCTTGTGGCATTGGAGTTTGGCCAACAGTTATTATGTGGGAAGTATCCTCAAAAGTAGAATAGATGTCTCTGTGTATAGAAGTAAGAGTGTATCCCTTTCACCATCACTGAATGTCATTGGCTCACTTAGATGATTTTTACCATCTCTTCTCCTTTCTACAGGCTTTATCTATCCAGAAACCCAGTTCTGAAGAGAGGGTACTTCTACTAGTGGACACAATAGGGTTTCAATAATCCTTGAAGTTTATTTGCCACTGGATATTTTGTCCACTCTTATGTCAGAGAAAGAAAGGAGATACTACTGCAGGAGAAGTAATTGGCATTATATTGGGGTGAAAGGGTTGCTATGTTATTGGGGTAGGGAGGAGTGTGCCTGAAATCAGGGATGTACTGATGTTCCTCTTGATTCTCTATGCCTGATAATAGATATAGTGGGGAGTTGTAGTAAGCATGTTCTGGAAGGATGGGGCAACAAGGATGAGTACTTAAATTATCCCACCAGGGATGAAGATCTGACCTAGTTAGCAGAATTGTCAGCTGTCAGCTGAGAATAAGGAGCATCTAGAATAGTCAGTAGAAGAAGGAGATTGTGGATATTAATTATAATCTTGGGAACAGTTGTGCAGCAGAGATAATAATAGTGAATAAATGAAAACTTTAGATAAATGGAAGTAATATCTAAGCAATGTTCCCAATGATATAACCTATAGACATCTTGGAGATTAAAATTTTGGCAGAGACAAACTTTTTTTTATCTAATATTGTTTTTATTTTTTATTTTTATTTATCTGTTCTCTAAACTCCCTGACATTTAGGTTAAATGATTGGGTTGCAGATAATAAAATTGAGTGAAAGTTATGTAGATCTGGCTCTTAATAGTTTTTTATGTATTTATTCAGCTCCTCCTCCCCTTCCATTATGACCTTGAAAAATATATGTTCCTGATTTCACAGCCCTACAGTGGAAAAAGTTTCCTTGACTTCCATTATTTATTGAATAAATAATAAATTATTACTGTGTTATGCCACTAAAATTTTTCAGGTTTAATTTGTTACCACAACATAGCATACTTTAACCTGACTAATATTCATTAGAAGAAGAAAGACTAGGAGGAGGAAGAAGAGTAGCAGGAGGAGGAGGAGGAGAGAAACTACCTTAATAAGATGGATTTAATAGAATGAACACAGCAGAAATAAGGAAATAAAATTGATCTAAATATTTTCTCAAATTATAAGCAACAGGACAAAAAATATACAATGTAGGGAAAAGAGTTATGATGTAGAGAGAAAATGATCCAGAGTTTCCAACTCTGGAATTCTAGTTCATGTAAGGTCTGTCTATACTGTGTATTCTGTAATTAACTTCAAAGATATTTCTTTTTATCTTTCCCCTAGTTTGTCTATTTAGGGTTTTCTATGTCTTACAGCAAAAGAGTAATGTCTAGAATAAACATACATAATACTTCTCAACTGAATCTATATCTAACTCTTCAGTCATATGCGGTAAAACTTTCCTCAATGAATTCCTCATTAGTTGTTCCTAGTATTTCACTCCTTTTCTAGCACACCATATCCTTTCTCATATTCTTGATTTTGCAAATGCTTAAAATGCATTTTTCTCTTTCTTCACCTGGCAAATTCATATTTATTATTTAAAATTCAGATAAAGTATATTTCACTTCTGTGAAACATTTCCAAAAGCCTTGAAGAAGATTTAGTTTCCTTTTTGTGTGTGTGTATGTTTCTTGGCCTGGTTTTCAGATATCTGTAAAACTTCCCTGGGCAGCAATGTCTCATTATCATTATATATTTGTCTTGCCTATTAAGTTCTCAGTTCTTGAGCACAGGGTCCAGGCCTTGTTCATTGATGTATATATGTTCAGTGCTTAGCACTATGATGAGCATACAGTGCCTGCTCAAGAAATGAGCAAAGATATGGGCCTCATTACATTATATAGCAAAACTCATTATTCACTGTCAGTTATTTAACTCTCTGATACTCCAATTGCAAAATATCAAATCTGGGAATGATTGCCATTTAATTTCATGAGACTGCTCATATCATAAAATTGTTTCAGTTTTATTTCATTTTCATTTATCACTCATTTAACTTGATAAACTAAGAAAACTAAAGAATTTGGGGTCAGGATTGCTGAGAGGACCATTAATTCAACAATCATCAAGGCATATGACAGCCCTCAAGGCAGTTCGAGAGATGCTAGTCTCACCAACTGCCCCTGGAAGAGTCTGCCAAGCAGTCAGACATTCAAAAGAGAAGTTGCTCCCGAAGTGACATCTGTGATTTCAGGTGGACTACTGGGTCCCCTTGTGTCAGACTATGGACAAAGACATTCAGTTATTGTTTTCTTCAATTTTAAACATGAAAGAAATTATTTAAATCTTCATTTTTTTCTCCCTGATAACAACAGGCCAGGCTGCATTGCTTCATGCAAATAATTATCAAGTAAAAAGTATAGATGACATATCTATTTGTGAGGAGGCCAAGGGCACTCACTACTTTTGTCCAGGGGTGAGCAAAAGTAGGTTCGCAGTTTAGATTATGCAAAACACAGAATTTATTATTGTATTATTATTTATTAATTATTGCACTTTTCCATATAAACAACTATTAACCTACTTTGCCTACTGCTGTATTTCATAGCAAGTTTAACCTCTAATAAAGATATCATCCCAGTTAGTGGCTTATGAAAATGTGAATTAATCACAAATACACACACATATGTACATACATACACAGCCATTTTGGCTTAACTTTTACATTACTGAAATGAAATAATATTAATATTTTCTTAAGTTACATGGTAGTAGCACTTATTCAAGGTCTATTATTCATCCTAATAAAAACAAGTTGACTAAAAACTAGTATAGAATTCTTACTCATTTTGTTTTAAATAATGAGCAATATTTTGTTTAGAATACTATTTTATTTTATTTAGACTATTTCTAGAGTGTTGGTGAAAAATTAAAACCACAGGCCTAAAATGTGTTCCCAAAGAATTCCCCTGCTGTTTTGAATTAAGTTTAACAAATAGACTTTTCAGTCATATATAGCTCAGTTTTAAAGAAAGTAGAACAGAATTATGATGAGAAGTGTAACATTGGTAATTGGCTGATCTCTGAAACTAAAATTGCTTTGCTGCTTCTCTTCTCACTAGTCAAACTAGGAATGACAGCTCAGTTTGTAAGAGAGAAAGAGGTTTCATTATTTTATTCTATTTTCATCATGGTACAATTTACATAGGGTAAAATTCACCATTTCAGTGCCTAGTTCTATGATTTTGACAAATGCATACATTCCTGTAACTACCAATGCAATCAAGAATAGTTTAATTTCATTTCTTAAAAAATTCATACATGCTCTGTTGAAGTTAAACCCTAACCCACCCCAGCCTGTGGAAAGCACTGATCTGTTTTCTATCCCTTAGTTTGTCCTTTCAGGAGGTAATACGAATGAAATTGTTTTGGTGTGTAGCTTTTTCATCTGCTTTCTTGAACTTACAGTAAATGTGGTATTTATCTATGTTGTTTAGTGTGTTAGAGGTTTACTTTTGTTGTTGACTAGTATCCATTATATGGATGCAGAACAATTCATGCATCCATTCACTATTTAAAGGATATTACTCTGTTTCCAGTTTTAGGTAGTTATGAATAAACCATTATAGCTAGCTTCTGGTCAAGATGGCTGTGTAAGTATACGCAGTACTTGCATCCTCCTGCAATCACATCCAAAATACAAATAAACTACAGGTGCACCTGGCCTGGGAATGTGGGAGGGGCCTTTGGAGGAGGCTACCACAGGCAGCACCAACAGGGCAGCTTTATGTTGCCCAGGAAATCAACCTAGTGATGACAGATACCCTGCCCTAGGCAGAGACACAGAAGGATGAAGTCATTGAGCCCAGACTGTGTGAGGCTAGCAAAGGTGATGGACAAAGAGAAAAGCCCTTTTGCTCCCTTCTGGTTATTGATTGAAGGGGAGACCATAGGGCACAGCATCATGTGTACTGTAAAGGCCAACATGGCAGCAGTGGGAGGTGCTGACCTGTCAGTCTAGCCCTGGAGAAGGACCGGATTGGCTGGGGAAGCTGAACTCTACTGGAGTGCACAAAAGTTTGGGCCAGGAGATTTAAACTGAGGGAAGATAGAAATTCACCCTCTTTCTCTGGGATCTCCTACATGGACATGTAGGCCAGATGGCTTGTGGGACCTGATGGGCCCTGGACGCTGTGTGGCCAGACAAGGGGAAGTGTGCCCCACAAGGCCAGGCACAGCAGTTGGCAACAGCCCTGGGCCCCCACTGTGGAAGTGGCCACGCTGCATGGCTGTGCTGGTTCCGCACCCAAACCTCATGGAGGCAGACTGAAACCAGAAGGCCATCTGCTTAGCAGCCTCTGGTTCCAAAGGACAGATAAGATGGAGCTGGATTTCTGGACACTGTTTCTGATTCTGGGAATAGCTGGGCTTTTCCTTGGTTTTGCAGAAGAGATTGGACTGGTGTTGGGAAATCACCAGCTTTCCCAAATTGTGCATTTCAATAAAGAACTCTTTCCTTCCCTCCAAACTCTGTATTTGGAATATGCCTGTGGGAGGTGTACAGCCAAACTCTGCTTCAGTAATATAATCATCGCACAGAACCACCTGAAATCAAGCTAAATAGAAGTCCTATAACTAAGGATATAAAGAAGAAGCCAAGTAGAGACTAGTAGGAGTGGTGGAGACACAGAGAGAGCTGGTCCCACACCCATGTGTGGTGGTTAAAAATTGGGAGGATTATCTCAGTTGGAGGTCACCTTTGTGGAGCAAGGGGTTCTAGCCCCACACCAGGCCCCCCAGGTCAGGGTTCCAGTGAAAAGAAAAGTCCTCACAACTTCTGACTGTGAAAACCAACGAGGATTATGGTTGAATGAGATGGAGGACTTCTGGAATCCAAGGTGTTCCTCTTAAAGAGTCTTCACACAGACATATTCAGACTCACTCACTCTGAGCTCTAGCACTGAGTAGCAGTTCAAAAGGCACCAGGGTCATATTGGGAGGAACTGAATAGTCTGGCTTTAGGGAGAGACCAGAAGGGATAGTTTTCTCCCAGACAGAAGTGCTGTCAGAGGCCATTGTGCCTTTGCCAAGCCCTACTCCAAAGATCCCTATATGTGGATGCCATATCTGAGTCTCCATCAACCTGGTTAAATACCTTTGCCTCTCTCTGGTGATTACCTGAGACCATAATCCAGACAAAATAAATGAACAAGCAGAGCTGAAATGTAATCATAGTTACAGAGAATATTTTGACAGTTGCCAGATGGGAAAAGGTTTGGGGGATAGATGAAAAAGGTAAAGGGTTACGAAATACAAATTGATAGTTACAAAAAAGTAATGGGAATATAAAGTACAGCATAGGAAAGAGAGTCAATAATATTATGATAACTGTGTACGGTGTCAGATGGGTACTGGATTTATTGAGGTGACCACTTGTTATGTTACATAAATATCTAATCAGGGTGGTACAGCTGAAATGAATATAACATTGTACATCAGGGGTATTTGTCTTTTTCTGTCTGTCTTATTTCACTCAGCACACTACCATCTAAGTCCATCCATGTTGTTTTAGACAGCAAGATTTCATTTTTTTATGGCTGAGTCATATTTCATTATATACAGGGTCTAGCATAAATAACACCCCTTTTTTATTACAAAAGTATTACAAAATCATGAGCATGTAATTCTGAAATGTAATAATATCATATTCAAGCATACCATATGACATTGTAGGTGAAATATTCAAGTTAAAAGTGTACATTATTACACCTATATTATTAAACTACCAAAGAAGGTAGTTTACCTTCTTTGGTAACACACTCAAGAAGGTGTTACTTCTGCTGGATCCTGTATATGCACCATTTCTTTATCCATTCTTCTATCCCTGGACCCTCAGGTTGCTTCCATATCTTGGTTATTATAAATAATGCTGCAGTGGACATATGGATGCATGTCTTTTCAAATTAGTGTTTTTGGTGGGTATTTTTGATAAATACCCACAATTGGAATTGCTGGGTCCTTTCTTGTCTCTGGTTGTAGCCTTTGTTTTAAAGTCTATCTTGAGGAGGTGGAAGCAGGTGTAAGGATGATAAGTGGCAATGGAAAAGTATAATAAAATAAACTATTTATTCTAAACTATTTAATAAACTATTAAAAATAAAGTCTACTTTGTCTGGTAGAAGGTTTGCAACCCCAGCTTTTTATTATTCATTTCCATCTTCCTCAAATATATTTTCTCTTAGGTAAATACTTAGGAGTGGTTGTTTAGTTGTATTTTAAGTGTATGTTAAACTTTATAAGAAACTGCCAGATTATTCTTCCACAACATATCACTATAGCCTATTGCCTGGTCCCTGGTTTCTGTTAAAGACTCAGTGGAGGTTCATGAAGAACTTGTCAATGTGAATGGAATATCTCTGTGTCTGTGGCTACCAGCAGTTCTTTTCTATGCTAGCCTTCTCTTATGCTAGCCTGTACTCAGCCTTATGAATGTGTTTAAAATGTTGCTGAGTTCTTACTGCTTTTTATGTCACCTGGCATATTTCCTCCCATGCTCTGCCACAGGGAATCTTGGATTTATGTCCTATCTATTCTGAGAAATTCCTATCTTTCTTTAAGTTTCACTTTACTTTATTGCTATGCACCCTAGTTCTCTTTTTGTTAGATTGGAAATGATACTCCTTCCAGTATTCTTCATCCTGAATGGAACTTAAGTAACTTGGAGATTTTTACTGAGACCAAATTATAATTTCTGACGCTCCTAATGAACAATCTTTAGGTAAGTGAGCTGGCCAGTGAATGTGAGTCTTGGCAGAAGTGTTTTCAATATTTTAAATGAAAATTCATCCATCGGCTTAGCCATCTTGGAAATCTAACAAGATAGCCTCTAGAGTTGATTTGGATTTTTTTAAAGATTTTATTTATTTATTTTTAGAGAAGGAAGGGAGGGAGATAGAGAGAGAGAGAGAGAAACATCAATGTGCGGTTGCTGAGGGTCATGGCCTGCAACCCAGGCATGTACCCTGACTGGGAATCGAACCTGCGACACTTTGGTTCACAGCCCACGCTCAATCCACTGAGCTATGCCAGTCAGGGTGATTTGGAATTTTAAAAAATATAATAATGTAATAAATAATGAAGAATTAGTACTGTAATCATTGTTTATTCACACCATAGAGATACAACTGCCTATGAAAATGGAGATCATTTTGTATAAATTTTCCCCTATGACTTGTTTGAAAAAGCTAGTGAGAAAATGTCATTTGCTCACTGTTGGGAACTGTCCTCCCTGGTATCAGAAGCTGTAACCCCTGCCAAGGCTAAGGCTGAGGGAATGAACTTGGACCATAAGCCACCAAAGAGACAAAAGCTTATCCCCCTGGCAGGAGCACCATTTCTGCTCCTTTTACTTCACCTATAACTGGCCTCCAATGCTTGGTCAGTTAGCCAATGACAGGTAAGATTCCCTAAGGGGGGGGCAATCTAAATTAGGCATGATCACGTGGGAGATGCCCAAGGAAGGAATTTGGGGGCTACAGCAAAAGGGGGTGATGGACCCTCGCCCCTCGGCTTTGACATAACTTGAGTCCTCATTGTCTGTGAGAAAATCTCCTAATCTCTTGGCTGCCTTACTTTCCTTGCTGCACCCAACCCTGAAATAATGACAGAGGGTGGTGCAGCCCTGTGCTGGAAAGGGCAGGTTCCCCAGGTGATCAGGCCTAAGTAAGAATATGTAAAATCCTGTAAAACCTGGTTTGTTTAGAATGCTCTCAATTAACTGATAAGGGTCCAAATAAGAAGTAAGTTTGTTCCTTAAAGTTTTTTACAGCTCTTTAGCTATCTGACCCTAACTCAAAATAGGCCCTCAGAGTTCTTTGTTATTTCATCCTTACTTCCCAGCAGTGAGTAATGAGCTTTACCTGAATTCTTGTGTAAAGGAACCCAATAAAAGCCATTGAGGAAAAGGCTCTTGGTCCTTCTCCTTTGAGAGATTGGCCACCTTTCCTCCCCAAGCAAATCATGTCTTGGTAGACTTATTCTCATCTGTGGTGGCCAGGGGGGCCCTGTGGGCAGAGCCCCTCCACAACTCACTAGGCTTGCCTCCTTGTCATGTTACCAATTGTGTATGCTTACTTCTTTTTTTCTTTTCTTTTTATATTATTTCCCTTATTTAACATCCATGCTGTACTGGTGAGCTTCTGTGTATTCCTTAGGACCCAAACTATCTTGTTTTTAAGTCAGGCCTTTTTCTGCACTCGAGCTAGACATGGCTTTGGTTTTAATTGCAATCCACTTTGTATAAATATTTTACATAGTGTAGGTGCTGACATTATTTGTTGCATAGGCTTTATTCTTTCTGTTCATCTTTATAAATCACACATTAATTTTATTCAGGTTAATTTTGAATTACATTAGATGTTCTCTTTTATCACTCCTTAGATTCATTTTAGTCTCTCAAATTGGGAATACCAGTGGCTTCACAATCTAATTCCATCTAGACCCTTCAGTCTCATCTCTTGTCATTCCCTACTTCAAACACCAAAATATTTGTGGGTTCCTTCACAAACCATGCTATTTCTTTAGTTCATAACTCACCTCAAAATGATCCCTTTTTCTGTGAAGTATTTTCCTCACTCACTCTCTAGCATACTTTACTGACTTAAATGTCAGACTTGAAGTTACCTGCTTTGAGAAGCCTTGACTGATTCTGTATGATTTTTTATACTCATTCTGAATATGACCCCTTTTTCATCCCTGTCATAACATACACTATGGAGTAATCATCTTTTCTCTCCCCCAACCTTACTCTTTGCATACTGAGTTTCTTGAATGCAAAGATCACCTCATTCAGTATTATTTCCTTTGCACAATGTCTGACTCATTCAATGAATGTTTCTGTTTGATGTTTCACTTTAGAGGACAATGCTTTCCACGAATACAAATTCAATTCAATTCATTAAAGGATTAAAGATATGAGCCACACACTGGGAGAAAATATTTATAAAAACATATTTGATAAAGTAATATCCAAAATATACAAACAAATCTTACACTCAACAATAAGAAAAAAACATATCCAATTTTAAAAAATGGGCCAAATACCTTAACAAACACTACAAAAAGAAGACATATAGATGGCATATGTAGGGTAGAAATTCTGAACACCATTTTAAAGATGATGTGACTGCGAGAAAAGTTAAAGTTCAATAAGATTTAAAATAGGTGTCCAGTCTTCATTACCGTCAACTGACTCATTTCTCTCCAATTGTCCATATGATGTATGTAAATATATGTATCTCTTTCTTTCTTTCTCTCTCTCTCTCTCCATCTGCCATACGTCTGGCAAAAAGTTACTAAAATATAAAATTAAAGTTTTAGAAAAATTGATATTCTATTATTTAAAAATGGGTCATGGGATTTAATAATTTTGTATTAGGTTTGATATCATAATTTATTTTTCCATGTACATTTTTGTCCCAATATACATCTTTTCATGGTCTTCCAGTTTATCTTCTTTCTTTTTCTTTTCTTCTTTTTCCTACCTTGGTTATTTATCTAAACCACTGCATTAATTATTAAAATTATATATAATTGTATATATATAAATTTAAATATATAACTAATTATAGAACAACTACCCTTGAAAACCACTTGAAGACTAGCTGAACAGAAATATTTTAGCTAAGGAAATACAGGAGGAACACTGAGACTGATAGGAGAGGGGGAGGTGCAAACCAGCTGATCCCACAACCTGTGTGGCAGTTAAGTATCAGGAGGGATATCTCATCTGTAGAGGTGAGATAAACACCTCCTTGATAAACACTACCAGTGTGGAGCACCAGTGCCTGGAAGATAAATTCCCAAAAGACCTGGCTTTGAAAATCAGCAGAACTCCTTTAGACCCAGACTTCCTCTTAAATACCCTGGGCACAGACTCACCAGCACAGATTCACTCATTCTCAAACACTCACCCTAAGCTCTGACAAAGGGAGGGCAACTTGAAAAGCATCAGAGATATACGGGGAGAAACTAAATTTTCTGGCTGCAGAAAGAGGGCTGGAGGGGCAGAAATTAATTAATTAATTAATTAAACAAATAAATAAATAATAAACAAAGCATTGTGTTGCATTTTTAAGTATGCTTGACTGAGAAATATTTGATTATGTAAGTTTTGTTCTTATTCACTTTATTTGTAGATATTATTGTAAAATTCCAATTTAAACATAATAAGTTAAAATTAGTAATTCAGATTTATACTGATTCATTTTAGACTTGATAAATGAGTTTGCCATACATAGAATGAGGAATTGGACCAAAGCAGAGTTTTTGTGCTGTCAACATAGAGGTATAGAAAAGATTAGGAGAGAGTCTAGGAACTAAAAGTGTTAACTGGCATTATTAAATGCCTTACATATACAACAGTGTTACAGTGTGCAACCAAGAGGGTGGACCCCAAATAGGCATTTGAAATGGGGTCCAGAACTTAAGGTGTCTGGGAGATTTTAAGATGTCTTCACTGCCCCCCCCCCCCACCCCCAGGTGTGGGTTGGGGGAAGGGTCACGTGGAGCAGGGCCTTTGAAAGCTGTTTCTCATAGCAACAGCCTTGCAGCTAACCTCTGGTGTGGTCATTTATCATATCTATAGCCTTTGGCTGGTCACTTAGATATGTTAAATAGCTGTGGCCCTGCTCAGAGCCAAGGGAATGGAAGTAACTTCCCCACCAAGACGTAAATGGGGGGCAGATCCCTTGAGTTACAGCACCTGCGTGGGAGCTTGGAGATGATTGGCTCCAGGACTTGGGGCCACAACTGCCCAGACTCATGATGGCAGTCCAGTAAAGCTGGAAGGGTATGAGTTCTGTCATGTGAAGCCCAGTGTGGGAGGAGTAAGAAATGGGGCTGCAGAGGAAGACTGGTACGGGGATTTAAACCCAGAGGCAGCAGCCATTGAAAGAGAGAACCATGTGGCTGTGGAAGTGCAGAGAAGCCTGCAGCCCTGCAAGAGAGAACCCCACAGCTGTAGCAGAGTGAAGACTCCTGCGGCCCTGAGAGAGGGAGAACCATGTGGCCTTGACAGAGTGGAGACTCCCACAGCCCTGAGAGGGAGAACCACGTGGCTCTGGCAGAGTGGGGACTCCCGTGGCCTGGGGAGAGAGGACCACGTGCCTTTGCCAGAGTGGGGACCCCCGCAGCTTTAGGAGATATGGTACTCTGGACTGGGCAAAGGGGGAAGGAAGGACTGTCTGTGGGTGTTTTAAGGGACTTTGGGATTTTGGTAAAGACATTAGGTCACTGCTTTAAGTTTGTATAGCATTAAATAAACATTTCCTTTCCTTTTCACAAATCTCTGGCATTGAGAGATGTCTTTCCTCTGGTGGTGGACATAACGGACCTGGGGGCTTCTTTCAGTAATAGTATATCATCCTAGGCCCCCCTTGTTTGCTCTGTAACAACAGCAGTGCTGAAAATTTCATAAAGAAATGGAGACTTTTCCCTGACTGGTGTGGCTCAGTGAACTGAGTGCCAGCCTGCAAACCAAAGGGTCTCCAGTTCAATTCCCAGTCAGGACAGATGCCTGGGCTGCAGGATAGGTCCCCAGTAGGGGGTGAATGACAGGCAACCACACATTATGTTTCTCTCCCTTTCTTTCTCCCTCCCTTTTTCTCTCTCTAAAAATAAATAAATTAAAATAAAAGAAGAAAAGAAATGGAGACTTTGGCTGTCTCCAACACTTTTTAAAAAAATGTATCCTCCAGAGAAATTTGAAATCAAGTTTACTTGGTAAATGCATTTTACAGTGTATTTGTAAGGGTGGCTGTTTGAAATTCAAAAACATTTAAGTGTGAAAAAATCTCATGTTTCTAATGTAAGTTTTCATTATATGTTGAGCTAAACTATTAGTCTATGCAAAATATAAAATTACACTAATTTGCTCACTGTTTTTATGTTGATTGTTAAAATTACTTCACACCAGAGATTTGTTACATTTAACAGGACTGAAATTAGAGTGTATCAATTAAATATACTACTCAGTAATTAAATGGATCTGATAATTAAATTACTGTGTTTATTGTGTTAGGGAAATACTTTGCAAAAGCCAGGATAATACTTCTGCCTTGAAAGTGTAGCAATGCACAGCATGCACCTTTTTGTGTGTGTTCTGGAAATCACATCTATTGTTACTTGCAGTTTTGCATGTCTCCATACTTGTTCATCTTGGCTCTTTTGTGTATTCCATTATGAGTTAAATTAACTAGCACACATTTTTTAATAAAACCTAAATCTCCCCTTGGCTAACTCTCAAATCTCCCTCCCTCTACTTGTGCTGAATCTCATCTCTGCAACCAGTGGCCTCAGTACTGAGAAAAGAAGGACTCTTGGATAACCAAATTTAACTCTACCACCAGTCTTTTTTTTAAGATTTTATTTATTTTATTTTTAGAGAGAGGGGAAGGGAGGGAGAAACAGATGAAGAGAAACATCAGTGTGCAGTTGCCTCTCACACACCCCCTACTGGGGACCTGGCCCACAACCCAGGCATGTGCCCTGACTGGGAATTGAACCAGCGACCCCTTGGTTCGCAGGCCAGCACTCAATCCACTGAGCCACACTAGCCAGGGCATCTACCACCAGTCTTTGATTGATTAGCATATTATAATCCTTGGTCATGAAATTTACCTATCATCCATTCATTTGCTTATTCATTCACCAAATATTTACCAAGCACCTATTATGTATGAGTCACTGTAGAATCTGGGGACAAAACCAATAATCAAAAGCAATTAAGTTTACATATTATTTAGAAGAAATTAATACAAACAGGCAAACAAAGTAGAGTTATAGCATGAAGTGATCAGCACTATGAAGGAAATACACAAATGAAAGAGTTAGGTGGCTGAAAAGTGGCATCTCTGATGAAGTGAGATTTGGTTAACAAAAAAAGAATGTTATATAGCTTTCTAGTGAGAGTGCAGAAGTAAGAGGGGTGAACACGATTAATAATTCTGAAGAGAAAAAGTGTCTTAGTATACAAAAGGTAAAACAATAAAGTCCATCGACCTAAAATAGAGTAAACGATGAAGAGGGAAGCAGGATATAAGTGAAATGACAAACAGGGAATAAGTGAAATGACAAATCATTAAGACCTTGCTGATAGTTAAAATGGGCGTTGGAATAAAACTTTGAAAATAAACTGAAAGTTTTAATTATAGACAGGAAAAATATCTATCATTAGAGGTATGTTCTAATGTATCTTCTAATATCTTCTGCAGGTGTTTCTATTTATTAAACTAAAAAGTTTTATGACTGACACAGAAATGAATGTTTGGGAATGCTTAATGGTTAAGTATCCAGACACACATAACAGTATTACTATAGACAGAGGAAGCCAGAAAAACAGTATTCTTAAAAAGAATATATAAAACTAGAATGCACATACCTAAAGAGCCTTGGGGTAAAGAAAATTCAGTATTGAATCAGCCATTAAGAGCTAGAGAATCGGATCAATTGGGGCAGGAATTGTTACTCATTTAAGTAATTCTGGAATAGAACAACTGTAGAAAATGGGCCACAGAAAGGCAGTTTTATTGATTTACCTTTATGCTTGGCAAACTCAGAAAATGACTATGGTAAACAAAATGCAGTTTTATGATATCTTTCCATCTTTATGATAGAAATTCACTCCAGTTAAATATCCCAGAATTAGAGAATTTTATTAGACCCTGGAGACCATCTGATCTACTGATTCTTAGCCTTACCAGTAGTACATTAGATTCATCTGAAAAGATTTTTTAAAAATAGTGAGGCCTGTCCCCAATTCTATATCTATGAAAACTCTGGGATGTAGGGTCCTGACATTTGTACATTTGATTAACTTCCTTGTTGATGCTACTGTGCAGGCAGATTTTAGAGCCAGTGATCCATTTCCTGCCTGTTTTTCCAGCTCCTTATTCCTAGGATTCCCATAGAAGTGATCATCAATCTATTATTTTTAGTTCTTTCTTATATTAGAAAATGACTGGGTACAAGTGGAAAACTTAGGGTTGGGCATGGAAGAGTAGAAATATCTTATCTTGGGGTGCAGAAGTTAAGAATGGTGTGAGGGCTTTTTAAAGTATCATGCTGGTCAAGATGAATTATATTTCTCAAATTACTGTCACTGTGTGTTACAAGTTTGTTGTTAAGAGGCTCATTCACCTTTATAGCAGGATGTTTCTTTACCCATGCTTAGATTCTCAGTTTAGAAACATAAACATCTGAGAGGGGTTCAGTTTATCCTAATAAGACTCTGGCCTGTGCTTGGACTTTCCAACATATTTTTCATCTTCACACTATATGTGCATCTTCTCTTCCCAATTGTTTACCCAATGGATTTCAAGTTCCAGTATTAGATGGAAAAATACAGTGACCTCTTAACTAGCTCCTATAATTGGTTAAGAGCAAATTCCAGTATCATGTAAGTGCCATTGTATATTCTAGTAGTTTACCTCTCTTATTGAACTCTGACTCACAGAGAAAGGATCAGCATGTATTGCAAAAAAGGCATGGAGGCCCAACCCCTGGCACAGTCCATTCTATTATAAGGAGAAAAATGTTCAAGCTTTTGTGGAAGGGTAGAAAACTATGTCACCTCCAAGGAATAATTAAATTGCTATTTTTGCTGGGTAAAGGGTAGGAGAAAGAATACTCTTGAACCCTAAAAAATAAAATAGAAGTCTTTTACTGATGTAGCAACAAGAAACTCTCAGACAAGGTCTACTAGACAGCAGATGTGAGACAGCATTTCCCTGCCATGGGGAAGAGTGGCAGAAAGACTTCCAAGTACCCACCTTCAAGACCCAGATACACAGTGCTTATCTAAGACTGACCCTGAATAACAACAACAGGGAATTCTCCCACCTCTTAACAACCAACCTAGAGAGCAATAGGTAGAATCTACTACTCCTGAAGAGTAAGAGCATGGAGAGAGACTCTTATATGTCACAGATATTCACAGTTGTCTAAAATCTGAAGGTGGACCACAAATATAGTGGAAAAACCCTTCAGCATTCAAATCCCAGTACAAAAAAAATTGGGGAAATTTGAATCTACATTGCACTAAAGGTAACCATAGAAACCACATACCCAAGTTTACCTCAAATCCTGACAAAATTGACTCAACACTGCTACCAACTGCATGATAGAATAGTATTTGCAGGTGTTAATACAGTGTGCCCAAGTTTCTAGTATTTTACACATGATGTCAAGAATTTGACCAAAAATTACAAGATTCACAATACAGCAAGAGAAGCAACCCTATTATATACTAATGAAGAGATCAATTCACTAAAAATTGTATAATAAACCTAAATGACTATGCATCTAAAAATAGTACTCCAGAACATGTAAAGCAAAAATTGTCAGAAGTGACAAAATAAATATACAGATCCTCAATTACAATTGGATACTTCAACATTAATCTCTTAGTAGTTAATTAGTAATCAAATAAAGAAATCGCTGAAGATACAGAGAATTAACATAATCAATTAACTTGATTTAATTGACATTTATAAACTAGGTGACCCACAACATTAGAAAGCATGTTTTTTTCAAAGTATACTTGAAATATTTATTTAGATGAATCACATTTTGGTCCATAAAATAAATCTCAGCCAACTCTAAGTAACTAAAATAATGTAAAGTAGTTTTTTTCTGAGCAAGATGAGACTAAATTAGAAACTAACAATAGAAAAATATATGAAAAAGTCCACAAAGATTTGAAAACAAAAAAATGTACTTTTATATAGCCTGTGGGTCATAGAGGAAGTCAAAAGGGACAATAGAGAATATTTTCCACTTAATGAAATTAAAAATTAACCATGACAAAAAGTTTAAAACATATTCAAAACAATGCCAAGAAAAAAGTTAGTATTAAATATTCTATTGAAAAACAAGGAAAATCTCATTTAATTATGTACTTTTCCACCTTAAGAAAGCAGAAAAAAAGCACAAACTAAATGCAACCTAAGTATATTGAAAAATACAATTAGGATAAGAACAAAAGCCAATGAAATAGAAACAAAGATAGAAAATTAATAAAATGAAAAACTCATTCTCTAACAGGAACAATTATATTCACACATCTCTAACAAAACTGATAAAAATACAGAAGGTAAAATAAACATGATCAGGAATGAAAGTGAGATGTCACTACTGACATTAAAATTATGCTAACATAGTAATGTGGTAACTTATGTTCCAAGACATTGAACAGTTTTGATAAAATGGGGAAATATCTTGGTAGGCACAAGCTACTAAAGCCTATTCACAAAAAGGCAGATAATGTTGAGTTTTTTATCAATTAAATCTGCAGTTAAAAGTCATTCCAAAAAGACTCTAGATCTGATTGCTTCTAGTACTGATATGATGTTTATCAAATGGTTATGGAGGAATTAATACCCAATTCTACACAAACATTCTGAAAATAGAGAAGAAAATATTTTATTCACATGGGGCTCGCAAACAAGAAAAACATAACTAGATAAAGAAAATTATAGACAAATATCCCTCATGTTCATGTTCGATATTCAGTCAAGGCATTAAAAATAAGTATATACCTCTCTGACCTCAAAGACTATACAGACTTCAGGAATGGTAACTGTGAGAGTTCTAAAAGTCTTTTTTGGAAAATAATTTATTAGAATGATTATATGTGTACATATGGGTAGACCAAGGCCACCATACTGTGCAACTGAGGAGCACCAACCACAATTGTCTGTGATTGATGCCAATGGAATTCAGTAGTCACAAATGCTGATCCAGGGAAAGTCATGAGAGAAGGAAGAATTTGACCACAGATATCAGGTTGATCCGTATGGCCAGGGATGATAAAGAATATATGCAATTATATAATAGGAAAACATTTTCTGACATAAAGGTTGTTTCTATATTTTATACATAATATGAATTAATTTAAAGCTTAAAGTCAAGGGAAAATCATTCTTAGTCTGCAAGGGAAAAGAATAATTGTATTTATGACCTTGGATGAATATGATGTGTAAATGTGGCTCACCCTTAGTAAATAAATATACTATTCTGGTGAGTGAAGTTGACAATGGGGAAGGCTGTGAGACACAGAGCATATGGAAAGTCTCTGTACCTTTTTCTTAATTTTGTTGTAAACCTAGATTTGTTTTAAAAAATATAAAGCCTTAAAAAATACCCAACTTCATGAGGGGGTGGGGAGTTCACCATGTCTGTGTTTGTGTGTGTATACCCTCATATATTTGGAAAAAATTTCAACAGAAATGAAAGCCTGAGTAAAGATGTAAAAGAAAGAAAGAAGATTGGAAGCTTCCTCATTATGTGACAGGGTGAGATTAGGAGACCAGACAAGATGAGCACAGTATGGGAGGAATATTTTTGTTTTGGGAAACAGGGAAGTTAAATTTGGAAAAAGAAGCAACTTTTCTGAGGTAGGAAGAAGTTCAGGATAGCTGTTGTCACAGGGTATCTTGAGTGTGATATAAAGTTATGGAGAATTGGGGAGAAATAACAGAATTAAAGTTTACAAATGACCTAATTATTTTGGGAAAGTAGGGTGCAGAGTAGTCTGCTGAGTGTGAAGAATTGCTCTGAAGCAGCTTTTTCAGTGAAAGGATTTGTTATTTGCAGTGAAAGTCAATTTGTAGTTAGCATGGACTTAATGTCCAAACAGCTTTGGTATCTCTATTGTGAGTCCCCTTGAAATTACTCTGATGGTATCACACAAAAGTAACTTCTCAAGAAAAAGATAGCCCTTCTAATAAAAACCTACTCTCCTGAGTAATCAGCCCCATCTGTCAACTAGTTGTAGCTTTAAATTCAGCAACTATTTTTGTAGAAATCTTCTAAGTTCTTTATCTTTCTTTGTTTCTTTTTACTTTGGTGTTTCAAAATTACAGAAAAGTTGCACGAATAAAACAAGGATCTCTTATATCTGCCACAATTGACCAATTGTTTATATGTGTCATTTGTATTACTCACTATGTGTATGTATGTATGTGTAAGAATCTTTTTTTTAATACATTTTATTGATTATGCTATTACAGTTGTCCCATTTCCCCCTTCTCTCCCCTCCACCCTGTACCCCCTCTCCCACCCACGTTTCCCCCCTTTAGTTCATGTCCATGTGTCATACTTATGAGTTCTTTAGCTTCTACATTTCCCATACTATTCTTGCCCTCCCCCTATCTCTTTTCAACCTACATTCTATGCTACTTATTCCCTATACCTTTTCCCCCTCTCTCCTCCTCCCACCCCACTGCTGCTAACCCTCCATGTGCCCTCCATTTCTGTGGTTCTGTTCCTGTTCTAATTGTTTACTTAGTTTCTTTTGGTTTTGCTTTAGGTGTGGTTGTTAATAATTGTGAGTTTGCTGTCCTTTTACTATCCATGTCTTTCCTTTATCTTCTTTTCTTAGATAAGTCCCTTTAGCATTTCATAAAATAAGGGCTTGGTGATGATGAACTCCTTTAACTTGACCTTATCTGAAAAGCACTTTATCTGCCCTTCCATTCTAAATGAGAACTTTGCTGGATAGAGCAATCTGGGATGTAGGTCCTTGTCTTTCATGACTTGGAATATTTCTTTACAGCCCCTTCTTGCCTGTAAGGTCTCTTTGGAGAAATCAGCTGACAGTCTGATGGGAACTCCTTTGTAGGTTACTATCCCCTTATCTCTTGCTGCTTCTAGGATTCTCTCCTTCGTTTTTACCTTGGCTAATATAATTATGATGTGCCTTGGTGTGTTTCTTCTTGGGTCCAACTTCTTTGGGGCACTCTGAGCTTCTTGGATTTCTTGGAAGACTGTTCCCTTTGCCAGATTGGGGAAGTTCTCCTTTATTATTTGTTCAAATACATGCTCAATTTGTTGCTTTCCCCCTTCCCATTCTAGTACCCCTATAATTCGGATGTTGAAACGTTTAAAGTTGTCCTGGATGCTCTTAAGCTTTTCCTCAATTTTTTGAATTCTTATTTCATCATGCTTTCCTGCTTGGTTGATTCTATCTTCCTTCTGGTCTACTGTATTGTTTTGAGACTCAGATTCCTTCCTTTCACTATTGGCTCTCCTCCGCGTATCTTCCTGCAATTCTTTTATGGTAACCTGCATTCTTTCATGTAAATTGCACCCAAAATCAACCAATTCCATGAGCTTTCTGATCAGCAGTGTTTTGAACTGTGCATCTGAAAGATTGGCTATTTCTTAGTCGCTCAGAAGGATGAGTCCTGGGGGACTGATCTGCTCTGTTGGATACATGTCTTTCCCTGTCTTTCCTTTTGTTTTTCCCCGGTCTGGTCGCTCCTGTTACGGTGGGGGGCAGAGCCTTAGGTGTTCACCGGGGCTGGGCACCCCAGTTGCTAGATTGTGACGTTATATGTGGGGGCGGGGGTGGGAGCGGGGACGGGAGGGAACAATGGTGGTAGTTCCATTCTCCTGGGCTCAGACCCTTCTCAGGGATCTGGGGCTTCGAGCTCTGCTCTGGTCCACAATCGCTGCCTCATTGGGTCTGCCAGCCGCAGCTTTCGTACTCAGGGATCACCGCTGCGTTCTTGCGCCCCAGATGGCTGTCCCGCCGATTTCATGCCAAATTTTCCCTGACCTCCGCGCCCCGCGCCCCACGCCAGCCCCGTGCCCGCCCGGCTCGTCTTCTCCTATCAGTCTGGATGTACCTGTAAGAATCTTTTTAGATACCATAATCTTTATTACCCTTACATACCTTTGTAACTGTTTCCTAAGATTAAAAAAAAAAACACCTTTATAAAACCAGAGAACAGATATAAAATTTAGGAAATTTAACATGGAAATATCATTATTTATACAATATGTATATACATATATACACATATAGATTATCACTTAACCACAATTATATTTATAACTCATTTTTATTCTAGGTTTAATATCCAACTTATGATCTATTTTAGGATTTAATTGTGTGCTTCTTTAGCTCTTTTTCATATGAAATAATTCCTCAGTTTATTTTCATTCTTTGATCTATTTTTTTGCAGAGCTTTGTTTTAAAGAATGCACATATTTCTGAATTTGGGGCTGTCTGAATTTTCTGCATAATTAGATTCATACTATGGCAGTGGCAGCACTAATGAAATGGGCTGGCCCAGTGCCAGCTCATCCTGCTATTGGCCGTGTTAGTTTTATTACATAGTTATGGTGATGTCTCCATACAAGCAATTTGTAAGAAGGTGCTCTGATATAATGCAAATATCTGATTCTCATCAAATTTCTAACCCCTGCTTTTAACATTAACTGACAATTTTCTAACATTTTTAAAAAAATATTTATTGTATGTTTTTCCATTACCATTTAGTCCCTTATACCCCTTCCCCCCACCCTACAGTCATGACACTGATGTCTGCGTCCATGAGTCCTTTTTCCTTTTGGCTGAACCCCTCCATCCCCTAATTTACAAAACTCACCTGGCAGTCATCTTGCTCTCCATCTATCAATCTGTCTCTATGTTGCTTGTTAGTTCAGTTTGCTCATTAGATTCCACATATGAGTTAAATCATACAGTACTTGTCTTTCTCTGATTGGCTTATTTCACTTAACATAATGTTCTCCAGGTCCATCCAAACTGTCACAAACAGTAAAATTTTCTTCTTTTTTATGGTCGAGTAGTATTCCATTGTGTAAATGTCCCATAGTTGTTTTATCCACTGTTCTTCTGATGGATACTTGGGCTGCTTCTGTATCTTGGTGACTGTAAACAATGCTGCAATGAACACACAGGTGCTTATGTTCTTTCAAATTAGTGTTTTGGGTTCCTTCGGATATATTCCCAAAAGTGGGATTGCTGGATCATAAGGCAGTTCCATTTTTAATTTTTTGAGGTATCTCCATACTGCTTTCCACAGTGGCATTCCCACTAACAGTGAAAAAGGGTTTCTTTTTCTACACATCTTTACCAGATGTTGTTTGTTGATTTATTGATGATAGCCATTCTGACAGGTGTGAAATATCTCATTGTGGTTTTAATTTGCATTTCTCTGATGGTTGGTGACTTTGACCATCTTTTCATATGTTTATTGGCCATCTCCATGTCCTCTTTAGGGAAGTGTCTATTCAGGTCCTTTGCCCAACTTTTGATTGAGTTATTTGTGTTTTTGGTGTTGAGTTTTGTAAGTTCTTTATAAATTTTGAGTAATAAACTCTTGTCAGATATATTTATGAATATGTTCTCCCATTCTGTGGGTTGTCTTTTTAATTTTGTGATGGTTTCCTTTGTTTTGCAAAAATGTTATATTTTGATGCAGTCTCATTTGTTTACTTTTTTGTTTGTTTCCCTTCCCTGGGGAGATACATCTCAAAAAATATTGCTACAAGCAATATCCAAGATTTTCCTGCCTATGTTTTCTTCTGTGACTTTCCTCTATAATTTTTTTTTGCATTTCAGCTTTCAACTTTCAACTTTCTTGAAATAATAAAGCACAACATGCCAAAAATGTTGCTTATTTTCTTTCATCTTCAATATGAAAATGGCTGCACAAAAATTCACCAATTTTCATAAGCTTTTTAAAAATGCATGCTAATATGACCGCTATCACAATACAATCTAACAAAATTGTTTCAAATGAAGTTAAAAACAACTAAGCACTTCTAGAGCCATCACATGGAAAAAAATCAAACAAACTTTTTGGTCAATGCAATATTTTTGTTGTTGTTTATCCTGCATTGGTCATGCAGAAGTGAGTTATTTAATTTTCAAATATTGGGGCATTTTAGATATTTTCTTTTGTGGATAATATAATTTACTCTAGGCAGAAAATATACATTGGGAAACATTCCATATATTCTTGGAAAGAATGTGTCTTCTCTTGGACCTAGTGTTTTACAAGTGTCGATTAGTTCAAGGCATTCATCTCAGAGTGTTGTTCAAATCCTCTGTATGCCTACTGATTTTTGTCTAGTTCTTTTATAAGTTTCCAACAGAAGAATATTAAATTTCCCAACTCTAATTTTGCATTTGCTTATTTTGTTCTTTCTCTTTCAGTTCTGGTTTGCAGAAGGATTTTAATATCTTAAATTTGAAGAACATCAATATTTAAAGGCATCTAGCTTTACACACTAAAACAATGGCAACCAAGCAAGACTAACATAGCACATTTATTCAATCTGCTGCCAGCAATTCTTTCCCTAACCAAGAATGGTATTATTATTTTTTACATAATGGATTTTTGCTCCCGACATGAGATCAAAAATACTTTACACTAATGTTTTCCAGAAGGCAGACAAAGCAGTCTGAAATAAACACCTCCACAGACTTGACTGTGAAACTCAGGCTTATTTCAGGTTTTTGAGAAACAATATATGATATTTAGGATTTAAAATGAGACTGATCAGTATACATGTTATACAAAAAAAATACTGCAGTTTGGATTTCTATATAGTCCCCACCATAGAAATCAACTGTTTATGTTGTGTGGCAGGAGAAAAAGGAGATTGAAGAAATCACTGTCAAGATTTATATAATTCAAATGTTTTTACCTCAAAATTGTCACCTTATGTTCTTTGTACTCAAGGTAGTCATTGTTAATAAAAAACATTGTTATATGGAAGTTGTCTGATAATCAGAATTTTTAAAATTAACATTCATATTTATATTAACTTATATTTTACATAATAAAATAAAAACTGTGTGTTTTAAAACAACAGAAATCTATTCTCTCACAGTTTGGAGCTTATATATCAGAAATGTATGAGCTTAGCAAGGCCATGATCCAAATGAGACTCTGGGTAGAATCCTTCTTTGCCTCTTTCCAACTTTTAATGGTGGCCTTCAATCTTTGTTATTTCTTAGTTTGCAGATACAAAACTGCTCTCTTTTTCATCTTCAAATGCTGTTTTACCTAAATGTCTGTGTCTGTTTTCTCTTCTTATAAAGATACTAGCATATTGGATTAGGGCCCACTCTTGGAGAGTACAACCTCATTTCTAAATAAGGTAACATTCATAGGTATTAGGTGTTAGAAAAATATTTGGTGCTGAAATATGAATGAGCATTCAAGCCATGAAAAGACATGGAGGAAACTTAAATGCACATTACTAAAGAAGCCAATCTGAAAAGACTACATACTATATGAGTCCAATTATATGACATCCTGAAGAGGCAAAAAATGAAGACAGTAAAAAGATTGATGTTTCCAAAAGGGATGGGACGGGCAAACAGGAAAGTTGAATAGGTGGAACACAGGAATTTAGGGCAGTGCAATGCTCTGTATGGTACTATAATGATGGATACATAGTATTACATGTCCAAATCCATGGAAAGTGCAACACCAAGAATAAACTCTAAGATAAACTAGTCACTTTGGGTGATTATGATGTGTCAGTGTTGATTCATCAATTGTAACAAATGTATGACTCTGGCCACAGAAGTGAATAATTGAAGTGAAACATGTGTGGGGCAGGAGGTATCAAGAAATATCTGTATCTCCCTTTCAGTCTTGCTGTGAATCTCAAACTACTTTAAAAATATAAAGTCTTAGATTTATTTCATAAGACAATTCAAACTGTTTTCAGGGTATTTTAATATGCACATGGTTAGTCATACACTATCCAACAAGACATTCTTGGCTCAGATAAGGATGTTCAGTTTCTGATTTCTTTTTCCTTTTTGGATATTATAATAGCCATTCCCTTAAGTCTTTGTTGAAAGGTACACTTCTGCAAGCTGCTTCCTGAGCTGGCTGACTCACTAATTTCCCTTTACTTAAGAAGTATGCCTCTTTTTCCTTTTTCTCAGGATTTTGAATGTAAGGGTTTTGCTCTGCAAAAAATTTTCTCTGAGGCATGATGCAACGGGAAATATATCTAAGGCTATGTGTACCACGATCTTGCTATTAGAGTTATTTTTCTCTACTTCCAAATAAACAGTGTTAGTAAAATAAAAAATAATGTTCTCCTGAAGACATAGTGAATAACCTTCCTTTATGAAAGATGATAATCAACTGTCTTTCAATGTTTTATCCCCTTTGCAATTGTTGCTTTGGCCTATTTTCCACACTTCATTTTCTTGACAATAGTCAGCTGTTGGAGACCCCTGATCAAACTCTGTACAAGTATCTCATCAAAGTACTGAAATTCACACAGTGGTCCTGGGAATTTATGATGATCTTCATTTTTAAAGTTACAGTTTAATATTTCTCTCTACTTAGCATGAAAAAGTAAATATTTAAATGCCGCTCAGACTTTCTACTTTACGGGGTGCAGGTATGCAAAGATCATCAGTAAACACATTCATTATGTCTGGCATATCTGAATTATTAAGCAAGTTATTGGTGTTATTTTAGTGGAGCACAAACAGAAACAAAACATCAAGGTAAATTTATTAGTGCTATAGAGTGCTCATTACTATGCAAGATATGATCAGGAATCTTCAGACTGGGGAAATGTTCTCGCTCATTATTAGAACAGACTATGTGGTGAGACTTCTTTGCACGCTAAGCATACATGATTATTCCAATATTATTTTAATAGAATTATCAGTAAATTGTACAGCTAGAACTTAAAATTGGAGAGAGCTGGAAGACTCTGACTTCACCTAATTCAACACATGAGTTTGTGTTTGAGTTTTAGCTTTTTGTAATGAAGCTGATACCTATGATGAGTAAATGTCACAGAGCAAATTCGTGCAGCGATGAGAGTGAAAATCAGTTACTTTGATGTTCTGTTCAGGTGCTAAACCATCCTATCTTTGTTTCGTAAAATGCTACATGTAATACTGCCTGCTTATTTTTTCTCAATGGGTTTAAATGCCTTTCTGGTAACATTTTGTCAAACAGAATTATTTCAATAAATTTGGTTGTTCTGTTCACTTTGAAATGTACTCCTACATTACTGCCTAATTATTTTTGGAATGTGAGGTTTTATTATATAGCAGCTAATCTCCAAAGAATGTGCCTTTGATGGCAGCACAATAAATTCCATCATGCTGGAAATTATGTATTTTGTGGTTTGAATTATTCAGATGAAAACTCTTCATCACAGCCATGCTCAGAATTAAAAACATTACTCCTAATGAGATACAAAATGAAAACATTAAGAATATTAAAATTGCTGAATGCATGTTGTAGAACTACTTTTTGTGCCAATAGACTGTTTTCTGTACTTACCTTATTTTGTGGATTCAAACATAGAGGAAAGGTTCATATAAATCAATTATCAGAAGAATGAGATAGAGCCTAAGAATTTGTTTAAATGACCTGCTTTCAGCAAGACTGGTATTACTTAGTATGTAGTAAGATACACAGTCATGACAGATGCTTCTATTTGGTTAGTAAGGACATAATTATGCTGTTTGACCAAATCCAGATGGTGGTGGCATTCTAAAGTCATCAAATGTACAAAGCATTTTGCACAAAGAGCTGACAGAAGTGTCCAAATGTCCTTTTCCCAAAATCTATCAGGTACCTTGACATTTATAAATATTTTTATGAGCAAATAAATTAAAAGTTAAGAATAAATGCCTCTAGATAACTTGGAAAAATAAATTAAACCAGAGTTTATATATCTTAGATAACTATTTAAGAGCTGATGAATCACACACACACACACACACACACACACACAATTCTTAAAAAGGGGTTCAGTACACTGAAAGGGAGATATTCATTTTTCCACAGGTGACACTATCCCACGGGGCTGGTAGGACAAGGTAATTGAGAGTAGTATCCACGTAGGGATTTAGAGTAAGGATTGGCAAACTTTTTCTGCTAAAATTTGGATAGCAAATATTTTGGTCTCTTTGGAAATACTCAACTTTACCACTATTATGTGGAAACAGCCATAGATAATACATGAACAGATTTATTGACTATGTTTCAATAAAATTTTATTTACAAAAACATACAGTGGGCCAGATTTGACTCATGATCTGTAGTTTGCTGACCCACCCATGATACAGAGAATAGCAGAAAGACAGAGGACTTGAAGTTAGAAAATGTGGCTTCAAGCTGAATATCTTTAGTCGTTTTTTGACCTTGGTCAAGCATGTTATCTTTCAGAAGCTCCTTTCTTAGCTCATTAGGAGACAGGATTGCTAAAAAGATAAAAGAAAAAAGATACTCTCATAAACAAAGAACATAGAACACACAAGTTTTAAATATTTGTCCCATATTTCCCCTCACTGAAATAATAGCAAATGCAAAGTGTAAACTCACAAGGACAAAAACGGTAAGAGAGAAGTTGCCAGAGACAAGACACATCAGCAAAATTTGGAAAATATGAAGCTGAGAAATGAATAGCAACTGTTTTATTAGAGTTTTAAAAAGCTGAATATTAAGTATCTGCAGAAGAAAAACTAACAAGAGAACTGACCATGGTCCCAAACTTCAGAAAGATTGGGAGTAAGTGTGGTACATCCAAAGGTGAGGATATAGGGTGATCCTAACCACAAGAAAATTGGTACATGGGGCATTTGAACTGCCAGATCCCAAACACCAAGCAGCAGCTTTTCTTTTCTGCCCCTCTTCTGTGGCAAACAGATGGGAGATTTAGTTTCTGTATGTGTTGCTACAATAGGCTTTGAGTTCAGAGTATTTGATTTTAATACAAAACAATTTAAATTAAATCTGTGCTACCAATCATGATTGCCCCTCTGTTCTCCTCCCAAAATTCACCAGAATGCTTTTTTTCTTTTTATGGTTTTTTAACTTTTTTTTTATTGTTGTTCAAGTACAGTTGTCTCCATTTTCTCCCCATCACTCCCCCACCACCCCAGCCATCCACACTGGATGCTTTTAACATTCTGGCTTTTAAATCTGGTAGAAATGGACTGATCTAAGAGAAAAAAAAGGTAAAACACAAAAACCTACAATGATTGATATAAGGCCAGGCATGCACCTACCTTATCTTCATTCCAACAAATCCAAAACACACACGAAGCTGCCACTCGCTTTAAATTCACTTTAAAAATTCAAAGTCAAAATTACTAGATATTGGAAAAAGAACTCTAACATGAATGAAAGAGACCAAAACAAATGAAGATATTAGGGAATTTAAAGAAGTGATAGGGGACTCAAGATGGGGAAAATTTTAGCTTAAGGTAAAAAGTTATAAGTCTAGCAAATAATGTGTATGTTAAAGCTTTTGTTTTAGAAAGTACAGATAAGGCCCATCCTGGCTCCTGGGAAAACAGCTGATCTCCTGGGGCATTGCTAGAGATTACCACCTGGGGACAAGTTGGAGGCATCCGGGCCTTTGTGTTCCACAGAGAGCAGACCACCACCCTTCCCTGGGAACAGCTAACTGCCCAGAACAGGAATGGTACAGCTTGGCTCACCTAATCCTCCCTGAATTTCAAAGCCCTCACAGCACCTTGTTTATCCACCTACCCCTACTTATAAAAGGTCTGGCCTGGAAAGAAAAGACAAGATGGTCTCTTAGGCTATGAACCTGACATCTTCTCAGATTCCCGGCCATCTGAATACAATGCCCATAAAAGATTCAATTGCTGTCATTGTTGATTGGGTTTGGTAGTGACAGGCAGCCCAAATGCAGGTGTCTTTTCTGGTTATAGAAGCAGAAGCCATGAAAGAGTAGGGGAGAAAGCTTCAAAATGTATAATTATATTATCAGAGAGATAAATAAAGAAATTAAAGTTATTTGAATTGTCATCCACTTAGTCATTCAATAAAAATGTGTTCCATATCCACTATATGGCAAGCACCTTGCTAGCCACTGGCAGAGAAAAAGTCAATCTAACTATATATATATATGTATATGTATTATATTTTAATGTTAATATAAAATGAAATAAGAGAAATAATATATTATTAACATACAGCTGTATTTATGTATTAATATAATAATATATATTAATATATCTACACCATACTATATAATCTTATATTGATATATTTATATTGTATAGGTACATATACACAATGTTTATAAATTGCATAGAAGACTGGTATTTTGTTTTATATGAGGATAAGCAAAGTTGGCATTAGTTAAAATACAGATGTATATAAATGACACATATTATAAACCAACTAACAAGTGAAATATTATAAAAACTGACATACAAATACATGAATACTACAATTAAATATTTACATTTGGAGAAGTGAGTTTGAAGTAATCCCTTGGCAGGGATTCTTCTGTGCCCTGCCTCATATTTCTATCAGTTTTCTTTTCTACATACTTATTTGTTATATTTTAGGAAAAATAAATGTACAGCAGGTGCTGGGAAGAAACTAGATGATACTATAAAATTAAATAATGGTTGAAAGAGACTGTATGAAGCATTTGTTCTGTCCTGCTTTCACAGAGACCTCCTCTGCTCTTACTCAACTCTTCTTCCACACTCAGCAGAGCTTAAGAAAGCCCTGCAGGGAGACCTTGTCTTCTCTGCCTTGGGATATACAGGGCCTCTCTCTGACAATATGATCCCACCATCTCCCAACTGTGACCCTCCCCTGGCACCCAATGACCTAAGAAAGTTCTACCTTGGGGGTGTATACAATCACAGACTGCAAACAAGGTTATGCAAACCTAAATGAAGTCTTTTGTAAAACTTCTAAAATATAGTTCAAGTAGATCACTAAGGAAGAAAGAAAGAGAAAGAGAGAGAGAAAGAGAGGGAGGGAGAGAGAGAGGGAGAAATATCAGAGAACACTGAGGAACCAGACATGTGGATAAAGAAACCATATTAGAAGAGGATCTCCCACACCCCAGCTAATGCCTGCTGTGTATATCAGGGGTAATCACCCAGTTAAAATCTTTCTTGATTCTTGATCCACAAGATCATAAGAAAAATAAGATGGTTGATTTAAACTACTAAGCAGTAGCATAATCTGTTAGTGGTAATAAAAAAACCTAACTTTGCTTTTTATCAAACATGCTCTCACCAAAGGCATAATCACTTAACTCCAAATGAAATACCTTTCTGTGCCCCATTCAGTACATTTTTGTGCAGTATTTTTCATTGTTTACTATCTTTTCTGTAAATATTATCCTGGAGTAGTTTGAACCTCTATTGGTTCAAACCTCTATTGGTTCTTCTCTCTTGTTGGGTGCCCCACTTCTGCTAATCTCTTTGATGTTAGTTTTCCTTCAGAATTCTCCATTGATGGTCCACCAACCAGTCTTTTCTCCCTACAACCAGGTCAAACACCACATGAGATCAATGTACTGAATGATGCAATCATAAAATACATTTCTACATTCAAAACTGGAAAGTTGCCTATCAATATCTATCTAAAACTATCCCTGAATATTAAAATTTGTCTTGTACCAATTTTTTTGCTGTCATCCTTGTTTTTAATAAAATAAATTCAAATAACAAGTATAACTATTTCTTCCAATTCAACTCAACCAAAATATTTTTATTTTAAATGGAAAATATAATTCATAAATATTTGCTCTCCTGATTTGGCCATGGTAAATAAATAAATAAATAAATAAGTAAATTTGAGCACTAACCTCTGTGTTTCCTAATAATGTTTGCTTTCAGATTTTAAAGGAATAGTTTATATCTATATATTGTTGTCAGATTTTTATATCTCTAATTTTATATCTGACCATTTTATTCTAGACTATATTAAAAATACATTTAATCTTTGCCTTTTGCAGAAATATAGATGCTTTCTCTTCTGTGTCCCTGTATATTCTCTCTCTCAACTATTAGCACAGTTTTTATTACAGGTGATTGAAAGTACAAGTTCTGGCACTGACTGGTGTGGCTCAGTTGGCCAGGCATTGTTCCATGAAGCTAAAGCTAGCCAGCTCTATTGCTGGTTGGATTCTCAGTGTCTGCAAGAGGAAACTGATCAATGTTTTTCCCCATATCTTCCTCCTTTCCCCTCTCTCTAAAATAAACAAACAAATAAAATCTTTAAAAAACTTAAAAAAAATAAAAACAAGTATCTCTGGAGTCACAGCTGCCTGGAACAATCTTTTCTCTACCTCCTTGTGAACTTAATGACCTTGGAAAAGTTATTTAATAAATCATGAGCTCAGAGATTACAGAAAATTAGTTTTATTTACCTGATACAAAATTGAAATTTCATAAATATTTGTGAAATGAAGGAAAATGATAGCCATGTGAAGTCCTGCTCCAATGATACCACCTTCATAAAACATTGCCTCATTTTTCTGGAAATGACTTTAATAATTATTTACTAAACCCCTGTGCATCTCTGCTAATTTTTTTATATTATAGTGCTAATATGTTATATTACATATATTTCTTTTATTTACTGAATATAGTAGAAGCTCTTTGAAAACAGGGACTATAATATATTCTTTGTATTCTTCACAGAGCCTAACATAATGTCTTGTTAATATTAGGCGTTGAATGAACATTTATACATACATAAATGAATTTTGACCCATGCAATACTATTATTTATGTTACATAATTACTTCTGATTAACATAAGTTCTTTATCCTGTTTCATCACATTATATTTATATCTTTCATGAAACACTTTGTAAGAATTATTTTATTGTTTTCCTTTTGTTCTTTTATTATTTATATTATTTTTACTCACCAAAGTTTTTTTGAAATAAGAACAAGCTATTTTTTATATATGTGCCTACATTATTTAGTACTTTAATACAAAATAATATCATCTCTCACTAGACCATGACTGATGAATAAAATAAATTTAAATCAAGCAAACAACTTGGATTGATTATATTGCACAAGTGGTAAATTTATATATACTACTAAGTAAATACCAAATGTAATGATACATGCATCCTTTAAGAATTTCTATGATAATGTTAAATATAACATTTTATGTTTTCATCTTAGTTTTGCTTTTAAAAAGCAGAAAAATTTTCAGGTGGTCTTAGACTATTACTTCTGCATCTTTACTCTGCTTAGATGCAGTTGTAGACACCTGTTGCTCATTAAATAGAGTCTGCAATGAAACTTTCTTTCCTATTCCTCAGATGGTGGCTTTTTATTATTGCTCTCCCTACAGCATGAACTGAATGTTTATCTATGGACCACATAAATGATATCTTTCTTGGAAAAAATAATAAGGATTTTAAAACTGTTCATATTTCACATACAAAATCAAAGTTATTTTTAAATATATACTGTGCATATCAATATATTAATTTACTCAGAATGCATCAATTTCTTGAATATGTGTTAAGTGTGTACTGAGCTAGTGTAGGGTGTATGTAGATGCATCAAATATAGATATAAACTCTTCACACTTACAAGACACAGATACGTTATACACTTATTTTTTATCAGAATTTCCAAAGGTAATCTACATAATCTGTCTATCTATCTATATATCTATGAATGAATGATAAGAAACTACCCAAGAATACACAATTAGTAAGAATTCAGACTCTTATCTCATTCTCCAATCAAGAGCCCAGCTTGAATCCCTGGATCTTGAACCTTGGTAAGGATAGGCCCATCATAGATAGTGCTTTCCTTATGGATTGTGAGGTTGCTGATTCATTAAACCACATCGAAAGTTATCTCATGGCCCTAGAATCTTAGACAGACTGGACTATTAGCTGATCTGTCCTTTGCTACTATTTATTCCCTTTTAAGAAAAGCACTTATCAGAATTCCAAGCAAAAGTCTTATCCACATTCTTTCTACAGATGATCTTATGCAATCTCAATGTAGCGGATCTGTCTCATTCACTCCTTACTCACCACTACAGCCATGATGATGACCCTTTATCAGCACTGAGAACTAAGCTGTGGAGTGTTCACATAATTACTGGGCAATGACATGATTCTATATACCAGGAATCTGTGGGTCCAGATGAAGGAGGTTGTAACCATGTTGAAAATAAACATTAAATTCATGATAGGCCCCAGATGCTGGGTTTGGGATCCACACTATGGCTGGTCATGTGGTAGGTTTGCGACCAACCACCTTTAAAGATTTTCCAGGGAAAGTATGTCACTGTCATTCATAGATAAAGAAAAAAGATGTCTTTGTGTAATCTATGCAGAAAGATAAGAAATTCTATAAGTGGCCTTTCTTGCCTTCACCTACGTATATCTTTTTTCCTGACATTCTTGCCCTGTATGCTTTGCCATAATAAATCTTAGCCCTGAGTATAACTGTTATGTCATGCCATGTGAGTTTTTGCAATAAATTACCAAAGCAGCAGGTGGGACTGGCAAGATGGTAATATAGGTTTTCATACATGCATTTTTAATGTTTCATTTTTATTCCATGTGACTTGATACTCTTATTACTTCAAGACATTAAGAAAATCTAAGTATATTTAAGATGTATTTCTTTTTGCTTAATTATTAGGATGCCAGTTTTTATACTGATAAGTATAATTTTTTAATTTTTTAATTTGATTCACTTCTTCCATGAGTGAATCTGTCTTATCCTATAACAGTTGGTTATGCTGAATTAAAACACTTCAAAATATAAGCACTTTACTAAAGTGACTTTTAGTCTATTGATATCTATGTAAAAATGATTCATTAGAATATTATTGTACTAATATTACACTTTGTACCTTTTTCCAAGGTATACATAGTAGAAATAAGATGGGCTTAGAGTCCCTCATGCTAGTGTTGCATTTGTCCTCTGTCTCTTTCTAGTTGTGTCATTTGGACAAATAATGTCTTAAAAAAATCTACCTCAAAAGTTGTTTTGAAAATTAAAATAAACCATGTATAAAATATTACTGAAAGTGCAAATGCATATAGAGTACCACAACTGAATGCCCATAAATATTTATTAATATAAACAGGCCTAAACAATTTATATGTCTTAATGCTACTGTAGATGGATTTTAAAGTTTTATTTTTGAAATGTTTACTGCTAGCATATTAAACAACAATTGGTTTTTACATGTTAGTCTTGGATTCTATGGTTTTGCTGAATCCACTTATTAAGTCTCATATATACTTTTAGATATCTTAGAATTTTTACATAAACAAACCTGTAATTCAGTGTTCAATACAAGTTATGAGAATGAGAATTGGTATTTTAAATATATTTTATTGATTATGCTATTACAGTTGTCCCATTTTTTTCTTCCCTTTATTCCCCTCCATCCTGTACCCTACCTCCCACCATCATCCCCCCACCTTAGTTAATGTCCACGTGTCATACATATACATTTCTTGGTTTTTCCATTTCCCATACTATTCTTAACCTCCTCCTGTCTATTTTGAACCTATCATTTATGCTTCTTACTCCCTGTACCTTTTACACCACTATCCACCCCACCCCCACTGTAACCTTCCATGTGATCTCTATTTCTGTGAATCTGTTCCTGTTCTAGTTGTTTGCTTAGTTCATTTTTTCCTTTTTTTATGATTGATTATTGATAGTTGTGTTTGTTGTCATTTTACTGTTTGTATTTCTGATCTTTTTCTTTTTCTTTGATAAGTCCCTTTAACATTTCATATAGTAAGGGCTTGGTGATGATGAACTCCTTTAACTTGACCTTATCCGGAAAGTGCTTTATCTGTCCTTCCATTCTAAATGATAACTTTGCTGGATAGAGTAATCTTGGATGTAGGTCCTCGCCTTTCATGATGGGGAGCACTTCTTTCCAGTCCCTTCTTGCCTGTAAGATATTTTTTTGGGAAATCAGCTGACAGTCTCATAGGCACTCCTTTGTAAGTAACTGTCTCCTTTTCTCTTGCTGGTCCTAGGGTTCTCTCCTTATCTTTAATCTTGGATAATGTAATTATGATGTGCCTTGGTGTGTTCCTCCTTGGGTCCAACTTCTTTGGGACTCTCTGAGCTTCCTGGCCTTCCTGGAAGTCTATTTCCTTTGCCAGATTGGGGAAGTTCTCCTTCATTATTTTTTCAAATAAGTTTTCAATTTCTTGCTCTTTCTCTTCTTACAGTACCCTTATGATTCATTGTTGGAACATTTAAAGTTGTCCTGAAGGTTCCTAAGCCTCTCATCATTTTCTTGTTTCTTTATTCTGTTCTGGTCGAATGTGTATTTCTTCCTTCTGATCCAAACTGTTGATTTGAGTCCCAGTTTCCTTTCCTTCACTTTTGGTTCCCTGTATATTTTCCTTTATTTCACTTTGTATAGCCTTCACTTTTTCCTCTATTTTGAGACTATACTCAACCATTTCTGTAAGCATCCTGATTACCAGCATTTTGAACTCTGAATCTGATAGGTTGTCTATCTCTTCATCACTTAGCTGTATTTTATCTGTAGTTTTGATCTGTTCTTTCATTTGGGTCATATTTCTTTGTCTCAGAACACCTGTTACATTATAAGGGTCAGAGCCTTAGGCATTGACCAGGGAGAGGCAACCCATGTAGCTGTGTTGTGGTGCTGTATGTGGGAGAGGGTCCAAGAGGGAACAATGCTGCTTGCTCAGCTCTCCACTGACTTTCAGTCACTTCCTCCTCTACCCACAAGCAAATTGGGCTCTTCTGGTGCAGATTCCTGGGTGGGTGGGTTTGGGTATGTTTTAGGGTTGTCTAGACCCTGCATGTCTCTCCAATGAACTCTCCTGTGAGTCTAGAGAGTTTCTCCTGCCACCTGAACCCCCAAAGATTTTTTCAGTTAAAGGTTTTGATACATTATTTCCCTGTGCTGGAGCCCTGGGTTTTGTGGTCTGTCTTGCTCCCCAGTTGTTCTTCTGGGTTTATCCACATGCAAATGTGGGACTGCCCACTCTGTCAGCTGCCACCTCATCTGGTTCACCAGCCACTGCCTTGCCTGACTGGGTCCTCCAGCCGTTGCCTTGCCACAAGTCTTCTTTACCCTGGCTGCCCTTCTCTACTCATCCTACTGGTCTGGATGCATGTTTCTTCTTTAACACCTTGGTTGTAGGACTTCTATACAGTTAGATTTTCTAGTACTTCTGGTTAGTTTTTGTTTCTAAATTTGTTGTTATACTTCTTTCAGTTTTGAAAGGAGGCAAAGTGTATGCCTCTGGCTGGAAGTCTGAGAATTGTTGACTTGCTTCTGATATTATTGGGAAATAGTTCAATATTACATCATTAAATATGATATTATCTGCCATTTTTTTCTTACGATATCTTTATCAAATTGAAGAAATTCCATTTGTTTACAGTCTATGAAAAACTTTTTTAGGAGTAGACATTGAATTTTATCAACTGATCATATGATGTTTCTTCTTTATTCTGTTAGTAGGGTAAATTACATTGATTGGTTTTTCTTAGTGTTGATACAGCTTTTCATTCTTTAGATAAAGCCAACTGGGGATTGCGTATCATCCCTTTTCTATATTGCCACTGTAATTTATATGAAACATTTTCTTCACAATAATACTACTTCACAAGTATATTTATTTTCTGATTATTGTATGTTAATTTCAAAGTCTGAAAGGCTTCCGTGCTCTCTTAGTGGTCTGTTTATTTTCTCACCTTTCCTTCTTAAAACCCACTGACTACCTTTTGACTAGGACCTGAATTGGTTTCTATCAGGCAGTTTAAGAGTTTTGTGTGTGTACACACACACACACACACACAACACTTTGCTTTGAAATTATTTGTGTTGACATCAGAAATCATATCTATTGCAGGCTCAGTAATGTCACCTAGTAGTGTGGACCTTTAAGGGTGTTGTTTTCGTTTTACACTGAGATTACAGCTTCTTTGTATACTCCACATTTTCCATTAAAAATGCAAATATTTGTTGTCAGCTTAGGAATAAACAGAAAATATGAACAGAATGAAAACTAATAAAATCAAATCCATAATCACAAATCTGATAATCAAAAGCTCTGGTCCTGATGGCTTCACAGGATAAATATAAAAAGGTCACATACCTAGATGCAGAAAGGGCATTTGACAAAATTCAGTGTTCATTTATGATAAAATCTCCCAGCAAAGTGGGGATAGAGAGAATATACCTCAACATAATAAATACTATATAGGGCTATATATAACAAACCCACAGGTAACATCATGAACAATGATGGAAAGCTGAAAGCTTTTCAGGTAAAAAAAAGCTGACCAGGTTTAAAAAAAGGTCCATTTTTATCACCTTTTCAATATAATATTAGAAGTCCTAGCCACAGCAATAAGGAAAGAAAAAAATAAAAGGCATTCAAATTGAAAAAAAAAGATGTAAAACTGTCATTATTTGTAGATGATGTGATATTATGTATAGAGAACTGGCTTGTTTTGTGACCTTATGTAGCTGAGTCTCAACTTCCATATGAGTGTCAATTCAGTTTTAGCCAATGGTGTTACAGCACAAACACCTCCTGGGTCAGCTAAAAGATAATAAAGGGCAATCTTACTATTAATAACATCTTCATCCAAAATGTCCAGAGATTTTTGTTGTGCGACTATTGCTCTAGCAGCAGATTGTCTGACTCTTCAGGAGTTATGGAGAGGTTTTTATTCATAGCCTCATTTGCACTTCTAGCCAGGACATTAGGGATATTTCAAAGAAAGCTAATTTTGAATCATGAATGCCTTCTGATAATTCTTGTTTGACCCTGTCACTAGGTACTAGAAAGGTGACAGCTATGGAGGCCAGTAAAGTTTAAGGGTCTGTAGATCATACAGGTGTTTTGTTATTGTTGTTGTTTTGTTTTGTTTTGTTTTATGTCAGTTAACTTTAACTTGTGTCCCTTTATTTGTATAAAACCTGGATTTAAGGATACCTGGTTTTGGAGTTGTTAACCACAGGCAGGAAAATGAACCCTTATGATTAAGGAGTATGACATGATAGGAAAGAGGCGAGTTTGTTCCAGAGAAACTGAGGCACTAAAAATACAAGTTTGTGTTGGGAAGGCCTACAGTATCACCAGCACTGTGGCAAATCCAAGTCATTTGCAGTTTGGATTACCAACCCCATTGCAAAATAGCCTTATCTTTCCAGGCCAGAGAAATATAAAAGGTGAACAAAAAAAGCATATGCTTTTATGGTATAAGAATTGGGGGAACAACGGTCAGAGAGGGAAGACGGGGAATGGAAAGAAATGTTATTGATTTGATATTTTGGGAAGAAGCAGTGTACTTCTATGTCAGCTGCTTCTCATACTAGTCAATTTGATTTTGAGGTCTCCAACATTTGCAGAGGACCAGATGTCAGACGGGCCTTCTTTAGTTGGATAATAAGCACTCAAGTCTCAACACCTTAAAATTTGGCAGTGGTTTCAGTTGCCAAGAGTAGTTGGTAGGGTTATTCCACAAAACTCACTTTTGCAAATCATCAGAGTAAAACAATAATTGCCTGTAAATGACCAAAGACTTTAAAATGCCCATAGTCAAAGATCTGATGAGATTTCAGTACAATGAAATAGACAAGAAAATATGATTATTTTTGCAACATACATTTAAAGACAATAATTAGATATGTGACAGATAACCTTGTTCCTGGATTTATCATATTTTTAGGAATTTCACAATTTCTAGAATACATTAATACCATGCATCCATATAATTATAACCTAAGAAGGTTTATCATTACTTATTTGACAATGTTGCCATGAAATTTAACATATGAATCTAATTAGTTAAACATCTCCCTTTTAAAAGGTGAAAAACAAATCCTTTAATAATTTCCAGGGATCCTCTGGGAAATCTCAAAGTTACTCTGAGGTAAAAAAGACTGCATTTATAATTTGATTTTTGGGAAGTTGTAAAATATCAAGTGGTTTTAACATTTGACTAAATAGGATCATAGATCATTATTAAAAATACTTAATTATCTATTTAACCAAAGTGACTATAGATGTTAAAGGCAGATATAGTAGGTTACATAGTTGTAAACAAAATTTAGCTCTCTTAATATTGAGAAGCCTCGGTTGCCTTAAGTAATTAAATACCAAATACAGACAACAAGAAGCACAGTAAATTATTTTGATAAGACACAACTAGCTTTTCAGGTAGATTACCCAAAAGGTTAAAAAAAAAAAAGCCTTTCACAATCTCTCATCAAGAGCAAATCACCTATCAAATAGTCCAAGAAAACTTTATTCATCTAACAAAGAGAAAACCAAAATCTAGTTTTGTATTAGTGTACTTTATTCTTTGGAATTACTACCCTCATAATTCTTTACTCCTCATGAAAATTAAAAAGTTAATGTGAATTTTCTGTTAAAACTAGTATTCTGTTGATTGGCAAATTTAAAAATATATTAGTAATTTTAAAAGTATGTTCTTTTTAAAGTGAATTTTTTAAAGTTGCGCAAGATTTGTTTACTACTAGACTCAAATACCTTTAGTTCCTCTGTAACAAGAAGCCAAAAGTGTACAAACTTGTGTTCAGCAATTAATGTTTTAGTATTTGTTTCATATTTGGAAATGATCTAGATGATCAATATTCATAATGTAACTTATCTTTGTATAGCTTAAGGTTTTCAAGTTCCAAAAGATTTTGGAAACTATTTTTAAGTAAACATACTTCAAATCGCAATTCTATTTGAAAAGTGTGTTTATTATTTACATCTATTTAATTTACTTATTCTTAACAATGTGGTTTAGATGTTGAAAGACAATAAAGAGCTAATTATCTTCAGTTACTTTTTTGATGACAAATTTTACAAGAGATAACATGAGAATATTTTATTTTTAGTAAAATTAGAATAAAAGTATTTTATTTAATTCTGATAATTCCAACAACACATTTGCTTTACTTAAAGCAATTAACTTAAATTAGTTTACATTTACTAAAGATTACCCTAGATTATGTGAACTTGAAAATTCTTTGGGAGTTCTTATATTTTTGATTTATACACTTGATTTATAAGTGTTCCTACACTTGATTTATAAAAGTCTGTGTTTGTATTTAAGGCAAACCGATAGAGCTCTTTATAAATTAATTTTGACGATATCATTCAGAAGTAGGAAAATATTAAACATTTTTAATATATATACATTTATAGATATGCATAAACATATAGACAAGATAGGAACAGAGACCTCTTAGCTTTTGTTTAAAAATTTCTGCCATCCAACAGTTATAATAATGTAAAACTTACTACTTTATAAAAGAACAGTTTGATCTAAATTGGTTTTCTGGCAGATGGACTAAGTTAAGGGTACCTGTGCAGATGACTAAAGCATTTTACTTACATATGTAAAAGAGACTTTTAAGATTTTTTAAAGACCTAGTTTTAGTTTTCAAAATAGCTTTTTTTTTCCTCCTAAAAATTACCTTGGTTCCTGGAGGAAGGCCAGGTGGAATACTTACGTAATGTCAGAAGGCACAGAGAAATAAGTCAATTCCACCAAAAATGATTTTTGTTTCCTATGTGTAGATACTTTACAATATCTGCAAGCCTTTTGAGCTGAATAGAGTAGGTTTGGGGATTGATAAAAAAAGATAGATGGTCTTGGAATTGTTCTTAGAGCCACATGTCTGTTCTTGTAAAGACAAGATTTGTAAGGAAATATAGTTGTTTTTAATGTTTTGGAGAATTGGGTTGCTGCCTGAATGACATCAAAAGGCTACTCCACATATCCAACTTCATTATCTTCAATTTTTAATTTGCTTCTTTATATCAAGGAGAGAATCTTCAACTAAGGTGGAAGCCAAAAGATCCCTATGTTCTACATTTAGAGCTGTGTGCCTTTGGAACGTTTTAGTAAATTTTTCTGCAGAGGCTTCAGAATATTTTCTTTCCCTCTGGGTACATAATTTTATTTCAGTTTGGGAAGAATGCCAAGAGAAAAAAAGTAAAAACAGTTTCTACCAGCCTCTGAATATCAGCTTCTAATTTGGCCAACTTCTGACCATAGAGTTACTTAAAAAAAAAAGCTTTTAAGTATCTTGTTAGGTTGCGTCTGGAACAAATAGCAAATACACCTGCCAGTATTAAACAATCTCTTGGATGCAAGAGATGTCCCCAAACAGGGGTCAAAAGATACTAATATCCCAAGATTCATTGGTACTCTCAAAGGTAACCAAATGACTCACACAATTCCCCTGAAAGCTGGCTATGATCAGTAGGACCCTAGATGCAAATAGAGTGCAATCCACATTTCTGTGTGTCCATATTTTTTGGGCCCCCAACCTGATGGCTTCCAAGCCAGCTTCTCAGGACACAAATGGATATAATCATTACTTTTATTTTATTTTATATTTTTGCTTGCCAATCTAAATTTGAAAAGGCAGAAACAATGTGAAATTTTAAGTTTCACTCTAGCAGGCCTCACACAGAGAGATCTGGGAGACCTGACTTTGGTAAGAATTCTCCCATGTAGCCAGCCTCTGTCAGTTTTCCCAGGATCTATTCTGCAGGATTTGGAACAACTTGGGTGTTTCTGTGGGTCTCATCCTGGTCAACAGAAATTGTTGAGGAAAAAAAGTAATTTTCCCTATATCCTTTATTGTAAGTGTGTGGTTGAGATTGTTTTCTCTAGGTCACCTCATAAGCAGATAAACTTACCTAGGTTAAAATTTCTCCATGGTAGCTACTGCAATTCAAGAGGAAAGCTCATAATGCGAAGCGGTGGAGCATGGACTTGGATCTGAAGGGGATTTACCGACAATCTCCAGAGGCAGTGAGAAAGCAGTGAGCTCAAGGGGCTTAACAGGCAGCTTTGCCTGGTCACTCATTGCTCCTGGGAGTTGTCAGAAGTCTCCTTCAAGCCCATCTTCTGACACCAGAACTGCAAGCCTTAACTGCAAAAGATAAACTGGAGCATATTAAAAGTTTAAGAGTTTATTTGAGCAAACATTGTTTTAAGTACCATCCACTCTAGCACATAGAAAACAGTTTTGAAAGTGTAAAAATATTTTATAGACATAAGGGAGTGGGAAACAAGGAAGTCATACCAAGCGAAAAGCAGGTTGGCTGTTGAAAGTTACTTTCTTTTAGGAAATGGCAGGAGTTTATCAGGCAGATTAACTAACTAGTGCTGATAAGTGATTCCTAATTGGCTGGTTTAAGATTCCATTTCTAGGAAAGCTGTAACTGTAAAATAAAATCTTATTTTGGTGCCATGGAGCTTAGCATAAGTGACTTCATTTTGGGCCTGTTGTTTTGTTTTTAACACATATTTAAGAATTCTTTCTTCAATAACACACCAAATATATAAAGTGGGGATGCAAACTGGCAATCCACGACTTCAACTTTTATTTATATTGACCAGTGCTTAAAAATTTAATTGTCATGCAACTAACAGGGATTGCACACTTTTATTTACCTCTGACAATTTCTTACTCTGATGTGTTTCACTCATCCATGTTACCAGGTCATTGGAGATATCATTGGGTTTGCATGTGCTGTGAAAAGATAATTTAAAAAAATTATTTTCTAACCCAGATATTCTCTCCATAGAATTAGTAAAGAAAAAGCACACTTTTACTATTGAATAAAAATTAAATCAGAATGTCCTATGTATCACAGGATATCTGGTAAGAGATTACAAAGACAGAAAGAAATCTGACCTCTTTTATAGCCAAATGGTTAAAATCCATATTTCCAAGATAAATAATAACTACTCCTCAAGTAAGAGGATATGACAGGACCCTTTTTCACACATGATTTTCTTAGATTTACCTAGTGATCAGAGAGACCACCTGTGTTAACCTTTCATCTTTATTCACAGAAAAACAAAAACAAAACCCAGACCCTTATGACAATAAGTGGTTTTGCAAATAGGAGCAAAGTACCCAAGGAAGGTGGCCTCCTGTCTTCCCATAGAAACTGGGAAATACAGGAGCTATCTTCCTTAATGTGTTCATTCTAAGAGATGGTTCCCATGTCCTTAACAAAGACATTCCTGGGTATACCTAATTTTCAGAAGGACTAATATACATTTTAAAAACAGGAGCAAGTACAAGTACAGAAGGACAATTTTCTAAAGTAAATGTTCTGAAAAAAAAGTAGCACACAAAAGTTTCCTCCTTCATCATCAACAGGGAGAATAAAGTTTATTTTCTTATTTTGATTACACCTTATACAAGGTCCACCTGACTGTCCTCCCCTAAATAAAGTAGCATGAAACTACTTTTAAAATCATGTTTTATAACAGTGGGAATTACAGGCACTGATGACATGATTTGAGGAATTTAGGGAATTAGAGAGCTTTATATTTATTTTTTTATTTTTGTTTAACCAAATATCTCTTTATTCCATTTTATTAATTTTTAAATCTTTTCGAGCCATCCCCACCTCCCTCCCTTGCTTCCACCCCTCCATGGTTTTGTCCATGTGTCTGTCCTTTATAGTTGTTCCTGAAAACCCCTCCCCTCTTCCCCCCATTATTCCCTCCCACCTTCCCTCTGGTTACTGTCCGACTATTCTTAATTTCAATGTCTCTGGTTATATTTTGCTTGCTTGTTTGTTTTGTTGATTAGGTTCCACTTAAAGGTGAGATCATACGGTATTTGTCTTTCACCACCTGGCTTATTTCACTTAGCATAATGCTTAGCTTTTTAAAGTGAAAATTCTAGGAACCATTACTCTTAGATGTTGACTGTAAAGATCTGGGATTTAGTTCAATTATCTTCTCTTTTTTTTCAGTTCATTTTTGTTTTTATTTTTTTTTTTACTTTAAATAAATATTTTTTTGTATTTGAATTACAGTCAACATACAATATAAAATTATTTTCAGGAGTACAACCCAGTGATTAGGCAATATATAACTTACTAAGTGGTCACTTTGATCATCTTGTACTCATCTGACACCATACATAGCTATTACAATATTACTGACTATACTCCCCATGCTGTACTTTACATCCCATGACTATTCTGTAACTACCAATTGTATTTGTTAATCCTTTCATCTTTTATACCTATCCCACCAAACCCTCTTTCATTTGGTAGCCATCAAAATATTCTCTGTGTCTGTGAGTCTGTTTCTGTTCTCTTTGTTCATTTATTTTGCTTTTTTTCAATTCAATTCTTGATACATATGTATATACAGTATTTTATTGTTCATAAATTTGGTATTTTCTTCTTCTTAAAGAAAACTGTTTAACATTTCTTGCAGTACTCATTTGGTGGTAATGAATTCTTAGCTTTTTTTGTCTGGGAAGGTTTTCATCTGCCATTCAATTCTAAATGATAACTTTGCTGAGTAGAATAATCTTGGTTGTAGATACTTGGTTTTCATCAATTTGAATATCTTTTGCCATTCCCTTATGGCCTGCAAAGTTTCTGTTGAGAAATCAGCTGACAGTCTTATAGGAGTGCCCTTCTACATAACTAACTGGTTTTCTCTCGTTGCATTTACTATTCTTTCTTTATCTTTAACCTTTGGCATTTTAATTATGATGTGTCTTGGTATGGGCCTCTTTGGCTTCATTTTGTTTAGGACTCTGTGCTTCCTGATTTTGTATGTCTATTTCCTTCATCAAGTTAGGAAAGTTTTTGTTATTGTTTTGTTTTCCATGTAGGTTTTCAACTCCTTTCTCTCTCATCTTTCTGGGACCTCTATGAAGTGAATGTTGGTACATTTGAAGTTGTCCCAAAGGCTCCTTATGCTATCCTCATTTTTCAGTATTCTTTTTTTTTTCTCTTTGCTGTTCTGATTGGGTATTTTATGCTTCTCCTTCCTTATCTTCTAAATCTTTTATTTGATCCTCTGTTTCATATCCACAAATGTTGATTCCCTGTAATGTATTTCAGTTAATATATTCTTCATTTCACTTAATGTATCCTTTATTTCTGCATGGTTATTTTATATCTTCTATCTCCATTTTTTAATGTTTTCCAGCTCTGCTGAAGTGCCCACTAAGTTCATCTACTTTTTCACTACATTCATTGACAATCCTTATAGTCAATGTTTTCAACTCTGCATCTAGTAGATTGTTTCCATTTTGTTTAGTTTTCTCAAATTTTGTTGTTCTTTTATTTGGGACGTGTTTTTTTTTCCCCCTCCTCATTTTGACAGACAACTTGTATTTGTTTTTATGTAGTGGTTGAGCTGCTATGTTACCTGGACTTAATGGAGTGACCTTATATAGTAGGAGTCCTGTAGGGTCCTATGGCACAAGCTCCCCATTCACCTAGGTGGGCACTCCAGGTGTACTATTCTCCAACTCCCCTGGGTGAGCTGTGTACACCCTCATGCAGTATTTAAGTATTGATTGCTGTTGGCATATCAATGGGAGAGATTTACCCCCAACCTGATCAAATTCAAGAACTGACTATGACTACCATGGGGGATCAGCTGTTCAGTGGACGTCCCTATGGAGCAGGACTTGCTTCAGCAAGGCTCTGGGGCATGCTGAGTCCTCTTCATGAGTGGACTTGTGGTGGTGGTTAGGTGAAGCTTTCCACTGGGTGAGCATGCTCTGGGGACTCCTGGGAGGTGCAGACCAAGGTCAGTTGCCTCCTGTGTTCTGCCTAGGACCACTGAGCTTGAGCTACAAAGTGATTTACAATGACTACTGCTTTTGATGGGCTTGGAGGTGGCCAGCAGAATCCAAGATGTGATCCAAGACTGACTGCCTCTAGTGCCTGGCTTGGGGACACTTAGCGAGGAGTATGTGGCATGCTAAGTCCAGATGCAGATTGAGAAATTTGGGGAAACTCTGAAATGTGAGCCAAGACGGTCCATTTATATAGAAAACCTACAGGAAACAGCTTGGGTCAGCCTAAAATTTGGGTGGATCAGGGTTTCAGAAAATTACCAAGGCAGTGCTAACAGTATTCTCTAGGTTGATGGAGACTCAGATACAGTGCTTGCTTGCTGGGTCTATAGGAGAAAAGGCTCATAAAAGGAACAATGGCTTCTACTAGCTCTTCTGTTAGTTCTTCTCCTGCCCCTACAGCTCTCACCCTGATATCAGATAATTCAGTTCCTCTCTATATGCCCCTAGCACCTTTTGAACTGTTTCACCAATGCTGGAGCTCAGAACCAGTGAGTCAGAGTAAGTCCATGTGTGGACACTTTAAGAGGAACTGCCTGGGGCTCTAGTAGCCATCTGTTTCATTCAGCCATAATTCCCACTGGTTTTCAAAGCCAGAAGTTATTGGGACTTCTCTTGCTCACAATAGAACCCTGGGCTGGAGGCTTGTTTTGGGACTGGGTCTCCTTGCTTTTCAGAGTGTCCTCTACAGCTGATACATCCCTGCTAATTTTTATCTGCCACATATAGGCATGGGACCAGCCTGTTCCATGTCTCTGCCCTTCTATCAGTCTTCATGTGGCATCTTCTTTATATCCTTAGTTGTAGGACTTCTGTTCAGATAGATTTCAGGCAGTTCAGAATTATGGCTGTTCTGTAGTTCAGTTGCAATGTTGATGTAGTTGTGGGATGATTCAAGTACTACATTTAACTATGCCACCATCTTGACCAGAAACCTCAAATATCTTAGTTCTTGTCAAACTCTGCTCAGACTATTCTAAGGTAGATAATCCCATAGCACTTCTAAAACACCACTTAAATCTAGACAACCATAGTGAAAAATAACCTTGCATAATAGGTTTTGAGTTTGCCAAATGACTTTCAGATGACCCTTAAGCTACTGGTTTCTCTAATATAATTAGTAATTTCTAATTATACCTGGGCACACATTTTTCATTTTGTTAAAAAATAGATAATCCCTATTCTATAAGGGAATGATTGCCACTGAATCAGTAATTCAGAGCATCCCCTATGAGTACTAGACCCATACAAATTGCACTACTATGATAGGGCCTAAACCTATTTTGAATGAGATGGTATTTTTAAAAAGAAAAAATATACATAATTATTATTATATTTAATTTTTCAGCCAAGAGAAAGACTAAAACTAATGAAAGTTGAGTGCTTAATTTGAAATATACCTGTGACATACTGTTGTGTTCAATACTTAACAAGGAGGTCTCTGACATCTTTTAGTAATTGGCTATTGATTTCTTTTTTAATTTATAGCACCAGACTAGACCCCTAATGCATGGCTATCTTTAACTTCAGTGTTTTAAGCAATAAGTAGAAAAATTACTAACACAAATATGACTAAATTGTTACTTAAAAATTGTGAAACCTACTTATAATCAATCAGCATAAGTGACAACAGCTTTTTGGTTATTTACATCATACAGTGGTAGCTTTAAAATTATCATAGTCTACTTTGAATAATTTATTAAAATACTTAATTTAAATAAAAATAAAACATGAGTATCTAAGGTAAAGAGACAATGCTTTAACTCATTTGTTCAAGAGAACATATAATGATATTTTCTTCTTTGGAAACCTTTTTTTTCCTTGTTAAAGTATCATTAAAATATTGGGAAAAAAGTCTTCATTCATTCACTTTTATATTTTTAATTTGTGATTTTATTTATAATAGAACTTAATGGAATAAGAGAATATTTCTGTAAAGCATGTTTAGGAAAATAACAATTATTACTGATTTTTATTAGGGCAAAATCCTATAGTTTAATGAAAACATGATGCAATTCCTGTAGGTTTTGATTTGTTTTGGCCAGCTAAAGTCATTGTTTCTGTTTTTCATTCCCAATGCCACTGTGCTTCCCCCACTGACCCACCAACACAAAAACAAATGAAGAAATATACTGTTTTCCTCCATTTGTACCTATCTTCCCTTCAAGTTCATCAGACTCTTTAACCAGGGAGCTAACTCTCTCCCCATTCTAATTAAACAAATGAACAAACAAACAAACACCATTTGACCTTTATAAACTTTTCTATACTGCTTTATATCTATCCAAATCTAGATAAGTTCAACTATGTGTTTACTAAATATTCTTTTCTTTTCCTTCCACCATGTCTTTAGTTTTGGTTTTACTTCTTCCAGGAAGTCACTCATGCATTCTTCATCTAGCTCCTTTTCTCATAATATTAACTAACCTCTTTCAAGACCTAGATAAGTGCCACCAATTCTTGGATTCTGTTAACTCCACAGCCTGAAATGATCATCTCTAAACTATCATGGCACCAAATTTATATCATCTTTTCTTATGTCTGTTCAATATGTAATTGCTGAATGATTGCTCTGTTCCCAGAAGTATTCTAGGTAGTAGAAACCAGTTCTATGCAAGTTCAGATCTCTGACTCTGTGAAACAGTTTCCGCTGGTAGTTTCACAGGCTAAATTGCAGTAATCTATGTCTTTTCTCTTCCAACTGCACTAAATCTGGGGATAGTGTTTTATCTATCTTTGCATTCTTATGGCACTTTGTACAAATCTGGAGTGTAGTAGATAATGATCAATAAAATGGTCTTACTTATCAGAGAAAAAATGATGCTGTATTCAATAAGGTACCTTTGGAAACAAAGATGGCCTCTGATTAACAGTTTATACTTTTTCTCCCTGTTATGGCTCCTTCCTGATCTTTAGCTTATAAGTTATTATAAAATTACTTAGAGATTTTAAAGCATAATGTGCATGGAAGGCTGCATTGAGAAGGTCTAGGGAAAGCTGGAAATCTAGTAGTTAAAGAAAATAGATCTTTCACTGTAGCCAAAATACATTTTTTGAAATACAAATGTGAATGCTTCATTTTCATATTTACAACTCTTTATAAACAATATTTCTTAGGATAAAACATAAACCAATTAATATACTTGACCAGGACTTCCATAAAATAGACTGCTGAATTTTTCAGTTTTATTTCCCCAACTCCATTAGTTTGGTTAACTCCTGCTTAGTTTTAATGGTTCTGTTTTCTACCCAAAACTACATTTTAATTTTCTTGTTGGGGATCATCCTGTCACCATTCTGAGCCACGTGGTGTGAAAGAAATTGTACCTGATTGTCTGAAGTCAATCTGCAAATCTACTCCCCCTCCACAGTGATTATTCCCGAGGCAATTAGCATGTTTCATTGGGCTCACTAAATCATCACACTTCTCTGTTCTCCTTGCCACTGTGATTGGTTCAGAATGAGAGGCTAGTCACTTGACCTAAACTGATCAAAACCAACTAAAACTCCTGATTTTTCCTGGGAAAATTGAGACACTAAACCTCTCTTATTCTGTCAGCCTGAAATTTCTTCAGCTACAGTGAAAAGCTTGGAACCAGGGTTTGGGGTGAGGGGATAGTAGAAGAGTTTGGAAGAGATAGACAATGTGTGGAGCTGGTATAATGAATAAACCAGAGAAAATAGAGACAGAAGATCAATCTGATGCTGCCATTTAAGTTCAGGATTTAAAAGCTGAGGCACATCCACCTCACTGACATTTCAGTCAATTGTTTAGATGATGTTCTTACTGCCATTGTAGAATCTATGGAAAGGTGATAAAAAGTATATAAGATATCCATCCAGAAAGTATCCAGCTATGTGCTATGAAAGATAGAGACATTTATTGAAGAAGACACAAGATTCGAGAAACAATGGCACCTCAGTCTCCTTCAACTTAGGCACCTTGGGACTCCACACAGTTCACCCAAATCATCCTCAGCTGCCCCATCATATTTTCCTGAAACTCAACAATGTTCTGATACCTCTTTCCTTTCACAGTTGATTTTAGTTTGGGGAAATGCCAGAAGTTGCAGGACACCAAATCTGGGCTGTAGGGCCTGAGTCGCCTGGGTGATTTCATGTTTCACCAAAACACTCTGCACAAGGCATGATGCATGAACAAGCTCATTGTCACGATGAAGCTGCCAGTCACCAGTTATAGCTGCAGCCTTCTGAATCATCTGAATAGTTTCCATGGAGGAATATTCAAGCTTAACACAAAACTTGATACAGATTTGTTCCTGTACTTGCTCAGTCATTTTGAATGTGACAGCCACACAGTACATGTGCTCACTCAATGGCATCTACTGCTCCCACTGAGTAAGTAGAGTGAAGTCATATTATTCACATATGCACATTCCAGTTTGCTCTCCTTGGCTTGCCAGGTTACATTGATGTCGTGCAAACCATTCTTACTATATTAACAATGGCTGTACTTTTTCCAGACAGACCTCATAAGCCAATATTTTTAATATAATAATTTTATTAAAATGTAATTCACAGAACATGCAAATAAGTGCACTTATTTGAAGAAGACAATTCAATGAGTTCAATACATTTACAGGAATTTGCAACCATACTTACAATCAATTCTGGAATATTTATATCATACAACAAAGAAACCCAGAACTTTTTAACAGTCACTCTTCATTAATAGGAAACCATTAATCAATTTTTCATCCTTATATTTCATGTATTTGGTAATTTTATATAAATAGAATCATGCAATAGGTGGGCATTTGTGACTGGCTTCTCTCACTAAGCATAATGTGGTCAAGATTCATTCATGTTGTAATATGTATCAGTACATAATTCCTTTGAATAGCAGGATAAAATGTTTTTGTATGGATGTACAACTGTTTGTTGATCCAGGGACATTTGTTTTTCTTCCACTATTTGGCTATTATGAATAATTCTCCAATGAACAGTCATGTTTAAGTTTTTGTGTGGACATAGGGTTTGAGCTCTTTTGAGTATGTACCTAGGAGTAGAATTTTTAGGTTACATGGTTACCTTTATACATAACTTTTTTTCAAAGTTAACCACTTTTTTAAAAAACCACACTGTTTTTCAAAGTGGCTATACCCCCATCAGCAACGTATGAGGGTTCTAATTTCTCCACATTTCTCTGATTTTTAGGTAAAACTGTGCATTACCTGTATTTTTAAAATTATAGCCATCCTAGAGGGTGTCAACTGGTATCTCATTATGGTTCTGACTGGCATTTCCCTGATGGCAAATGATGTTAAATGTCTTTTCATGTGGCTCTTAAACATTTGTATAACTTCTTTGGAAAACCACCTGTTCAAATCATTTGTTCATTTTTAAAAAATGCCTTTTTACAAGTCCCTCATCATATACATGATTTCTAAACATTTTATCCCAGTCTGTGAGTTGTGTATTTTTTTCTTGATGGTTTTTTTGTAGCACATATGTTTTTAGTTTTGATGAAGTCCAATTCATGTATTTTTTTCTTTGTTGCTTATGTTGTTTGTGGTATACCTAAGAAGGCTTGGATTAAACCAACATACAAAGATTTATGAGCTCCAATATTTTCCTCCAAAAGTGTATAGTTTTACCTCTTATAATTAGGTCTACGATCCAGCTTGAGTAAATTTCTGTGTGGTGTGAAGAACAGGATCAACTGCATTCTTTGCAAGTGATATCCAGTTGTCCAACCACTATTGGCTGTAAGGATTGTTCTCTCACCATTGGATTATTCTGGAACCTTTGTCAAAAGTCAATTGACCATAAACACAATAATTTATTTCTGGATAGACAATTCTGTCTGATGTGTCTACATGCCTATCCAATGCTAGTACAACACTATTTTGATTACTGGAATTTTGTAGTTAGTTTTGAAATCAGGAAGTGTGAGATGACAAACTTTAGTCTTTTTTCAACATGATTTTCTCTAAGTCCCTTGCATTTTTATAATGAGTTTTAGGATTGTTGTGTCAATTTTTCACAAAGTGAAACTGGTAACTGAGATACTGATGAAGATTATGATGAATGTGTAGATCAATTTTGGAGTATTGCCATCTTAACAGTATTAACTCTTTTAATTCATGACCTTGACTACCTTTTTGTTTATTAGGTTGTCTGTAATTTCTTTCAAAAAATATGTGGTAATTTTCAGGGTATAAGTTTAACACCTTTATATTCAACTTAATATTAAGTATATTAAGTTTGATGACCTTGTAAATAAAATTGTTTAATTTTATATTATTTATTGTTAGTTTGCAGAAATATAACTGACTTTTTGTTTATTGATACTGGACATTGATTACAACCTCACTTATCTGGCTTATCAATTCTTATAGTTTTTTACTGGGTTCTCTAGGATCACCTATACATAAAACTGTGCCATCTGCAATGCAAATAGAGATAATTTTACTTTTCCCTTTTTAACATGGATTCATTTTATTTCATTTTCTTGCCTAATTATCCCAGCTAGAGCATCCAGCACAAGGCAAAATAGAATAGGTGAGCAGTTTAATTTTTCATCATTATGCATTATATTTGCATGGATTTTCATTTGATGTTCTTTATGAAGTTGAGTAAGTAAACTCCATTTTTTTTAGGCATTAAAGAGTGTTGGATTTAGTTAAGTACTTTTTTGTGTGTCCGCAGAAATGAAAATGTAGTTCTTGTTCTTTTTCATTGATATGGTGAATTACATCAGTTGATTTTCTATTTTAAATCAAGCTAATATTCATGAGATAAATCCCATTTGATTTGGTGTATAATCCCTTTTATAGGGTGCTGGAATATTATTAGTATTTTCTGGAAGATTTGCATGCCTATATTCATATTAAATAATTAGTCTACAGCTTTATTTTCTTGTTATGCATTTGTCTAATTTTAGTTTCAGGGTAATACTGCTCTTATACAATGAATTGGGAAGCCTTACCTCCTTTAGGTTTTGGTTACTATTGTGAAAGATTAGTATTATTAATTTTTTTTTTCCTAATGACTTCATAGAACTCACCATTTAAGTCAGTTGATCCTGGGCTTTTCTTAATGGAAAGCCTTTAAGTTAGAAATTCTATATATTTAGATGTTGCAGTTCTACTCAGATTTTTAATTTTTCAAGTCAGTTTTATAAGTTTCTTTATTTGTTGAACTTGTCCATTTCATCGAAACAGTTTGATTTGTACCAGTCTGCAATCCCACCAACAGTGCACTAGGGTTCCCTTTTCTCCACAACCCCTCCAACACTTGTTGTTTGTTGCTTTCTTTATAATGACCATTCTGACCAGTGTGAGGTGGTATCTCATTGTGGTTTTAATACAATAGCCAAGTGCTGGAAGCAACCTAGGTGCCCATCAGTAAATGAATGGATCAAAAGCTATGGCACATTTACACAATGGAATTCTATGCAGCAGAAAGAAAGAAGGAGCTCCTGCCCTTTGCCACAGCATGGATGGAATTGGAAAGCATTTTGCTAAGCAAAATAAGCCAGGCAGTGAAAGATGAATACCATATGATCTCACCTTTAATGGAAACCTAATCAACAAAACAAACAAACAAGCAAAATATAACCAAAGACACTGAAATTGAGAATAGGCTGACAGTGAGCAGAGGGAAGAGGGAAGGGAATTTCAGGGGAAAAGGGTGAAGGGCTTGCAGGAACAATTATAAAGGACACATGGACAATAACACAGGGAGATAGAAACCGGAGGGAGGTGAAGAGGCCTGGAGGGTTGGGCTGGGGTCGGGGGAAAAGGCAGAAAACTGTACCTGAACAACAATAAAAAAAGCAGAAGAAATAATTAATTAAAAAAAAGCTTACCTTAAATTTTTTTTAAAAAAGAAAAAAACTCACATATTAAATGTTTTCCCCCTGAAAAAAATAGTTTGATTTGTTGACATATGGTTATTTTCATTATTCCTGTATAGTAGATTTAATTTCTGTAAGCTTTATAATGTTATTTTGTTCAGTCTTGATTGGAGTAATTAGAATATTTTGTCTTTTGGTCCTTGCTAATATAGCTAATAGATTTTCATTTCTTAAAATGTCTCCAATCATCCAGCTTCTTATGATACTTCATTAATTTTAACTCATATTTATTATTTCTTTTTTTCTAGTCACTTTAGATTCTGTTTGCTGTTTGTTACAGTTTTTGTAAGATGAAAATAGGAATTATATTTGACATTTTAAAAACTTCTAGGCATTTACAGCTTTAGAGTTTCTTCTAGGGCTGCTTTCAATGCATCCTATAAGTTTTGGTTTCATACAGTATTTTTATTTTCGTTCATCTTGTAGTACTTCCTAATTCCTCTGGTGATTCTTCTATAATCCATTGATTTGTTAAGTGTGTTTTAAATTTCCTAATATATGTGAAATCTCTCCCTGCTATTGTTGTTTAATGTCATTCCATTGTGGTCACAGAAAAATATACTTTGCTTGACATCAATCCTTTTAAAGTTATTAAAGTGTGTATGGTTTGACAATGATCCATGTGCTGCATGTGCACTTGGGAAGAATGTGACTTCTGATGTCACTGGGTGGAGTATTTTATAGATACCAATTAGGTCTATTTGATTTAGTGTTGTTCAAGTCTTCTATTTCCTTGCTTATCTTCTTTTTAGTTCTCTCCATTACTGAAGATAGACATTGAATTCTCTAATGTTTATTGTTAAATTATTTGTTTTCCTCAAATTGTGTCAGTTTTTGGTTCATGTATTTTGGTCTCTGTTGTGAAATGCATACATATTTATAGTTGTATTGAAATATTTACAGCTCCTTATCAAATAGAAAGAAAAAAACAAGTAATTAGAAAGTCCTTCTTAGAAACCAACATTTTAATAACTAAATAATTCAATTTGATTGTCTAAAATTAATTTAAGACATGTGAAATATGTATAGCTAACACCTCTTTAAAATATATATTCCATTTGGGAACATGCTTTCTATTTTACTTTGCAAGTGTAGGTAAATGATTTTTGAGTAAGATGAGAAAGAGGAGGAAGTTATCCATTATAAAATTATATTTAAGAGTCTTTAATATAGGCAAGTTCTTCCTTAACCTGTATAAATATTAAACAGCTCGTGATGCTGTTCTATGTAGACACAACTTTAATAGTCCCTCACTCTTGTTCTAGGTAACCCAACAAGAGGATTTGTAAATCAAACCTTTATAACTTCTCATGTCATTGTTATATCTTTTTGATGAATTGATCATTTTATCATTATAAAACATCTTATCTCAACTATTTTTGTCTTAAAATCTACTTTGATTAATGTTAGTATAATGTTAGTATAGGCATTGCATCTTTCTTATGCTTGATGTTTGCATGACATATCTTTTTCTCTTCTTTTAACTTAAACTTAATTATAAGTTTGAATTTAACATATGTGTCCTAGAGATGGCATATAGTTGGATCTTGTTTTTTTCTCCCATGTAACAATTTCTGCTTTTTAAATGTGTTGTTTAATCCACTCACATTTGCCATTATTATTGACATGTGAGGGTTTATTCATGCCATTTTACATTTTGTTTTCTATACATTAGTTTATGCTTTCAAACACATAGAATTCCCTTTAATCACTCTTTACCATTTTATTTTCTTTTTTTTTTTTAGAATTATTTTTCAAGTAGAATTGTCTCCATTTTTCCCATCCACTCCTCCCTCACCCATCCCTGCCTCCTACCCTTGATCCTACCTGCTTTGGCTTTGTCCATGTGTCCTTTATACATGTTCCTTGATGACCCTTCCCCTATTTTCCCCATTATCCCTCTCCCTGCTCTCCTCTGGTTACCATCAATCTGTTCTTTATTTTAGTGTCTCTGGTTCTATTTTGCTTGCTTATTTGTTTTGTTGATTAGGTTCCACTTAAAGGTGAGATCATATGGTATTTGCCTTTCACCACCTGGCTTATTTCACTTTTCATAATGCTCTCTAGATTCATCCACACTCTTGCAAAGGGTAGGAGCTCCTTTTCTCTTTCTGCTGCATAGTATTCCATTGTGTAAATGTATCATAGGTTTTTGACCCATTCATTTAAATTTAACTGAATATTTTCAAGTGTAACATTTTAATTCATTCCTTCAGTGATTTCTCACTCTTTCATCTATTTTCTTACTGGTTGCTCTATGGCTTATTCTATGCATCTTATTCAAATCACCCTCTGATTTATACTCACTTGCAGTGAGATATAGAAATGTTAATTTTATAGGGCTCTATATACTCTTTCCCCCTTTTTTTGCTATTACTATTGTTATATAGGTATTTCTATATACTTTCACCCCTATAATTATATACACATTGCTATATATACAGTTGCCCTACAAATCAGTTAATGGAAAAAATACGGAATATTTATTAATCCTATCTCTATTATGAAAAATTGCCTGTCTCAAATCTCTTTTATTTCACATGGTTTCAAATTACTTATTTGTGTCACTTTCAGTATAAAATACTTATTTATGTAATTTTTAGTAAAGTGATTGCTATCAATAAATTCATATATATTTTTTTAAATTTTGGTTTGTTTTTATAACTTTTACCGGTTACGGTTGTTTCACTAAGCAGTGGGTACACAGAACTCCTTATACCACCATTCCCTAATAGTACATTTTTAAAAGCTATATTGATTTATGTTTTAGTCTAATTGGAAATATAAAGTGGCCGAGTAAAGGAGTATAATTATTACTCACAGCAAAGGCGATATTATTTCTGCATATCCCATTTCTTTTTATCTCAGGGAGATATGATAAGAGCCCAATGGTTAGGCCCACATATATAGAGGTAGTATTGGGTTGCCCATAAAGTTCATAAAATAAAAGACACATTTTTTATTTTCACCAAAGCTTTATTGATTTGAATATTTTGAGTATGTTGGCTATCTCCTGCGTGGTATAACATAGACTGTTCTCAACTGATGTTTCAGTTTCATTGTTATCAACTTCAATTGGTCTACCTGACTCTGTTGGAATCTGAGTGGAAAGAAAATTATTAGATGTTTAAATATGGCAGACTACATGGTGAGAGAACTTCAGAGAGATTTACCTCAATAGAGGTATGTGCTTATGTTTCAAAGGCAGATTAAGCCCAAACTGTGATGACATTTCAAAGACTGTTAACTAGAGACTGGTGATTTAGCTACCCTACTACAGAGAATGTCTCATTCCAAGAGAAAGAACCAAGAGACTTTACTTTTTACTTTCTATGAAAAAGTAAAAAGTGTTTATTGTAACAAGTGTTTATATCCTTCTCAGGAGTGGAGAACTGCTAGGCCACCTAAATCTGTAAAATCATAGATTCATAACTGTAGGGCACTTCTGCAATAGCATTGGTGTGGCCAAAATGTTTGGGCATCATCCAGCGACAAATCTCTGGCACAAAACTTTTCAAATCACTTTTGACACATTTGATCAGACACAGCACCTTCTCAATACACTGCACACATCTTTTCATTGAGTTTCAGTTGCATTTTAACCTCTCTTGAAATAATAAAGCATAATAAGCTGAAATGTTGCTTAATTTTTTTCCTCTTCAATATTAAAATAGCTAGGGAAAAATTCACCAGTTTTGATGGTTTTGTTCTTTCAATGCATGTTGATGTAAGAGCTGTCACATTACAATCTAACAAAATTGTTTCAAATGAAGTTAAAAACAACTGAGCGCTACTAAAGCTATTGTACAGAAAAAACCCAAACAAACATTTTGGCCAAACCAATGCTATTGCAGAAGTGCCCTACAGTTATGAATCTATGATTTTACAGATTTAGGTGGCCTAGCAGTTCTCCACTCCTGAGAAGGATATAAACACTTGTTACAGTAATCAAACCCTCATAGAAGTAAAAAGTAAAGTCTCTTGGCTCTTTCTCTTGGAATGAGACATTCTCTGTAGTAGGGTAGCTAAATCACCAGTCTCTAGTTTACAGTCTCTGAAATGTCGTCACAGTTTGGGCTTAATCTGCCTTTGAAACATAAGCACATACCTCTATCGAGGTAAATCTCTCTGAAGTTCTCTCACCATGTAGTCTGCCATCTTTAAACATCTAATACTTTTCTTTCCACTCAGATTCCATTTTTTATTGCTTAAAAATTCTCATCATGCAGAAATTTGAAATTATTGTTATTGTTTCTAATAGCTAGTATTATGTGCTTAATTTACTGATTGTTTTTAAGGACAGAAAAATACTAAGATAAAATCAGGACAATTTTCCTTTTTTACATTTGTATTGTACTACCCAGTCCTAGTTGCCAACACCCATTACTCAGGATGGTGTTAGCATTGCCACTCCAGCCCCAATGTCACTCTCTGACAAACATTATCTCAGGAAAGGTGTAACCCCTCTACAGCTCAGTGTATTAATCATGGGAATTAGACAGGTGTCTGGATGAGCAAGATCTCTGACAACTAAAATTCTACAAATTGTTAAATATACAGTCATCCTCATTAAAACATGCAAAGTAAAACAAAACAAAAAGCTTATCCACCATGCCTCACATTATTACTGTGAGGAGCAACAATGTGTTTCAAATTTCAAATAGACTCAAATCAATCTTTTGTAACACATTTACAACTAATTTTTAAGAATCTAATTAATCATTGAATTCAATGTTGTAATCATGTGAATAAAAATAAAACCTCTAGATAATTTTGGAATATTTTCTACTTCAAGATTGGTTAATCAAATTATCTTCCACAAAAATTTGGAGAATTATCTATAGACAATTGCCACCCTCTTGTTTCCTTTTCTGAGGGACTGAGGGGAAGCTATCTTTTCGATTTGTTCATTGGGAAGAGAAAACTCATTAATTGGTAATTATAAACAAACCAACAAAAGATTGGGCAGACTTGCAAGAAGAAGAGAAAGGGCATCATTTGGCCATGAAAGCTGAGAATAGCTCCATGGTTTTCTTAATTTTCTTTTTAGAAATCCAGTTTAGAATATCTTTTGAGTCCCCATTATCCTTCTTGCTTTTGGTTTTATGAAGAACAATTTAATTCATTTCTCCTTGTATAATCTCACTTGAGTGTTTTGTTTTGTTTTTTTTTTTTTTGGTTACGGCTGGTTCCATTATAATGCAACAAACCCATTCCTAAATATAATCACACCATAAAATGTACATAGGTAAAGGTAAATGTAAAGTTAGGTGCAAAACCCAAAAAAGCTTCATTAATGACACATAGAAAGAAATATAGGAATCTGACAAAAATGATAGCCCACTTTTACACACATTAAATGGTTAAGAAAAACATAAGTACTACATAAATAGTATATTTTATTTTGGGGGAAATTGACTTTTGTGCAAATGGACATGAGATGGGTTGAAACTTTTGGATTATTATGAAATGATAGATGAAGAGTTACACAGTTTGTTGTTTTTTTATAGCCTGAAAACCTGAGGCATACTTTTTTTGGCCTGTGAGATATTAGTCCTTCAAGGCATGTGTTTATAGTAAATAACTGTTTCAGTCAAAGCTGAAAATTTAATATGATTTATAACTGTCTTCAATGACTTCCATATCACTTCTGGAAATTCCTTCTCTGCTTTTAACCTTCACTTATGGCTTTTCACAGCATATAAAGCTTCAAAATTTTTATTGATTTTTGTAATTATCACACCAGACACTTCTAGTACTAATAGAAGCTGCTCTTGTGGATTTCTGATGATTTCTGTCTAAGGTATTAAATTATAGATTGTGCTTTATATTTGATTGTGAGAAAAGTTGTTTCTGAGTTTTTAATGTTTGGTGTCTAATGCATAAGCTTTAAAATATTTCCATTACTTTTATTTCTTTGGGTTATATTGTTATTGACTTTGCATTGTTTGGAGTAGTTGTATTATAAATGCTTCTTTCATTTTCACAACATTGCCTCTGATGGTCACCAATGTGGATTCCTTTATGCTTGTTGCTTGGGTGCTATCACATGTTCTCCTATTTCTTTCATATCAAGCTCTTTTGCTTTTTTTAAATACTTCAAACTTTCTCTTTACATGCACTGTTGCACATTTTCCAACCAGGATACTTACACATATGTTTGAAATATTGAATGAGTGTCCACAAATGCTAAAGAATAGCAAAACACAATCTTCTGGATAATGTATGCAGTGAACAGTAAGCTGATAGAAGAGATGTTTGCAGTTTGTGCATATATGAGTTTATGTATTTTATGTGGTCAGTTCAGCTGGGTACAGGTTTCTGTATTAACCTAGTATTTCCTGTAGATCAAGTTGCATATAAGCAATCACAATTTTCCCCCAAATTGTTACTAATAGATTAACTGATGGGAAAAAATTTGTTTTCTAAACAGGTGAAATAGTAGAACTGACTGTACTTGTTACCCCAGGTAACTTCATTAAGATACCTACTTTGTCTATTTTGTAAACAGAAACATTAAGTGGACTTAAAATTATTGTTAATTTTTTTAAGATTTTATTTATTTTTAGAGAGGGAAGGGAGAAAGATAGAGATAGATAGAGATAGAGATAGAGATAGAGATAGAGATAGAGATAGAGATGATAGAGATAGAGATAGAGATAGAGATAGAGATAGAGATAGATAGAGATGATAGAGAAACATCAATGTGCGGTTGCTGGGGGTTATGGCCTGCAACCAAGGAATGTACCCTGGCTGGGAATCGAACCTGTGACACTTTGGTTCGCAAGCTCCCGCTCAATCCACTGAGCTATGCCAGCCAGGGGCGACTTAAAATTATTTTTAAAATTTAATTATATTTTAAAGTTAAATAGATTTTAGGATTTTTATAATATGGAGTGTTAAAATAAGTGATTATCCTGTAGAAAGAAGCATTTTTAGTTTTATGAGTAACAGCCCAGACTCCAGAGATGCCTTCTTGTAGTTGTATGAGCACATTACTATGTAACTTTAGATAAGTTACAACAAATGATTGCTATTATTATCTTTAGAGTAATCACTAAGCCTTTCAACTAACTTAATGAAAAAATCATAGTCTAGAAGTACCTATTATTCTTTAAGTAATTAAAAATTGATCAGGAGAGAGCATCTGTATAAAATAAAATGAATATAATAATACATAATAAATGTAACATTAATGCAAACAAAGATAATATTGCTTACTTCAGTATGTGCTCCCTATTCTGTCTTTTCTCCTCTCAAGTTCATCATGTTGGAATAGGGACGACCAATAGAGAATAGGAACAATCATTAGTAAATAACAAGGCCAAGTTCACTAAAATGAAAGTGTCTGGGTATTGGAACAGGTTGGGACTTGGCAAGCTTTTTCTTTAATGGGCAGATATTACATATTTAAGGCTCTGTGAGCCATACAGTGTCCATTAAAAAATATTTAAATCTGCTATTGTAGTTCAAAAGCAGCCATAAACAATACAATAATGAATGGCTATGATTGTGTTCCAATAAAACATTATTTACAAAACCAGACAGTGATCCATATTTAGCCCCCCCAACCAGAGTTTGATGACCCCTAGCAATAAATCATTTAAATTTAAAATTTGATTTTAGAATATCTAAATTTCTGTTACAATGCTAACCTGTATAAGAGATGAAAAATAACTTTATTTCAACAATCCCACATTCAATATTTGCAGGATACTTTGATCAATTTAATAATTTCTACAGAAACTCTGTTTAAGGGTTCTCAAAACCACTAAACTTGACCCATTCAACTATACCAAACCTGAGCCTCACCTTCATAGTGGCTAATTTAATTGATCTGAGGATTTGGCCCAGGTGTCCATATTAAAAATCAAATAAACACACATACAAATAGAATAAAATAAACAAAAAATCCTACCTGTGACTCAAAGATGCAGGAAAGAATGAGAACCAGAGTTCTAATTACTGAGTCATATATTGTCATTAAACAATTTGTAGATGTTTAGACTATTCACTAACATTTCTACTCAATCATGTCTTATGTTTTGACTTTGGGCACATTACTTAATATGTCTGAGGCAGAGACTATTTTTAAGCAGTTTTATCTTCAGTGAAATAGAGATGGCTTGGCTACTTACATCAATAAATCTATAATAATCATTCCACATAATACTTGTATTGCAGATTAACTAAACCAGTCAGGGATTATATATGTTATTATCCAGGGCTTGAGCACATTTTACCTCAAGAGCAGTCCAGGCTTTATGCATTTAATGATGATTAATCTAACTAGCCTTAATATTTACCAGTATTTACCAGGGCTTCTCACCTCGGCAATATTGCCCAGTTGAACCAGAAAACCCTTTACTGTGGGAGTGTGTTCTGTGAAATTCAGGATGTTGAGCAGCAGTCTGGCTTCTACCCACTAGTTGCTAATAGTGCCTCTCCCCCTGCAGTTGTGACAATCAAAAAAGGCTCTGTACATGGCTGAATATCCAAGGCAATCAGTTGAGAAACATTGATATTTGTTCAAATAACATATATGTAATTTTATGATATTATTATGGAAATGACTGTGGTAAGCCTCTGATGATGCTCATCTCCCTGTCCTCATGTTCTCATGTAATCTTTTTTCCTTGAGTGTAAGATGGACTTAATGGTGTGCTTCTAACTACTTGTTTTATGACTAAAGTGATGGTGTACAACTTCAGAGGTAAAGTTACAAAAAGACAGTGACCTCTGTCTTGTTCACTGTCTCTTCTCTCTCACTTGCTCCCTGGAATGAAAAGCAGCTGCCACGTTGTGGGCTGTCCTATGCAGAGACCTAAGTTGGAAGGAACTGAGGGCAGTCTCCAGCCAAGAGCCCACAATGGTCTGGACGCTACTAAAAAACCATGTCAGTGACCTTGAAATTGGAGCCTCCTTCACTGGTGCTTTGAAATCACTGCAGCCCCCAGGACACCTTGTTTTCTGCCCTGTGAGACACCCATAGTCAGAGGACACAGAATGCAGAGGATGTGACAGGATTCCTGACCTTAGAAACTGGAACACTGTAGAAACTTGTACTTTAAGGCATTAAGTTTTGGGGTAGTTTACTATGAAGTTATAGGTAACTAATGTGGTGATGTGTCATTTAGTTAGTGTAATTTATTAACTGACTTTTAAAATTTTTATAGCACAATTTCCAAGGATCTAAGTGACTTAGTATTCAACTATAATGCTTTTTGTCTGTTATTTTTAGGTTTTAAAAAATTTTAATATTTATTTATTGACATAATTGACATACAATATCCTATTTGTTTTAGATGTATATGATAGTGATATAATATTTATATACATTATAAAATGATCCCCATACATCTAGTTGCCATCTGTCACCATACAAAATTATTACAGTATTATTAACTATATCCTCTATGCTGTACATTACATCTCCATGGCTTCTTTGTTTTATAACTGGAAGTTGGTACTTCTTAATCTCCTTCAGTTTTTTGTGTCTGCACCCCAAGCCCACCGCTTAGTAATCATGGCTTTGTTTCCTCTATGAGTCTGTTTCTGTTTTATTTTGTTAGTTCATTTTTTTTTATTTTTAATGGTGGGAAGCCCTTATTTCCTTTTCCTAATTAATTTAAAATCTCTAATTTAGCCCTGGCTGGTGCAGCTCAGTGGACTGATCATGGGCCTATGAACCAAAGGATCACTAGTTTGATTCCCAGTCAGGGCACATGTTTCCAATAGGGAACATGCAAGAGGCTACCACACATTGGTGTTTCTCTCCCTCTCTTTCTCCCTCTCTTTCTCTTTCTAAAAATAGATAAATAAAAATTTTTTTAAAGCTCTAATTTAAGCTTCACAAGACACATAAGCACTAGTGGAGCTGGGGGGAATGTATAGAAAAAACAAAAGTGTTTGTGCCAAATAGTAAAGAGACCGGTGCATATCATAACAAAACATTAAGACAATTGACTTTAGTATGTACTAAGTATATTGTTTCAATACAACAAAATATGAATTTTTAAATTAAAAGGACCTCTCTGATGAATTTGAAGAAATAGTGTAAATGTAAAAAGCAGAGAATCAGGGAGAGAATGCAGAACTGCTCTATGTTAATTTTGCTTTCATATTATCAAAAAAGATCATGACTTCTGAGTTAATAAAGATTGGGAAAACACATGACTAAATATAATGAAAAATGGAGACATAACTAAGAGGGAAAGGGTTGACTTGGCAGTCTAGGTTGCACATTCCAAATAAAGGTCTTTAGAACTGGCCCTTCTCATTTTCCTGGGAGATACTTCTTAGAATATTCTGCCTAATGAGAATGTTTATGTATAATATGCTTGTAGACTTGGGCAATAATGTTGAGGATTGACCAGATAATATCATCCTAACAATATGATTTATGATGAATACCTGTTTTGTCATGGGCATGGTTAGAGTTTTAGTAGCTAAGGTCTGTCATGTGGCTGCTGGATGCCTATGTGACTGACGCCCAATAAAACTGTACTCCAAGGTCTAGGTAAGCTTTCCTGGTTGGCAGTACATTTCATGTGCTGTCACACATTGTTGCTAAAAGAATTAAGTGTGTTTTTGTGTGGCTTCACTGGGAGGGGATGCCTGAAAACTTGTGTCCAGTTTCTTCCATTCTTCATCTCATGTACCTTTGTCATCTGATTTTAATCTACATTCTTTCTCTGTAATAAATATAAATGTGAGTATAACAGCTTTTCTGAACCCTGCGAGTCCTTCTAGATAATCTTTAAGCCTGACAGTGATCTTGGGGACCCCTAATACAGAGAAAATGGTAAGGATAGTAAGAATTATTATAAATGCATTTAAAGTTTCAGTTTTAGATGAAGTGCACACTAAGGTACTGCAGTAATTAGTGAATTATATCATCAGTACCATTCTTGATAGTTTCTGAGGTGTCATAGAAAGTAAGTACCAAAATAGTTGTTATCAAAAAATGTGATCTCAATTTTCCAAATAATCAATGTCAGAAATTACAAATGTAACCATATTCTGGAAACACTCTCTAACATACCAAGGAGCATAATGAAAGCAGGAGTTATAGAGTCAATATCTTTATAATTGCAGAACCTAACATAGCATGTGATACACATAAGGTGTTCAATAATTGTAAAACTGGGTGACTTCTAAGAATCTGAAAAGAAAAGGGATCAGCACTGACTCAGAGTCAGTATGGGAACATAATCCACCCCATTGCCTTTTTAAGTAAGGTGGTCAAGCAAGGATGGTCACAGATAAAGAACATGCATTTCAGAAAACTGTTAAAATCTCTCATGATGAATTTGTTTATAAACTGAAAAAAATGTAGATCAGATGAGAGAAAAATCAGGCTTCGTAAGAGTGGAATGACAGCACATTCAGATGACTGAATGATGATTCCGCAAGAATGATTACATATGATTCAGTCCTCAGCCTTGTCCCATATGACACTTTTATCTGTGGCTTGGATAAAGATAAAAATGTGTTCTTATAAAACTTTCAGATGAGAAAAAAACTGAAAGAAATGGCTAATATGCTGCATAACAATCAATATTTGAAAAGTTCTTGACAGAAATTTGTGTGTAAAAGTCATCAGGATTTAGATCACCACCAAATAAAAATAAATCAGCTATAGCTGCCAAGAAAGTTAAATAAATGGGTATTGTATATAAATTGCAATATATGTAAATGCAATGTATTTAACTGTGGCTGTTAGAAATAACCTCTTAGAAAATCAGTGAAGCTAATAGAATCTACCTACGCATGTTATCCTAACATAAGATTCTCTGTTTTTCTATGCATGTCAGTTACTCTTACACTTAGGATTGACCATGGGGTACATAGTCATAATCTAGGATTCAGCAATTTCTATGAATTCTAGTGTGACTAAGAAAGCTGCTGTCCAAATGGTTTATTAATTAGGGAAAGTGTCAAAAAGCATTAGAACTCACCTCAATAAATAAATTGTTTTTAGTGACCCACTTTAGCAAACTTGCATGGTAGTGGTTGCTTTAAGATCAGAGAGGTGAAGGGATGGATGACTTCCCAGAGGACCACCTGCAACAAGAAGTTGGAAGTAGGAAGTATATCTAAAAGGTCAGACCAAAACAACAAAAAAGGGAACCTTGCATGAGAAGGGTTGAGGGTGGGATGGGGAACAACCTACATTTCACCTTAAAGGCCTCAAAATTAATAAGCAAATAGGTTTGAGAATAATAAAGAAAGATAAAGATTTTAAACAGAAGAAATTATAGCACATGAAAATGGTCTTTCTGTGACACCCACTACCCTCTATTAAAATCTGTAAGGCTCACAGGCTGCAATGGGTACTCTCCCTGTTAACCCCCTGTGTGTCTAAACTGGAGCTGTGCTCTCTGAAAAGCAGGATGCCCTTCCACAAAATCAAGGCTATCGAATACCTCATAGCTTGCCTCCCTTGCTACAGGAGAACTTGCAAGGCAAGCATGAGAGTATATAATTACGGTTGCAGATAAGGGCTTGAAGAAGGAATTGCAGGTGAATAGACTTCACCATAGACTGCTGAAGTTGGCTGGGAGGGAAGCTGTCTGTGAATACTTTGGCAAATGCAGGGAATGGCTACGTCTTACTCACTTAAAAGTTAACAGAATTTTTATTGTGGCTCCATTTGTCTAAAGAGAATAAACAAGTAAGGGAATAAACATAGTGATCAGAAGCTAGATCCCTAGAAAGGCAAACCAGTATGGTTGAACTGGAGCAATCAAGATTCAATTTCTGTCCTAAAATGTCACAGCAACGTTGGTCTCTAAATTATCTAAGGTTTATAAATTATTATATAAATATTATAAATTATGAATAAATATAATAACTATATATAGGCCCTTGAGGTGGGGCTATGATTGTTGTTTCTAGCTGTCTGAATTAAAGTTAAAAGTTTTAGATCATTTATTTATCCATACCACATTATTTGAGTGTCTAATATGTACTTGGGATCAGGATATTATATGGATTCATTAACCTCTTAAGCCTAATGAGAGGACAGAAGGAAGTCCAGGTTTTCCCTGCTATATGAAAGTAGAGTGTTCCTATGAAACCTTTTTCATAAGCTGAAAATGGCTAAATCGAAGAAGCAATTACCAAAGGACACATATTGCTAGTGGAGGCACAAAATCAATTGAGACAAAGCACAGATGCTCAGACACAGTTCAAAGCTATGGCAGCTGAGTTGAGATGCTGAGCTTAGTACCCAGGAAGGAGATTGGTGATGTCATTCTCCTGCTCCAGGTGCTCGCTGCCTCCTCCATAATAGCTTGCTGCAGAACAAACGCCAGAAACTATTTTCGCTTTTTGCCATTTTGTGACTTTCTTGGTAAAAGTGAAAATCCCCTTCTGATTTCTTTTGGAGGGCAAAAACACATACTGATGTTAAAAGCAAAAACCTAAAACACACTTTTGAAAAGTAGGGGACACTCGTACATCCTCAATTAAAAGATAGTCACTACCAGTAAATTCTAACTAAAAACCTCCCTATTTTCTCAGTAACCTGGATCATAAAGAGAGAGAAAAAAATGTGTATGTGTCAGAGAGAGAGATTACAAGTAGAGATAGAAATAGAGATAGATAGAGGTAGAGTGATAGAGAGATTGGCTGGTTGACTTCTTTTAAAAATTGAATTAGCTTGTAAGGTCATCAAATCACCATTAAATAAGATAACATCAATAAACAGAATTATCAGTACTTCATTGGAACTGATTAGACTATTAGAATGAAAAGGGAGTGGGATTTGGAAAAGGAAAGAGATTGTATAAGTAGCTCAAGTTCAAAAACCACTAGTGAGTTTTTGCAGAATGAAATGTCAGCAAGGATTCATTTCAACATTTTCTTAGGCTAGTTCCTTGGAAACAAACCCTGAGCTGATGACAGGCAGGAGTTTTATGGGTCAGTTTCTCAGGAACAGTACATGAGGAGCTGAGAAAAGAAGAATTGGGTGAAGCAAGAATTTAAACTGAAGCTCAGTTACCATAGAGGTCCCCACTGATCCCAAATTGGGGTTCGGGTTCATAACAGCCCTTCTAAGTTGTACTGAGTTGAAGGAAAGTGTTCAAAGCTTTGCCCCTGGCCCCACCAAACAGATGTGGGATATGGACTGCCTCAATTGTATGGGTAAACAATTGAGTGAGGGCACTTTCTCCAGCTGAAAGTAATTTCAGGGAAGGCTTTTGTCCATGAGCAATTGGCAGTCAGCAGCAGGGAAAGTAAATGTTGGAAGCTGGGTCAAAGAAGGGGCCATCTGGCCTGGACAATGCAGCATCCAGTATAAACATCTAGATAAATCCCATTCATTACATTATCAGTCAACACTCCTAGAATTTGCCTGTTTAGACAGAGTACTCATCAGTTTTAAATAGACATATCCCAACTCAGCCTCTCAAATATCAGCAAGAAACTCAAGTATAGAGTTGGTAATAGAAAAGCATTTGGAGATAGTCTAAAAGATAAATTGCAAGGGGAAAGGGTAGAGATTCTGAAAAGAAAAATATTGGTCACAGAAAACAATTATGGAACCAACGTCTGTAAAGTTAGTGTGCCAGAAGGGATTCAAGGGAGAGACCTGCCTAAATTTTTTTTTTCTAAACCAAATCTCAAAGGTCCAACAGACAAATTACAGAAGATAAAATTAAAATCGATTCAGCCCATGGGGTCTGCCTCTGTTCCACCTAAATAATACTGAGGAGCCAGAAGCAGGAATAATGAGAATTTATAATTTCACAGCTGAAATGAAAGTCATCAGAATGATAAACCTACAAGGATATACAGAGAAATGTGGTTTTAATTTTTTTATTTTTCATAAAACTCATTGGTGCAGCTCAAAAATAAAGAAAAAAGTTCTTAGAGGCCAAAAAATAGAGAAGCAAAGAAAGCCTATGCAGAAGACAGCATTTCCCAGAAAAATAGCTGGTACTTCTAAAGAACCAGATATTGCTTCAAATGTTCCCTAGAACAAGATTTAGCTCATGCAATGCCTAATTAAAGGCTTTATATCTAGATAAAATATTTATATATGTTCTTTGTAAATGCATATGAATGACTGAAATATATTTATTAGGATGCTTTTAATTGTGGAATTATTGAAGGATGCTCTCTGTTGTAAAGTTACAGAATTAGACATAACCAAATTTATACTTTCTTAAACAGCACCAATATTTAAATCTTTTTAAGTCTCACATAAATTGTAGTTATCCTCACAATTTATGCAAGGATAACTACATCTTACAAACTTTCAGGAGCAGAGAAAAATCCCAATGTATCCTTAATGGAAGAAAAATGCTGCAGTACATATAGATTCTATAGGGTAAAGTAGTCCTTTTCATGGTCTCTGGAGTCTGCATGCCCAGGTTCAGATCTCACCTCTACCACATAGCAGGTGAATTCAAAGAAGTTTACTTAAACTCTGGACTCATTTACTAAAATGTAAAATTGGGATATTCTTTGAAATTGTCTAAGACTATTAAAAATATTCAACACTCTAATGCACAGGTGACAAATACAAGGTCTGAAGGCCAAATCCAGCCCTCCACCTTGTTTCTGCCTGGTGGAAGTGCCTAACTCCTTGCCCCTACTTAAGGAGTCGTGACATTTACACACACCTAAAATTACATTCAGCCCTTTGAAGGCAACCTCGAGGCTGATGTGGCCCCCAGTGAAAATGAGTTTAATACCTCTGCTCTAATGAATGCTTAGAGCTTATTAGTGTCTAGCACATTTAATTATTTCATGTGACAACTATTATTGTTGTTACTATTAATTTTTGTGGTCAGCAGAAACATTAATAAACTTCTTTAAAAGAGGAATGTTTAAGAATGATAGTGAGTATAGTTTTGGAAAGGTTTTGTCAGTGTTTTGTGAGTAGAATCAACTAGATTTAGTAAAAGAGAATTCTCTAAAGTGTAATAAAGTTAAATGGCTTGGCATATTTCTTTCTAAGAAATTAGTTTTTCTCATTTGTTTTGAGAAATCCCATCAATATATAAACACACACTTAGTAGTTTGATGGAGTAATGGTTTGGTGGTCCTCATGGTTCTTTCTTCACATTTAACTGTAATAAATAGTAAATACTTATTACTTGCCTACTATGTGTCTGGTGCTGCTTTAAGCACTAAAGATTTTTTTCTCTAACACTGAAAAGCAATTATTTTTCTTCTAACATGATGCATTAATATTCAGGACTGCATTAACAAAGTACCACTAACTTGGTGACTAAATAACAGAAATTTATTTTCAAATTATTTTGGAGGATAGAATTCGAAGGTCAAGGTGTTGGCAGGATTTCTTTTGAGACTCCTTTGCTAGTCTTATAAATAGCCATGTTCTCTCTACATCTTTATGCTGTCTTCATTCTATACATGTGTATCTTCAAATGTCCTTTCCTTATAAGGACACTGGTCATATGGGTGTAGGGCTCACCACAATTACCTCATTTTAACTTAATTATTATTAAGTTAAAAACCCTATCATCTAAAAGCCCTATCCTCAAATACAGTTGCACTTTGAAGTAGTGAGGGTTAGATTGTCAACATACAAATTTTGAAAAAGTTTAGTCCAGAACATATTAGTAGTCGAATGAAAAATATACTACTCTATCACATAAAAATAATTAATTTCTGTGGTCACCCAAACCTACATAATACTGCAGTCCAGCAGAAACTTCAGATTTACACAGATGATTTAAAAGTTTCCTCAGCATGGTCTGCTAATAAGCCAGCTGCACAAAAGTGAGGTGGAATTTTCTCCCCATTGTAGCCTAATGTTCCTTTTATGGGGGTGGCAAAAAAAATAAATAAATTAATTAATTAAAAGCTTGACAAAGTCAGACTTCATTCTGCATACCTACTGGAATTGAAGAAGAATATTCAGTGTGTACATAAATAAATAGGATCTCTGATTGTGCTGTCATTTTTGTTAGACTGTTACATTGTTTTTCATCTACCAGTAACTATGGTTACATTTCTCCTATTTTCTGGAAGAACAGAGCAGTTACGTATCCAAATAGTCTCACTGTCATCTTTCTGTAATGAAAATGACTAGATACCAAAGAACACTTTAGGGTCTTCAAAAATATTATAAAATAGTGAAAGTAAAATTAAGCCCAAATTTAATGTAAAAGTCAATGACAAGAACCTCAAAATGTAATTCACTTGGCAGTTTCTTGTTAAACTACATAATAACGGGCCCTGTCTGGGTAGCTCAGTTGGTTAGAGTGTCCACCTGATACACTGAGGTTTATCCCAGGTCAAGACACATATAGGTATCAACCAATGAACACATAAATAAGTGGAACAGCAAATCAATCTCTCTCTCACACACACATAAATAAATAAATACATAAATAAATACTATACAATAATGAAAGAACCATACTTTTTCATGTATCAGTAATGTTGATCTCGACTTTGTCCCATGCCACTGTCAAACTAGATTGTAGGGTTCTGGCCAAGATGGAGGCATAGGTGTTACAGAAGAGACCCAAGGGGGCATACAATATACTATTACTGAAAGGGCCCCTGTTTTTTCTCCAGGGCTCCCCCCCACTACATGTGTTATGCCTGCCACCACAGGAAAGATATCTCTCAATGCCAGAGATTTGTGAAAAGGAAAGGAATTATTTATTGAAAAGCTATACAGACTTAATGTTTTCCTTAAAATACTAAAGTCCTTTAGAATACCCACAGACGCACATAGTCCTTCCTTCTCCCTCTACCCTAGTCCGGGGTACTGTGTCTCAGGAAAAGAAATAGAAGTCCGTGATTCGGGCTTCTGGAACCATCAGCTGTGTCACCTTCGTGATCTCCAGTTAGTCCAAAGCCATGTGGCACCTTCTCGTGGCCCACCAGCAAGAGTCCTTTCACCCCTTTTCTTCTAGGCAAAGTCTGTCATGCCTCCTGAGCCATGTGGCAAAAGGGAGCACCCTAAAGCCACATGGCCCTCACTCTTGCCAAAGCTGCAATGTCCCCACTCTGTCAAAGCTACGCTATTCTCCCCTCCTACAGCTGCTGCATCTGGGTTTAAATCCTCGTGCCAGTCTTCCTCTGCAGCCCCATTTCTGACTCCTCCTATAATCAGTTACACCTGCCAGCATTCCTGTATTCTTCCAGCTTTACTGGGTTGTCATAGTAAGTCTGGGAGGTGTGGCCCCATGGTGTGGAGCCAATCATCTCCAAGTTCTCATTCAGGCACTGTAACAAGGGGGAGTTGCCTCTAGTTACATCTTGGGTGGAAGTCACTTCTATCCCCCTGGCTCAAAGCATGGCCACAGCTATTGAACGTATCTATGAAACCAGTTAAAGGTTATAGATATGTTAAATGACCACGTCAGAAGTTAACTGCAAAGCTGTTGCTATACAAAACAGCTCTGAATGGCCATGCTCCATGTGTCCCATCCCCCAGCTCTGACTTGTGGGGATGGGACACATACTATCTATCTATCTATCTATCTATCTATCTATCATCTATCTATCTATCTATCTTTCTAATATTTCCTGGACACCCTGAGTATTAGACTCCATTACAAATCCCTATTAGGGCCCCCCCTCTTGGCTGCACCCTGTTACATAGGTAGAAAACCTTTGCTTCCTTGCACAACCAAAAGGAGGATAACAACTAATCTAAAATCAATAAACAACCAGAAGTGCCAGGAAATCAAACTGCATGGAACTCCAACAACCAAGGAATTAAAGAAACAGTCAAACAGAACAACTAGACTGGTAAGACGGGAAGATGGAGAGAACCCAAGGCAGCAGGGGTTCTGTATGAGGCAGACCATGCAGACGGGGCTGACTCAAGGGGAAACTGAGACTCAGAGCTTGCTGTGGACTATGGAAGTTGCCGCAGTGGGAGAAACTCGCAGTCTCACAGGAGAGTTTGTGTGAAAGTGTGCTAGAGACCAGCAGGCAAACTGCACTGTTCCCTCTCTGGCCCTTCCCCCACAGGCAGCACCACAGCACAGCTGTGCAGCAAGGATGGTTGCCCTGCCCAGGTGAATACCTAAGGCCTTGCCCCCTACATCTTAACAGGGGCCCCAAACAAAGAAATAGGGCCAAAATGAAAGAACAGAGCAAAACCTCAGAAAGAGAGCTAAGCAATGAAGAGATAGCCAACCTATCTGATGGAGAATTTAAAGCCCTGGTAATCAAAATGCTCACAGAACTCACTGAGCTTGGTCAAAAAATGAAAGAGATACCCAAAATGAAATAAAGCAAAATATTCAGAAAACCAACAGAAGGAAACCAGGACTCAAAGCAATGATTTGGAACAAAAGGAAGAAATAAACATCCAACTAGAACAGAAAGAAAGAAACAGTAATAAAAAAAATGAAGAGAGACTTTTGAACCTCTGGGACAACTTGAAACATTCTGATATCTGAATTATAGGGGTGCCAGAAAGAGAAGAACAACAAGAAATTGAAAACTTATTTGAACAAATAATGAAGGAAAACTTCCTTAATCTGGTGAAGGAAATAGACTTCCAGGAAGCCCAGAGAGTCCCAAAGATGATGGACCCAAAGAGGAACACACCAAGGCACATCATCATTAAGTTACCCAAGATTAAAGACAAAGAGAGAATCCTAAAAGAAACAAGAGTAAAGGAAAGAGTTACCTACAAAGGAGTTCCCATAAGGCTATCAGCTGATTTCTCAAAAGAAACCTTACAGGCAAGAAGGGACTGGAAAGAAGTATTTGAAGTCATGAAAGGTAAGGACCTACATCCAAGATACTCTATCCAGCAAAGCTATCATTTAGAATGGAAGGGCAGATAAAGCACTTCTCAGATAAGGTCAAGTTAAAGGAATTCATCATCACCAAGCCATTATTATATGAAACGTTAAAGGGACGTATCTAAGAAAAAGAAGATCAAAACTATGAACAGTCAAATCACAACAAACTCACAACTATCAATAAATGAACCTAAAAAATAAAAGAAAGAAAAATAATGGAAACAAAAACTAAACAACCAACTAGAACAGGAACAGAATCAGAGAAATGGACATCACATGGGGGGATTTCAGTGGAGAGGGGAAAGGAGGAAATAGGGGAGGAAAGGTACAGGGAAGAAGAAGCATAATTGGTAGGCATTAAATAGATGGGGAGAGGTCAAAAATGGTATAGGAAACAGAATTCAAAGAACTACAACCCATGGACATGAAGTAATGGGGGGGAATGCTGGAGGGTTGGAGGATGCAGGGTGGATAAAGGGAGAAAAATTGGGAAAATTGTAATAGCATAATCAATAAAATATACTTAAAAAAGAAATGTTGGTCTTTATTATTTTAGCCCTATACTTCTTTATTTCTACCACTAAACACACGAGAAAGAGAACAGATGTAATAATTTCCATGTTCTTCCCCATGATAATGATAAGAATATTTTTATATAAATAAGGACATACAAAATTTAAACCTAAGTTAGAGTTCTAGATAGAATAGTGGAAAATCTTGAGAAGTTTAAGAAAAACTTTAAATCTCAGAATTCTATGGATACTTTCATATATATATGTGTGTGTGTATGTGTGTGTGTATATATATATGTGTGTGTATATATACACACATATATATGTGTGTATATATGTGTATATGTGTGTGTGTGTGTGTGTGTGTGTGTATATATATGACTATCATGTATATATATATATATATATGATAGTCATATATACATGTGGTGGTTACATGGAGGACCATTACATTATCCTCTCTATGTTTGTGTGTAGATACTTTCATATATACATTTTGTAGGAGACCATTCTGCGTGGCTTTGGCCCAGCTCCCACTGAGAGATGCACAGGACCCACGCCCACAGATAGGTTGTCTCATGGGGAATCAGGCCTGCAATATGCCTATGCTGCTTTGAGTCTTGTTCTTGCTAAAAAACTCCCTCACCCTAAATTGAGGATATTTACTGCAAAGTAACTTCCTAAGATCCATGTTAAACCTTCCAAGGATGAGTGTAACCGGTTCAACCACTTTTGTCTTTTCATTTGCAAATATCCCTCTTCTGTGATTTGATTAGCGGCACTGGCTCCTCTATTTTCTGTAAAAGGTAACCACCTAAAGTGAACCTGTGCATAGTAAGTGAGGACCATCATGTAATGGGCAGAGAAACCCAATAAAGGCCTGTCAGGACGAAGGCTATGGCTTTTGCTCCCATTGAGAGAAAAGCCATGCTGTCCGTTTCCTCCACCAAACTTGGTAGTCCATGTGAATGTCTCATTTCATCCATAATGATTCGGACAATGTGGGCCGGTGTCTGCATCACATTTGAAATATTTATGCCATTGTGACAAATATTTTTTTCTTTTTTTTTATTTCTTATATTCCCCTTTACACTCCCTGTTCCACAATTATTTAGATGGGAGTCTCAGGCCTTAAATATTTTAGAAACAATATCAGAGTATGTGTCTCTACATTATAATGGTCCTTAATAAATATAATCACAATAGTATTAACATGCTCTTGTAAATTAAAAATAATTACTCTTGAATAAACTTTATTTTTAGAGCAATTTTAAGTACACAATAAAATACAGAACAAGGTCAGATACCCCCCGTACTCCTGGCTGACACTCATGCATGCCATGCATGCCTCCCATATTATCAATATCTGCTACCATAGTGGTAATATTTTTTTTTACAGTTGTTGAACCTACATTGACACATCATTATCATCAAAGATAATGTTTTACATTGTGGCACACTCTTGTTGCTGTAAATTTTATGGGTTTGGACAAGTGTATAATGACATGTATCCATTATAAACATCTTCAGTTCCTGTTTCTCTGCTCTTATCTGTTTAATATTCTCTCTGTCCCATATATCTGAAATTCCCTTTAGGTATATTACATCTCCCTTTCTGTTATTAAAGTTACATTGGTTGAAATAATTTAGGGAGTGAGGTCAACATAGATATTACATGGCTTCTGTACTATAGCAGTATTTGGCTGGAGTTAGCCAGTGATTTATTTAGATCATTAGAAGTTAAAATTTTTTTCATTAAATTTTAAATAATTCTCTTTAGTCAAGATTCTACTGAAAATAAAAGTTACCCACAACAGTTTTAATTAACAGGTTTTCAGTTTGTAGTCTGTTATTTTAATAAATGATAGTAGACAAGTTTTTTATATGCTTATCTTCCTTATTTAACTTTTTTATAATTATTGAGGCAAACTATCGTGAAAATTACTGAAGTATATTGATTTTAGTAGATAGGCAGAAATTCTATGAGTTTTTACTTAGCTTCTTCATTCATGTATGAGAAACAAGAAGAAAACCAGCATTCTTTTGACATTGTTCGATATTGAGTTCAACATTTTAGAAGTCAACAGACTTTAGAAATACCATATTCCCAGTATTAGACATATTCTGAATGATGAGACTTTCATTTTATGGACAATATCCTTTTTTATCCCCAGCTGCATTAAGTCAAAAACCAACAACATTCTTATTCTCAGTTGTTGGTGGAAGAACTAAAGCTATGATCACTGCTGTCTCTCTCTGTCTCTGACTTTTAAACCTGCATTTTTGATGAAAGGCACCCTACGAAATGAGGCTTGACATGTTGCTTGTTTGTTTGAAATTAGTGGAGAAGAAAAAGTAAAAAACATCTTAGGGATACATGTGGTTTTTACTTGGATTTATTGCTTCAAAATATATTTATTTTCTAATAAATAATTCACTTCCTGAATTATTTTTTAGGTAAAGACACCCATTCGTGTTCCTGATGTAACATAAGAATGAGAATTTATAGCTAATGCAGACATAATCTCTATGTCATGCACGTGAGTTCTTCTTACCTTTTTTTACCATAGATTAATACACAGCTGCCAATTTTTCACCGTAATCCTCATCTATGCAATTTGGTGGCAGGCTATATTTTAGAGTAATCCTTACAAATAATGACACAACATCTTTATATGGATATATAAGCAAAGGGAGCATAAAGTTACAAGAAAGCAAACACAGAGATAAAATCTGACAGTCAAGTACATTAGGAAGCATATTGGGTTATAATCCAGTTAGATCAAGGTGACTTCAGGGCAGTGATGGAATATGCATCGTATCTTAGATACTGGGCTGTATAAGAGAAGTATGCATTCCATTGGGAGTAGAGATGGAATGAAAAATATAAACAGGGTATGTTTAGGAGCAATAGATGAAGGCTGGTGGAACAAAGTGATCATGCTTGGAAGGAATGTGACATAATGATAGAAATGAAACCTGAGCACAAAATGTGGAGGGTGTGTAATAAAAATTAGTGAAAGAATTTTGAAATTTATCTTGTAAACAGTAACTTTTTTATTGGTTTTAGGTATTTGTAGGTAGCTAATGAGAAAAAAATCAGATTGACATTCATTGTTCCTGCTTCTGGAAAAACCAAATTGAGAAACATTGGAAAACCTCTTTTCACAAGAATTGCTGACTCTAAACTGAGAAAATGAATTAGAAAGTGGGCAAAGCTCCAATACGGCTTTGTGGAAATTATAAAATTAAAATCAATTACCATTTTCAAATCCTCTGCTGGGACGAAAGGAAGGCACTGTTGCTATCTCACTCCTTTCATTGATTGTAGGATGGAAGGCAATGTTATGCCACCATGGCTTTAGGGGGAAGACCTGGAACTGGTAAGATATTACCCAGCACTGTTGGAATATCATAGGATTATAGCATATCACAGCTTCACATATTAAAGTATAGCATAGAGATGCTTAGAAAACTGTGACAATGAACAAATGAATATACTATTCAACAGACAAGATGAAAGGAGTTAAGCCTTTGTGACATAAAACAAGAGTGAAGGGTCCAAAAATACCAGGCTTAGAATAGAGTTATCTCATAGACCGGAGACCACTATAGGTTTGAGAATTAAAGCAATCTTGGTCAAGCAAAGGCGCAACAGTGTTTGGAGGGGTGAGGTGAAAAATGGTATACAGCAGCAATTTTCAACCCGTGTGCCTCAACGAGTTTTAAAACATGCAATTCCTGACTATTTAGTCAGGGGCACTGACCTCTTTTTCCTTAGATTGTCAAATAAAAATTGACAATATTCAACACACAATAGCTATCTGGTGTAAATTCCGTTTTGAACCATGAATATATGGGTCATATAAGAGTTGTTTCTTCCCTGGCTGGTGTGGCTTAGTGGATTGAGTGACAGCCTGTGAACCAAAGAGTGGCTGTTTCTATTCCCCATCAGTGCATGTGCCTGCGTTGCTGGCCAGGTTCTTGGTGGGGGAGCATGAGAGGCAACCACACACTGATGTTTCTCTCCCTCTCTTTCTTCCTCCCTTCCCCTCTCTCTAAAAATAAACAAATAAAATCTTTTTTTTTTGAAGAGTTGCATCTTATTGATCATATCACATAATAAGGTTGCATCTGATTGGTTAATTCTTGGTTCCAGAAATCCTTATATACAAGTATAAGCACCAGGTTTTTTAAAAAGTCACTTTGGAACAAAAAGAAAAATTACTATATTTTTGAGAAGTTAAGCCAAGTTATACCCATTTTTTCTCAGACTGGCAAAAAATATATTATTTTGGTGTGCTTAGAATTTTAGTAATTAGTTTATGTGTGCCATGAGATGAAGAAGGTTGAAAATCACTACTCTAGACTCAAGTAAAATAGGAGAGAAGGTGTTAAATTGGTGGAGTCCATGGTACATTACAGAAATGCAAAGGCATTAATTGTTCCTGTAGTGGAGCAAGGAGATGTGGGTCTGGGAGTGAGTGCCAATTGCCAAGACTGTAATAAACAGCCATAATAAACATTTTCCCATGTGAAGGAAAGATGCTTAAAGAGCCAACCACATGAAAAATTATCCTCCCAAATATCTTTACCTATACAAAGAGGCTATTATTTTGAGTGCAGGCTGCGAACCAAAGTGTCACAGGTTTGATTCCCAGTCAGGCCACATACCTGGGTTACAGGCCACAGCCCCCAGCAACCGCACATTGATGCTTCTGTCTCTCTTTCTTTCTCCTTCCTTTTCCTCTCTAAAAATAAATAAATAAAATCTTAAAAAAACAACAAAAAAACCTCAAAAAGGCTATTATTGAAAAATGTTTTATTAGGTAATTTAACATCTAATAAAATTTCTACTTCCCTTACTTTATTCAGAATAAAACTTAAGCCAATATACACAGTTTATCAGAATTGAAAACTTTGATTCTGGCAGCATGTTTACTACCATCTTTAACTTAAAAACACTTATTGATTGCTTTCTATGTGAAAGATTTTGTGTTTGTTAGTGCAACTATGTAGATAATAAGTCAGAGAAAGTGAAAAATCTAGAAGGTAAGATCAGTTTCTGAAAAAGTCTTCTAAAGGCACAACTGAGTTAGTGAAAAGTGGAAATAGAAGGAATTAACCACAGTATCTGGTGTTCTCAGGTGCTCAGTTTTAAATATTGGTTTGTGAGGAAAGATCACTCAATTTTAATTTGGTGGAATAGTTTATGAAAAGTCCTATATAAGCATTGACAATAAACTTACCATCTGAAGCAAATTTAAAAGTACAGGGTAAAATCATGGAGCAAGATACAATGAAAAAACAAACACTGAGATAAGTCAAATTTGAGTCAAAATATTTAGTAATGTCCCAGGCATGCTTACATACAATAGTGATTAAAATATAGTCCTTGCTCTTTGGATCTTACATTCCAGGGGTGATAGAGCAATAAACAATGACAATATTAGGTAGTGAAATGATTTATGAAGAAAAAAGTTAGGGGATAGCGGGTACTGATATGTTTTAGATTGCATGTCAGGTAATGGTCCTCTGTAATATTTGAACAAAGACATACAAGGAAGTTCTACAAGTATCTGGTAGGAGATTTCACCAGAGGGAAGAGCAAGTACATTTGGTGTTGAAGGGGACTATATTTTCAAGGTCCCATGAGAAGGCTAGGACTCAATATTAGAAATTCAATAGAGTTAACATGAAATAATTCAAAACACCCAAATTGGTATATCTATGTGTGTTTTTTAAACATTTTTAGTTTGATGCAGTGCCATTTGTTTCTTGTTTCTTTTGATCCCTTTCTGGGGAGATATACCAGATAAACTATTGCTATGAGTAACGTCGAAAGTTTTCCTGCCTGTTTCCTTCTATAATTTTTATGATTTTGGGTCTAACATTTAAGTTTTTAATCCATTTGGAATTTATTCTTTGTGTAATGTAAGAAGGTGATCTAGTTTCATTTTTCTGCACATATCTGTCCAATTTTCCCAACACCATTCATTGAATAAACCACCTTTACCCCATGGTATGTGCTTACTTCCTCTGCTGAGTATTCATTGACTATAAAGGCTTGGGTTTATTTCTGGACTCTCTATTCTATTCCATTGATCTATTTGTTTGCTTTTCCATTAGTACCATGCTGTTCTGATTAGTATGGCTCTATAGTATAGTTTATTATGAGGTAATGTGATTCCTCCAACTTGGTTCTTTTCTCTCAGGACCACTGTTGCTATGCAGGGCCTTTTGTGGTTCAATATATATTTTTGAAATATTTCTTCTAGTTCTGTGAAATACAACATTGGAATCTTGATAGGAATTATGTTGAATCTATAGCTTGCTTTGGGTAGTATGGACATTTTTATGATGTTAATTCTTCCTATCCCTGAACACAGTATGTGCTTCCACTTATTTATATTTTCTTCAATTTTCTTTTCCAGTGTCTTGTAATTTTCTGCAGTGTCTTGTAATTTTCTTCTCCAGTGTCTTGTAATTTTCTGCTCCACCCTCAGGGTCCTCCTGGCCACCATGGATGAGAATGAGTCTACAAGATGTGATCTGCTTGGGGAGGAAAGGTGGCTGATCTCTCAAAGGAGAAGGGCCAGGAGCCTGTTCCTCAGTGGGTTTTCATTGGGTTTAATTTGCATAGGAATACAGGGCACATAGGTAAAGCTGCATCAATCATGTCACGCAGTAGTGATTAAATAATAGATAACAAAGAACTCTGAAGGCTTATTTTGATTCAGGGTCAGATAGCTAAAGGGCCATAAAACTTTGGGGAAACAAACTATTTCATGCTTGGACCCTTATTTAATTGAGAGTATTCTTAGCAAAGCAGGTTTCACAGGATTTTATGCATTCTTTCTTAGGCCTGATCGCCCCAGGGAACCCGTCCTTTTCAGCACAGGGCCACAACCACCTCTGGCATTGTTTCAGGCTTAAATCAGGTAGGGGAAGTAAGACAGCCAAGAGATTAGGAGACTTCTTGCAGACGGAATGAGGACTCAGGCTATATCAACGCCAAGGGTCCATCACTCCCTTTTTCTATAGTCCCCCAAGTCCTTCCCTGAGGGCCCCTTTGTGGTTGTGGCTGTGCCTGTCTTAGGTCATCCTCCCTTGAGGAATCTTACCTATCATTGGCTAACCAGTCATACACCCAGGGCCAAGCAGGGGGCAGAGGTGGCGTCCCCTACAAGGAAGATAAGCTTTGTCTCCTTACTGGCTTATGGTCTCAGGGTCTTTTTATTCAGCCTAGCCACTGGGGATTACAGCTTCTGAAACCAGGCAGGGTGGTTCCCAAAAGTACAGGTCTTTTATATCCTTATATTTATTCCTGGGTAGTTTATTCTTTCTGAAGCAATTGTGAACAAGGCTGTTTTCTTATTTTCCCTTTCTGTTAATTTATTATTAGCATATAAAATGCAACAGCTTTCTGATTATTAATTTTGTGTCCTGCTACTGCACTGAATTTATTTATCCGTTCTAGTAGTTTCATGGTGGAATCTTTGGGGTTCTCTGTGTACAGTATCATGGCACCTGCACATAAAGACAGTTTTACTTCTTCCTTTGTAGTTTGGATACCTTTTATCTCTTCCTGTCTAATTGCTGTGGCTAAGACTTCCAGTACTATAATGAGAGGTGAAAGCAGGCATCCCTGTTTTGTTCCTGATCTTAATAAGAGGAACACTGGTAGTTTTTGTCCATTGAGTGTGGCGCTGGAAGTGGATTTGTCATACACCCTTTATTATGTTTAAGCATGTTTCCTCTGTTCCCACTTTGCTGAGAGTTTTGATCATAAATGGGTACTGGATTTTATTGAATTTTTTTTTTACATCTGTTGAAATAATCATGCAGTTTTTATCCTTCACCTGGTTTATGTGGTGAATCACATTTATTGATTTGTGAATATTGTACCAGCTTTGCATTCCTGAAATAATTTCCACTTGATAATGAGGTATGATCTTTTTGCTGTATTGCTGTATTCAGTTTGCTAATATGTTATTGAGGATTTTATCATCTATATTCATCAGGAATATTGACGTGTAATTTTCTCTTTTTTATAGTGCCTTTATCTGATTTTGGACTTAGGATAATGCTGGCCTCATAAAATAAGCCTGGCAGCTTTCCTTCCTCTTGAATTATTTGAAATACTTTGAGAAGGAGAGGTGTTAGTTTTCCCAGAATGTTTGATAAAATTCACCTGTGAAGCCATCTGGTCCAGGGCTTTTATTTGTTGGGAGTATTTTATTACTGTTTCAATTTTACTAGGTGTAATCTATCTCTTCAAATTCTTCATTTTTTCCTGATTAAGTTTTGAAAGATTGTATATTTGTAGGAATTTATCATTTTGGTCCGGGTTGTCCAATTTGTTGGCATATAATTATTCATAATATTTTCTTACAATCTTTTGTATTTCTTTGGTGTCAGATTTTATTTCTCTTCCTTCATTTCTGTTTTTATTTATTTGGGTTCTCTCTCTCTCTCTTTCTCCCCCTTTGATGACTCTGGTTAAAGGTTTGACAATCTTATTTATTTTTTCAAAGAATAAGGTCTTGCATTCATTGATCTTTTGTAAAGTTTCTGAATAGCAAAGGAGATAATCAAGAAAATAAGACAATCCATGGAATGGGAGAACACACTCAACAATACATCTCATAAGGGCTTAATACCCAAATTTATAAAGAACTTAGAAAACTCAACATCAAAAAAAAACACAACTCAATTAAAAAATGGGCAAAGAACCTAAAAAAACACTTCTCCAAATAGGAGATGCAGAGAGCCAAAAAACATGAAAAGATTCTCAACATCACTAATCATCAGAGAATTGAAATTAAGACCACAATATGGTATCACTTCACACCTCTCAGAATGGCTATAATCCACAAATCAACAAACAACAAGTGCTGGCAAGGATTTGGAGAAAAGGGAACCCTTTTGAACTGTTGGTAGGAATGCAGACTGGTACAACCACTGTGAAAAGCAGTGTGGAGATACCTCAAAAAATTAAAAATGGATTTCATTTTTGACCCGGTGATCCCACTTCTGGGAAAATATCCCAAGAAAACCAAAACACTAATTAGAAATAATATAAGCACTCCTATGTTCATTGATCATTATTTACAATTGCCAAAATATGGAAACAGCAGCCAAAGTGTCCATATGTAGATGAGTAGATAAAACCAGCATGGAACATTTACACAATGGAACACTATTTGGTGGTAAAAAAGAAGAAAATTTTCTCTTTATGACAGCATGGATGAACAGGGAGAACCTTATGTTGAATAAAATATGCTAGTCAGTGAAGGACAAATACCATATGTAGAATCTAATGTAGAATCTAATGAACAAGTTAAACAAGCAAAATAGAGACAGACCCATAGATAGAGAACAGGATAGCAGCTGTTGAGGTGGGAAAATTAAGAGGTGGAATGATTGTACAAAAAACATAAAAGAACTCGTGGACATGGGCAACAGTGTAGTGATTGCAGGGAAGAGGGGAATATAAGGGGTTAAATGGTAATGGAAAGACAATTAAAAATTTTAAAAAAATATTTGTATCCTGGAGCAAAAATCTGAAAAGACTAAGAGACTAGACCAGACCTTAATGCCAAAGATTGGAATGAAATGACTGAGTTTAATCACTTTAATTTGTAGATAAGAAAGCTATGTGAAGAGAAGCAAAATTATTGGCAAAATGGAGCTGGAATTAGAAATTAGATCTCTTCAACTTTAATCAGTTTATTTATTTTTTCCATTGCCCTGCTGATACCCAAGAAAGAAAAGATCCCAGGAGTTATCTTGATATATAATCTAGCTTAGTACTGAATAAAATAAGTTGCATGATTCATGCACCTTATTCAAAATGCCATGACAATTGAGTACTTTCCTTCATTTTCTCCATGAAATACCACATATATTTCATTAAGAGCGGCAAAGCCATTTTTTTTCACATGGTAAAACTGCTTTATACTTAGGCTTTCCACATGAATACAGAAAACCTTTTTTGTATTTAGGAAAAATTAGATCTCATTTTTGGAAGGAACTTCAGATACTTGCAAAAAAAAATGAAAAAAATTGCTCAACAGGCTCACTTTAGCTCTCCAGGAAAGTTTTAGATGACTAAGTTTGACCTTTTAGCTTATTCTTGAGTTTTTGAAGTGTGAATTAATTTGCCAGTTTCTATTCCTTTAGTTCTTATTTGCTTCAAAACTTTGTTCCTTTTCAGGATACTCTGAATTATTTCTTTCTCCTATGGGTCCATTTTTACACCTTCACTCCCCAGCTATGATACCTGGGCTGGAATTTTGGTGCTGACATGGTGTCATGACTCATGTAAAACCCTTGGCCTGCCACTCTTTTGCTCTGCTGTTCCAGACAACGTTAATGTGTGTCTCTGCCAACATGACATCAAGAGTAAGCAGTCTTGGCATTGGTGATGATTATAGGTGATAAATTTAATTTAATTTATCACCTTGACATAGGTGATACATTTTATCTGAAGTTAACCAATACACTTCTGTTAATACAATCTATATCCTTTTTTAAATGTTCTTTATAATGCTTGTAAATATTCTTGAAGAAAAAAAAGCAAGCGATAAATGGCGGTAGCTTCTTTTGTTTTGTTTTGTTTTTCCTACAAAAAAGTCAACTTAACTCATAATATAGTTCTGCTATAAGAGTAACAGTGTATTCCTGTGATTTCAGTCCTGCTGGGGAGCGGCATTTAGTATAAAAAGAAAAAAGCACATGACAAAAAGAGGAGATACTGTGAAGAGTGACTTTGTTTTCTTCCCCACTCCTAGTTTTAGAAAGGGCAGTACATCCTCCAAAGTGGAGAAATTATTATCACTTCTACACAATGTTTACTGACCTTCCTCCTGAGAGCCCTTCATCTAGAGGTCACATATTTTAGTGACTGAGATAGAATAAAGATGGGCCCAGAATCTTTTATACTCCTTAACTTAATAGGTAAGATCTAATTCCCACCCCTTATATTCTGGCCAATGCTTGTAACTACTCAAACTATAAAATAATACTATGGACATGATCCCATACTAGGTTCCACAATTTAAGAAATTTAGGCAGCTTCCACCACCTATATCTTGAGTACTTATTCTTGGAACCCACCTGCCATGCTCTGAGGAAGCTCAACCAGCCCTTTAAGAATGGCCTTGCAGAGATGGTACAATATTTGTAAATCAATAAACGTAATACATCATATAAAGAAAAGGAAAGACAAAATCACATGATCATATCAATAGATGCAGAAAAAGCATTTGATAAGGTACAGCACCCATTTATAATAAAACACTCAGTAAAGTGGGAATAGAGGTAGCATTCCTCAACATAATAAAGTCCATATATGAGAGACCTACACCCAACATCATATTCAATAGGCAAAAAATAAATCTTTCCCCCTGAGATCAGGAACAAGACAAGGTTGTCACGTTCACCACTTCCATTAAGTATAGTATTGGAATTTTAGCCACAGCAATCAGACAAGAAAAGGAAATAAAAGGCATAGAAATTGGAAAGGAGGAAACAAAACTGTCATTGTTTGCAGATGGCATGATAGTGAACATAGAAAATCCTATAGACTTCGCAAAAAAACTGCTTGACCTAATAAATGAATTTGGTAAAGCAGCGGGATACAAAGCCAATATCCAGAAATTAAAGGCATTTTTGTATACCAACAATGAAACATAGGAAACAGAAATCAGGGGAAAAAATTCATTTGATATAACAACACGAAAAGTAAAATACCTAGGAATAAACCTAACCAAGGAGGTAAAAGACCTATATGAATAAAACTATACAACACTGAAGAAAGAAATTAAGGAAGACATAAACAAATGGAAACATACACTGTGTTCATGGATCAGAAGAATTAACATCATCAAAATGTCCATACTACCCAAATCAATTTATAGATTCATTGCAATCTCTATTATAGTACCAATGGGGTATTTCACAGACATAGAACAAACACTTCAAAAATTTATATGGAATCATAAATGACTTCGAATAGCTGATGAAATTTTGAGAAAGAAGAGCAAAGTAGGATGGATCACAATACCTGATACCAAACTCTATTACAAGGCCACTATAATCAGAACAGCCTGGTAGTGGCATAAAAACAGACACATGGACCAATGGAACAGAATACAGGGATGAGAAATAAACCCAAGTCTCTATGGTCAATTAATTTTCAACAAGGGGGCAGCAGTATAAAATGGAGTAAAAACAGTCTCTTCAACAAATGGTGTTGGGAGAGCTGGACAGCTACATGCAAAAAAACGAAACTCAAGCACCAACTTACACCATACACAAAAATAAATTCAAGGTGGATAGATAATTCAAATATAAGTCATGACACGATTAAAGTTCTAGAGGAGAACATAGGCAGGGAAATCTCAGATATTTCACACAGCAGTATTTTTACTGATATGTCCTGTAGAGCAAGGGACATTAAGGAAAGAACAAACAAATGGGATCTCATCAAAATAAAAAGCTTCTGCACAGCTAAAGAAATCAGTATTAAAATGAAAAGAGAACCAACTCTATGGGAAAACATATTTGCCAATGATACCTTAGACAAGGGTTTAATCTATAAAATATATAAAGAACTTACATGACTCCACTCTAAGAAGACTAACAACCCAATTAAAAAATGGGCAAAAAACTTGAACAGACACTTCTCCAAAAAGGACATACAGAGGGTCCAGGGACACATGAAAAGATGCTAAGTATTGCTAGTTATCAGAGAGATGCAAATTAAAACCACAAGATACCACTTCACACCAGTCAGACTGGCCATCAGAAACAAAGCAACAAACAACAAGTGTTGGACAGGCTGTGCAGAAAAGGGAACCCTAGTGCACTGTTGGTGGGATTGCAGATTTGTGCAACCACTGTGGAAAACATTATCGAATTTCCTTAGAAAACTAAAAATGGATCTGCTTTTTGAACCAGCAATTCCACTGCTAGGATTGTATCTTAAGAAGCCTGAAACACCATTCCAAAAGAACCTATGCACCCCACTGTTCATAGCAGCACAATTTATAATAGGCAAGTGCTGGAAGCAATCTAAGTACCCATCAGTAAATGAATGGATCAAAAAACTGGTACATTTACACAATGGAATTCTATGCAGCAGAAAGAAAGAAGGAGCTCCTACCCTTTGCAACAGCATGGATGGAACTGGAAAGCATTATGCTGAGCGAAATAAGCCTGGTAGTGAAAGACAAATACCATGTGATCTCACCTTTAACAGGAACCTAAACAACAAAACAAACAAACAAGCAAAATATAGCCAAAGACACAGAAATTGAGAATGGGCTGACAGTGACCAGAGGGGAGAGAGGAGGGTATTTCAGGGGAAAAGGGTGATGGGTTTACAGAAACAATTATAAAGGGCACATGGACAATAACAGTGGGGGGTGGAAATGGGAGGGAGGTAGGAAGGACTGCAGGGTTGGGCTGGGGTTGGAGGAAAAGGAAAAGGTGTACAATAAATATTCTTATAGGAATTTTAGGAATAAATATTTAACTTGAACAACAATGAAATAGGAAGGACTGCAGGGTTGGGCTGGGGTTGGAGGAAAAGGAAAAGGTGTACAATAAATATTCTTATAGGAATTTTAGGAATAAATATTTAACTTGAACAACAATGAAAAAAAGGAAGAAAGAAAGAAAGAAAGAGAGAGAGAGAGAAAGAAAGAAAGAAAGAAAGAAAGAAAGAAAGAAAGAAAGAAAGAAAGAAAGAAAGAAACAAAGGCCTTGTAGAAAGAAAATGAGGTGTATGACAGTCACAGCTGAGCTCCCAGCTGACAGCCAGCATCAAATTCCAAGCCTTACCAGTGAGCTTATCTTGGAAAAAATATGTTCTATTTTCAGTCAAGCTGAAGCAACGGGACAAGTAATAAGTTCTTTTCATCAACCCCTGCACAAATGGAAGATTAAGAAGAAAAATACATTATTTTGTAGTTTTAACTAATGAAGTTTTGCAGAGTGATCATCTACACACCAGTCATGTTAAGGTATAACAGAGCACCAGGGGAGTCTCCCGCCTACTGGCCAAGATGGCAGGAGGGGGAGATTCTTACACTGAGCTGTCAAAAGCTAGAAAGATGAATGGATAGGGCCTTAGAGGCTGAAAGCTACTAAAATAAATGGATAGGGCTCCAAAGGATAGAAATCCAGAAAGATTATTAGATTAGCAAAATAGCCTTCTCCCCCCTATTCCTGTAATAACTTCTAGCTTAAGCAGGAAGGTGGAGGTAGTCTTTGAGACAGGAGTCCACCATTCTTCCTGATCCTGTTGCCTGAATAAAACTCTTTCCTTTTGTACTAGTTCCTTCCTCATGAGTTTGGCTTTTTGAGGTGACAGGCAGTCAACCCTCCATTTTCCTTTGGTAACATTCAGACTTGCAGTCTCTGTAACAATGTTCTGCCCTTACTTACACTAAGGGAGCATCTTCTCCACAAAGCCACTTCCCATGTTTTCCTGATGAATGTTCAGCTTTAGAGCAGGTGGGCTAATTAGTTGTTAAAAAGAAGCAATTTAACTTAACTAAATTGCACTGTCCTGAATAACTAATGTGTATTAAAGAAAGCTTTAACTGGTGAAATTTCAACACATATAATAAATTGAAAAACATGTGAGCAATATTGGTAAGGGTATTTTCAAATGAGATCATAGTTTAGATAATAGAAAAGACAGACTGCCCTTATGTTGTAGTTTGCACTGCTAAATTGAGTAGATTATACCAAGGATTTACTTCTTGTGTTGTGATAATTACTAGGAAAGGGGTGCTATATATAGTGCATTGTGTTGTATTTTAAAATAATTCCATTTTCACCCCATGGCTGGTTGCATGTTCCTGTAAGGTAAATGTGAAATATACCTCATCCACATATCTTCCACCATAGGTTGCAGAATGTATTTTGTACATTTCAGGTGTACAATAAATATTCTTATAGGAATTTTAGGAATAAATATTTAAGAATATTTATTCTTATAGGAACTATAAGAATAGGATACTACTAAGTAGCATCTCTGTACACATATTTGTCACTTATTTAGATGTCAGAAAGTGCCCATATATAAAATAAATTATATATTTTTCTTGCCTTTTTACTATACTGGCTAAAATGTCTAGCACAATGTTGAATATGTTGAATAATTTTAAAATGTAATAATATCCCTACACTCCTGGAACAATTCTAAACTAGTGTTATTATATGATTTGTTTACTGTATTTCTTTATTCAATTTGCTCATATTATATTTAAGATTTGAGCATCTATGTTCATGAAATTGGCCTATGATTTTCTTTTATCATAATTTTCTAGTCAGGTTGTGTTACCAAAGTAAGGCTACCCCCATAAAACAAACTGAGAGAGATATTTTTCCTAATTTCTGAGATAATAATATATGGTAGCAATCACCATTAAAGCCATCAGGAGCTGGAGTTTCTTTTAGAAAAAATATTTAAATAATGGATTTAATTTCTTAAGTAGTCCTAGACTATTTATTATTAAAAAAGGAATAAAAATGTCTTCACAAATAATACTGTGCTTGTAGAATCATAGGAAAAAATCTTTAGATTGATGATAGAAATAATAATTTGGTTTAGAAGCTTGCTACATACAATTTTAATACATATAAATTTTAATACACAGAAAAGAAAGAAAATGAAAAAATTAAATATCTAATTTCAAAATCATCAAAATATAAAATAATTAACAACAAAATTAATGTGTATTTAAGACCTCTATGTAGAAAACTATAAAATATATTTTTAGAGTTTTTTTAAAGATTTTATTTATTTATTTTTAGAGAGGGAAGGGAGGGAGGTAGAGAGAGAGAGAGAGAGAAACATCAATATGCAATTGCTGGGGGTCATGGTCTGCAACCCAGGCATGTACCCTGACTGGGACTCAAACCTGCGATAGTTTGGTTCGGAGCCCACGCCCAATCCACTCAGCTACATCATCCAGGGCTTGAAAACTATAAAATATTTTAATACATAAAGAGGACCTTAATAACTAGATATGTCATATAAAATATTTGAAATAACCCATTATATAAAAGTGTAAATTCTCCAAAAGTTGGCCTATAATTTTAATGAAGTTGTAATAATAATTTTAGCAGCTTTACTCCTTGTTTAACCATAATTGATTCTAAAATTTATAATGATTTGTAGAGTCAAGAATAGCTACCATGAAATAGGTAAATAAACAAAACAATACTGATGCAGAACCAGATCCAATCTTAAAGGGTTATTAAACTTATGACAAAATTGGAATAAAGAAACAGGAAGTAGGAGATATCTTCACTTGAATATCCATATTTTTAAAAATATGAAACTTGGCTTTTACTTTGTATTCTTTACAATAGTTAAGTTAAAAAAAGTTATAGGTATGAATATGAAAGAGAAAAGAGTAAAGCTATTTAAAATTAAATGAGATCATAGATATGAATTTGTTGTAATTACAGAAATTTTTACAAAGAGAACAAATGAAGTACTACCAATAAATGTACCTTGACAAACTGGACTATACTGAATGTAAAATTCTGTTAATTCAAAATGAGGGAAAAGGCAATGCACAGAGCAGACAAGATAATTCTAATACATATTTTCATTCTAAATATTAAAAAAGCTCCTAAAAGTCAATAAGGTAATTATAGAAAACCTAATAAAAATGGGAATGATACTAGAGTAGTCACTACAAAACAAGATATTTACATGGCCAATAAATATGTGAAGAGATGTTCAATTTCATTGGTAATCTGGGAAATGTTAATTAAAACATAATATGATATAACTAAAAACAAAAAAAGTAATTGAAACTAAAAATACAATCAACATGAAGATCACAGGATGTGGAACAACCAGAATTCTCATGCTCCATTGTTGCAAAATGAATCTGGTGCATTGACTTTCAAATGTTATTTGATCAGTGTCTGCTAATGTGTATCAACTTTATTTTTAATATCAGGATCCATCAACCCCACTTTTGAGAAACAGACTAGAAGAAAAGAAAGTTCACAGCAGTATTTTTGTAATAACCCATATTGGAAACAGCTGTCCAATATAATAACCTACATTGTAAATGTTTATCTGATGTGCTTTATTAGAATAATTGGAAATTATTCAGTAAGGAAAAAAACCTATTCATAGATATAACAACATGAACAAATTTTCTAGATATAATATTAAATAAAGAAGCCAAATATGAAAGTTTATACTATGTAGTTCCATTCACAGTTCAAATATGTAAAATATCATACATAATACTGGTTACCTTATTAGGATGTGGTAAAGACTAATGAAGGAAGAAAAAAATATTACACACCTTTGAAGAGCAGATAATTTGCAGTGAGTAATCGAGTGTCAAAGTCTGGCAACCTCTGAAGAAGGCCAGTGTTGGAGGGGCCAAAGCAGAGGCAATGGTCTCTCAAAGTTATTAAGATATTCCATGCAGCCTGGAAAACAAGAGGCATTGTCACAAACCAGCACATCAGAGCAGAAAACATAGAAATAGGAAAAACATTTCTAAAACAGAAAACTTTATAATATGTTTCAGATGGCATCTTCTGTCAGGGTTAAAAGATGGATCTTTCAATAAATAATATAAGAAAACAATTTGCTATCTAGAAAAATAATAAAGTTGGATCAGTTCCTCACATAATAGTAAACATTCAAAACTAAGTAAATATATACATGTAAACACAAAACTAAACATTATAGAAGAATACATAGAATTTTATTTAACTTCTTAATTAGGAAGGTTTTTCTAGTTATAACATAAAAATAAGTATAAAGAGAAAAATGAATCTGGTCAATTAAATAGCATAAAAATCAATACCTTTTGTAGGGCAGAAACTTGTATACCAGGCTGACTGAGTCAACTAAGACAATTGAGAAATGTGTTTATTCACCATGAAAAACAGTGGTCTTTTAAATATACGTGAAAACAGAAAAATGGGCAAAGGACAGAAATGGTATAGGAACTACAAGTGCAAAGATGATTTTCTGCTGTCATAAGAAAAATACAAACTAAAACCAGTAAGATACCACTTATCACCTATCAGATAGATAAATACTGAACAGCTTAATATTGTATTATCATTAAGAATGTGTGAAAATAGACATTTGTTTATATTTTTGGTATTATAGTAGGTAGGTTTCACTGCTATGTAGGAAAGTTGAGCAATATCTTTTAAAATCACAAACACATATACTCTTTGACACAGAAATTTCTATTCTAGAAATTACCAAAAGTATACAGGAATATTTGTGAAAAGATTATTCAGTCATGCTGTGTTACTGGAACAGGTGTCCAATCCTTTTAAACTAAATATGTTATGGAATACAGCTTTTCTGTTTGATTTTAGGAGGACACTGCATGTATTTAGCATCCATTATCAGTGGGATTTGGGGTAGCACCCCAAAGTACTGCTTCTACACTAAAATACTTGTATATTCACACTAAGTGGCATAAACTAAAAATATAAATAGTATTGTTCACATACAGTTCTTTTTTTTTTAGCAGTAGTAACTGGTTTTGAAATAATAGAATACAAAACAATGGTTCTTAAATGAGAGCCACACACATGGATCCCCCAAAACCTAATAGAAAGACAAATTGCTGGGTTCCAGCTTCAGTGTGTGATTCAGTACATCAGGGGTGGGACCCTACAATTTGCTCTTTTCGACTTCTCAGGTGATTCTGGTGCTGTTGGTTCCAGGAATGACGTTTTGAAAACATGGATATGAATAATAAACATACTGTGCTTCTTTATGTGAATAATATTCAAAAAAACATTTAAACTCAATGCCTGCACTTAAACATTTGCACACACTGAAAACTTACTGCATCGGCATGACTTGGAAGAGTGGACACACCAGGATGACCTTTGTAGTCAGGTAGGCATGAGATGTCTGAGGATGGGCCAGGAGCAAATATCGCAAGTGTCAAACCACACCAGGGTTTTATTAAACCTCATTATGAGTGACCTGATTAAAATCTTGTTGTCTACTGTCTTATTACCATGAGTTTCTAAGAAGTTTGTATTTACTTACAGCTACAGTAAATCGCTGTAATATCTTGCTCACTGACAAATCCATGTTGTTCACAGACAGGAATTAAGTAGCCAAATACTCTCTTCATCTTCTACAAATTATTTTTGCATTTACAGATTTTTTGTATTATTCATGTAACATACAACAAACTCTTTTTATCTAACTTTTCTCCATGTCAGCTGCTTAACTTCGGTCTCAGTGATGAGCTTTGATGTAATCTCTTACTATTATGCAAAAAATTTTTGAAGTTTCCATCAGCAGGGCTTTTCAAACAGCATTGGTAGCCAGAGGGCTGTGCCAAGCACTTGTTAATGTTGATTTATCAACATAATTCCAAACATTAGCATGAGTATAATTTGTTGTCCTACACACTGAATGCTTTTAGAAATCTTGGATTCTTCAACCTCTGTTAATAACAGCAGTCTTACACTTTAAAATGTCTTTATACTTGCCCTTTATATTCTAGATATCACATTGGGAGAAAATGTACTCATCCACAAATAACCTATTAAACTAGTTTTTCTAGTTGTACTAGTCTGAAATAATTTGACATGGCTAGGATAAAATATTTTTGAGTGAGTAAGAAAAACATATATTTGCTTATGCTTTTAAAATTTTGCTCAGTAATGCACAAGTTACTCAAGTATAAATATCTTAGATGTTGAATTTTCCCATCACTGTTTATTTAGCTTTCCTGTTCCTAGAGCTTGGCACACCCAAGAATCCTTAACATAATTTTGCATTTGTATTATTGGTTGGTGTTCTCTCTGAAATTACCATTAAGGTGTTTCTAGGATTTTAGCATCAGTACCAAGCTTTTATATACATGATAAATTTGTTCAAGACTATATGTTTCATTAGGTATTATCTTAGGAAATTTTTCAAAGCAGCATTTTCATCATAGATTTTCAAACATATTTCACCATGGTGCTCCTTAACACTTTGAGTCATCCCAAAGATGCATGATCACTTTGGTTCATCATGTTTCCATGGTTCTTCTAGCTGACTTCGTGACAAACACCAGCTGCTGGTATAAATTCACTGCTTGGTGCATCCATACAATCAACACATTGTCATGACTTTTATACTTTACATCATGCAATATGTTTTTCTGTTTCTTTTGTTCTTGCTCATAATTGTCACATAGTAAACACAAAGCATACTAATTAACATAACTCATTCTTTTCTGATTTTCACTGTCATTGCAGTAGTAGATTTAATTCTGAAAGTATACTCACATTTTCATCAAGGTCAAAATATAAGAAAATGTTAAAGAATAACAAATACCAAATAACATTATCAAAAATGCATCAGTGTGTCAGTAAACAGAAATATAGATGGCTGCTCGGAACACAGAGACACAAATGGTGTCTCTTACCAGTAAAGATGAGATTTTGCAACCCAATGAGTTATGGGGATATTATTTTAAAAACAGTTTTCAGGGACTATAGGATTCTGAAATATTGAATTCAAGAATATGAAATACAGAAATATATTTTGTATGAAAGGGTTGGAGAGAACTTTTCACTATTTACTTTTTCCCCTTTTTTGGTAATTTTACTTTTTGGATATGACAATATGGTATGCATTAGATTAATTCTACTTAAGAAATTAAATGCTTGAAAAAGTGGAAGAGAAATTTGTTAAGAACACTGTGGAAAGCAGGATATCGTATTGTGTGACACCATGCCAAAGTGTAGCCACTATAGCCATCCAGTTTAGGTAAAGCCTCCAATATCAAAGAAGTCAATCCCTAAAGCCTCTTGGCTTATATTAATTACAATGCTTTATTCAAACATCAACATTACCATTTACAGTAGAAGGCTAATAGGATAGCAGTACTTCATTAGTGGGGAAATGGTGGAAAGGAGACTCAGGAAGGAACAAGACTTTTGAGTAACTGGGGTTTTGTAAAGTTGTGTGCTTTATATCCAAGGCACAGAGGTTTTAAACTTATTAGAAAGGCACATGCCATCACTACATCTAGCTCCAATATTCTAGCACAGTCAGCTGCTGAATTGCAATACAGATAAGTCCTTTAAGCTCTTTGGTTTTAGTTATTTGGTAGTTCAAGGAAAGTCCATTGAAAGTCCATTGACAGAGTATAGCTAGTGCTTTCCAAAGGATTTGATCATATCTCCAGTAATGTTCTGATGACTGTAATAGAAATATGTGGATCTATAACAGGATATTCTGAAAATATTGTTTTCAGAAAAGACTTGATCTTCTTTTAAAGGAAAGGACTGTTGGCAGGATAGGCAGAATTCTGTTGGCCCTATTCTGTTTTTCTTTTTTAATTTTTACTATCGTCACCTATTTATTTTATAAAGGTTTATTGAGAACCCATCAAATGTGAGACTCTGCTAGTCTACTACGGATATATGTTTGGGGGCTCTGTTTCAACCTACAGAATCATAGCCTTAAAGGGTAACTTACCACTTTGAATGCTAGACTTCTCTCACTTCTCCAGACTTTGAGTACACTTCGTGTGTGTGTGTGTGTGTGTGTGTGTGTGTGTGTGTGTGTGTGTGTTTTCCCTATTTACCCCAATGTATTCAAGCAAAGAGCATCACTTCCTTTTTCAAAGAGGATCTTAGGTTCTCTTTTCTCTTCTGGGTCATAAATTGTACAAAATGTCTTTCTTAGGATGCTAACGTTAAAAACAAATACATACTGTAGTAGACCATTCTGCATGGTGTGGGCCCAGACCCCAGTAGCAAACATTTACTGCAAAGTACCTTCCTAAACTTCCTAAAGCAAACTTCCTAAAAACCCTGCTAAACCTTCCAAGGACCAATGTAACTGGTTCAACCACTTTTGCCTTTTCATTTGCAAATATCCCTCTTCTGCAAAGTGGTAACAGGCATCCTCTCCTTTGTTTTCTGTATAGGGTAACCACCTAAATCATTGAGCCTGTGCATAGTTAATGAGGACCTTCTCATAATGTGCCCAGTAAGACAATAAAAGCTCATTGGAGAAAAGGCTGAAGCTTTTGCTCCCCTTGAGAGAGAAGCCAATTGCCCTTTTCTTTCACAGGATTCGGTAGTCCGTGTGAATTTCTTTTGTTTCAGCTACAACTCCGTGGACCTCACGAGTGGGGGTCCCAGACAATATACCAACAAACTACTCATAATTATAGCAACTTAGGGTTTTAACAAATGTCATATTCCTAGCCAAAGCAATTTCTGAAGTAGTTGAAGAAATACACTATTCATCCATCCTTTCTTCTATCTCATATAGTGATAATGGAGCTAATGGAGTTTAGTTTGACTTGGGAATTTGAACTATGTATATAGTGCTCTAATGTTTCAAATATGATCCTATGAGAGTCTGAGATTTTGAAAGAGAATACAGCACATAAATCATGGCACTATTATTATAAAGTTAGTTTTCAAAGGACATTTGGATACTAAAAGTTATCAAATAAATCTTTAAATAAGTATTCAGGAAACAGTATGTTTTCTGAGATTTTCTTATTAACTAAACACATATATTTTCCAGCAGAGAATCTTAAAACAGTTATGACCATCTTCAGAATTATTATACTTAAGGGTTGTAGCACATTACATTATTTGCAATATTAAACTTTTGTGGATTGTGATTTAGAAGGAATCATCTTCTGCAGAATATTAACCCCTGTAACTCCTAGGAACTGCACACTTATTATCTCATCTTGTTGCGGAAAATCACTCACCCGTGGGGAGATAACAAAGCACAAACTTTTATTACGCGTGGGCCCAGGGGGGTTAACCATCCAAATCCTCTGAGCCCCGATGTTTACTTTCCTAGGGTTTAAATAGTCCCAGGCTTCCTGCCTACATGGGGAAGCAAGGTTACAGAAGCTAAATGCGGAAGTTAGGTTTAGCTACCTTATATGGGAGACAAAGGAGCAAACTGCAGGAGGAAATTTGCAGAAGCTAGAGAGCACAGGAGCTTATCATGGGAGTTAGTGTACGACCTTGAGATAACTGACCATTGCCTTGGTGACGACTGGTCAGTTTCTACAGTCCTGTGTGAAATTTTGCAAGTGTTACAGTTACAGAGCATAGAAACTTTTGGAGTTTTTCTTTTCCTGCCACAATCTCAGGACATGTTCTGAAAAACAGGCCAAAAATCCCACAGGTTAGATATAATAGGCTTTATAAAAATCAAACCAAGCCCATGAAGTAGGCAGGAGAACATTCAATCTCACTCCAGAGAACTTGAGAAGTTATTATGTTCAATTCAAATTTTCCTTCATTGCTTACATACTTGGCTTTGAGAGAGCCAAGCCAGTTACCAAGAAATATGTACTCAGAATTGTTTCTGAAGTTGACAATGTGAAGTCTCAAAATTATATAATATGCAGGAGTAGGATGCATTACTGATGCCAACCAATGAACTGACCATCAACAGATATTCCTTTCAATTCTTACTCATTTACAGCAAGCACAGGGACAGTCATAGATACACAGGCCCCTGTAAATACTTTTTGGTCTACTATAAGCCTACTATAAGCCAAAACTTTAGGGAAAAAAGGTAATGTAAGGATATTCCAAGGACTCCATAAGTATACATATTATATAAGTATATATATATAATATATATGTGTGTGTACACACTTATATTTTACTTAATATATTTTATATATATAAACAAGTAACCTCAAATTATAAGTGGTGGCAGTATATTGGACTAGCCAGATGAATCTAGGTAATATGGGACCTGAAATGCATACATCTCAACTAGCATTCCAAACACAAAAATATGTATGAGAGATGATATTTACTTAAAAATAAGTTACAAGCTATAAATTTTAACTGCTTAAAAATCTTATTTCCAAAATTTAAAAAAAAGTAATATTTTCTTATTTACTTTTCTAACACCTCTACAATACTGCTAATCCTACATTTTTGGCTGTCTGCTCTTTAATTTTTTTCTTTCCAGGACAACAGTTTAATAAACTACTTACTCTAGAGAAAATGAAGAACTAACTCCACCTGTGTTTTAGCAGGATTGTTTGAAATTTGCTTTCATTACTAATTATAGAGATAAGAGGTACAAAAGTCCCTTGAAAAACCTGGGGAGGAGTGATAGCAATTTGTCAACTTTTTTTTTTGTAAATTCTGCAAAAGTAAGATATTTGAACCATTATCAATTCATACTGCTGTCTTGTTTTACTTCAACTTCTCCATCACTTGACCTTGTATCCGGTGGTATGTCTATGAACTCAGGAAGTTTCAAAATCTAGCTAAGGGGAAATTGGAGGAGACATTTAGCTTGGACTTAGGAGGATACATTTGTATGCTTTGCTGTCATCCTTATTTGTACTTGGATCAGTGGAGCACATCACAGTGTGAGGACAGCTTGCAGCAACACACCTTACAGTGTGTGTAAGGCTGGTGTCTGCACAGAAACAACTGTGATGCCCTCTTGTACTGTAGCTAATATGTATAAAAGCTATACAGAGGTTTCCCTACATATGACAACAGCCCTAAAAATTACATGGTATTACCATTAATGAACTCTGAAGCTGCAGCTAAAAGTATAATAAAAGAAAATTTAGAATAAGACAGTTGTCTTGATCAATTTCAGCCAAAATAACTTACTTTTTAAAGAACATTTGACTCAGTGACCACATTGCTATGGTTCTTCTTGAAGCTTAAAGTTTAATTGGCTTCATTATAAACCTGCCTGGGTTTGTGCAATGAAAGCTAAGGCTTTAGAGAGAGGCAGGTTTGGTACTTAAGAGGTTAGTTGATGAAAACTACTTACTTAGGGTTATTTTCTTCATCCATTAAATTCTTAACTTGAAGAGCTCAAAGGATTCATTTATTCCTTTATTAATTGTGGGATTTTTTTGTTTGTGTGTGCGCACAAAGAAAAAAGCAAGTGTCACAAAGGGAGAGAAGTTTCAGTTTCGTGTGACTGATAAGTAGTGAGCAAAGCCAGAAATCTTCAGTGAGATCTGAGAAGAAGGCTCTCACACAAGGCCTAGAGGTCAATATTTATTTCTGTTGCAAGTAACTTATTTTAGGATTGTAACTGGGGAGTGACATGTCATGTTGTATTTCATCTATGTAGAGGTATAATTATAAAAACAAAACATGTTTTAAGGAGCATTTACAACATACCAGATAAGGTACTATTCATCAAAAATATGCTTTTATATATAGTTCTTCTAAAAGCTTGTTTGGTAGTATCATCCTGTGTAACTTGTACTTTGGGAAACAGATTTAAAAATATTAAAGAACTCACTGGAGGCCACGAAGTTAGATTTTGACAAGTGGGATTCAAACCCAGGTCTCTCTTCATCAAAAACCTCTTTTGCAAACTATAATTATCCTGTTTCCACATGGCAGAAGTCAGATCACTTCAATGTCACTGAGATTAAAGGATGAATCTGCACCATTTGGATGAGTATTATTGGAAGCTTCTTGTCTGTGCTCCAAATTCAAAATTTTTCTGTCAGGAAAAATAGATGAGCCTTTAAATTGAGAACATTTTCAAATGTTCTGACAGTTGGCTCAGTAAAGCGAAGGTGTCCTTTTGCACTTAAATTGAAGTGTGGCTCTTTGAGAAAGTGGTATTTTAAAAGGCTTATTCAAAGGAAGCGTCTTCAGAAAATAGCAAAATAGAATTAAACTTCTTATATTCTGAAACTGAACTAAAATCTTGATATACTCCTAAAATTTTATCTAGTAAAACAGATGTTTATTTATCACAATACATTTCATGATGTGGGTAAAAAGTGGAAGAAAAAAAAGCAACAACATAAATTCTTAGCACATTACCATGTGTCAGCTGTTCTTTAGGTATTTTTTATACACATAACTCATAGTCTTGCTTAAATCTTTCTAATTCCTTCCTTTTTCTTACCTCCAACATGCAATCTCTATCAGCAATTCCCGGCATAATTATAAATGCTAATCAGATGAAATGAATCAGAATATTTGCTATGAAAAGTTGACTCATCTCTTAAAATTTGTTTTACCTCTTAAAAATATAGTCTCCTATATCCTACTGAAGATCAATCACTTGTTTATAAGGATCTTCTTTATTTAAATTGACTGGGGACCTTCCTCAGTAGATAACTATGTGACCTTCCTAAGGATAGCCTGTTTGTTTCCTGCCATGCTTCAGGTTAATTTTAAAAGAAATTTTAAGGAATGTTTTGACCTCTTCCATCTGATTAGAGCATATGGTAAATGCTCTATGAGTTCAAGTTAGAAAAGCAAAAATATTTTTGAAGATATTTTTAAAGGCATTGATCAAGAAATTGACTATTTTAATTATTGATAGTCACTGATGGTACATGGTATACATTTCATTCCTCAGAAGTAGCTAGTAAATGGGCAATTGCTATGATTTTTGTGTCTGAATAATAGCTATGCCTAAAAACGTATTCTCTAAGGGTGCACTGCCCAATATAGTAGTTGCTAAACACATGTGGTTATTGAGCCCTTGAAATGTGGATAGTCTAAATTTAGATAAGCTGTAAATATAGAAGACACTGGTTTGGAAGACACTTTGTAAAAAATAATGTGAAAATTCCAATAATAATTTAATTGAATATAGGTTGAAATTATAATATTGATCATATTGAGTAAAGTAAAATATATTGTTAAATTAATTTTGCTTATTTTTATTTTTTAAAGTAAGTCCTAGAAAATTTAAAATTACACATGTGGCTCATACTTGCAGCTCTTATGGTATTTCTACTGGACAGCACTGGGCCACAGAGACTAATAGATTTAAACATATTATTAAAGAACAAATTAAAGTCTCTTTGAGCAGTCTGGCAATTATATTACCTTTCAGAATGCATCTTAGAAACTTTACTCAGTAATTCTCTCTTTTAGATAACTGGTCCTATTAACATATACACAGTACACAAATGCACATAGGCAAATACATACACACACAGCATCATCATCAGAAGAAAAATAAACTAAATGGCATGCTAGAAAGAAATCTGAAGAATTAGGCCATCCTGATTGTTTAAAATTTCTACATCTATCTCTAGTAACAAGTCATGTATTTAATCTGATCATCAATTTTCCCATCTATAAGTTAAATGTTTTAGAAACACTCAAGAATCCTTTACTGCTCCAATAGTCACTGATTCCTTAAAACAGACACAAAAAGGTGCAGAAGTGGCATGAAAACTAATCAGGAAACTGAACTTTGGTGGAAAAATCAAAGAGAAGCTATCATTGGTGCGCAGAAAAAGGTGACTCTTCAACAGTATCTTCCAGGCATTCCCAGGAAGATATCTTTGTTAGCTTCTACCTACTTCATGTACATTTTACCTTCACCAGAAGAAAATATATGCTTCTTCTGCTGAGGCTATATTCCAATTAAGAGGATTCCTTTTCCTCCCAACCACCACAAATCATATCCTTGGCCTTACCACATTCTGTCCTTCTGCTTATTTGGTGTGTTGGGCACCTCCTGCTGTCCAAACTTACATGGTGTCTCTTGCTTTCAGGTAGGAAGTTCTCCTGTGAGTGGTGTTGTGCCCTCCTCCTGACTTAGCTTTCTAGATGGGTGCCCCTATCTTCAAATCAATATTCAAAGTTACATGTCTCTAATTCCCAAATTCTCATTTCCAAGGCTTGTTAGACTGCCATATCCTAGCATTACTGCTCCATGGATGTTCTGAATCCCCTCACAAGCTAAATATTTAGATCTGGGTTAGGATGGAAGGTTGCAGGATGAAAGGTTTTCCATTATAGAAAGAGATGGTGAGAGAAGAGCTAAAGTAAGAAGGATGAGGAAGAAAGGGGAAATATCTCATTGACCCACAGCATGAATGTCTCCTTTCTTCATGTATTTGTTTCATTTCTCCAATTACCTTTACTGGATACTTGACTAAGTACCTGGAGGTATGTATGTGTAGACAAATCACATTCTCTGCCCTTGGAAGTCTTTGTTTTGCAAATTCATCTAAATCTTGTGTTTGGATCAAAATAGGAGACCCTATTTTGATTCTTGATGCATAAAATGATTCATACTTTGATCCTATTATTCTCAACAACTTTCCTCTATCTTGGAACACATCTTAACTTTGGTTATTAATTATATCAAATCAGATGCACTTTAATTTTTTAAAAATACAGTTTTAAATTATATTCATTGACCAGGGTCTTTTTTATTTTAGCATCAGATAATCTCTGACTTCAGAAAGCATTGAATACAATTGGGTGTGATGTTATTTTGTCATTTTAAGTATGCTTCTTACCTACAAGTTTATGATTTCCTCAAACATGAAAACACACACATGCACACACAAAATTGTCATCAATCATGTTAATGACTGTTTGTATGTTTTATTTAATTCAAAAGTATGTTATAGTCTCTTGCTACATCACTAAGTTGTTTCTGGGATCCTCATGTGAGCACAAACACAGAGTTAGCTTAATTTATGTTTGATTCCTCTTTGTGGCTCCCAGAAACTCTTTAATTTCCATTGGAAATAAATAAATCTTCACAGGCTTTTCTGATGAGCTCACCTTAACTGTCTCCATCTGACAAGGATTTGTAATCAGAGTACTCTAAAGGATAAGAAAAGCTTCAAAACAAGTCATGAAGTCTTTCCTACATTAATGACAGAAGCAGAGGCTTTTATCTGTTTTTAATAAAGAAAAATGGTAAATGCTCTTGAAGACACTTTCATGTATAGTTTTTTAACACAATGTCAATATACTATATGCAAATATACAAATACAAACATACAGTCATCTCACTCCTGACTTTTGAAAGGCATTTTCAAATTAGTAAACACATTCAAGTCCTCTGGAATAACTTTCCCACACTATGTATTCACTAGGTATGAACACTAGTAATGAGAATTTCCAGAGTGTACAATCAAGTGACAAGATACCCTGTATTACAAAACCTGCAAGCTTCCTCCTGTAGCCCATATTCTGATCTAAGCTGAAAAGAACATAAACAATCTTTTAGTAGTATGGGAGTGGGGTGTGAAATCTAGAGAACACATTTGACTTTCTGAAAGGTTTCTTGGGGAACAAAATTCCTGGTAGGGGGGATTCTGTAGTATCCGAGATTCATTAGTGGCAAAGGATGAAATGATTGAGGGATAAAAGCCTACTGATTTTAGGAACAAAATTGTTTTCTCAGAGGGAGGCACTCATTCTTCAGTTGCCATTTTGAAATAAAAGATACCCCAGTGAGAAGCAAAAAGAATTTCATAAAAAGCAACAACCAAAGAAAGACATGAAGTGTTACTTATTTATATATGTTAGGCTTTAATGAGGTCTGAATTACATGTGAGTAAAGTTAATATTTGAAAATATTAATATGTGAGCTTTCCTCTTTTCCTTTCCAAATTGTTGTATTGCTAGAAAGTTCCTAAAAAAATCCCTTTCGATGTACAAAAACTGCCAAATGAATAGCCTCTTTTTTATCCATCCAGTTTTTCTATCTTTTAACCCATTTATACCTTAATTAAAATCTGTAGCCTATATTATAAGCAGAGTTATATAATCTTATACTAATATGGTTTAGATTAAGTGCAAAAGGTATTTAAAGTGTAATGGTGTAATGGTGTGCCCTTCTCAAAAGCTTATCATTTGTTACCATTTGCCGGAGTGCATCAGAGCCAAATAACACAGGAACGGGAACTTGCAGCAAGAAAGTAAGGGTATATTTGTAGAAAGTGGCCCATACCCATAGGCAGGTGAGCTAATTAATCCTCAAATACCTGCCCCCCCAAAGGCATCCAGGGAACGAGTAATACAGGGGGGAACTCAATAATCATGGTAACTATGGGAGTTAGGGTCATGGTCAGGATCATGGCCTCTACTGATTGGCCTTCACAAGGTTAGGAGGTTGTTGAGCAAGTGCATCTGGTTCTCATGTCAACCATGGCTTCCCTTTGTCTGATTTTGCTACTTTTCTGAGTCTAGAGCTGAAACACAACTGAGGCCTAAATGTTTTCTCTAGTTTAACCTGAAACTGTCTCTGTGGCCAATAGACCTAAGGTTTTGTTCCTAACATTATTTGAGTTGAACAGAACCTCATTGTCCTGAGGGCTTAAATGATAAGGGAGTGGTTCTGTGAGGGAGAAAGAAGCAAGTGAGATATGATGCTGGATGAGGCCAGTTTGAATCAAAAGGGAAGGACAGGAAAGAGAAAAGGTCATATTGAAGAAATGAAGTTTCTATATGGTTACAATTTAAAGTGATTGGTTGTTAATCATGCATTGGTAATGAACACAAGGCCATTCCCAGTAAGACCCATAGACATATGTGATTCATAAAAGAGAGAGTCCGTGGGTCCCTTCTCCAGGTTACATGAGAAAACTGGTAAAAACTGTCTTGTGTTTTTGTTGCCTGACAAAACTTCTATCTTTCTTCAACTCCCGCAAAGCTCTTTTGTGGAGAAAGAAGGAAGAGGGAATGTTGTAGGTCACCTGGTGGATAGGGCGTTGTTCCCCCATTTGACCCCATAGGTGAATAACCCTGTTCTCCCCTGGGCTAGTCGTGCCTCCCATCCTCTCCACTGAGACTCTGAACCAAGACGTGCTTTGTTTGACTCAGAAGAGTCAAAGTCCTATGTTCTATATCAAAATGATTTCAATTACCTTGAGCCACACTAAAGGAAATTAAAATCCTACAGGTTATGAGTAGACTATTTTGCCCAAGAATGGTTTTAATCAAATACATTACAGTTAAAAGTCAGAACCAGGAAAAACACAATTCTCCAATTCTATTTTAGTTTTTAGTTCCCATATGTTTTCTTATTCTTATCACTTAAGTTCATCTATCCTCCTTTATTTCCTAGTTTGGCATCTAGTGGCAAGGGCATAAAGACATAGGAATTTTAAGCTCAGCTTAATTTCAGGTAAGACATCCCAGAACAACTTGCATGATTTGACTGGGAAATCAACCTCAAGAGTTGCCAGTGGAAATGGAGTTCTTTCACAGGGACAAGAGAAAAGCCTTTCTGGGTTCCCAGGCATGGAAAGTTGAGGTGTTGTGGTAAGATCCATGGGGACAGAAATAGAAGGCTGCCCCTGGATCCCAGGGTCCCACCTCTGTCTGTCCCTCTATGGAAAAAGTTCAACCTTGTATTCATAGGCCCAGAACAAAGGCCAGTGCCCAGAAATTCTGTGCCACTGGATCAGTCTATATCAAAGCTTAGTCCAGTACAGACTATGTCCCTGTCCAGCTAATGTAGTCTTTATTCCCCACTGCACTTTAGCTGGCCCTGCATTGCTATACCCAGGCTTGCCTGTGGAGCCTGTGCTTAGAGTCCATGCAAGTGGTTGTCAGCCACACAGCTAGTAGGCCTGCATGGCTACTATGGAGAGAGAGCACATGGGCACATGGGTAAATGCATGTCACCAGGCAAGAGAGAGAGAGCTCTTTGTTAAGCTTGGATTATATTGTCTTGGGCTTGGGAAGGACTGGGCTCTCTCTCAAACTAGCCAATTAATTTCCCAATCTTTCTGGGCTGGTTTTGGGCCCTCTCCCTAAGCAATCTATTTCCTAAATCTTGCTGGTTTTGTGTTTCTTAGTCAATCCAATCCTTTCTTCAGGCTAGACAGATAGGCTCTTATGGTTTCCATCTTGGTTCCTACTGTGCATGCCTCATAGTAGATGGACCTTCTCTTGCATCATTTTGGCTTCTACTGTAGATGTTCCCAGCAATTTCCTCTTTAATGTTTACTCCTCGTCTCCACATAGTCTCAGTGAGTGAACCAGTTATACCCAGAGGAGATTGCAGCTGGTCCTTCCTCCCTACATGGTCGGGAGGGCAGGTGGGATGGGGATGGGGATGGGGATGGGGAGGTGCATTAGTTCCTTTGGTGGGGCAAAGTTGCAATTCCCTGGGAAGTCTGTGAAACTGTAGCTTCCAGACTTAATCATGCTATTGTCTGATTCATTCCTCAGTTTATTAGGCCCAATGACTTATTCCCTTTGCCCCCTTCCTTTATTAATATCTAGCCACCTATGCCAACATAAGGACCATGAATTCAATTGTTTGTTGCTCCGATTTTTACTGCCCTTTTACTTGCTATCATATATGTTTCCAGCTTCAGATAATGAAGATAACACTTTATTATGGAAAAAACCCCAACTTTAGTGTTCTATGGTAAAGCTAAAAACAGATCAATATATCAGTCCACTTTCCTTTAAATAATTTTATCTGGTAACTATGGCATTGAACGTGCCCTGGTGGGGAGGAGTCGTATTGAAAACACCTTTATGCATGAACCTTACTGCATAACTTTTGTTTTTCCTTGAAGTTTGTCTTTAAATGTGTAAAAAGGCTGTAATTGGGTCAAGTAGTTATTTAGTTACTTAGTCAGGACTCACCATGAGTGAGGGATCTAGGATGACACATGAAGTAATGGAAGAAATAGAAAGATAAAAGCTCATGGAGAAGAAAAATCTTTGTATTGTACAGAGAACAGGGATTTTCTTTTTCAGGCTTTGAATTTCAGTGTGGTGTTCTAAGTAACTCACGAGGCAAGTGCCCTGCTAAATGTGTACAAGAGATGAGAGAGATGTCCTTGAGACTTAAGGCAAAAGGTAATGTTGTTCCAAGCAAGGAGCACAGTCAGGGGAACAAAGAGAGAGAGGAGAGACACATAGAAAAGCCTAAGCTAGAAACCCCTGGATGTCAGCTTCCACTAGATGGTGAAAGACACACCCAACTACAAGGTTTAGGAAACAGAATTAATGTCCATATGCACTTACTAGGTGGTGTGTAACATTTGCATAAGGACTGAACAAACAGAGCAATGTGTAACACTTATTACCTAAATAATTCCCAGGTAATGTGCATTGAATATATACTGCCCCTTGATTTCAGAAAGAAAGGAAGAGAGGAGGGTATCAGACAAAATGTGTGATGATTTCTTTGGAAATGCTCCTGGGGGAAAGTTATTTGATGTTAAGGGTTACATCCATTCCTTCCCTGAAGCAGTTCCTTGGGTTGGCAGGATATACAGTCTATAATTCCCCCTCGCTCCACTGTGCCATTCCTGGTCAGAAAACCACTAGGGAGAGGAAGGAGGAGAGTCTGAATGCACCACTTAAATAGAGATGAATGAATACCATAATCTTTAAACATTTTTGTTTCTTCATATAGAGAGACTTTGAATTCAAGGGAAACTACACTAGGCAACGATGTGACTACTGACATAAATTTTACAATACTGTACAACAATTAATCACCATAAACTTGGATATTACTATTGCAGCGTTTATAACCAAAAAATCTCTGCTTCTTCTTTGTGTTCAGAGACATTACTACTACATTCAAATATTTAATTGTGTCTGTTTTTCTTAGGCTGAGCTGGATCTTGGATAAATATATTTTAGCAAGAATATTGCATATTCTGCTTGCACAATGCTAAAGCAATAGGCCTACTGCTGAGGGATATATTTATATTTTAGATAAAATAATCATTGCTTTCTCACAAGTAATAAAATTACTTTGCTTATATGAGGAAATGGAGAAGACAAACTAACAAAGAATGCTTAAAGGAAAATAAAAGACCGTTTAAACCAGACAGTGTGCATTTCAATATCTATAGTGAGACAGTAAGAAAGAATTATCCCTAGGAGAAAAATCGCACACCTGAATATGGAGCACACCTGTAAATAATATGAACAATGCTCTGAGCATGACTATAAGCAGAGATTGGAAAAGTTAGGATCGAGCTGGTCAAAAGCAGCCTGCAAAGTTAGCCAGTGAGGAAAAAGTAGCCATTTCATGATTGTCAGGCTTTCACATAACTAAAGTAACTTCTGTTTGTAAAGTAATATGATTTTAATTTAAAAAGCCCTTGAGATACTCATAGATGTACATAGATGACAGATTAATGGCCTTCTCATGCACCCTAATATTCCGGCAAATCCTTAAAGCTGCCTCCTGTTAAACTAAAAGGAAAAGGGAGTGTTGCTCACCACAGTCCTGCCATCTTAAATTATCCATCTGATTGGCTGATGACTCGCAGCTGGAGTAAGATTACACTACTGGAACCGATGAAAGATACGAGCTCAGAATCACAGAACACATTCTGAGTCAATCAAGCTTCCGCAGTAGCATTCCCCCAGTACAAATTTTCTTCTCTGTATATATACCACAATGAGATACCACCTCAGACCTTTTAGAATGCTCATCATCAAAAAGACAAGCAATAATGAATACTGGCCTGGAAGTGATGAAAATTGTACCCTTGTGCATTGTTAATAAGATTGTAAATTCATGCAGCCACTATGGAAATCACTATGGAGGATTCTCAAAGAACATAAATAGAACTATTGCATTATCCAACAATCACAATTCTGGGAATACACCCAAATGAAAACATTAACTAAAAAAAGATATCTGCATCCTTATGTTGATAGCAACATTGTTTACAATAGACAGGACATGGAAACAACCTAAGTGTCCATCAATGCATGAATGGATGAAGAAATTGTGAAAAGGTATATACTACATAAACTCAAACAAATAATATATGAACTCACTTATATGTGGATTCCCCATCTCATAAAAAGAAACCCAAACTCATAGAAAAATATCATATGTTGAGGGGGAGGGATATAATAGAAAGGTACATTCAGTTATAAATATATACTAGCTAGGGATGTATTGTATAACATTATAACTATAGCTAATACTGATGTGTATATAATATATAACAAATTGCAAAGAGAGTCAATCCCAAAAGTTTTCACCACTAGGAGAAAATATTTTTCCTTTTCTTCTTCTTTTTTTCTTTTTATTGTCCCTATATGAGAAGATGGCTAATAGCTGAACCTATTGTAATTATTTCACAAGATATGTAAATCAAGCTATCATGTTTGTCATCTTAAACTTATTTAGTAACATGTGCCAATTATTTCTCAATAAAACTGATAAAAATCAATTATTATTCCATATGTCTCATTTGGAAGGTTAATGAGAATTACATAAACTGATAATGGCTTCGTCTTAAGTATTAAACACACTATCAGTAGACCAAAGAAATGACATTAATATGCAAACATGGAAATAAAAACCACAATCTGCAAAATGTAATGTTAGCAATAGACCACATTTAAGTTGTTTGTAATTAAATATTGTGAGCTAACAATTGATTTCTTTTTTACCAAAGAACATATTTAAAATATATTTTTATGGTGTGACGGTCATATTATATTTTTATATAAGGGTAGGCAAAAGTAGGTTTATGGATATTCCTCTAAAAAGAGACATGCAGGTTATGGTTTCTACAATGGCTTCATTAATTCAAAGAAAGTCTGGCACAGTGCACTTAGGTGCAATCTCCTAAGTGATCAAATTGTCAGCCTTCATTATTTACACATTCTTGTAGTATACTTGCTATACTCAAGCATACTTTGCCACAGAACTCTTTATAAACCTACCTTTGCCCATGCCTATATAATCAAGAGACTTTGTTTTTGGTAGATAGTACATAAGCAATGTATAAAAATAACTTACATCAATATGGCCTATCCTAATCAGAATTATCACACAAAAAATAACAGAAATTTAAACCCAATATATAATTATTTAGAAATCTAATCACATATAAATAAAACATTGTCATTCTTTTTAGCCCTATTTTCCTTGGGTAATAATTACTGAAATCACTAATATTGATAATGTCAACACAGTACATGACTAATTTCTGAATATGCACACACACACATAAGTGAATTAGATGATGGGTAAATAGAAAACATCTTCAATATTTTCAGGATGAAAGGAGATGAATAATACATTACAGAGTATAAAAGACAAATAGAGAAGATTCTGGAAAGCTGCAGAGTGAGAAACACTAGGGTCATTCTTCCACTTAGACAACAATTGAACTGGAAGAGTCTGTCTGACATAACTATTTTGGAACTGCAACATCTTTTGAAGATTTACAACTTTAAGGGGCAAGGCATGGTTAATATAGCCAACCTCAGCTCTTGGCACAGTAACAGCTACCCACTCTCCACCCTAGTCCACTGGTCGAGTGACCACTATTTCTGAAGCATATTGCACAAGCTAGTGGGGACAGGGTGGGCAAAAAAACCTGATCCCCAAATACCAGAGATCTGTATTCTGATTACTGAGTACTGCATCTGGTCTCAGGGCACGTGCACAGAGGCTAGCAGCCATTATTGTTGCACATCCCCACATTTGTGCAAAACCTCTTCCCTTGGTCAAAGTCATTTCTAGGTGATTTAAATAGCTGGCACCTCTTTCTCTCCTTTTATTTTTTCCATTTTTGGGAGCTAGCCATTAAATGCTAGGACATTCAAAAGGCAATTTTTTTTTTTTTTTTTGTACAGAAGGAATTAGAAAGCCACCATGCTTGTCCTCCCAGGCCTGACCTTTGGCATAGTCAACCCTTCAGCTATAGAAAATGAGTTTATAAACACACTGACATGGAATTGTATCTTGAGTTGGTGTTTAGCTAACATTAGGCTTTTATTCTCCCCTATCAAAGCATCAATTAAATCCAGCTACGACTAACAAATCTGATAATACTTTTGTAACCAGGCAGCATGGGGTCCAGTCGCTTGTTGCTGTGCATGCACACAACACTAAGATCTGTATGGAAGGAAACAGGTTTTTATTAACAGAGTTCCCAATTGGGGCGGGGGTGCTGCGAGCATTCCAGCTCTGAACCCTTACATAGAACCTCCCTTGCTCCCTAAAAGATTACATACCCAAACCACACTCAGAAAGTGTTTCCCATTATTGCTTATCTGTCCTTTTGGAGCTTAAGCTGGCCATGCAAGCAGGTCTCCATCCTCTCTGTGGTTGCACCTGTGGGTTTTCAGAGTCGCCATCATCTGGCAGCAGCGCTCTCTCTCTCTCTCTCTCCCTCTCTCTCTCTCTCTCTCTCTCTCTCTCTCAAGTCTGGGGTGTGCTGCCAGATCACTCTAGATGGTTGTGCAGGGGAAGCTCTATCCTCAAGGAGCCTCTGTATGCAGCTTTCCAGGCATGAGAGAAGCAATTCAGGGCCCATGTGCTATGCTGCACAGGCCCCTAGAGTCTCAGAGTCTGGAGAGCAGAGAGACACACATCCTAGTTGTGAGACCCTGTCTCAGGAGAGCTGGCTTCCAACCATGTGCGGCCAAACTTTCAGCTGCCTCAGCGACTGTTACTCCCACCAGCAAATCCATAATGAGACAGGAATGACCCTCGCCAGGATCCTGCAGGAGGAACATGTGGGCGGCGAGGAGTCCTGTCCCCCTGCAGTGTAGGCCTGTGCTGACATGGGTGTGTGGGCAGCATCTGCTGTACCTTCCCATCTGGGGAAGGGGCCTTGCCAGGCCCACGCTTAAGGCATGCACCATGGCCAGGCAGCCGTTGTGGAGGCCTCCTCTGTGAGGGAGGGGCGCAGGGTCTATCCCCAGAAGGTGCTCCCAGAGCCTGCCTCCCCTGCCCTCTCCGCTTACCCCAGTCCACTGTGCTCCTGGCCAGACAGGTCCCAGATCACTTGGGTAGCGGGCATGGAGTCTGTTTCCAGCAATGCCCATTGACTCAGGAACCTGAGCCCTCATCTGCTATGTAGCCAACTAGAGTGGGGGAAGAGAGCAAAAGGGTGCAGTGTCTCCACTGGCTCTGTTTTTAAAGACTGCTCCCTAATCCCCTCACACAGTGGAAGTAGGTGGGAGTGTCTCTCTCATCCAATCACCTCCCTAGCTTTAGGAGCCAGCCCTGAGTGCTTCTTTTCTGCTGAGTCCTGTGCATGTTGTCCTGGTTGCTGCAACAATGCAGACATGCGCAGTCTTCAGTGCTTCTCCACCCCTCCCCATTTCTGGAGAGGTAGTTCCCTTTATACTTTTAACTACAACAACCCCATCTCTCTTTCATGTAGGGGATATTACAAATACCTGTCTGTCTCCTTCCTCTTGGATCATCCCCGTTCATGATGAGTGAAAAATCTTAGTAATCTCAGTGTTCTAGCAATGCACACACAAGAAAGGCTTTCTGGGACCACCATTTTCAAATTTGTACATCACCACCTGCCATGGCCAGCTTTTCTTTTTGATATCTTTTACCTGCTACACTTTCCTTCATGAATCTCATTACTTAAAATAGCTGTGGTCTGTATCACTTGGCTTCAAATTCCCAGTGTCATTACTTACTAACTATGTAAATTACTTTTTTCCTCAGTATATTTATATTTCTTATTCCAGGGTTGTTGTGAGTATTAGATGGGGTAATGCATGTAAACTATTTAGAAAAATACCTTGCCACACATTAATGTTTAATAAGTTCAACTTAATGTTTATTTGCTGCCCTTTTTACTCACCAGGATATAAGCTCCATTAGAAGTGAGGCTTCTGTTTTAACTGCTTGCTCCCAGCATACAGACCATTGCCTCTAAATTAGTAGGTATTCAAAAATAATGTTTCCTTAATTTAATCATGCACATGTTGTCCTTTTAACAAAAATCATTCAATCTATAATTTCTTTTAGATTTCTTCATAATCACTAGTGATGTGTATGATTGAATTGATCTCTAAGGCAACTAAAATCATAAGATCAACTCTGCCACAGAAACTCAATTTTATGATCACTGCCCCTATCCTTTGCTACCTATGTGGAGACAATGATAAAATTAAATCAAGTGCAACAGATGGTATACAAGAGTATGTATGAGGCAATTATGCTTTCTTTTGGACAATTAGACACAATGATTATTTTGGCAATGTTTTTAATACTTTCACACTGTTTTCTGACTGATATAGCTCATTTCAGTTTCCGTGTTTTACAAAATGACCTCAGTAATTTAGCAGAATGAATAAGTGGCTCTAATTTGCTCTTCCTTCTGCCACCGTCTCACATCCATTGTATAGGTAATTGATAGAAGAGGAAAAAATTCTGTCACTGTCATTTCTAATTAAAAAAACAGCCATAGCAGAAGTTTCACCCATAAGTATAAATTGTCTGTGAAACACAAATAATTTAAAAGACATTTTAGTTCCCAATATTTCTAAATCATCTTTAGAAATTTTTGTTACAATTAAACTCAATCCTAAGTAATATATTGGCCCCAGTGTAACCAAATGCTTTTCTATTCCCTTCTAACTAATTTTAAATCTTTTTCCTCTACTTCTTATAATCACAAAAATTCAGAGCTTCATACAAACATGTATGCCTATTGAAAACAAAAACAATCAAACAGACAATAAAAATTCTGAATGAAAAGATAATTTTAAAAATACTTTCCAGAATTATCAGCCTGAAGACACACCTTAATTCTTGTGGGTGTTCTAAATGTTTGAGCATGTATACTAAAATCTTCAAATAAAGTAAGTAAAAATCTAGAATGGTCTTCTCTGGCTAAATAGAAGTATAGTTCCTATTTATGTTGCTTTGCAATGTATTGTATTTTGGGGGAGTAGGAGCATGGGATAATAATACTGATGTAATTTAAAGAAAAAAAAGGACAGTATATTAAAAACACACTGTAGAAGGATTTGCTTCCATTGTAAGAAAAATAATTAAAAACTGTAGACTCAGAATTTTCTTTCTCATTCCTACAATCTCATAATAATAATTGAACATCTGTTTAAAAGTTTCTGAGGAAACATGGCTTTGTAAAATTGTTCTAGTTTGTTATAAGCATATGTCCTCAGTTGAAAAAAAAATGGAATTTAGCACACTACACAAAATAGAAAAGCGTATACTCCAGAGGCCTAATCATGCCAATTTAGCCCTTTATTCTCTGATGAAAATGATAGGTTTAACTTTTTTTTGTACATCCTCATCAATCCTAGATATAGTTTTCTGGATTCCCTCTGTCAAAATTTCCTTCATCCTTATTATTTTTGTAACCTATATTGTTCAACTCAAATTATCATTCATTAACATTATTTTTTTCAAATTTTCTTAAAGATTTTTGATTATATGCACTGGAGAAAAGATTTAAAACCTGTTTTCTGCTATGTGACATAAATGAAACTTGATGTTCACATGAGTAACTCATTTTCATGGGCAAGTCCACCATTATGTGGAATTCCTGAGTCACACTCTGCAAACCCTTTCCTTTCATTTAATTTAAAACAAACAAATAAACAAAGGGAGGTAAGACAACTCAACAACATAAATATATTAGCTTTCTCTAATTTGATTAATAAATGTGAGTCTAACAAACAGATCAACAGTCATTTTTTTCCTAAAAACAGATTACTTAAGTTTGTATGAAAAAGTAACATGCAACACTGGCTGACATAGATCAGTGGATTGAGCATGAGCTGCGAACCAAAGCATTGCAGGTTTGATTCCCAGTCAGGGCACATGCCTGGGTTGCAGGCTGCGGCCCCCAGCAACCGCACATTGATGTTTTTCTCTCTCTCTCTTTCTCCCTCCCTTCCCACTCTAAAAATAAATAAATAAAAATATTAAAAAAAAACTAACATATGATGATAGCTAAAAGAACTATGTGGGCATATTGAACCAGCCAGGGATTTAAACATGCTAATAATATCATTCCTCAGTGTAAACACTATGTTACTGGCACATGACAGGGCAGATTATCCAATGGAATACAGTAAGAACTCCAGAAATAGGATCGAGTACATATGAAAGTATTAGTGCATGATAAAAATTCCACCATCAATCATTGGGGCAAAGGTAGACTTCGCAAATAAGTGGTGCCAGGATGATGCAATAGCCATTTAAAAAAGATAAAAGTTGTACCCTTATACACAAGATAAACTCCAAGTAAATCATAAATATATTTTTTAAATGAAATGAAATATGCACACAACTAGGAAATTGAATAAATTTCCTTATTTAAGGAAATGATTTTGAACTATGACTCAAATAAAGATGTAGTAAAATAAAATATTGATAATTAGACTATATAATGTTTAGAAACTTACTTTTGCATGAAAAAGAAAAAGATTTATCAAAGTTAAAGTACACATACATGTGTACATGGAATAGGAGTTTAGGAGTAGAGTGAAAAGTGCTTACTAATGAAGAATGATCTATATTTCTGAGACAAAAATAAAGATGTTTTAGAACATGAAAATATTTCAAAATTATTGTGGTGGTGGTTGTGCGACTCTTTGACTATAATAAAAACTATTGAATTGTACACACTGAATTTGAGTGAGTGAATTTTAAGTGAGTCATATCACAAAAATGCTGTTATTTTTTATTTTCCTCATTGAGGATATGTCATGATTTTATTTTTATTTATTTATTTTTTATTAAATATTTTTGAATTTCATTGTTGTTCAAGTACAGTTTTCTGCCTTTCCCCCATCTCTGCCCCCACCCCATCCATCCCCACCTACCTCCCATTTCCACCCCCCTTGTTTTTGTCCATATGTCTATAGTTTTTCCTAAAAACCCTTCACTCTTTACCCTTTTCCCCCCATTATCTCCTCCCACATTCCCTCTGGATACTGTCAGTTTGTTCTTCATTTCACTGTCTCTGGTTATATTTTGCTTGCTTGTTTGTTTTTTTTTATTAGGTTCCACTTAAAGGTGAGATCATATGCTATCTGTCTTTTACTTCCTGGCTTATTTCAATTATCATAATGCTCTCTAGCTCTTACCCTTTGCAACAGTGTGGATGGAACTGTCTTAATGATTTTAAAGGGAGAGAGAGACAGAGACAGAGAGAGACAGAGAGTGAGAGAGGCATTGATATTAGAGAGAAACATTGATCAGTTGCCTTCGATATATACCCAGGCCAGGGATTGAACCTGCAACCCAGTTATGTTCCCTGAGGTATATACGCTGAGTAGTATTGAACCCACAACCTCTGGTGCATGAGACAGGCCTCCAACCAACTGAGCTACCTAGCCAGGGCAAAGCTGTTACTTTTTAAAAAGGTCAAAGGGGTACTATCTTTCTAGGGAGAAAACTAGCAAAACTCTAGTCAAAATGAGTCAAAATGACACCCTGTGGCTTCAGTTAGACTTTTCTAAAAAGGACATATCACTTAGACAATATCCCTGTCAAAAATATGAAACCTGAAACTAATGATAAGAAAAGCTAGACTGAGGGTCAGTTTTAGAAAAAAACAACTGCCCTGTTCTATTCAAAACATTGATGTCATAAAAGACAAATGCTGACTCTGGAACTATTCCTGGTTAAAGGAGATTAAAGTGATAATAATAAAATATATTTTGCAGTCATGGAATGAATCATAGATTAGAGAGGAAACAAATCTATAAAGAAGTTTGGGATAACTGGTAAAACTGGAATTGGAATATATGTTCATAATTAATGGAACAACATTAAATTGCCTGAAATTGAAAATTGTATTGTGGTTTCATAAGAAACTCTTATTCTTAAGAGATATACATAAAAATATTTCTGTATAAAGCATCAACAGTCAAGATGTTTGCAACTTACTCCTTTATCAAGAACTATATTAAAAGGAGAGGGAAGATGGTGATGGGGTAGGAGTGGGCAGATTCCACTTCCCCCTACACACACGGGAGAAAAACCTAGCTGATCTAAGGAGGAACAGAGCAAACAGCCAACAGTACCCCAGCATATATGAAAATAAGAGACCAAAAATTGTAGTGGACACTGGAAAACCAGATGGCAAGGAGAGTGCTTCAGGTCAATAAGGTCCCAGGATCCAGTTCCAGAACCAAGGCAACTGCAGCCCCAAGTCCAGCACCTGCCCTCGGGTCTGCTGCAGAGTTCTCGGGAGAGAGCCGAGTCAACTGCTCCCTCCCTCCCTGGCCAACAGCCTGGGAGAGACTTGGTTGCTTGAAGTGGCAGAGAGGGGGAAAAGGACAAAGTGGCAAACACACAGGGGCTGTGATCACCCAGAGTGTGTGGACACCAGCTTGGGAGAGTTGAGAGTTGCACAGTGATGAACACTGATCCCGATAGTCACTGGTCTGGCTGGAAAATTGGGCTGTACAGAGCAGCAGGCTGGAGTAGGAGGAATTTCTCAAAAAGAAAAACTGTTTGGGGAATACTCCAGCAACAGCTGCTCAGCCTCCTCCTCACGCAGCCAGGCAGCAATCCTGAGGTAGCGCAGAAGTTTGCACAGAAAGCCCTGCGTACCCCCATAGCATTAGGGAGGGTGTGCCCCTGAGCCCGTGGGACTGAGGCAGCTTGGCTGAGTGAGCACTGCACCCCAGCCCACAGCAGTAACCCCAGAGGAAAGAGTGCTCTCAGGAAGACCTGAATCCAACACCCAAGTCACTGGGGAGAGGCGTAAGGCTAGCTCTGGGGACAGTGGGCACAATATTGGCAGAGCGCAGATTGGGAAGAGAGAAAAGCCATACCAGTCACCCCTCAGCCTGCTGCAGCCAGCAAGACCAGAAAAACCAGTTCGGCCAGTTTGAAACCAACAAGAGTTTTTGGGTTTTTTTTTTTAAGTAATCTTTTATTTTTTAATTTTTATTATTATTTTATCTTTCAGTACCTTTTCCCTCTCTTTCCTTCTTTCTCTTTTTATTCCTTCTTTTCTTCTTTCCAGTTTTATCTCTTCTTCGTCCTTCTTCTGCCTTTTTTTTTAATACCCACAAGTCAGACAAAAAAACCCTGGAACTGTGAAAAGACCAGAGTTGGACCCAAAAAGGGGGCATCTCAACAGTTGAGACAGTGAGACCAAATTCACTTTGCTATTACAGAGAACCTGCAAGTTATTGGATATTTGTCTTATTATTTTTTTCATTATTCTTACATCTTTTATTTTCATAGTATTTTTGTATTCCTCTTCTTTCTGTATAGTCTTCTTTGCTTGGCTGGCTATATTGCACTATTTGACAGGTTTTCCCTGTTCTCTCTTTCATAGTGTATTGTTAATTTACTGTCCTTCACATCACTTGGGTTCCTTTAGCACACTACTCAAGGTCCTATACTCCCTATTATTGTCATCCAGATCACATAGATTCTGTCATATGATGGTTGCTCTAATATTATTGTAAATAATAGCTGTTCCATACAATAGTAAATACTTCACAACACCCCTCCTGGATCTTAGCTCACTTCACAGTTTCCTGAATTCTATACTGTAGTGGTTAACTCTATTCTCTCACACACGGTACCTATTTACTATCCATTACTCTCACCTTACCTCAGAATATGACCTCCCACAACCTCACTGCTTTCCAGTAATAACTCACAATTTCACAATCCTCCCCCCACCCAACAAGAGTCTTATCTTTTTCCCATCCTTTCTAAAAAGTGGCTACTTGGATGGAAGATCACGGTTAACACTATACATAGCCAAAGAATCTCATATCTCTTCTCTACCAGATGCTACTGTAAATATCATAGAATACTCTCTTGCTGTCTTAAACCATTTTGTCTTCCCCCTCTAACTGATCACCAAAAAGAGTAGATGAAAGCAGTGAACACCAGGATACACACTGGAAGAGAAAACCCAACAATATAGGAACCATCAACAGATAACAACAGAAGAAGGTGAAGGAGGGAGTGGAAACCACACAAACCTCAATCTAGGACATATCTGGAAATACAGCTAAATAGTGGAGAAACTACCCAGTACAAACAACTGAACAAGGACAAGAGAGAATCCTCAAAACCTTGTACACATGGAAGAACCAGCTTCACCACCACCTGCCCACCAGCACAACAAAATACAAGAGGTGGTGGACAGAGTGACCCTCAGTTAAACAGCTGGTGGGAAGGACCCAACAAAGACAGACCCAAAAACAATCAAAACCCAAAGAAAAGCCCAGCGCCAACTTAAATGACAGACCAAGATTAGTGAGCTTGGGAGATCAAGGAAACTGCACCACTGAATCTCACTGGTATTTTACTACAGAAGTTTACACCACAAACCCAGGGTGGAAGGACAGATCAATTTAAAAAGCTGAAGCTAACAAGAAGAATCTCACAAACAATGGGAAGACAAAGAAACAATCCCTAAATGAAAGGAAAGAAGGAAGCCTCAGGAAGAATACTAAATGAAATAGAGGCAACTCAACCATCAGATATTGAGTTCAAAGGAATGGTTATCAGGAACCTAATGACCTCAAAATGAGCTATCATAAACTATAGGAAAACTACAATGAACTCACTGCAAATTATATCAGCATAAAAAAGGAAATAGGAACTAACAACAAGGACCAAGAGGAAATGAAGAATACAATTTCTGAACTGAAGAACACAGTAGAATGAATCAAAAGCAGAACTGATGAAGCAGAAAATCAGATCATTGAGCTACAGGACAAAGTAGAAAAAAACATCCAGAAAGAGCAAGAAAAGGAAAAGAAGCTCAGAAAGAATGAAGAAGGATTAAGGGAAATGCAAGACAATATGAAATGTAATAATATCCATAGAATAGGGATACCAGAAGGAGAAGAAGGAGAAGAAGAAGAGCAAGGGATAGAAAACTTATTTGAAAAAGTAATGATGGAAAACTTCCCTAATTCGATGAGAGAAAAAGTCACACAAATCCAGGAAACACAGAGAGTCCCAATCAAGAGGAACCCAAAGAGGCCCACTCCAAGGCACATCATAATTAAAATGGCAAAATTCCAAGACAAAGAGAGAATCTTAAAGGCAGCAAGGGAGAAACAGTAAGTAACACACAAGAAAGCCCTAATAAGGCTAACAGCTGACTTTTCAATGGAAACGCTACAAGCCAGAAGAGAATGTCAAGGAATATTACAAGTAATGAGAACCAGAGGCCTGCACCCAGGGCTACTTTACCCATAAAGTCTCTCAATCAAGATAGAAGGCCAAATAATGACCTTTCCAGAAAAAAAGAAGTCTAAAAGAATACACTCCCACCAAACCAGCTCTACAAGAGATGCTAAAAGACCTGCTTTAAGGAAAGGAAGAAAAAGAGAGAGACAAAGAGGAACACAGGTATGAAAATGGCAATGAATAAGTACCTATTAATAATAACCTTAAATGGAAATGGATTAAATCCTCCAATCAAAAGACATAAAATAGCTGAGTGGATAAGAAAGAATGACCCACATATATGCTGCCTACAAGAGACCCATCTCAGGGCAAAAGACCTACACAGACTGAAAGTGAAGGGCTGGAAACAAATTTTCCAAGTAAACAGGCAGGAAAAAAAAGCCAGGGTAGCAATACTCATATCAGACAAAATAGACTTCCAAAAAAGGGCCATAAAGAGAGACCCAGAGAGAGCCAAGGGAAGAATCCACCAAGAAAACATAAACATTGTAAATATATATGCACCCAACATAGGAGCAACCAAATACATAAAGAAAATCTCAAAGGACTTCAAGAAAGATATTGACGGCAACACAATAATAGTCAGGGATTTTAACACCCCACTGTCAAAAATGGACAGATCCTCCCAACAAAATATCAACAAAAATATTGTGGCATTGAACAATACCCTAGATGAAATGGACTTATCTGATATACATAGGACCCTTCATCCCAAAGAAGCTAAATACATATTCTTTTCAAATGCACATGGAACATTTTCAAAGATAGACCACATGATAGGACACAAAACAAGCCTCAACAATTTCAAGAAAATTGAAATAATTTCAAGCATTTTCTCTGACCACAAAGGACTGAAAGTAGAAACCAACCCCAAGGGAAAAAATTCAAAACATTCAAAATCATGGAGATTAAATAGCATGCCATTAAACAATGAATGGGTCAAGAATGAAATTAGGGAAGAAATCAAAAAGTTTCTGGAAACAAATGAAAATTAACTCACAATAACCCAAAACTAATGGGACACAACCAAGGCAGTCCTGAGAGGGAAATTCATAGTGATACAGGCCTATCTAAAAAAGACAGAAACATTTCAAACAAACAACCTAACCCTAGGCCTACAAGAACTGGCCTACAAGAACTGGAGGAACAACAACAAAGACAACCAGAGTGAGTAGAAGGAAGGAAATAACCAAGATCAGGGCAGAATTAAATGACATAGAGACTAAAAGCACAATTCTAAGGATCAATGAATTTATGAGCTGCTTTTTTTTTTTAAAGATAAGCAAAATTGACAAGCCTTTAAGCAGACTCATCAAGAAAAAAAGAGAGAGGATCCAAATAAACAAAATCAGAAATGAAAGAGGAGAGATTACAACTGATACCACAGAAATACAAAGGATTGTAAAAATTACTATGAAGAAGTGTATCCAAGAAATTTGAAAACCTAGGTGAAATGGACAAATTTCCAGAAAAAATATAATCTTCCAAAACTCAATGAAGAAGAAGCAGAAAACCTGAACAGACAAACAACAGATAAAACTGAAGTACTAATCAAAAAACTTCTGATACACAAAAGTCCTGGACTGGGTGGTTTCACAGGAATATTCTACAAAGCATTTAAAGAAGAGCTAACCCCTATTCTTCACAGACTATTCCAGAAAGTCCAGAATGATGAAAGACTCCCAAACTCTTTTTATGAAACCAGCATCATCCTAATCTGAAAACCAGATAAAGACACAACAAAGAAAGAAAACTTCAGGCCAATATCACTGATGGACATAGACATTAAAATCTTCAACAAAATATTGGCAATCCACATCCAACAATACATTAAAAAGATGATATACCATGGCCAGGTGGGATTCATCCCAGGGATGCAAGGATGGTACAATATTTGCAAATTAGTAAATGTAATACATCATATAAACAAAAGCAAAGACAAAAATCACATGATCATATCAGTAGATGTGGAAAAAACATTTGATAAGGTACAGCATCCATTTAGGATAAAAACACTCAGCAAAGTGGGAATAGAGGGAGCATTCCTCAACACAATAAAGGCCATATATGAGACACCTACACCCAACAAGATACTCAATGGGCAAAAACTAAACTCTTTCCCACTAAGGGACAAGACAAGGTTATCCACTTTCACCACTTCTATTCAATATAGAATTGGAAGTTTTAGTCACAGCAATCAGACAAGAAAAGGAAATAAAACGCATCAAAATTGGAAAGGAGGAAACAAAACTGTCATTGTTTGCAGATGACATGATAATGCACATAGAAAATCTTATAGACTCCATCAAAAAACTGCTCAACTTAATAAATGAATTTGGCAAAGCAGCGGGATACAAGGTCAATATCCAGAAATTAAAGACATTTTTGTATACCAACAATGAAACAGCAGAAGCATAAATCAAGAAAAAGTCCCATTCTATATAGCAAAAAGAAAAATAAAATTCCTAGGAATAAACCTAACCATGGAGGTAAAAGACCTGTATGCAGAAAACTACACAACGCTGAAGAAAGAAGTCAAGGAAGACACAAACAAATGGAAACATACACTGTGTTCATAGATCAGAAGAAATAACATCATTCAAATGTCTATACAACCCAAAGCAATTTATAGATTCAATGCAATCCCTACTAAAGTACCAATGGCATATTTCACAGACATAGAACAAACACTTCAAAATTTGTATGGAACCATAAACGACCCCAAATAGCTGATGAAATTTTGAGAAAGAAGAGCAAAGTAGGAGGGATCACAATACCTGATCCCAAACTGTATTACAAGGCCAATGTAATCAAAACAGCCTGGTACTGGCATAAAAACCAGCACATGGACCAGTGAAACAGAACAGAGAGCCCAGAAATAAACCCAGGTCTCTAAGGTCAATTAATATTTGACAAAGGGGGAAGCAGTATAAAATGGAGTAAAAACAGTCTCTTCAACAAATGGTGTTGGGAGAGCTGGACAGCTACGTGTAAAAAAAGTGAAACTCAAGCACCAACTTACACCATACACAAAAATAAATTCAAGGTGGATAAATAATTTAAATATAAGTCGTGACATCATTAATGTCCTAGAGGAGAACATAGGCAGGAAAATCTCAGATATTTCCCACAGCAGTATTTTCACTGATATGTCCCGTAGAGCAAGGGGCATAAAGGAAAGAACAAACAAATGGGATCTCATCAAAATAAAAAGCTTCTGCATGGCTAAAGAAAACAGTATCAAAATAAAAAGAGAACCAACTATATGGGAAAACGTATTTGCCAATGATACCTCAGACAAAGGTTTAATCTCCAAAATATACAAAGAACTTATAGGACTCCACTCTAAGAATAAAAGCAACCCGATTTAAAAATGGGCAAAGGACTTGAACAGACACTTTTCCCAAGGAGGACATACAGAGAATCCAGAGACCCATGGAAAGATGCTCAATATCGCTATCAGAGAGATGCAAATTAAATCCACAATGAGATACCACTCTACATTGGTCAGAATGGCCATCATAAGCAAAGCACCAAACAACAAATTTTGGAGAGGTTGTAGAGAAAAGGGGACCCTAGTGCACTGTTGGTGGGATTGAAGACTGGTACAACCAGTATGGAAAACACTATGGAATTTTCTCATAAAACTAAAAGTAGATCTGCCTTTTGTGTCATCAATTCCACTGCTGGGAGTATATCCTAAGAACCCTGAAATATCAATCCAAAAGAACCTATGCACCCCAATGTTCACAGCAGCACAATTTGCAATAGCCAAGGGCTGGAAGCAACCTAAGTGCCCATCAGTAAATGAATGGATCAAAAAACTATGGTACATTTACACAATGGAATTCTATGCAGCAGAAAGAAAGAAGGAGCTCCTACCCTTTGCAACAGCATGGATGGAACTGGAAAGCATTATGCTGAGCAAAATAAGCCTGGTGGTGAAGGACAAATACCATATGATCTCACCTTTAACAGGAGCCTAATCAACAAAACAAACAATCAAGCAAAATATAACCAAAGACACAGAAATTGAGAATGGGCTGACAGTGACCAGAAGGGAGAGAGGAGGGAATTTCAGGGCTAAAGGGGAAGGGTTTACAGAAACAATTATAAAGGACACATGGACAAAAACTGGGGGGGGGAGGGGTGGAAATGGGAGGGAGGTGGGGAGCACTGGAGGGGCTGGGATGAGAGTAAAAGACAGCAAGCTGTACTTGAACAACAATTAAAATTAAAAAAATGTTATCAAAAAATAAATAAAAGGTTTTTATTTCTATTGCAAGAAAAAAAGAATTATATTAAAAGAATACACATTATACATAACATATTATGTATATATATAAATTACACTCTCTCAACTCACACAAATAAATATATATTTAATGAAAGCAGAGGCAGAGAGCGAGGAAGCAAATATGTATCAACCAAAATTAATTTTAGACTGTAATAAAGAATCAAAAGCATTTATTTGAGCTAAAGGGAGCTGCACCCTGGTAGACACAGAAATCAGATAACAACCTAAATTGTGTTCCACCAAGACAAGAGGCAGGTCACCTTTTATAGTGTAAGTCTCCTCCCATGTTCTCAATTAGGTTGGTTTTATGTAAATGAGGTATGCAAATAGGGCTGTTCTGATTGGACTAGTGCAGGACTCAGTCCTTTATTAGAAAGATGAATACAGGGTTTCCCTGCAATGGTTGACTCAGATGGCAGAAACGGCAAAGCATAGTTGGGGGAGCCAAGGTTCTTCCTGGTATGCAGAGTTCATGAGAAGCCCCTGTCAGAAAATGGCCATAGACTCTTTTTAAGTCATAAAGTGTGGGCCCTTGGTTCACCAGAGGGGGTCCATATCAGCAGATAAATTCCTTCTCTGGGTTCATGTTAAAATAATATTTCTTCTCAGGACCCACATATGACAATATGTAAGCAAATCAAGAATCCAGGTGCAGCTCATATTTGTACTATGTCTATGTTTTGTAAGTTTAAAGTTTATTTTTTAATAAGTTTAAAATGTGTATGTTATCTAAGTAAATGAGAGCACAATTGTTAAGAATAACATTAAATTTATAATTTTATTCATAGACAAAAATATTTGGAATCTTTGCTTTTAGAGTGCTCTTCTTAAATTGCTCACAGTAAATCTCCCTGATCAGGACACAGAAGAGCACCCAAACATTGTGCTATAGAACCTCTAGCCTAAGAAAAGGAAGCAGGAACCCACTCAACACTTTCACTGGGCCTGTGGCTGGGGAGGGGGATGTATTTAATTTACAAGGGAAATAACTGCAAATATTGTTTCAGTTATTACACACTTTACTTATTACACATTTATTAAAACTGAATTGTTTTAAATACTGGATAATTTTAAAGGTTGGATATTTAAATATTGATTAATAAACACAAGAATTTAAGATTGGAAGGGAAAGAAGTTTGACAAATTTAATGGACTTAATAGAATGTTAGTTATCTATTCTGAAGAAAACCAAAATATTTTGTTCTATTTTTTCTTTTTTGAAAGCAGTTTTAAATCTGCTTATTAAGTCCTAGTCAGTAATTTTCCTGCAATTGAAACTTAACTTGGCTGATAAAATGGTTCTGTAAAATTATTTCTTGGAACAAATCATTTTTCTGTTCTGTAAGGTGACATCAAGCCAAAGCATTAGTCACTCATAAAAGGAGCTAAATCTTGTGTCCATCTATGTTGAACACAATGTAGATGGACACAGAGCTCCACACTCAGCAGTGCTCTCAGCCTCTATAGAAATGTGTGGATCATACATTGCATACAAACATATACATATTAGAAGTTGTTAGGAGCCAAGATATGAATCCCAGACAGAGTTACTACTTCATGCTTTACTTTACAGATTCTGTTAAGAGTCAAACTGAAGAGTCAAGAGTCATCTGCCCAGGGAGAGCTTGGCAGGTGCTGTGCTTCTCACACTTTAATATGTATCACTTCAAGGTCTTATGAAAACATAGTCAACTGAAAATGCAGGTTCTGTTTCAGTCAGTTAGGGGAGGCCCTGAAGTTTTGCATTGCTAAAGAGCTCTCAGGTGATGTCCATAGACCATACTCTGAGTAGCAAAATATTAGAGAGAATATTGTAATTCCCTGGGAGCCTTTCTTAGCCACCACACTTCTTAAAAAATCTCTGCACCAAATTTTACATCACCCTTTCTTCCACCTTAACAGTCATTGCAGCTTGTTGGAAAAGAAGTAAGCTGCTCAAAGAATAGCTGTGGTCTATACATGTGCCAATGACTTATGATGTGGCTTGGCATGAGACTGAAGCTGAGTAGGATAATTCTAAATCATATCACAGTCAGAAGACTGTCTCAAAAACAATGGTCTTGTTGGCCTTTGGGAAGTGGGTGTGTATCTGAGAGAGAGAGAGAGAGAGGTGGAGGGAGAGAAACTGTCTCAATTCTTTTATCTGAATATAAAGGATACCTTCTGGAGGTAATGCTACTTCCCAGAAGTGAATTCTGTTGTGTACTCAGATCTTTCTGAGACCTGATAGTTATTGAGGAATTTACAAATCACTTATGCATCTTAATATGAATATGTGAAATAACTGATTATTCCCCTTCTTCATTACTTAAAACATTTTCTCAGATGAGCCCTAAGTTGCTACATTATCCATACATTTCAAGTACCATACATATTGGTACTTCCAAGATTTATAGTAAAACTTTTTTCAAACTCTTGAATTAGGAACAGATAGATTAGATAGGTAGGTAGGTAGGTTGGAAGGACAGATATATGATAGATAAATAGGAAGATAAATAGATGCTTTTTAATGATATTCTTACACAAGCAAGATGTATGGTCTAGATAATTACCAGACTTAAGGTATTCTTGATAGTGTACATGAGAAAGAAGCAAAAGAGATTCTTCTGCACTGGCTGGTGTAGCTCAGTGAACTGAGCACAGACTGTGAACCAAAGGGTCGCGGATTCAATTCCCAGTCAGGGCACAAGCCCGGGTTGCAGGCCAGGTCCTCAGTAGGGGCTGTGTGAGAGGCAACCACACACTGATGTTTCTCTCCCTCTCTTTCCCCTTCCCTTCCTTGTCTCTAAAAATAAATAAATAAAATCTTTTAAAAATGTTATTAAAAATGCTATTGGTAATTACTCTCATACCAATGGTAAATTTATGGGTCTATACCATAGAAAATACAAAAGAGGGGGCAAGAATCCAATCCTTAAACTAAGATGGTAAAGTCTTATTTGAAAGGCAATTTCAATATAATCTGCAAGGAGAAATCTGTAAAATTTAACCTGGATTTTAAAGATGAGAAGTAGCAAGTGCAGGAAAAATATGAATCAGTATTGGTAAAGGTAAAAATATTACCATTTCTAATGTGCATGGCATGTTAATGTCTAATGTTAATTATGACATTAACACCATGCTCAATGCATTGCCCTCTCTCCATACCCAAAATGCTTTACCTCTTCAAAAAGACTTTATTTTTTATATCCAACAGACCAGGGGACCTCCAGTGAGTTTTCTGGTTTTGTAACCACCCCACCATTCTTTTAACACTGTTTCTATAAAGGATGACCTGTTAACTAATGTGTGACTGTAGGTAAATGGCCTGTTTCCTTTAGAGTTCTAGGAACTAACTTCAAAACAGGCAGACTCTGACCTTCAAACTTTCCAGCTCAGAGACTTAGTGACCTTCAACCAGCTACCTGAGGAGACTGTGCTAACTTGCACAGTCTGTTTCCCTTAATGGAGAACTCTCAACCTCCTTCTTTTGATTCCTTTGTGCTGTTTTTTTCCTTCTTCTTCCCTCCTTAGAAAAACTCCTGCCCACATCAAAGTGTTAATATGGCCTTTGCAACATTAGTCCATCATCTTCTAAGTCTGCTGGATCTTGAATAAATTTGCTTTCCTGCCACCAGTCCTTATCTCCTGATTATTAGCTTTTGAATGGCAGACAGCAGAACCTGGGTTCAGTATCAATATGTGGGAAGGAAAAGACACCTTGAATAATACATATAATTATAGTTGAGTAAGTGTCACCAAGGTTAAACAATTTGTCTGCCTGAGACAAATATGCTAAAATCTTCAGTTTCCCCAAACTGGCACTTACCTGATCATAATAACAAATTAAAAATACTGCTCTGGCTGGTGTGGCTCAGTGGATTGAATGCAGGCTGTGAACCAAAGGGTCGCCAGTCTGATTCCCAGTCCAGGGTACATGCCTGGGTTTCAGACCAGGTCCCCAGTAGGGGGCACACGAGAGACAAACACACATTGATGTTTCTCTCCCTCTCTTTCTCCTTCCCTTCCTCTCTCTAAAAATAAATAAATACAATCTTTAAAAAAATTAAAATACAAGTATCTTGATATTATAGTGTAAACATTACACTAAATTCATACCAATATACAGACATTTTTATGTGTGTATACATATCTCATACATAAGTGCATAAATGACTACACAAACTAGGACCAGACTTTCCAGGTAAGTGTAATGAAGGAAAATTAATTTGCCTCCTATTCTAATGAATATCTTCCAAGAGGAGAGTCCTTTTAGGACCATGTGCCACAATAGAGTAATTGGATAAATTTGTCAGAGAGAAAAATATGAGGTTACCAGAACACCTAAGCAGTTTTTAGTATTGGTGAGTGAACGGTTCTGAGACATTTCCTTTTTTTTTTTTTCATTAGTGAGTAAAAGAAATTTTTACATATTTTGATACTCTAGAATAAAAAGAACACATTATAGTTCCATTCTGTTTCAAAGGTTTGGGGAATGTCATGGTTCTTTCAGCCCCTCTATCCTCCAACCCCTGATTATTCTATCTTCATCCTCATTGATGCTGCTTTCACCTTGGCAACACCATCTTTCACTGGTTTGGGACAATTTGATTTTTTCATCATACTGTAGAGAAAATAAAAATGATCCATTCTAGAACTTCATACTCACATCTTTTCTTGGGATACCTGATGAATTTCAAAGCTCTTTAATTTTTTTCTTTGTACCACCATAAAAATAATTTGGGGTCATGTTGAGTTTAATTATGACATGTATTTTATCATTCCTCTTATGGGTAATAGGAAAGAACTGACACATATTTATCCATAAAATCCTTTCTTAAAAACCATGTGTTCTTATTATAAATACCATATTACTAATACCTCACCTGTTATACTCCTCTGTGTGATGCTCTTAGGTAGTCTTTGTGTGTAGATAAGTGCATATTTAACTCATAGGAAATGTATTGAGAGTATATATGTCAATCGTGAATAGTTTTTCCTGGGTTCTTAAGTGAGAGAAAAGAGAGAGGAGATCATAAAGTACTTTTCAATGGTATTTTCTATAAATTTGGTAATGCTTAAAACTTTTACAAAGAAATGTATTGTTACATTAACAATTTTTAAATTAAAAACCACATTCTCAGTGGGAGTTATGAACAGATTGTTCTACTGTGGTTTCCTAGGAATTGTAGATCTGTATCCCATGTACATGCATAATTGACATTTTAACAGGCCATTGCAAAGGGGACAAATTCAGTTGGACATGCCATAATACACTAAAATAGAACATATTGTAACAGTGTTAGTTTTGATTAGTATATACATAATACTTATGATTATTTGGTTAATAGTTAGTTGATGGAATTTTTGAACATTTTTATGACTGACTGATTAACCTAATGGCAAATAATTCTATATATTCAAAAATTATAAATTAATTATTCTCTAAAACATATGTAATGCATTTATGCATCATCTTAGTATATTTAATAATGTTTCATCAAAATATATTTTTAGACTCTGCATATGTTTAACTTTGATAGCTCTAAGATGGGTTAAAATGTGTCATATAAAATCCTAATTTCTTCTCTCCTCACACATAATATACTGTCTTAATTTTCCCTAAAAGTAGAAATTCCCCTGTGGTTTTTCTCTCTGAGTCCACTCTCTGACCCTCCGGTCAGAAAATGAAGCTCATATTTCATTCCCTGTAATTCTTTCATGCACCGGGTTTATGGCTTCCACCTTGAGATGTCATTACCAATGAAGCTGAGTTATTATATACCAAATTGAAATAAACCTGGAAATGTGTTTCTCACAATACTTCACAATTCCTAATGCAGGCACCAACCCCTTAGAATCCCCAAAATTGCCATCAAAGTTAAAATTGAATGTGAACCATCGAATGCTTCCCTTCACGTTAGAAAGATCTATTATAGCTCTGCATTTAGCATGGGGTTAATTTAGAACTGAGGTCACAATCAGTTGAGTTGCCATTTGGATACCCATGAATAATGCAGATCTGAATTTACCTGTGATCAGTGTTTGTTGTCTTTAGGTATCAGTGTTACTTTTTATGTTCAATTGGAACATGTGAAAAGGGGAGAGAGGTTTTTCAACACTTCCTGACTATTCTTGTTTTTTGCTTTAATATTTTTTGAAGGGCAGTAGCATATCACAGAAAATATATACTTTTTTAAATTGAAATTATTTTATTGTTGTTAAATTATAGTTGCCCATATATACTCATGTAGCATACAACTTATCTAATACGCAAATCAATAATTTTCACAAATGATCATTTAGGTTTTCAACACATAGAAAAAAAACAGACCATTAACAGAATCTCAGTTTTGTGCCATCCCTGTCTATGCCGGAATTTCAGGGAAGCTGCCACCAAAGATTTTGGGTGCTTTCATACCAATGTGGGTGCTTCTTAGGAGGAAGCCTGAAAGTTGTAGGCAGAATCTACTGCTTCCTTTGCCAATGGCCATGCATATGATTGTGCATGCTTGCAGCTGCGGCAAGAAAATGCATTTTTCTTCTCCACAGCCTATCTGACCTTACATCAGTGCCTCCCACTGCAGAATTAAAATAGAAAGCTGCTGGCATTGGCATTTGGGAAATGCTTCTGCTAGGCTTTATACTGCTACACTCAAACAACAGGCCAGAGTAAGAGGTGGTATTATGGACAAAGACAACTGGCACACCTTCTGAGAGTCTTCTAAAACCTAAAGGAACAAACATGATTTAATGTTGCACTGATTTAAAAAGGGGGAGTCTGATGTTATTGCAGGGAGTTAAAAAAGGCTCAAGTTCCTCTTTGAATTTCAGATTTTTAAAAACTATTCTTATGCCTTTATATTATGGATATTCAGGATTCATAAATGTTGAGAGAAAAATATGATGAAACCCATTGTCTTATCTCCCAGTTTCAATCATCTTTCATCTGTGCCTTCCACTTACATTATCCCCTTCCTTATGGATTATTGACACTAATATACTATATACTTTTGCCACAAATATTATGTATATTTAAAGTTCATACTTTAAAAAATAACTACAAAGTTATTTATTACCCCTAAAACATGTATAAAATTAATAACACCAAATGTTTAAGCAGCATTCAATTACCTCTACTACATAATTATTAAAGGTGTTTCTAAAACAAGAGTACTGATAAGGTCTATATATTGCAATTAGTTGATACATTCCTTAAGTTTCTTTTAATCTATAGATTTTCTCTTTCTCCTGTTCTTGCTCTCACTTTTTCTCTAGCTCTAGCAATTTATTTATTGAAAATTCAGGTGGCTTTGCACACTATGGTTTTGGCTGATTGAATCCCTGGGGTGTTATTTAACTTGCTTCTCTGTCCTTTGTTGCTATTTGACTTAGAAGCTTAATTGGATTGTGGGATGTGATACTGAGTGCTTCTATCAGGAGTCATCTATAATCTGCTTTATGTCCTTTTATGGTTTTAACTCTTACTGATAATAATTATCTGTGTGTTTTTCTCTTATATTTACAAACTTGTAATATTCTGACTTCTATTTTTCATCTTGAGAACTACCTTTTTATTTTTATCTTAATCTTTATTACAGTTTACATTCAATGGTATTTTGTATTAGTTTCAAGTGTACAGCAGAGTGGTTGTACAACCATATACTTTACAAAGTGGCCTCCTGATATTTCCAGTACAAAATATCTACAATATTCCCTATTCTGTATATTACAGCCTATGACTATTTTGTACCTACTTGAGTACTTCCTTAAAGAGAAATTTCAGCACTCAGTTACTCTTAAGATAGTTCACATTGGAAAAAAATGGGTAAAAACTTGACTCTTTCCTCTTACATATCAGTTTTCAAATAGTTGGTTAAATTAGAACCTCAAATGTGGTCAAGTGTGCTCAATCCCAGTTCTGCCACTTAAAATTGTGTACTAAAAGGAAAAATTACTTTTCCTCTCTGTGGATGTGGATGTATAACTATCGTAAAGATATTTGAACATTAAAAATAATGTACATAAAATACCTGACAGACTTTCTTGCATATTATAAGAATTCAATCTGTTATCATCATTAAATTTTATATCTCACAAATCTAATCATTACTCAGAAATGAGCCAGATAGGTACTTTGTTGGAAGCAGGATGGCCTGAGGAAGTAGGCTAAAAAAGAGAATCCTGTTTTTAAAGGCAAATATTGTTTTGAAAGTGAAGTCTTATTGAGTTAATGATTACTTAACTGCCAAATGGAAGAAAATGTGCTGCAGCCAATCTAGACTGGATGCCACACATGGAAAAGATGAGCATGCATTAGTGATTCAGCACCTAAGTTGAAATTATAGTTTATTCTTGTTGTTGTTTGTTTTATAGCTAAGGGAAAGTATATAAAAATTCTTTGGAATGAAACATTGTGCAAACTGATCTAAGATGTGCAAGTGTGTGTGTATCTTCAGAGTTTCTGGAAAAAAAGAGTGGAGCATTTGTTTGTTTGTTTGTTTGTTTGTTTGTTTTTGTCCTGGTACACTGAATTGGATTCCAAGGTAAATAGAAAGAATATCCACACTTAAGTCCCTCTGCCATGTTTCATTTTTCCTCTCCTGGGTAAATGGATTTCAAAATGCTAGTTTTTCTATAGAGTACTATGGGATTACAGAGCAGTGATTAGAGGTTTGAGATAGCAAAACAACAGAGCTATAGAGTTAAGAAATATAAACTGACTCTCTTGATAAAATCTAGCTAAAGCTTAAAAATTATAATTTTTATTGTAATTTTACATAAGCTTTTAAGCAAAAGAGAATAAGAGTGTTTATATAGATTTTTAACTTGGTGAGAACTTGATCAATTCAAGGTCAAAAATTTCATGTCTCTTATGGGCTCATTATTTTCACATGTTTTCATGCCCAGAGAGTTCATATTTAACCCTGGTCAGTCATTTTATCAATGCTCACTCTGATTCACTCCTAAAGTGTGAATTCTTGGACATCTAGTATACAACTAAAAGGAGAACTTAAAGAACACTCATAAAGTATTGGGTTTGTAGTTTCAAACTCAAATTAAAACAAACATTAATACTATTAGAACTATTATTATCCATTGTCTCTTTATTGATGAGTACCATTGATTCATCAATATATCTGGGTTTGCTGACTTTCTTCTTCACTGGCAGGCAATTCTTTCAACTGACTAAAACAATGGATAATTCATAAGTCATGCAATTAATATGAGTTGATCTTTGTCCAGAATCTGAACACCCTTTTTACATTAGATTATTTTAAATGCTTGGAGTGTAAGTAGAGGAAAGGCCTATTTTCTATGAGATAAGCATTAAGAGTTTTTGCTTCCTTTGCAGCTACATGCATAGTGTGAAACCTCACTCAGATTGGTTTGTCTTCCCTTGAATTTAATTGGGAATTAGTAAATTTGGGGCACAGACCATGGAACATCAATTTCATCAATAGTTGCAGGATCACCAAGGATCTGAAGAAAGGAGCAGAAATAGTAGAAGCAGCACTGTGAATGGGTAGGGTAGAGTATTTGGTGCTAATAATGGCAGAAGTGGAAGCTGGCATGCGTGGAATTCAGCATCTGCAGCAACAGCATCGTTGTTCTCACAGAGCTGTATTTTTTATTATTTTATTTTTTTATTTTAATTGTTGTTCAAGTACAGTTTTCTGTCTTTTACTCCCATCCCAGCCCACTGTATAGTGCTCCACATCTCCCTCCCATTTCCACCCCCCCACAGTTTTTGTCCATGTGTCCTTTATACTTGTTCCTGTAAGCCCTTCACCCTTTTCCCCCATTATCCCCTCCCTTCTCCCCTTTGGTCATTGTCAGCCTGTTCTCTATTTCAGTGTCTTTGGTTATATTTTGCTTGTTTGTTTGTTTTGTTGTTTAGGTTCCTGTTAAAGATGAGATCATATGGTACAGTAAATGAATGAATACAAAAGCTATGGTACATTTACACAATGGAATTCTATGCAGCAGAAAGAAAGAAGGAGCTCCTACCCTTAGCAGTAGCATGGATGGATTTGGAGAGCATTATGCTGAGTGAAATAAGCCAGGCAGTGAAAGACAAATACCATATGATCTCACAGAGCTGTATCTGATGTGGTATTAATTCTGTTGCTAGCTGCTACATGGATTCTCCCTTTTCTAGTCATTTCTCCAACCTAATTCTCTAGCTTTTCTAACATTTTTTGTATACTATCCATTATTTTCTCCATAAATATTCTGCTTAAATTAGCCAGTTTGTTTTTTCAGCATGAAACTGAGTATCTTAACTGACATGGGGAGTGATCACAGACCCTTGGAGAAATGCAGATAATCTGAGATCGATTTTCTAGACAGGGCTGAAATGAAGAACTCAACTAGTGTTTTGGGGAAAAATTATGCCCATCTTTAACATGCAATGCTAAAACAAATATATTCCTGGCTATCTGAAGTGTCATCATCTAAGTAGATGTTAAAATAACTTTCAAGTAAATCTAAACAACATTCACCATCTAAATGGAAAATTTGGCACAACAAACCCATGTGTAGGTGTCAGTCAAAACATTTAAGTCACATGACTTTCATGTGAAAGAAGGTAAAATATGATGTAGTTTTAGCTCAGTAATTTTCTCAATAGTTTTTTGTCTTTTGCTTCCATTAAAAAATATATTATGTATTTTTGCTACAACTTCCCCCTCTTAAGTAAGTTTAATGGACATTCTGAGAAAGTGAAAATGCCTTGAAGAAAGTGGATGAACCTAAAGGCACCCGAAAAAAAAAAACTAGGAGAAAATTGGAAGTAGTAAAGTGTATTAAGAGAGGTGACTACATAAAAGATATAATCATGACCATGAACATATTCCTATCTACTGTGCCTGTGAATTGTTTCTCTGAAAAAAGAAAGAATAATTGTAAAAGTGTTGGTTCTGGAAATTTTCAAAATATTATTCATATATGACATAATTTTGAAAAAAAATCAGAAAATTAACTTGTTCAGTGCATTGATAATCACAATTAGCTTGGGATGTAACCAAGCAACATTTAGACACAGCAGGGAGTGTGAAATATATTTGAAAGTCTGAATACACCTACAGTGTAAGTGTGAGATGATGTGGTGGAAGAATTGAGAAATAGTGAATTCAAGATACATCATGGGTCAAGGAGTTTCTGTTCTATTGACCATCAGGCTGTCGAGTCTTCTACTGTGAATTGCAAAATGCTATTGTCACTGACTTCAAGCCTCTGGAGGAACTATTGACAGGAACCACTAAGTCATGTTCTGGTAAGTAGCCCTGATTTAGAGAGAGTGCCAGGGAGCAGCTGATAAACTACTATAAGCACATATCAAATAACTATGGAGAAAGACATTATACTTGATTATCATTGTTAGCCTGAGGGAAAAGAAAAGAGGAAACTCATGGGTATTATAGCCATATCATTTATAGAATCTTTACATTATGCAGAATAGTTCATTTCTGTTCAAAGTGAACTGGGTCATAACAAGACCACCTGAAAAAATTCAATTATGAACTTAAATCTCAAGTAGATATAATGAAAGCTATCAATTATTTTTAGCATGTTTGTTTTTTATTCTAGCCATCCTATTTCTGTATTTCAAGGGCCAAAAAAAAAAAAAGAAAAGAAAATAGAGTATGTTGGTTCACCAATCACTTAGATTCAACCTTGTACACACTGCAAGCTGTTAGAATGTCTCCTTTGCCAGAGTACTGTCCAGGCTGAGAGCTACAGCACAAACTTTGCCTCCATCAGAAAGCTTATCAAAGATCATCAATTGGTATTATAATTTAAGCAACCTGGTCCTTTTCTGACTATTTGTTTGATTAGGTAACTGAAGCTAGATCCAATAGAACTTCACACTAATGGATATTGAGATGAGAGGTACAAGTACATCTTCATTTAAGATAAAGGGAGAAATACAAAGACTTTGGAAATAAGCATGTAAAGCATGTTTTCATTAAATGTTCCCATTGTACCAGTCACTTTAGTAGGTAAATAATCCCCAAAAAGTAAGAACCAAAGTTCTGTGTTTTCTTCCTTCTTTCATTCATACTACTGTTTTCTATAAGGCATAATTGTTGTAATAATTCTGTAGTTTAAAAATCAAGACATGTTGAAGCCATATGAAAAGGAGTAGCATATTCCCCCTGAGATTCTGGGGTTCAGACTGGATGCAGTAACTGATGAAACTCTGAGTTGCCCTTCATTTGGGAAAGTGAGAGTGCATCTTAGCTTCCTGAGGAATCGTCTGTTCAATTAAGCTGAAGTTGTTTTATTTTTTAATGTTTCATTTGTTTATTTTTAGAGAGAGGGAAGGGAAGGAGAAAGAGAGGGAAACATCAATGTGTGGTTGCCTCTCCAGGGCCCCCTATTGGGGACCTACCCCACAACTCAGGCTTGTGACCTGACTGGGAACTGAACCAGCAACCTTTTGGTTTGCAGGCAGGCAATCAATCCACTGAGCCACACCAGCCAGAGCTTATTTTGTTTTTGAAGTATAATATGTAAAGGTCTTGTATGCTGAACAGCCAAAAATAACAAATGCTTGTTGGACAATAGGGATATAGAAGTGGACATTTATCATGTCCTTTATGACAGGAATCCAGTTCTCTTTTTATGGATGGGCAATTTCTTGTCTGGTGAGCATTAGTGGAGATAGACCTCGCTTCTCACCATGGAAGCTGACAATGCCAGATATTAGTTTTCTCAGGGCATGGCATGAAATATTGTTTCTGTCAATCCAACTCACTGACTCTGAACTTGAAATTGGGAGACAAGGACAAAGAACCTATTATATGAGCATGCAGTGTTAGTCACAGGGGCAAACCCTTGAGGTATAGAGGGTCCAAAGAGAGGTATTCAGTTTTCAGCATCACCAGTGGAGGCACTGTAACCGAGGGTGCCTTGTGCTCTGTGGCAATTAGAGCAATCTGCTCATTGGACTAGTGTTAACTGATTTTGATTGTAGCTCTTTCTGATGTCCATCTTCCCTTGATTCCTATCAAATTTTTCAAGTATATTTCTCTAATCTTTCCAGAGTTGCTGTGAGTTATATAACGCCCTTGTGAAAAGTTCATTTTCCTGTTTAAATATCCCTAAATCAATATCTGTAACTAGCAACTAAGAACAATGACTATTTGGGGGTAATGCAAAGTGGTGGGCAATTTGTAAATAGACAATAGATATGCATTATCAAGAAACTGTTGATAACAGAAGTCTGATTTGTAATCATACATGCTAATCTTGAAGCTAACATTCTCTACTATGGCCTGAATCCACCCACGAAACAAACAAGCCACAGTCCCATCAGCAATAGATGTCATCCTTAGCTGATGTTTTGAAGTGAGTTTAAGGAAAGACCGATTTTGTAGTTGAACCAACAAGGGATGATGAGGCCCTAGAGATGACCAACCGTGGTGAAAAGCTGTGTAGAGGTAAGAAGGTGAAGCTATTACCAGACCCATGTGAGAACTGGCACTAGGAAAAAAAGGACAATTAGGAAGCAGTTAAAGTTACAAAATGACAAAGCCACAGCCACAACTATAAGAGAAAGTAGTGGTGGGGGGGATCAGGAAAAACTATTCTGATCTCCACACCCCAGACTGGCAGTCTTCTGTGGGACATTTCCAAAGCCAAAGAGACGAGCCAAATGGAAGGTAGTGAGTAAAGAACCTGCATCTCTTTCCTATCAAGGAAGATAAAGGCAGAGAATAGACCTGGGGAGTATATCTTGAATAATGATCAATTTACTTTTTGAAATAATTATGAGAAGTTGTTACATTTTTACCTCATTAAGTTACCACATTTACATTTTTTTCATCCAAAGCATAAGAATTAGAAAAATGTCAATATTGACCAGGGTCAAGTTAATAAAAATGTATTCCTAAAGCATATGAAAGTTTTTGAAAGGTTTGTAACTAGAATATATGATTATTGTTTAAAAATACATTGGTCCAGGAATGAGCAACAAAGTGATATCATGAGGAGGATTATAAATCCTCTCCTCAGCAAAATAATAATAACTGTTATAAAATTATTTTAAAAAACACCATTTAAAATCTCTAGAATTTCTCTTAAGGGCATACTGCAAACTGAGAAAGACTTTTTTAAGAAAATCCACTAAATTTTGGTAAGAACAGGGAAAGACTCTGGGTTGGAGAAATTCTAACTCACTCCCAGCCCACTTGCAACTTGCAGCACAGCAAGATAAAAGCATTACTACAGGCATAAAAAAGGAAGGAAAAGAAGAGGACATCCTTTGTCCCTTCCAACTTCCAGTAAGAGTCTTTGGATTTCTCCTTTAGGAAGGACATTTCTCATCCCCTTATGCTTTATGATCGACAAAAGCTATCCTAGGCATGAGCATCTGAATGATCTGGGCAGCTTTTTTTCTTCCCATGTACCCACTCATAGGGTGGGAGTTCTATGCCAGGTTCACAGGCCGAGAACACAGAGCCCAAATTACCCTTTCCTTGACTTGCTCACAGAGCAGTTTCCATGTTTAGAGAAGAGAATTTAGAAGACTAGAGCTATTGTTCCCACCTAGTACCTCACTCACAGGGTAAGGTGTCACTTCAGGAACAGAAAACAACTGCTTCCTATTTCCAGGTTCAGAACATTGGTACACAATTTAGGGCCCAAAAAAAAAGTCAAGCTTTAAGAAAACTAGCTCTCTAGTTCTTTGCCAGGAGACTGACTTTATTAGGGACAAAGCACAAAGAATGTCAAACCTAAAGGCACTATGAAAAACAATGGATATTTTAGCTATATACAATTAAGAGAAGACTACTAGCTTCATGACAGCAACAAGATAAATGACACACCAGCTAGAAGTTTAGCAGATAAAACTGAAGAAAGAGGCAGCTAATAAGAACCCTCTCGAGTCAGAGCAACCCTGAAACCCCAGCCTCAAAGAATACCTAGAAAAGAAGTCCTAATTTAATTCTGTAAGATCATCTAAAACTTTACTTCCGGATGTCATTGAAAACAAAACAAATCAGCTAGTAATTAGAGGAAGTGATCAGCTATTCACCAATAAAGGCAGATTAATTAGTATTTTATGAAAGTGCAAACCAAAAGAGTGCAGGAGTACATATACTTGCATAAAATGAAATAGTTTTAAGTCTAAAATGTAACAGGAGGCAAATATCATTATATAAGTAATTAAGGGGTCAATTCATCAAGAAAACAACAATCACAAATAAATATACACCAAACATTAAGAAAATACTAACCGATCTGAAGGGAAAAATAGACAAGAATACAATAGTAATAGGGTACTTCAATACTCCACTTTGAGCAATGACAGAAATAAACAAGGAAATATTAATCTTGAAGCACATTTTAGATCAAATGGACCTAGCAGAGGCCCTGGCCAAGTAGCTCAGTTGGATAGAGCATGATACCTATACATCAAGGTTGCAGGTTTCATCACTGGGCATATACAAGAATCAATCAATGCTTAAATAAGTGGAACAAGAAATCAATGTTCTCCCATGCTCTCTTTCTCCTTTCCTCTCTCTAAAAATCTTCATGGAATAATCTAAAAAAATTGAAAGTTGAACTGTCTTATGACCCAGTAATTCTACTTCTGAGAATATATCTAAAGAAACCCAACACTAATTTGAAATAATATATGCACCCCATGTTCATTGCAGTGTTATTTATAATAGCCAAGATATGGAAGCAGCTCAAGTGTCCATCAGTAGATGACCAGATAAAACAACTATGGTACATTTACACAATGGAATACTACTTGGCTATAAAAAAAGAAGAAAATTGCCCTGGCTGGTGTAGCTCAGTGGATTGAGCGTGGGCTGCAAACCAAAGCATTGCAGGTTCGATTCCCAGTCAGGGCACATGCCTGGGTTGCAGGCCATGGCCCTCAGCAACCGCACATTGATGTTTCTCTCTCTTTCTCCATCCCTTCCCTCTCTAAAAATAAATAAATAAAATCTTAAAAAACCACCAAAGCATTTAATAAATAATAAAAAAAGAAGAAAATTTTATCCTTTGCTAAAGAATGGATGGTTCTGGAGAACATAATGGTAAGTGAAATAAGAGAGAAAGACAGTTACCATATGAGTTCACTCATATGTGTAATCTAATGAACAAACTTAACAAGCAAAATAGAGACAGAATCATAAATAGAGAGCAAGCTGACAACTCTGGGTGCATGGGGGTGGTTAGGGGTTAGAGGTATTGAGCAAAAAAGAAAAAGAAGAGAAAGAACTTATAGCCACGGACAACAGCGTGGTGATCACGGTGGGGACAGGGGTGTGTGGAAATGAAGATATAGGGAAGATCAATGTTAATGGAAAAAATGCAAGTAAATAAATAAATACAAATAAATAAAATTAAATAAATGTCAATAAATAAAAATCCAAATAGACCTAATGGATATATTCAGAACATTTCATCCAGCAACAGTGAAACCACATTCTTCTCAAGCACATACGGATATTCTCTGGGACAGAGCCTATGAGAAGTCACAAATGAAGTCTTATTATTTAAGAAGGTTAAAATCACATCATGTAACTTTTTTAACCACAATTATACGGAACTAAAAATCAATAACAGGAGGAGAGCAGAAAGCTCATAACTATGTGGAACTTAAGAACACATTCCTGAAAAACCAATGGGTCAAATAAGAAATCAAAAGGACAATAAATAAAATATATTAAAACAAACAAAAATAGAAGCACAGCATATCAAAACCTACAGGATATTGCAACAGCAGTTAGAGAAATTTATAGTGATAAACACCTACATTAAGAAAAAAGAAATGTCTCTACTAAATAACCTAACTTTGTGCCTAACATAGAAAAAGAACAAACTAAGCCAAAGTAAGCAGAAGGAAGGAAAAAACAAAAATCAGAGATGAAATAGAGAATTAAAAAACTATAGAAAAGAGTAACAAAATAAAGAACTTGTTTTTTGAAAAGTTAAACAAAAGTGACTTAATTAAGCTGGACTAAGGTAAAAGGAGAGACTAAAATAAAGTTAGAAAAATGGAAACGTTACATGTTTAACCACAAAAATAAAGATTATTGAGATTGCTGGAAAGAATTATACTCCAACAAATTGGATAACCTAGAAGAATGGATAAAGTATTAGAAACATGAAACCTACCAAAGCTAAATTATAAAGAAATAGAAAAATGAACAGAAAAAAAATAAGTAAAGATAATGAATCATATTTCAAAAACCTCTCAACACAGAAAAGGCTAGGACCAGATGATTTCACTGGTGAATTCCCTCAACATTTAAAGAATTAATGCTAATTCTTCTCAAATTTATCCAAAAAAATTAAAAAGGAAAGGACATTCCCAATTCACTTTATGAAGCCTGCATTACCCTGATAACAAAGCCAGATTAAAAAAAAAAGACTATAAGAAAATATAGACCAACATTCCTGATGTTTAAAATGCAAAAATTCTCAAGAAAAATATTAGCAAGCCAAATTCAACAATATATTAAAAGGATCATAGCCCATGGTCAAGTGGGATTTGTCCCTGAGATGCAAGAATGGCTCAATATAGAAAGATCAATTAATGGGATGCTCAACATTAATAGAATAAAAGATAAAAGCCATATGTTCACCTCAGTAGATTCAGAAAAAGCATGTGATGAAATAAAGCACCCTTTCATGATAAAAACTCTGGCCAACAGCAGGTTCAATAGTGAAAAGTTGAATGGTGAAACTTGAAGACATTATGCTAAGGAAAATGTCTTGCAGCAAAAGACAAATGCTCTATCACATGATTCATACGTGGAATATAAAAAGCCAAACTCATAGCAACAGAGAGTGGAATGCCGGTTCCCAGTGGCTGAGGGCTGGGCAAATGGGAAGATGTTGGTTAAAGGGTACAAATGTCTATTCTAATAAATAAGTTTTAGGGACCTAAAGGATGACGTGGTGATTATAGATAGTAATACTGTATTATATACTTGAAAGTTGCTAAGAGAGAGAATTTTAAATGTTCTCACCACCAAAAAATGGTAATTATGCGACATGAGATGTTAACAATCACTATGGTGATGATTCTGCAATCCACTCATATAGTGTAGAATGCTGTATAATAATTCAGAAAACAAGCTAGTTAACACAAGGGCAGTGATGACATATATTAACATTATTTTTTATTGGCCCTGGCTGGCGTAGCTCAGTGGATTGAGCGCAGGCTGCGAACCAAAGTGTCGCAGGTTCGATTCCCAGTCGGGGTACATGCCTGGGTTGCAGGCCATGACCCCCCCAACCACAAATTGATGTCTCTCTCTCTCTCTCTCTCTCTATCTTCCTCCCTTCCCTCTCTAAAAATAAAATAAATAAAATCTTTAAAAAATTATTTTTTATTCATTTTTGATTGGAAAGTATATAAAATTATGTAATAACAAAGTAATTTTAGTGTTTTTGTGATTCAAATATCCTTTGACAGAAAATCCACAAAATATACTATTTGCATAATGCTAAATAGCAACAGCTAACACTGATTCAGAAAAAGGCAGTTTGAATTCCAATGTAGTATTATTTCCTTATCTAGCGTCCCTTAACCCATACTGACATTTAGCTCATAGTGGTGATACCAGTAATCTGGCCAGGGAACCAGAGTGTGAGAAGGAGCAGAGCTGGGGCTGCAGGGGCAGTGCTGCATTTCCTGGATACCCAGGTTAGCAGCAGGGTGTGACGACAGACCACCCCACTCCAGGGCAAGATGCAACAGGAGGCAGTCATTGCACTGAGCATGAGCAGGACTAGCGAGGGTTACTAGCTAAGGAAAAAGTCCTCCTACTCCCTTCCAGGCTGGCGGAAACCTGTCAGTATAGCCTGGGAAAAAGCAGAATTGAATGGGAGTGGCAGATGGTTCTGGAGCTCACAGAAGTTTGAGCACCTGGCCCAGCCCGCAGGGGTAACTAATACAATATAAACCAAGGGTAGGGAGAGAGGGCTCTCTTGAACCCATTGCATGGATATGCTGGCTGGTGCTTTGTGGGACCCATGGGCCCTGGAAGTCATGTGGCCTTTGACGGTGCTGGCCCCATACATGGGTCCCCAAGGAGCCTAAAGCCAGACTGCAACCTGGAACAAGTCAAGCTACTGGTATGATCCTGCAGCAACCACTTGTGTTTCCTGAAGGACAGTATTTTAAATGGGAGAAGAAACTCTAGGTGTGGGCTGGGACTGGTCCATTAGAGGTGACAGAGTTTTCCTCTGGATTTTCCAGAAGGAATGAGCTTTGAGACAGGAGGCTGCCGTCCACCCACCTTGTACAGTTTTGAATAAATGACCACTTTCTTTTTATCATCAAATCTCTGTCTCTGGAATTTGTCTATATGGTGGTGAGGGATAGTCAAACCCCACTTTTTTCAGTTATAGTAGTACTCAGTAAATATGTGTTTAATATTGAAAAACATTTGAAATGTAATAGGGGAGTATGGCTTATTTTTCAATTATTTGACAAATCTCTTTAAGTAAAAATTTATAGTAACAATACAATATTTTTCCTGCATAAATCAACATTCTCATTTGAGTTTCTTACAGTGTGATACACATTGTAGCACATGCTGTTTATACTCTGGATTTTGATTGTAGACACAAAACAAAATAAATCCACATATGTTCCACTTCACTTATGTGTTTGAGAATCATTTACAGGAGACTTGTTCTTTTTCTAATGTGACTAGTCAGTCACACAGATGGTATAGTACAGACACCCATTTCTTCGGACTGATGCAGTCCTACAAGAGCTCTGCCATAGCTTGGTCAGATGCAGTGTCTTTATTGTCATGTGGAAAATCTAGTCTTTTTGTTCCTGAAAAATAAAAGTGCTCACTGAAGTGTGTGGTCAGCAGTGCTAGAAGCAGAAGAGACAAGATTCACTTCTAAGTTCAGTGTCCATTCTGAACATCAGATAACCAAAAAATTTGGCCTGGGAATCTTTTTGACCCCTTTATCTGAGCCTTCAGGATGTGTTCTCAAACATATCCTGTTGGCTTTCAAGTTCATGTCACTCTGCAGATCAAAACATGTCCTGCCTTCACTTGAGCTAAAGCAAAGGCTATAATATTATAGCTAAAACTTTTCTGTTTCTTATGTTCTAGGAATTTTTCACACATTAGCTCAGTTAATTGTTACAGACACAGTATGCAGTAGATACTACTATTATTACTCTGATTTTATAAGTGGAGTATAGAGAGATTGAGTAACTTTTTGCATTTGTATCCAAGTTGCCAGGGCAGCAATCTCCTTGCTCTGAACCGCCAAGCTCTCCTGCCTTTTATGTCATGGTCTTACCTCTCCACTCATTTTTGCATGCAAAGTTGTGGTGGAAGTGCCCTGTGTGCTAGTAGACAGTAAGCCAAACTGAAATTCAACAAGTACCCTCCCTTGGGAGTTTTGCCTGGCACACTCTCAACCAATTGTGGGAAGATATATGTGCATTTTAGCCAGTCTTTTTGTTGACTTTTCATAATTGCAAAAAAAAAGGTAATTTTGCTTGTTTGTATGTTTGTTTGTTTTTCCTGTAAGATTTTCAAAAACAAGGACAAATACATATCTTAATCTCATTTTGGCAAGCATTCTTATATCATTCTCTTTTTTTAAATTAAAACTTAGGAGAATATAAAAATGTAGCAATCATTTGTCAGGTGATTCCAATAACAAAGCCTTTTTTTTATTTTTTTCTCTTAGTTTTCTCCAAAATCTAAATTTTATATCTTGACTCTCCCAAACGCTCTGTCCTTACCCAAAGTGAAGAGACTTCAGCACTTTAAACTGTTATTCATATATTTTTAATACTTTTCAAAATAATATTTTGAGTTACATGTTTTAAAATAGTCCTGAACTTAGTGAAAAAAAAAATTCTTGCATGCTCACATCTACAACCACGAAGATTTTGTGTGAGAGAAATGCATAAACATATTTTGTGTAATATGAAGTGTAATCCTGTGAATACTTCCGACTCATTCTGTGGGTATCTGGAAGGAATAAAGCTGAAGTCCCAATACAAATGGGAAAACTCAGAAATTTGGGGTAACATATGTTTAAGGCATCAGATTTATTTTCTAAAAGTGATATATTCTAATAACTTATAACTAGGATATGTGATAAAGCATTTCAGTAGTTTGAATTTAAATTGAGTCCAGATTTGTCTTGCATTTGACATATTTTATTCTACCAAAGCATAATAATAATCTTCATTCAAACAAGTGGCCAAAGTATGAAAAATTATTCAATATATTTTTCCTAGCATATTTGTGGCCCAAATATTTCAGTAGCCACCATCAGAATAGATATATTAAGACCCATGATTTAGTGTCACATTCAGTTGCCATTTAGTGAGACCCATCTCAAATACTATTTTTAAAAAACTCAGAGTCTTAGAAAAGCAACCCCAGAGTACTAAGAAAAAGTTTGTTTATGTTTGTTTTTTAACCTCCAGGAGAGAGCAAGAATGCATTCTTTACAGTGGTGAAGAGCTCATCTTAAACATGTGTGATCCTGCAGAGATGCACAGGGTATTCCAGAAACCTGGCAATGAAGACTGAGGGACTCTCATAGCTCTGCAGACTCCTTTAGTGTTTCCAGAACCTCTTTTCCTCCCATGATTGTAGGGACAATGACCCTTTGAAAAGCAGAGGTCTGGGCTCTATACTCTGGAAGGCAATATAATTTTAGGTTTGAATGCTCTTGTCTGGAAAATATATAGAAGCAACTAGAAGTCTTTCTCTAAGTAATTTGAAAAGACATTGCATATGGTTGCAGATAGTTATTTGCCTTGGACCAGAAAGCAGTGAATAAATCCAAATAAAGAAATCCAAATAGTAAAATATTCCAATATTATCTAGAACACAGGTGGCAAACACAAGACCTATGGGCCAAATCTGACCCTCTACCTTGTTTTATCTGGCTCAGCACCTTGTTTTTATCCGGTTGCAGTGCCAACTTTTTGCTTAACTGTTAAGGAGTAGTTACATTTACACAGTCCTAAAATTACATTCAGCCGTTTGAATGCAACCGCAAGACTGATGTGGCCCCTAGTGAAAATGAATTTGACACTCCTGATCTAGAAGGTGATAAAGTTTAATGTAAGTCAAGAGTGTAAGTCAAGATTGCGGTGATTTCCATTTCATTATTTAGAAGCATAAAGTGAAAAATAGTTATTAGTCATAATAGAGCGAACTTTTCAGTGATGCCATAAAAGAGACAAGCAAGGAAAAGTAACCCCCATGTCCAATGGAACTGTTGTAAGGTTGGTTTCTTGAGACTCAAAGCAGATCAGACCAAATCAGATTGGGTCTAGTGTCCAGCCTGTACTGTCTCATGATCTTAAACTTTCTAAGATGTTATCTTAGAGCATCATTTAGTGCCAGATTTAGTCACGCATGACAAGACAGTATCATCAATTATGAGGATAGTCACTACATCAATGACAAAACCTTACTTAAAGCAAAACTAGATTTTGACTGTTGGACTCCTGGTCAGTTATACTTAGTCGCTGGAATAGTAATGACTAAGAAATCTGGTAACCTAACCTAATTGCCAAGATTTAGAATTTGCCTTCTAGGTACATAAAGCTTTGCTCTGCTTCTTGGCATCACACCTCTAGATGTTCCCAATTCGAGAGTGGTCAAACAGATTTGTGTCCTTTAGTTTTGGGTGGCAATTTATAGATAATTTAAAAAGTTATTCTCTACACATTATGTACTATCTCATTTCCTTCTTCACTTACATCAGGAGCAGTTTCTTTGTATTCCAAAAAGTCGTGTTGGTAAATTAAAGAGTGAATGTCACATATCTGATTAAATCAAAATAATACAGGGTGAGGAAAATAGGTTTATGGTTGTTTGTATGGCAAAAAATACAATAATTAATAAATAATAATACAGAAATAAACTGTTTTGCATTCTCATAACTGTAAATTTACTTTTTCCCCACCCTGTCTATTTATCTAGGAGAAAATTATAGAAACATTAGTTGCAATGACAAAAAGATACACTAAATATTGCTTCTTAAACTAATGTTAAAATATTTCATTACGGATCAAGGCCAAGTTTGATTTTCATCTAATAAATTTGTGCTTTCTGCAATAATGAGTCATTCTACTGGCACATCTGAATGCACAATGTATGACCACATCAGTTTCTGACAGACTAGTAGGCAATGAGAATACACATGCTTGATTAAACTAGGTGATTGCCAATTCCTATTCCTGATATCTTAAATACCATTCCTTATAGGAAAATCATTCTATGTAAGAAGATCTGAGATAGCATTTTATTTAAGTGCTCAAAACAGCTAATTTATATCTAATGCTTAATATACAAATCCTGCCTGAAACAAGTTAATTGATTTTCAATATAACAAGAACAGTTTGTACAACATCAATATGACCTGGCAGCCAAGGAGAGTGGACTGGAATGTGCCTACGTGAAAAATGACAGCTTCACTGTACTAGTCAGTGGGGGCAGTAGATGCCATTGAGTGAGCATGTGTACTGTGTGGTCACCATATTCAAAATGACTGAGTGAGTAGAACAATGAATCTCCATTAAATTTTGTGTTAAGTTTCAACATTCCTCCATGGAAAATATTTGGATGATTCAGAAATCTTTTGGGGGTGAGGTAGTGAATGTAGCATAAATAAAAGTATGGCACAAGTGCTTCAACAATAGTCGAGAATCTGGAAAGGGATCCGCTTTCTGGAAGGCCTGCAACAAGCAGAACACCTGAGAATGTTGAATGTGTACAGGCAGCAATCGACAAATATTGGTGACTGATAGTACGAGAACTAGAAGCTGATCTGAGGATTCCAAAAACTACAGTGTATGAAATTTTGACACAGGATCTTTGCATGAAACACGTCATGGCATAATTATTCCTCAGCTTCTACTACCAGAGCAGAAGGAGCAACATGCTACAGTTGCTAATGACTTCATTCAAACTGCTACCAATAAACCAGATTGCCTCAAGAAGGTCATAACCAGAGATGAATGGCTGTGATCTGGAAATGAAGGCCCAGTGGCCCCAAAGGATGTAGCCCAATCCACCATGCCTGAAGAAGGTGAAGCAAAGCCACAGCAAGAGCAAGAACATGTTAGCTGAGTTTTTCAATTGGGAAGATATTGTCCATCATGAATATGCTCTCCAGGCCAAACAATTAATGGTACTACCTCAATGGTCTTCCTTGGTTGAAATATTCAATATGATGAAAATGGCCACAGTTATGGGCAACTAGTGATTGGAAGCTTCATGACAACAAGTGGCCACTCACAGATCAATCTTATGCAGAGTTTTTTGGTGAAACATCAAATCACCCAAGTGACTCTGCCCCCCTACAGCCCAGATTTGGTGGTCTGCAACTTCTGGCTTTTCCCAAAACTAAAATCACCTTTGAAATTTCAGACTGTCAATCAGATTCACAAAAATATAATTAGGCAGCCGATGGCAATTCCAACAAAGTGTTTTTCTGAGTGTTTTGAACAATGGAGAGACACTGGGAGGACTCCGTGAGGTCCCAACAGGCCTACTTGAAAGGCTGAGGCATCATTGCCCTATGTACAATGCTTCTTGTATCTTGTGTCTTCTTCAGTAAATGTCTCTATTTTTCACATCACATGGCTGGGTACTTCCTGGAAAGATCTCCTATATTATGGATGTTTTTGTTATATAGATTCTTCTCAAAATTATCCTAAAGTAATGCTTTTCAAAGTGGTCTACTGAGTGCAGATGAAACCATTTATATCTTAAAAAATAAAAACACAACACAGTGCAAGATCCATTTCAACTTGAAAGAATGGGGAATCTTTACATATTTGCCTTAGTCGAGACACCAATTTCTATTTTCCATTATAATTTTTGCTGATATTTTTCAGTTGTGTAACCATAGAAGAATGATGACTCTTTGAAACATAAATTATAAAAACCATTAACTTTCTCCAACTTTTGAGAATATAGTGAAAGAGGGTCAAAAAGAGAACAAATGAGAAACACTGGAAAAACTTGTTATTAATAGTGATTATTTTTCTATCCTATGCATGAGCTATATACATCATGAAAAGTATATTGTGACTGGGCTATGATTACTGTATGTACAGGTCTTCATCTTACTTATATTAGTGTACACCAGCTCTAACACATCATCTACCATCAGAGTATGTACTAAAAATATGCTTGCAAAGTTTTTGGAGCTGTGCATGTCTATTAAAAGATCATTGTCTAGAAATTTAGGAGCTCATCTAAAATTTACTTTATTCTGGTTTCATATGACATTTGGAATTTGTAGTTGTTCTCAATCTTGGATTCATAGATGCCTGGGGCAAATGTCCAGTAACTTTGATTCAATCTTGTGTAAATCCTGGATACCACTTAAAAAAAACAAACAGGTGGTTCTATTGCGTAGAATGTTTGAAAACCATGGTCACTATCCAAAATTAGTGCTTCTTAAATTGTGAAGTATTATCAAGACATATGGGGATCTCATTAAAATGCAAATTTGGATTCAGGATATCTAAATCAGGGCTCCAAATTTTTCAAGTATAATAAGCATCCAAGTGGCAAAACTGCTGGGGTTTCCAATCATTCTGGTTTGCGTAGGACAAGGGAATTTAAAGGCTAAAGTAGGAATGAATATCTTGTGCAAACTGGGATAGATGGTAAACCTCTCTGTGAATCCATGGACCACCCTTTTTTTTTTAAGACTTTATTTATTTATTTTTAGACAGAGGAGAAGGGAGGGAGGAAGAGAGGGGGAGAAACATCAATGTGTGGATGCCTCTAGCACACCCCTTACTAGGGATTGGCCCACAACCCAGGCATGTGCCCTGACTGGGAATCGAACTTGTTACCCTTTGGTTTGCAGGCTCAATCCACTTAGCCACACCAGCCAGGGCCCTCGGATCATCCTTTATATGATAAGTCCCAAAAGCTGAGTTCTTAAACTTTTATGTGCTTCAGAATCACCAGGAAGGCTTATTAAAACAGATTGCTGCTACGTACTCCTGGAACTTCTCCTTATGTAACTCTCAGGGTAAGTTTTGAGATTTCACACTTAATAAAAGCACCTACATAATATTGATGCTGCTAGTCAGAGAGACATTTTTTTTTCAATCACTAGTGTAAGTCAGCTGTTCTAAATTTGTGTGCAAATTGAAATCGCCTGAAGAGCTTTTAAACTACTGATGCCTGGACCTTGTCTCCAGAGATTGCTTTGAGGTCCAGCTTGGGATTTTAAAAAGCACCCCCGAGTGATTTCAATATTTAGTCAATATTGTGACTCATGGTGAATCCCTATAATAATCTTCTGTTGAAATATATATTAGTTTTTGTGTATTTGACTTTAATGTTTATTCATATCACTCTCTGTTCTATCAACACAGAATGTTACCAATGACTGAGTGAAGATATTGAAAGCTTGACTCCACATTGAGCTATTTCTTTTTCCTAGATGTTGTTATTACCATACTCTTTAAGAAGAAAGGATTCAAATAGGATTCCTTGTTTTCTCACTTCAGAGAAAGCTGTGCCTGTCTCTGTCTCTGGGTACTTTCAGTCACCTCAGTTCCTTGAAAGAAAGTAGAGAGAGGCTGCCCTCTTGGAAAAAGCCTATCTTTTTTATGTGCTTCATTCTTTCCTGCTTCTCGCTCCCATACCCTCTTTTTCCCTATACTTTTTACCTTTTCACCCTTTGTCAATCTCTCTGCCCACCTCCTTCTCCTTCCACCTTCTCCTTCTCCCCTTCCTCTCTCTTTTAAAGTGTCAATTAATACCGCCATGGCCACCCCTATATCACAATAACATGTGCCTAATACGCATTTTCCCAATCTGTTTTTTTGTTCACCAAGACAACCCATACTAATGTTCCCTGTTTCTTGTGATATGTATGGTCACCTTTCTAAGTAATAACTCATGCTGCTGTTTGAGAATTTCAGTTTTGGACATTAGGTGTTGAATTTTTATATGGAAGATAAGAATTTAACTTTACATAATACCACTCACAAAGAAATCATTACTTTCACTATCATCCTCTCAATATATTTATGTCAACCTTTTTTAATTTAAACCAATATTTATTATATGTTATGAGCATATAAATATTATTCACAGTTGAACCACAAATAATATCTAATTACATTTCTTTTCTTGTAAAATTTTGTTTATCCTGGTGTTCAAAATGGCTTCTTACTGTTCGTCTGCTTCCTTATTTTTCTACATAGCTATAACCACCATATCCCCAACTTCTCCTACATAAATGTCCACTCACCATATTTGTACAGATCCAGTATTTTACAAGTCTCACTTTTATTGTCGTGTTCATTTATTTTTCGTGAATACATCTTTTAACAACCCTTGTCCTTTGTTCCAGTTTCAGCTGGAGTCCTGTCACCTTGTAGTTCCTGTTTGGATACTGCTTGTGTGAACAAGTTCAGGTTTACTGGTTTAAAGGGAATAAGATAGTTTTAGGTTGAATAACATTCTTTCATATTTTTTAAAAAATTTAAATTTCATCAAATTCTAGCTGCCAACATTGCCATTCTGTGTCTTAAATGTTGTGTAAGATTTTTCTTCCTCTTTTTTGAAGCTCTTTAAATATACATTTAAAACGATGTTTTAAAATTCTTCAGGCAGTACATTGGATTGCTCATTTTCAAAAAGATAAAATAAAATCCTTCCAGCAGTACTTTGGATTGCTCATTTCTGTATACAATATGCTAGGCACTCATAGCAGGCTTTCCATCTGGAGACATAAGCCCTTACATTCTGGGAAGTTTTTTTATCCTTACCTTTTTTAATATTTTTTTTTTATTTTACTAAAATGTTAGATGCTATGAGCTGAGTCCCTTTCTTATATTTTTATTAATCTCTTTTCAATAACTTTTTAGTCATGGAAAGTTATTCAACTTTATGTTCTATACCTTATGTTAAAATTTCTAATCCTACTATCATAATTACAAGAAATTGTTTTTTAAATTCTTTGAATAGTCACTCATATAAGTACTTGTTCTTACTTCACAAATATATTTTTCTGTTTTCTTTTGGGAAATTATTTACAGTTCCTTGAAATTTCCCTCATAATCTCTATTGCATGGTATTTTATAGTTCCATATTCTTATTATTTTAAATCCTTGACTTTTTCACATTAGAGGACTTTCCCCCAAAGTATCTTGTTATTCTCTAATTTGAAGGGAAGCATTCAAATCCAAAAATTTATTGCAAGTCTTTTGTGTGTGCTGAAGGGAGAGCGATAAAAATGTTGACAGCAGGGATTCCCTGTACCAACGGTGATTAGATGGGACCAAGGTATTTTGTTGGAAGACCTCCAAATGTTAGAGTTAGTAGGTCTTATATATTGGGCCAATATGTGATTTCCAGAGAGGAATTGTATAGTTTCTTGGTCTAGGGGATATGCTTAGCTGCTGTCTTTATGTAAATCAGAGCAAAGGAATATAAGAGTCACAATTTGTTGTGCAAATATTTTTATTTAATCCCTCTGTTCTCAGGTATATTACCACTACTCTTAGTTTTGCCTGTAATCTTTGAGACCAGAGACTCTCAATTCAAAATTTCCAAAGATAAAACTTCCTGTCTTCCACTGGATTTGAGGATTAAAAATCCTCAAATGTCTGAGGATTAAAAAATCTTTATATAACAAAGAAACAGATTGATTAAAAAAATACCTTCAACAGTCCTGTTTTGTCTTGCCTAACTCCATACACTTCTCTCCTTAGATATCTGCTGTTTCTCATATCCTAGCTTTTCCAGGACTCTGAAGCATGAATCAGTTAGCTTCTTGCCTCCTACTCAAGCAGATTAATGTTTCACTTGTCTATCAACATAGATGTCACTTCCTAGTTACTTCCCATCTTCCAAAGTTGTACAGACATATTTTGTTGTTTTATTTCTTATTTCATTTATTTCTTTTGATTTCATGTTATTATAAGTCTTTATTATCACGTTAGTGTGGTTTTTAGAAGTAAATTAGGGTACACTGTTTCTCAGTCTACCACAGTTAATAGGATAACCATAATGTTCCTAGTTTCTCCTTGCACAAATTTGTAGTATGACAAGATTTAGTTACCATCTTTTCCTGCTTGGAATGAAGTGTCATGTTCGCCTTATTGATCATCCTCCCTTAGTAAGAGCTGAAACAAGATTCAGGCTTCCAGGAAACAAGGCTTTTGAGGTTTACCTAAACTGAGCAAAAGATGTATTTTTTTTCTAGTACACACATTTCTAGCTTAGGAGGGTTTCACATTAAAGTTTGAAGCCAAGTTACCAACTAGTAATCAAGTTTTTGTCCCTTATTGTCCTTCAGCTATATAATTTCCCAGGAATATTAAGAATAAATAATTTAATACATACAAAAAGAATTGATAGTTTTGAGCACTCCTGTGTTCCTTTTCAAAATACTTTATCTTCTCTCTATATATACACATACATATATATTAGATATATAGATATATAGGTATAGATCATATTCATATAGGTATAGATATATAGATAGACATACACATAGATATAGATATAGATACACACACTATATATAAAATGGGCAAATGTAGGTTTACCATTGTATGTGAAACACCAAGTTTATTCTTGTATTATTATTTATTTATTATTGTACTATTTATTTGTATTACAACTGTAAACATACTTTTGCCCATCCCTGTATATTCAACATATATAAATGTGTATAAATATATTGTATATGTGTATATTATATATGCATATATATAATTTTAAAAATATAACTTTTAAGTAGGGCATATTAATAGTTCATTACCTGATTGTAGCAATTTGAATACATTCTTTGCTTATATTTTCCAACTTATCTCCCAAAGAATATACATTTCATGTTTATTGGGGTAAATAGTTATAAAGAAACCAACTTTAGTGAATATAACTCTTGATTATTTCCTGATAAATTATAGAAAGTTTAAAGAAGATAATAATTAGAGAAGCTTGAACTGGGAGTAAAGATTTCAACATCTCAAAGATCAGTTACTAAATTTCAATTGGATGCCTGTAAAAACATATTTAAAATCATCTTTCTAATAAGTCTGGAGTTACCCTAAACTTCTGTTTTCTTCCTGAAAATTTGAGGAGGTCTTAGAAACAGAAACACATGGCAATGTGAGTTTTGAGTATGAATGGCCTCATTGCTTTGATCTTGTGTATCCACCAGACTTGATTTGCCTCAGTGTTTTAACAAAGAATAAACATTCTTTGACTCTCCAGTGTGGTTTCCCCAATGTGTTTCATCAACCTGGGCAAGAAAATGAAGACCAGAGGTGTCTGCTATGTACATTGTTCAGTGGACTCACTCCATCAAATTGTATTTTAACGTTCCACTCAGCCCAGAAGTGAGTTTAACAATTTTGTGTAGCTTAGTAATTTTCAGAATGCATGTGCGAGCCTTGTGTTTCTCATCAGAGTTAAAGGAATTGTATTAATCTTTTCATTGTCTCTCCTCATGTACAGCAGAATGACATTGTTTGGCATACACTCAAGTACCTCATGGTGCCAAACAGATGGAGTCTATTCAGGCAGAAGCTCAGTTGGGCAAAGATGCACTCCACAATTTTGTGTTTGTGAAGAAAAACAATTGGATGGGTTTCTTTTTCCTATACTTTTGTTATTTGGATTCTGAGCTGGAGGGAAAAAATCATCCTGAGTTTATTGCTGTCTCTGGTATTGATCTGGATTCAATTGAATGAGAACAAATTTGCAATTATTCCGCAACTTCATTGAATCAGTTAATGCTGGGAATTATAAAATACATATAAATACTTTATTATTTCATTTCAGACATATAAATATATTACTGTTTTGCAACCTTAGGTCTCTTCTTCTTAATGTACTTTCTATACCTGGGTCCATTCATTTATTTTTAAAAATATTTTTAATACACTCACTACACCAGGCACTTATCTAAAACTCTGAAGATAATGAAAGAAATGAAATGTAGAAACCCAGATCCTTATGCTACTCACATTCTAATGGGTAGAAAAATAAACTGACAATAATCAAAATAAATAAGAGAAATATATTAGCAATGACTGCTATATAGCATAACAACACAGGCGAAGAGGAAAGAGTCTACCCATAAAGCAAGAGTTTTATTGTTTTATATAACTAAATCATGGGCGATATCTTCAATGAGATGCCACTTGGAAATGAGTAATTAAAACCTGTGCCTAACTGAGAAAAGAGAATGTAAATGCTGTGAAGTAAGACACATGGCTCTTCATAGCATACTTTAGAAACTGCAAAGAGCCAATATGGCTAAAGTATGGTGAGAAAAAAAATGGCAAGAAAGCATATAAAAAGCCAGGTGCAAATCATGTAGAGGTGTCCAAGCATTCTTGAGGACTTAAATTCTACTCTAAGTGAGACAGGAAATCATTAGAGTACTTTAACCAGAGGAAGAACAAAATGACTCACATTTCTCTTTTTAAATCATTTTTTATTGTTATTCTATTACAATGTCCCCATTTTTCCCCCTTTCCCATTCTCCACCTATCCCACACCCCTCTCCCACAGTCAGCACTCACACTGTTGTTCATGTCCATGGGTCAATCATAAATGTTCTTCATCTAGTCCCTTCCCATTTTTTCCATCAATATGCCCTTCCCCTCCCTTCTAGTGACGGTCAGTCTGTTCCATGTTTCCATGCCTGTGGTTCTATTTTGTTTATTAGATTCCTCTTACAGGTGAAATCATATAGTATTTGTCTTTCACCAACTAGTTTATTACATTTAGCAAAATATTCCCCAGTTCCATCCATGCTGTCACAAAAGGTGGGAGTTCCCTCTTCCTTCCTGCTGTGTAGTATTCCATTATGTAAATGTACTACAGTTTTTTGATCCACTAATATATTGATGGGCATTTAGGCTGTTTCCAGCTCTTATAAGTAGTGCTGCTAGGAACATAGGGGTGTATCAGTTCTTTTGAATTGGTGTTTCAAGATTCTTAGAGTATATTCCAGCAGCAGAATCACTGGGTCAAAGGCAGATCCTTTTTTAGTTTTTGAGAAATTATATACATTTTCCACAGTGGATGAAAACTTAGTGCATTCTTACCAACAGTGCACTAAGGTCCCTTTTATCCACATCCTCATCCAGCACTTATTGTTTGTTGAATTATTAATGATGGTTGTTCTGACAGGAGTGAGATGATATCTCATTGTGGGTTTAATTTGCATCTCTCTGATGGCTAGTAATGTTGAGCATCTTTTCATATGTCTGTGTGCCATCTGTGTGTCCTTGGAGAAGTGTCTGTGAAGTCCTTTGCCCAATTTTGAATTGGATTTGTTGTCTTCCTGGTTTTGAGTTGTATAAGTTCTTTATGTATTTTGGAGATCAAACCTTTGTCTGATATATCATTGGTAAATATGTTCTTCCAGAGTCAATTCCTTTTTCATTTTGATGATGGTTTCTTTAGCCATGCAGAAGATTTTTAGTTTGATGTAGTCCCATTTGCTTATTTTTTCCTTTATTTCTATTGCCCAAAGAGATATATTGGCAAAGATATTGCTAAATGGGATATCTGAAAATTTCCTGCCTACATTTTCCTCTAGGACTTTTATGGTATCACAACTTAAGATTTAAGTTTTTGATCCATTTTGAGTTTATCCTAGTATGTGGTATAAGTTGGTCATCTAGTTTTTATTTTTTTCTTTTGGCATGTATCAGTCCAGTTCTCCCAACACTGTTTATTGAAGAGGCTGTATTTACATTTATTCCATTGTATGCTCATGTCCCTGTCTAATATTAATTGACCATATTATGAAATAGTGAACATATAGGAATAAAGTTGAAGAAAAATAACAGTAACCATAATTTCCAAGCCAAACAAACCACAATTTATAAGGGCAGAAAGAAAATAAGAGAATATTATAAGAAGTGGGAAAAGAATGTGAGCTGACTAAAAGAAAGAAGAATGATTTTGAGAGGATAAAAGGAGGAGACATAGCAAGAGTAAGAAATAAGAACAAGGCATAGTATGGGAGGAAATAAAATCTACAACAAAAATAAGAAAGGGCAGGAAGAAAGCAAAATGGAGTATACAAGGGAAAGGTACTATATTTTATATTTAAAATATAAATAAAATAAAAAATAATTTAAAATATAAATAAAAAGAATAAAAATAGACAAACAATAGTGAATAAGTTGAAATACAATCAAAGCAAAAGAAGAAATATTAAAAGGCTATGTAAAAGAAAGAAAAAGATAAGCAAATTCTGAAGAAGAATGAGGTGGAATTTGCCCCAGCAGAGTTCGGCATTTGCCTTTGTCTTCTCTTGGAGAAAAAAAGAGAATTAAAAATTATCTTAACAGTTGCTAAAAATTTGAGGACTCTGAAATTGCATAATCTCTGCAAAGGTCATATATCAATTATATCAGATTCTATAGGATCAAGTATATGCCATTGGGTCCCTGAATTTAGTAAATGCTCACATGTTCCTCTAAAGGATGCTAACCTCCTTTCTAAGTAACCGACAATGCTAATGATGAGGGCTGCTTTCTCTTCTGAACAATCACTTTCATTCCTGCCTCTCCTCTTGTTAATCTCATCTGGGCTCAGTGTTGCTACTGAATTTGTCTGAGGAGCCTACAATCTCTTCAGAATGATTTGCTAATTCTAGATAGGAGAGTCAAATCTATCCAATGTATTCCCAACAAAAGTTCTTAGTAACATGGTGGTGTTGATAAAATTGGCTTTTAATGGAAGTAAATTTTTCTTTTAAAAAATCAACTTTTATGAACATAAGCAGACAAAACTTCTGAGAAGATGGAGCAAATATGCATTTTCCTAATCCTCCCTTTAAGTACTAGAAAAGTGGCAGTTTAGCAAAACAAAACTTTTAGACAGCAGTTACCCTACTCCAGACAAAAACCAAAGACAAAACAATGGCTCCTCCTCCATCCATTCCAGTAAAGGCTAAGTAGGAAGCCTAAATTTCCACTTTCATCAGGCTGTAATGATTAGTCTCAAACCCCCTCATCAGGGAGAGAGAAAGTTGAAGAGGGAGATGGAATGTTCATCCTGGCAAGAAGGTAAGGATCTCTGCCCAGTGGTGCTAAGGGAGACTGCATAAGGAATCTGTATTTCCATCCCCACTGAACACTAGTGAGATGCTGATTTTTCTTCCTGCTTGGGTGATGACAGGGGGCATTTAGTGAATTGTCAGTGCAATTGACTACCATCAGGTGCTAATAAGGTCACCCACCTGTATTATCAGTAAAAGCCAGATATGGAACAGTAATGAGGCACTCCAATCCCCCAAGTCAGGCATGTGTCACTGAAGGCCTATTGGAGAGCAGAAACTACTGCCCCTATCCAACAGTAATGAGGGGCCTACTGCTGGGATGTCAGCAAAGGATGAGTGAGGGACCTTGGCTGCTCCCACTTTTGTCTCTACTGCCTCCTTTTCCTGTGTGGGTCACTATAGGGGAACTCAGTGAACATGAATTTAACTAAGTGGTAATTGTTTTTATGATCCAGGACCATGCCAATCTGAAAAAAGAATATAGATAGCTGAATCAGAATTTAATTTCTAATTCCCTAGGTCCCCTTTTATCCTGATGGCTACTCAGATACAATAGCATTTAGGCTTCCTCAGGGTAGGAAGGCAGGGGAAGAAGGAAGCATCATGCCTACAATGGGCCACAGAAAATATCCAGTTTTTAAATTAGGCCTGTGTAACCCCACTTCCCTTTATTAACCTGAAGATGACCAAAAGAAAACAAATCCATGTTGAGAAAAGCTATTTTGGTGACCCAAAACTGCCTCAGTCAGATGTGTAGAACAAGATGAATTGAGAAAAATAGAATAAAAAATCTTGAGCTGATTTCGAAAAGTCTGTTTTACCTCATGTAACTCCAGCAACCCAAGGATAATAAGGGGTGTGAAGGGTCCATCAAATGTCATGACAATTGATCTATTGTTAGATAGTCTTTGAGACAAAATGAACACCATTGTCAGAATATAGATGATCTGAGAAGTGAAAACATGCCACAATTTGGTTTCAAGGGCAAATATAGTTCCAGGCATAGCTACTCAGACTGGAACACCAGGAAAACAGCAATGGTTGCCCTCAGACTGTCCAGTTTGTCAGATGCAGGCAGAGGCATTATTCCATGCACATGGCCTCTGTCACCATGAGACAAATGGGGTCATTGTTGGCATAAGCTACAAGTTTGGCATGAAATGGTAGATTTTGCATTAAAATCATACATTCTTAACTGTGTACCTCATCCATAAGGTGAAGGTTTTGCCATGTCTGGTGTGATGATGGATTCAGGATGAGATTTCTGTGATGGCGTGTGGTGTTAACTTTATCAGCAACTTGATTGTAGTTAGTTTCACCAGAGAATGGGTCCTTACTGTGGGAACAACCTGAGTGATCCAGACTTTACAACCAGCAGCAGTTATTTATTTCTGCACTTTATGTCTCCAAAGATGGGAATCTTCAATATGGCAGTCTGTAGTCTTCCAAGTGACAGCTGGAAGACTGGATGGATCATTGTCAACAATTGAAAACTTAGTAAAATATGGCATACTTTGTTGTTAGGAGTATTGTCTAAGGCAAGGATAATGACCTTAAGTTTGACCTACTGTGCTAACTGGTCCTTGACACAGTGATTCTTTCAAAGTTGCTATTGTTTCATGTGAGATCCTTGGATTTTTCTACCTGCTCCATTCTGGTATTTTTTTTTCCTTTGGCTCTGATTTTCTCCTCCCATGTATACTCAGCTAAACATTCAGGGTATCTCGCTGCATATCTGTAGAGTTGTGTCTTCCTTAAATTCTGAACTCTTTTTCCTCCACTCAGTGACACTGCTGAGCTCTTGCTTAGGTTCCCACCTCCTCCTTATTAAGAACTCTCTCCTTGTAGTAAGCTGGGAAATCATCAGGCACAAGTCTGCTCCCCTGCTCTCAGTGATTGTTGTCCTGGCTGCTATCTGCTCAATGTGTGAAACCATCATTTCCTACATTTTGTCCCATTTTACAGCTTTATTCTGGAAGTTCAAAAGTAGAAGCTCCCCATTTTCTTTTATAGTGAGAGCAGTAAGAAGAAGCTTTACTTTAAAAGATCCTTCCTCTCAGAGAAAAATAAGATCCAGGGTGGTCAGAGGTTAAAAAAAATACAACATAGGCTATACTCAGAAATAAAAATGGCACAAGGCCTTCATGTGTTCTTTTGTACTATATTTAGGAGGACCATAGGCACCATATGAGAATTTAGGTTGCAGAGTCTCAGTCCTAATTCTTTTGGTTTTTTTCAGCCCTACTTCTCAAAATGATAAACCAAAGAGAATTGCCCCAGCTTTTTAAAGCCTCTCCAATGGCATTACAGGATGTTCCTGTGATTATGACCTTATTGACCTCTTCTTCATCCTGATTTGCACACACTTTTCTTGGCAAGTAACACTCTTTGCAGTGAGGCTGATAAATTATTCTGGCCAGGGAGCAGTCTCAGCATCACAACACCAGTTTCATGGACCACAGGCTGAAGATAAATGAGTAGGGAATATATCCAGTTTATTCATTGGGTTTTCCCATATAATTTCTAGCCAAGATCACTTGCAAGGCAAAGGCAAAGCCAAAACAGACAAAAGTAATTCACTAACCTTCTCTTCCAACTACTGGCTCTTCTCTCTCTTTCTCTCATTTGCATAATATACATTATGTTATATATAGTATGTATTTTTTATATAATATATAATGTTTTATGTATATACATTTTAATAACCACACATCTAAGTGCAGACGTTTTGAAGTTCATCCATTCAACATCAGTTCTTCCTTTTTGGAACTGTTCTTGCTGATTAGACAGAATGAATGTTTTTTCTATCTTTTCAAATAATGAAGCATATTGGTCAGTTGTTGCCCTTTTCTGTGCATTTCCTACAGCTAACTAATTTTTTGACAGATTTTAATTTCTCAGAACTATATCTAGTGGGAGTGTCTGAGAGACTGTTCTCTTTTTTAAGCTTTAAGTGTGTGAGTTGGAAAGAGAGAAAAGAAAGAGGGAAAGGAAAGCCATTGTGGAATTTTTGCTCTTTAGCAAGTTCTCTACTTGCAATTGTTTATAGCCCTGGACTATAAATATGTCATTCAACAACTTTGTGATGTTGCTGTTATTGTTTTTAATTAACAATTCAAGAAATATATATTCAGGTAGACCAAGACTTGTGTGCCTAGGCTTTTTTCAGCTCACCAAATTTACAAGCCTTTCCCTTATATTCTTAACTTTTGCAAATTTACTTTGTAAAATCAAATATAGATTGTTCTGTTTTATTTTTATATAGAAATAATATACCATTTTTATTATAATATTTACAAGAGGTTCAGAAATATAAAAAGCAGCTGCATATAATTATCCCCATTCAAATATACATACAAATATGTTCAAATACACAAATTTACAATTTGATAAATTTATGTGACATCCATTATGCCTTTCATCTTGATTTTTTAAATCTAAAACTAAATCTTTTTTTAAGCAAATGTAATATGCTGACTTTTAATATTGCTGCATGGTTTCCCATTGTATGTGACAGCTTAAATTTCTTAACTACTCACTGCTCTATCATTAGACATATAGAATATCTATAATTTTTGTTGTAAGTCATACTGCAGCCAGGATCCACATAGTTACATCTTTTTAAAAACATGTACAAATGTAGTATTCATTTTATCCCCGTATTTGGCTCTTCCCCCCTTTCTATTTAAGAAACTGCAGTTTAATTAGCAAATGCATCATTTAGTAGCTTTGCCAGGTTTACCTCAGTGTTGCTGGAGGTTTGAATGATTCCTTCCTCATTCCAGCAGTTTTATGCTGACTGGTATTCCTAGCCAAATATCAAATTCATGATTCACAACCATCAGCTCTTAAATATATTGGGTTTTCCAGTACTTACATTGTCAGAGCAGATTCATAGAATTATAGAAATAAGACATTGAAATGACCTATTAGGTCAACTATTCTTTACAGCTGACAGCACAAGATTGCTTTTTACAATATACATTATTAATAGGATGAGCTGGAATATATTTTTAAGAATCAGCCCTTCCACTCAAACAAAAAGGGAAGACTTTATTGATGAGAACTGGGATCCATCCAAATGAATGATTTCAAAGTCAGGTAAAGAATGTGGACATTACAATCTTAAAGAATTATGTTCAGCAATATAATTTAGTCACATTAAAAATGTTCTATCAGTAGAACTTCTACTATTCTCTCAGAATATTTTTCCATTATTTAAGACTGATTACCCATAGGGAAAATTTTTGATTTCCAAAGTAAATGTGCTAATATTCTTATGTTTTAATTGGGCAAGTTTTGATTACCAAAGGAATGAACTGTATTCTAATTTTGAAAATAATGACTTAAATGAAGAAGAATGCTAGAACCTACTCATGCACACATGTATACTTTGGTAATACATAGATTGTGTAAAAATTAACTGAGGTAAAACAAAAATCTTAGCCCAGTGACTGACACATACTCAACAAACATGGATTTTTCTCACTGTATTAATCACCTTCCTTACATTTTAAAATAATCTCTATTCCCTCTTTTTTTTAATTCTTTTAGTTTTAGGTATGCATTCCCTCATTAAACGTGTGTTGAGTTGCAGCTATATTTCAAACATTGTGATAGGTAACATTGGTACCATAAATGGAGAGGTGGAGTAGAAGGTGATTGCCCTGCCCTTTCAGACCTTAGATCCTAGTTTGGAAATAACTTCTTAATCAAGGATCACAAAAATAAAGAATAAATTGCAAATGTGGTCAGTGAAAGAAATATGCAACATGAGATTCCATAGTAATTAGATATAATCTGCAAAATGAGAGCAAGACTCCTAAATTGAGAATCTAAGAGTTTGCAAGATGGAGGGAAGAGGAGAAATCTGAGTATTCTACATATATAGAGAAAAAATAATAATGAGCAAATGTTGTGTTATGAGAGGAGACATGGTACCCACACCTAACTAAGTGAATGGTGACTTGGCTGGTGAGGAGAAGGTAGGGAGAAAATGGACCAGATGAGGCTAAGGAAATGCAAGAATAATGCATGGGATGGAAACAGGTGGGACAAGAACAAGAGTAGGCATAAGAAAACTCAGTCAGCATACTCATGCAGTATTTTGGGTAAGATATCATGGATATTTGGATTAAAGGAGATATGTGATGAAGTATTTTTATAGAATTTTCCATTATTTAATTTAGGAAGCATGATGTTAAATACTGTAGTGGATGTTTTTAGCTTTACATCATGTGTTTTAAAGCTACAAGCCCAATTTGAAGATTGTATCAGAAAAAACAACAACAAAAACTAGAAATTTAATTTAAGAAAGTCACTATGAATTCACAATAAACTAGTACTTATAAGTTTATTAAAATGGGGTATAATAGAAAAAGTGATATTTTAAGATATCATTTCTTTTCCCAGTTCCACTAAAAGTTTCTAGGTAAGTGGTTGACCTCTTAGCTTCAGTTAGCAGTAGAGATTGATGACAGAGGTTGGAAAAGAATTTACTGCTATAGAAAATCCCCAATCTTTAAGAACTTTGAAGACAACGTTTAATTATTTTTCCAATGTTCTGTTTCTAATTACCCTACCCCTCCAATTCATTCATACTTGAAATTGAAGTATTCTGGTGCATAATGTTAAAATTTTGACTCTTGAGCTATGTCAACAGGGAACATATGTTTTTGTAGTAAGAGGAAGATTGGGTCATAATATTTTTATTCCTGGTTGTATTCAAGATGCAGATAACTGTATCTGGAGTGATGATTATTTACTTGAGTGTCTTTTCCTATAGTCTCCAGACTTTTTGAGGGCAAGATCTTTCTCTTAATCATATCTGTCATTTTGTGACTTAATACAATAGCTAGTAAAACAGAAACAACAAATAAATATTTGAAAAATAAATAAAATAACCATATTTCTTGCTTCTATAACCTGAATCATTATTCTAGTATCACCTTCTAACTTGTGGCATTTTATAAATCTAGAAGAAGCTTAATAGATCAATTGATATAATATAACTTCCATTTTACAGATACAGAAATAGAGACCTGGAAAGATAACTTAGTTAAAGTACTCCTAGTCAAATAATCTTTTAATTATGTTAATTTTGAGAAAATTACTTAGGATAAAATTTGGAAAGTGAAAATAAAAATATTACCATCATATATCCATTTAATAATTTACTTATTTCAACAGATCATGCATGGTCATTATTATATTATTGAAATGTATCATAGGGCTATCTACATTTAATTAGGTGTTAGCATGTTATATACCTTGAAATGAATGACCAGTCCCATGGAGCTCCTATTTTTCTTCATGTTCTGAGATGTTCTCTTATTTTGACCTTTAGTTTTATTCTTTGGTTTCATCACCAGATGGTGCCAGTGTGTCTCCATCACCACAGAATAAGAATTAACAGATTAATCTGCATGTACTTAACACTGGAGATTGGACACAGATCTAGTAAATTCCAAGTAACTTCACATTTTCATCTTTCTTTTAAAATTCCATTATCCTCACTCAAGCAATTGGTGAATATTTTTCTAAGAGTTGTATTCCAAGCTCAGCTATTTTTATGAGAATTATGTGTGTATATACCACTCATATCTGACTACAAATTTCAGTGAACCTCACTCATCTATAGGAACATGCACACAGAGTGTGTACACACATTCAAGGTTATGGTCACTATTGTTCACCTGTCCTATGTGCAAAAACATTTCCACCAGTGATTTCTATGTACTGTATATAAATATCAATTCACAAATTCATCCCTTAATTACTGGAAGCTGGTCCAGAGACACTGTCAAATCCCTCTCTCAAAGGACACAAATACATACAGATCATTCACACCCCACACATGCCCACAACTCCCTGCCTCAAAACATCTTATTTAGTCTAAAGATAAAACATGGATCCTCAAATTCTATTATTTTCAATGAACTTAGACACTTAGAAACAAAAAACAAGAAGCTTAAACACAGAATTATGTGTCTACCTACTTTGAGAGGATAAGAAGCAGGCAGAAAATGAAATAATAAAACAGAAGATATGAAGAAAAATAGCAATCTCTGTCTCAGAAATTATCTTGGCCAATATGCAAAGACATTCATTCAATAGTTATAGACACCATGATTTTTCCCCCATTGTATTACTCTATACAGGAAACTGGTATTGGCTAGGTTTTGCTAAGAAAACATAAACAAAAACAAACTGAAAACAACCAAGGTGCGCAAGTGGATGAACTCACTAACTAGCAAGTATTCCTGATTCAATAGATCAGGTAATTAATTTATAATTAATAAATTAATTATTCAATGCCTTAACCCTAAAGTAATTTAAGGGAGACTTGAACTATTAAACAACTGTGGGATGTGCACAATTTTCCACTATTAATCTGAATTTATTTTTGTCAGTCTATGATGAGGCTCCAGCTTGAATGAGGATAGTGATGTAGAGGACTGAATGCATGGAGGGCCTATAGGACTCCTCAATGTTTTAGTCTTAATCTTTGCACTTATGTATATATTGTTTTATACCACTGTTTGATATTTTACCATCATTTATTACTATAATAAAGCATTATCTAATGAAGCATCTCCCAGATATTCCATGCAAAAGTGCAATTTACTAATAATGTTGATTAACTTGAGAAGCAGAGGTTAATGACTATTTTTAGGGAAGCTATTTTTTTTTGTCAGATTCTACCAATGTATCCCTCAAAACAAGTGTGTATGTTTGTGTGGGTGCATGTTAATGAGTTTGATCTGAAATACCATAAAAGCAAAACAAAAGAAAACAACCTACCTTTGGCCAAGAGACTTTAGTATCCACTGGTTTAATTAAACATTTAATCACAGAAGTATTTTAGATGTCAAAATCACAGCAACCAAATCACTTTATGCCACAGAACATGCCAGGCTAGAAAAGAAAAAAAAAGTAATGTATCATATCCTCAAGGTGAATACTAAAATGTTTAATACATTCACAGTGTCTGCAACACAAATACTTCCTAGAGTAAAAATAAATATATATTTTTTTCTTAGCCTGTAGTTTCTGCACGCTGATCACATCACTTTCAGTGACAGCTTTCTTCTTCCTTCTCATTCCTCAACAACTCAAAGTTGGTATATTGCTTTCTTTTTCTATGGTTTTAAATTCAATACAATGCATAGTTTTTCAGTATATTCTAGTTTCTCAAATTTATTATCTTAGTTTAGTTTCATCTACTCTCCTTCTCCTCCCAAAATTAATAAATAAATGAGTTTGTTTGACCCACATTTTTCTCTCTTTTACTGCTGCACTCTATTTTTGCCTTTAATACTTATATCATTAACTTGAATTCCCATTTTTAGAGGATTTTAGTATTATACAGAAAGCTGAAAAGAGAAAATGAAATATTCTCTGTTATAGAATCATTTATTTGTTCTTTTATTCACGAAATGTTTATTTAATGGCAATTATGAACAAGAGTCTAATATAAAGAAAGGCATGTGATTCATTCCCTGCACTCTAAGAACTGATAGACACTGAATAAATTAAATGTCAGATTTGGAAGGATATTAAAGGTTATTTGGGCCAGAAGCTCCACGGACAGAATACATCAGAATTATCTCTACAGTTTTAAAAAATGCAGAGTCATAGATTCCACACCTCATACACTCAATGAGTATTAACAGGTTTGAAAAGGTGTTTATTATGCAACTTAGGTGACCTTGGACTGTCAGAATGACAATGAAGAACAATTTGTAGTCTTGGATGTAATACATTTTGATCCATTTCTTAAATTCTGTTTTGTAATAAATATAAAATACATAATTGTATAGTACATATAATATATTACATGACATATTACATTATATTATATATTATAAAACACATATGTATATTTACTACCTTTGCATTTGAGAAGTAAAAACATCAAAATTCCTGAGGCACCATACTCAAGTTTTGGACAGCTCTGATCAGTATAAATTCCTCTTTTAAAAAATCTTTTATTTTAATATTTTATTTATTTTTAGAGAGAGGGGAGGGGAAGTAGAAAGAGAGGGAAGGAAACATCAATGTGTGGTTGCCTCTCATGTGCCCCCTACTGGGGAACTGGCCTGCAACCTGGGCATGTTCCCTTACTGGGAATTGAGCTGGCAACCCTTTGGTGTGCAGGCTGACACTCAATCCACTGAGCCATGCCAGCCAGAGCAATATAAATTCCTCTTGAATTAGATGGAACAAAAAAGAAAAAGGACTCATGGACATGGACAACAGAGTGGTGATTGTTGTGGGGGTGGGGGTATAATGGGACTAAATGGTAATGGGAAAAATATAATAAAGATTATATATTTAAAAGTAAGTAAAAATAAATTTGGAAAGATTCTTATTAAAAAAATGATTCTCCTGTAACTTCTACCAGTTGATTCTTTTTATTTCTCTTGATTCTGAACTGGATTAAAATGCTTGGATGCACCAAAAATAATAAAAAGTAAAATAAAATAAATGATTCTTCCATCTTTTCATCAGTTTTTGAAGTTAAAATACAATGTTACATTTAAAACATGACACATTCATATGCTTGCTGACAGTTAACAACTTTTTCTAAGGTTTTATAATTACTATTTAAAAATATTTACATTTGCCAAGAAATGGAAGCAGTCTAAGTGTCCATCAGTAGATGAGTGGATAAAACAATTATGGTACATTTACACAATGGAATACTACTTGGCCATGAAAAAGAAGAACATTTTACCCTTTAAGATAGCATGGATGAAACTGGAGAACATTATGCTAAGCAAAATAAGCCAATCAGAGGAAGACAAATACCATATAATTTCACTCATATGTGGAATCTAATGAATGACCTGAACTAATGAGCAAAATAGAGACAAGCTCCTAGATAGCATGATGACAGCTAAGGGGTGGTAGGGTAGGTTAGGGGTTGGAGGGATTGAGCAAAAAGAAAAAAAGGACTCATTGACATGGACTAAAGGGTGGTGATTGTAGGGGGAATAGGCATATTAGGGGACTAAATGGTAATGAAAAACATAAAATTAAAAACAAGAAAAGGAAAGACAAAATGATAATGTAGTTAAGTATAAAGATATGTTTAACGCATGGTGAACTTTTCTCATTTATTCATGACCTTCTCTTTCTCACAGATAAGCTACACACTTATTCTGCCTAGTAATATAGCAACTATGGTCATCTACAAACAATCAGTATAACAGTAAAAGTCTGTATTCCCCAGCAAGCAGTACATGTTTATATGGTCATATTTTACTTAATCCTACATTTTTTCTATTTCATCCACTTAATACAGTCTGTCTTACTCAAAACATACACTCCTCATAGCTTCACTCAACCATCTGCTATAACTAGTAATACTTTCTCATAATATTTCAATATTTGTTTCTTAGAATTTTATTATAAAGTAATATTAGTGAATCAGAACATCTGCATCAGAGAATAATTTAGGAATTACATTTGACCCTTCTGGTCCTCACTAAGAATACCAGACAATCTCATTCAATGTTGTTCTGAGGCTCCCTGAGCTCTCTTGGACAATGGAGTCCATTGGAGTTATGTGCTCAAGTTCCACAGCCATTCATCTGTGACTGTTAAGTAGAGAGCTGAGATTTGTAAGAGACCATGCTTTCTATTTAAACCAGATTTTGCCTTGGACATATAAAGAAGGTAATTGTGTCCTAACAAATTCAAATGCACATGGAATACTTTTGTATGTTTTCTTTGTAACTCTCGTTACTTTCCTATATTAGCCATACACTTATGCTGAAAATTATCACACATGCTTTTCCATAGTGGCTGTATGTATCATTTTGCATTCCTATCAACCATGTTCCAATTCTGTACATCCTCACCTTCATTTACTGTCTTTTGTTGTTGTTTTCTTGTCTTGTTTTTTTTAGATAATAACTATTCCTGATAGTAATGAGATGATATCTTTTTATGGTTTTGATATGAATTTCACTGATGATTAGTGGATTAATGTTGAGCATTATTTTTGTACACAATATGGAATTTCCTCAGAAATTAAAAATACATAGCAATTCCAGTTTTGGTTATCTAAAAGAATTGAAATCAAGATCACAAAGAGATATATATCACATTCCACTGAAGCACTATTTATACAGCAAAGATGTAGAAACAATGTGAGTGTCCATCAACAGGTGAATGAAGACAGATAATGTGGTATGTATATGTATTGGAATACTATTCAACCTTAAGAAAGAAGAAAAATCTATAATGTGTGACAATACAGATTAAATTTAGGGACATCATGAAAAAAAATAACCCAGTCATGAAAAAATAAATGCCGCATAATCCCATTTATATGAGATATCTAAAATAATCAAATTCAAAGATTCAAAAGTTGAATAGTGGTTGCTAGCACTGGAGGTGAAATAAGGAGTTAAAAATCAAACAGCACAATGTTTCAAGTAAGCAAGATAAATAAACTCTAGATTTCTCTTCTATGACATTGTACTTTAAAAATTGTCACGAGTGTAGATATCATGTCAAGTGTTCTTAACACAATAAGACACAAGAATTAAGTTAAATTAAACACATAAAGAAAGGGAAAATATGATAATTCATAGTTGCATATTTTATTAATCATTTTTACTCTTCAGTAAATGTTTAGAATGTTGTATTAAAAGATCAATAAAAATTTTGTGCAATGTTCTACTGTTCTGATAGAATTAAATACATATGTATGTTCAAACTAAAAGATACTTGCAATTCTTCATACAAATAAAATGCTTTTATATTTGTGTTTCAAACTAACATTTTACAATATCATGACAAAATTCATGCTATTAATGTTTCTTTACTTAGAATAAAAATTCGTGATAATTTTTTTAATTAAACTTTATTTTGAGATTATTTTTATTCACAAACATTTACAAGAAATAAAACAGAAATCCTATATACACTTCACTCAGTTTCCCCAGTGGTAACATTTTGCAAAATTGTAATGCAATAACATAAGCTTGATATTGACATCAGTACAATCAAACTATACAACATTTGTTTTCTGAAAGTTCTTAAATTATGAATTCAATTTGTTTTATAGTTATAAAGCTATTCAAATACTCCATCTTGTATTGAATGAGTCTGGTAGTTTGTGTTTTTCAGGAAAATGGTCCAATTCATCTAAGTTGTGAAATTTATATGTGTAAAGTGGCTTGTAGTATTCCCTTATTGTCCTTTTGATGTCTTCAGAATTTATAGTTATCCTTTGTTTTATTCTTGATGTTGATAATTTAAATTATGTTATAAGACTCTGGAGCTTATTTAAGTCCTGTGTTAGCTGGCCTCTGGCCTCTGTTGACTTCCAGGTGTAGGGGGTTGTTTCTCATTACTGCTGGGTATACTAGATGGGGAATTGTGAGTTCTGGTTCTGTACATAGTCTCCACTAAAAGCATGGGAGGTGTTATTTATAAACTGAAAGGGCTGAAAGTGCTAGCTCTGCACTTGAACTTCTCTAGCACCACTCTGCTTGTGGGCAGAGGAGGGGATGTTGAGGTCTTTTGTTATATTCGGCGAGAGTAAAAGGCTAAGCTACCTACTGGACCTTTGCTTAGAATGGGTAGTGATGAGGCCACTGTGTTGTTTGGCTGATGCTGAGTGGTTAGAGAGGACAGTTTTTTTTTTTTAAATCTATACCCATTGCCATAAAACCCAAAGAATTCAACATAATGTCTTTCCCCAGGTCTCTAAGTGCATAGCTGATCTACCTTCTTCTCTACCTTTCATAGTCTGTTTGTATTTGGATTTTCAATTGTGCTTAGCAAGAGACATAGTGAAAGTATATATACTTCATTTTCCTGAAAGCTGAAATCCACTATTACTTTTTATAAGTGATAAAATATTTTTATGGAAAAACCTTATATGTTATATCTTTAGCAGTATTTTATTCATTTTAAGATAGGTTATTTTCACTTTGCATTAGTCCCTGCAGATTATTGAGCTGGCTCTGCTTGGGTATTTGTCATGGAAGGAGGGAATTTCAATGAGTGTTCAATATGTCATGCTGAATTTTAAGTTCTCTAGTAGGATGTTTTTAATACTACTCTGATCATGTCTCTTTCTTATTAAGAGAAACCCTAATTCTATCTTAGAAATCTTGTATTATATCTAAAAGAAATAGAATATATAGACACACACACACACACACACACACACACACACACACACTTAGTTCATGGCTGGTGTATAGTGCAAGGCTTAGCACAAGCCTTAGTACACGGCTATACAATATGAAAAGTACAGACATTTATTGAAGAAGATACAAGGTACAAGGAAAAGCCTTGGCTGGTGTGGCTCAGTGGATTGAGTACCAGCCTGTGAACCAAAGGGTCACTAGTTCAACTCCAAGTCAGGGCACATGCTGGATTTGCAGGCCAGGTCTCCAGTTGGGAGTATACAAGAGGCAACCACACACTGATGTTTCTCTCCCTCTCTTTGTCCCTCCCTTCCTCTCTCTCTAAAAATAAATAAATTTTTTTTAAGAAAGAAATATTGTATGTAGGACAATGACATTTCAGTTCCCTTCAATGTAGGTACCTTGTGACCTCACACAGTTTTCCCAGTGTCTCTCCATTGTTCAAAACACTGTGCAACATCCTTTGATGGAATTACCACCAGCTACCCCATCTTATTTTCCCAGATCTCATCAGTGGTCTGAAAAAGCTTCCCTTTGAAAGGAGATTTTAATTTGGGAAAAAAACAGAAGTCACAGAGCATCAAATCTGAACTATAGGGGTCTAAGTCACCTAGGTGATCTGATGTTTTACAAAAAACTCTGCAGGAGACATGACACATGAGCAGGATTTTTGTGATGAAGCTACCAATCACCAGTTGCCCATAGCTGTGGCTGTCTTTGTTGCATGGTGTCTCTCAACCAACAAAGAACATTGGGGTAGCATTCCTTATTAATTGGTTGGCCTAGAGGGATGTAATCGTGATGGACAAAACATTCCCAATCAAAACACACGGTTAACATGCTCTTGATCTTGCTGCAAGTTTGCTGTGCCTTCATCGGGAGTGGAGAACCAGGAGACTTCCATTGAGATGACTGGACCTTTGTTTCTGGATCATAGCCATAGACCTATGATTCTTCTCTGGTTATTACCTTCTTGGGGGAATCTGATTCATTGGTAGTGGCTTGAGTCAAGCCAACAACAACTTCAGCACAATGTTCCTTCTGTTCTGGTAGCAGAAGCTGTGGAATAATTTTTTCCAAGACATTTTTTCACACAAAGATCCTGCATCAAAATCTCAGAAACAATAGTTTTTGGAATCCCCACATCAGCACAGTCAGTCACCAATCTTTGTTGATTACAGCTCATTGTGTTCAACATTTTCAGGCATTCTTTTTGTTGCAGGCATTACAGAATGTGGATCACTTTCAACAGATTCTTGACCATCATTGAAGCATTTGTGCCACACACACTTTTACTTGCAACAGACTCATTGCATTGTCCCCAAAAGCCTTCTGAATCATCAAAATATTTTCTGTGGAGGAATGTTCAAGCTTAACACAAAATTTGATGCAGATTCTTCGCTCTACTCAGTCATTTTTTTAATGTGACAGTCACACACTACACATGCTCACTCAATGGTATCTGCTGCTCCCACAGACTAGTAGAGTGAAGTCATCATTTGTTCACTTGTGCATATTCCAGTCCACTCTCCTTGGCTACCAGGTTACATCCATGGTTACACTGATGTCGTGTAAACACGACATGATGTTGTATAAACATTCTTGTTATATTAAAAATGGCTGGACTTTTTCCAGACAGATATCTATCTATCTATCTATCTATCTATCTATCTATCTATCTATCATCTATCCTATACATATCTATACATATCTATATCTATATATCTATGAATTAGAAAATTAGCTCTAGGAAAATATGAATGGGATCAATTGAGTGATAAGCTAGAGCATAATTAAAGGAAGCTGCCTGATCAGAGAATTAGGAGAAAATTATTTTAGCTAGAGAAAACAACAAATGCAAAGTTCCAAATTTATTTTGGCATTTGTGTGACTTTTTTTAACCTAAGAACCTGGGTAAGTGGTGTTGTCACCACACTGGGATTGAGTGGGTCATTTTGCAAGGAATCAGAGAAAGAAAGATTAAAAAATTAGAAATTTTATTTTAAAAATCTTAAATTTAAGCTGCCTATTAGATGTGGAAACAGATTTGTGAAGCAGAAAATATGACACATCAGACAGAAAATCAGTTTTTATACAGTTCTGTGCATTCTTATGATTCCTGTGAAGGATTAAGGATTCTTAAAATAATAGTAGATATATTGTCATCAATATTAAAATTAGCTGAATAGCTGAGAATCATTACTTCTAACTGTTGAATAGAATAGTGCTGAGGAAGAAAATTGTTCTTTTAACTGTAATAAAGATACTAAATTTCCTAGTTTACTTTTTTACATGGAAAATGGACATTCACTACTTGAAAATATTTGAGTACCTAGGACATAAATTTTGTTTATTATACCATTTTAAAAAGTTAATAATGTACATAAAAGCACTTGTTTTTCTAAGAAATCTATTAGTGGACAAATGGCACATATAAAATACATTACGTATGTGTCACCAAACACTTGATTATTACAGAGGTTTATTTTTCACATTTATTACTTATGATTTTAAATATGTATTGTGAATAATTTACTGAATTTTAAAGAGTATGTGTCATAGTTAGCTAAATATCACTATACCTAAATTTTCCATACTCTTCCATAGTGTGCAAAATTTATCTTAAAAGTTTGCACTTTTCATTGAAGTTGTTCTGAATCAATTCAGAAAAAGAAACCAAGTGATAAGAATTATATTTTTCTATCTTGACTCATCTTAGTTTCTGCATTATTTTCTACTTGATTATAGTCAATGATGTACTTGTAAAATATTTCCATGGATATGAATTCTACCATGTAACTTTGAAATTATGCTATTCTTCACATTTCTCTTTAGCATTTTGTTCTTTACAAAAAGTATATTCTCTAAAGTGCAAAACTACAAATCTATAAAAGGTATATGATATTCCCAATAAGGTAAATCATATATAAAGCAAATCACAGCTTTGGCAGAAATGCCGTATCTTAAACTCCATAACAACTTTCTGTGCAGCCTTCTTCAGTGCCAAGGAAAATTTTATTGTACTCAGCTAGTGGTCCCTAAATTCTAGACAAAGTGAAGTCCTGTCACATTTAAGAAACCTCAGATAATAATGCATCAGTTAGGGGTAGTTACAAGTCAAGATAGTGAACAGATAAACATAGCACTCACACCCTCCCACAACCACATCAAAATTCCAACTAAACCACAGAATAACCATTATTAAGAACCACCTGAAATCTAGCTGAACAGAAATCCTGTAACTAGGGATGCAAACAAGAAGCCATATGAAGATTAGAAGGGACAAAGACTCAGAAAGGGCTGGTCCTACACTCATGTATGCTAGTTAAAAATCAAGAGGGTTATTTCAGCTGTGGAGGTTCACCCCAACCCCTGCCAAGGAGCTAGCAGCCCCAGCCTTACACCAGTCCCCAGGAAAGGTACCAGTGCTAGGAAGAGAACTTACCATAACTTTTGACTGTGAAGACCAGCAGGAATTGTGGCTGACTGAGAATATCTGTGGAGTCCCAGATATTCCTCCTAAAGAGCCCACACACAGACTAACTCTCACTCAGCTACAGCCCTAGGGCAGTAGCTCAAAAGGCATAAGGGACATGTGAGGAGGAACTAAATTGTGTGGCTTCGTAGTGAGAGCTGAAGGGCCTGTTTCCTCCCAGACAGAAGTTCTGATAGAGGCTATTATTCTCTTTTGAGCCTTCTCCCAACAGAACTGGCAGATTGTCACCATATCGGACTCTCCATCAACTTAGCTAATACTGTTTACCCTACCCTGGTGAATCCCTGGTGAGACCCTTTCCCCAACCAAACTTGCGGGTGCTCCCAAGCAACTTCCAGTGGCTTTCCCATAAACCAAACTGTCTTTGCTAATGCTGCACACTTTTCTGAAATCTCTCTATTTCACAAACCCCAAACGAGCATCATTTGGTCTTGTCGTGCCCCGTACCTCTTGCTAAGTGGTCTGAGAACTGGCACCAGTGGTAGCTGGGCTTGGTTTGCAGTTTGGCCTCTCCTAGATACCTTCAAGTCCAGCACAGGTAGCAGTCATGTATAAATCACTTTGTAGCTCATGGTGGGTGGCTCCAACCAGGATACAGGTGGCAGCTGACTTTGGTGTGACTGTCCTGGGAGGTCCCAGAACCAGTCTACCCAGTGGCCAGCTTCAGACAATGCCTGAGCATCAATCACATAACCACCTTCACCAGAGGCATACTCCAGGGGCGAACTCATTGAACAACAAAGTTCTACCAAATTGAGTCCTGCTGTGTGAAATCAGCCCTCGTGGAGCAGCTCATCCACAATAGTCACAGCTCGTCTTCTCAGCCTATCATCCTGGGAGTAAAGCCCTCCAATTTATGTGCCAACAGAAGTCAAGGCTCCATCAAGATAAAAGGGTACAAACAACACACACATACCTATAAAGGACCAGAAAGCTTCTGGGTCACCAGGAAGCTGGGCCACTGAGTCCAACACTGGTTATAAGGATGTTCAATGATCTCAGTGTGAAATTCAACAAAGAGAAAAAAAACATAAAATGAAGTTAGTAAACATAAAAATGAATCAGTCATAAATGTATAATACACTAACTAAAATGATATATACATGATAAGAATAAACAGTGGAATAGATGAAACAGAGCATCAGATCAGAGATTTGGGATATAAGGAAGCAGAAAACATGCATTCAGAACAGCAAAAAGAATAAGAATCCAAAAAAAATTAGAATAGTTTAAGGAGGCTCTGGGACAAATTCAAACATACCAACATTGGCATGATGGGGGTTCCAGAAGGAGAACAGAGAGAGCAATAAATTGAAAACCTATTTGAAAAATTAATAAGAAAACTTCCCTAACTTAGTGAAATAAATAGACATATAAGTCAAGGAAGCTCAGAGGCTCCCAAACAAGATGAACTCAAAAAGGCCCACACCAAGGCATATCTTAGGTAAAATGCCAAAGGTTAAATATAAAGACAGAATCTTAAAAGAAGCAAGAGAAAAGTCATTAGTTACCTACAAGGGAGCTCATACAAGACTGTCAGCTGATTTTTCAACAGAAACTTTACAGATCAGTAAGGATTGGCATGAAATATTCAAAGTGGTGAAAGTAAGGACCAACAACAAAGCTTACTGTACCCAGAAAAACTATCATTTAAAATGGTCAGATAGAGAGTTTTCCAGACAATGAAAAGCTAAAAGAATTCATCACTACCAAATCAATATTAGAAGAAATGCTGAAGGGACTTCTTTAAGAACAAAAAAGAAAAGATTAAAGATATGAGCAATGAAATGACAATGAATACATATCTATTAAAATTACTTTAAATGCAAATGAGTTAAATGCTCCAATCAAAGACAGACAGTGGCTGAATGGATAATGATACAAAATATTCACCTGTGCTGTGTACAGGAGCCTCTCTTCAGTTCAAAAGACACACACAGACTGAAAGTAAAGGGATGGAAAAAATATTCCATGGAAATTAAAACAAACAAAAAAAAGTGGTGGTAGCAATACTTGTACCAGAAAAAAGTGTACTTCAAAACAAATGCTATAAAAGACAAAGAAGTTCTCAGAAATTTCATGCTTGGGTATTTATCTGAAGAAACCCAAAACATTAAATTAAAAGATATATACCATACATTCATTGCAGTATTATTTATAATAGCCAAAATATGAAAGCAGACTACATGTTCATCAAGAGGTGAATAAATACAGAAGTGGTTCATATAACAATGGAATATGACTGAACTATAGAAGAGAATGAAATCTTGCAACTGCAACAACATAGGTAGACCTAGAGGGTACTGTGCTGAGTGAAATGTCAAAGACAAATGTTCGATGATTTTACTTATATATGGAATCTAAAAAAAACAATAAATGAAAAAGCAGAACAGAAACAGGCTCATAGATACAGAGAACATTTTGACAGTTGTCAGATGGAAGGGGTGTTTGAATGTTCAGTGAAAAACATAATGGGATTAAGAAGTATCCATTAATGTTATGAAATAGTCATGAGGATGTAAGGTACAGCATAAGGAATATAGTCAATAATATTATAATAACTATATATGATGTCAGATGGGTACTAGATTTATTGGGGTGATCACTTCATAAGTTATATAGATGTCTAATCACTATGTTGTACATCTGAAATTAATATATTATTACACATCAACTATAATTGAAAAATTTTTAAATATTAATAAAAAAAGGAATGCATCATTTAGTTATTATATCAATGATGATATGTAAAAAGTGACCTCAAAATGTCAGTGGCAAATGCAATAAGTTTATTTCTCATCTATGGATGTCTGGGTTAGTTTAAGACACCTCTGCTTCCTAATGTATGTTAGCTAAGTGTGTCTTTTCCATGTTTTTCATCCTATCCCAGGACTGGTAGGCCAGAACCTGGAAATATAAGCCTCATCACTTATGCACATCTTGAGCCCTTCCTTGCATCAATCTGTTGGTTATTTCAACCACAAAGAATTATCAATGGAAGATCTAAAGTTTGTTTCCCAAAACACTTTTGTTACCCTTTACTTCTTGAAAATTTCTCCATTGGACCCAATGTGGACATCTTTCTCCATTTATCTCCTGAACCAAGTATTGTCTAAACAACTTAACAAAAGATGTTTCATAACTGTTTCTATAAGGTAAATTATTTTAAATGTGTAATTTTCTCTCAAGTTTAAAAGCATAAAAAGTGATTTCTTCTCCAATTTCTATCACATGTTTTGTACAAGGTCTTAAATAAAATGAGTTCTTATCATCGATGATAGAAATTGTATAAGATGGTAATGATTTTTGTAATCAATTTTGTGTCATTTTGTGTCATTTTGTTTATCAGTAGTGTATCCATCAACATAATTACATAATCTACATTGTGTCTACTTTAACACAACTAAAATTTATTATTGGCTTCATGCCCAATGTAGTTCGTCATCGTTATCTAGATACGTGGAGTGATGGAAGCTCCATCTTGACATATGATTTCACCACAGCAGAGGAAAGAGCATAGGAAATTTTGCCCTGGCTGGCATAGCTCAATGGATTGAGCATGGACTGCGAACCAGGCATCGCAGGTTCGATTCCCAGTCAGGGCACATGCCTGAGTTGCAGGCCATTACCCCCAGCAACTGTACATTGATGTCTCTCTCTCTCTCTCTCTCTCTCTCTCTCTCTCTCTCTCTCTCTCTCTCTCCCTCTCTCTCTCTCTCTCTCTCCCCCTCCTTCTCTTCCCTCTCTAAAAAATAAATAATAAAATCTTAAAAAAAAATCAAAGAGGGCACTATGCCCACCTCCCATTTAAAAAAAACAAACAGAAAGAGCATATGAAATTTTGCCCTGGCTCCTAACTTACACTCCCAGTTGGAAGCTCCAACATTTTACTTCTGCCTATCTTTTATTAGAAGGCAAGTTATGTGGCCACACCTAACTAAAAGGAAATGAGTAGTAAAATCCAACCACATTAATGGAGGCAACAACACAAAAGAGAAACCCATATTACACATTTTATACAGAAGGAAGAAAATAAGACTTAAGGCTGTCTTAAGACAGAATAACTTTTGTATCCACACAGTTACAAAATAGCCAATTTGAAATTTAAACCCATATTTCTAAGACGTGCAAAACTACGCTTTAAATCATAATGTCTTACCACCATGCCATGTGAAATAGATTCTGTGGTAAAGAATACAAGCTAAGAAACATTATTTCATATTGTCCTCTCTATTGCAATTTCTAGTCATAATAAGGAGTTTTTATAATACAAAAATTAACTAGCAAACAAATAAAGAAATGCTGCTTCTCTCTGCCTTTGGTGTGTTCATGTCTACCTAAGAAATAAAACCAGTAGGCTGCCTTTTAAGAGACCTTCCTAGTGCTAGTAAATATGTCATGATCCATAACTTAAAGTATTTCCACTACATTGACAATATTAACTAAGCCTAAGAAACTATTATAGAAATCTCAATTATCAATTCCTTCATGAGAAATATAACTTTTATATGAAATGAAATATTTGTATTTATATAGCAAGGCCATTTTCTTTCACTTGGCCTGCCCAAAGTATAATCAGATTGCTATGTCAACACAGAATCAAATAAAGAGATAAATTTGTATGTAATGGCATCAAGATAATAATTCCAGGTCACAAAAGAAATGTTCTTTCTTGTTAATAAAGGCATTCAAAGTCCATGGCTCACAACCCCTTGTATCCTCTCATATTCACTAAATATTTTGTTATTCCTCTCACAGGACAGAGATAAATGGGAACTGCCACCTTTTGTCCCTATGATCCTTTTGTTTCAACGTCTGTTTAGAAATAGTTTTCTTGGATGTATATTTTCTTTCAGTCTGATTACCAAGTCTATTAGGCCTCAGAATTCTTTAACAGCACATTTAATATCTTCGCACGAGTATATTTTATGTTTTTAAACTTTAGCTTACAGAAGAAAATAGTTTTCCATTAAATCTAAATTTATCAGTATATTCTCACTTATGATAACTATAACAAAGGTGATGATATAGAAAAAGATTTAACTATTACTTCAGAATTACTTCTGGGGCTATGATTTTGACAGAAAAATATTGTAACAATTTTGGAGTAAAAATATATATTTTACTGTAATTATTAAATCTGTACTCTACATTAAAATTGTTTATAGGTAGTTTATAAGATAGTTCCTTAGACTAAGTGAAAGTATCACTATGCAAGATGTAGCTTTAAAAGTAAGTTGACATGCAAGTTGAAAATTAAGATAGAAAAGTGTTAAGACAGTTGCAAAAGAGGAAGGGAGGGACATAGTTTTAATCTTTTCAAATATTTAGCCTATTTCCTCTGTATCCTGACCATGATATTCAAAAATGTCTCTTATTTTTCCTGTTAAATATATATATATATATATATATATATACATTTTTCCCCCTGAAATTAAACTGTTATGTAGCTGAAAGATTGTAGGAATCATGTCCTTGAGCAGCTACAAAGTATTTGTTAAGACATGTTGATATGACAAAATATCAAGATTATTTTTTTAACTGCATAATTAGGAAAATAGAGATTAGGATGGATCTTCTGAAGAAAGGAAAATATTACCACTAAATTCTTTTCTTTTTTTTTCTATTTTTTTTTATTTTAATCATTGTTCAAGTACAGTTTTCTCGCTTTTACTCCCATTCCAGCCCACCCATCCAACCCTCCCCACTTCCCTCCCATTACCACCTTCCCCCTAGTTTTTGTCCATGTGTCCTTTAAATTTGTTCCTGTAAACCCTTCCCATTCTCCCGTTCTCCCCTGAAATGACCTCTTCTCTCCCTTCTGGTCACTGTCAGCCTGTCCTCGATTTCTTTTCTTTCTTTTTTTTTAAGTGAGTTTTATTTATTTATTTATTTATTTAAGATTTTATTTATTTTTAGAGAGGGAAGAGAGGGAGAAAGAGAGAGAGAGAGAAACATCAATGTGAGGTTGCTGGGGGCCATGGCCTGCAACCCAGGCATGTGCCCTGACTGGGAATCGAACCTGCGATGCTTTGGTTCACAGCCCACGCTCAATCCACTGAGCTAAGCCAGCCAGGGCTATTTCTTTTCTTTATTAAGGAAATACCTGCTCTTCAATGGCAGAGATTTTTTTTTCTTCATATTTTATTTTTCTTTTAAGTCTAAATCTTCCTTTCTCCTTGGATCACTTTACTAATTTTCTCTACTCTATTGGAAGATAGTCACATACAAGAAAGTGCCATTAGGGAGGAAAGAAAAGTTATTAGAAAAGGAAAGAGCAAAAATAGAGAAAGAACTAGTATTTGAGATCAATTGATTTGCACTTTGTTTCCTATGTCTGAATACTAGTTGCCTAGAACCTTAGGTTTAGAAATTTTGACAAACACTTGATACCATGGACAATTCTAACTTCAAATATGACATTTAATCTGCTGTCAATTCTAAAAGTTATCTTTCTTAATCATAAATCTGACAATGTAACACCTCTGTTTAATATCCTAGAATGGTTTTATTATCCCCAGAATAAATAACCCCTATGCATTTTACCAGTATAACTGATCTTTTCAACCATATCACATTTCTTTCCAACCATACAAAGTATTTTTCATTTATCTTGTTTCCTCTCACCCTCAATTTTTTTAAAAAGATTTTATTTATTTATTTTAGAGAGATGGGGAAGGGAGGGAGAAAGAGGGAGTGAAACATCAATGTGTGGTTGCCTCTAGCACACCCCATACCAGGGATATGGCCTACAACCCAGGCATGTGCCCTGACTGGGAATCAAACCAGCGATGCTTTGGTTCACAGGCCTGCGCTCAATCCACTGAGCCACACCATCCAGGGCTCAGCCTCAATTTTTATGCATGATTTTTTCCTTTGAAAAATATATCCTCCTAACTTTTTTCCTGGGTTACTCAAACTTACTCCTTTCTGGTCTAAATCTAGAAATCCTAAGGTGATGAAAATCATTAGAAAACCTTCCTGTTTACTACTGAAGGACTCTGTCCCAGGGTTTAACAGACTGAGTAGCCTGTTTACTAATCAGTTCACGTCACTAGACTTTACACTTCTTGAAGACAGGTTTGAGTCTTATTTGTTACTATATATCTAGGATCTAGAACAATGCACATAGATGATTCAATAAATACAATATATCTCAATAATATAAAAATTGCAGTTCTGAGTTTCTGTGATTAATTGATATCACAATGAATCGTATACCAAATAGCTTTACAAAACAAAAGCTACTGCTTGTAATATTTAGTTTGAGATACCAGAGCTGTCTAATTGATGTATATTGTTGGGAACCGCTCTGCCTGGTATCAGAAGCTGTAACCCCCGCCTAGGCTAAGGCTAAGGGAATGTGCTTGGAACCGTAAGCCAGCAAGGAGACAAGCTTATCTCCCTGACAGGAGCACCGCTTCTGCTCTTTCATACCTCACCCTGCCTGGACCTCAATGCTTGGTCGGTTAGCCAATGACGGGTAAGATTCCCCAAGGGGGGAATGATCTAAGACAGGCAGGATCATGTGGGAGGCCCCCAAAAGAAGGACTTTGGGGGCCACGGCAAAAGGGGGTGATGGACTCTCACCCTTTGGCTTTGATGAAGCTTGAGTCCTCCTGCTATGCAAGAAAATCTCTTAATCTCTTGGCTGCCTTACTTCCCTTGCTCCACCTAAGCCTGAAACAATGACAGGGTGGTGCTGCCCTGTGCTGGAAAGGGCGGATTCCCCAAGTGATCAGGCCTAAGAAAGAACATGTAAATTCCTGTGAAGCCTTCTTTGTTTAGAATACTCTCAGTTGAATGAGAAGGGTCCAAGGAGGAAGTTAGTTTGTTCCTTAAAGTCTTACAGATCTTTGACCCTGACTCATAATAGATCCTCAGAGTTCCTTGTTACCTATTGTTTGATCCTTACTTCCTCGAAATGAGTAATGTGCTTTACCTGAATTCTTATGCAAAACGAACCCAATAAAAGCCAGTTTGGACAATGAATTGGCGCACTCCCCACTAGAGGGGGTGGCCGTTCTGTCCTACTTCTCCACAGAAACTGGTCTGTCTCCGTGCATATTTTTTCTCTCATTTTGACTAGCCATCTGCGCGTTCCGTGATCACTGCTGGCCAGTGACCCACGCACCAGTATATGGTCAGGACAACCTCTTTTTCTACCTCTGAAAACATTTTATTTGAGCAAAGCCAGATAAGAAAGTCCTCAACAGAAATCTATAAGATGGAAAAATTCAGAAGAGTAGAAGGAAATAATGAGCCTTAGATGAGAGGAACAAGATAGAGAGGGGTTGGGAAGGGGTATTGGGGTACAATTAGAAATAATATACATTTGATGCCACTAAGACACTTCTGAAAAAATGGATTATAAGCCTGTCTATTCAGTTGTGTACAGAGCCAAGTAATAGAGACAAAGTGTAGACTCATATCAATTATTCTAGCTAGATTTGATGGAGTAAAGACTTTCCTTATTACACTGGGCAATATTATCAATATTTCTCTGTGTGAACACTGCCTGAAATGATAGCATTAAGCCTTGAAGAGCCATGCATCCCTAAGTCTGATATTCACAGACAGGGCCTTTATTTAGATGTCACTGGTTATTTACATTTACTCTTGCTTGTAATAAAAGCTCTTTGACATAGGACTGTGTGTCTTTGTGTGTATACTTAATGAAACAATTTTGATTGTCAAATCTCAAGTAAGAATGTTGGATATTGGTACAAATCAAAGGAAAGCCTTCAAATCAAAGTTGTTTCACCTGATATTTGACATTCAAGGATCAACTGTGAATGCTTCAGACAAAATGGTCTAGCTCATTGCCCTTACTTTGTCACTGAAATTGAAATAAACTATGTTCCTAGGTAATTAGGAAAAAATAGTAAAACAATGAAACACTAATTGTACTTCTAAATTAGAACTGAACTGATCATAAATTTTATAGTGGTGATATACAACAATAAACAGAAACATTTTTTCTCTAATTTCATTTTCTTTGTTATTATTTTTCTTTTTTAAAGATTTTATATATTTATTAGACAGAGGGAGAAGGGAGGGAAAGAAATATCAATCAGTTGCCTCTCAAACTCCCTCAAGTGAGGACCTGCCCACAACCCAGGCATGTGCCCACCCTGACTGAGAATAAAACCAGGGACCTTTGGTTTGTGGGACCATGGTCAATTCACTGAGCCACACCAGTCAGTGCTTTTTTCTCTCATATCAAATTAGAATGCTCAGAAAAAAAACTACGGAAGGCCAAGAGCTATAATGTAGTCACTCTCTCCAGACTCATATTCACTCTCCTTTTTTTTTTCTTGCTAGGGCTTTTACCCTTTCCCTAAATGCCAATGCACTTAACTTCTAAATCACTTTTGCTTCCCAGTCTTCATTTTATTCTGTTTAGTTTCTCAAAGAGGCTATGAAAATTTTTTACATAAAGGCATTTTTATTATTTTTTTGTTTATTTGTAATAAACTCATTGTAGAGTATATGAAAATACACCTAAATATGAAAGAAAGAAAACACACTATTAATAATCTTACCAGTCTTCCCTTCTATATATGCATACTATGTAAGGATACTGACTTTTTATCACACTGTAAAAAAGTATGTGTATCATGAATTTTTCTCAAGTATTTTAAAATTGTAATATTTAATGGCTATGTATTTTCCATCCAGTGGATTTATCATATTTTGTACATCCTCCTGTTACTGAACTGAACTTTTATATTGGTTCCAATTCTTTAACTGAAAGACATCAATTATCTATCTATCTATCTATCTATCTATATATATATATATATAATTGTATATATAATACAATTAATATTCCAAGTAATTACTTGGAGATTTAAAGGGTATATGCCAATAAGTGGAATTTCTCATCCAGAATATACATATTTTAAACAATTTAATACATTTTGAAAATCTCTTATCTTAAATTTAATGTTGATAGATATTGCTAACATTTACACATGACATTGCCCAGCTCACTATATTTTTCTTTATAAAAGCTGGATATAAATTTAATTTTACATGATGAATGTGAAAAATGCACTCTCCCTCTTTGTCATATTTATTAATAATTTATATATTTCTGTATTTTTTCTGTTTATATCTTGCAACCAGATTTAAATTGTACTTTTATTTATTTTAATTAATCAATTAAAGTCTTTTTAAAAAATATTTTATTTATTTATTTTTAGAGATGGAAGGGAGGGAGAAAGAGAGAGAAAGAGCAACATCAATGTGCGGTTGCTGAGGGTCATGGCCTGCAACCCAGGCATGTGCCCTGACTGGGAATCGAACCTGCAACACTTTGGTTCGCAGCCTGCACTTAATCCACTGAGTTATGCCAGCCAAGGCTTTTAAAGTCTTGATACACTAATATTATTATTAAATTTTGGATTATCTAATATTAACTAAGTATAATTTTCTCTCTTCTTTGTGCTCTTTTATATATTAGGGTTTGGTAACCTGTGAACTATATTTTCCAGAATGTCTGCCAGCATGATATCGAGTTAGACTCTAGCAATGTGAAACATTCACACAAGATTTGGAATGTGGAACAAGGAAAAGCCATTGTTGCTAAAGTAGGGTAATAGGCATATGGTCTCCAACAAACTACAGGCATGAAGTGTTACAGAAGGTTTCAGAATACCCTTTTACAAATTGCCTGCTTTATTTCCATAGGCAATTGATATCTCAGAGTGTGGTATCTTGTGCTCCCCGCACTTGCTGATTTCCTAAACATTGCCAGAATTGGTTTCATTCTCCCAGCCCCTCAAACTCTTACACTGAATCCAGCCTTACTTGTGGTAAACCTTATATTTTACTGCATAAATATTATTGATATATATTAATATTTTCCCCAAATGATTTTTATTTTATGTTATACCTTTTCAATTGTGTTAATAATTTCAAGAGAGTTATATTTTTCACATATGTAAAAATTTAGTACATCAGCCCTGGCTGGTGTGGCTCAGTGGGTTGACTGCCAGACTGCAAAGCAAAGGGTCACTGGTTCAATTCCCAGTCAGGGCACATGCCTGGGTTGTGAGCCAGGTCCCCAGTAGGGGGCAATCAAGAAGCAACCACACATTGATGTTTCTCTCCCACTCTTCCCCCCTTTCTCTCTCTCTAAAAATATATAAATAAAATGTTTAAAAAATTTAACACATCATTTTTTCGTTGAAACTTCTTTATTGAAAAAAATTCTTAAAAATACAATTTTCAGTACATTTAGTTGTTTGAGCTGAATCATTTGAAATAAATTAGCTAAACTGATTTCCAATTACAATTGTATACTTTGGAATACTTTGTATAAATAAGGATTATTATATAGCACAACTATCAAAATCAGGAAATGAATAATACATTATACCATTTAATCCTTAGACTTCATATAATTTTAACCTACTCTCTCAACAACCCACTTTAGAGCAGAAGATTCCAATCCACAACCATGAGTTGCATTTATTTTATTTCTCCTTATTCTACTCAAATTTTAAATGGTAGAGAGTAAAGAGGAGAATTTCATGGAAAATACAGGATAGAGGCATGAAACTGAAAAAAGTTTTATTTAAATGTACATTAATCCTCACTATTTATGAAACTTTCAGCATATCCTTTGATGTGGGCCTAATCTCTGTTTGGATTTTCTATTACAGTGTCCTTGAATTTTACCATCCAATAGACACTGGTGTCTGTTTCAATACTTTGATTGTTTCTATACACAGGCCCTATGACAGAACTAAATATATTTAGGAACTTTCAAAAATTCTAATGGTGACAATGTAGAGTCTCAGTTATGCTATCTTTCTGGCTCCTGCATTTTTTTAGTACATAATATACTTTAATTAGAAGTCTCAGTTCAATATTGATATTCATTAATTATCTTAGTGTGGCAAAAGCCTTAGTAGTTGTACAAGGAAAGGCATAATCAACAAGAAAAAATTCACTTGATTGTGCTAAAGGAAATTAGAAAATTCTGAAGTTCAGGAAATATCATAAACTGTATTAAAAGAATAAAGGCAAATAGGAATAACATAGTTGTATCACATGTGATATTGTAAAAGGTTAATACACCTTAAAAATAAAGAACTTATACAAATCAATAAAAATAAAGCTCTCATAACTTTCAAGTATCTTTAAAGTAGACATGTAATACACAGATAAACACATTCAATGAATGTAAAGAGAAGTTCAAATTAATTTTACAGTAGCAGTAATTCTAGTAGTAGCAACAAAATAGTGCCTATCATTCATTAAATTCTTTAGGTATATTTTATTGATTATGCTATTACAGTTGTCCCAGTTTTTTTCTCCCCTTTATCCTCCCTCTGCCCCACAGCCCCCACCTTCCAGCATTAACCCCCCTCCCACACTTAGTTCATGTTCATGGGTTATACATATAAGTTCTTTGGCTTTTCTGTTTCCTATACTATTCTTAACCTCCCCCTATCTTTTTTATTCCTACTGGTTATGCTTCTTATTCCCTGTACTTTCTCCCCTCATCCTCCCCCTCCTCTTCCCCACTGATAACCCTCCAAGTGATCTCCATTTACTTGATTCTCTTCCTGTTCTAATTGTTTGATTAGTTTTAGTTTAGTTTTTTTTTTTTTAGGTTCAGTTGTTGATAGTTGCAAGTTTGTAGTCATTTTACTGTTCATAGTTTTTGATCCTCTATTTCTTAGATAAGCCTCTTTAACATTTCATATAATAAGAGCTTGGTAATTATGAACTCTTTTAACTTTATCTTATCTGTAGGCAATTTATCTGCCCTTCCACTCTAAATGGTAGCTTTGCTGGATAGAATAATGTGGATGTAGGTTCTTGCCTTTTAGGACTTCAACTACTTTCTAGCCCCTTCTTGCCTATAAAGTTTCTTTTGAAAAATCAGCTGATAGTCTTATGGGAACTCCTTTGTAGGTAATTGTCTCATTTTTTATTGCTGCTTTTAAGATTCTCTCTTTATCTTTAATCTTGGGTAACTTATTTATGATGTGCCTTGAGGTGTTCCTTCTTTGGCCCAATTTCTTTGGGACTCTCTGAGCTTCCTGGTCTTCCTGGAAGTCTATTTCCTTTGCCAGATTGGGGACGTTTTCCTGCATTATTTTTTTAAATGACTTTTCAATTCCTTGCTCTTCCTCTTCTCCCTCTGGCACCCCTATAATTTGGATGTTGGAGGGCTTAAATTTGTCCCATAGGTTCCTAAGCTTCTCCTCATTTTTGAATTGTTGTTTCTTCATCCTCTTCCAGTTGGATGTTTATTTCTTCCTTTTATTCCAAATCATTGATTTGAGTCCAGATTTCCTTCCCTTCACTGTTGGTTCCCGAATAGTTTGCTTTATTTCATTTTGTATAACCCTCAGTTCTTCACTCATCTTGCAATGGAGCTCAGTCAATTCTGTGAGCATCCTGATTAGCAGTGTTTTGAACTCTGCATCTGATACATTTTTTATCTCCTCATCACTTAGCTCTTTTTCTGGAGTTTTGATCTGTTCTTTCATTTGGGCAATATTTGCTTGTCTTGGAGCACCTGTTAACTTGTAAGGGGCAGAACCTTAGATATTCACCAGGCCAGGTAACTCAACTTGTGTTGTGGTGCTGTCTGTGGGGGTCACAGAGGGAACAACACTGCTGGCTCACTCTGCTCTAGCTCCACTTTCCAGCAAACTCTTCTGTGAGACTGGGAGTTTCTCCCACTGTTGGGACCCCTGCAGTATTTTACAACTAGAGGTTTTGAGTCTTTAGTTCAGATTCAAAACCCTTAGTTGGTGACATTTAGTTCAGCCAGTGCCACCTTGCCTGTTCAGTCTGCAGCCTTGCTGCCCATCCTCTCTGCTTGGCCGCCCATCTCTAACCCTTCTATAGGACTGGATGAATGTTTAACTCCTTGGTTGTCAGAGTTCCATGCAGTTTGATTTTCTGACACTTTTGATTGTTATCCTTCTTTTGGTTGTGTGAGGAAGGGAAGCATTTCTACCTATGCCTCCATCTTGGTGGGAATATGCTAAAAACTATGCTATGTTTTATCATTTAACCTTCATGGCTGTTGTAAGTATTGTTGTAACAGGTCCAGAATTCTGGGTGTCCAGGAAATATGAAAATATAGGATATCATCACCCCTACAAGCCTGAACTGGGGGATGGAACACATGCAGCAGGGCCATTGAGAATTATTTTGCATATCAACAGTTGGCCAACTTCATATCTAATATGCAAAAAGGGTTATTTTACATATCTATAACAGCTGGCTAGCTTCATAGATATGTTAAGTAGGTGTGGTGATGATTTGAGCCAGGGAGATGGGGGTGACTTTGACCCATAACTTAACTGGGAGAAAGCTCCCCCTGGTTATAGCACCTACATGAAAGCTTGGAAATAATTCACTCCATGCCTTGGGGCCACACCTACCCAGATTTACTATGGCAGCCCAAAAAAGCTGGAAAAATACAGGAGTGCTGGCACGTGAAGCCGATTATGGGAGGAGTCGGAAATGGGGTCCTAGAGGAAGATATGTGCAAAGATTTAAACCCAGGTGTGGCATCCATGCAGATTTGGAACCATCTGGTTTTGGGGCTCCCTTTACCACTTGGCTTGGGAAGCAGGAGAGATAATGCAAGGATGAGGACAATACAAGACTTTGCAGGGAAGTAAAGGTATGAAAGGACTTACGCTGGTGAGCCTTGAGAAGTCACCATGTGGGTTTAGATTAAGGACTGGAGATCCTGACAACACAGCTGATGGTGCCAGGACCTGGAGGAGGCCTGCCAGCCCAGCACAGATGACTGAGAGGAACCTGGAGAAGTGAGTTGTGGACTTCTATTTTTTTTCTCTGAGATACAGTACTCAAGACCGGCCCGCCAGTGCAAAAGGGGAAGGAGGGACTGTGTGTGTTTGTGAGTGTTTTAAGGGACTTTGAGTATTTAACATTAACATTAAGTCATTACTCTAAACTTGTATAACTTTTAAATAAATAGTTCCTTTTCTTTTCACCAAATTTTGGCATTGAGAGCCATAATTCCAATTCCATGTCAGTGGGCTAAAAATCCACAGTGACAGAGGGACCCGGTAGTCCCTGGGGCCATTCTATAACATTATTATAAAACCCACATTATAAATGATAAGACTAGAACATTATATTTCCCATAGTTACTTATTGGTAGAGTTGGATTACAAATCTAGGGCTGATAAATTCTAGTAACACTATGATTTTAACCATTCTGCTACAGAAATACAATTTAACACAAGAATGAAATGCCTTTAAAAACATTTATCCAGCAAACTAGCAAACAATAAAGAATGGATAGTGTTCATAATTAGAAATAGACCCTTTTTTAAACACTGTCAGGTGAAATTGTAAAGTGGTAAAAACTTTTTGGAAGTCAATTTGAAAAAATATATCAAAAGTTTTTTTTAAAGATTTTTTATGTATTCATTTAGAGAAAGTGAAAGGGAGGGAGGGCGAGAAAATCAGTGTGTGGTTGCCTATCACATGGCCCCCCACTGGGCAGGTGACCTGCAACCCAGGCATGTGCCCTGACTGGGAATCGAACTGGCGACCCTTTGATTTGCAGCCCAGGCTCAATCCACTGAGCTACACCAGCCAGGGCTATATATCAAAAGTTTTAAAGGGTGACTGCATTGATCAATTAACTCTGTATCATTTAAAATCTAAGATTATTACCAGCAAAATTGTCAAAGATTAATCTAGAATTGTATTCATTGAAACACTGTTTATTAACCAAAAGAAAGGCAAGTAAAATACAATTAAGTATGGTATAGCAGGATGTTAATCTTGTTACTCTATTCACATTTGTGTTTTAGAAAAAAAATAGTATCACAAAATGTTTTGATGTTTTTAAGAGAAAACAATTACAAAATGTAAATTCAGTTTTATATCTGCACACACACAAAACATGTATGCATGATGAAAAAAGTTGAAAACTGTTTCCTCAAAGCTAATTGTGCTTATCGAAGAATGGTGGCATTATAAATGAGTTTTACATTTTTTTCCTGTGTCCTTACCAGTGTTCTGCTGAAGAAGTTGGTAGTGTGAGATCACAGAGGGAAAACTGCAGTGTTTTGATGGTAGTTACATGGAAATTTTGTCTATCTGAGCCTATATTTTGAAACTTGTCTTGCTTAGCTGTTTCATTTTTGAAAGCAAATTTTCATGAAATTTCTTCTTTGCTCAATCCTTGAATTTTTACACAGCTGCTATATTTTCTGTGTTAGGAAAAGGTCTTCAATTTATCTGCTCTCTTGGAGAAAGAATGAAAAAGCATTATTTACTATAAAAATAAATTTGAATACTGTTATTTTTTGGATACCATATTTATTAAGTGATTTCATTTTAATCCTAATTTGAAGTGAATAGTGTAAATATTGTAGTAGCTATCCAGTTACAGGAAAGTTTTAAAATCTAGGTGAAAGTATGTAGTTGAACAAAGGATGCAGTAAAAGGTTCACTTGTGAGTAGATTTGCTGGTGCCATTTGAGAAAAATTATCTTGAGTTTTTGGTTCAAGATATCTCTTTCAAGAAAGTTGTGTTATGCACACTTTATAAAATTGTTATACACTTAAAATGGGAGAATTTTATATATGCAAACTTATCCCAATAAAGAAGTTCAAAAAGAAGAATACAATAAACTTCAGTCATTATGTTCTTAGGTAAATTTTTTAAAACAAATATGTGTTTGAGAAGAAGTAATACATTAGTTTAGAGAACACAAATTGACAACTTACTTATTTTACTCCCTGACAGGCTCTAATGCCCGCCCCCCCAAAAAAAAATAATAGGGAGGGGAGAGAAATGCTCATGGCTAGAGCTATGTTATAGATCCATTTGTGCTGCTTTCTGCTTTTTACCTGGGGCAAATCTTTCTCTGTGGACACACTGCCTTCTAGTCTAAAGCAGGTTCTCACAATACTACATGCCACTGAGAGTGAAAACTCTTGATTTATACCTATTTTGAGCAGCTGTGGCAGGATTTTATTCAATATTAAGCCCCACAGTCAATCATGCATAATAGAAGTAAAGCCTATGTAACTTATTGAGTTACAGTGAGAGCCAATTATTTTTTTTTAAGCTGACAGAGTTACAAACAAGTAAATGGCTTCCATTTTCGAATGGCCCTATATCTTTAAAAAATATATTATACCTTAATATGTACTTTGCAAGTTTTACAAAATTATAATAATGAAGAATGGAGGATCTTTTTGAAGTATCCAATGTAAAGATTTTAGAAAAAAGAGAATATTCAATAAAGCATTGTTATGACTTCCATATTAGAAGAGGTAAAAAAGAGGAGAAGAAGGAAGTCATCTAATGGGCATCAAACTGAGATTTTTTAAAGTTCAATAACTAGAGTGTATATTTTTCCTAAGTTTTATCAAAATTATGTAAAATCACTAAAAGTCTTTGTGCAAGTTATAATAAAAATCTATTAGAAGCTCTAAATTTATCAGCTTATCCTATTGAGCTATTATTCTAAATCTATATTTGGGATTGTGGTAAAGGCTTCAAGCATGATAAAAATTTATTTAGCTCCCAGCCATTTTTGTAAAATCTTGGTGGGCACAATACAAAGTTTTTTAAATATGTGAAGTTGTGAGTCCCAAATGCATATAGAATTCGGGGTAGGACATCACCACAAGTTGAAGTAGTACATGAAAGTGTCACAATTACAGGCTTTAAGTCAGATCTTAAAAGATAGGTTGTATTTGTATAAGAGGACAAAAGCTGAAAGGATTCATTGGATAGGTATTTAATACAAAAAAACCCAGATTATATTTAAAGCATTGTAATTTTTCATTAAAATTTTGCTTCTAATATTTCATGTAGTATATATTGATGTTTATAATTAAATATTTAATTAAATAGCTATTTATATTTATCATAATCTTCAAGATTATCTCAATAAGAGCATGCCTTTACTATTAAAAAGTTAATGTTACATCAAGTAAAAATTAATTATGGAATCCATATTACTATATCACAGTTATACTTTTTAAAGAGCAATATTGGCTTTTAGTGTATCCATGTGGATTTTGTGCTTTTTTCTTCATAAAATTTATGGGTCTTTTCTGAATTTTGAGTCTCAAGAAAAAATTGGTTGAGGAATCAGGAATGTGATTACTGTGCAAGAATTAAAGCTTGAAAGCCAACATGGAGACTGCTTGTTTGAAGGAAGAAAGCTGATGATGATTAAGGTTACCATTTCCAGGAGCAGGCAGAAGAGAAGTGATCATGACCTCCTCAGTCAGTCTCATCTGTAGCTGTTGCCATATTAAAATGTGTGTGTGGAGGGCTAACACAATTTTTGTTACTGATTCCATTTGTGTTCATTTCTGTGATTCAGCAAATTCATAGTGTTTCTACAGATATGCAGATATGGGGAGAATTAATTATTGATATCACTACTTTTTAGGTATTGTTTCCATACCTGTGTATTGCCGTAATCAAGCTCCATTATATGACAGAACTGAAAGCAATGAGAAGATCTACGGAATAGTGTAATTTATCATGGGATATTTACATTTCACACAAATATTTAGTTATTTATTTTAAATGTATGTTTCTCAATTATCTGGAGCTTTTAATGTTCTCAATTCATATGTGAATAAAAGTTGGTTTAGGAACAGACTGCAAAAACTAAGAATTATAAAAATAAGATGCTTTTTGGTAAGTGCACAAAAATGATTATCACTCAAATCAGGATACATTTAATATCCATGCTTGTCTTATAAAAATTGGCACTTCCTTTTTTTTTTTCATAATTCCATTTCCAAAGCCCTAAAGCAATCTGTTTTCAGAAGAAGGTCAACAAGGAAGAATGCTGTCTTCAGCATCATTCTGATTTTAAACCTAAAATTACATCTGCCCTGCATTCTAGAAAACATTTTTTAACTAATAAAATGCTTCATCTAGTAAATTTCCTCTTATTCCAAGATTACTTTTCAAGTGAATGTTAGGGAATTTGAGAAATTGTGAATTACAGGTGAAATAAAGTGATAGTTAAAAATGTATACTTATTTTATATCTTATTTTATTTTTTATTGTTTATGAAATTACAGGTTTTCCTGCTTTTTCTTCCTTTCCTCACCTCCACCCAGAACCACTCTCCCTCCTTAAGTCAATCCCCATATCATTTTTTGTTTCCATGGGTCATGCATAAATATTCTTTGGTTAATCCCTTCTCTACCTTTCATTCAGTCCCATTTTCCCCTCTGGACACTGCAATCTGTTTTACATATTTATGCTTCTGTTTCTATTCTGTTTATTAGCTTATTATGTTCATTATATTCCACATATACATGAGATGATGTGATATTTGTCTTTCACTAACTGACTTATTTTGCTTAGCATAATATTTTCCAGGTCCACCCATGCTATTGCAAAATGTAAGAGTTTCTTTACTTTTACTGCTGTGTAGTATTCTATTGTATAAATATACCACAGCTTTTTTATCCACTTATCTAGTGATGGGAACTTAGGCTGTTTCCAGTTCTTGGTTATTGTAAATAGTGCTGCTATGAATGTAGGGAGACTATATATATGTATGTTATATATATATTTTATACAGATATATATATAATTTTTTATTGGCAATTTGGGATTCTTAGGATATATTCGCAGGACTTGAATTTCTGGATGAAAAGGGAGTTTCATTTTTAGTGATTTTGAGGATACTTTATATTGCTTCCACAGTGGCTACACCAGACTGCTTTCCCTCCAACAATATCAGGTTTTTGACTGCATTAAAAACAGTGTAATGATGGTAACAACTTTCACTAGGAGTCCATACAATATTCTAAAAACATGATTTAGGAAATCAATATGACTCATTGATTCACTAATAAAGCACATAACAATCTGTACATGATTAACGTGTTGCTTAATCTCATGCACTAAAAACTAATAATTTGTATGGAGTAAACAAAAAACTATCTCCAATATATGCTGTACAAAGAAAAGCACATGAAACCTCTATGAAATGCAGCCTCACTCAGTGTTCATTAGACAAAGGATTGAGGTGAGGACATGGGTCAGGCAGTTGTTCAGGCTGCCCCGGGAGGCCAATAAAAGGTATAGTGTCATTTATCTTAAGTTTCCATAAGTGAGTCTTTACATAACAGACACATGCAAGCTCACCTGTCTCCTGCATTAAAAGATAGATGCACTAAAAACAACACCGTTTAGCAGAGCTGAACAGTTTTTCTGAAGATGTTTGCAATGTACAAAAATGGCCTACATGATACCACTATGTGCGCAAGTTTCAAACTCAAAACATGTCAGATGATAGTAATCTTGAAGAAAGCAAGAATAGTAAGAGGAAAAGTGTAAAGAGAATAACAACCAGAAAAAAATGTAAAATCAAAGAGGGAATGTTTTATGGGAGTTACCATAAATAGTGATTTATTCTATTACCTAAAACATAAAAGTATCCCAAGAAGTCTTCTACAATAGAACAATCATAATATAAGGCATTCCAAATAACCTAAAATGTTAGGTGTGTAAAGGACAAAATTTTCTTTCAATTGCCCCCAAGATACGCAAAATAATAGCCCAGAAAACTAGCAAGGGTGCTCAATCATCTTAAATTTGCAGAGAGGTTTTCAGTGTGCTCTGCACTCTATTTTTCTTTAATTTTTAAAATTTATTTATTTTTAGAGAGAGGGGAAGGGAAGGAGAAAGAGAGAAGTATCAATGGGGGATTGCCTCTCATGTGCCCCCCACTGAACACCTGGCCTTCAATCCAGGCACGTGCCCTGACTGGGAATTGAGCCAGTGACCCCTTGGTTCACAGCTTGTATTCAATCCACTGAGTTGCACTAACCAGGGCTAATTTCCTTTAAAATTTTATTAAATTTATTGAGATGACATTGGTTAAAAATTACATAAATTTAAAGTGTACAATTCTATATCATCTGTATTTTGCATTGATACCGTACCATCCAAAGTCAAACCTCTATCCATCACATGTATTTGACCGCCTTTACCTTTTACTGCCTCCCCCACATCCTTCCTTCTGGTAACTACCATACTGTTGTCTGTTCTGTGAGTTTTTCTTTGTTTCTTTGACTTGTGTGTTTATTTGTTGCCTTCAGTTTTATATCTCATATATAAGTGAAATCATACCAAGGTCTCTCCAGAAAAAGTCCAACCACTATTAATATAAGGAGAATGGTTTGTGTGCATCAATGTATCTTCGCAACCAAGGAGAGTGGACTGGAATGTGCATGTGTGAACAATGATGACTTCACTGTACTAGTCAGTGGGGGTGGTAGACTCTGTTGGGTGAGCATGTATATTGTGTGGCCACCACATTCAAACTGACTGAGTGAGTGGAACAAGGAATATGCATCAAATTTTGCATTAAGCTTAAACATTTCTCTCAGGAAGCTATTCAGGTGATTCAGAAGGCCACAGCTATGTGCATCTGGTAATTGGTAGCTTCATCAAGACAACATGCCCACTCATGCATTATATCTCACGCACAGATTTGGGGAGAAACATTAAATCACCCAGGTAACTCAGCCTCCTACAGCCCAGATTTGGCACCCTGCAACTTCTGGCTTTTATCAAAACTAAAATCACCTGTGAAAGGGAAGAGACTTCAGACTGTTGATGAGATTCGGGAAAATATGACGGGGCAGCTGATAGTGATTGGGAGAACTCTGTGAGGTCCCAAGGTGCCTACTTTGAAGGGGACTGAGGCATCATTGTTCTATGTACAATGTTTCTATGAATATTGTGTCTTCTTCAATAAATGTCTCTATTTTTTATATTACATGGATGGATACCTTCTGGAGACCTCATGTGGTTCTTGACTTTTTCTGTCAGCTTTATTTCTCTTAGTGTGATATTCTGAAGTCCATCCATGCTCCCTGCAGTCTATTCTCATCAAGATTCTCAAGGCTCAAAGACAACTTTACTTGGCTAAAATATTGTTATCCTGTATCTTTACCTCTTCTAAGTAGTCCCTTGTAAATTCCAAAGTGAAAACTAGCTTACTTAAGAATTTAATCTTCGTTTCTAAGTTATTTTAAGAATAAGAAGATCTTTCCCCATGCTGGCAATTATTTTTCTTGATGGTTAGGAGTTTAAACTGTGTAATTTGGGCCAAATTATCCTCTCTCTATGTTCCCAAGTTTCCTCATTTACAATATAATGGACATAGAACATTTTTTATTTGGCCATTATGTATATGCATTAAGACCAATTTTCTAAAGTTTTATAATACATAGCCCAGGGTAAACATTTAATAAATATTGAGCAGTCACTGTCTATTGTCATAGTTGCTGCTGGCATTGTGCCCAAATAGTGGTTGCCTGTGAACTGTGGTAGACTGGAGATGAGATCGTGTATTATAAATTTACCAAGTGCCTGTGTCTAGTTATTCATCTCTATATCCCTAGCAGATAGACAGTGTTTGACACACACAGTGAGTTCTCAATAGGTATTATTTTTTACAGAACAGAACTTTACTATTTGAGTCTAAAGTATAATTGAGATTGTGGGCATTTTAGATCATGTAGGAAGAGAAGGCAGTTGATTGATGCAAGGCTAGAGCAAACAAAATGGCACCCAAGATGTGTATCTGAGAGTGGGTCACAAAGGACTCAGCATTTCTGGGAAGTTGATGGGCAGCTCTGGGATCTACAATTCTACCTACTGTCAAGGCTGGATTCCCTGCCCAGATGACATTTGCACTCCCATTGATGGTGAGGGAAGTAGAGTCAGAAGGATGCTTATAATGCATAAGGAACTTGTAAAGTTCCAAACTAATGGCAGTGGAATGTCTATTACTGAAAGTCCTCCAAGTTATTTTTGGCCATTGGGTTATATTTTACTATCAGTATGAGAGGCCAGGGTTCTCATTTTCTTATTTCCATGGCCAGGAGTAAACAAGTGCCTATTCTTTTGTGGAACACAAACTGTTTTGTCTGTAAGAGAGCCTCTAGGCAAGTGTGTCTTCTGCTCTATGCTACAGGCAGTAGTTAGGCAAAGACTGTGCATCCATTGAAATGATCTGTGCTGACCACCAGATGCTGGGCCAGAGAAACAACATCAGATCACCAGTCAGAGTCAGGGCTTAAAACTCAAGAAATTACCCTGTCAGTAATGCCAGGCTCTGCCACTTCTACCTTTGTAATCTTGGGAAAGTTACCTTTCTGGACCATGATTGTCTCATGTGTAGAATGAGAATAATAATAGTATCCAACTCATTAAGTTGTTATGAAGATTGAATGAGATTGAATCTGTAAAATATTTAGAACAGTGGCTGGTTTATGATAGTACCTGTTAAATAACAGCAAACAAAAGTAACTTTTACTCTTTTCAGGAAAATCTCCTGGTAGTAATTTGGTTACTAAGTTTCAACAAGTCAAGTAATTAGGTAGAACTCTTATTTTATTCAGATGTAAGGAATACTACATAGCCAATGTTGTATATAGCAAAAGTCTTATTTGACACCAAGTAAAATCTGGTTCTGTATCTCAATTTACTGGTTAAATTTGAGAAACTATACTTAAAGGAGAGATATAGTAGTTTTCAGTTTCTTCCACATCTCCTAATTCTCTAAAATAAATGCCTTTCAGTAACTCATCCAGCCCTATTTTGTTGTTGAATTCAGTGTTGCAGATGCCTATTGATTAATTGTAATACACCACAGTTTACATACACTAACTCTTAAGGTAATCATAGAAGCATAAACTCACAAACCTGAACAAAGAGTTACGATCATCAAATTCAAAACTCACATTTTACTCTTGAAGAAATGTGCATTGGTTGGACTTCTTACTTAAACCCCTCTTTCCCTTTAACTTTGAGAAAGGGAATCTGGAATGGGGATCCTGGTCTTTAACTGTTGCTTGCCTGCTGTATTCATTCCCATTCACCTGCCCTGAGAGCGAGAATGCTAAAGGCGATATAGGATAAGGGCCTTGATAAATGTGCTTTGCCCAATGCATGCTGCTTTATGTAACTCACTCCGACCATTGTATTACCATCAAGCACAAAGTATGATTTTAGCAACATAAATCAATGTGAAGCTTCCTTAGCTTCAAAGAACAATATAATTAATATAGATGTGAATCCTTTATTGACCTTGAATTCTCTCGAGTTTATTATTTTGTGACCTAGCATTAACATTTTCTGGAATTATAATATTTATGCCAATATCAATATCTATATATCTAATTACAGTGGATTCTGAATAATTAGATCTCAGACATGACAATGCTGGGGGTTTTCATTTTAGATTTAGATTAACTTGATGCCAAAGACAAAAGTAACTAGGCACATAGTGCATTTAATCACCAAAGAGATGACAGAAATCCAGTTGAGCATAGAGAGGATGTATACTCCAAGCATTAACAGGAGCCTCTAGTACACATAAGGCAGAATGCGAGCCAGAGAAAATGTGGTGGCCCAGATAGTGCAAATGACAATTTTGGCCTATGGTAAACAGGCAGCATGCTGTTACATTTTAGAATACAGGGCAGAAGCCTACCCAGGTCTGTGGCATTTTTCTATCCTTTACTCATGCATTTCTAAGTATATTATGACTTCTCAGAAGGAAGATATGACAGTCTAATAGCACCATTTGAGAAAAGAGAGAGATTATAACTTTATATGCCTGTGAAATGAGAAAGGGAAATGTTTCAAATATTGAACATTAGCAACGTAAAAATACATATTGCTAAAATATGTATTTTTATTGCTAAAAATAAAACAAAATATCTTACACAACATACTAATAGCAACTGGGCACATGTTATGTCCCTTATTTGTGTATGTTCAGGTGTTATTTAAAAGCTTCCTCTAATCTACAATAATAGATGGTAATAAAATCTCAAGATTAATGAGCTAAACAATTAAAATGATGAAAGAAGGCACATATATTTTTATGGTTGTTATTCAGAAAGACAGAAGATCAAATGACAAACACTTCTATTTTTTATTATATATGTGACTTTTTTTATTTATGGCATTGATCTTATTTGAGTACTATTTATATAAATTATTATATATGTCTAATGGCTACCATCTGTACACTACAGTATTAACAGAAGTTCTTAAGAATATATGTGATCCAAAAGAATTAAATAATATCATTTTGATATGTATATAGACTTGTATTACCTTGTAGAATACAAGCAGGTTAGACACATGTGCACACACAATCAAGCTGAATTACATTGCTATAAACCACATATGCAAAACAGTGATTTTATTTCTTTCACTACCTGGGTATATACTCTTGTGTGAAGAAAATACTGATGTAACTGTAGTTATTTAAATAAAATGGAAGGACAGTTATGGCTATACCCTAAGGTACTCAAGTTTCTCAGTGAAATACCTGCAAAGTTGCCATTTGAATTACATCAGTTTCTGCATGTAATTCTATTCTGAATAAACAAGTTGTTAAGAAATAGTTCAGTAAAAGGGAATATACTGACCTCTCAATTCTCAAGACTTTTAAGAAGTAACTCTCAAGCATAGCTGCCAACCATATTAGAATGCTATGAAAATATTTTTTAAAATATCTGCATCTGATGTCTATTTTTCAGTTCTTATTGCTGGAGGGAGAGAGGCTAAGGGGTCTAAATGATAATGGAAAAAATACAATGAAGATTTTATTAAAGAGAAATAAAAATAGAAAAATATTAGAAAACAAAATACACAAAAGATGAACAGACTGACTTTAGCCTTCAATATATGAGGTCTATCCAGAAGGTATCCAGTCATATAATATGAAGAATAAAGACATTTATTGAAGAAGATACAAGATACAAGAAACATTATACATAGGACAATGATGTCTCTGTCCCCTTCAAAATAGGCACCTTGGGACCTCACAGAGTTCTTCCAATCACTATTAGCTGCCCTGTCCTATTTTCCTGAATCTCATCAACAGTCTGAAGTCTCTTCCCTTTCACAGGTGATTTTAGTTTTGGTAAAAGCCAGTAGTGATAGAGTGCCAAATCTGGGCTGTAGCAAGGCTGAGTCACCTGGGTGATGTGACATTTTGCCAAAAAACTTCATGATTCACGAGCATGTGTGGTGTTGTGCTGAAACTGCCAATCATCAGTTGCCACGGGCTGCATCCAAATAGTTTCCTCAGATGAATGTTCGAGCTTAATGCAAAATTTGATGCAAATTCATTGCTGTACTTGCTCAGTCATTTTTAATGCTATGGCTACACAGTACGCATGCTTATTCAACAGCATCTACCACCACCACTGACTAGTACAATGAAGTCATCATTATTCACGTAGGTGCTTTCCAGTTCACTTTCCTTGGCTGCCAGGTTACATCAATATGACACAAAACATTTTCATTATATTAACAATGGCTGGACTTTTTCCAGGCAGTAGCATTAACTAATATTTTGAGAAAGTTCCTTTATATTTTAAGTAAATATATTTATTTGTGAAATTGGTTTCCTCATTTGCAAAATGCTAAATTCTTATTTGGTGGTGAGTTTATGTGAGTATTAAATATGGTAAGAGACATAATAGGGTTTCAAAATGCAGAAAATGCCATATAAGTATTGTCTTACTAAGATAACCTAATTTTTTTCTTTTATTTTTTATTATCACTTTTTTGTTGTTCAAGTACAGCAGCACAGTAGTCTCCATTTTTCTTCAACCACTTTCCCCTGCCCTCCCAACCTCCACCTCCCATCCTTAATCCTTACCCCCTTTGGCTTTGTCCTTGGGTCCTTTATACATGTTCCTTGACAGCGCTTTCCCTTCTTAATCTAATTTTTTTTTAAAAAATGTTTCTCACTACAGGTATTTTATTTTTATTTCATTTTTATCACAATAATATTTTTGAAGTGTGCAGTGAAGTTTAGCAGTGTTATGTCCATAAGTTTAAAAAATTGGTAAGTTATAACTGACAAAATTTTGAAGATATTTGAAGTGGCAACATGATGATTTTATATGCACATACATTGTAAAAGTATTTCCCCATTGAGTTAACACACTAACACATTCAGGGCCTCATATATTTATCTTTTTTTCTGGTGGGATCATTTAAGTTATATTCTATTAGCTAATTTAAATTATACACTACAGTGTTATTAACTACAGTTACCATGTTTTTCATTAGATCATTAGGCCTCATTAATCTTACAAGTGACAGTTTATACCTTTTACCAATCTGTATTTCTTCCATTCCTCGGCAACCACTTTTCTAAACTCTGTGCCTGAGTTCATCTTTTTTTTTTGTTTTTTTTTTTTCTTTTGGTCTTCTTCTGTCTGGCTTATATCTCTTCCTATAGTGCCCTCTAGATTATACCAAATTGTTGCAAATGGCAGGGTTTCCTTCTTTTTAAAGGATGAATAATATTCCATATTATATATACTATATTTTCTTTACACATTCATCTGTAAACAGATACATAGGTTGCTTCCACACCTGGGCTATTGGTTACAATGCTGTAATGATCATGGGAATACAAGTATCTTTTAGAAAAAATGGTGCGGTTTGCTTTGGCTATGTACCCAAAAGTGATATTGCTGAATTATATGGTATTCTTATTTTCAATTTTTTGAAAAACCTCTATACTATTTTCCATTATGGCTGTACAAATTTACATTTCCACCAACAGTCCACAAGAGTTCCCTTTTCTCCACATCTTCACCAGCATTAGCTATGTTTTGTATTTTGGTACTAGACATCCCAACAAATGTGGGGTGATATCAAATTGTGGTTTTAATTTGTATTTTTTAAACAATTAGTAATATTGATCACCTTTATATATACCACTGGCCATTTGTGTGTCTTTGAATAAAATATCTAATTAGAGCCTTTACCTATTTTTTAATACCAAGTTATTTTTTCACTACTGAGTTTTATGAATTCTTTATATATATATTTTAAGATTTTATTTATTTATTTTTAGAGAGGGAATGGAGGGAGAAAGAAAGAGAGAAACATCAATGTGCAGTTGCTGGGGGCTGTGGCCTGCAACCCAGGCACGTGCCCTGACTGGGAATCCAACCTGTGATGCTTTGGTTCTCAGCCCGTGCTCAATCCACTGAGCTACCCCAGCCAGGGCTATATTTTTTAATATAACCCCTTATCAGATATGTAGTTTGCAAATTTCTTCTTCCATTAAATGACTTTTCCATATTGTTGATGATTTCCTTTGCTGTGTAGAATTTTTTCATTGTGATGCAGCTTCACTCATTTCTTTTTTGTTTTTATCGTCTTTGCTTTTGGTATCAAATCCAAAAACCACACTAAAAGACCAATGCCAAGAAACTCAGTTCATATGTTTTCTTCTATGACTTTTAGATTCAGATTTTATGTATAAGTTTTTAATTCATTTAGGTTGATGTTTATGTATAGAGAAGTATAGAAGTCCAGTTTTATTCTTCTGCATGTGGCTATATAGTTTTCCCAATGGTATTTATTAAAGAGACTACCTTTGTTATATATTTTTGGCTCCTTATTTTAAATTAATTGACCATATCCATGAGATTATTTTTAGATTTTCTATTCTAGGACATTGACAAATATATCTGCTTTAATGCCAATACAATGCTGTTTTGGTTACTATAGTTTTGTAATATAGTTTGAAATCAAGAAATGTGATCTCTGCAGTTTTATTCTTTCTCAATATTGCTTTGGCTATTTAGGGTCTTTTGTGGTGCCATATACATTTTAGGATTGTTATCTATTCCTGTGAAAAATGCCATTGAAATTTTTATGGAGACTGAATTAAATTTATAGACCACTTTGATAGTATGCACAGTTTAACAATATTAATTCTTCTATTCCATGACTGTGAAATATTTTTCTATTTATTTGTTTATTCTTTAATTTCATTTATTGGTGTCTTACAGTTTTCAGTATAAAGATTTTTGTCTCCCTTGCTTAAATTTATTTCTATGTATTTTATTCTTTTTGATACAATTGCAATTGAGACTTTTTTCCTTATTTTTTTTGATAGTTTGTTGTTGGTATTTAGAAACACAGGTGATTTTTAAAATTGATTTTCTATTTTGTAACTTTACTGAATTTTTATGGGTTCTTATAGTCTTTTGATGGCATTTTTAGGGTTTTCTATATCTAATATTATGACATTAACAAAGAGAGACAACGTTACTTCTTTTCCAATTTGGATTCCTTTTTTCTCTTGCCTAATTGGTCTGGCCAGGACGTCTATTTTGAATTGAAATGGTGAGAGTGAATATGCATGTCTTGTTACTAATCTGAAACTAAAACTTTTCAGTTTTATAACAGTGAATGTGATGTTAGCTGTGGGCTTGTTATATACGGCCTTGATTTTGTTGAGGTACAATGCCACTGTGCACAGTTTGCTGAGAGCTTTAATCATGTAGGAATGTTTAATCTGGTCAAAAGCTTTTTCTGCATTTATTGAGATGAGTATATGACTTTTATCCTTCATTTTTAATGTGATGTGTCATATTTATCGATTTGTAGATATTGAACCATACTTGCATCTTTACAATAAACCTCACCTGAAAAAATAAAGTTTAAGCTAAAGACCATAAAAAGAGAAACAAGAAATTATATAATGATAAAAGAGTCTTTGAAAGATAAAAAAAGTCAGCTCATTAAGAGGATACAACATTTGTAAGTATTTATGTGCCCTATAGGAGTACACAGAGCAAAATTAATAGGTTTTAAAAGAAAAATAAGTAACAATACAACAACAGTTGGGAATTTCTGTATCTCACTCTCAACAATGGATAGGTCATCCAGAAAATCAATAAGGAAATATTAGACTTAAATTTCACAGTATATCAGATGAACTTAACAGACATATACAGACTGTTCCAATCAATAGCAGCAGTATACACATTCTTCTCAAGCACATGTGAAACATTGTCTAGATAGATGCTATGTTAAACCATAAAACAAGGCTTAATAAATTTAAGAAGACTGAAATTAATCAATTATCTTTTCTGACCACAGTGTTATGAAGCTATAAATCAATTACAAGAAGAAAAATGGAAAATTCACAAATATATAGTGATTGAACACTCTATGAACAACCAGTAGCTTAAAGACATCAAAAATCAATCAAAGAATATCTTGAGACAAATGAAAATAAAGACACAACATATCAAAACTTATGAGATGTAGCAAAAGAAGCTCTAAGAAGAAAGTCCATAGTCATAAATGCTTAAATTAAGATATAAAAAAATCTCAAATAAGAAACCTATTATTACACCTTGATAAATGAGAAAAAGAAGAATAAACTAAGGCCAAAATTAATAAAAGGAAGGAAACAACAAATATCAGGGTGGAAATAAAGAAAATAGAGATTACAATGAGAATAGAAATGATAAATAAAACAAAGAACTAGGTTTTGGAAAAGATAAACAGAATAGGCGAAAATTTCACTCACCAAAAAAAGTTCTCCAATAAACGTATAAATGAAAGAGGAGTTGTTGCAACTATTTTCACAGAAATACAAATTATTATAAAAACTGCTATGAACCATTTTATGCCAACAAATTGGGAAATCTAAGAAGAAATTAATCAATTTATAAAAACATACAATCTACCAACATTGAATCCTGAATAAGTAGAAAATGTAACAAATTAATTACTAATAAGGGGATTCAATCTGTAATCAAAATATTCACAACAACAACAACAACAAAAATCAGTTCAGGACTAAACATCTTCAATCGTAAATTACACCAAACATGTAAATAATATCAAGGTTTCCCAAACTCTACTGAAAAATAAAAGAAAAGGGGACACTTCAAAACTTAGTTATTTTATGAGACCAACATTGTCCTGAAAACAAAGCCAGGCAAGGACACTAGGAGAAAAGAAAATTACAGGCCAATATCCCTAATTAACATGGGTACAAAAAGTCTTAAGAAAATATTAGCAAACCAAATTCAACAACACCGAAACAATTACACATCATGATCAAGTGTAATTTGTTGTAATTAAAATTAACATAAAATTTGAATGACCATACACCCGTCTCTAAGTGCTTCTTGAAAGATCTGGGCTGTTTGTCAGTGTATCAAAATTGAATATGGACAATCAAAAGGAATGTTCAGAATGAGAAAAGATCAAAATTTAAAGAAGCAATATTATATAAGAGGGCACTGTGGGAACAAAATTAAGTTTCAGTAGAAAATTATGCACTGTCTACATATAGCATAGGCTTTCTAGGAATTAATTGTAACCTTTCAGTGATTTTGAGATTTTTACAACTTTGTAAACTGTAGACCACTGATAGATACACAAATTATTCCTTACCTGGCAAAGACTCATTTATTTCCCTTTTACCCTGTGAAGAAACCAGTCTTGCCATTATTCGCACATTCATTTCCATATTCCTGTTCTATAAATGGGCTTGTTTATAAAGCCTCTTTTCAACCTGTCAAATTATGCCTGATTCCCTTAGTAAATGAGTAAATATTTAAAATATGTACATTTTTATATCTACATGGATGTCATGATTTTATTCTTCACTGAAAATTTTCTTTTGTGGTATATTTCTACCTTAATTTTATTGAGGTCATAAAATATGCTCTGTACAACTTTAACTTTTATTTTTTATTGTTGTTCAGTTACAACTGTCCCCCTTTTCCTCCCATAAAATTTTCTTTTAAGTAGACAAAGAGGAAAAGACTTCTGAAAAGAGGGCAATTAAATGGTTATTTTGAGAAGGAAAAAGACACAAGGAGGAAGATATGTTTCTGAGATCAATAGAGGAAAAGGTTTTAGGAGGGAATTGCCACATAGCAAAGGGGTATCTGGTAAATGGAAAGAGGTTTTATTAGTCTTGGCAACCAATAACCATAGGTATCCCTACAAGAGTATTTTTGTAAAGTGATGGGGTGATCAAGAACAATGAAGAATTTTGAAGAAAGAGTAAAATGTGAGAAAGGAAAGCAGTTAAAGGAGAACTTATTTTTTACACTTATTTCCTACATTTTTCTCTTCTATAACTATAAAAATAATAAATGATCATTTTAAAAGATATCACATCACTTCTCTTCAGTGGTTTTTCATATGTCGTTGTAAGTCCTTATACTGGCCTACCCAAGATTCTCTATTACATCTCTATCTCAGACCTTTTATTTTTTTCCTTAGGTACAGGGTACCACCACAGTAATGGCCTTGCTGTTCAGTAACAAGTTAGGTCTACTCCTTTTTCAAGGCCTTTACCCCTGTCATTCCTTATGTCTGAAAAGCTAATTCCCCAGAAGTCTTCTTGTCTTGCCACCTTCTTCAGGTCTCTGCTAAGATGTCTCCTTGATACTAAAGGCTAAACACTTATTTATTTATTTATGATTTTTCTAATGTTGTACGAGTACAGTTTTCAGCCTTTTCCCCCCACCGCAGCCCAACAGCCCAGCCCACCCTACCTCCCTCCCCTATTTCCACCCCCTACTTGTTATTGTCCATGTGTCCTTTATAATTGTTCTTGCAAACCCATGACCATTTTCCCCTGAAATTACCTCCCTTCTCCCCTCTGGTCACTGTCAGCCTATTGTCAATTTGGTGCCTTTGTTATATTTTGCTTGTTTGTTTGTTTTGTTAACTAGGTTCCTGTTAAAGGTGAGATCATATGGTATTTGTCTTTCACCTCCTGGCTTATTTCACTTAGCATAAGGCTTTCCAGTTCCATCCATGCTGTCGCAAAGGGTAGGAGCTCCTTCTTTCTTTCTGCTGCAGAATTCCATTGTGTAAATGTACCATAGTTTTTTGATCCATGTATTTACTTATGGACGCTTAGGCAGACAGATAGACCAATGGCACAGAACAGAGAGTCCAGAAATAAACCCAAGCCTCTATGGTCAATTAATATTTGACAAAGGGGGCAGCAGCATAAAATGGAGTAAAAATAGCCTCTTCAACAAATGGTGTTGGGAGAGCTGGACAGCTATATGAAAAAAATGAAACTCAAGCTCCAACTTACACCATACACAAAAATAAATTCAAGGTGGATAAAAGAGTTGAATATAAGTCATGACACCATTAAAGTCCTAGAGGAGAACATAGGCAGGAAAATCTCAGATAGTTCATGCAGCAATATTTTCACTGATATGTTCCCTAGAGCAAGGGACATAAAGGAAAGAATAAACAAATGGAATCTCATCAAAATAAAAAGCTTCTGCATGGCTAAAGAAAACAATTAAAATGAAAAGAGAACCAACTATATGGGAAAACATATTTGCCAATGATACTTCAGATGAGGGTTTAATCTACAAAATATACAAAGAACTCACATGACTCCCCTCAAAGAAGACAAGCAACCCAATTAAAAAAATGGGCAAAGGACTTGAACAGACACTTCTCCAAGGAGGACATGCTGAGGGCCCAGAGACATATGAAAAGATGCTCAGTATTGCTAGCTATCAGAGAGATGCAAATTAAAACTACAATGAAACACCACCTCACACCAGTCAGAATGGCCATCATAAGCAAAGCAACAAACAAGTGTTGGAGAGGTTGTGGAAAAAAGGAGACCCTAGTGCACTGTTGGTAGGATTGTAGACTGGTACAACCACTATGAAAAACAGTATGGAATTTCCTCAAAAAAATAAAACTGGAACTGCCTTTTAGACCAGCAATTCTACTGCTAGGATTATATCCTAAGAACCCTGAAACATCAATCCAAAAGAACCAATGCACCCCAATGTTCACAGCAGCACAATTTACAATAGCCAAGTGCTGGAAGCAATCTAAGTGCCCATCAGTAAATGAATGGATGAAAAAACTGTTACATTTACACAAGGGAATTCTATGCAGCAGAAAGAAAGAAGGAACTCCTACCCTTTGCGACAGTATGGATGGAACTGGAAAGCATTATGCTAAGCAAAATAAGCACCCTTTTAAAATAGCAGCTATGCTCTACCCTTAAAAACACATACTTCTTAGCTTTATTTCTGGCTTTATTTTTTCTCTCATAGGACTTTCACTATTTAACATACTATACATTTTTACATTTAACATACTTTCACTATTTAACATACTATACATTTTTACTAAAAATTTGCATTTATATAAAATTGTATAGTTAAATGATTAAAAATAATCCAAAAGCATTTTAAAATTAATGTAAACCTAATCTGAAATTCTACTGACACGGTTGAACATCTTTCCATGTTTCTCTAAATGCACACAATATAAAATAAATATAATCATAGTATATCTATCCACTCTTAGGTCTCTAACTTATTTTTAAAAATTGTGTGTTAGTACATAATCTTAGTTAAACTTTTCATATTTAATCTTAGTACCTTAGTTGAAAAAATGTTCTTCTGCCAAAGAAAAGATAAATAGCAAGATAGTTAACTTGAGTTTATTTTTATGATGGTTTAGTTCTTATACCACTCACAATATAATAGTTTACTATTTGCAAAGTGTTTCCTCATGTTTTATTTTATTTAACAGTCAAACTTTTTGAGGTATACTAAGGAATTATTTTTGTCTTTAGTTTACAATAAGGAAAGTGAGATTTAATATAATTAAATATCTTGCCTGAAGTCACAAAACTAAGTAGCAAATTTTATATTTGCAAATACAAATAAATTATGTTTTTCAAGTCATACATTAACAACAATATGACAAGAAGCCATGGCCATAAAAATTAATAGGAAACACAGTAGGAAAAAGTAGCCACTTTTTCTCCTTTGATGTTAAGATATGGGGTACAGATCACAACAGAATAAGTGTGTCATTAAAAAAGGACAATCCACCTCAGAGGAGGCCTGGTGAGAAATTGGACAAAGCCTTCATTACAGAGTTTTCCTTGAGATATGGACTTGAATATTAAAAAAGTCTTGATTTTAATAAATCACTTAATTTTATGAACAAGCAGAAAAAATGAAATTAGAATTCTGTCAACTACTATTCAAGGTGAGTCTGTTAAGTAGACACAATGAAGATGAGCTAGAGACTTTTAACAAAACATTATTAAAATATGTATGTTGTCTTTTTTAATTTTAAAAATTCATGCTTTCTGTCTTTACACATATTTGGCTATTATTAAAAAATTTGCCCTTGCTGGTGTGGCTCAGTGGATTGAGCACCAGCCTGTGAACCAAAAGGTCACCAGTTCAATTTCCAATCAGGGTGTGGCAGGAAAAGAAAACTCCAAAAGTTTCTTATGCTCTGTAACTGTAACACTTGCAAAATTTCACACAGGACTGTAGAAGCTGACAAGTCATAACCAAAGCAATGGCCAGTTACTCAAGGTCGTACACAGACTCCCATGATACGCTCCAGTGCTCTGTAGCTTCTGCAAATTCCTCCTGCGTTTTCTCGTCTCCCATATAAGGTAGCTGGACCTAATTTCTGCATTTGGCTTCTGTAACCTTGCTTCGCCACCTAGATAGGAAGCCCGGGACTATTTAAACCCCTGGAGAGTAAAGATCGGTGCTCAGAGGATTTGGATGTTAACCACCCCCTCTGGGCCCCCGGGTAATAAAGTTTGTGCTTCGTTATCTCCCTGTGTGTGGGTGGATTTTCCACAACAAGGGCACATGCCTAGGTTGTAGACTAGGTCCCCAATGCGGGGCATGTGAGTGCAACCACACATTAATGTTTCTCTCCCTCTCTTTCTTCTTTCATCCCCCTGTCTAAAAAATAAATAAAATCTGTAAAAAAACTTCTTTAAAGATAAAATATTCAGCAAACTCAGGGAATTTCTTTATTTTTTCCTACTGTTATTTTATTAATAAAAGTATAAAGGTTTCAAATGTACAATTCTATAATACATCATCCATATATTGTATTGTGTGTTGATCACCCAAAGTCATGTCTTCTTTCATTACCACATATTTGACCTTCTTTACCTACCTTTTTGTACTTTCTTCCATCACCCCTTCCCTCTGGTAACCACCATACTATTGTCTATAAGTTTTGTTTGATGATTTGTTTTATTTGTTCATTTGTTGTTTTCAGTTTTTCATCTCACAAATGAGTGAAATCATGTAGTTCTTGACATTTTTCTGTTTGGGATTTCACTTAGCATGATATTCTCAATCTCCATCCATATTGTAGAAAATGGCAGTATTTTATGTTTCATGGATGAGAATTGCATTGTATACATATATCAAAACTTCTGTAACCAATCATCTGTCAAAGGACACCAGTTGTTTTCATGTCTTGTTCACCATGAAAAAAATGCTACAATAGACTGAAGGGTCATATATCTTTATAACTAAAAGTTTGGGCTATATACCCAGAAGAGGGATGGATGTATCATATGGTAATTTTATTCTTAATTTTTTGAGGAATATTTTATACCTTTTTTCCATAGTGTCTATACCAGTTTGTGTTTCTACCAGCAGTGTATGAGTGTTCCTTTTTTTTCACATCTGTTTCAACACATGTTATTGATTGTCTTGTTGAGAATAACCATTCTAGCAAGTGTGAAGTAGTATCACATTGTGTTTTTGATTTGCATTTCCTTAAAAACTAGTGAAGATGAGCATCTTTTCATATATCTGTTAGACATTAATATGTCTTCTCAAGAGTAGTTTCCTTTCAGGTCCCATGTTTTACTTCATTTAATTTTATTTAATTTCTTTATTTTATCATTTACATTAATTAATTAATTTTTAGATAAAGGGGATGGGAGGCAGAAAGAGAAGAAACATTGACATGGGAAAGAAACATTAATTGGCTGTCTCTCATGCACACCCTTGCCAGGGACCAAATCTACAAGCCAAGCATGTGGTCTGACCCAGAATCAAACTGACAGCCTTTCACTGTATAGGATGATGCCCTACCAACAGAGCCACACTGGTCAGAGAATCTTCTGCTTCTCTTTAAATGGGCTTGTATAAATTTTTGCTGCTGAGGTGTATGAATTATTTATATATTTTGGTATTGATACCTTATTGGAGGTGTTGTTTGCAAATATCTTCTCCAATTCAGTTGTGTGGCAGTTTGCTTTGTTGATAGTTTCTTGCTTTGTAGAGACATGGATTGAAAGAATCAACATAGTTTAAATAGCCCTGTTACCCAAAGCAATATGAAGATTTAATTTAATCTCAGTCAAAATCCCAATGCCATTCAAAAACAATAGAACAAGAAAAAATCTGAGTTTTATAGAGTCACAGCATACCAGTAACAGCCAAAAAAATTCTAGCAAAAATGAAACAAAAACATCAAAGTCAAAGGTATCACATGTCCTGACTTCAAATTATATATAGTACACAGAGACAATAACCAAAATGGCATGATATTGGCAGAAAAAGAGACACACAGACCAATGCAACAGTATTGAGAGCCAAGAAATAACCCACATATATATGGGCAAATAATTTTTGACAAAAGAGCCAAAAGCACACAATGGAGAAGAGAAAGCATCTTCAAATGCTATGGCAAAATTTTGAGAACCACATGCAAAAGAATGAAACTAGACTGATATTTATCACTACACATAAACATTTCCTCAGAATGAATCACAGACCTAAGTATAAGACCTGAAACAATAAAATATAATAAAGAAAACATAGGTCCTAAACTTATGATCCTTGGTCTTAAAGATTTCATGAATTTGACATTAAAGGCAAGAAATCAAAGCAAAACTAATGAATCAAACTATATAAAACTACAAAGCTTCAAACAATTTCTAATATCTGTTTAAATGGCAGAGAGAGTGCAGGATGTATCAAAATATGACTTAGTTTGAAGACGGGAAATACTAATATTTAAGCAGACCACCAAAGTGAGCTGTTTCTGTTCAGAAAGTGAAGAGAAAATGGCTGGTAACAGAACCATGAAAACAGAGAATTCACTTATGGAAAATCATGAAAATGGAACAAATCTTCAGAAAAATAAAAGGGTCTTCTCTGAAATGAGACAGTCAGTACCTTATTTCAGAATTGAATTTCAAAGACATTTTATTGACTTACTTAGATATAAATAAGGTTTTAGATTTTTTGTTTTTCAAGAAAAATATGAAGATAATTCTTTCAAAGGACCATAGAAATTACTTAGGGACATCAGCCTAATTTAGTCAACAATGTTAGAAATGCATTATCACATAATTAATGTAATGCATTAATGTTCTTTCTTTGAATATTAGCAATTTTATTATCTTAAGGAATAAAGAAATCATCTTTTTTTTAAACTTGCCATTGAAGACTCAAGGCTTCACTAAGCATAATATTAGAATTTATATCATTTTCAAAGAACTAAAAACTGTTAATTTTCAGAATTGTATCATTCAGCTCTGAAGAAAATATCTGTGTTATAAACTTAACTTTGTGGAAATGAACACATAAATATAAAACATTAAATATTATTGTCTATGACATATGTTACTTCTAAATAAGATAATCATAATTAAAACATTATGACAACTTAAGTGGGGGAAAAAGGTGGAATTTTTTTCATTTGCAACTGTACTACTTTTAATTTAAACCAAGAAATTAATAGGTACATTGTTAGTTCAATATCAAAAATGACATTCTGCGCATTAAGATATCATTCAGGAAAAGAATTTATATGTAAGAGAACTGATTTTATGAATGGGGTTTGTACCTTTACATGTAATTAACTTAAAGCTTAATTGCAGAAAATAAGTGCCATTATAGACTGGAAAAACATGTAATGTAAATCATTCATAATTGATACAAATAGGGGAATTTTTTTCATTTTGAAAAAGATTTCTATTATATGAAGCTTACAAAAATAGTATAGATTGTAGTTTAAAATATAGAACATGAAGTTCATAATTTTATATTTATAATTATATATTTTATTATTTTAATACTTAATTTCTTTGATTTAGGAATGAAAATATATCAATAACAGTTAAGTTACTTCTACCTACCTGTTGCAGACATGAGTTTTGATCTGCAAACTTAGGTGAACATTTATTTCTATATTATTTTTTATTTATGGCAAATTAACTTATTTTCTACTCTGAACACAACCCCCAAATTGAGTGAAAATCCAACTTGGACATTGACTGTCTATGACTTTGATATTGGTCTCTACTGACACAGATTATTGTTAAAAATCCCATTGTCTGACCTGTCCAACCTATTTATTCACTTCAGAGCTGCAACTCTTCTGCAGCTCTGTCATATGGAGACACAGGGATGGATGTCTGGTGAGGTTGGGGGTCCCTGGCACATTGCACCTCACTGTCATTTTCTTTGTAACTCTTCCACATCCTGCAGGCTCTGGAAGGAACATCTCCATTACTTTGCTTCTTACTGATCTCCAGTAATATCCTCTGTATTCCCACTTCAGAGAATATGACTTTAATGCTACAAATCCCTCTCTCTTTGTACTTGTACATTTTCTCCAGTTTTTGGAAAACAGCCAAGAAACCCTGCCACAAACTTCATAAACATGCAAAAAGTGAGGTGTCTGCCTATTTGCTAGCATGAGAGGAATGGGCAAAAAGGTGAGAAAAAAATGGCTCAACATTATTTTGCCATATTCTCAAACAAAAATTTTATTTTGACACTGTTTCTATATCCCCAAAGTAATTCAACAATTTTAATGCATCTGCTATTGGACACCAGCCCCTCTCAACCACAAAAAAATCAGGTTGGTCAACTCATTTGACTTTTTCAGTCTTGAAGGTAGTTCAGCCAGCCAAATCTGATACAAATGTAAATATGGACTTTATATTATATTGAGTTGAAATATTATGTTTTCTCCATGTCTGAGCATGCATGCAGATAGTTCTGTATGTTAAATTGTTTGTGTTCTCAATCAAAATATATTAAAGCTTTTATCACTTTCAACTATCAATCTAGAGGAAAAAATGTTACTCTGTGTTTTCCATACTACTTTCACACCGCATCTATATTCTTTTTATGACTTATCATATTCTCTTTTGCTCAGTTAGTGAGATGATTACATGTCCTTTTAATGCTATTTAAGTTAAGCCCTAGAGATGACTTTTAATAGCATTTCAAATGTTTTCCAACTATCAGAAAGTGAAAAGCTTTCTTTTAATTTTAATTTTTATCTTTTTATTGTTGTTCAAGTACAATTGTCTCAATTTTAACCCCACCACAACCGTCCCTCCCCACTCATCCCCACCTCCCACCCTGGAACCCACCCCCTTTGGCTTTGTCCACGTGTCCTTCATACATGTTCCTTGATGGCCCTCCCCATTATCCCTTACTATCCCTCTTCCCCCTCCTCTCTGGTTAATGTCAGATTGTTCTTTATTTCAATATCTCTGGTTGTATTTTTCTTACTTGTTTGTTTTGTTGATTACGCTCCACTTATAGGTGAGATCACATGGTATTTCTATTTTATTTTTTTATTGTATTTCAAGCACAGTTGTCTCTACTTCCCCCATCACCTTCCCCCATCCCACCCACACCTACCTCCCACCCTCAATCCTACCTCCCACCTTAAATCCTACCTCACTTTGGCTTTGTCCATGGGTCCTTTATACATGTTTCTTGACAACCCTTTCCCTTCTTTCTTCCACTATTCTCCTCCTCTCTGGTTACTGTCAGTTGGTTCTTTATTTCAATGTCTCTGGTTACATTTTGCTTGCTTGTTTGCTTTGTTGATTAGGTTTCACTAATAGGTAAGATCATATGGTATTTTGTCTTTCACCACCTGGCTTATTTCATTTAGCATAATGCTCTCCAGTTACATCCATGCTGTTGTGAAGGGTAGGAGCTCGTTCTTCCTTCCTTCCTTCCTTCCTTCCTTCCTTCCTTCCTTCCTTCCTTCCTTCCTTCCTTCCTTCCTCTTTCTCTTTCTTTCTTTCTTTCTTTCTTTCTTTCTTTCTTTCTTTCTTTCTTTCTTTCTTTCTTTCTTTTCTTTCTTTCTCCTTCCATCCTTCCTTCCTTCCTTCCTTCCTTCTTTCCTTCCTTCCTTCCTTCCTTCCTTCCTTCCTTCCTTCCTTCCTTCCTTCCTTCCTTTCTTTTTCTTTCTTTCTTTCTTTCTTCTTACTTTCTGCTGTATAGTATTCCATTGTGTAAATGCACCATAGATTTTTTATTTACTCAGAAAAACTTTCTTACACTTTCTAAACATTGACCCCTTGATTTGAAAGTGAAATTACAAGAATTACCTTGTGATGTAGTTAAGGCATTCTATAAAAATAGGAAATGCAAAAATGTTATCATGACATAGTTTGTACTCAGTAAATAATACATAGTAACTTTATTTTTCTAACCACTAGATAACCATTTATTTAATAAATGAATAAATGTAGCATTTACTTCTCATACATACACACATGTGTAACATACCTGGAAATATATATACAAACATATGTTTAAACTCATTTTGATGTAAAATATTAATAGACTTTTTAATAGATGATAAGTACTAAATATTAATGACTTAAGGTACCTTTATATTTGTGTGTGTGTGTATATATATATACATATATATGTGATTTAAAAATTGATATTAACCAAGTGTCTGGTTCCATCTGATTTACAAGCACCATCATAGTTCATGTCCATGAGTCACATGTATAAGTTCTGTGGCTGCTCCATTTCCTATGCTGTACTTTGTATCCCCATGGCTATTCTGTAACTACCTATTTGTACTTTTTGATCTTCTCAAAGGTTACCTGAAGGAGTGGGGGGTGCTGTATGGAGAAGGACAAAAGGGGAAAAATTGGGACAACTATAATAATATAATCAATAAAATATAATTTAAAAAATTAAAAAAATAAAAACACCACCTTAGATCTTCAATTGTTAATGCAGTTAGGTTACATTATACTTTAAAGACTAAATTTTTATACTGTAAAAGTATTCATATAACTTCTGAATATATTCCACAGAGTAATTTGTGGCAGGTGAAATTGAACAATAAAATTAATAAAAATAAAACAATGTTGCCTACTTAAACACACTCTAATATTCCAATATAATTTGTTTTTAAAGTGAAAATTTTTGGCCCAGTGGATTATATTCAATCTGTATAGATTTAGTTTGGGTTTTGTTTTATTTCTTTACCTTCTTCATCATCTCACAGGAAAAAGTACTGGATGATTTTCTCTAGAAGTTATATTTATGTTTTGTCTTTCTTATATTCTAGGCATTCACCATGTTACAACAAGAATATATCATGGATCATTTTTTAAAATTAATATTATGGTATATTATAGTATATATGTACTTTTAAGCTAACATAGGTTGAGTCACCTGGAAAACACACTCTGATATGAAAATTGAAGTATGGAAATTTTATTGGGGAATATTCTTCAGAAACAAGACATATGAGGGACAAACAAAACCAGATTGGGCTAAGAGAGGAGGTGAGATGCAGTGTAATTTCAGTTGGGGCCTCAGCCAGTCTCATGTGAGCACATCCAATATGGATGAAACTTTAAGGACATATACAGGGGTTATACATTTGTACCTTACCTCAACTAACAGTTGCATACCCAGGGTGGGGGGATATGCTCTTGGTTTTTAGCTCTTCTCTTCACCTTGGTTGACTCATGGAATTGGGCTTACTAAGAAGCCCTTAGCAGCCAGCATTCCTTGCAACTGCAGGAAAGGGTGCTTCAGTCATGGAGGGCAATTTCAGTAATGGAAAATGTCATCTGATTAAGCCATTTAGATACACTTGCTTAGTAATGTAAGTTTCCCTCATCTAGGAACAGCTCCTTTGGGATTGTCAATTATTTATTTTTATGAAGAAACTTACATAAAGTAGAAGGAAGTATAGCTTTAGTCTTATAGGTGCTACAAAGGATGATATTTATTTCAAGTATCCCTTTCTTCTTTACTTTCTATCACCCCTTCACATTTCATAGCATCTCTACTAGTTTTGGAGGATTATCTGATGACATGACACAGACCCACATCACTAAGGGATTCAAAATCCTGTTTACCGACATCCTTCTAAGGTTCTGGCTGCTCTACTTTTATACTGTACTTTACCTTTTATCTGTATTAAAGAGAAGAGTACCAAAAGGTGCCCAAATGGACCCCTCATATGCCAAGTGTATTTTCCCTGTCCTGTTCTACCAATGTGTAACATCATTCTTATCTTATAAAGATCAAGGTCATTTACCCATTCATAGAAGGTGACTCTGTTTCTTGTCTGCTAGTCTTTTGACACAAAGAGCACAAAATAACCAGCAGTGTAGTACTCATAGCTAAAACTTAATGAGATTCCAGATGTACTTCTGGAGACTTCTGGAACCAAATGTATTTGAACTGTAGAAACAGGAAGGAAAACCTCTTCTATGGAATCATTAAGGATAGTGGGAAATGGAGGCACTCGTGCTTCTTTAAGTAAGTCCAGGTTTCATGTGTTTTACCTTCTGGGGACATAGCACCATAAAGTGGTTTTTGATTTAGGGTACAGACTGCAGCTGTGGTGGTGTGCCATTTTTATAGTTTTAGAGTATAATATGCTAACTGGCACTTCTGCTGCACCTTCAAAAGGCCTTTTTATTATTCCTTCAGATTGGCAACTTGTGCTTATTGCAGTATATTTTAGAACTGGTAGATTTTATGATCATAAATGTCCATTTCTACATTTCACTTGCTATAAAGTGGGTCCTTTGATTTATGCAATATTATGTGGGAATCATAGGCTGGTGAAGGTACATAGTCCCTGGGATAGTATTATTTTTAGGCCCTATGGATAGGAAATATATATAACCTTAACCAAGAAAATCTATTTATTCCAGTGTGATGACTCACTATTCCATTCAGAGTAGAAAGGATTTAGTGTAATCAACATTCCAGCCAGTGCCTTGGTGTGCTTCTCTGAGGATAGCGTATCAAGGGCTCAGCATTGATCCTCTTATGACAGATTGGACATTTGATAGTGGCAATGGTCTTAGATATATCAATATTTGTGAATACTTAATACTATTTTATGGTTTATTCTTTAATGGTATGCTCTGAAAATCAGAGAATCTAGCTCTGAATGAGCTGACACATTGCCAGATTGTTTTGGTGAGAGCAGGCAAGAAGAGTATTAAATTTCTAAGGAACAAAAAACTCAAAGCTAAAAAAATACATTAGTTAAACTTTCAGTGGTAATGTGTGGAGTGAAATGGCTTGTGATTTACAAAATAAACTTTTCTTCTGTCCGTCTTAAAAGAGAAAAATATTTATCAATACCTATACTCCACTAATATTTATGGTATGTATTTTTCTTGGGGAATGCCAAAAAGACCTTTGTCCCACCTGAAGGCTAGCTTTCAGCAAAAATAGTGTTGCTGCAACAAAGAGTAGAGTTCACTATACTTACATATAAAATAGTGATTGTCACCATCTATCAGTACATTTTTGATCAACATTTATTAGTTGGACTTGATATTCTGGGGGAAGATTCTATGAGGTCTGTCTGGAAAAAGTCCAGCCATTGTTACATAACAAGAACAGTTTGCATGACATTGATGTAACCTGGCAGCCAAAGAGAGTAGACTGGAATGCACATGTGCAAATAATGATGGCTTCACTATACTAGTCAGTGGGGATGGTAGATCCCACTGAGTGAGCATGTGACTATGTGGCCATCACATTCAAAATGACTGAGTTAGTAGAGCAACACATCTGCATCAAATTTTGCATTAAGCTTGAACATTCCTCCATGGAAACTATTCAGATGATTCAGAATGCTTTCAGGGACAATGCAGTGAGTGTAGCTCAAATAAAAAATGTATGTGGCACAAATGCTTCAAAGATGATTGAGTATCTGTTGAAAGTGGTCCTCATTCTGGAAGCCCTGCAACAAGTAGAACACCTGACAATGTTGAACGTGTATGAGTTGCAATCAGCAAAGATCGGCAGCTGCCAGTAAGAGAATTAGAAGCTCATATGGGGATTCCAAAAGCTATTGTGTCTGAGATTTGGACCCAGGACCTTGGCATGAAACATGTAGAAGCAAAATTTGTTCTGAATCTTCTGCTACTAAAGCAGGCAGAATTGGAGTTGGGAGAATTATGTGAGGTTCCAAGGTGCCTACCTTGAAGGGGACAGAGGCATAATTGTCCTATGTACAATGACTTTTGTATCTTGTATCTTCTTCAGTAAATATTTCTGTTTTTTTTATATCACATGGCTGGATACTTTCTGGGCAGTCCTCATATCTTTGCTGTTTTCTTTGAGGCACATAGCAGAATACCTCAAATATGTAAGGTTTCTGCTTAAATTGCAATGAGTATATCACTGTATTTCTATATTTCATACTATTTGCATATATGTTCACATGTGCATATTTTATTTCATTCTACATGAGTTAGAGAAAATACTTTATTCATTTAGTTGTTACCAATGCATCCATCTGTTCAACAAATATTTATTGAACCTATATTCTGTTTTAATCATTATGCTAGTAGTCGGGGGTAGTCAGTGTCTTTCTTGTTGACCAAAACATTCATTCAGTTTTTTCTGTAAAATGGCTTTAGTAGAGCTTAGTTATGTTTAACTTTATTTGAAACAATTTTGTTCAATTGTATTGTGATAGCTGTCATATCAGCGTGCATTAAAAATCAAAATTGGTAAATTTTTGCATAGCCATCTTAATATAGAAGATGAAAGAAAATAAGCAATATTTCTGGAATATTATGCTTATTATTGCAAGAAAAGTAAAAACACAACTGAAACACACACAAAAAAAACATTTGTGCAGTGTGTGGGGAAGGTGTTCTGACTGATTGAACATGTCAAAAATGGTTTGTGAAGTTTCATGCTGGAGATTTCTCGCTGGATGACACTTCATGGTTGGGTAGACCAGGTGAAGTTGATAGTGATCAAATTGGGACATTTTTGAGAACAACCATATTATACCATATGGAGGATAGCTGATATACTCAAAATACCCAACCCAAGCACTGAAAACCATTAGCACTAACTTGGTTATGTGAATCACTTTGATGTTTCTAAGCATATTTCCACAAATGATTCTCTACTTATATGTAACAAAAACTTTCCATTTTTAAAACAAATTTTGATGGATGACGAAAAGTAAATACTTTACAATAACGTGCAATGGAAGAATTTGTGGGGAAAGCAAAAAGCCACCACCAACCACACCAAAGGCCTGTCTTCATCCAAAGAAAATGATGTGTATATAGTGGGATTGGAAGGAAGTGCTCTATTATGAGCCCCTTTCCAGAAAACCAAATGATTAATTCCAGCAAGAACTGCTTCCAATTAGACCAACAAAAAGAAGCACTTAGTGAAAAGTGTCCAAAATTAGTCAACAGAAAATGCGTAATCTTCCATCAGAATAATGTTAAGACCACATGTTTCTTTGAGGATCATGCAAAAACTGTTACAGCTCAGCTGGGAAATTCTGATTCATCTGCTGTATTCATCAAACATTGCACCTTCAGATTTCCATTTACTTTGGTCTTAACAAAATTCTCTTAATGGAAAAAAAAATTGAACTCCCTGGAAGACTGCAAAAGGCACCTGGAACAGTTCTTTGCTCAAAAAGATAAAAAGTTTTGGCAAGATGGAATCATAAAGTTTCCTGAAAGACAGCAGAAGGTAGTGGAATAAAACAGTGAATACGTTGTTCAATAAAGTTATTTTTGAAAATAAAAATGTGCCTTTTATTCTTACTTAAAAACTGAACTTTTAACCAATCCAATACTTTTCATCTAACAGAGATATATGCCATTAAGCAGTGATTAAAATACAGAATAAGTAATGCTCTGACAGTGTTCACAACCAAAGGTCCTATAGATAAAGCAAGAGAATCATAAAAGGCTTTTACTAGAAAATAGTAGATTGATATGAAGACTGAAATGATGGTAAGAAGTTATGTAAACAAATGGGGAGCACAGAAGCATATCAAGTGACCATCACACACAGAGCTGTGGTGCTTGTCTATGGGGAAGCAAGAATAATGAAGGGATGAAAGAGACTGGTTGTGACTGGGTCTTAGAGTTCAAGGAATACAGTCTCTGGAGACTAGGTAAGACAGAGTTTGACTGTGCTTGGTGTTATAATCATGTCTGGTAGAGTTTATCATAAAGACTCTGGAGAAATATTGGAAAATTCAAAGCAGGAATAATATTATAGTGTCAAGGAATCTAGTAAAGAGATATGAAAAATTTTTATGGGAGATAATATTGGCCTTAATGAAAATTCTGGCAATGAGGATGGAAATAATGGGCACCTTTGAGAGACATAGGATTTGAGGATCGATTTGATGTGGATGGAGAAAAAGAGGAAAAAGACAAGGAGGATTCCTTGTTTTTGGACTTCATGCTCATACCATTAACTTCAACAGAGAAACAAAAATGTACAGCAGGTTAGTTATTCAGGGATATGATGACATCAATATTTGAACTTGTTTTTGCAAACATTCACTGGAGAGGTTGAAAAAGAGCTGAATTTTGAGTTTAGAGCTGAGGAAATATGGATTTTGGAGCTATATCTACATACATGACCACTCAATCTTTAGATGTGAATAAGATGTTCTTAGTAAAATGTAAAATAAGACAAGTAATCCTAGAAAAAAGAATTGGCAATATTGAATATAAATTGAGTTGCAGAAGAAGAATCTGCCTTTGGGGAAATCATTAGCAAAGTGCCACGATTTCAAAAAGTATAGGAGATTAAAAGATAGCCAAGAAATTCGCTGGAGAGATGTCAGTTAATTAAACATTTTGAACTTGGGCTTAAGTGTAATTGGTGACTCTGACAAGAGCATTTTTTGTGAAATAGTTGTGAAAGGAGTCAGATTATAGTAGCTTTTGGGTAGGAGAAATTAGAAAATGGAGAATATAAATTTCAACAAGCAATTGAATGGTGCCATAGTGAAGGACCTTCAATTTTTCAGTTGGAAGAAATGTGATCATCATCAGAAAATGTCATCAGAAGAGAAACTGTGGCCACACAAGACACCCACCTAAGAGTTATATAAGGGACATGTAGCTCTAAGGAGAAGATAAGGAAAGGTGGAAGGACAGTATTTGATTTTCAAAAAGTCCTATTACTTTCCACTATCTCCAAAAAAATTCACATCTATTGATCCTCTAATTATTTGCATCCCTTATTTATTACTGTGGGAGTATGACTCTGTTACAAACCCAAGTTTGTGTGTCCAATCTATCAAAAAACAAAATCTCAAAATGTTAAATTTAGGGTACTGAAATGTTTATTGACCAAGAAGGCACTAACAGAGAAGATGAGAGACCTAATGGTGCCTCACATCCACCTTGCTCTCACTGGACAGGGTTAAGAACTTTTAAGAGGTTAGGGGCAATAGGTATGCAGAAGTGCTAGTGGGCAAGTTTTAATTGGAGGGCATTGGAACTTGACCATTTATGGTAAAGGGGAATCAAGAATAGTAACTTACAGTCAAGGTCATCTGGGTCACAGACTTCTTGTATCTGCACGTGGGGAAAGAATTGAGGGAGCTCTCTGGAGCCTCTTTCATAGGCACTAATTCCATTTGTGAGGGTTCCACCCATATCCTAATTTCCTCCCAAATGCCTCACCTTCTAATACCATCTTATTGGACATTAGGATTTCAACATAAGAATTGTGGGGGGAACTCAAACATTTAGCTAATAGCTAAGTATTTTAGATACTATTAAATAAACTCTATATAAGTAGCAAGACTTTTCATGGTATACTCAACAACTACTGTTGAATCAGGCAGAAAATAATCATACAAAAACTATGAAACGAATGATGCTTGGTTGTGAATGAAAGAATGCATTATTAATTCTAACAAATAATAGATGTTCCCAAAGAAGAATCTAGAAGAGATGGAGTAGGTTTGATAAAATAGGGGAAAAATTCTCAACTAAAACAAAAACTAAGTTTTGTATTGCAAAAAAGAGAGTTCGTATTACAAAGCCATTTGCAAAATATATTATATATGTTGTCTCTTCAGTTACACAGAATAATGTTTTCTAGATGGATTCATTCATCTAGTTAAAAAAAAAAGAGTGCCTGCTCTGCACCAGGCACTGTTTTAAGCTCTGTAAATACCAAGCAAAACACAGTTGTTGCCCTCAAGGAGGTTAATATTTTCATGACCAAGATAGGTATATAAATAGTAAGCAAATTATTAGGTAGTATGTCATAAGGTATTTGGTACTATGGAAAAATAATGAAGCAGGGTAGGGATATAGGGCATATCAGAGGCAGGAGACAGTATGCTATTTTACTCAGAGTGGTGAGGAAAAAGCTCATTGTTAAGATGTTGATTTAATAGAGACCCAAAGAACAGCAGTGGTATAACAGGGAGGTTGGGCCAAATTGCTGGGGAACAGGGGGGCAGCCACAATTTGCCTCCACCCCACACAGGGAGAAGATAGGGGATGGGGAGAAATGCCAAAGAGGCAGATTAAAACAACACATGATGAGAGCTTTCCTTCTATGAAAGGAGGGGTGGCAGGGGAAGGGTGCCTTGAGTTACTGTGAACAAACCAGAGTGCACTGTCCTGGCAACTGAGCAGTGTGTGACAGAGCTGAAGGGAGCTTGCCTGAGGTTGTGCCCTGAAAAGCTCAAAATGCACGTGCAGGGTGGAGGTGAGCAAGCTGCAGTTGAGGCTAGATGCCCCCTTTGGGCTAAGACTTTTGTGTGGCTAGGGACTGTGCCCCCTTGCAGAACATGGCACCTGGAAGAGGAAGAAAAATGAACACAGCTGGCATTAGCCCACATTGGTTGAAAAGCTGGATATTACCACACTGCATGGAATTTGGGGAGGGAACTTCAAAACACAACATGGGCAGAAGTGTTTCTCTCTTTCTTTGCCCTACACATGTGGCAGTGCTTGAGGCTTAGACTTTGCATGGTTGGAAAACAGCTAGCAGAATCTGATTCCTGTGCTAGGACACGTGTCAACAGGCACCAGCCCTTGGGCTCATCTTGAGAGAAGCACATGCAGGTGTGAGCTGGGAACATGCCTGTGTTCCAGGAGCATAGGCAGCCTCAAGGACTGGGATCCCACAAATGGAGCTTCCCCTCCATGGCCATCTGGAGTTGTCTGGCAGTGCACCCCAGATCCCAGGAGAGAGAGTGCTATGTGGGACCATGGCAATATGGAGACACCCGCCCTGTGGCGAGGAGAGAGTCTAAGGACAGAGACCCATTTTCACAGCAATCTTGGGTCTGCAAAAGGACAAATAAGGAGTAATGGGGAATTTCTGGGCATGGGTTTGGACTTTGGTCATTCTGGGAATGAGGGAATTTTTGTACTTTGCAGGAGAGGTTGGTTCAGTGCAGGAATGCTCCCATCTCCCTCAAACTGGAAACCCTGTTAATAAAAACCTCTTTCTTTCCCCACAGATCTTCATGTTATATTGTACACATGGTGGCAAGTGGATGGACCCCAGGCTGCCCAGTTACAGTCTCAAGCCATGTTGATAAGGGGAAGGGAGAGGGGATTGTTTCAGGCAGAGTGGTTAGGAAATTCTGAATTCAGAATGTGCTTGTCAAGTAAGAGGAATAACCTGGCAGCACTTGAAGCCGGAGAGGTTGACAGGAACTAGTGCCCATGAGTTTAAGGAGGGTCTATGTATAACTTGTAGGCAAGAGGAGACACTTTTATGCAGTGACCAATAAGCATAGAAAAGTATGCTTAACCAATTTATAAGGCAAGGAAGTAAAAATGAAATTTATTTATTCTGCTTTGGGCTTGACAAGTTAATAAAATTGATGATGCATCATGCTGGTGAAAATGTGACGAAATGGGTCAAATCACATTTGACTCATAGGAAGTGCTCATTTGGACAATTTTTTGAATAATACCCTACATAGAAAATGTAAATTTTAATGTATTCAACCCTGTAACTTTAGTTCTGAGAATTTATTCCAATAATGGTATCAGAGAGAAACTTGAAGATATATTTAAAAGAAAAAAATTAGTATAAAATTGCTTAAGAACAAATTTTTGAAATAATCTGATTTAAAATATATTCTGATACATCTATTAAATAGGATATTAGGCAGCTATTAAAACTATGGAAACAATCTATAGCAGAGAGAGAAAGACATTTGAGAACCCAATATCTTTTTTTCCTAATAGAAACCCCCCTATGTTTAGTGAGACATGTGACAACATGCAATAAACACTTACTTTCTCAATTTCCATTGCCTCTATGAGTTGCTTTGTGACTATAATATGACAACAGGAAGAAACACTTTTCTGAGAGGGAGGGTTCATGTGCTTTTTCATCTCTTCCTTTTTCTTACTGACCAGAGAGCTGTGCTTGAATAAGAGTAAAGGCTGTAGCTCCAGCAGCCATATTGAGCCAAGGAATGACCTTTGAAATATACAAAGTTCTCATTGAAAAGTAATAGAAAGGATGGCCAGGAGTGAGGGCACTAGGAAGACCTCACCACCTTACCATGACCGAGTCAGCCCTAGATTGTCTTCCTCTAGATTTTTAAGCTTATGCTCTTTATATTACTGATGTTTTATGTCTCTGCTATTCCCTTTAATTCTAGACAATAATTTAAATTAAAAATGCGATAGAAAAGCTTGTGCAGTATGTTTTGAAATGTATCTGAGTGTTTGTATATGTTCAGAGAGAGAGAAAGCAACCGAGATGAAAAAGAGAGAGAAAATAAACCATTTTGAGAAACACAGATTTTAACTTCCTGATTGTAACTTACAAAATAATGGTACATTTTTACATAGTCTTAATGTTCTCAAGATTAAAACAAAATACAGCTTCTTTAGTGCTTGTATAAACTGACATTTATCTACAGATTAAAAAATTAAAATAATGAATACTTACATGCAGACAGTATATTGGTAATATTTTAAATTTTTATACTTTGATTATTTTTAGAAGCTACTACTGAGGAATCAGTTTGGCCTTTAATGTGTTTTTAGGTGAACTTACAAGTGAGCTCATAAATAAATATTTTCAGATATTCAAGAATTCATCAAAAATATGACTCATAGTTGATTGAAAAACATTAAAAATAGCCTATGGCTAAGTTAGAAATAAATCATTAGAAATCAAGTCAATATGAATCAAAATTAAAGTAAATAAGAATTCAATCTATAATTATAAATATGGATATTCTAAATCAAATATTAGTAATATTTCAAGTGGAGAGTCAATAAATGATTCTAGGTGACAAAGAAAGTTTTATGCTAAGAATATAATCATTGCTTAATATTAGGATACCTGTTAATGTAATGTCAGTAGTTCAAATAGAAAGATAATACTTTCTATTATTTTATTCTATGTTAAGGGCCCAAAATAGCATTCACCACTGAGAGGAAGACAATCTGTATGAAAAATAACAATGTGAATATACATTATAAAAAATAACAGATTAATAGGAAATATAGTTAGTTATAACATACTGGAGGTCTTTCCATTAAAATAATAATTAAGGATGCCCAGTATCACTATTTTAATTGTTTTATTTTATCTAGAGGTATATGATAAATATAGAACTTCATGAATATAAAATAAAAGCTGTGAATATTGGCAAGGTGGAGACAAGTCTAGATCTGAAATTGATAAAATTTTATATGTAGAATTTTTAAATTTTTATCTTATTTATTTTTATTAAATCATTTTTATTGTTTTTCTATTACAGTTGTCTCAGTTTTCTCCCTTTGCTCTTCTCTGTCCATTCTACTCCCTGTTCCCACAGTCAATCCCTACACCATTGTCCATGTCCATCAGTCATTCATACATATTTTGACTAGTCCCTTCCCCTTCTTTCTACAATTGTCCCCCTTCCCTCCCCTCTGGTTACTTCAAGTCTGTTCCAGGTTTCCATGCCTGTGGTTCTATTTTGTTCATTAATTTATTTTGTTCATAGATACCTCTTATAGGTGAGATCATGTGGTATTTTTCACTGACTGGCTCCTTTCACTTACTGTAATATTTTCCAGTTCCATCCATGCTGTTGTGAAAAGTAGGAGTTGCTTCTTTCTGCTGCATAGTATTCCTTTATGTAAATATATCACAGTTTTTTGATCCACGCATTTACTGATAGATTTTTAAGAGAAAACTAGGTGAAAATTTCTCTAAGTCAATGAATGCTCACTTCAGATCATGCATTAAATATGTAATATATATCATATATATTTAAGAATTAATAGTGGCTGCCATTTGCTTTTCATCCTCAAAGGAGTAAATCAGTTTGAATTTATAGAAGAAAAAGTTTTCATTCAAAATAGTAAGGAAATACAATTTGTCTAAGACTATTCTTATCCAAACATTTGAGTAGGTTACATAAAGAAAAATATAAACCATTTCTTAAAGATCATGAAGAGCCCTGGAGGGTGGCTCACTTTGTTGGAGCATCAATCTGTATAGCAAAACATTTGCAGGTTCAATTCCAGGTCAGGGCACATACCAGGGTTGTAGGTTCTATCCTGTCTGGACACATACAGGAGGCAACTGATCAATGTTTCTTTATCACATCTCTCTCTCTCTCTCCCCCTCCCTCCCTCCTTCCCCTCTAAAATCAATAAACATATTCTCACATGAAGATTAAATTAAAAAAAAAAGATTAAAAATAATATGAGGCTAATGATTATATAAAACATGGCCCTAAATAACCAAATGTTCATGTTTATATCAATTCAAACCCCATTTTAATTGTCAGAAAACATATTATATCATTCAAAAATTCACCTGGGAGCACATACAAAAATAAATAAGAAAAGTGTGAATAATGATAAGGGAGGAATAGTGAAGATAATAAAACCACACTGATTAACAGTGTGGTGTGGCAGAGCCCTAAAAGTTAAATCAGTGCTTGTAACAGTAATGGCATCTGCCAAAAACAGTTGCCCATTATGTGACAGGCAGAGCAGCAGGGAGCCAAGACATACACAAAGTATCACACCTGCTCTGTATAAATCAAGTGTCAGTGTACCCCCTTTGTACCTGGAAACTGTTGTGTGAGAAGTTAACTACTTTATTCTAAAAATATCACAATTAGTGTTTTACAAATGCATGATATAAAAAGATTGAAGATGCTTATCAGAGAAAGTGACTTTCGTAGTTTCTATTTTCTAAACCAGATTTCTAGACACCAGCTTATTGTTGTATCCTCTCTAAAGTAATATCAGATTATCCATTGTATGCTTACATTAAGACTATTGTTTTGTATTGGATGTTTTTAAAGCTAGCTTGAGTGGATTTTATTCCCTTATAGTCAAAGATTCCTTAACATACATACTAAAATCTAGTATCTTTATTTATATCCTCCAAAAACAAATAGCCCAATGTTAATGTTAAAGACAATATCACATCTGTAAGAAAATGACACGTGATTTATATAGTACATATTTACATTCATTGAAAAAAATTCAATAACAGCACTTAGTTTTATTTATTATTTTTAATTATTTTTTATTGTAGTTCAAGTACAGTTGTCTCCATTTTCTCCCCCCCACATCCCCCCACCTCAGCCATCCCCACCTCCCACCCTCGATCCTACCCCCCTTTGGTTTTGTCCATGTGTCCTTTGTACATGTCCCTGAAAACCCTTTCCCCTTTTCCCGGCATTCTCCCCTCCCACCTCCCATCTGGTTACTGTTAGTTTGTTCTTCATTTCACTGTCTCTGGTTATATTTTGCTTGCTTGTTTGTTTTGTTGATTAGGTTCCATTTATAGGTGAGATCATATGGTATTTGTCTTTCATAACCTGGCTTATCACATTTAGCATAATGCCCTCCAGATCCATCTATGCTGTTGCAAAGGGTAGGAGCTCCTTCTTTCTTTCTGCTGCATAGTATTCCATTGTATAAATGTACCATACTTTTTGATCCATTCATTTACTGATGGGCACTTAGTTTGTTTCCAGTACTTGTCTATTCTAAATTGTGCTACTATGAACACTGGGGTGCATAGATTCTTTTGAATTGGTGTTTCAAGGTTCTTAGGGTGTACATCAATAATATCCTTAATAACAAAAATCCATAGCTCACAGCAAAGAACTTATATATATTTTAGAGAAGGATTAAACAAATCTTAAAATAATTTTAAAAAACTATAGATGAGTAGTATTTAAATTTGAAAAAGAGAAGCAAACAGAAACAAATGTAAATGAATTACTAAAAATTTGAGTGTTTTACATATATCATACATGGAATTTATTACCAAACAACTAACAAAAAAATGCTTGCTAATCTATGACCATTAGCTGAAATGTTATTAAACAGAAAGTTCCTACAAAAGTTAATTTAAAAATGCATAAAACATGTAACAAAATAAAGAACATACAAACTAATAATTTACATAAAAGTAGATAATAAAAATGTTAAAAATCCAATAATAATAAAAATCAATGAAATTTACTATTTTCATCTATTACTGTAGTAACTTTATTAAACATTTTAATTTTTTGTCAGTCATTATCAGATATTTTATGTGCATATAATTTGGCATAAACTTTTGACAATAAAATGTGTAAAAATATTTTATATCTACATCTAGAAATTCCACTTTTAGAAATACATTATAAGAAAACAAACTTATACTTAGACAAAGTAAAAGTATAAAAATAATCATATCACACAGTGTATAGAAAATAAATATTTCAAAGGACATTAAAAGTAAATGAAGTTTAGCCCTGGCTTAGTGGCTTAGTTGGTTGGAACCCTGCCCTGTACACCAAAAGCCAGCAGGTTCCATCACTGGTTGAGGTGTGAACGGGGCAACCAATGCATGCTTCTCTCTCTCCTTCTCTCCCTATTTCTCTGTCTCTCTCCCTCTCCCTTCTCCCGTCCTGCTTCCTCTCTTTCTAAAATCAATAAACATACCCTTGGGTGAGGAGTTAAAAAAAGTAAGTAAAATATGAATAATATATGTTATAATGCTTGATAGAATATTACAAAATCAAAAATAATATTTAGGACATTTTTTACTGTGACTAGTGAAGGTTGTCCTGAAAACAGAAACCGAACTGACTGTCCAAAATTAAGGAAATTTTATAAAAGTTAAGTTGAGTTTTTTTTAACAAAGTTGAGTTACAAAAAGATTAAGAAGTGTTATTTCTTCATTAAAAATCTTTTTATGTTTCTCTATACTTAAACTTTGTTTTTCAATGAGTATAATTTACCTTTTTGATAAAATGAGAAGACAAGCATACTTTTAAAGGAATTTTATTGAGCATTAACTCAACAACAGTATGATAATGACTTCAGCCTGGTATTTGTGGAGGATGGGCAGTTAGGAGTTTGGTACAAAAACTTTCTCTTTTTTCCTGTTTTTACTGAAATGTATTTTGTAACACTGGTTAACAAAATTTTACAGGTTTCAGGTGCACAATTCCACAATACATCATCTGTACACTGTATTGTGTGTTCACCACCGCAAGTTAAGTCTCTGTACAAAAATAGCCTTGATCAAAAAAAATCAACTTTTAGTAAAAGATAGAAAATTGTACTTCAACAACAATTAAAATAAAATTTAAAAAATTTTAAGTAGAAACAAAAAGTTGTGGGGCGGGGGGCTGGGTGGGTGGGCTGTGATGGGAGTAAAAGATAGAAAATTGTACTTCAACAACAAAATAAAATTAAAAAAATAAGTAGAAAAAAATCACTTTTTAAAGTAATAAATTCTTTAGTAAAAAAGTAGAGGCCTTAATGCTTTCATTTTTTTTCCTGGAAAAAGTAGAAAAATAATATTACTATTAGTAACTGGAAGTAAGATATAAATAGAGCTAATCTTCACTGTGAGATATATCTTCACAAAAGGGCTATGTATATGGCAATCGTGCTCAAATGGGAATATGTGTACTAAGTAAGACCTGACTGCCTTAGCTTGGATTCTTCAGTAGTCAGTTACACTGCTGTACTAGCTGGCCTCCTCACAGAGTAGGGATGTGACTCAGTAAAACTGCCTTCTTGGAAAGGAAGCCAAACACTAGCTGTATAAAACCTGTCAAATTATTTTCTTTTGTGTATACATCAGATCTAAATAGTTTCTACTCACTGAGAAGGTTTTTGAGAGAAATATAGAGTGAAGGGTTTTCTATCTGGACTTTTAATTTCTTATGCAATCATCATATTGTGGTCAAAGGCAAACAGAACCAGGGTTTTCCCTGGGGCCATTAAAAAAGGCAGATAAGGAGAACTTTAGTGATGTGTGCACAGCACCACTCTGTCCCTGTCCTCCATTCTATCTGGGCCATATGTATAATCTCTGAGCAGGAAGCACCCAAATCCACTTCTTGTATACATTTACCTGAGAAGTTTCATAATAGCTTTAATTGCCAGGGAAGAGGTAAAAATACCGTGTCATGGACACTCTTTCAATGGTGGGCATCTGAGCCAGCACACTTGGTTTCTCAAATGAACGTTGAACCTAAATTAGTAAAGAAATCCTTTAGAGATTTTTCTAAACAGGAAATCTGAACTTCTCACTTGGAAACAAGAAAATTTATTGTATATATGAAGGCTGTTGCCAGATAATACAAACAGAAGAAATATTTAGCTTTTCCTTCGATATAGTGGGAACTAGTACAAACACAAACATTTGCTGAATGAGCAATTCAGGAAATCAGGATTGGAGAAACACTGATTCTGTGCAGTATTTCATAAAACTTCTTCTTTAAATAAACCTGGGTTACAGGAAGGAGCATCAAGAAGACCTAAAGCTTCAGGACTATAAAAATGTTTTGCAAATCTTTCTACAAAGTTTTCTGGGGCATAGATTAAAAGGACAAGGAGATCCTTACCTTTCGAAAAATCTCCTCCAAATGATGACACCAAGAATATTCTTTGAAGTATTGGATAACTTGGTAAATGAAGAGAGAGCCATTTGTATCCATCCTCCAAGAACTATTATCTGCAAATCAAAAGTATAAAAATATTCAGGGAAGTGGCTTTTGTTTAAGTGTGGAAGATACCTAGAGCCATAGCTTTTGGTTAAAGTTTGATTTTGATGCTTTTGGGGGAGAAAGAGAGGTCAAATCTAGATAGAGCTGGGACTACAGGTTTACAGAACAGCCCTAAGAAAACTATCTTGGACCCTCAATTATTATCCCCTTGACTTTCTTACTATCAGGGCCAAAGTTGTGACTCTTAGGATTGCTAGTAGTATAAAAGACTATGTTTTTTCAAAACTTACCATATATATATATATATTATTTATTTATTTATTTATTTATTTATATTTATATATATATAAATTCAGCTCTTGACATTCTTTGATTCTAGATCTTCTCTTCATCCATAATGTTTCCTAGTATAATTTTTTACCCTTACTGTTTTGTTATATGAATAACTTTTGAGTTACTACTTCTTACCATTGCAATGTGATCAAATCTCCACTGTCATAAAAAAGCAAATATTCTAATTATCAGTTTATCTGCAGCTACCATCCTATTTTTCCTCCCTTTTAATAGTTCAATTTCTCAAAATATTCTATTCACCAACTTCATTTTCTCCTCACCTGCTCACACCCGTCAAGCTTCTCCCTCCCACACTATATTTACCAAATGACTTTCTGTAAGGTTATCCCTGTTCTCCAAGTCATTAAATCTGATGGTAATTTATTGGGCCTTACTTTACCTGATTTGTTGTTCACATTAGAAACTGCTTTATCTCTAGAAGATTCTTTCTAGGTAACTCTGGCAACGCATGCTCTGACCATGTCTTCTGAGTCTATTTTGATGATTAAATCAAACCTCTATCTCTAGTCTTGAACTCCAGACATCTGCAAGCCTCACATACTGTAGGATCTCTTCTCACTCTGTTCTCCATTTCTAGATAATGTTACCTATTTTTAGAATATTAAATATCATCTTTAAGTGAGCATTTCCAAAAACTCTGACACAGATCTCTCCTCTGAAAAATACAACTGTGTAATTCTTTACTCTTCATTTCACCTTAAAATATGCCAAAGGAATCTTATTTTAAGGAATACATCACAGTCATCTATTTTTTTTTTAAAGATTTTATTTATTTATTTTTAGAGAGGGAAGGGAGGGAGATAGAGAGAGAGAGAGAAACATCAATGTGCGGTTGCTGGGGGTTCTGGCCTGCAACCCAGGAATGTACCCTGGCTGGGAATCGAACCTGGGACACTTTGGTTCCCAGCCCGCGCTCAATCCACTGAGCTATGCCAGCCAGGGTACAGTCATCTATTTGTAAACTTGAATAACCTCTATTATCTCTTCTTATTTACCTGCTATAACCACTAAACAACTAAGTTATATTAATTTTTATCTACTAGTTATTTCTTGGATCCAACAACTCACTGCCTTCCAAGACTATCATTATCACCTGTAGCTTGTAACACTGTCATAGCATTTAAACCTGTTTCCTTATGTTTAGTCTTACCAGACTATAATTCATTCCCCACAGAATCCTGAAAGTGATCACTTAGAAATAAAAATATAATTTCCTTGCTTAAATTGCATCAAAATTTCCTATTATTATTAGTGTACAATAATATTAGTAATACAGTACACTAGTATAAAAGACCAAATCCTTCCCTAAGATGAGACCTCAAATTGCATGACTCCTGCCTACCTCTTCAATCTTTTCCTTGGTTGCTCTCCCATGGCTCCATGCTCCAGCCTTACTGGTCCTGTGTTCCTGGCTCCTTTCTTTCTCAGGTCCTCTGTGTACACTGCTTTTTCTGTCTAGAATGTTCCTCTCTTGACCCTGACATGGTTAACTCCTTCATTTTTCAAATGTGGGCACATTTTCTTCTTTAAAACCCTTATCATAGTTGGAGATCATTATTTATTTCTGTTATGTCATATGGATATTGTCCCACCCCCAATTAATTTCTGACCCTCTGGCTTGAGCATACACTCTGTGAGGTACAGTAACCATGTCTGCTATAGTTGTGTATTATGTGTCCTGCCCCCAGCCCAGTGCTAGCACATAGTCGTATTTATTAGAAAGGAATGCAGGAAATTTATATATTAGGCTTTATTCCCTTAACTAAATTAAACAACCTATTAGAGTATGTGACTTTAATGTGTAACTCTTCTTTTAAGTATATAGTTTCCAAAATATAAAATACACTGAAGTAGAACTATTCCAGATGTGCAGGGGCCTGCATGGCCCACTTTCCTATTTCTCCAGGCTAGACTCACAGGATCCTCTCGTTTCTTGCTACTCACTTTTGGTCATGGACCAACAGCACTGGCATCACCATGGAGAGTTTCTGAAAGGTAGAATCTCAGGCCCTGCCCCAGATCTGCTGAATCAGAAATCTACATTTTAATGAGACTCCAAGGAATTCCTATGCACATTAAAGTTTGCAATTGCTACACTAGAGCACTTAAAGCTGTGACTTGTGTAAACTCAGTTTTAAAAATTGCTCTTATTACCTAAATGATTACTGAAACAATATTGTGGATGGCTGTTAAACAGATTTTCTACAGAAGATACAATGAACAATCAAGAATGGCTTTTGTTTTTACCTTTTACTCTTCTATGACTTTTCTACCAAGAAGAATTTTTAATCATTGACTAGATTATTCTGAAGGCAGGCAGTTGAATGTTAACTAATTTCCTAAAAGACTATATTTAAATAAGAAGCCAATATGTTCTAGGATGTGTGGAACAAGTATTACTTTTCTTGGCTCAGTTAATTGCTAGTACAGGATCAGGTGGACCAAACCATAAGAATATGATACATTTCTGTGTGTGGGTATATTTAAAGAGGAAAAAAGAAACCTCTTTATTTATAGTAAGAGTATTTTAAGTCTGGATCCTTACTGAACTCCTGTTTAGTTTGAACGTTTCCTCCAAAGCAGACTTAACTGTTTACTTATGAAAAAAAATTAATATTTTAAATGTATTTACCACAGAAAATGTCTCATTAGAGAGGAAATGTTCTTATATTAGTGATAAGATATGATCATAGCCTAGCCTGTAGTCTAGAAACTAATTGATTAAGAAACTATTCTTTCTGAAGCCACTTACGTGGAGTTGAAGATTTGAAGGCAATGAAGTCCTTCTCCACATGGGTCTTTGTAACCGCATCACTCCAGATGTAACACTGAAAGGTATGGTCATATCTACATGCAGGGGCTCTTCCCATGTCAGTCACCCAAACGGTCCCATCACCTCCTGAGAGAGAGACATCCATGTCATATGAAAGGTGTTATATTTAAACACATACACAGACCCACAAAATCTTTTTTTACCATTATACCATCACTTCAGTACATTTTAATATATCATTTATTAAAAATGAAAGTATCTTACTACTAGAAAAACTGCCTCACTGACTGTGAACCATACAGAGCCCACTTAAATTTAGAATAAATTTGTTGACCTTCTGGTTGCAAGTAATCAAGGCATTCTTAATTATTCTAGGCTGCTTATCATTTCTTTAGGAATGGTACAGAGTTAATTTTTGGTGTGGGACTGAGTAGTACTAAAATAATGTTTTTCTCACTCTTCTCTAGGAAAAAGAAGGCTAGATATCAGGCTAATAGAAGAAAGAAAGTGTAAGGCCACTCCCTGGGTTTCCCAACTCAGACTCACTGCCTCTGCATGCTTGCATGATGATGACTTTGGGTTTGTCTCTTAGACTCTGGCAGTTACGGTTGTTGAAAATCTGGAAGATTGTATCATCGTGAAGTATATCTGGCTCTTGTTCTGAGTGCTTTATCCCACAGATTCCTTCCAGGACACCGTGAGACATAAACACCAAGAATGTACTGTCCGCTGATTGGTGTTCTTTCCGGGCAGCAAACTGTAAGAGCTCTGTTTCCATTTCCTAAAAGAAACTCCAGAATTATTATGAAGACACTCTCCATATATAGCTTGTACTCAAACAGTACAATAGATGAAGTAAACAAAAAAGGTGCAGGCACCAAGGAATCAGGTGATTTGAACTTAAGAAGATGCTAGGGAATGAAATATGATGAGGGGGCAAGCGACATGACAACTCTTCAGTAGGAAGACTTAGCTTTCATCTGTTCTGTTTGTTCGAGTTCGTATAAGTTTTCATTCCAAAAGACAGACAGTTTTCTACTGACAAAAACTATAAACACTTAACAATTTTCTTTAAAATGGAACAGCAGAAAGTTATGTTTAAAGTGGTTTGTCTAAAGTCACCCAAAATATATTAGGGAGAGCCCAAATCATAACTTTGTGTGTATATTTTTTTACTACATACATGGTTTCACATTTATACACATGGTATGAAAATGATCAAAGTCTCAAGAGCTCATAATGTAGGTATCAGGCAATTTAAGGGCCCAGGTCCTCCATCTCACCCATACTATCAAATAATAGATGTCACTCAGACTGAGGCCTTTAGAAAGATGCAACATTTTTAGTGAAATATTAGTACATAAAGGCGCTCTAAAACTATAATGTGAGACTGGGCATTGAGGAGGCTGAAATCCAGGGGATCTTATTCTAGGGCAAATATAATCCCAACAATACATATTTTGTTCTTATAGCTGTTAAGGAAAAAAGTTCAAGACTGTTTAGGGTTGTAGGAAGCTTGTCCCATTCTCCTGGGTCATTACCAGAGCTGTAAGATTCACTTTTACAACCACTGAGTATCCAAGGTTTTCAAGTAGGTCTTGCATCCCCAAAAGATCAACTTCAGAACCATATCGGTTATGAAGATAATCAAACTCTTTGTTGCAGATGATGAGGGCCAGTCGTGTTCTGCCCTCCTTCTCCATTACTGGGTATATCTGCAATTAACAGATACAGAGTTAGTTGCCCCAGGCCTCCGCCCTTTTGCATAAAGTCCATACAAAACAAGCCTTTAAAGTTATAGAGTGGAAGGTCAGAGAGCTTGGGAATGGAACTATGTCCTCAAGAAAAAAGAGACAGAACCATGACTGAAAACATGTAGTGGCAACTTGGCTTTGGTTGGGTGGTAGATAGGAGTTCAGAGTGTGTTCCAGGATGAGGTGGAAGAAACAGGAAATGTAATGTAAGGATCACTTAATTAGATAGCATTCTACACCGTTTGTGGTAGAATCTGACGCCCTTTATAACAAGAACTAAAATTCCCAGTATGTCCCCAGTATCTTTTTTGAGTGGGCAAATTTATGTGTCTCCCTATTCCAAAGCAAAATACCTCATCTGCCTTTGTTGTCTTTAGTCTATGGAGAAGATCAGGAGGACAAAGCTTTAACTTATGATTGGGTTGGGAAGCCTGGGTTTCCAGGGGAGCTAAAAGAAAAAGAAAAAGAAAACCTCACTAAGCAGTAATATCCACTGCTTTGCAATCACACAGCCCTTTTGAATGTATTCCCATTCTTTGGAAATGCTTACTGCCATCCCACCAAAATATTTTATATTTAAAATGTCTACAACCAAAGTTTGAATATTTCTCTTTTTTTCTTTCTTCCTATTACTGAACCCACTATATATTTCTGCTTTTGTTAGTGGTCACGGCATTAACTGATCTTTCAAAGCCAACACATTAAACTCACATAAACACAGTATCTAAGATTTAGAAGGAATCCTAATGTTCATTTAGCCTAGTCAAGTCACTATTCAGATATTTGAACTCAACTTTCAATATCCCTAGTTTATTATTACCACTCTCTGAAATAATCTCCACTAACAGGGAACTTAAAACAGTCTAAAGCATTTTCGAACCATTTTGAAAGACCTTCTAACTCCCAGTATGTATTTCCCACGCTGGGACCATTAAAAAAAAAGATCTAATCCCCCTCCCTGTGAAAGCTCATGAATTCCTCTATGATGTCAATATGTCCCCATTATTTTATATACATGCCTCATATGAACAATTATTGTATTTTATCTTAATAGTGTTTATTATACTATAAGCTTAATTAAGACAGGGAAGGCATCTTTAATCTTTGTATTTCCAGAACCTGGCATAGTATCTGGCACAGATTAATGTTATCTCTCACAGTTTATAACTGCTTGTCAATGAACAGTTGCCTTCAACTTGACAATAGGTATCAAGTATCTCCTGATTCTTTGTTTTTTCTTAGGGCAACAAGCCTCTGTTCTTTTTAATGTTTTTTTTTTTTTTTGCATGAAAGTATTTAATCTTTTAACCAACAAACCCATCAGTTTACCTACATCTCTACCCACCTACTCTATTTTTCCTCCTACTACAAAGACAGACATGATCTTCCTCCTATGTGAGAGTGATACCTCCTCTACTTATGCTCTGAATTCCATTTTCTCTCTCACCCTCAAGGACTTTACTCAAGTAGTCATTTAGTTGTGCCTTCCACTTCATCAGTTTCTCTCACTCTTCCAACTGTGGTATCCCCATTGACATATCAGCCTGCCTTCATATCAGGGTACCTTTTAAAAACACCTTTGCCTAGACCCTGTTTTTTCTCCAGCTGAGGAATTGTGCTGAGGAGTGGGGCAGAGTCTCTGCTGACTTCCCAGCCTAATTCCTTAAAAGCTTTGTCTATTTTCCCTATTTTAATTTTTTTTTCAACTCATTTTTTCTTCTGGATACAATATAGACTGGCTCTTATCCTAATCAATTAAGTGAGGTACTTCTTATCAAGTTTACCAATTTTTTATTTCACATTTAACATGGTTGAACACATCTTGTTTCTTGAAAAAAAAATGTTTTCTAGGCTTCTGTGATGCTGCATTTTCCAATCATTCTTTCTAAATTTGTCTTCAGTATGGCTCTTCCTCTTCTTCCAGACATCCAAAAGTTGGGTTGTTCTACGTGGGGACCTTCATTATTCTCTAATTGTATTTCTCCCCAGGGCCTCTTTCAGTTGCATCATCTTAAATCTATTTATATGCTGATGAGTCCAAACATTTATTTCCATCCCTGATTCCTCTTGTAACTCCTCAGTAGAACATCCACCTGTTTATACAACATGTACCCTTGTATGTGGAACATATTTCAAATTAAACATGTAAAAAGGGCTCCTGATATTTGTCCACAGCTTCAGATCTGTTTCTCCTGACTTTACTATCAGTCACAAGTTTTCTGTATCTCAGTATCTAGTTGCCAAACCAAAAAATCCTAGAATCACTGTCAACTCCCTCATTTCTTTTATTAACGCACACCCAATCCACCTGTATTTCTGTTGATCTTACCTCCCATATAGATCCCAAATTTAACTCCTTGTCATCATCTCTATTACTACAACTCTAATCTAAAAGCTATTATCTCAACTGAAACATACAAGCAGCTTTTAACTAGCCTTTTTGACTCTATGCTTGTTTATCTCTCCTCCATTTAAAAATTTCTAAAAGGTTTCCTACTGCAAATTAAATTCAAAATCTTCCCCACTTTCTGAAAATCCCAAAATTGTGAAGCAATGACTGTCTGACTCTTTAGCTGCTCCTCCTACCACGTTCCCCCTGATTTCCAGGTCTCCAGCCAGGCTGGCCTTTTCCATGACCAGATCATTCCAGACTCAGAGCTTTTTTTCTTGCTCTTGTTTCCGCTTTCCATGGAATGCTTTTGATTTGAATTTTGTCACAACTCCCTCGTTATTGTTCAAGTATGTACTGAAATATCATCTCAAAGGAGTTCTCAAAACTATCCACTCTGGCTCATGTACCCTTCTCTTATCCCAACAACAGCATCTCTTCCTATGACCTAATCCTCTTTTCTCTTGTATGCCCCCTGAAATTGCACTATTGATTTTTTGCATGTTTCTTATATATCCACCCTCACTACAGTGCAAACTCCATGTAAGCAGGATCTTTGAATTGCATTTTGCTATAAACCCAATAATTAGAATAGCATATAGTAGGTTTTCAATTAATGTATGCACATATATAATATGTAAATATATATATATAAATGAGTAAAGATTACAAAGTTTTTATTCTCTCATAAAGAAACTTTGAAGATATGACTCTCAGAAGACAACACTGTCACAACTCTGTGTCTAGACACTATTATTCTTTAAAGTGGCCATACATGTCATCAGGTTCTTTGGTGACCATATAGTATATATGATTCATACTGGTTTTTAATGAACTTTTCTTAATCACACCCTTATTTGGTTTTGTGAAGTTGGTAGTTGCTCATATCATAGATGTTTTATAGATCCTTTTAAAGATATTATTAATCCCATTTAAAAATATGAACCTGAGACAAGCTGAGGTATATATACACACACCAGAGAACATGGTTAGACAATGGCAGATGAGCTTAATGTATAGATTTCTTGTGTTTTACCCCATTTCTCTTTCCATTACACCACAGAGACTTTCTTACATGCCTTAATTTAAATAATGTTATTATGTGTCCATGATATTACCGGTCAGAGGTAGAACCAATGCCTGGCACAATCCAGCATGCTTCCCAGGTTTAGCATCTTCATTTTCACTCCCAGATTCTTAAGAGAATTAAAGACCAGGGATGTATGTGTTAATTTTACTTTTGTTAGGGGCAGAAACTTTGTTAGGGCCAGAAGGAAAATACCTGATTTGTTAAACTTAAATGTTGTGGTCTTTTCAGGACAGACAACATAGGGTCCCTGTATAGCTGCCTTCTCCCAAGTGATGTATGAGGGTTCCCATGAGTCATTGGGTTTTGATGGCATTTACCTGTTGGAGGGACAGCCAATGCCTGCAGTGATCCAGCTTTTTGCTCATCTTCATTTTCTTCATTTTCATTTTCAGATTCTGAGTTGGAATGAACAAGAAGTTAAGCATCAGTGCTCTACTTCAAAAGTTATTTCTAAAGATAAACATTGACTGAGAACATGCATGTCCTAGATCTTTACTAGAATACATTCTGACAACACTAGAAGTCCAAGAGTTTCCAACTATGATGTGAGTTTGAGGGCAGGTACCTGTCAAGGAAGAAGATTCACTGTTCTCAGGCTCATCATCCTCATTTTCAGGATGAGCTGAAATAAAATAAAATAAAAATTTGTTAGCAGAATAAGTTTCTCACACCTATACACTTCAAACTCTTTCCCTTGCACTGATAAGGAAATGACTATGTTCACTATAGGGCTACCTTATGAAGCCTGGAAGTTTGGCTCATTCCCCAAACTCCAGGTTTGTTTGTTTGTTTGTTTTTAGAGAATTATAATATTCTGTCAAATGAAAGAGGAGGCAGACTTTCTGAGAAACAGGGAAGAGTTCATTATCTTTCTGTTTATATACTACAAGGAATACATTCTTTCATCAAGGCTTTTCTGTAAAAGCATTTTTTATTCTGAGGAGCAAAATCACACGCCTTTATGAAAGTTAGTCTTTTGTTGTCTTTCAACAACAAAAATGTAATACTGGAGGGATATTTCAAGGATTTGGAATATACCAATGTATATATTTTACTCTAAAGTAGGGATCAGCAAACTATAGCTTGAAGGCTCAACTCAGCATAAGACCTATTGTAAATAAAGGTTTATTGGAACACATTCACACTCATTTTATAATTACTATACAATATGTTGCAGATGTCATGCTACAACAGAAAATCTGAGTCATTGTGACAGAGATCATATGGTCCACGATGTTTAAAATCTATCTATCCTTTCAAAGCAAAAGCAAGGCCAACCCATGCTCTAGAGAGAAAGATACATTTATGTTCTAGCCTCAAATTACCTACAGTCCTCCTTTAACAAGGAGAAATATAGGTTCTTAGAGATTTAATCCTTGGGATAAGCCATTGCTAAGCAGAAGATGATAGATTTTTTTTTGTATTGAATATTATATGTTTGGGAATGACTCTAATGTCCAAAGTGTATGGGCAGGGTATCCCAGATTAGATAAAAATTGTAATTAAATGTTATACAACTCCAGTACCATTGATTCATTTAACAAATATTTACTCAGCACCTGTCAGGGGCCATTTCTATGAGTTTGAGATATATTCCTGAACCAAGCAAAGATATGTATCTCATGGAATTTACATTTTAGTGGGTAGACATATAATGAATAAGTAAATGCTATAGAATGCTTGAAGATGACAATTGCTAAAAAAATTAAAAAAGGAAAATGTGCATCATTGTAAAGTGATTGGGGATGTTGCAACAGGGATGAAAGTATATCATGGCATTTTGAAGTATCAAATGAGAAAGTCAGGCAATGATTTTAGAGATGTAGATAGTTTGTTCTCCACATGCAATCAGAAATAAGAAGACAATGGGTGTAAATATAGTAAATGAAAAACAAGTTACTAGCCCTTTGGCCTGAGCTACTTACTTAATCTCAGCTGTTTCTTGGTGTTGAAGAGCCGGTCCACAAATATTTTGCCTGCCATTTCAGTTTTCTCAGTGACATCATCAACTAGGCTTTCAGTCCTGTTCACGATGAGTTTCACTCCTTCTCCTAATCTTCGTAACTCATCTCCATTTAACACATTCTTTTCCATCAAATCATCAAAAATGCCATCAAGGAAGTTCTTTGCAAGTGACTTCACCATGTTGATAGGATCTTCTTGAGATAGCTTGTCTGTGAGGAAGGTAGGATTTTAGATGTAGACAGGACCTTCAATATTTGGTTCTAGGCCAGTGGTTCTCAAATTTCAATGTACCAAAAATAAAGCTTGATAATCACAACTCTCTGTACCCCATTCATAAAGATTCTAATTTGATAGGACCTGGCCGAGTAGCTCAGTTGGTTAGAGTGTCCTCCTGATACACCAAGTTGTGGGTTCAACAGTCAGGGCATATGCAAGGAGCAACAATGAGTGTGTAAATGGAACAACAAATGATCTATCTATCTATCATCTGTCTATCTATCTATCATCTATCTATCATCTGTCATTTATCTATCTAAAAAAATTAATCTGATAGATCAGGGTGGAGCTATCAAATTTTCATTTCATTTTACTTCATTTCCTTGAATTTTCCATGAACCCAACAATTCCTGAGATGATGCTGAAGACAACGTTTAAAGTAACACCTACCGGTATCTTGTTCAAGCCTGTGCCTTTTTATAGATGGTGAAACTGAGTTTCAGAGACTTGAAGCAATTTCACTAAGGAGGTTAATGATGGCCGACTTCGTTCAGTCTTTGTATTGACCATCATCTATTCACTTCCTGTCACATTTATCAATGCTTAATTTAAAAACACATTATATTCCATATGTATACCAGTAAAGCATGAACAAATTACAGCTCTAAAAGAATGCATTTTATTTTCATGTGCAGGGCTGAGGGCAACTCTTCAGAGATTGAGAGAGCAAACCATAGCTGGTATGCTTGATGCTGCAAATGAAAGGTCACAGAGAGAACAGAAACATGGAGAAAATGAAAGTCACTCTGTTCCACAGCAAGGCCTTTCACCCGAACAAGAGGACACTCAAAATTGGTGAGAACTCTGGGTGAGTATGACCACACAAAAAAGCCTAAAATCACAGGAAAGTTTTAAGAACATAGGTACAGATTTTTTACACTTTCCCTTCTTTGTAAGAAGCTGTGACTTATTAACTAAAATAGTTTGTGTTATCATAGTCATTACTGTGGCCCAAACTCCTATCATCCACATCCCAGAGCAAAATAGTTTTGCCTGGTTAGTGCCCCCCTCATGGATCTTTTTCTCTCCCTGACCCCATCCTCCAGAGCTGCAACCCCCCACTCCAAAAAAAAGCAGCCATAAACAATGGAAAAAAAAACATAGCTACTCACCAGCCATTGCTGCTTGGGCTCCCTGGACAGGAAAAGCAGTGAAAATGAAAGCAACCTTCTTCCTTCTTTCAGTGGACTCCTGTGTTCACATTGCCTAAATGGGAAACTGCAGCTTCTCAAATTCTATTCTCTGCTAAGATAGAATTTGACTCCTCAGATTTATAGCTTCTTTTCTTTGGAAAACAGCAAAACCTGTCTTCTCACTTTGATATAACAAAGTCTGCAGAATGAAATACACACACATAAAGTTTTTGTTCTGTTTTCCAATCTATTTTTACCACACTTAATAAATCAAATTGACCCTTATTTGTCTGTGTGCCACCCCTTAGCCACTAAATTGGAGGGAGGACCATTCAACCCTGGAGGGGAAGTATTAATGTGGTAAGCTTAAGGGGAGCAAGAAACCAACTGAAAATTGCTGAATTTAGTAAGTGTATCACTGTTTTAAAATCCCAAATAGATAATCTCTTCTTTCTTTCTATTTTTTAGAAAATAAAAAACAACTTTACTTTGTACATTGAAAAAGATAAGTTCCATTTTAGTGAAATGTGCATAAAGATTATTTCTCAGTTTAAATAATAACAATAAATAAGAGAACCTCAGAACTATTACACTGTAATTAAATTCAATTGTATCTGCTGAACAAGAACATTGGCGTCTTCATGTATTTGTAAGAAAATTCCAGTACTCATTTTGAAAATAAATGTTTAGATTGTGGTTTAAAAAATTCAGTTTAGATTTATTAAGCAATTACATATAACAATACCTAGAATAGTGCTTAATTTATAGTATTTGATGAAATAAGATAGTTCATTTCCCCCTAATCAATGAAACTTAGGCAACCTTTTCTCTTTCTTTTCTGATCTCCTTAGTTGTCAGTTCTGGATATTGTTTATCTGCATATTCATGTGTATATTTTTTCTTTGCTGAATGCAAAAAGGACTCTTCCACTTAATTAAAAAAGTAATAGCTTTGCTATTAAAATTAAATAATAGAAAATTTTATAAAATGGACTATGATCATCTAGCTCTTTTCTTTTTGTTTGTATCAATTAAATATTTTTAAATGTCTACATCATTAATATACTTATTTATTTCAAAAACCTACATGCATACATACATGCACACACACAAAAAGCATTTCCATCATTTTATACAATGTTCATTCAGATTCCTCAATACATTAATTTCTTTCTTTGATCTTCATTCCTTCTTGTATCTCAAAAACATGTTAGTATTTTCTTAAAGCAGTTTGCTGGTTTCAACTTCCTTCAATTTTTCTTTCCTAAAAATATCTTTATTTTACCTTTCTTCTCTTTTAAATTTATTTTTATTGTATTTTTTCCATTACCATTTATCCCCCTTATACCCTCTTCCACCTCCATCCATCTGCCTTCCCTAATCATCTAGCTTCTTTAGTCTCACATGACAAAGTTACCACAATTATATGTTTACTTTGCATATTTGTGAATTTTTCCTATGTTTTAAAAAAACACAAAACAATACTGATTTTAGATAGTCCCAACAATTGGCTTCCTTGGATCCATGCTCTTGTCCCTGACTGCAGGCTGGTGTTATGACTTGGTTTAGGCCAACATGATGTGGTAGTGGGACATTGTGTAATTCTGAGCCCAGGTCTTTGGAAGCATTATGAATCTCTCCCTCATGACCACCTGAGCCTCCATGAAAATAAGTCTGCTCTAGATAGCTGAAAGATAAGAAACATCACATAGAGAAGAGCCCAGCTGTGTCAGCCGAGGTTACCTCACCCTACATCACATTTAAGCCAAATGCTTTTCAAACATCTGAGAGATCCCAGTTATTTCACAGAGCCCCAAATCAAGGAGTTACTTAAGTGTTCATGATATTAAAACAAAACAAAACAAAACAAAACACTCAGTGGACTAGCAGATGTGGATATGCTGTTTATAACTCACATACAGGGGAGTGCACCAATGCCAGCGGATTGATGTGAGAGAGACCACACCTCCTCTAGACTGAAGGTCATTATAAGGGGTCTAAGACAAAGGTAGTGTGGGTCCAGGTTGCACAGATCTATGTGTGGCCTGGAACTACATTACATGAGTGTGTATGTGCAGATGGAAAGGGTCAAGAAGCTATCACAGGACAAGAAACCACTCCCAAAAGAAGAAAAGGAAGGAGTTACAATCCATTCCCAAAACAATACAGATTTCTTCTCACCAGAGGCCCTCTGACTACCCTCAGTCACATGAGGGAGAAGGGCCAGGTATTGACACCACACCAACATCAGTGGAGATACCTATCCTATATGCAGGTGATCTCAGACAAATGGGTGATGCCAGAAACAAGAAGACCCACCCATATGACTGGTTAACTTGTGAACCATAGTAAATACCTATTGATATAAACTATTAAGTTTTGGAGTAGTTTGTTATTCAGCCATAAATAACTGACAAATATATACTTACCTATGCCTTTTTTCCCATAGTATCAATAATGTGTTTTTCCAAATTTGACAACAGATGAAAATACTTATAAAAGTCAAAACTCTAAGAACTATCTCAATTTTTGATGATTACATGGTATTAAAAGAGTTTCCAGGTTATACTTTTAGAATATTTTATGAAATTAATAGATATACAACACAATTAATCCAGTAGTACTGAAAAGAGCATAATGAAAAGCATATTCCTCAGTACAACTCTTTCCATTTTTAATCCCACATCCTACATTTCATTTCTCTAAAATATTTTTGTTTTTTTGTTTTCTGGTGCTAGTCTTCAGAACTCTCAATAACATGCTTATTTTATCTTCTTATTTCCTGATATTAAATTGAAACAATGTCTTTGGTACTTTATACAAAAAAGAGATGTAGTTTTCTTACACTGCCTCACCTCTACCAGCTCTACCTAAAATTTGATGATTTGATTTGAATTATTTTCTTGATTAATTTTTCAATACTAAATAGCATTTAACCCTCATTTTTTCTTCCATCAGTGTTGCTCAGTAACAATTCTCCTCTATGTAAGTTGATGATAGTTGCCTACATACAATTCCCTCCATCTTTTCTCACCTCCAATTATACCACCATTTTAACCTATATTTTATTTTACATTATTAAAATTATTAAAATTTTCATTCAATTCTTTATTCACTACCAAGTCTCCTGTGCTCTGTCCATGCAATAACTAAATGTTATTGCAATGAAAAACATGTATATTAGTATTGGAGATATCTCTATTTTATATCTATATATAGATATAGATATATGTAGATATATAAATAGATTCTGTATATATATATGTATCTATATATAGTCTGTCTGGCAAAGTGATACATTAGTACTACATATCCTTCTCTTTGAGCCCAATCTCACAAATATTTTTCCATTCAGAGAAGAATATTTCTAGTCTCAATATCTACCAACTTACCATTACCTGGTCTCATGTAGTTGGGCTTCATTCCTGCAATTCTATCTAAGGCTAAGCCATAATTGTTTATTCTATTCCTTCACCCTCACTTAGTCAAGAACATCCTTTAACAATGGTCCCATTGCTCTTGCATCTCATTGTTTTCCCCCTTAATTATTTCATTGCTATAAACATAAAAAACACTATAGTTCCTCTTTATTAAAAAGAACTCACTTGATCCAATGACAATATTTCGAATGTCTAGTAGTCCTCTCCATTTTGGCATTCCCTACCACCTTTAAGAGTATAATCCTATTTTATTTGAATTATTAAAGCTACTTTCATCCTTCCAGTTATTCAGAGTAGATCTTTCTCAAAACTTTATTCAATTTTGTGGCTTTTCCTTCAAAACATGAAGGTTGTTCACTGCCTTCACTTCTTGCATCCTGATCTTGCATCCTACCATCAAATCTGAATTTTTGCAATAGCCTTCTAAGTATTCTTTCTGCTTCTCATGAGTCCCTATTATTGTCATTTCATCTTAACCTTATAGCTAGAGTGATACTCATAAAATATAACTCCAATAACTAGTTTTATTCTTCTGCTCATAATTTTCCAATAGTTTTTTAACTTTTGAGTAAAAATGAAGTCTATTACCGTAATGGTACCTTGTATGCTGTGGACGTTGGTCCCCTCACTGATCTCATGTCCTAACTTTTCCCTATGCCCTTTGTTCTCCGATTCTAGACAGACTAATTCCCTTGGTATTCCTCAAACACCCCAAGCACATTCTTATCTCAAAGCATTCTTACTTGTTTTCCCTCTGTCTGGACTGTTCACCCTTAACATATCTCATAGCTGGTTATACCTCTTTCTTCAGGTTTCTTCTGATGATAAATTATGTGTTTATTTTATTTTTGTCTATTAACTCGCTCTTCCCTGTTAGGCTTCATATTTTCATGACTTTTCAAAGACAAAGGCTTTGCTTTTTTTTAGATAGCAAATTCCTGATATAGAGTCAATTTTTAATATTTGAGGTTGATTAAATGAATGGATCTTTTGTTGATTATGTGCATTATAAGAGATTCTTCCCCTGGTTTCTACAGCTTGTCTCTTTTTTCTATCTACCATCTATAAATTCACTTTTATTTTTATTTTTTAAGTTTTTTCAAGGTATAGTTTATAAATTAAACATTGCATTTATTTAATGTAAACATTTCAATGAGCTTTGAAGTTTGACTACACTCATGATACCATCACCATGAAGTTTAACATTGTACACAGTGCTCTTAAATCTTATCATAAATTTATTTACAGGTTTCTTTATGCAATGTGCTTTCCAAACCTTATTGGAAAATTCCTCTACATGAATCATATAAAGATACTTTCCTATATTTTTTCTCCTAACAACTTTCAAAAAATTATTTTCACCTTTTGGTCTTTACTGAATCTGGAATATTCTTTTGTGTATGGCTTGAGGTACAAAATATGTGTGTTTTTCTACAAAATAATTTCTTGAATCATTTATTATTTTACTTGTGCAGCATGCCATGTTTTATATTGTTCATTCTAGCCTTTGCATACTTTCCTGTGTATCTATTTGTCTACCCATGTGCTAACTGATGTAACTTTACATTATGTCATGATATCATGATTTGTGTTCAGGTAATTTCTCACCACTTTTTAACTATTTTTTCTAAGCTATTATTACTTATTTACCTTCTAAACAAATAGTATAAGTGAATTGTCAAGTTTAAGAAAATACCTCATTAGATATTCTTTGGCATTCTATTGTGTTTATAGATCAATTTGGGTGAAAATAGAAAATTTTACATTTATTTGTTTTCTCATAAATGGTGGGTCATATTCCTCATGCTTCTTAAATCTTCTTTTATGTCACTCAATAATTCTTAAAATAATTTTCTCTATATATTATAACTATAATTTTCTTTGAGCACCTTTTTAATATTTATTGCTATTGCAAATAGAGGCTTAAAAAGCAAAAATATTTCCTACTTGGCTGTCTTTTGAATGCCAAATGCTATTAAATGTATATTTATTGGAATTTTTGTGAATGTCAAGACTTTATATTAAATTCTAAGAAATTTCAGTGAGGACTTTCTGTCAAGATGGTAGCATAGGTAAATGCAGTACATAAATCCTCCTACAACTTCATCAAAATTATAACTAAATTATAGAATAACTACCATTCAGAACCACCTAAAATCTAGCTGAATGGAAGTCTTACAACAAGGGATGCAAAGAAGAAGATACATCAAGACTGCTAGGAGGGGTGGAGACATGGAATGGCCACTGATGTGTGGCAGATAAAAATTGGGTGGGATGTCTCTGCTGCAGAGGTCCTCCCTGAGGAGTGAGAGGTTCCATCCACCCATCATCCCTAGGATTCCAGTGCCAAGAATAGAAGTCTCGATAATTCCTTGCTGTAAAAACCAGTGGAGATTGTGGCTCAGGGAAATGATGGCTTCTATAGTCCCAAGCAGTTACTTTTAAAGGGCCAGTGCATGGACTTACTCAGACTCACTGGCTCTAGCAGCAGCTCAAAAGTCACCAGGGACATATGGGGAGGGACTGAATTGTCTGGCATAGGGGCAAGAGCTTGGGGGCAGCTTTCTGATGGAAAAAAAGTGCTAGCAGAAGCCATTGTTCCTTTTCTGAAAAACCCTCCACACAGCTGTCAGAAAGGCACCATATCTGAGTCTCCATCAACCTGTCTCACACAGTTAATCTGGCCCTGGTGATTCCCTGAGAACTAGCCCCACTTACCTTGCTGGCCCACCCAGACCGTTTCCAGTGGCTTTTCCATACATCTGGCCTTTCTTGCCTCATGCCTCAGACTTTCTTAAAACCCTCAAACAAGCATTATCTGGCTTCTGTATACCCTGCACACCTGGCTAAGTGGTCTTAGGCCCAGCACTAGTGGCACCCAGCCTCGGTTCACAGCATGGCCTTTCCTGAGCACCTGTGAGCCCAGCACAAACAGCAGTCATCTGCAGATCACTCTGTAGCTAGTGCCAGGTTTCCCCATGCAGGGCATAGGCAATAGCTGACCTTGGACTTCCTAAAAAGTTCCAGAGTCAGGCCACCAAGTGAATAGCTTTAGACCACACCAGATTACAACCCTGTGACTTCCACAAGTGAGGAAGAGGACAGAGTTGGTGAGCACTAAAGGTCCACTGAAGCAAATCCTGCTTCATTGGGTTGATGCTTGCACAGCAGCTCTTCCACTATAGTTGCAGCCAATCCTTGCAGAGGCAGCCAATAGCACAATTAAGGCTCAAATGCAATAGGGCAGTGCACACAGCCCAAATAGGGATGCACCTGGAGCATCCAGCTAGAGTTGACTGGGGAAGTTGAACCACAGTGCCCTACTATACAAAGCCACTCTACCAAGTTTGGGAGATACAACAGCTCTACCTAATATACAGAAACAAAATAGGGAAACAGACAAAAAACAGGTCCTAAATTAAAGAACAGGGCAAATCTCCAGAAAAGAAAAACTACCAGATACAGAGTTCAAAACAATGGTTATAAGAATGCTCAAAGAACTTAGTGAGTGCTCACTTCAGAAGCACATATACGAAAATTGGAATGATACAGAGAATATTAGCATGGCCCCTGCGCAAGGATGACAGGCAAATTCATGAAGTGTTCCATACTTTTAAAGGAAGGAAAAGAGAGAGAGAGAGAGGAACACACGTACATAAAAGACAATGAATAAGAACCTATCAATAATAACCTTAAATGTAAATGGATTAAATGCTCCAATCAAAAGACATAGAATAGCTGAATAGATAAGAAAAAATGACCCACACATATGCTGCCTACAAGAGACCCACTTCAAGATAAAAGACCTGCACAGTCTGAAAGTGAAGGGCTGGAAACAAATCTTCCAAGCAAATGGACAGGAAAAAAAAGCTGGGGTAGCAATATTCATATAAGACAAAATAGACTTCCAAAAATGGTCCATAAAGAGAGACCCAGAGGTCACTTCATAATACTCAAGGGAAGAATCCACCAAGAAGACAAAATATTGTAAATATATATGCACCCAATGGACATATCTTCCAAACAAAATATCAACAAAGATATTGTGGCACTGAACAACACCGTAGATAAATTGGACTTTACTGATGTATACAGAGCCCTCCATCCCAAAGAAGCTAAATACACATTCTTTTCAAATGTACACAGGACATTTTCAAAGATAGACCACATGATAGGACACAAAGCAAGCCTCAGCAATTTCAAGAAAATTGAAATCATACCAAGCATTTTCTAAGATCACAAGGGACTGAAGCTAGAAACCAACCCCAAGGAAAAAAACCCAAAACACTCAAAATCATGGAAATTAAATAGCATGCTATTAAACAATGAATGGGTCAAGAATGATATTAGGGAAGAAATTAAAAGGTTTCTGGAAACAAATGAAAACGAACTCACAACAACCCAAAACTTATGGGACACAGCCAAAGCAGTCCTGAGAGGGAAGTTCATAGCGATACAGGCCCACCTAAAAAAGTTAGAAACATTTCAAACAAACAACCTAACCCTATGTCTACAAAAACTAGAGGAATAACAACAAAGACAGCCCAGAGCAAGCAGAAGGAAGGAAATAACCAAGATCAGAGCAGAATTAAATGACATAGAGACTAAAAGCACAATTTTAAGGATCAATGAATTCAAGAGCTGGTTCTTTGAAAAGATCAACAAACCTTTAAGCAGACTCAACAGGAAAAAAAGAGAGAATACCCAAATAAACACAATCAGAAATAAAAGAGGAGAGATTACAACAGATACCACAGAAATACAAATGATTGAAAGAAATTACTACAGAGAACTGTATGCCAAGAAATTTGAAAAGCTAGGTGAAACTGACAAATTTCTAGAAAAATATACTCTTCCAAAACTCAATAAAAAAGAAGCAGAAAGCCTGAACAAACCAATAACAGCAAAAGAAATTGAAGCAGTAATCAAAAAACTCCCAACACACAAAAGCCCTGGATCAGATGGTTTCACAGGAGAATTCTACAAAGCATTTAAGGAAGAACCAACCCCTATCCTTCACAGACTATTTCAAAAAATCCACAAAAATGGGAGACTCCCAAACTCTTTTTATGAGGCCAACATCATTCTAATTCCAAAACCAGATAAAGACACAACAAAGAAAGAAAACTTCAGGCCAATATCACTGATGAACATTGACACTAAAATCCTCAACAAAATACTGGCAAACCGCATCCGACAGTACATTAAAAAGATTATACACCATGACCAAGTGGGGTTCATTCCAGGGATGCAAGGATGGTACAATATTCGCAAATCAGTAAATGTAATACATCACATAAACAAAAGCAAAGACAAAAATCACATGATCATATCAATAGATGCAGAAAAAGCATTTGATAAGGTACAGCACCCATTTATGATAAAAACACTCGGCAAAGTGGGAATAGAGGGAGCATTCCTCAACATAATAAAGGCCATATATGACAGACCTACAGCCAACATCATACTTAATGGGAAAAAATTAAAATCTTTTCCACTAAGATCAGGAACAAGACAAGGCTGTCCACTTTCACCACTTCTATTCGATATAATGCTGGAAGTTTTAGGCACAGCGATCAGCCAAGAAAAAGAAATAAAAGGCATCCAAATTGGAAAGGAGGAAACAAAATTGCCACTGTTTGTAGATGACATGATAGTGTACATAGAAAATCCTATAGACTCCACCAAAAAACTGCTTGACCTAATAAATGAATTTGGCAAAACAGAGGGATACAAAGTCAATATGCAGAAATCAAAGACATTTCTGTACACCAACAATGAAACAGCAGAAGCAGAAATCAAGAAAAAAAATCCCATTTGAAATAGCAAAAAGAAAAATAAAATATCTAGGAATAAACCTAACCAAACAGGTAAAAGACCTTTATTTAGAAAACTACATAACACTCAGGAAAGAAATCAAGGAAGACACAAACAAATGGAAACATATACCATGTTCATGGATTGAAAGAATATCATCAAAATGTCCATACTACCGAAAGCAATTTACACATTCAATGCAATTCCCATTAAAGTATCAATGGCTTATTTCACAGACATAGAACAAACACTTCAAAAATTTATATGGAATCATAAACAACCCCGAGTAGCTGCTGCAATTTTGAGAAAGAAGAGTAAAGTAGGAGGGATCACAATACCTGACACTAAACTATACTACAAGGCCACTGTAATCAAAACAGCCTGGTACTGGCATTAAAACAGGCAGATGGACCAATGGAACAGAACAGAGAGCCCAGAAATAAATCCAAGTCTCTATGGTCAATTAATATTTGACAAAGGAGGAAGCAACAGACAATGGAGTAAAAATAGCCTCTTCAACAAATGGTGTTTGGAGAACTGGACAGCTATGTGAAAAAAAATGAAACTCGAGCACCAACTTACACCTTATACAAAAACAAATTCAAGGTGGATAAAAGACTTAAATATGAACTGTGATACCATTAAGTCCTAGAGGAGAACATAGGTAGGAAAATCTCAGATATTTCACACAGAAACTTTTTTACTGATATGTCCCCTAGAGCAAGGGACATAAAGGAAAGTATAAACAAATGGGACCTCATCAAAATAAAAAGCTTCTGCATGGCTAAAGAAAACAGTATCAAAATAAAAAGAGAACCAACTGTATGGGAAAACATATTTGCCAATGAAACCTCAGACAAGGGTTTAATCTCCAAAATATATAGAGAACTTACACAACTCCACTCTAAGAAGACAAGCAACCCGATTAAAAAATGGGCAAAGGATTTGAACAGACACTTGTCCAAGGAGGACATACAGAAAATCCAAAGACACATGAAACGATGTTCAATATCGCTAGCTATCAGAGAGATGCAAATTAAAACCACAATGAGATACCACTTCACACCAGTCAGAATGGCCATCATAAACAAAGCAAGAAACAACAAGTTTTGGAGAGGTTGTAGAGGAAAGGCCACCCTAGTGCACTGTTCGTGGAACTGCAGACTGGTGCAACCACTATGGAAAGCAGTATGGAACTTCCTCAGAAAACTAAAAATGGATCTGCCTTTTGACCCTGCAATTCCACTGCTGGGACTATATCCTAAGAACACTAAAACTCCAATCCAAAAGAACCTATGCACCCCGATGTTCATAGCAGCACAATTTACAATAGCTAGGTGCTGGAAGCAGCCTAGATGCCCAGGGTAAATGAATGGATCAAAAAACTATGGTACATTTACACAATGGAATTCTATGCAGCAGAAAGAAAGAAGGATCTCCTACCCTTTGCAACAGCTTGGATGGAGCTGGAAAGCACTATGCTAAGCAAAATAAGCCAGGCAGTGAAAGATAAATACCATACGATCTCACCTTTAACAAGAACCTAAACAACAAAACAAAGAAACAAGCAAAATGTAACCAAAGACACTGAAATAGAGGACAGGCTGACAGTGACCAGAGGGGAGAGAAGAGGAAATTTCAAGGGAGAATGGGAAGGGTTTACAGGAACAAATTTAAAGGACACATGGACAAAAACTAGGGGGAGGGTGGTAATGGGAGGGAAGTGGGGAGGGTTGGGTGGGTGGTCTGGACTGGGAGTAAAAGGGATAAAACTGTACTTGAACAATGATTAAAATTTTAAAAAAGGAAAAAAAGAAGTTAGTGAGAAATTCAATAGCATAAAAAGAAAAAACAGAGAAACCATAAAAAATAACCAGTCAAACATGAAGTATACACTAACTGAAATGAAGATGATGTTACAGGGAATCAATAGTAGAGTTAATGAAGCCAAGAATCAAATCAGCAATTTGGAATACAAAGAAGGAAAAATTTCTAATCAAAACATCAAAAAGAAAAAATGGACCCAAATAAATGAATATAGCATAAAAGCTTCTGGAACAACTTCAAATATACCAGTATTTGTATTGTAAGGGTGCAGGAAGGAAGAGAGAAAAAAATGAAAACCTACTTGAAAAGATAATAACAGAAAATTTCCCTAACATGGTGAAATAAATAGACATACAAGTCCAGGAAGTATAGAGACTTCCAAACAAGATGAACCCAAAGAGGCCCATGCCAAGGCATGTCAGAAGGTAAAGGTTAAAGGTTAAAGACAAAGAAAGAATCTTATAGCAGCAAGACAAAAGTAGTTACCTACAAGGAAACTCCCATAAGACTGTCAGTTGATTTTTCAACAGAAACTTTGCAGACCAGAGGGATTGGCAAGAAGTATTCAGAGTGACAGACAGCACCCTGGCTGGTGTTGCTCAGTGGATTGAGTGACAGACTGCATAGCAAGGGGTTGCCAGTTCACTTCCCGGTCAGGGCACATGCCTGGGTTGCAGGCCAGGTCCCCAGTTGAGGCTGCATGAGAGGCAACCACACACTGATGTTTCCCTCTCTGTTTTCCTCCCTTCCCCTCTCTCTAAAAATAAATAAATAAATATTTTTTAAAAAATTGATGGAAAGCAAGGACCTACAATCAAAATTATTCTACCCAGCAAAGTTATCAGTTACAATCAAAGGACATGTAAAGAGCTTCCCAGACAAGAAATAGATAAAGGAGTTCATTACCACCACCAAACCTGTATTACAACAAATGTAATTATTTGTTATTAAATTATAGTTGCGCTCCCAGAGTAAATTCTAACTATCTAAAAACATTAATACTATAAGATATGTGCCTGGATTTGATTTGCTAACACCTTATTTAGAACAGTTATATCACTGTTTCTGAAAAATCAGACTAAACTTTTTTAACTTTGCCTCCACTTCTCTAGTTCTATAGCAGTGTTGTACCAGCACCATGAGGAATTTAAGAAAGTTACTTCTCTTTTTATTATCTGGAAGTATGTATATAAATTTGAGCTTATCACTTTCTTAGAAGTTTTGTAAGACATTACACCATTCATGTCTGTTAACTTTTTTTTTCAGGTAGATGTGACAAAGAAAAAGTAATCTATTTAGTGTTTATGGATTAATTTGGCTTTTTATTTCTCCATGGATTAATTTTGCTAATTGCTTATCTAGAATTCCACCTATATGTTGTATAATAGTCTCATGTTTTTTCCATACTTGTGTTTGTGTATAGTGTACTTTTTTGTCATCCATACCATCCAAGTGCTAATTCTAATTTTCATACTCCATCTTGCTAAATATCTGCTATTAGTCCTTTCAAAAGCCAGGTTTTGCTTTTAGTGATCCACTCAATATTTTTATCTCATTACCATTTCATTGATTTTTCATTTATTAATATTTATTATTTTCATTTCTTATTTTATTATGAATTTAGTATTTTTCTGACTGGTCAAAATTAATGCTAGGTTCATTTTTTTCTTGTTTTATGTGTATATATATAGATATGTGCATATACAGTTAACATATGTATGTGAAACATAAATATATGCATGTGTCCCTGTGTGTATTTTTTCCAACTATGTGGTGATGTTTGAAAATCTTTATTTTGGCTTTCTACTATCATCATGCAGCAGTAGAATGAAGTCTCTAAAATATATATTTTTTAATCTTTGTTATGTGTCTTGTGTTTCCACATGGAAAAGCTAAGTGACCCACTAATATAAAAATCATGAATCTTTGTACTACTGGTAACCCTTATAATTTGAAATTCAGTTAAACCTCTGATTCAGAACCTTATAATTTCAGTTTTTTATTCCTTTTCAGAAGTGCAGTACCATGGTTCATAAGTCAGGTCCTAGAGCAACTCAAATTGCATTCAAACCCTAGTGTGTTCACCTATAAACTGTGTGACTTTGGGCAAGTCACTTTGCTCTGTATTCTTTTGTTTTGTTGTGGGTAAATGGAGATATTGATAGTAATTACTTTATAGGGTTGCTGTGAATGTTAAATTAGTTGTTTGTATATAAAACCCTTAAAGTACTCAACATCCTTAAAATAACCTTGATATACATTTAATATCCATAAATATTGATGATTATGGCTATAATTTGACACCTAGAGCATTCTCTTATTTTAACTCATTTGAGCTATATACTAAAATAATTATCCAGCATTCTGTGTGTATGTAACAGAAGCGGCACATCTCCTTACTGAGAAGCTCTGATAGCCATGTTGCCAAAATTCCTCTACCAGCATCCACCTTCCCATAAATTTTAACATTCTCTCTTCCATTGCTGACACTCCCCATTCTCTTTCTGTCCTTTATCTGATGATCTTTCTATTTCCATATAAATACAATAAGGTTATACCATCTTGAACCAAAAGCCAAATTATTTTAGACAATTGCTCAAGGCTTGTGAAAGAGTAAACTTTTCCTGAAGTTTGGGAATAGGCACATATCTGGAAAGAACATAATCAACAAGATAGTGTATTTATTTTGTAGAAAGAAGGAAAGAAGAAAGAAAGGGAAAGAAAGAAAGAAAGGGAAAGAAAGAAAGAAAGAAAGAAAGAAAGAAAGAAAGAAAGAAAGAAAGAAAGAAAGAAAGAAAGAAAGAAAGAAAGAAAGAAAGAAAGAAAGAAAGGTACATGGGAATAATTTGCTAAAATTGAGTTTACTGAGGAAAATATTAGCTGAACCTATGATGTTGGTTAAGGAATGAGCTAGAAAACTGCTCTGTACCACTGTAGACCTTAGGGTTGATGAGTACACTGATGAGGAGCTAAGCATTTTGCAGTTCTGGTCTTCCATGTGGGCACCATCTCCTTTCACCCTGTTGCTGAGGGCAAGTCCTGGCCAGTCTTTTCACTCAGTGAAATGCAGATATTATATGAGTCATAAGCTAGAAAATCCAGTTAGCTTCCTCCACGTCATTTCCAGTCACCCACCATTTCAATTGAAATTTGGTGAGGGGAATTGGAGAGATTGAGGAAAACAAGAAAAGAAAAAGAACAAACTCATGGCCATAGACAATACTGTGGGTGCAATGTGGGGAAAGAGGGTAGCTGAGGTGGAAGAGTATATGAGGGAATAATTGGGGTTGGATGGAGACTTGACTTTGGGTGGTGAACACACAATCCAATGTACAGATGATGTGTTGTGGAACTGTGCACCTGAAACCTCTATAATTTTGTTAACCACAGTCATCCTCATAAATTCAATAAAGAAGGAAATAAAGAGCAAAATAAATAAACAAAACAGAAACATACTCATGTATATAAGGAACAAACTGATTGTTTCCAGCTAAAAAGGAACAATTAGAGGACTGAGTAAAACTTATGAAGAGATTAAGAAGTATAAAGTGGTAGTAACGAAACAGTTATGGGATGTAACGTACAGCATAGGGAATATAGTCAGTAATACTGATAGAGCGTGTATGACGTCACATAGGAGCAAGGCTTACCGGGGGAATCAATTCACAAGTTATATAAATATCTAACCATTAGACTGTACACTAAAACTATATAATATATTGAATAACCAGTATAATTGAAAAATAATTTTAAAAAAGAAAAAGGACCCAAAGATACAGTTTATTTGTTTTCATTTTTATTTAAATATAGAGGTTAAATATGTGTGCGGTATTGGTAAAGGTGCTTCTGGAAATTGATAAAGAAGGGCTGGGTGACTTTAATTTCCTGAAGAAGAAAAAAAGAACAGAAGATCAGAATAGTAATTACAAGAAGCCTCAATCCATCCCTTATGATTCTTTTTCTTTTTTCATCCTCTTCCATGTGCTTTCCCCATTTCCCTTGGCTTCAAAAGGTGACAGTTGTTGTGTATTCATAGAAAGTACTCAGGCTGGATTTTGGAAAATCTAATTAGATGATCTCATTTCTCTGGTCAAAATGGTTTACAATTTCATTCAGGATAAAAATTTTAGAACATTTACCATGTGATCACCAAGGCCCACGTGATCAGGATTTTCACCATGTTTCTCAATTTGTCTCTGTCATGTTCCCCACTCTCATTCTCCTCCAGCCCATTACATTTTGGCATGGAGGAAAAATGGGACAACTGTAATAGCATAAACAATAAAATCTTTTTAAAAAATAAAAGAAAAAAAAACATGTGACTACATTTCTGCCTCAGGATTTTGTACTTGATAGTCCCTGCATTGGAACACATTTTCTGTATAGAATCACAGGATTCACTACCCAACTCAATCTATGCTCTGTTCTCATTTCATTATTTTCTTACTTCAAAGAAGACTGTCCTGTGTAATCTATTATAGTACAAACAACACCCATCTCTTTCATTTCTTTAACCTCCTTTATTTTTCTTCTTAGCTCTGATCACTCTCTTACATATATCAGTTTGTGTGTTTAGAGTCTGTCTCCACTCACTACAGTGTGGGCTTCCTGAAAGCAAAGACTCCATTGATTTGGTTCACTGGTATATCCTAAAATTCTAGAACATAATTTGGAACATAGTAAGTGCTTCATAAGTTTTAGTCAAACAAATAGCTTAACCCCAAAATATGGCTCTATTGTACTAATTAGGCAATACAATCTATTCTGATAAGGTAATTATGCCTTTATGTGACAAGTGAGTCAGAAACAAGGGGTAAAGAAAAGGAGAGATTTAAAGGATTGAGATAAACTTACTATAAAAATAATTTTAATTATGTTGCTGAGAGGGAGATTCAAAATATACTTATTACACAATGGTATATAAAGCTGTTGTGAGTAAATTAATTGTTGGGTTTAAACCTGAGGGGCCATTCTAAAATATTTTGACTTAAAAAAAGATATAAATGTTAACATGGGTGTTTACAGGGGTTTCTGAGCAGTACTAAGAATCTGAGAGCAACTCTGAGTGTTCTATGATATATACAGTAAGAGAAGTCAGAGAACCAGTGTCTGCATCAGCACAAGCAATATAGCCCCAGATATGTCTGTCGGTAATGGAAGCTCAAAGTCAGTGATGTGATAACTGTGCTAAAAGTTGCCTCCTTTGTTTTTAGTAGTTTTCAAGATCTGAGGCATGTTTGGTAATGCAGTGTCTGTGAGTTCTTGTGTGTGTGTGTGTGTGTGTGTGTGAGGGAGAGAAAAAGAGAGATGGTGGAGAGAAGGAAGTATAAGTAATAGTGAAAGCATGATTACAGTTTTGTCTTAGAAATTCCTACCCTGTGTCCTTCATTGTTTATTGCTTTCTGCCATCATCAGGCTTATCTCCTTGATGGACTGGCAAATTGATTAATTCATTGTAGAGATGGAGGAGGATCCAGATGGGTATATGTAGAACAACAATAACAAAAAAAAAAACTAATTGCCAAACTATACAAACAAGTAACACTAATTTGACCACACAAGCAATTGGCTATCTTTTGACATTGGACATCACTACCAATATTACTCTTTCACTTAATTCACCTGCCAACAACTGTAACAGTTACTATTTTCAGTTACCAGGACTGCCAACAGCTCTGATATTTACTATTTTCAATTGCCAGGAAACAGGTAGAAATATCTTGTCATGGATAATCGTTCAATGGTGGGCATCTGGGCTTTAACATCTGGTTGTTCAAATGACCGTTGTACCTAAAAAAGAAAAAAGAGGCAATAGATGAAACATAACTCTTAGCCACTCTCAGAGAACATTTTGCACCATGAGCCAACAAATTCTGAGAATGAAAGGTGCTACTAGGGTTGATGGGAGCAAGACCACAGCCATTCTAATGTCCAGTCACTGCTGCCCTACATTTAGAAGTAAGTCCCCATGTTAGAAAAACACTCTATCACAGAACAAATGCCTAATGTCTAATCCAAGGTTTCTCTATCCACATTTCTTCTCTATTTCTTTTCCATCTCTCTTCTACGTATTTGAACTGGATCTCAAATATCCTCTACCCTCAGCCTCCAAGACTAGATCGTCAATTCAATGAGGCACAAAACCTCAACTTTTTACCTTAAAATCTGAACACAACAACTTTCACATCACCACCACCATATTGAATTCTGAAGTTTTGTTTTTGTTTTTTGCTTTTTTTTTGCCATGGACTGATCTATGAGGTTGTATTTCTAATATTCTCTTAGCAATGTCCTTGAAATGACAGTGTCTAATTCCTATTCATCCAGCAGGACTCAACTTCTCGAGTTCCCATTCACAGAGACCCTAACTGACATTACAGTGTGATCTTCTCCATTCTAATAAAGGTGCATTCCTCTTTCCCACAGGACTGTACTGTTCTCTACAGTTTTGAGTTTAGGATAGAAACAGCCACACTTCCTCACATTCTTACTGTCTGTACATTTCTTGCTAAAGAAGAAGGCAGGGGGAGTATCTGTTCATTTACTCATGCCTTGTGTTGAAAAAATATCATTTCCTGTGCCAATATGGTGAGGTCTTGAGCAATTCCTACCTTCATGAGGTTTGCATTCAAGTGAGTAATTACAGGTGAAAAACAAAGTACATGTATACCAAGTGAGTGGTGGTCAGAACTGGGGAGGAAAACAAATTAGGAGGTGGGGGGGATAAGGCATATTCTGATCTGGGAAACATATATAGTCTTCCTTTCTGGACTATTCCATCCAAAGCATCTCTTCTTTATTTTCTTTCAGTGCCCTACAATTTTTTTGTTATGGATTCTATCATAATCTATATTGACACAGTTTGTGTTGGCCTACTTATTAGTACACATCTCTCAAAATAATGTAGGCCATCAGTAGCCTTATGACACAATATCTCATCTAGCCCTGTGTCAGCAAGATCTCGACAATTACACATAGAAACTGAACACATACTTATTTAATAAATTAAGCAACAAAATTAATTGAAAATACTTTCCAATCTTTGCATTTTAAGAAAGTATACTCCACAACATATGAGCTTCTATTTTATATTATTTTGTTCTCTTTTTATTTGCTTCTATGGTGTATTAACATCTTCTTTTACTAAAATCATATTTTAAATCCCAGGTAACAGAAATAAGGGCACCCTTATACTTTCACTTCCCTGACAAAATCAGTCATTGTAACTTGAATTAAGAATAAGAATAATACTTCCTGAAAAAAACAAAAGTGACTAGAGGAGGGAAAAGAAGGTTACCTTCCGAAACACTTCCTCAAGGTGACAGCACCAAGAATATTTCTGAAAGCATGTGATTAGTTGTGAAATAAAGAAGGAACCTTTTTTTATGTCTCTCCAGGATACATTATCTATAAAGAAAAGAAATGGTAAGTCTTTGGCTGTGGCCTCGACTACTTTTTATATTACAATTTTTTTGTTTTATGGTTATATCCTTTAATCATAGTTTGGGAATTAACTTGACATGTTTAAGGTAAAGACTTATATATCTACATTAATTCATTTACAACAAAGAGGAAAAAACTGGCAGAGATTAACTAAAGGGATAGCTGATCAGAATTGCATGGTGACTGCATTATATTCTTGGAACTGACAATTACTTTGGGCCTCATGTTCATTCATTTGATTTGAAAGGTTTGAGATATAACTGGAATTACTACTTTTTCAGTTGAAAGAATAGACACTCAGAAGAGTTCATGAAATTTCCCATGCTCATGCAGTAAACAATAAAAAATGGGCACCAGGTTCCAAGGGTGATTACAGAGTAAAAATCACACTGTCTGTCAGAGTATAATAATCAAGGTAAATGAACAAATCCAAAGGAAACTTTTAAGAGGAGGGAAATTTTAGGACACGGATTGTGGTGATGGTTTCATGGATGTGTACTTATATCTAACTCGTTATGTTACATACATTAAGTATATATGTTTATTTTTGTATGTCAGTTAAACCTCCATGCAGTGGTTAAAAAAACACTCAAAACAGAAATTTTCAAATGAGAAACATTCCAGTGTAAGGCTTCTTAAGATGACTACCTAGAGGTCAAGGACTAAACCCTGATCCCCTTCTATTAGGCCTCATTAGCCCCCGAGTATCATTTTCTACCTCTTTTAAAGGACATTCACGCCCCTCTGAGGCAGGCAATGACACACTCCAACTAGCATCAAATGGGAAATACGGAGAAAGAGCTAGAGTAGAAAACGGAATTGTTCATTTATTTTAAATGGCATATGTTCAACTGGATTACTTGTATTAGGTTGTTTGAATGATTGGTATGCCTCAGCTTATAAAGCACAGCACTTAAAATACAAGTATAATTCAAAAAAGAAGATATATAGAATCTTTGTTTCTATAAAATAATGAGATAAATGTAAGTTATTTTGGCAACATTCAAAATGTGCCTTAGATCATTCCTGCATAGAGCCTATCAATATTCTAGAGTCATTCAGGGGTGGCCTCAGGCCCACAGATCCTTGTGTGCAACTGAAAGACACATACGTGGGGTTGAGGAGCAGAAAGCAATGAAGTCCTTCTCCACATGTGCTCTGTGAACCGCATCCTCCTCCAGGTCCTCATGTGGCTGTGAAGAGCTGTCTGCCAAGGCTGCTGGAGAGTCACTGACCCACAATACCCCACGATTTGCTGGAGAGACAACAACTCTGTAAACACTGTGTACCTTCCTCAGTTTGGCTGTCACAATTGCCCACCTCATTCTCTTTGAACATGTATTTTTTTCCCTGGCCAGGCACCTTGGTTGCTTAGTGTCATCCCAATGGGACAAGGTTGCGGGTTCCATCCCAGTCAGAGCACATACAAGAAGAATCAACTAATGAATGCATAAATAAGTGCAAAAGAAATTCAGTCTCTCTCTCTCTCTCAAATGAACAAATTTTAAAAAGTGAATAACAATAAAGAAATGTTAATTCTCACCACTTTTATAATTGCACAGCAGACACATACACACACTAAACTCTTCCCCCCCCACACACCCATAACTAGGCCTCTGTCTAATGTCTTTGAACAATGTGCCAGGTAGCAGTGAGAGCAGTGAGAGCATCGTGTGTGTAAAGAGTGACAGTAACATAAACCTGACAGAACCCATTTTCTAAGAAGAGCAAAGGAGTTAAAGCCTTATGTGCATAATTTCAGAGCATAGGTATTATTTTTAGCTAAATTATTTCTGTTTTTCTTTCCTAAACATGGCTCCAAAATCCAAGAGCTAACTGGAAGTCAGAAATAACGAAATAAAATTTTGAGAGCAATGCCTAGTACCCTCATTTCCCCACTCAGTTCCCTTTCAATATTGCATGAGGCAAAAAGGGTGCTGCTATTACAGAATAGCTCCACTTTCAAATGAAATTCTTCTCAAGCCAGAGAATGTCAGAATGTTTGTAAACTATTTACAAGTAAAGCTGTTATTAAAATGATTTCACTCCAAGGGTTAAATATTTTTGTTCAACTTTGATTTAGGAATTCCAAAGATCTCCTTCATCACTTTCTTTGGATTAAACTAAATAGATTATTTCTCAGCTGAAAAGGTAACTTCTTATGATTCAAACCACTTAAGTGGAGTTTCCCAAGAATTCAGTTCACTTTGTTTGCCGTGAGCGGGGACTAAGATTGTTTCCCCTAAAATGAAAACATACATCACAGTCCTCAGCAAACAATTCAGGAACTTTGGACTTTCCCTATCAGAACTCACCACCTCTGCAGGCCTGGACAATGATGACCTTTGGTTTGTCCTTTAGGCTGAGGCAGTGGCAGTTGTTGAACATCCGAAAGATGGTGTCATAAGGCAGCACATCTGGTTCTTCATCTCTGTGCAGAGTCCCACAAATTCCTGCCAGGATGCCATGAGACATGAACACCAAGAATGTGCTGTCTGAGGACTTATGCTCTGGGCGGGCAGCAAATGACTCCAGCACTGACTCCATCTCCTGAAAAAGACCACTATGTCTTACTAGAAGAGGTCAAGCATTGACATTAATCTGATCTCCTACTTATCATGAGCAGTCCAAGAAACATCTATACTGCCCTGGCTGGTGTGGCTCAGTGGTTTGAGTGCCAGCCTGTGAAGCAAAGGGTCACTGGTTCAATTCCTAGTCAGGGCACATGCCTGGGTTGCAGACCAGGTCCCTAGTTGGGGGCATGTGAGTGGCAACCACGCATTGATGTTTCGCTCCCTCTTTCTCCATCCCCTCCTCAAAAACAAACAAAGGAACAAATACATAAATAAAGTATTTTTGAAAAAGAAGAGAAACCTCTTTATGTTCCTATCACTGTGCCTTCATATAGTGGTTACTCAATGGTAGTTGCTTACCTTTTCTTTCAACAGTGTAACGGGGGTTCAACTGTTTGTTCCTGGTAATATTATTTGAGCTGTCCTCCTGATATATTTTACATTGCCTTATTTTCACTTACATACTTTTTTCTATTACTCTCATTTATCTCATTAATTAATAGGAGTCTTGGGTCACAAATTTATCATACCACTTTCCTTCAAACACCATTCTCTCTGTACTGAGAACAAAATCAAACTTCTGACTAATGTATACTTCTTCCAGTCTGTCCTGTTTCTCCTGCAAGCTCTTATCACTCTGGTCTTCTGTGTTTTTCATGTTCCTATTTTATATATAGCATCGGTATATCATATACAGTTATCCTTCCTGGAATGTATTTTATTCACAAATTTTCAGATCTGTCTTGTTACTGATAGTCTTCTGTCAGCTTTAGTATATTCTCCTACTAAGACTTATCTTTTCCATTGCATTGAAACAAGTAGTACATGATCACCAGTTTTCTCTTTTTTTCCCCCACCAACTTTCATCTGTCTTTTCACTCTTACAGAGAGTCATGTAGACATACCAAATCTCTGAAATTTTCTGTTTTGCTTGTAGTTGGATTGCCCACACCAGTAAATATAAAACAGTCCGAGCTCCTTGCCTCATTCACAGACCTGCCCCCAGCACCAGGAATAGGCCCTGGGACAAAGTCAGGACTCAGAATTTGTATGGTGAGTACATGCCTGCTAAACATTCATTATTTAAGAATTGTCTGGGAATATTTGGTCTGAATCCCCATCATCTCTCTTAGGAACTGAGAATTGTGTGGGTACACATGCCAATCACTTTTTGTCTCTTTTTATAGAATTGAGAAGATTTGGTGCTCAAGAGACAGAGCTTTCACCTATCTAATACTTTCATTTTATATATACACATACATTGTTAAGGTGTTTGGCTGAGATTGTAAAGTTAATTTGATTGTGGGAGGATATGTGCTGAATATGTAACATATACAGGTTTGGGGTGGGTGAGTAGCCCTTACCTTGGCTGTGAGGTTCTCTTGCACTTCCACACTGTAGCCAAGGCCCTCAAGCAGCCCCTTCATCCCTGTGATGTCAAGCTCAGCCCCTTCCCTCCTAGGAAGATGATGAAACTCTCTGTTGCATATGATGAGAGCCAGACGAGTGCGGTCCTTTCTCTCCTTTATTGAATAGATCTGCAGGAAGTGGGTATGCAGTGACTTTGATTTGCCTAAATCTCTTTTAAACTCTCATTCACTAATCACTGTTGCTTTGGCACAGGCTCATATAGCTGCCCTCTCCCTCTCCTGTACCAGAGACCTGCCATTTTCTATGTAATGAATTGAATTGACAATAGAGAGTGATTTAGAACCTTTACATTATTTAAAAAATAAAAGATATACACTGAAAAAAAATGAAAGTGATTCATTTTTTTCAAGAGCCCGAGACTGGACCCAGAACGTATTTGGGATAGTTACTCAGGAATCTTGAGGAGACTAGAACAATTTCTACCCTAACTTTCTCTTTTATCCTCTTCACCTAGACAAATCATTCTTACTCTTCAAGGTTCAGATCAAATTTCATGAAAACCAGGAAACATTTGCTATTGGCTCAGGCTTTGATTATATTTTTGAAACATGGTTCATGTCCAGGCTTTTCAAGTATTATGCAAATAATAACTACTCAGTCCTGCTATCTTATACTCATAAATATTTCTATTTTATGACTGTAACTTAACTATAGTAAATCCCAAATAAGTATGAGGGCAAAAGAGCATACTGAAAGATCCATATTTTATCATGGGACTGAAAGAAAATTGGAATTTGCATGAGGCTACACTATTTCCTCCTTGCTCAAAGCATCTAAGAAAGAGATTAGCGCTGTCTGCACCTCACCTCTCTGCCATTAGTGCTCTAAGAGATCGAGTATTCACGATTTGAAAGCAATTGTTTCTCTCTCTTTCTCTAGTTTGTCTACACAACACAGTACCTCTCCAGCCCTTTCTTTACATAGTTTCAGGAATGCTTCACGAGGACAAAGCTTGAGGGTATCTGTAGATTCTTCTGCTGCCTCAGCTGGTCCAGCCATGTCTGTAGGAACCAAAGGATATACCACATGACATCATATGACAGAAATTTTAACATCTGCATCTGTGAACCAAGTATCACTTAAGGATACTGACAAAGAAGGTAAATCCTGAGAAGTTTTTCAAAATATATTTATGTAAGAATTATCATTGTACTGACTAACCACTAGTATGAAGAGATATATTTTGAGTGGTAAAGAAGGGAGAAATCCTTGTTAGCAGATCCACCCAAAAATATAATGATGAATTCTGGTTATTATGAAGAAAACACCTTGATGATTTGGGTCAAATTTAGTCTTTTTTATGGCCATTAAGACAGTTTGATTTTAGCAACATTTTACTCTAGAAACTCATGAACCTAAGTGAACTTTTTCTTGTCAATGAGCAAAAGTATATATTGAGTAAATATTTATCAGAATGCTATCCATTACAAATATAATGTAATATCTCACAATTGATTTTCCATATTTTTGCTGCCATAAACTAATGGTGTTGACCACAAATTTGAAATCCTCTGAGTCTGATTCCATAGTTTCTGTTGAAGACAAGATTTCAAAACACAAAAATTGGTCTATTTCCTTGCTCTGATTGAGGAAGAGCCATAGGCTACACCACAAAATGTCCGGCTCAAAAAACAGGTGACTTGTCCTATGCTTCCCATCTAGACTACTGGACTGAATTCAGAAACAATAAATTCAAGAACATTTTTAGAGGAGGCTTTGTTATGGTGGTAGTATACATGCCAATAACTTTCTTTTAGAAAGATTTGTCCAATTATGTTTCTACTGATTCTTCCATTAGAGTCATTCAGGGCCACAAAGTATGGCATATTGTGTGGCCCTGAAAAAAAATTTGGCAAGTACATGGGGGAGAGATAAATCCATGACATCCCTGATTGAAGAGGCATCTTTTGACAACTGGTGAGGCTGTTTTCCAATGTTAGAGTTATCACAGTGGGTGCACAAGTGCCATTAGAATGCAATGACTAGGAATGGAAAGGAATATGGTAAGGAAGAAGAAACAAGTATTTTGAACCTTTACTGTTATTTATTATTGTCTTTCATTTGGGTGAGTGTTAAATGGAAAAGATGTACTAAAAGAAAAACAAGAAATGTACCATAGAGGAGTTTCCTATGTCATTAAAACAGGCATAGCCTTCTGTAGTCCCTAAGAAAAAAGGATTCTTGCTTTCAAAGAAAAAACTTCCCTTCTGATTTCACATGGGAAGCATAAGAGACCAGCTGCTGGGAGTTCATCTGAACATCTGTGTGTGCTGTGTGGAGGGACTAAGGGACTAAAGAAGGTGCCAGTCTATTGCCTGTATCAAGGTCTCAGGAGGATGGGAGGCAACAGGGGTGGGCCTTACACAGTGGTCCACAGCCTAGTTCCATGATAGTAGACATTGTTTCTCAAAAGAAAATGCAGGAGGGCAATTAGAAGAAAGGGTCTACTTTTAAAATCTTGACTTTTCTACAAGCATTGAATTTATTCTCTGAGTACTTCACCATCATTGAAATGTGTTTTATTCCTCCTGGAGAGCAAAATTTGGATGAGTAAGTACAAAAAGTATTTGATTACAGACCTTATGTCTTCATGTCAGATAACTATATAAATTTCTAAGAACCCCTAGACTTACCTAAATTATTAATAACTAATTGAATAAATAAATAAGCAATGCATCTTGCTAGGACTGGAACATATAGTCTAAAGTTTTACAGACTGCTCTCATGAACTTCAACAACTGAAATGCTACATAGTTAGGATGGTAAATGAGTTTCATCAAAAGAAGGCTATTGAGGCTAAAGCAGTAAGAACAAAGAGTAAAAGGACAGGGAACAAACAATAGTGCCATGGATTTAGAAATGGGGCCCTGAAGCCAGACATAAAGAAGTTGTCTGCAAACTAACAGGACCAATGAAGAAATCAGATATGGGTATAAATGTACAAGGCCTACATGAAATTTAGTCTGAGTTGTTGATCTTACCTGAGGAGAGCCCCAGCTTCTTTTCAAGGTGGGGGTCACATGCATTAATTTGAATGATAAATATTTGGCTTGCATGGTGTCCTTTCCGAATGACGGAGTCAATCAAATCTCGGGCCTTATCCATAGCTGTGTAATTTTCATATTTTACTGTCTCCATCTCCTCCTGATTCAGCACATTTTTGTCTAATAGTTCATCCAATAAGCTGTTTATTGTGCCGATACTCACTGATTGGATAAACACCTTCCTTTTTGACTTCAGGACCATGTCTGTTTGAAGCACAGAGATTCCTCAGGTCACTAAAACAACCTCATTCCCCTCTCATGTCAGCAAAAGAGGATAGGATCCTTTAGATTTCATCCATTAAATGTTCCCTGTCATTCAGTCACCCTGAGGATCACCACATCTCTTATTCTTCCCTCAGTATTACCAATGGTTTCACAGTATTACCATTCACTGAATGGCCTGAAGCCTGAGATTTACGATCACTAATTAATGCCTGAACACCAGGGATGATCCTGACATTTAGTCATGTTTATTCAACTCTGCATTTAAAATGATGAAACAGTGATAGGCCATTTCCCTTGGGGACCACAGCTACCTGTTTCTATCTTACTCGGTTGTGCACCATCTGTTGGATTATTCAGTTAGATTGCAAAATGACAGCAGAATACCAGTAACCCCAGTTCCTTTCTGGCTCATGCTTTTTCCTTCTGAAAGTTCTGATAGTCCTCTCCACCCCACTCTACTCCCTTTGCCTCCTTCCTCTTTCTTCCCTCTCCCTCATTGCTGCTTACTTAAACATTCACCAAACTTAATTATGACTTCCCAAAAAGCCAGCTATCTTTCAAAATTTTTCCTCAAGACATTTCCTTTTAGACAGTAAAAAAACAAAATAACAAAAAAAACAAAAACTCACCAGCCATGGCTTTCCTCTCTTGTTCTTGCGCTTAGAAAGTGAAAGTATGTTCAAACTTCCTTTTCATCATCCTGCGTGTACATATTAGGAAAGACCAACTAACTGCTCATGCAAATACTTGTCTGTGGTTTGTTTCTTCTTTCTCCATAGTAACAAACAGATTGCTTAACCTTGGAGTGCATCAGTGAGTATATTCTAGGGAAATTCCTTCATCAGCCCTTTGATAAGGTCAGGGTAGGAAGAGAGTAGAGCCTAGAGAATAAGAAGGAAGAAAGAAAACATGCAATTAAACTCAAACAATGATGAATCTTTCATTTCTTAGAAAGTGTAATCTGGAAAAGTAATTCATCCATCAGTGTCATAGTCCATTCATGGTACTATAAAAAAAAATCCACAGATTGGGTGTCTTACAAACAAAGGAATTTATTCTTCACAGTTCCGTAGTTTGGAAGCACTAGATCAGGATGCCAGTGTGGTAGGGTGGTGGTAAAAGCCCTTTTCTGGGTTGCAGACTGTTGACTTCTTACCATGTGCTTATAATAGCAGGAAGTTTGAGATATCTCACTGGAGTCTTTGGTATAAGGCCATGAATCCCTTTCATGAGGTTTCTGCTGTCATGATCAAGTCAATTCCCTAAAGTCCTAGCTCTTAATACTGTCGCCTAATAATGTCACCAATACTGGCATGAAGTTTTAAATTATGAATATTGGAAAAATGCATACATTTAATATATAACCTTTGAAGAATTTTAACCATTGTGACCCCTGCCCCCATCCTACCTGTCTGCTCTGTGTCCTAGGAATTACATGTTCCTGAGAAGCAGTTTTGCTATCACAAGTAGAGGAATTTTTCACCACAATAAAATATTTTTTTAAGATTTTATTTATTTTTAGAGAGAGGGGAAGGGAGGGAGAAAGAGAAGGAGAGAAACATCAATGTGTGGTTGCCTCTTGTGTGCCCACAACTGGGGACATGGCCTGCAACCCAGGCATGTGCACTGACTAGGTATTGAACCAGTGACCCTTTGGTTCAAAGGCCAGCACTCAGTCCACTGAGCCACACCAGCGAGGGCTCAAATATTTTCTTATTTAACACTCTTTTCAGATGATTTTGTGCTGTGAGATACTGTAGAGACTAACAGCTCAGGCTCTGGACTCAGAATGTCCAGTGTAGCAACTTAACCTTCCATTTCTGGGCAATGTATTGATCTTTCCCATTCTTTGGTTCCTCTATTTGTAAAATAATTTAATTAATAGTATATATCTACACATTTCTCAACACTAATTGAATAACTATGTGGAAACTGCCATAGAATATTATCTGGCACATCATAAGCCTACTATATTATTATTCATTAATACTATTATTTTCCATTTAAATATTTATAAATTAAAATTTAAATAACTGGACAGTGTGAGTTTTCTTGCAGATTATCTAGTTAAATTTATCTTTGGTGAGAATCCTCATGCATCTTATTCATTCATTCACTTATCAAATAGATATGAATGACCTACTTCATGTTAGACACGTTGTAGGTGCCAGGAGTTCAGTCAAACAAGCAGTGGTCTCTTGCCCTCAGCTTCGCGTTCAAGGACAGAAGACAAACAAGAAACCCCATATGTAACTGGGATAGTGTCAGAGTATGATAAGTGCTAACGAGAAGAAATTAATGAGAGAACTGGTTTATGAAATATTGGAAGATGTTAAATCTGAAGAAAGAGGAGCCCAGGAAGGTCTACAGAGGTAAGCACTTTTAGAGGTCACATGTTCAATTGCTAGTCCCCACAAAAAACTCAACATAACCAATTCATGTTATAGATATGGTTGATGGAAGATGGACTAATAACAAAATGTCTATTAGTCTTTCAAAGTTATCAATTTATTTACTAACAATGCCCATGGGGTTATCACCTTAGTTTCTTCTGAGAATAACAATCTGGATTTAACAAACATTAAAAGTGCATGTGTGTGGGGGCATACATGCAGGAAATATCTAAATTAAATATTGATAACTGTATTACATTTATTTTGAAACTCTATGCCATTAAAAAAATTGCATTTTAATATGTGGGCCATTAATTTTCCCTGTGTTCTAGGCCAAGTGTTAAATTTATTTCTAATTAGACTAGAATTCTTTGCATAGACTTTAATCTAAGGGTTTTCTCAGGGTATTTTTTTTACTTCACTACTTACCTGATCCAGTTTGTAACACAGTCCTGTGCTTCTTGCCACAGAGATACTTGGTGTAGGGAAGAAAACAGAGATTGCAGGTACATTGCTTTCTTTACACATTTATCTTTATTCATTTATTTCTGAAATGTTAAGGGCTTCACATGAGGGTTTCTCTATAAGCCAAGGTCACACACCACTGAACTGAAACAGGCTGAGGTGGCATTAGAGCCACAAAAGGATGGTTGGGCAGTATGCCTGGGGATGTGGAACCATGAGCACTGACCCTGGGAAGCTAAATAGGGAAACATTACATAGCAATGGCCCACTGTGTCCTCAAAAATGAAGATACTGAAAACTGAAAATATTCTAAATATCTACTATAGGTGCATGCATGAGTAAACAAATTGTGCTAAAAGCATACACAATGATACAATACAGTAATAAAACAGGGATGATTTACTAATATAACTAATACATGTAATAACTTGACAAAAACATTATGCTCGTATTATGAGTGAAAGAAGCCATATACAATAAAATACATACCTTATAATTCAAATTATTTAAAGTTCCAGATAGGAACAACTAATATATTTTGATATAAATCAGATCATGGTTTTCCTGAGGAGGAAATGGAGAGGAATTGAGGGCAAGGGCATAAAGGGGCATTCTGGGTGACAGAAATGTTCAACATCTTGATAATGTTATAATAGAGCATGCATTTTTACAAAATAATCAGATTGTATCCTTAAAAGGAATATATTTTATGCTATATAAATTATACTACAATAATGTTGAATTTCAAAAACTAAAATCAATGGTCATAATGATATACTGCATTGGAAATAGTTTGCTGTCTTTTATTTTTATGGACAACATACTCAAACATCAAAAAAATTGGTTGAAACTCCGCTAAGAGAAAGTTTTCTGTAGTGACTAAAACGGAATCACCCACAGTTGGATGTGGATATTTAGATGGAATGGAAATAAAAATTTAGAGATGTTGTTCATCAATTCAGATATGTACCAAGAAAATAGTATTACATAGATAGACTATCACATGGATAAAATCATATAATAACTTAATGGAACAGTTCAATTACAAGTAGTATTTAAAAGAAAGCACACTGATTTAAAAATCCTCATCTCAGAATTGCCTATGATAGCTTGTAAAAATATCATTTTTAATAATAGTAGGTAATATAAAAATCATGAATTTTTGTAGTGTTAATTAACCCTTATAATTCGAGATTCAGTTAAACCTCAGAAGTGAGAACACTTATTGTTTCAGTTTTTCACTGATTTGCAGAAAGTTCAGTACAGTGGTTAATAACTCAGATTCTAGAGCAAGTCAAATTGCATTCAAATCCTGGTGTGTTCTCCTATACACTGTGTGACTTTGGGCAAGTCATTAAAGCTCTCTATTCTTTTATTTTGTTGTGGGTAAAATGGAGATATTGATAGTAATTACTTTATAGTGTTGCTGTGAAAGTTAAATTAGTTGTTTGCATATAAAACCCTTAAAGTACTCAACATCCTTAAAATAACCTTGATATACATTTAATATCCATAAATATTGATGATTATGGCTATATTTGACACCCAGAGCATTCTCTTATTTTAATTCATTTGAGCTATATACTAAAATAATTATCCAGCATTCTGTGTGTATGTAACAGATGTGGTACATCTCCTTACTGAGAAGCTCTGATAGCCATGTTGCCAAAATTCCTCTACCAGCATCCACCCTCCCATAAATTTTAACATTCTCTCTTCCATTACTGATACTCCCCATTCTCTTTCAGTCCTTTATCTGATGATATTTCTATTTCCATATAAATACAATAAGGTTATACCATCTTGAACCAAAAGCCAAATTATTTTAGACAATTGCTCAAGGCTTGTGAAAGAGTAAACTTTTCCTGAAGTTTGGGAATAGGCACATATCTGGAAAGAACATAATCAACAAGAGAGTGTATTTATTTTGTAGAAAGAAAGGTACATGGGAATATGTATTTAATTTGCTAAAATTGAGTTTACTGAGGAAAATATTAGCTGAACCTATGATGTTGGTTAAGGAATGAGCTAGAAAACTGCTCTGTACCACTGTAGACCTTAGGGTTGATGAGTACACTGATGAGGAGCTGAGCATTTTGCAGTTCTGGTCTTCCATGTGGGCACCATCTCCTTTCACCCTGTTGCTGAGGGCAAGTCCTGGCAAGTCTTTTCACTCAGTGAAATGCAGATATTATATGAGTCATAAGCTAGAAAATCCAGTTAGCTTCCTCCACTTCATTTCCAGTCACCCACCATTTCAATTGAAATTTGGCGAGGGAAGTTGGAGATTGAGGGTCAAAAGAAATAAAGAACAAACTGATGGACACAGACTATGTCTATTACTGGAAATGGACATGGACATAGTGCGGGGGCTATGGGGGGAAAGAGAGTAGCTGAGTTGGAAGAGTGTATGAGGAAGTAAATGCGGTTGGACAGAGACTTGACTTGGAGTGGTGAGCACAGAATACAATGTATAGATGATGTGTTGTGGAATTGTGCACCTGAAACCTCTATAATTTTGTTAACCACAGTCATCCTAATAAATTCAGTAAAGAAGGAAATAAAGAACAAAGGAAACAAACAAAACAGAAACATACTCATGGATATAAGGAACAAACTGATTGTTCCCAGATGGAAGGGGAAATGGAGGGTTGGGTGAAAAATGTGAATAGGTTAAGAAGTACAAAGTGGTGGCAACAAAACAGTCATGGAATGTAATGTATAGCATAGGTATAGCACCTATCAGTATAGTCAGTATTACTGATAGAGCATGTATGATGTCACACAGGAGCAAGACTTACCGGGGGGAATCAGTTCACAAGTTATGTAAATATCTAACCATTATACTATACACTGAAACTAAAATATACACTGAATGTCCACTACAATTGAAAATATTTGTAAAAGAAACCAAAATCTAGAAAAAGAGACCAAAGATACAGTTTGTTTCATTTTTATTTAAATACAAAAGATTAAATATTTGTGCCATTCTGGAAAAGGTGCTACTTCTGGAAGTTAAAAATAGAGCTGGACCTCCTGTAATTTCCTGAAGAAGAAAAAAGAACAGAAGGTCAGTATAGTATTTGGTTGGCCCAAAGTTCATTTAGTTTTTTTTTTCCCATAAAACAAAAGACACATTTTTATTTTCACCAATAACTTTATTGATTTGGATATTTTGAGTATGTTGGCTGTCTGCCATCTCGTATAATATTGATTGCTCTCAATTAATGTCTCAATTTGATCACTAATAGCTTCATTGGTCTACTTGAGTGCAGAGCATTGTCCAGAGAGAAATCTCCAGCACACAAACCACTTTTGACACATCCGATCAGTCAGAGCACTTTCTCCATTCACTGCACAAATCATTTTTTGCATTTTTTATGTTTTTACTTTTCTTAAAATAGTAAAGAATACTATGTCAAAAATGTTGTTTATTTCCTTTCATAAATATTACAATAGCCACACAAGCATTCACCAATTTGGTAATTATTTTTTAAATTTTATTTATTTATTTATTTATTTATTTATTTATTTATTTATTATTCAAGAGTGAGAGGGAGGAAGAAAGAGATGGAGAGAAACATCAATGTGTGATTCCCTCCCATGAGCTCTAGACTGGGGACCTGTCCTGCAACCCAGGCAAGTGCCCCAGACTAAGAATCAAATCAGTGACCCCTGTGTTCTTAGGCCAGCACTCAATCCACTGAGTCACAACAGTCAGGGTTAATAAGTATTTTTTTAAACACATGCTGATATGACAGCTGTCACACATAATCTAACAAATTTGTTTCAAATGAAATTAAAAACAACTAAGTTACTAGAGCCAGCTGACAGGTGAAAAAAAAACCACTTTTTGGCCAGTCTAGTAATTCCCAGAAGCCTCAGTATATCCCTTATGATGATTCTTTTTCATCTTCTTCCATAGGTTTTTACCACGACCTTGGTATCAAACTCTACCCATTGCAGTATATTCATAAAAATTACTAAGGGTGATCTTTGGAAAACCTAAGTAGATTCTCATTCCTCTGGTCAAAAGGGTTTCCTTTCTCACCCAGTATAAAACTTTTAGAACATTTACCATGAGATTACCAAGGCCCATGTAGTTGAGCTTTTCACGATATTTCTGTTATTTTCTGTTAAATTTTTCTGTTATTTTCCCCACTCTTATTATCCTCCAGCCCATTGTCTTTTGGCAGAGCTTCAAAAATGTGAGCACATATCTGCCTCGGGGATTTTTTACATGCTAGTCCCTGCACTGAATCTGCATAGAATCACAGGGTACCCTACCTGACTCTTTCCACTCTTTGTTATGATTTGATTATTTTCCTACTCTAAGAAGCCTGTTCTAAATAATCTATTATAATACAAACAATACCCATCTCTTCAATCTTCTTTATTTTCCTTCTTAGATCTGATCACTCTCTGGCACATATCATTTTGTATATTTAGAATCTGTCTCTGCTCACTAAGTATGAGCTTTCAGAGAGCAAGAACTCCATTGTTTTTGTACACTGGTATATTCCAAGCCTTTAGAACTGAACTTGAAACCTAGTAAGTGCTTGATAAATATTAGTCAAATAGCTCAATCCCAAAATGTGGTTCTATTGTACTAATTAGGCAATAAAAGCTACTCTGATGAAGTATTTATGCAATTATTCAACCAGAGGCACAGAAACCAGGAATAAGAGATGGCGAAGAAAGATTTAAAGTATTGACATAAAATTTACTATACAACTGTAATTATGTGGCTGAGAGGGAAATTAATAATATACTTATTATACATATACTTATTATACAGTATGGTATGAAGCAGTTGCGAGTAAAATAATTGTTGGGTTTAAACTTGATGGGCCCATTTTAAATATTTTGACCAAAAAATGTGTCAGTGTTAACATGGAGGCTTACAGGGGTTTCTGACCAATAACTGAAAATCTGAGAGGAGACTCTAAATGTTCTGTGATGTACACAGTAAGAAAAGTCAGAGAACCAGAATCTGCATCAGCACAGACATTGCAGCCCAGGATATGTTTTATACCATCTGGTAACAGGAGCTCAATGTCAGTAATGTGGTAACTCAAAGTCAGCTCCTCTGTTTTTAACATTTTTCAGAATCTGAGGCAAATTTGGTACCTCAGTGTCTGTGAGTACCTGTGTTTGTCCATATGTGTGTCAGGGAGAAAGAGAGAGAGTGCTAGAGAGAGAGAGAAGAAGAAAAGGAAGTGTAACTAGTAATGGAAACATGATTACTGTATTGTTTTAGTAATTGCTACCCTGTGTCCTTCATTGTTTATTGCTTTTTGCCTTCATCAGGCTTATCTCCTTGATGGACTGACAGATTGACTAATTGATTGTGGAGATGGAGAAGGAAGCAGACAAGTTTATGTAAAACAATAAAAAATTCTAATTCCCTAACTATACAAACAAGTAACACCAATTTGTCAACACAAGCAATTGGCTATCTTTTGACATTGGACATCACTACCAATATTACTCTTTCACTTAATTCACCTGCCAACAACTGTAACAGTTACTATTTTCAGTTACCAGGACTGCCAACAACTCTGATATTTACTATTTTCAATTGCCAGGAAACAGGTAGAAATATCTTGTCATGGATAATCGTTCAATGGTGGGCATCTGGGCTTTAACATCTGGTTGTTCAAATGACCGTTGTACCTAAAAAGAAAAAGAGGCAATAGATGAAACATAACTCTTAGCCACTCTCAGAGAACATTTTGCACCATGAGCCAACAAATTCTGAGAATGAAAGGTGCTACTAGGGTTGATGGGAGCAAGACCACAGCCATTCTAATGTCCAGTCACTGCTGCCCTACATTTAGAAGTAAGTCCCCATGTTAGAAAACACTCTATCACAGAACAAATGCCTAATGTCTAATCCAAGGTTTCTCTATCCACATTTCTTCTCTATTTCTTTTCCATCTCTCTTCTACGTATTTGAACTGGATCTCAAATATCCTCTACCCTCAGCCTCCAAGACTAGATCGTCAATTCAATGAGGCACAAAACCCCAACTTTTTACCTTAAAATCTGAACACAACAACTTTCACATCACCACCACCATATTGAATTCTGAAGTTTTGTTTTTGTTTTTGCTTTTTTTTTTTTGCCATGGACTGATCTATGAGGTTGTATTTCTAATATTCTCTTAGCAATGTCCTTGAAATGACAGTGTCTAATTCCTATTCATCCAGCAGGACTCAACTTCTCGAGTTCCCATTCACAGAGACCCTAACTGACATTACAGTGTGATCTTCTCCATTCTAATAAAGGTGCATTCCTCTTTCCCACAGGACTGTACTGTTCTCTACAGTTTTGAGTTTAGGATAGAAACAGCCACACTTCCTCACATTCTTACTGTCTGTACATTTCTTGCTAAAGAAGAAGGCAGGGGGAGTATCTGTTCATTTACTCATGCCTTGTGTTGAAAAAATATCATTTCCTGTGCCAATATGGTGAGGTCTTGAGCAATTCCTACCTTCATGAGGTTTGCATTCAAGTGAGTAATTACAGGTGAAAAACAAAGTACATGTATACCAAGTGAGTGGTGGTCAGAACTGGGGAGGAAAACAAATTAGGAGGCGGGGGGAATAAGGCATATTCTGATCTGGGAAAGATATATAGTCTTCCTTTCTGGACTATTCCATCCAAAAAATGTCTTCTTTATTTTTTTTCAGTGCCCTACATTTTTTTTGTTATGGATTATATCACAGTCTATATTGACACAGTTTGTGTTGGCCTACTTATTAGTACACATCTCTCACAATAATGTAGGCCATCAGTAGCCTTATGACACAATGTCTCATCTAGCCCTGTGTCAGCAAGATCACGACAATTACACATAGAAACCGAAAACATACTTATTTAATAAATTAAGCAACAAAATTAATTGAAAATACTTTCCATTCTTTGCATTTTAAGAAAGTATACTCCATAACATATGAGCTTCTATTTTATATTATTTTGTTCTCTTTTCATTTGCTTCTATGGTGTATTAACATCTTCTTTTACTAAAATCATATTTTAAATCCCAGGTAACAGAAATAAGGGCACCCTTATACTTTCACTTCCCTGACAAAATCAGTCATTGTAACTTGAATTAAGAATAAGAATAATACTTCCTGAAAAAAACAAAAGTGACTAGAGGAGGGAAAAGAAGGTTACCTTCCGAAACACTTCCTCAAGGTGACAGCGCCAAGAATATTTCTGAAAGCATGTGATGAGTTGTGAAATAAAGAAGGAACCCTTTTTGATGTCTCTCCAGGATACATTATCTATAAAGAGAAGAAGTGGTAAGTCTTCGGCTGTGGCCTTGACTACTTTTTATATTACATTTTTTTGTTTTATGGGTATATCCTTTAAGCATAGCTTGGGAATTAACTTGACATGTTTAAGATAAAAACTGATATATCTACATTAATTCATTTATAACAAAGTGGGAAAAACTGGCAGAGATTAACTAAAGGGATAGCTGATCAGAATTGCATGGTGACTGCCTTATATTCTTGGAACTGACACTTACTTTGGGCCTCATCGTCATTCGTTTCATTTGAAAAGATTGAGATACAACTGGAATTACTGCTTTTTCAGTTGAAAGAATAGACACTCAAAGGGTTAAGGAATTTTCCCATGCTCATGCAGTAAACAATAAAAAATGGGCACCAGGCTCCAAGGGTGATTACAGAGTAAAAATCACACTGTCTGTCAGAGTATAATAATCAAGGTAAATGAACAAATCCAAAGGAAACTTTTAAGAGGAGGGAAACTTTAGGACATGGATTGTGGTGATGGTTTCATGGATGTGTACTTATATACAACTCGTTATGTTACATACATTAAGTATATATGTTTATTTTTGTATGTCAGTTAAACCTCCATGCAGTGGTTAAAAAAACACTCAAAACAGAAATTTTCAAATGAGAAACATTCCAGTGTAAGGCTTCTTAAGATGACTACCTAGAGGTCAAGGACTAAACCCTGATCCCCTTCTATTAGGCCTCATTAGCCCCCGAGTATCATTTTCTACCTCTTTTAAGGACATTCACGCCCCTCTGAGGCAGGCAATGACACACTCCAACTAGCATCAAATGGGAAATACGGAGAAAGAGCTAGAGTAGAAAACGGAATTGTTCATTTATTTTAAATGGCATATGTTCAACTGGATTACTTGTATTAGGTTGTTTGAATGATTGGTATGCCTCAGCTTATAAAGCACAGCACTTAAAATACAAGTATAATTCAAAAAAGAAGATATATAGAATCTTTGTTTCTATAAAATAATGAGTAAGTTATTTTGGCAACATTCAAAATGTGCCTTAGATCATTCCTGCATAGAGCCTATCAATATTCTAGAGTCATTCAGGGGTGGCCTCAGGCCCACAGATCCTTGTGTGCAACTGAAAGACACATACGTGGGGTTGAGGAGCAGAAAGCAATGAAGTCCTTCTCCACATGTGCTCTGTGAACCGCATCCTCCTCCAGGTCCTCATGTGGCTGTGAAGAGCTGTCTGCCAAGGCTGCTGGAGAGTCACTGACCCACAATACCCCACGATTTGCTGGAGAGACAACAACTCTGTAAACACTGTGTACCTTCCTCAGTTTGGCTGTCACAATTGCCCACCTCATTCTCTTTGAACATGTATTTTTTCCCTGGCCAGGCACCTCGGTTGCTTAGTGTCATCCCAATGGGACAAGGTTGCGGGTTCCATCCCAGTCAGAGCACATACAAGAAGAATCAACTAATGAATGCATAAATAAGTGCAAAAGAAATTCAGTCTCTCTCTCTCTCTCAAATGAACAAATTTTAAAAAGTGAATAACAATAAAGAAATGTTAATTCTCACCACTTTTATAATTGCACAGCAGACACATACACACACTAAACTCTTCCCCCCCACACACCCATAACTAGGCCTCTGTCTAATGTCTTTGAACAATGTGCCAGGTAGCAGTGAGAGCAGTGAGAGCATCGTGTGTGTAAAGAGTGACAGTAACATAAACCTGACAGAACCCATTTTCTAAGAAGAGCAAAGGAGTTAAAGCCTTATGTGCATAATTTCAGAGCATAGGTATTATTTTTAGCTAAATTATTTCTGTTTTTCTTTCCTAAACATGGCTCCAAAATCCAAGAGCTAACTGGAAGTCAGAAATAACGAAATAAAATTTTGAGAGCAATGCCTAGTACCCTCATTTCCCCACTCAGTTCCCTTTCAATATTGCATGAGGCAAAAAAGGGTGCTGCTATTACAGAATAGCTCCACTTTCAAATGAAATTCTTCTCAAGCCAGAGAATGTCAGAATGTTTGTAAACTATTTACAAGTAAAGCTGTTATTAAAATGATTTCACTCCAAGGGTTAAATATTTTTGTTCAACTTTGATTTAGGAATTCCAAAGATCTCCTTCATCACTTTCTTTGGATTAAACTAAATAGATTATTTCTCAGCTGAAAAGGTAACTTCTTATGATTCAAACCACTTAAGTGGAGTTTCCCAAGAATTCAGTTCACTTTGTTTGCCGTGAGCGGGGACTAAGATTGTTTCCCCTAAAATGAAAACATACATCACAGTCCTCAGCAAACAATTCAGGAACTTTGGACTTTCCCTATCAGAACTCACCACCTCTGCAGGCCTGGACAATGATGACCTTTGGTTTGTCCTTTAGGCTGAGGCAGTGGCAGTTGTTGAACATCCGAAAGATGGTGTCATAAGGCAGCACATCTGGTTCTTCATCTCTGTGCAGAGTCCCACAAATTCCTGCCAGGATGCCATGAGACATGAACACCAAGAATGTGCTGTCTGAGGACTTATGCTCTGGGCGGGCAGCAAATGACTCCAGCACTGACTCCATCTCCTGAAAAAGACCACTATGTCTTACTAGAAGAGGTCAAGCATTGACATTAATCTGATCTCCTACTTATCATGAGCAGTCCAAGAAACATCTATACTGCCCTGGCTGGTGTGGCTCAGTGGTTTGAGTGCCAGCCTGTGAAGCAAAGGGTCACTGGTTCAATTCCTAGTCAGGGCACATGCCTGGGTTGCAGACCAGGTCCCTAGTTGGGGGCATGTGAGTGGCAACCACGCATTGATGTTTCGCTCCCTCTTTCTCCATCCCCTCCTCAAAAACAAACAAAGGAACAAATACATAAATAAAGTATTTTTGAAAAAGAAGAGAAACCTCTTTATGTTCCTATCACTGTGCCTTCATATAGTGGTTACTCAATGGTAGTTGCTTACCTTTTCTTTCAACAGTGTAACAGGGGGTTCAACTGTTTGTTCCTGGTAATATTATTTGAGCTGTCCTCCTGATATATTTTACATTGCCTTATTTTCACTTACATACTTTTTTCTATTACTCTCATTTATCTCATTAATTAATAGGAGTCTTGGGTCACAAATTTATCATACCACTTTCCTTCAAACACCATTCTCTCTGTACTGAGAACAAAATCAAACTTCTGACTAATGTATACTTCTTCCAGTCTGTCCTGTTTCTCCTGCAAGCTCTTATCACTCTGGTCTTCTGTGTTTTTCATGTTCCTATTTTATATATAGCATCGGTATATCATATACAGTTATCCTTCCTGGAATGTATTTTATTCACAAATTTTCAGATCTGTCTTGTTACTGATAGTCTTCTGTCAGCTTTAGTATATTCTCCTACTAAGACTTATCTTTTCCATTGCATTGAAACAAGTAGTACATGATCACCAGTTTTCTCTTTTTTCCCCCACCAACTTTCATCTGTCTTTTCACTCTTACAGAGAGTCATGTAGACATACCAAATCTCTGAAATTTTCTGTTTTGCTTGTAGTTGGATTGCCCACACCAGTAAATATAAAACAGTCCGAGCTCCTTGCCTCATTCACAGACCTGCCCCCAGCACCAGGAATAGGCCCTGGGACAAAGTCAGGACTCAGAATTTGTATGGTGAGTACATGCCTGCTAAACATTCATTATTTAAGAATTGTCTGGGAATATTTGGTCTGAATCCCCATCATCTCTCTTAGGAACTGAGAATTGTGTGGGTACACATGCCAATCACTTTTTGTCTCTTTTTTATAGAATTGAGAAGATTTGGTGCTCAAGAGACAGAGCTTTCACCTATCTAATACTTTCATTTTATATATACACATACATTGTTAAGGTGTTTGGCTGAGATTGTAAAGTTAATTTGATTGTGGGAGGATATGTGCTGAATATGTAACATATACAGGTTTGGGGTGGGTGAGTAGCCCTTACCTTGGCTGTGAGGTTCTCTTGCACTTCCACACTGTAGCCAAGGCCCTCAAGCAGCCCCTTCATCCCTGTGATGTCAAGCTCAGCCCCTTCCCTCCTAGGAAGATGATGAAACTCTCTGTTGCATATGATGAGAGCCAGACGAGTGCGGTCCTTTCTCTCCTTTATTGAATAGATCTGCAGGAAGTGGGTATGCAGTGACTTTGATTTGCCTAAATCTCTTTTAAACTCTCATTCACTAATCACTGTTGCTTTGGCACAGGCTCATATAGCTGCCCTCTCCCCTCTCCTGTACCAGAGACCTGCCATTTTCTATGTAATGAATTGAATTGACAATAGAGAGTGATTTAGAACCTTTACATTATTTAAAAATAAAAGATATACACTGAAAAAATGAAAGTGATTCATTTTTTCAAGAGCCCGGGACTGGACCCAGAACGTATTTGGGATAGTTACTCAGGAATCTTGAGGAGACTAGAACAATTTCTACCCTAACTTTCTCTTTTATCCTCTTCACCTAGACAAATCATTCTTACTCTTCAAGGTTCAGATCAAATTTCATGAAAACCAGGAAACATTTGCTATTGGCTCAGGCTTTGATTATATTTTTGAAACATGGTTCATGTCCAGGCTTTTCAAGTATTATGCAAATAATAACTACTCAGTCCTGCTATCTTATACTCATAAATATTTCTATTTTATGACTGTAACTTAACTATAGTAAATCCCAAATAAGTATGAGGGCAAAAGAGCATACTGAAAGATCCATATTTTATCATGGGACTGAAAGAAAATTGGAATTTGCATGAGGCTACACTATTTCCTCCTTGCTCAAAGCATCTAAGAAAGAGATTAGCGCTGTCTGCACCTCACCTCTCTGCCATTAGTGCTCTAAGAGATCGAGTATTCACGATTTGAAAGCAATTGTTTCTCTCTCTTTCTCTAGTTTGTCTACACAACACAGTACCTCTCCAGCCCTTTCTTTACATAGTTTCAGGAATGCTTCACGAGGACAAAGCTTGAGGGTATCTGTAGATTCTTCTGCTGCCTCAGCTGGTCCAGCCATGTCTGTAGGAACCAAAGGATATACCACATGACATCATATGACAGAAATTTTAACATCTGCATCTGTGAACCAAGTATCACTTAAGGATACTGACAAAGAAGGTAAATCCTGAGAAGTTTTTCAAAATATATTTATGTAAGAATTATCATTGTACTGACTAACCACTAGTATGAAGAGATATATTTTGAGTGGTAAAGAAGGGAGAAATCCTTGTTAGCAGATCCACCCAAAATATAATGATGAATTCTGGTTATTATGAAGAAAACACCTTGATGATTTGGGTCAAATTTAGTCTTTTTTATGGTCATTAAGACAGTTTGATTTTAGCAACATTTTACTCTAGAAATCTCATGCACCTAAGTGAACTTTTTCTTGTCAATGAGCAAGAGTGTGTATTGAGTAAATATCAGATTCGTATCTGAAATACAGTTGAGTCACATATGCAATGAAACATTTTCTAATTTCACATTAAAAAGTAAAAATAAACAACTAAAATTAATTTCAACAACATTTTTTAACAATATATCCAAGCTACTATCATTTCAACATGTGTCACTACCCACAATTTAAGCACTACTAGTTATCGTATAGCTAGTAGCTATATATTGGATCATATGACATCCCACGCCTACTCCTAATTTACAGAGAATAGATACACACATACACACACTTAACATTTAATAGCATCCTGAATCCTGTACCATCCAGATATTATTTTTCCCTGCAACCTCAGCCTGAATCCTTAACTTTTCCACAGGAGTTGAGCTTCTTTGATTCTTTGCCAAGTTGTGAAGTTAGCTATCTCAAGGAGAAATTCTCTATGGCAACCAGAATGCTGATCCCACTGCCAGAGGGACAGCATTTTGGTCAGAGATTCTAATATACACTGTATGTCCTTGCCTCCAAAATGCTGAACTGCCAGTATTAAATTTTCAACCCATGTTTTAAAATGTGAAGTAATAACTCCTCCCAGTTGGAAAAGTTTTTTCTCTGATTCATCCTGGCCTAATCCTTAAGAGAAATGAAATATTTCCCAATACTCCTTGGCAGCATTTGACTGAGATTTTGCAAGAGACTGGGAAAGTCCAGAGCCCTCCCCTCTGTGAGGATGGAAGAATTAATAAACTAGAAGAGGTTTACTGTGATTTTGTTAACAAGATTTTTGTCCATGGTAGGAATAAACCTTGATGTTTAGTTATATGAACCAACCAAATTGATCTCTGATTTTATTTAATTTAAAGGAAAAAGGTAATATTATTCTGTATAAAAATTTCAGTTTTTATATTTTATATTACCTTTACTCATTTATTTTCATTATTTTTCATAATATTTTTGATAAATGTCTTTCTAAAATATATTTTAAAAACTTAAGCTCAAGAGATGCAGCAAATTGTAAGTCTTTAAGGAAACCAATCTTCCTGAACTTTTAAAAATAGATTAAACAGCGACACGTTCTCCATTCCCACTGCAGCAGAGTTTGCCAATGTAAAGACTCCCTGGTTCCTGAGACATGTCAGAGGATATGTCTCTCCTCAAACCTCCTCTTTTTCCCATTTATTTACAAGTTCAGTGAACTCTCTAACTTAAGAAATGTCATCTCCTAATGACTGTTATGTATCTATATATAGATGTAGTGTTTGCAGTTAAAATTGGGAATTAATATTTCTATGTTGCATCTAAAATTATATTTAGTAAGAAAACAATTCCTTACAACATATGCTATCATTACAACACATAAATATTATAGTGCAGCCTTCTATACAAAAGTTTATAGTAAATGGCAGTGCAGTAGAAAGAAATGGGAGAATTTGGGGTTTAGATAAAATGTTTAATATCTCAGTCTCTTCTGTTACCTAATGAAATACTCTGAAACCTCCTTCAATTAATGCAAAAAGGAAGAGATTGGCTCAAGATTAGATAAAGCTATCTCCTTTGGTGTGTCAAAAATTTACAGATATTTTGACATTCTCTAGCTTTGTATTTGAGTACTTATCTCTCTGATGAAATAACAGTACTTGACAGTACTTGGCACCATATACATTTACATAAAACATGGCAGGCCTTATGTCTACCTCCTGCCTACCACTGTCTCTGCTGATGCAGTGGTTTTCCTCAGTTTGGTGTAATGCTCATTGGGGAAACTAAAATTATTTTGAAGTTTCCATTTCTTCAGTTCTGATTCCCAATTGCAGATTTCTCATTTTTGAACGAAATCAAAATTGTCCCCATCCCATCCCAGATTAAAGAGAAAATAATAAACCTGAGAAAATAATAAGAAGGGCCAGTGTAAATATTAATGTGAATGCAGCTTAGCCACAGTCTTGGTCATCTAACACATGTCCGGCCTGCTGGTGGGAATTTCCCTTCTACCTAGCAAAGGGCTAATTAAAGAAGTTATATGTTCTAGTGAGTGCTATATAATGTATGTTGTTTTTTTAAATTTAGTATTATTAATAAATTCCAGTATTTGGGGTTGGGATTTCAGGTTAAAGTCTGTAGCATATAGTAGATTCTTTCACTGGCGAACTTGGACTTGCGGATATATAAGCTCTTAATAACATTCATAATTCAATGTAAGTCAAAAGTTTTGAAATATTTTAATATATTAGACACTGTTTAGGTGTTCCCCTGGTCATATTTCATAGCTTACAGAAATGAGTTAAGCACTAGAAAGTTCTAAATATTATAAGCCAAATAATAATTATGTAATTAATTAATTCATATTTTCCATCTATCTATTCATCTAATATTTATTATGTGCCTGCTTTGTGTCTGACACTCTTCTAAGAGCTATTATTCATAGGCAAAGAAAATAGTTGTACTCTGGATTAAGAAAATTGGTGGATTGGTGGATAGTTCTAATGAGATAGAAAGGGGATAGAAGTGGAATACATTTGATGGGGGGCATCAAGTGTGTCATTTCAGACATCTTCATTTTTGAAGCCAGGGTAGTATTTGAATGGAATGTTGAATATGCAGCTAGAGCTAACTACATCTGGAGCTTGGAGAGCGCAATAGATGAGAGCTAAAATCTTAGGAGTTGTCAGCATATTCCTACCAGTATGATCCTAGCCTTACAAACCCCACAGAGTTACTGAAATTTCCACATGTCAATGATGCTGAGACTGATACTTAAGGAGGTTAAGAAACTTGAAGGAAAGCACACAGTGTCCAAAATGTCTCTACAGTGAGCTATTACCATGAGTTAACTAAACACAAAGGTTAAGCTTCTTAGGTGATTGGAAATCAAATCCCTTCTCACAAAAGCCAAGTAGCCTGTAAAATGACAATGATAGGGTTAGTGAAAGTAATGTTTTAGTAATTTAAGGATGGGAGCATTGAAGACACTGGAGAGGCACTGGAGCTAAATACATTGATGGAAATTTGGGATATTTGTTGTAAATGACTAAATACTTACCTTTCGTTCCAATGGAGAGATTTTCTGGGTTAAGGAAGGTTCGGAGAAGGATTTGACCTGCTTCATCATGTTTTTGTCGCACAACGCCCGCTAGGACTGAGGCCTTGTCTCTAAGTTTGGCATCATAAATTTTTTTCTTTTCAGTTTCCTCCAATTTGAGAATGTTTGTTTTCACCAAGCCATCCAAAAACTCAGTTAAGATTTCTTTACCAATAGATTCCAAAGACTTAAGTGTGTTTTTGTTGTATCTGTCTTCTGTAAGAAACACAAAGATTCCTTCAACTGTGGGCAAAATATAAAGGGTGTTGCCCTAAATATAGGGCTCCCTGTAATGTGAGGTACTCCTGAAATACCTTCTGATTATTTCACTGTTTCATCAGCAAAGTACATACTATTTCATTATAGCCCTGGGATTGTCTCAGTGCATCAAATACATACTTTGTATTTGGGCTTTGTTTAATGACTTTTTGTCACTTAAGATTTTTCATACCTTCTCATCTCCTTTATGTGACATGGGGCCTAATGTCATCCACTTTCTTATATTTATCTTTCTATTTTTCTCCTTCTTATAGTGATGGCAATGGTCTACCTGAAATGTATGCTCCAAGAAAAGTCCATGTTCTTGACTATACTGCACACTTTTTCCACTCTATTAGTGATTATCTACTGATGTGCCTCAAGAATTTCTAAAACATGCAATACCTGACTATTTAGTCAGGGACACTGACCTCTTTTCCTTTAAAAGGTCAATGAAAAAAAATAATGATTGGTAGGGCAGAGGAGAGTGGTGGTGGTGGGGGAAATGGAGACAACTGTACTTGAACTACAATAGAAAATAAATAAATAAAATAAAGTAAAACATGACATCAGCCAATACAACAATCGCCATCCATGTGAAAGATTCAAATGTATGCCTATTTTTTGTCAGATTGGCAAAAAATATATATTTTGGGGTGTCTCACAGAATTGTAGTAATTGGTTTATGTGCGCCATGAGTGGAAAGACATTGACAATCATGGAGCTTGGCAATAGGTCCTACTCCTTCCCCTGTATTTAGTTTCCTTGGTGAAAATACTATGCTTTTGAATCCACATTTTTGTATTCAAAAACAGAATTATATGTATGTGAATACAAAATACATGAAAGATTTTACTCACATCTTTGTACTTAAAAACTTAAAAAATACATATAGGATTGCTGAATACATGAATTAATGAATAAGTGAATACGTGCATCCAGGGTCCTAACACTTTAAAATCTTGTCTCAATCAAAATTCAGAGTTGAAAATAATCTGAAGGCTAATTTTTCAACTGGTAGATTAATTTGATACCAGGTTAATTTATTACTGTCTAGGATAATTTGCATTTTTATAAAGGAATATAAGAGTCAAAGTATTAAATCTTTTTTTTAATACCACAAGTATGATTTGGACATATATATGGGAAGGCAGGATATCTCATCAATTCTCAATTAATTCTAAGGTAATTATCCAGTCCATCTAGATATAAGAATAGCCTTGGCACAGAATGACACTTCCTAAAGAAAATGTGCCAGGATATTGAACAAGAACTTGGGTCTAGAAACAACAGCCTCCTTTTCCATGTTATATCGAATAACTTTTTCAGTAAATGTTTATTGGGCAATGATTATAATAAAGAAACCAGGAAGTTATGAAACCTGAATTAAGAGTTACTTAAATCAATTAATAACAGCTAACATGTCTTGCTTGCTTATAATGATTAAAAAGGAAATACATAAAAAGTAATGCAAATCATCATCATTGTTATTATTATTTCCAATTTCTTTACTAAATACAAACATTAATGTGTTATATCCTCATAATAACCCAATGAGATTATTCCCCCCATTTTACAGATCATTTACCCCAAATCACACAAACTGAGAATTCACATTCTCTTCTTACACTTCAGTAATAATACTTAATATTGATCCCCTACCAATGTTAAATGCTATACATGAATCTTCTCACTTAAAATTTACCAAAACTCCATGTAACTGGTATATTAATAACTTTATTGTATTAAAAAGCAAACAGACACAGATAAGTTAGTTAAGTTATGACCCAAACCATATGTAGAGTACATTGCATATATAGTAAGTGGGGAAAAGGGATTCAAACTCAGGGGGTCAGATCCTCCCACTCTTAAGTCATCATAGTACATTACATGATACTTGGTAAGGAGTTACTTAAAATAACACAAAATGCTGCAGGGACTAGAAGTCTGGGTAAGTTTCTGCATATGAGGCCACAAAGGTTTCTTTTAAAAGGTAGTAGAGACACTAAGATGCAATATAGTAATCAGATGTTAGAACAGAGAGTTTGAAGAATTGCAACAGCATGCAGGATAGTGCATGGAACATTTAGTTTCCCTGAGTTCTGGGTTTCAGTTTCACTTCTCTGTGAAGTTTCACTTCTCCAGTTGAATCTCCGTGTTGAGTGCACTCAACAAGGTGGTATAGAGTGGACAGAACAAATGGCATGGGAAAAAATAAGGTGAACAGTAAAACCAAAGAGGTTTGGTCTTAGGTCTTCTTGTTATCTATATATTCTCATAGCTTCATTATGAATTACTCCCAAATTTATAGATTCATCCCAGATGTAGATACCAAAATCGAGACTCATATATTCATCTCTTCTCAGGGTGCCACAACCTTGTTAAACTCGCCTTTATAAAGTTGACCTGTTTGCTTTTTATTCACCTGTTTTGTCTCTTGTACTAATAAATGATATCTAAACACCAAGTACATCAGACCAATAAAACATGGTAATAGTGAATATCTACCACTTTCTGAATACGTTATGTTCAATCTCACATCAAATTGTATTGATTTTATGTGTTAAATATTTTTTGAATCTAACTGCTTCTCTGCATTCTAATTGTACATTATTCTATTTCAGGCCCACATTCTTCCTTTTTTAATTACTTCAAGAACCTTATAAAGCTATTTTTTCCCTTTCCTGATTCATTCTTTGCATGAAACATAGTGTTCTAAAAATCTAGATTTAATAATGAAATCTCTGGGCTAACTCTAATTTTTTTAAAGATTTTTTATTTATTTATTTTTAGAGAGGGGAAGGGAGGGAGAAAGAGAGAGAGAGAATCAATGTGTGGTTATCTCACGGCCCCCACTGGGGACCTGGCCTGCAACCCAGGCATGTGCCCTGACTGGGAATTGAACCTGCGGATGCTTTGGTTCGCAGCCCACGCTCAATGCACTGAGCTACGCCAGCCAGGGCTAGCTTACTCTAATTTAGATAGTCTTATTTATTCATTCTCATCCTCCATAATTCTACCCACCTCATTCATTACATTTGAAACCTTGTGCTCTTCTTTTAGTTTCTAGGAAGCCCTTACTTAAGGATCTCTATGTGGGCAGTCTCCTAACCCCACCCTTTTTCTTATTCCCCTACTGCTCTATTTATTCTTTATTTCTCAGGTTAGATGTGACTTCTTCCAGGGAATCCTACCTGATACTCCCAGACTAGACAAAGTATCAGAGGAATATGCTCCCAGTATACCTTGTTTCTCACTGGGCAAGCCATTTTTTCTTGTAGTTAATTATTTAATAATGTCTAATCAAACTCAGTCATTTATATGTGTTGGTCAATTTTACTTGTTTTCTTTTTATAGTGCCTTTCAGTTTCTCACATTTATTATCTAATTATGCCCTCATTGCAATCTAATAATCTGTGAGGCCAGCCTACCTGGTCAAAAATGCAGCCATGAGCGTGTACTTAATCTATTACTCTCCAGCCAAATGATGGATTAGTGTTGTGAAGAAAAGCAAAGAAAACAATCAATCCTTTATTTCAGGAATTTAAGTTAAATGTTGTGAGATGGGTCATAAAACCTGGAAATAATTATAACAGGGAAGGAAACAAAGAGAAAAGAAAAGAGCAAGGAAGTATGAGTAAGGGAAATACAAAAGTTATCATTTGTTTGTGAAGCTGAAGTCATCTTTTAGAGGGATTAATGGAAAAATGGATAAATATATTTAGAAAGGTAGGAAAACCTGTCTGAAAAGTTCAGAAATTTTAAAGCAGCAATAGGGAACGACTGTAGTTCCTGAGTAAAACCATTGCATGCATAGATACCTAGAATGTGAGAACTAAAAGATAGATAATTAATCATTTTTCCTAATGATTCTAATCTGGAAAAAAACTATGCCAGACCAGTTATATGAGAATTATCTGTAGATATGTTAAAGGTTATAAATGTCTATGGTCTATTCACAGTGCGTACCACTCACGAGTTTTCTTATGTTTCATGCGCCATCTGTTAAGGACCGCTCAAGAGTTTTCCCGTGTTTCACAGGCCTCAATTCACAAGCAAAAATGAAGTATAAACAGTTTCTGCTATCAGAAGAGTCTCACAAACAATGGGAAGACAAAGAAACAATTCCCAAATGAAAGGAAAGGAGGAAGCCTCAGAAAGAATTCTAAATGAAATAGAGGCAACTCAACTATCAGATACTGAGTTCAAAGCAATGATTGTCATGAAGCTCAATGAGCTCACAATGAGCTACCAGAAACTACAGGGAAGCTATAATGAGCTCACTACAAACTATATCAACATAACAAAGGAAATAGAAACTATCAACAAGGGTCAAGAGGAAATGGAGAACAGTTTCTGCTATCAGTGGTGAGAGACTGGATAACAGATGACAATAATGAAGGCTCTCCAGAACCAGAGACAAATCTGTGCAGCCCTTCTCCTGGGAGTACAAGGAGAGCACCTCGGAAAGATCCACCCAAAATGTTGTCAGGTGATATGAAGCAGCATGAACGTATGTATATTCCAGCGAGTGGAAAGAAAAATTTTCCTACGAGAGCCTGCAGACTTTGTTTGTGCTGCCCATGGAAAAAGGAGCGAATCTAGATACTTATGTAAATTTTGTTTGGTCCCTCTTCATAGAGGAAAATGTTTTATGCAGTACCATACGTTAAAAAAAGTAGTAGGAAATTTAATTGTTTAATTAGTTGTTTAATTGTTTTTGTAAATAAAAATGTTATAATTATTGAAAAACAACACCTAAAGTGCATTATGATCTGTAGTTATGATGATTTAAATAACGTGCAGTTTGCCCAAAAACGTGTGGTCCCCAGCGTATGTCTTAGAGATTTCTATGCGGTATGCAATGTGTTAAGAAACACAAGGTCAGTATAATTTGAATAAATTGAAATTTAAAATATGATTACAGATTATTCAGATTTGCTGATCTAGTTGAATCTCTTCCATTTCAGATCAGGAAAATGAAGCTAAGAATATATGACATGTTTGAATACTAGCTGCATAAATAGCTAATAATTCTATCTCTTTTGCTTTTTCAGCTTCTGAGTATAAGAAATATGACCCGAAAGTACACAGGATGGCCAGTAGTACAATATGACCAGTAGTACACAGGATGGATTGGGGGATTACATCCTGGTGAGAGCAAAACCAATTAAAAAACTGTGGTAACAATCCAGGAAAAAACTGCACTAGAGTCAGTAGCACCAGGACTAGAGAGACAGGAGAAAAAATAGTCACCTTAAAAGACCAAGTATGCAATTCAATATAGGCAATGGCAAAGAGGATAGAATAAAAGGCTCATTTACATGATTCTGGGAGCAGTGTTTATTACCTAAATGATTAATTCAAAATCAACAGGAAGTGAGATCTCAGAGTGCATTTAGAACTTTCAGAAATTGTCTCATACACAAATAACTTACTCTGTTTGTCTCTGCCCTCCCCTTCATTGCTATAAACTGAAAGGAAGGAATTAACTATCCCTGGGTCTAAAATATCTGGAAATCTTTCTTCCCTCCAGCCTCTCTAAGGCAATGTCCCCCAATGATTCAAATTACATAGAATTAATAGGGGGAAAGATTCAGCTTGCAAACCACACAAGTTCTTCCCTTTCATTATTTCTGTTTGCCCCAGAGCAATGAATAAAGTGTTTCCTAAAACCTAAGTCCCTGACCCTCAGTCAGAAAAGACCCCTACTCACCAGCCATAGATAACAGCCTCAGGCCCTTCCTGCTGCTGTAAGTGAGCCACAGCCTGAAAAATGAAAGCTACTGGGCATTTCTTTAGTGCAGGGGGCGGGGACATCTAATCACAGATTGTGCAACTGCTGCTTGGAACTTCAGGGTTCACGTCCATCTGGAATTCCCCAGTAGTCAACAAAGGTGTTTATTAGCCCTTTGGGGAGAAAAGTTTCCTCCTTTAGGAAGAAAGAAAATGTGAATGACAGAATATTTTTCTATGGACTACCAACTCTGACTGTTTTTTCCCTCCTTTTCCTTCTCTCACTTTATTTTCCCCCACATTTCCTTCTCCCTGTTCTTTTTCTGATCTCTCAGTATTGCTTCTAAAGGAGTTTAAACTAACAGGTCTCATTTCACTTTCAGATAAGAATTACCCAAATTAACTGTTTCCTGTTTCAACTCTTGTGGCTTTGTCCCCTCCCTGTTTCCCTTTGAGTTTTTATGGATAAATTCTTATTTATTTATTTATTTATTTTTAATTTTATTTTAATCATTGTTCAAGTACAGTTTTCTCCCACTTACTCCCATTCCAGCCTTAAAGAATCTTCATCTTCACTTCCCTCATGCATTTCTTTAACTGCCTGTCTTCCTTTACATTTAATTTTTACTGAAGCTGAATTCTGACTATGCTATTTTGATAGTCTCCAAACAGTGAGTGATAATAGAGGCAGTCATAGGTTGTAGTAGAACAAATGCATGGCAGTACAGAAATGATATGCCCAGAAGAATAATTAGTGGGGGGAAAAAAAGACTGTGATATCCACCTTTGAAAGTCTTCTAAAGGCCAGAAATTCACCTTTACCCCTAATGGGTTAGGATTAGAAAGGGCTCATAATTGCCAGTAAAAAGCTACTCCTTCAGTCTTTCCTAAATGTAACATTGCTGAATGGAGGATTTCACCCCAAATTCATTACCACTGCATTAACAAGAACATTACTTAGTATACAACACATCCTACTGCTTTTTCATAGAGTGACATGTACTGTGAGCTAATTGTTTCATGTTTGTTGACTTCTTGTCTTCTTAATAAGACTATAAACTATGAGTTCCCTGAGTTCGAATCAAAATTGCTTTTCATCTCTAAAATACCTTATGGAAAGGCAGACATATATAATTTCCAGCCAAGGCTTTGGTAGTAGTAAACTCCAGTTAAGTCACTTATCACACTCCACATTTCTCCTGCTGAGCTCCAAAATTCTCTGAAGATAAATATCTACTGTGAGATTTGCATCAGTATCCCTGAAACTGACAGCCCAGAAAATGGTTTCTAGAAAGAAAGAATGGTACTGTTAGGCAGTTCAGCTCTCATGGATCAGTTACTTGTTCCAAACCCACCCCCTATGGTCTCAGAATGGAAAAACACCCATAGCAACTCTTCTGGTTTTTTTTCTTTTTTATTTCAGATTTATTGGAATGTTTAAAGAAATATCTGTTTCCTGCTGAAATAATTCCCAAAACAGGAAGAGAATGACAGAACTCCTGGTTTCCTACAAGAAAAAGAAATTTAAAAAAAACATTAGAAACACAGTTCTACTAAAAATTACAAGTTTAAAAATCACTTCATTTATGAGGACATACACACTCATGAAAAGGAAGAAGCCATGCTGTGTCTAAATATTGCTCTGTTGAGTGAAAGGGAGCAACTAAAACCAAATTTTCATCATCTAATGGGCCACATCTCAATCTCTCTCAGCTGACCCTGAGAAAGGGCCATCTAGCTCTGCTGACTTTAAAGAAGAGCAATGTGCTCTGCACTGAACCAGCAGAGGCTTATTTTCAGTGGCTCACATTTATTTTAATAGAACTTGAGACCTGGGCCAGGATGAAGTTTTGGCCGTCCCCACAATACTATGACTTCCACCATACACTTCTGCCCTTTGACACTAATATAACTTACTTATATTAATGTCCTGGAAAGAGGTAGAAACATCTTGTCAAAGTCACTCTTTCTGTGGTGGGCATCTGTACCCTAACATCTGGTTGCTCAAATGAAAATCGAACCTATAGGAAGAAAGAGAGTGTATTTTTTTTTCAGGGTGGAAGAATCTTCAATTAAGCTGGAAAATTTACCAAAAGTATGGCAAAATAAAAAGTCTGTGCATCTGTAACAATCATAGTGATATGGATATCAAAGCATGGTACTGACGAGACCTTTTAAATTTGTTGCTGAATCTAATAGCTATTGACATAGACTAATTGGAGTCCATTTCTTTGTGTATTCAGACTGGGGGAGGGGTTAAAATAAATTGTTATTTTTAGAGGTTGATTTCTAGATCATAGTAGGTTGGATCTAGCTTTCAAGTTTGCTGACTCACCAAGGACCCTCAAAGTTCTTTTGGAAAGAAGTACATTTCTGGATGATAAACACAGCCAGAGCTGTCCCTAGGTTTCCAACTAGAATAGTAAAATATCCAGGGAAGTAGAGTATGAGAAATATCTAGAGCCTTACCTTTCGGAATATTTCCTCCAGGTCACAGGACCAAGCAAATTCTTGCAAATGTTCAATGAGTTTCATAATAAACAGTGAGCCCTTTTTGGGGTGTCTCCAAGAAACATTATCTGTAAATAAAGCACATCCCAAATCTCATGCAAAACTCTTGTCTGGACAGAAAGATAGAAGCTAGGATTTTAACTTCAGCTGAAGATGTTTGTTGTGGTCATGCTGTTTTCTATACACTGTATGCCATTATTTAGTGACTATGTTCAATGTTAGTGAATATATTTTTACTGATACTTGACAACTGTTATGTCATATGAAGAATGACACATATGTTACAAAAGCTAGGTTGGCATTGTATCTTATTTCAAGGACTAGCAAATTTGATAGAGAGAGAGGGAAAGGAAGAATGGGGTAGAGGGAAGTGATTGGGCCTTGGCAAAGAAATAACTGTGAGTGGATCTCATGAGTGCTGTTTACTAACTATGAACCAAGTTAATCATATACTCTAAATGCAAAGGCCTTGATTACAAAGGCTAGAGTAATAATTTCTGCCATAAAATATATTTAAAGCTTAGACGCAATGTATTATAAGTGTCTGGGAGAATATAAGATATGTTATATCTGGTCTATACAGGGTAATTATGTTAATAACTTTTTAAATATCTACATTGTAAATAATTTAATTGAAATCAAATAATAGTGGTCATAAGGTATTTGTACAAAGAAAATGTTAACTATGAAAATGTTAAATATGAAAATGGTACAAATATAAAAGAAGTTCAAGCCTAGAAAAAGTTTAAGAGAGAAAGATTCTACTATAGGACAAAAGTCTTATAAAAGAGAATACTGAAGAGTTATATTAACTAAATAAAGAGTAGAGACATAGAAATCATGAAGCCATTTTAAAATTGGACAAAGAAATATATGAAGTGGCATAACTAGCTATGCATATAACCCAAAACACAAGTGTTAATATCTTTTAGCCAATAACAATGGTACTAAAATATATAATGATAACAGTTTAAAATTCTATTTAAAACCACAGCTATTTTATGATGCTGGTTCCAGATAAAGGAAGGAGAGAGATGGTGGAGGCAAAAATCTTCTCAAGTTCTTTGTAAACTTAAGGAAGTAATGGTCATGTGTCTTCAGGAGAGCACTACAGTGCAGTAGGGGTTAACTCCAGAAAATGTGGAGCTAAGTTTACTAGTGGAAAATAATTAGCTGAAGATGATAGAATTGATGATCTGAGGGGCCATCTGCAGTGGAGGGGTGAGGAAAGTAAAAGGAAAGAAGAAAGAAATCAGGACAATAGAAGACAGTGGTATATAAAGGACTGTAGAGTTAGAGGTAAATCTTTGTAGAATGCTAGGGTCAAAGGATTTGAAAGAATAGTTTTGTCTAATGCTAAAGTCAGCTAAGTACACTCAAGCTGCAAATGTATGGGACTTTTTGCCTAGTGTCATTGTTTTTGATTTCTGCAAAAAAAGTTTTGATTTCTAGATTAGGACATCATCAGCACAGTGAAGAAACAGGCTATGCCCTGAGAGTAGGTACCTCATTAAAGGAAATAATTGAATCTGTAAATTAATCTATTTGAGCAGAGGCAAGGCCGTAAGGCCATAGGTAATCAAAGAAAAAATGTGAATGCCCCCAAAATTTCAAAACATAGTAGATAAAAGAATTGAAATGACTTTTATTTAAACCTTCAGCTATGGAGCAACTCAAGGTAAAAGCCTTGAGTTAAGTTACAAATGGATACATCTTTAATAATAGCAATTATTTAATGTGTGTTTTACTCTGTATCATCTTCAATATTTCACATATATTACCTTATTTAATTCTTAGAACAATGACATTTGTATTTACATATATCAGTGAGAAATTCAAAGAAAGCCCAGAGAGGAGAAATAACTAGAACTAGTTTATAAATACTAGAGGCAGGGTCAGAATATAATTGGCAGTACTCTTAATCAATAGCCTAGATTTAGAAATCATTAAGGTTTCTTCTTTTCATTCATTCTATACTTCTATTTAAAACCAATTTAATTTAAAGCCTCAAACTGCCTCATCTGCTTTTCTACCTCTCCCTTTCCCTGCAAAGTCTACTTTTCTGTAAATACATGAAATCTAGGCAAATTGAACTGCTGAATGAGCCCAACATTGTGAACTTTTTCCATGTGGAGTCAGATCCTAATTTATTCAGTGTAGATATTTCTCTATCCCTCACAGTTCCAGGAGACTAATTTTGCACCATGGGAGTTTACTAAGTACTAACTTAATAAAAATATATGCACATTTGATCAGAGTAATTAAAGGTTTAAACTGGGAGGACTGCTTGAGTTGTTCTTCAGAAGTTTCAAGTAAAGTTCGACAGATGCTCATTCTCTACTGAGTGTGTGTGGATTCCTGCATTAGTACTTCCCTCAGAGGTGCCCTACACAGGAACTCATTACCTGGTGTTGAAGAGCAGAAAGCAATGAAATCCTTCTCTACATGTGCTTTCTTAATGGCATCATACTTAAAATCTTCTGGAGCCTGTGAAGAGCTGTTTCCAAAATCTCCTACTGAATCTTTTAATAACACCACCCCTTCATTCTCTAGAAAGACAAGATATTGTTTCTTGTAACTTCCAACAGCCAAAAGAATTGCTTTCTCCCTTAAACTTCTCTTCAACCATATTTACTAATTTATTTGTCTCCATCTTTCATTTATATGCATATATACACATACATCCCATTAACTATCTTTTTAAGAACTCTTATTTCTAGTAATCCTTAAATAAATTCAAATGACAATTGAAATATCAAAGTCTTAAGGCTAAAAATATTCTATTTTAGTTTAAAATAGAATAAATATCTACTAAACATTCATACAACTCATAGCAGCTATAATTTTGTTTGGTGACAGTAGGTATTCTCTGACATTAAATAACAAACTCACACACACAAAAGAAAAAATAGTGGATATATATGAATGATGAAGTCAATACTTGTATATCTTGTGTTCAGTCAGACATCAGCACTCACCACCACGGCAGGCCTGGATGATGATCACCTTGGGTTTGTCCTTCAAACTTGGACAGTTCCTAGTGTTCAAAATTTGAAAGACAGTGTTGATGGATAATATGTCTGAAACTTCCTCAGAGTGTTTCTTTCCACAAATGCCTTCTCGAATACCATGAGACATGAACACCAAGAAAGTACTGTCAGCAGTCTTGTGTTCCTTGCGGGCAGCGAATGCCTTCAGCTCTGTAGTCATGTCCTAGAAGAGACCATATAATTGATTTTGGACAATGAGATTCATTATCATGGGACCCTGGGAATTCAATAAAGAGACATTTAAGAAATTCCTGGGTGATATAAAAATCAATGGGAACAAAAATTTTCAGTTTCAATTCAAAGAAAGGTGATGTAGCAGTGTAGCATGCCACTCAGGAATTTTTAGTAGACTGGAAAGGGTATTATTGTTTTAATAGAACAATTCCCAAATAAAAGTTCTATAAGACTCTTGCTAAAACCTCTATGTTAGAAGGAATTACTGTAGCATTAAGCACACTCCAAGTGAGATTTTAAATTTTAGGCTATCAAGAGGTTAAGATTCTAGTGCTTCAACCAGAACTTTCATGAAGGGGGTGCTCATTGCCCTGGCATTCAGGAAGAATTTACCAGAGAAGTGAGGTTTTTTTTCACATCCACGGTGTATCCCAGATCTTCTAGCAACTTCTCCATACCATTGATATCAACTTCAGCTCCAGCTCTTCTAGAAAGCTTCTCAAATTCTATGTTGCAGATAATGAGGGCAAGACGTGTGCGAGTGGCCTTTCCCATCATTGGGTAAATCTGTAGGAAATGCAGATTGCATAAACAGTCTTGTTCTCTTCAACTAAATATTTACCCTGATGATGTAAGACCATTTCTCTTTCCCTAGTTTTATCTAGAAACCAAATCTTAAGAATCATAGATTAAAAACTTGGGTTGGGGGGGCAAATGAATCTTACTATAGGAGTTAAAATAGAGTTTACAAATGTCCAGATGAGAACTGCTCGTTTAATTTAATTATTTTGAAAGCTAATATTGTGTGAGAAAACAGGCTTTGAAACAAGAATGGTAGAATTTAAAACTGACTCCTCAGCTTACTGCTTTTTCCAAATTATTTTATAATCCATGCCTCAGTTTCCTGATCTATAAAATGGGCTATTTTGAGTCTTTAAGGTATTACTATAGCCAACATTCCTTGGATAGTATCTGACTCATATTAAGAATTCAGTGGATGCCATTGTTGTTATTATTATAATGTTGTGCCTAGAGAGTTGTGTCAATCTTGGAAGTCCATACATAAGCCTGGGATTCTAAGAGATAGGAATCTTTTATGTAAGGGAAACAGCAGGATAATTTTTCCAGAATCTCTCAAGGAAACTGGTTGTAAGAAAGTGCCACTGCCCTTTACAGTGGTGTCCAGTGTTGTTGTTTTTTTTTTTTTCACCCAGATCCTTATGTTCTAGGTACAGCACCTCTCCTGACTTTTCTTTCCTTATTCTTTCTGCTATTTCTGCAGGACAAAGCTTGACACTCCCTCCTGGACCTCGGTTGCCTTGCACTGCCTCAGGAGCTGCAACAGACAAGAGATATTATGAATAATGACATCCCTGAGGGTCCAATCGCAGCAGCATCTGTGTATGAAGCTACAGGGGAGGCAATAAATCCTTAAAAGAAAAATGCTGGACAAGTTGTTAACACTGCTATAGGAACATATCTCAAACCAAAGGAGATTTCCAGTGGTAAGATACAAGGATCTACCTTTATCTCTTAGGATCATCCATTGTACAAATACTTTAAAATAAAAAATAAAATGGAAAATTTTCAAGGCCATGCATGAGAGATCCCTCAAAAAATAATACGTTAAATGAAATAGTTAAAATATAAAATTATTTCAACTGATTTAAGGTTGAGAATAAAATTTAATGGAGGAAGGAGTATTTCAAAATAAATCTGTTTACTATTTATTTATTTAGTTACTAGGTATGACAGTAGGCATTAGAGATGGAAGAAAAGAAAGGAGGAAGGAAGGAAGGAAGGAAGGAAGGAAGGAAGGAAGGAAGTGTGGTAGGGGAGAGAGGGTTAGAGAAAGAAGCAAGGAGAGAATGAAGGAAGGTAAGAAAGAAAAGGGAAGAAAGGGAGGGAAGGAAGGACAGAAGGAAAGAGTAAGATGATGTAGGAGAGAGAGGAAGACAGATGAAGAAAAGACAAAAGAAGAAAGAAAGAAAAAATGGAGGAAGAAAGGGTTTTTGTCTAGTTCTTCAGGCTTTCTCAACTGTATGTACATATGAGGAGGAGAATGAAGAATATTAAATGTATTAACTAGAATGAATATGAAATAGAATGCTAAATGCTAAAATCAAGATGCATACTAGATGGATTCATGACACTAAACATTGATTATGTAAATATATGAGGAAGAGCTTTCATAGTGTTCTATGTACTAAAGCTTTTAGGGTTTATTTTCATTACAAGTTTAACACCATCCAACAATGTGATGTACTTGCTAGAGAAGTAACATAAACTCTCTATCAAAATAAATATGTTTTTTCAATATTTGGGTGATCTGTCAGAAACTAAACTATTTACATAAGAAAGTTATATTCAATTTTGAGGGGAAATTTGAAGAAATGATAGTATATTTGTTTAGATAAACCCAGACATCATGAAATATGCTTACTGTGGGTAAAGTAAAAGAGAATTAGAATAAACATATTATACAAAAGTATAGATATCATTATTAGGAGAAAGAAACATTCTCTTTCATGATACACAAGTCCAGAGAACAAAGAAAAATAATAAAGAGAAACAGCTGGATTATATCAGAGTTATTTTCCTTGGTTAAGGAAAAGGCCTTTGTTTAAATAGGGGATGTCCTATCTACTGAAATACCTAAGAAAACATGCATGGGATAACCATCCTTAATAGACTTATTACAGAAATTTCTAAGTTTGATGACATATTTACTTGCTTGGCCTCAAAATTTTTCCAAATCTAAGGTCTTCTTACTTCAAGAGAAAAGAGTCACTTTCCAATGAAATAATTTGAGAATTGTGGGTGAACTACTTTTCCAGAACAAATAAAACAATGATTATTTAGTAAGAAAGAAGCTAGATTCATACAAAAATAATGTTTGCTAATAAGGAATCTAGCACATATTGACCTTGTCAAGACTCAATAAATCTGAGACCATTTTTTTCAGAGTAGAGTCCTGAGACATTTTTAAGGTCTTCCTTGTTATCTTGGTCCTGGGATTTCCTTGGGCCACCTTCAATACTGTGTGAAATGAAACATTTTGCATTTAAATGTTTGTGGCAGAGACTGGCTAGCTATTCAACAACATTCTGTCTTCTTCTTCCTGCACACACAGCTAGTCTGTGCTGCCAACCACCCTAGCAGTTCAGTTTGGCCATGTGACTGAGTTCAAGACAAGGAATGCAGGCAGGATGGTGTGACATATCCAGGCCAAGCCCAGCACAATCTCTCACCAATGATTTTCCATATTTCTTCCAATGCCATTATTTGATGGTTGAGACCAAGTTGTTTGGGCATTTTTACAGGCATCTGAGTTTGCACTCTGTGGAGAGATGTGTGCTGATGAAGTTCGCCTACTCACAAATGAGGCATAGGCTTCTATTAAATCCATGCCATAAATGGAGACAACTGTATTTGAACATTAATAAAAAAATAAAAATAAATTATCAAAAACATCTAACTAATTTGAAGAAAAGTGTTTGAATTGTTACATCATTCCATATCATCTTAACTGATACAGGTGTGTGTAGGGTTATATTCATCCTTAAATTCTTGGCTAACTTTAACTGGTGGTGGGGATTCTTAAATACTTAGTCATTCATAACTTGTATATAAAAACAGGAACCTCTTTGTCTTGCTAGTTACACTTGAAACAATCTATAGATCAAGGTCTGTGACACAGTGGCCATATGCTAAATATTGTTCTAATGGTGTAGCAAATAGTAGCAATATTGATGCAATTACTCAGTAAAATAGCATTTTAACAAATATTTATTTCATGCATACTATGAATCGATTACTGTTAGATGGGATCATTCTTATGAAGAAATCAAAGATGTCCAATTTTCTCATAAAGCTTAAAGCCTATTGAGAGACAATGATGGCTTCATTTTTTAAAACTCAAGAGAAAATATAATGAGAGTCATGACTAGGAGTCACAGGGGCCTGTGGAGTAGGGTCTCAGATCTATAATAATAAAATTAGAAGTGGATAGATGGATCTGGACTTGAGAGTGGAATCAATAAAATTTGGCCACTGCTTGCAGGGTGTGAGGGAAAAGAAAAAGCTAAAGAGCTAATTTAGGATTTTGGTTCAAATAACTTGGTGATGGTGACACCATTAACCAAAGGAGGAGCAATGTACAGGAAAGAATAAATGCAAATCCAGCTCTCGATATTTATAAACAATGGGGTCTGTTGGAGATGAGTGCATATGTTCAGCAGGCACTATAGTAGTGAAGTATGGCATTCAAATGGGTAGTCAGAACTTAAGACACAGATTCATAATTTGTTAGTATAATCGTGGTAGTGTAACTGCAAGAATGACTTCTGTGAAAGGTGAATAGGAAAAAGAAAAAAGGCATATGATTAATCCAGGAAAATTACCTATTGTATCCTAACTCTAGGTTTATCACACAAATCTGTGCTTAATATCAAGGAAGTCAAGCTTCAAAATGTTCTTGCTTTGAGCATATCATACCTGGAATGGGTGGTATCTCTGCTTGAGAGTCTTGTGTATTATGACAATTTTCTGATTGTGGACCTAAGAAAAGATAAACAACATTAAAATAGTCACTTAACATGTTTGAAGTATGTTGACCTAATGTTTTGGAAGCTGTCTGTTGAAAATAACTTCCACAACTTTTAATACTGTTCAAAATGTGATTTACCTAGAACCACACTGTTTACTGGGAAATAAAGCCTCACCACATGAATTACTGGACTTTAACATTTGAAGCAGAACAAAGGAGTATCTATAAGTGAATCCCTTGATTTCTGCTTTTTATGATGAGGTAGAGTTGAGATTCGATCAGCTACAGAATCAAGAATTCTCTTAATGTGCATGTTTCAAGGTGGCTTCTGAGGTGACCACTACTATGTAACAGGTATGTGAAAAGTGAGTTGTCTAACTCAGGTGACCTGGGCTTTGGAGAAAAGTAAGGTATCTAATCTTTGACAGTTAAAGTCACTGTAGATTTTTGTGTATGACAAGAGCATTAACCACATTTACTGTAATCTGCACTTGTCATACACAGTGTTACACTACACAAAAACACTAAAGAGCCTCAGTGTTTTTGCACTCTATTTGGTGCATTAAATCAATCAAACCTATAATGTACCATCTGAGGTCATGATTCATTATGATTGTCAATTTGAAGAATTAAATTTAAAGTTTTTAAGTTTATAGGGATCTCAATATAGCAATATATGCTGAAGAAGATTATTCCAGAAACTTTAAGAATCAGCAGAAGCTCACAAATGTGACATACTTTTTAGTCTGTATTACATAGTTCCTATTGAAGATAAGTTTCCTTAGACATAAGGTCTGTTTCCCTGCTCTGAAAGAGGGAGAGCCATAGCCTCCCACAAAATGTCAACCCCAAGTTAGCAGGCTGCAACTTGTCCCATCCTCGCATCTAGACTGCTGGACTAAATTGAGCATCAATAAATTCAAGAACATTTTCTGGTGGAGGCCTTGTTTTGACAGTAGTGTACATACTAAGAACTTTCTTTTAGAAAGATCTTTCCCATTAGAGTCATTCAAATAGGACATCTAATTACCATCTATCTTAGCAAGTCAAGGGAATCTATCGCTCCCTCATTGGAGAGACAAATTCATGATAGCACTGACTGAAGAGGTATCTTTTGACAAATGGAGAGGCTGAATCCAGGTGTTAGAGTTACACAGTGGGTGCACAAGTGCCTCTGGAATTCAAGGACTAGGAACTGAAAGGAATAGGACAAGGAAGAAAAACTGTTTTCTGAATCCTTATTGTTATTTATTGCTTTTAAACTGGGGGAAAGTGTTATTGAAAAAGTGGTAGTGAATGAAAAACAAGAAATTATCCAGAGTTAAACTTTTTCTATCAGTAGGAGAGGCATAGAGGCAAGTCCCTAGGAAAAATGGCTTCTAGCTTTCAAAGAACATTGTTCATCTGACTGGACCTATAAAAGAGACCAGTGGCTGAGAGTTCTCCTGAGATCCCAACTCTGCTGTGTGGAGGGACTTAGGGACTGTAGAAGGGGCAGGTCAGTTGCCTGAGTCCTGAATCAGGGCCTAAGCAAGATGGAAGGTAGATGGGTGGCTTTACACAGTGGTCCACAGCCTAGTTCTTTGGTAGTGGACAATGTTATTCAAAAGAAAATAGAGAGGACAATTAGAAAAAAGAGTCCACTTTTAAAATCCTAGCTTTTCTGTAAGTATTGGATTTATTCTCTGAGTGCTTAACCATCATTGAAATGTGTTTTATTCATCCTGAAGAGCAAAATTTGGAGAGAAATAATAAACTTTATTTGATTACACACCTAAGTCCCCATGTCAGATAACTCTATAAATTTATAAGGAGCCCTAGACTTAACTATGTAAGAAATTAACTAAATAAATAATGTGCCTTGCCAGGAGGACTGGAAGATATGGTATGAAGCTTCTACTGCTTATTAGGATGAAAAATTAGTTTTAATCCAAAGAAGGCTACTGAGGCTAAAGAATTAAAAAAAAAAAAGTAAAGAGATAGGGGATAAGATTTATAAGTGGGGCCCTGAAGCCAGACATAAAGTTGTCAGCAAACTAGCATGACCAGTGAAGAAATCAGATATGGGTACAAAGACACAAGCTGCATGAACTCCAGTCTGAGTTGTTCTTACCTGAGGCGAGCCCCAGCTTGCCAGCCAGTTGCAGGTCAACTTCAACAATCTGATTGATAAGTATTTGGCTTGCCTGGTGTCCTTTCCGAATGACTGAATCAAACAAATCTCGGGCCTTATCCATAGGTGTGTCATTCTCATTTCTTACTTTCTCCATCTCCTCCTGATTCAGCACTCTTTCCTCTAATAATCCATCCAACAAGCCATTTATCGTGCCAGTGGTCACTGAGTGGATAAACACCTTCCTCTTTGACTTCAGGAACCTGTCTATTTAAAGCACAAATATTCTTCAAGTCACTAAAACAACCTCAATTTCTTCTCATGTCAGCAGTAGGGAAGAGCCTTCTTTAGATTTAGCCCATTAAATGTCTCCTCCACACAGTTCAGTCATCCTGAGGATATTCACATCTCTCATTCTTCCCTCAGTGTTACCCAGGTATGCTCACTGAATGCCCTGAAGTCTTACATTTACTATGGCTGTTAGTGCCTGAAAACCAGCCTGATGGTAACTCATGCTTATTCAACTTTGCATAATATAAGAATGTGAGTGAAGGCTATTCCACTTGGGGACAATAGCTGCAGACACCTATCTTATGCATTGTGCATTGTGCTTCCCCATCACATAATTCTGCTAAGATTGCAAAATGACAGCAGAATACTAGTAAAGCCCAGTTCTTCTCTAACTCATGCTTTTTATTTCTGAAAGCTCTGAAAGTCTTCTGGGCCCCACTCAACTTCCCTTTGCCTCCCTCCTCTTTCTTCCCTCTCTCTCAGTTCTGCTCCCCCAAACATTCACAGAAGCTAATTATGGCTTCCCCAAAAGCCATCTGCTTTCAAAATTTTCCCCCAAGATGGGCCCTTTTAGACAGTAAAACAATCAAACTAACAAAAACTCACCTGCCATGGCCATGGCTTTTCTCTCTTGCCCTTGCAAATGTACGGTTTGAAACTGAAAGCTTGTTCCACCTTCCTGTTCAGCAGGGTGTGTACATATATTAGGAAGTACCAACTGCTCCTGCAAATGCATGCCTTTTTTTTTTCCCAAGTAGAAATCAGAGTGCTTAACCGTAGATTGTATCAGGGATTATATCCTTGAAAAATAACTCCACCAGCCCTTAGATCTAGAAATAAGACAGAAATAAGAAAGTATGTATACAATTAAATTCACACAATAATGAATCTCCCATTCATTAGATAATGTAATCTGGAAAAGTAACTCATCTGTCAGTGTCAGAGTCCATTCATGGTGCTATAAAACCACAGACAGGGTGGCTTATAAACAAGAGGAATCTATACCACACATTTCTGCAGCCTGAGGATAAGAGCAAGGTGCCAGCATGGTTAGGTGGTGGTTGGAAGGTCCTTTCCTGGGTTGCAGACTACTTAACTTTGCACCATGCCCTTATATAGCAGATAGAGTGTGGTATTTTTCTGGAGTGACCAGTATAAGGGCATGAAAACCTCTCATGAGGCTTCTGCCCTCATGACCAGTGTAACTTCCGAAAGCCCCAACTCTGAATACTGTCAGGTTGGACATTAAGTTTCAAAATATGAATATTGGGAAGCTACATACATTCAATCTACAGCATTTGAAGAAGTTGAACCATTGTGACCCCTGCCCACATCCTGCCTGTCTGTGCTGTGTCCTAGAAACTATGTGTTTCTGAGAAGCAGTTCTGCTATTAAGAATGAAAACATTTTTCACCAGAATCAAATATCTTCTTATCTAACACTCTTTATTTTCAGATAGTTCTGTTTTATCAAGAAATTAACTGCTCAGACTCTGGAGTCAGAACAACCTTCCATTCCTGGGCAAAGTATTGAACTGTCCCCTTCTTTTGTTCCTCTATTTGTAAAATAGTTTAATTAATAGCACATAGCTACATACCTCAGTATTAAGTGAATAAAAATGTGTAAACTGCATAAAACATTCTCTGGCACATTGTAAGCACATGATGTTATTATTTGTTAATACTATTATTTTTATTTTAATATTTATAAATTTACAATAAAATGACTAGGCAGGGTTAGTTTATTTGAAGATTATCTTGTTAAATTTATCTTTTGTGAGAATCCTCGTGCATCTCATTCATTCATTCATACAGCATACCTACATGAATGACCTACTCCATGTTAGATACATTGTAGGTGCCAGGGGTTCAGTCAAAGAGGCAGTGTTCCCTTGCCCTCATAGCTACACACATTCAAGGAGAGAAGACAAACAGTAAACCTCATATGTAAGTGGGATAATGTCAGAGCATGGTAAGTGCTAAGGAGAAGAAATTAATGAGAGAACTGGTATGAAATATTGGAAGACATTACATCTAAAGACAAAGGAGCCCAGGAAGGTCTACAGAGGTCACCACTTTTAGTAAGCACATGTTCAATTACTAATCCCCACAAAAAACTCAACATAGCCAATTTATTTTATAGATATGGTTGATGGAAGATGGACTAATAACAAAATGCCTATTAGTCTTTCAAAGTCATCAATTTATTTACTAAACATACTCATACTTAATTTCTTCTGAGAATAACAATCCAGAGTTACTAAAACATTCAATGTGTGTGCAAATGTGTGTGTGTGGGTATGCATATGCATAAATGCAGGATATACCTAAATTTTTTAAAAAGTTGTATTACTGTTATTTTAAAACTCTATACTATTAAAAACGAACTCGCATTTTGACATGTGGGCCACCAGTTTCTTCCTGTGTTCTAGGCTAAGTGTTAAATTTATTTTTAATTAAAATGAAATTCACCATGTAGATTTTTAAAAACTTATTTGTTGTATATTTTTAAGTTTATTTGATTTTTATCGAATTTATTGGGGTGACATTGGTTAACAAAATTACACAGTTTTCAGGTGCACCATTCTATAACACATCATCTGTACATTGTATTGTATGTTCATAACCCCAAGTCAAGCCTCCTTCCATAACCATTTATTGGCCCTGTGTCCTCCTGGACCTCCCTGCACTCCAACCCTCCACATGGCCATCACTGTACTCTCGTCCATGCCATGAGTTTCTTTTTTCTCTTTTTCCATCACCTTTCTTAGCCCCTTAACCTCCGTACCCCAGTAAACGTCAGCCTGCATTCTATCTTTGAAACTGTTTTGCTTGTTAATTCATTTGGCTCAATAGATTCCATATACAACTAAAATGATATGGTGCTTGTCTTTTTCCAACTGGCTTATTTCACTTAGCATAATGCTCTCCAGGTCCATCTACACGGTCCCAAATGGTAAGAGTTCCTTTTTTATGACCTAATGGTATTTCATCATGTAAATGTAGCACAGCTTTGTGTTTTTACATTTTTATTTTACTTTATTTAGAATGTTATTAAATAACAAATTAAAAAAGACCATGACAAGATGAGAGACTAAGAAAGAAAGAACTTGTCTACATAAGACACACTTTTGCTCTTTTTTGAACAAAAGACTAAAGGTTTTCATTTTGCACTGAACTCTGCAAATTATGTAGCTAGCTCTGGCTCAGATGACTTTTTCCCACTAAACTTTTTTTGGTTCTTACCACTTCCCATTCAAAATTAATTGTTCCTTGCCTTTCACTTCTCATTATTTATTTTCATTTTTCATTGTTGTTTAAGTACAGTTGTTCCCATTTTCCCCTTCTTACTCTCCCCTGTTCTACCCACCTCTAATTCCCAAATTCCGTACTCCCCCCATTGTCTTTGCCCATGGATCCTTTATACATGTTCCTTCATGACCCTTCCCTATCTTTACCCCATTATCCCCCTTCCAACCCCCCTGGTTACTGTCAGTTTGTTCTTTACTAACATGTTTATTCTTATATTTTGCTCACTTTTTGGTTTTGTTGTTTAGCTTACACTTATAGGTGAGATCATATGGTATTTGTCTTTCATCACCTGGCTTATTTCACTTAGCATAATTCTCTCCAGTTCCATCCATGCTGTCATAAAGGGAAGGAGTTCCTTCTTCCTTTCTGCTGGATAGTATTCCATTGTGTAAATGTACCACAGTTGTTTGATCCACTCATTTACTGATGGTCATTTAGGTTGCTTCCAATACTTGGCTATTGTAAATTGTGCTGCTATGAACATTGAAGTGCATAGTTTCTTTTGATTTGGTGTTTCAGGATTCTTTGGGTATAATCCCAGCAGTGGAATTGCCAGAAGAAAAGGCAGTTCCATTCTTAGTTTTCTGAGGAAATTCCATACTGTTTTCCACAGTGGCTGCACCAGTCTGCATTCCCACCAACAGTACACTAGGGTTCCCTTTACTTCACAGCCTTGTCTGCACTTGTTGTTTGTTGATTTGTTTATGATGGACAAGACACCCTGACAGGTATGAAGTGGTATCTCACTGTGGTTTTAATTTTCATCTCTCTGATGGCTAGTGATACTGATCATCCTTCATGTGTTTCTGGGCCTTCTATATATCCTCCTTGGAGAAGTGTCTGTTCAGGTGCTTTGCTCAATTTTAATTGGATTGTTTGTCTTTCTGATGTGGTGTCATATGAGTTCTTTATATATTTTAGGGATCAAACCCTTGTCCAAGGTATCATTGGCAAATACATTTTCCATATGTTGGTTCCCTTTTCATATTACTAATATTTTCTTTAGCCATGCAGAAGCTTTGTATTTTGATGTAGTCCCATTTGTTTATTCTTTCCTTTGTGTCCCTTGCTCTAGGGAACATATCGTTAAAAACATTGTTGTGTGGAATATCTAAAATTCTGTGGCCTATGTTCTCCTTTAGGATTTTTATGGTGTTGGGATATCTATTTAAGCCTTTTATCTATCTTGAGTTTATTTTTCTGTATGGTATAAGTTGGTAGTCAAGTTTTTTTTCTTTTCTTTCCTTTTTTTTATTTCATATAGCTGTCTAGATCTCCTAACACCATTTGTTGAAGAGGTGTTTTTATTACATTTTATGTTCCTGCCCCCTTGGTCGAATATAATTGATCATAAAGACATAGGTTTACTTCTGGGCTCTCAATTCTGTTCCACTGATCTATGTATCTGTTCTTATAACAGTACCAGACTCTTTTGATTACAATGGCCTTCTAATATAGTTTTATATAAGGTATTGTGATCCCTCCTACTTTGTTCTTCTTTCTTAAGATTGCTGAGGCTATTCAGGGTGATTTATGGTTCCATATAAACTTTTGAAATATTTGTTCTGCATCTGTGAATTGTGTCATTGGTATTTTAATAAGGATTTCATTGAATCTATATATTTCTTTGGATAATATGGACATTTTGATGATTTTAATTCTTCCAATCCATGACACGGTATCTGCTTCCATTTTTTGTGTGTCTTCAGTGTTGTGTAGTTTTCGGAGTACAGGTCTTTTACCTCCTTTGTTAGGTTTATTCCTAGGTACTTTATTTTTCTTGTTGTTATAGCAAATAAGATATTTTTCCTGGTATCTGTTTCTGATATGTTGTTTTAGTGTCCAAATGCCCTCAATTTCTGAATATTGCCTTTGTATACCACTGTTTTGACAAATTCACTTATTAGGTCTAATAGTTTCTTAGTGAAGTCTATAGGGTTTTCTATGTACACTATCATGTCATCTGCAAATAATGACAGTTTTACTTCCTTCTTTACAATTTGGTGTCTTTTATTTCTTTTCTTATCTGATCACTGTGGCTAAAACTTCCAATACTATGTTGAATAAAACTGAAAGCAGGCATCATTGTCTTGTTCTTGATCTTATTGGGAAAGTTTTAGATTTTGCCCATTGAGTATGATGTTGGCTGTAGGTTTCTCGTATGTGGCTTTCATTATGTTGAGGGTGTTCTCTCTACTCCCACTTTGCTGAGTGTTTTTAACATAAATGGTTGCTGTACTTTATCAAATGTTTTTCCACATCTATTGTTATGATCATGTGATTTTTGTCTTTTCTTTATGTGATATATTACATTTATGCATTTGTGAATATTGTACCATCCTTGCATCCCTGGGATGAATCCCATTTGGTAACAGTGTATGACTGTTTAATGTGTTGCTGGATGCAGTTTGCCAATATTTTGTTGAAGATTTTAAAATCTATGTTAATCAGCAATATTGGCCTGTAGTTTTGTTTCTTTGTTGTGTCTTTATCTGTTTTTGAGATTAGGATGATGCTGGCTTCATGAAATGAGTTTGGGAGTCTTCCCTCCATGGATTTTTGGAATAGTCTGACCATAGGCATTAGCTTTTCCTTAAATGTTTTATAAAATTCTCCTGTGAAACTGTCCAGTCCAGGGTTTTTGTATGCTGGGAGTCTTCTGATTACTGCTTCCATCTCACTAGTTGTTGGTTTAGTCAGGCTTTCTGCTTCTTCTTGATTCAATTTTGGAAGATTATATTTTTCTAGAAATTTGTCCTTTTCACCCAGGTTTTCAAATTTCTTGGCATATAGGTGTTCATAGTAATCTCTTACAATCCTTTGTATTTCTGTGGTATCAGTTCTAATCTCTCCTATTTCATTTCTGATTTCATTTATTTGGGTCCTTTATCTTTTTTTCTTGGTGAGTCTGCTTACAGGCTTGTCAATTTTGTTTATCTTTTCAAAGAACCAGCTCCTGGATTTATTGTTCTTTTTGTCTCCATGTCATTTAATTCTACTCTGACCTTGATTATTTCCTTCCTTTTATTCACTCTGGACAATGTTTGTCATTGTTGCTCCAATTCTTGTAGCTGTAGGGGTAAAGTTGTTTATTTGAAATGTTTCTATCTTTTTTAAGTAGGCCTGTTCATTATAAATTTTCCTCTCAGGCATGGCTTCACTGTGTCTCATAAGTTTTGGATGTTGCGTGTTCATTTTCATTTGTTTACAGAAGCTTTTTGATTTCTTACTTGGTCTCATTCTTAACTATTAAACATTCATTGTTTAATAGTATACTATTCAATCTCCACGAGTTTGACTGTTTTTGAGTTTTTTCCTTGAGGTTGGTTTCTAGTTTCAGGCCCTTGTGGTCCAAGAAAATGCTTGATATGACTTTAATTTTCTTGGATTTTTTGAGGCTTGTTTGATGTCCTATCATGTGGTCTATCTTTGAAATGTTCCATGTACATTTGAAAAAATGTGCATTTTGTTTCTTTGGCATGAAAGTTTATATATATATATCTGTTAAGTCTATTTGATCCAGGGCATTGTTCAATGCCACAATAACCTTGTTGATACTTTCTGGAAGATATGTCCATCGTTGATATTGGGGTGTTAAAATCCTCTACTATAAGTGTGTTGCTGTCTCTATCTTTTTTGAAGTCCTCCTAGATTTTTCTTATATATCTGGATGCTCCTATATTGGGTGCATATATGTTTACAATGTTCATTTGTTTTTGATGGATTCTTCCCTTGAGTATTATGAAGTGTCCTTCTGTGTCTCTTTTTATAGCCTTTGTTTTCAGTCTATTTTGTCTGATATAAGTGTTGTCTGATGTAAGTTGCTACTCCACCTTTTTTTATCCTGTCCACTTCATTGGAATATTTTTTCCAATTCTTCACTTTCAATTTGTGTAGGTCTTTTGTTCTGAGGTGGGTCTCCTGTAAGCAGCATGTATGCTGGTCACGTTTTCTTATCTATTCATCTACCCTATGTCCTTTGATTGGAGCAATTAATCCATTTACATTTAAGGCTATTATTGTTAGGTATTTATTTATTTTTCACCTTTGTACCTGTGTTCCTCTCTCTTTCACTCTTTTTCTTCCTGTTCTTAAAGAAGTCCCTTTAGCATGTCTTTCATTGCTGGTTTGGTGGATACATATTCATTTAGCCTTCTTTTGTCTGGGAAACACTTCATTTCACCTTCCATTTCATTGAGAGCCTTGCTGGGTAGAGTAGTCTTGGTTACAGATGTTTGTTTTTATTACTTGGAATAATTCTTGCCATTCCCTTCTGGTTTGTAGTGTTTCTTTGAGACATCTGCTGCTAGCCTTATCAGAGCTCCTTTGCATGTTACTTCCCATTTCTCCTTTATTGGTTTTAAGATTCTCTCTTTGTCTTTAAAATATGGCATTTTAACCATGATGTGTCTTGGAGTAGGCCTCTTCAAGCTCATCTTGATTGGGACCCTGTGTGCTTACTGAATTTGCATGGGTTTTCCTCTATCCATGTTAATGAAATTTTATGCCATAATTTTTTCAAACAGGTTTTCTATCCCTTGCTTCTTTTCTTCTCTGTCTGGTATTCCTATGATTCAAATGTTGTTGAGTTTCATGTTGTCCTATAGTTCCCTTAAGTTATCTTCATATTTTTTTAGTCTTTTTTTTGTGTGTGTGCTGTTCCTCTACCTGGATATTTCATTCTACCTTGTCTTCCAGTTCACTAATTCAGTCCTCTGCTTCATCCAGCTGCTTTTAATTCCTTCTAGTTTATTTTTTAAATTCAGATATTGTATTCTTCATTTCTTCCAGGTTCTTGTTTACAGTTTCTCTTTCCTTTTTCATGTTGTTGTAGTTTCCACTCAGTTCCTTGTAGTTGTGACTGTGTTCCTTGAACATCCTTATAACCATTGCTTTGAATTCTATGTCTGATAGTTTGCTTGCCTCCATTTTATTTAGCTCATTTACTGGGGTTCTTCTTTTCAATTGGGAGTTCTTTCCTTGTCTCCCAATTTTAGGTGACTTTTTTTTCTGTGATTCTGTATGCTCTACTTTTCAAGCTGTCTTTGTGGGGTGAACTTCTGTGTTAGGATTGCTTTGTGACTCAGTGGTGCAGTCACTTTAATCTCTTTGTCTGGATGCTATCAGGTTGCCCTTTCTTATGTTTGTGTGGGCTCTTTTGTTGCACTTGTGCATTATCTGTTGGTGGCTTCTTTCTTGGAGGGTTCTTCCCTCCAGTGGACTTATTGGAAGTGGCAACTCTCACCTGTTCTTGTATGTTGTTGTACACGTGTTTTTTTTAACAAAGCAGTGTTACCAAACAACTAAACCTACACCAGTGAAAAGGACCCCTTACCACATTAGAAATCTCATCTTCAGTTGCACTAAGATTGATACATGTTGAAGAGAAGTTGCAGATATTATAAGAAATGTCAAAGGGAATATGAGATGACTAAAAAAGGGGGAAATGCTATTGTGTGATAAGAGGGAGGAGAACTGATAAGAACTGAGATAGAATCAAGGTGAAGAAATGGATAGAGCACAATTTAAAACACAAGTAAAACAAGTAAGAAGGGCAACAGGAACATTGGTGTATGAAAAGGAAAGAGTATATTATGAGGTATGAAGTAAAATTGAAAAGATTCTGGACCAACAGGAGTAAAATTGCAGAAAAACCACAGCAGGGTCAATGGCTACAACAGCTGAATGAAGTTTTATAAAGGTGGAACAGGAATAAGAATATTGTAGGAAAGCAAAATGTGAATATAAGATGTCTACAGTAAAGAAAATGATTTTGAGAGGATGGAGGAAGCAACTTAATAAGAGTAAGGAGTAACAAGCCCAGGTTGAGAGAGGGATAAAACAAAAGGGAGAGAGACAACAGTGAAATAAAATCCCTCACTTGACTGATCAGGAGCAGAGGGAAGGCAAAATGAAATAATACAGTGGGAGAGAGTTTTATGGGATTTAAAGTACAAGCAAATAGTGAACAACAAGGATTACCTTTGGAGAAGTACAGCAATAACTGTGGTATTTCACCCAATTAACCACTGTTTATAAAAGGTGGAAAAGAAATAAGGCTCTTATTAGAGGGGAAAAGAATGTGAGCTGGCTTAAGGAAGAAGAACACTTATGAGAGGTTAGATGGAGGAGAAACAGTGAGTGTAAGGGATAGAAACTTTGTGTAGTATGTGAGAAAATAAAGTTTACACAATCATAATAAAGCTCGGGAAGATAGTGAAATGGATTAAGCCCAGGGAAGTGTGTTATTTACGATGTGGAATAGCAATAGTATGATAAAAAATATATAATCTGTATAAAATTATACAAATTAAAAGATCAAGAGTAGTGAGTTATTTGGAATATGAGTGACGTGAAAGATGAAAAATTAAAATGCAATATGAAAGGAAGAATAATAAAAAAATAAGCAGAAAGATGAAAGATATTTTTTAAATGTGCAAGTTCTGCTGAAGACCAAAGTGAAATTTGTCTCAGCTGTTGTTGTTCACCTTCTGACTTTTTTCTAGATCTGTCTCTGTTTTTTTCTCAGTTCCAGAGAGAAGTCCAGATCTTACTGTCTTACTGTCAGTTCTGGATCTTACTGTCTTACTCTTGAGAAAGAGAAAAAAAAGAAAAGAAAAAGAAAAAGAAAACCTGCCCAGCTGGTTTTGTAAATCTTCCAGGATCCTGCAGGCAGAGGGGGGTTGGGCTCTGTTTTTTCCTTTCCTGTGGTTCAGCAAGGATGGGGACTCGGTCTGGGCTACAGTAATCACAGGTGCCCACTCCCTCAGAGCAATGTGCAGCCCTCACTCTCCACTCTGTGTATTTTCACCTGTCGGGCATGGATAAGCCACCTCATTCTGTACCTCTTTGATCAGTCTGTGAGGTAAACTGAACTGAAGTGAGAGAAAATCACACCCCTGTCCTCCCTCTTTTATGTCCTGGCTGAGGTCCCTGCACTGAGCATCTCTGTTTCCTATTTGAGAAAAAAGTCTCTTTATGTACAGCTGCTGCTCCAAGCCTCCGCCTGGTTTTCGACACAGTCCAACCCTTAGGCAAGTCCAGAGTCTATCTGGGTCAACCCGGGTCATGCCCCATCTCTTCTTCCAGATCCAGTTGTGAACAGGATCTCCCAAATTTTCTGGCAATGTCTGGGTCTATGACTACAGCCCTAGCCTGGATACTCTGCTGGCTGTATATCCCTTGCTACCTTGCCCCTTCCCCAGAGACTTTACGCATCCATGTCTCTGCTGGTGCATGTCTGGGACTTCCAGCCCTGGGAGGTAAGGGAGCTGCTAGACTTCTATCATTGACCCAGTTCTCCTCCAATCCAGTATCAGTCCAGGGGATCTTCTCATTAGCCTATAAATCCTCCTTATTGCCTGTTTTGAAGTATCTTCTGCACAATTTGGCTTCTAAACTTCATATCAGCTAAGATTCTTTTGGCTGTTCACTTTGTTTTTCTGAAAATTGGTTAAGTGTTCCAGTTGGATGTACGAGCAAGGGGGCTCAGCTCCCACCTACATCACCGCCATCTTCAACTCAGCCCACTGTGTAGAGTTTAATCTAAGGGTTTTCTCAAGGTGTTTTTATCTTTATGTTGCTACTTACCTGATCCAGTTTGCAGCACAATCTTTTGCTTCTTGCCACAGGGACACTTGTAGGGAGTAAACCAGAAATTGTAGGCACATTGCTTTCTTTACATATTTATACCTATTAATTATTTTTGAAACATTAAGGGCTTCACATGAGGGTTTCTCTATAAGCCAAGGTCATGCTGAGGTTGCATTAAAACCACAGAAAGGATAGCCAGGCCTTATACCTGAGGATGTGGAACCATAAGCATTGATCCTGGGAAGCTAAGTAGGGAAATACTACATAACAAAGGAGCACTGTGTCCTCAAAATGAAGATACTAAAAACTTGGAAACATTCCAAATATATATTACAGATACTTACATAAGTAAACAACTCATGTTAAATGCATACACAGTGGTACTACTTGGCAATAAAAATGGAGCAAATTACTGATATATGTAATGACCTTGATGAAAACATTATGCTCATATTATGAGTGAAAGAAGCCATCTACAATAAGATACATACTCTATGATTCCAATTATAAAAATTCTAGAATAAGAACAGCTAATGAATTTGATAGAAATAATATCACTCTTTCCTTGTCAAGGAGGTGGAGAGAAATTGAGTGCAAAGGACATGAAGAGACATTCTAGGGTGGTGGAAATGTTTTGCAACTTGAGGGTATTATTCTGTGGAATACATTTATCCAAAATAATTAGATTAAATCCTTAAAAGAAATATATTTTATGTTATATAAATTATGCTATAATATTGAATTTCAAAAACTAAAATCAGTGGTCATAATGATATACTGCATTGGAAAGAATTTGTCACCATTATTTTTATGAACATAATCAAGTCTCAAAAAAAGTTGAAACTCAGCTCATAGACAGAACTTTCTATAGGGAACCTATCCATGTGGAATGGCAAATGTAGCCCAGCCCTATTGGAAAGCCCATAGGCTTGTGTAGGCATGCAGTACACCAAACCCACATATTGTCTTTCCCATGGGAAACCAGGCCTGTATTATACCTAGGCTGTTTGTGACTTGCTTTTGCTAAAACTCCCTCACCCTGGATTGAAGCAGCAAATGCTTACTGCATATCTTTAAAGTAACTTCTTGAAGTCTGTGCTATTTCTCCCAAGGATTGAAGTGTAACCAAACTAATTCCTCTTATCATTCCCTTGCATTTGCAACATTTTTTCCTTGTTAATCTTTAGGAAGTAATAAGTAACTTCCTTTCTGTTAGTATCTGTAAAAAGTAATTACCTAAAGCAAACCTAAGTATAATGAATGAGAACTTTCTTTGATATATGCTATAAGAAAGCCAATAAAAGTCTGTTCAAGGCAAGGGTTGGGGGGCTCTCCTCTTGAGAGAATAGCTGAAGCACTCCGAGGCACTCTCCCCTTGAGAGAGTGGCTGTGCTATACCTTTTTCTCCACAGGACTCAGTAGTCCATGTGAATTTGTGTTGCCTTATCCACAATGCCACGGACACTGCTGGTCAGAGTCCGCATCAACTTTCTATGGTGACTAAAATGGAATTACCTACAGCTGGATGGGTACTTGTAGATGGAATGGATATAAAATTGAGAAATGACACATTTATCAACTCAGATATGTACCTAGAAAATAGTTATATACATATAATATTACATTGAAAAAAACATAAATAAATTAATGGAGCAGTCTAGTTACTAGTAGTGTTTTGAAGGAAGCATACTGAAAAAAATCCTAATGTTAGAATTTCCTGTGATAGCATGTACAACAATATCATTTTTTATAACAGTAGATAGTATGAAAAGCTGTTATATAGGAGGCAGATGTCTTCTGTATCTTGTTCTGGTTGTGCCATTTTCAACCCTTTGAAAGATACTTACACTCTCAGTTTATGTATCTCTGGTTCTTTATTATTTTAAGACTCTTGGGGTACTGTGACTAATACATCTTAGGAAGGGCACTAACTTAAATGCATGTAAATTTATTGTTCCTTTGTCCAAAACCTTCTCTTTCATGCCGCTTATCAGAATAGACTTTGAGAAATAAAACCTTGGGATCAAATTCCATTCATTATATAAAGACTTTTGGGAATTTATTTAATATGTTTGTGCTTCTGTTATCTCACCTGTGTGTGTGTGTGTGTGTGTGTATAGGTGGGGTGAGGATTCATAATTATTCTAACTTTTTGTGGTAGAATGGTATGGGTAAGACCACACCACAATGCCTGCTGTGTATAGTAGTAATGAGCCATATTTCTGAAGCTTGGAATGTCAAAACATACTTTGTCAATTGCTTCAAAATTTTTCATATGCTTTATTTCATTATCTGTCATGAAAAATGTGTCCATTAAACAGGTTAAATATACACTGCTTCCATTTTATGAATAAGAAGACCAGTTTAAAAGAAATAGTTGGTTCAGAAACTTGGCAAACACAAATTGCAGAGCTTGGGTGAGAAGCGTGCTCTCCTCCTGATTCAGTTGAGACATGTGCCACATAACGATGCTTCAGTGAAAAATGAGCACCATGCATGAGGGTTGTCCCTGAAGATTATAACAAAGCTGAATTTCCTAAAAGAAATGGAAGAATACATGCTTGTAGGCAACTTTTTAAAAAAATTATAGTTGACATACAATATTATATTAGTTTTAGGTGTACATCCGATAATTAGATGTTTATATAACTGGGTTATGATCACCCTGAGAAATCTAGTACCCATCTGAAACCCTATATAGATATTACAATATTCTCAACTATATTTTCTGTGCTTTGCTTTATAGCCCAAGGATTACTCTGTAACAACCAATTGAACTTCTAAATCCTTTCAACTCTTTTACCTACCCTCCCAACCCTCCTTCCATCTGGCAACGAATATTTCTCTGTATCTGAGTCTGTTTCTGTACTTCTTGTTCAAGATATAAATTTATTTTAATTGCCTTAAAATTAATAATAAATTTAATGGAGGTAGAGGGTAATTAATGTATGTCTTATTTTTTAAACATATATATCCATTTATTTACTTACATAATTAATAGACCTGACAGTAGGCATTAGAGATGAAAGGAAGAAAGGGTGGAATGAAGAGTTTCTTTCTGTTCTTCAGAATCTGTCTACTGTATGTATATATGGGGAGGAGAATAAAGAATATTAAATGGATTAAGTAGAATGGACTATGAACAGAATACTAAATGCTAAAATCAAGAAGCACCCTAGATAGACTCATGACACTAAACATTGATTATATAAATATATGAGGAAGAGCTTTCACAGGCGTTTATATAAGTAAAGCTTTTAGGGTTTATTTTATTACAAGTTTAACACCATCCAACAGTGTGATGTACTTGTTAAAGAAGTAACATAACCTCTGTATCAAAATAAATATTTTTTCTCAATATTTGGATGATCTGTCAAAAACTAAAGTATTTGTAAAGGAAAGTTATATTCAATTTAGAAGGGAAATTTGAAAAAATGATAGTGTATTTGCCCAGACAACATGAAATAGGGTTACTGTGAGTAAAGTTAAAGATAATTACAATAAATATATTGGACAAAACTATAGAAATCATCATTAGGAGGAAGAGAGGAAAGAATACTCTATTTCTTGATGTACATGTCTGGAAAACAATGAAAATATTAAAGAGAAAGAGGTGGGTTATATTGGAGTTAATTTTTCTTAGTTAAGGAATAGGGACTTTGTTTATATAGTGAATGTCCCATCCACTGAATTACCTAAGAAAACATGCATGGGATAACCACCCTTAATAGATTTATTACAGAAATTTCTAAGTTTGATGACATATTTACTTCCTTGGCCTCAAAATGTTTCCAAATCTAAGGTCTTCTTACTTTAAGAGAAAAGAGTCACTTTCTGATGAGATAATTTGAGAATTATGGGTGAAATACTTTTCTAGGACAAATAAAACAATGATTATTTAGTAAGAAGTTGGATTCATACAAAAATAATGTTTGCTAATAAGGAATCTAGCAATACTGACTTTGTCAAGATTCAAAAAAGCTGAAATCATTTTATCAGGGGAGAGGCCTGAAACATTTTTTAGGTCTTCCTTGTTATCTTGGTCCTGGGATTTCCGTGGGCCACCTTCAATGCTGTGTGAAATGAAACATTTTGCATTTAAATGTTTGTGGCAGAGACTGGCTAGCTATTCAACAACATTCTGTCTTCTTCTTCCTGCACACACAGCTAGTCTGTGCTGCCAACCACCCTAGCAGTTCAGTTTGGCCATGTGACTGAGTTCAAGACAAGGAATGCAGGCAGGATGGTGTGACATATCCAGGCCAAGCCCAGCACAATCTCTCACCAATGATTTTCCATATTTCTTCCAATGTCATTAATTGATGGTTGAGACCAAGTTGTTTGGGCATTTTTACAGGCATCTGAGTTTGTACTCGGTGGAGAGATGTGTGCTGATGAAGTTCGCCTACTCATAAATGAGGCATAGGCTTCTATTAAATCCATGCCATAAATGGAGACAACTGTATTTGAACATTAATTAAAAAAATAAAAATAAATTATAAAAAACAACTAACTAATTTGAAGAAAAGTGTTTGAATTGTTACAGCATTCCATATCATCTTAACTGATACGGGTGTGTGTAAGATTATATTCATCCTTAAATTCTTGGCTAACTTTAACTGGTGGTGGGGATTCTTAAATACTTAGTCATTCATAACTTGTATATAAAAACAGGAACCTTCTTTGTCTTGCTAGTTACACTCAAAACAGTCCTTAGATTAAGGTCTGTGACAGAGTGGCCATATGCTAAATATTGTTAGTGGTGTAGCAAATAATAGTAATTTTGATGAAATTATTCAGTAAAATCATATTTTGACAAATGTTCATTACATGCACACTATGAATCAATTACTGTTAGATGGGATCGTTCTTATGAATAAGTCAAAGATGTCCAATTTTCTCATAAAGCTTAAAGCCTATTGAGGGACAATGATGACTTCATTTTTTAAAACTCAAGAGAAAATATAATGAGTCATGACTAGGAGTCACAGGGGCCTGTGGGAGTAGGGTCTCAGATCTATAATAATAAAATTAGAAGTGGATAGATGGATCTGGACTTGAGAGTGGAATCAATAAAATTTGGCTGCTGCTTGAAGGGTGTGAGCAAAAAGTAAAAGCTAAAGAGCTAATTTAGGATTTTGGTTCAAATAACTTGGTGATGGTGGCACCATTAACCAAATAGTGAAAACCAAAGAAGGCGCAATGTATGGGAAAGAATAAATGCAAATCCAGCTTCGATATTTATAAACAATGGGGTCTGTTGGAAATAAGTGCATATGTTCAGCAGGCACTACAGTAGTGAAGTATGGCATTCAAATGGGTAGTCAGAACTTAAGACACAGATTCATAATTTGTTAGTATAAACATGGCAGTGAAACTTTAAGAATTATTCTGAGAAAGCAACATAGGCAAAAAGAAAAAAGGCATATGACCAAACCAGGAGAATTACCCATTGTATCCTCTCTATGTTTGTCACACAAATCTGTAGTTAACATCAAGGAAGAATAGGTTCAAAAATGTTCTTCCTTTGAACATACCATCCCTGGAAAAGGAAGAATCTCTGCTTGGTAGTCTTGTGTAGTATAATAATTTCCTTGTTGTGAATTTAAGGAAAGATAAAAGGCATTAAAATAGTCACATATCATCTCTGAAGAATACTATCTAAATGTATTTTAAACACCCTATTGAAAACAATTTCCACACATTGCGATCCTGTTCAAAATGTGATTTACCTGGAACCACAATTTTTACTGGGAAACAAAAGCCTCTCTACATGTATTATTGGACATTAACATTTGAGGCAAAGCAAAAGTGTGCCTACAATGAATCCCTTGATTTCTGCATTCTACAATGAGGTGGAGCTGAGATTCCATCAGCCACAGAATCAAGAATTCTCTTAATGTGCATGTTTCAAGGTGGCTCCTGAGGTGACCACTACTATGTAAAAGGTATGTGCAAAGTGAAGTTGTCTAAGTCAGAGCTGACTTGGACTAAGAAAAGGCACCTGAACTTTGACAGTTAGCCTTGCCAAGATTTATCACAACAGAAAATGATGATGAGGTGACTCACTGGTCTACCCTCAATCACTGGTAAGTCAACTTCCTAAGTGCCAGAGAATAGGAAAGTGGTAGAGTCAGGATGTAAATATGAATCTGTCTTGCTTTTATTCCCAGGCTCTTTTTCATGACTGTTCTGGTGGCCCAGTTGGGACACTATAAATTGATGCCTGTGAAAGGAACCCTGATCACAGTCACTATAATCTGCATTTGCCCTACTCAGAGTCACACTCTGAGAAAAACATTAAAAAGCCTAAAGTCACTCTATTTGGTTTATTAAATCAATCAAATTTATAATGTACCATCTGAGGTCACGATTCATCATGATTGTCAATTTCAAAAATTAAATTTAAATTTATTTGAGATTTTATAAAGATATCAATATAACAATACATACTGGAGAAGCTTTTTCCACAAATTTTAAGAATTGCCAGGAGCTAACAAATGTAAAATACTCTTGATTCTGATTACGTAGTTCCTATTGAAGACAAGATTTTCATAGATACAACGTGGTCTATTTACCTACCCTGAATGAGGGAAAACCATAGGCTTCCCAGAAAATGTCAACCCCAAGTTAACAGGCTGCAACTTATCCCATCCTTCACATCTAGACTGCTGGAGAAAATTGACCATCAATAAGTACAAGAACACTTTCTGGAAGTGGCCTTGTTTTGGCAGTAGTGTACATGCCAAGAACTTTCTTTTAGAAAGATCTCTCCTATTAGAGTCTCTCAAATATGACATGTAATTGCCATATTATGCAGTCCTTAAAAAAATTGGCAAGTAGATGAGGCAGAGAACAGTCTGTAACAACCCTGACTGAGGAGACGTTTGACAAGAGGCGAGGTTGGCTCCCAGTGTTAGAGTTACACAATGGGTGCACAAGTGCCTCTGAAATTCAAGGACTAAGAATTGAAAGGAATAGGGCAATGGAGAAAAGACAATTATTTTGAACTTTCGTAGTTATTTATTGTCTTTAATTTGGAAGGAGTGTTAATACCCATAGATGGCATTTCCTTGTCAGTAAGACACACATAGCCTTTCCTAGTCCCTAGGAAAAATGTCTTTTTGCTTTCAAAGAACGACTTTTCCCTCTCATTGCACATAGAAAGCATAAAAGAGAAGCATAAAAGTGTCTGGGAATCCACCTGTGCTCCTGTCGCTGCTGCGTGGAGGGAATAAGGGACTATAGAGGAAGCAGGTCAGTTGCGTAGGTCCTGTATCCGGGATTTAGAAGAATAGCCATAGGAGAGGTGGGCCTTTCACAATAGCCTACAGCCTAGACCATGCTAGTAGACAATGTTACTCAAAAGAAAATACAGAGGACAATTAGAGGAAAGAGTCCACTTTTAAAAACCTAGTTTTTTGTAATCATTGAATTATTCTCTGAGTGCTTCACCATCATGAAATATATTTTATTACTCCTAGGGAGCAACATTTGGGTGAGAAATTATAAAAATTATTTTAATACAGGCCTAAGTCTTCATGTCAGATAACTATATAAGTTTCTAAGGATCACTACATTCAACTAACTAACTTTTTTAGTTAACTAAAGAATTTAATAATGTGCCATGCCAAGAGTGATATAGAATGCAGTATGAAGTTTTTCAGACTATTGTCATGAACTTCAACAACTGAGCTATTGCACACTTAGGGTGGGAGATGAGTTTTAAACCAAAAAGTAATACTGAGTCTGAAGGAATAAGACCTAAGAGTAAAGACACAAATGACATACAATAGTGCCAAATATTTAGAAATGGGGCCTTGAAGCTAAATGTAAAGAAGTTGTCTGCAAACTAGCATGACCAATGAAGAAATCAGACATACAATCAGACCCAGAAGAAAGCAGGTACAAAGGCACAGGATCTACATGAACTCCAGTTTGAGTTGTTGACCTTACCTTAGGATAATCCCAGATTGTGTGCAAGTTGAGGGTCAACTTCAACAATTTGATTGATAAATATTTGGCTTGCCTGGTGCCCTTTCCGAATGACTGAATCAATCAAATCTCGGGCCTTATCCATAGCTGTGTAATTTTCTCTTCTTACTTTCTCCATCTCCTCCTGGTTCAGTACTCTTTCCTCTAATAATCCATCCAACAAGCCATTTATCGTGCCTGTAGTCACTGATTGTATAAAATCCCTCCTCTTCGACTTCAGAAACCTGTCTGAAGCACAAAGATTCCTCAGGTCACTAAAACATCATTTCCTCTCATGTCAGGAACAGGGAAGAGCCTCCTTTAGACTTAATCCATTAAATGTCCCCCTCCACACTGTTCACTCATACTGAGAATATGCACATCACTCATTCTCCCTCAGTATTATCCATGTATGCTCACAGTATTGCCTGGATTCTGAGATTTGCTGTTTCTAAGTCAGTGCCCGAAAACCAGACAGCATCCTGACAGTGATGCGTGTTTATTCTCCTTGGCAAAATAAAAGAATGAAACAAACGGTAGTCTCTTTTCCATGAGTACAACAGCTGCTCTAGTACTTATTTTATAGGGATAATCCAATTAAGATTGCAAAATGACATCAGAATACAAGTAATGTCCCAGTTCCTTGCGGCCCTTGTCTTTCTTCTCCAAAAGCTCTGAAAGGCTCCTGGGTCCCATTTCTACTTACCTTTGCCTCCCTCCTCTTTCTTCCCTCTCCCTCATTGCTGCTCACTTAAATGTTCACAGAACCTAATTATGGTTTCCAAAAAAGACAGTTACTTTCATTTTTTGCCCCAAGGCATGCCCTTTTAGGCTGTAAAAGACAAAAACTTACCCGCATTTTCCATGGCTTTTCTTTCTTGTCTTTAACGTTCAATGTGAAAGTGAAAGTATGTTCAAACTTCCTTTTTAGCAGGCTGTGTTTGCATATTAAGAAGCAAACAACTGCTCATGGAAATGCATGCCTATGTTTTTTCTTCATAGTAGTAATCAGATTGCTTAAACTTAAAGAGCATCAGGGAGTAAGTATATCCTCAGGAAATTTCCTCACCAGCGTTTAGATCAGGTCAGCATAGGTAGGGAGTGGAGCTTAGAGAATAAGAAAGGAATAAGAAAGTGTGTATATAATTAAAGTTACACAATAACGAGTATCTCATTTGTTAGGAAGTATAATCTGGAAAAGTAACTCTTCCATTGGTGTCTTCATCTATACATGGTGCTATTTAAAAAAAAACAGACGGTGGCTTATAAAAAAAAAGGAATTTTTCCTCACAGTTCTGCAGTCTGGAAGCACAAGAGAAGGTGCCAGTAGAGTCAAATATCTTCTTATCTAAAAGTCTATTTTCAGATGGTTCTCTTTGTAGGAGGGTGCAGCCAGAGGGTCCCCAAAAGAAGGACTTGTAATGGGGTTCAGAACTCAAGGTGTCCAGGAAATATTAGAAAGATATATAGGATGTCCTCACCCTCCACCACAGGTATGAGTTGAGGGAAGGGACACATGGAGCAGGGCCATTCAGAGCTGTTTTGCATAGCAACTAACCTTTGCAGCTAACCTCTAGCGTGGTCATTTAACATATCTATAACTTTTAACTGGTTGCGTAGATATGTTAAATAGCTGTGGCCATGCTCTGATCCAGGGGGATGGAAGGAACTTCCCCCCAAGATGTAACTGGGAGGCAACTCCCCCTAGTTACAGCACCTGCATGAGAGCTTGGAGATGATTGGCTCCATGACATGGGGCCACCCCTGGGCAGACTCATGGATAGCAGCCCAGTAAAACTGGAAGGATATTTAAACCCAGACTCAGCAGCCATTGGAGAGAACCATGCGGTTTTGGCTGAGTGGAGATTTCTGCAGCCATGTAAGGAGGGAGCCATGTGGCTGTGGCTGTGGCAGTGTAGAGAGGATCGTGTACTTTTGGACCCCCCCTCCCCCCAGCCCCTGCAGCCGTGAGAGGAATCACCACGCGACTTTAGCTGGAGATCCCAGCAACACAGCTGATGGTGCTGAGAACTGAGGAAGGCCTACCAGCTGAGGACAGATTACTGGGAAGAACTGGGAGCTGCCTGAACCATGGACTTCTATTTCTTTCCCTGAGATATGGTACCCCAGACTGGGCAAAAGGGGGAAGGAAGGATTGTGTATGTTTGTGGGTGTTTTAAGGGACTTTGGGATTTTAATGAAGACGTTAAGTCATTACTCTTAAGTATGTATAATTTGAATAAATAATTCCTTTCCTTTTCACCAATCCCTAACATGGAGAGCTATAATTCTCTGGCAAAGGGAAAGATGAACCTAGTACAGGGGGACCCCAGGAGAAACAGGGGTCAATTTGGTATCGTCGTGGGACCCTCTTCCCTGGTGGCCAATCGGGGAGGATCATGGAAGACCACATGTGCAGTAGCTTTAAAGTAATACAACTACTTGTACATGCTCAGTAAAAGCCCACCAAAACTAGCCAGGAAGAATCCGCCCTACAAGAATAGAGTCCCTACAGCCCATGAGGTCGATCTCTGCTTGGAGTTGGCCTGCTCCCATGTTCTCTGCTATAAACTCTGGGTGTTCAGTTCAATTCTTTGTCCTGATCACTAAGAACCTGGTTACCTGTGCCCACCTGTGACATCTTTGTGGAAACACTGTAGAGACTAACAGCTCAGGCTCTGGAATCAGAACGTCTGATTTAGCTTATTAATCTTCATTTGGGGCAAGGTATTGAACTGTCTCATTATTTGGTTTCTCTATTTGTAAAATAATTTAATTAATAACATATAGCTACACACCTTTCAGCATTAAGTGAATAAAAATGTGGAAACTGCCACAGAACATTTTCTGGCACATTGTTAAACGCACGATGTTATTTGTTAATATTATTATTTTTAATTTAAAGACTTCTAAATTAAAAATTAAACAACTAGCCAAGGTTGGTTTTTTCCATATTATCTAGTTAAATTTTTATTTTGTGAGAATCCTACTCATGCATCTCATTCATTCATTCATTTTGCAAGTGACATACTCCATGTTAGACATTGTGTTAGACTGTGGTAGGTGCCAGGGATGTAGTCAAAACAGGCAGCAGCCCCTTGCCCTCATGACTTCACATTCAAGGAGAGAAGACAAACATGAAACCAAATATGTAACTGGGATAATGATACAGTGTGGTAATTGTTAAGGAGAACAAATTAATTAGGGAAGTACTTCATGAAATATTGGAGGGTGTTAAATTGAAGACAGAGGAGCCCAGGAAGGCCAATGATGTCACCATTTTTGGTAAGCACATGTTCAATTGCTAGTACCCACAAAAAACTCAACATAACCAAATTATTTCATAGATATGTTCGATGGAAGATGGTCTGACAATAAAATGCTTATTAGCCTTTCAATATTATCAATTTATTTACTAAAATTACTGGTAGGATTATTTCCTTCTTTCCCCATGAGAATAATAATCCAGACTTAATAAAATATTCAGTGTGTGTTTGTGTGTGTACACATATGCATAAGTGCAGGATATATCTAAATTAAATATTAATGGCTATATTACTGTTATTTTAAAGCTCTTTATTATTAAAAATAAAATTACATTTTGACATGTGAGCAAGACAGTTTCTCCCTGTTCCCTAGACTGTTAAATTTATTTTTAATTAGAATAAAATTTACTGTGTAAATTTTAATCTAAGGGTTTTCTCTGGGTGTTGTTATCTTTACTTTGCTACCTACCTGACCAGTTTGTAGCACAATAATGTGCTTCTTGCCACAGGAAGACTTGTTATAGGGAAGAAAACAGAAATTGCAGGTACATTGCTTCCTTTACACATTTATGCTTACTCATTTATTTCTGAAATGGTAAGTGCTTCACATGAGGATTTCTCTATAAGCCAAGGTCACACACCACTGAGTTGAAACAGACTGATGTGGCATTTGAGCCACAGAAAGGATGGCTGGGCAGTATGCCTGAGGATGTGGAACCATAAGCATTGACCTTGGGAAGCTAAGTAGGGAAACACTACATACCAAGGTCCTACTGTGTCCTCAAAATGAAAATACTGAAAACTTGGAAACATTCCAAATATATATTACAGGTACTTTCATGAGTAAACGAATTGTATTAAATGCATACACAGTGATACTACTTAGCAATAAAAAAAGGAGAAAATTACTGATACATGTAATGACCTTGATGAAAATATTATGCTCATATTATGAGTGAAAGTAGCCATATACAATAGAATACATATTCTATGATTCCAATTATATAAAGTTCTATAATAGGAACAACTAGTGAATTTGATAGAAATAATATCACTATTTCCCTGAGGAGCAGGTGGAAAGAAATTGAGTGCAAAGGGCATAAAGGGACATTCTGGGGTGATGGAAATGTTCTGCATCTTGAGAGTGTTATTCTACAGCATACATTTGTCCAAAATAATTTGTCCAAAATCAGATTATGTCCTTAAAAGGAATATAGCTTATATTATATAAATTATACTACAATAATATTGAATTTCAAAAACTAAAATCAATGGTCATAATGATATACTGTTTTGGAAAGAATTAGTCATCCTTATTTTTATGAACATACTCAGGCCTAAAAAACCAGTTGAAACTCTGGTAAGAGAAGGAGCTTCCATAGTGACTAAAATGGTACTACCCAGAGTTGGATGGGGATTTGCAGACAGAATGGAAATACATTTAGAACTGATGTTTGTCAACTCAGATATATACTTAGAAAATAGTATTACATACATAAACTATTACATAAGTAAAATCATAGAATAAATAGAATAGAATAGAATAAATATAAATGAGTAGAATAAATTAATGAGTAGTCCAATTATAAATAGGTTGTAAAGGAAGCATACTGATTTAAAAATCCTCATGTCAGAATGCCTATGATAGTCTGTACAACAATATCAATTTTAATAAAGTAGGTAGTATGAAAAGCTCTTACACAAGAATGCAGAAGGACTTCTAGCCAAAGTGGAGGCATAGGTAGATACATTTGCCTCCTTGCACAACCAAAAGGAGGACAACAACAAATTTAAAAACAAAAAAACAACCAAAAGTGCCAGAAAATTTAACCGTATGGAAGCCCTACAACCAATGAGTTAAAGAAGAAACATTCATCCAGACAAGTAGGAGGGGTGGAGATGGGCAGCCAGGGTGGAGAGCACTCATGGTAAGGCGGCAGCTGGAGGACCAAAGTGGGCAAGGTGATGGCTCAGGGGCTGGGCAAGGTGGTTGCTGAAGAAGCAAGCAGTCCAACATTCATGTGTGGATAAAATGGGAGGAACAACTGGGGAGCAAGACAGACCAAGCAATCCAGGGTTCCAGCACAGGGAAATAAAGCCTCCAAACCTCTGATTGAAAAAAAAAACCCTGTGGGGATTGCAGCAGCAGAAGAAACTCCCATTCTCACAGGAGATTTCATTGGAGAGACACACAGGGCCCTAGAACATACACAAACCCATCCACCCAGAAATCAGCCCAGAAGAGCCAGTTTGCTTGTGGGTAGCAAAGGAAGTGACTAAATTCAAGCTGTCCAAGAGCTGAGCAAGCAGCATTGTTCCTTTTTGGAACCCTCCCCCATGTACAGCACCACAACGCAGCAACATGGGTTGCCCTGCCCTGGCAAATACCTAAGGCTCTGTCCCTTACTACATAACAGGTTTGCCAAGACAAAAAAATGATGCAAATGAAAGAACAGATCAAAGCTCCAGAAAAAATACAACTAAGCAATAGATAGCCAACCTATCAGATGCACAGTTGAAAACACTGGTAATCAGGATGCTTACAGAAATGGGTGAGTAGGATTGCAAAGTAGAGGAAAGCATGAGGGCTATTAAAAGTGAATTTAAAAAATGCATAGGGAATGGGAAGGAAACTGGGGATCAAATCAATGGTTTGGACCAGAAGGAAGAAATAAACTTTCAACCAGAATAGAATGAAGAAACAAGAACTCAAAAGAATGAGAAGCTTAGGAATCTCTTGGATATACTTCATTTAAATGTTGGAACTTTAAACATTCCAACATCCAAATCATAAGAATGCCAGAAGGAGAAAAGGAAGAGCAAGAAATTGAAAACTTATTTGAAGAAATAATGAAGGAGAGCTTCCCCAATCTGGCAAAGAAAATAGACTTCCAGTAAGTTCAGGAAGCTTAGAGAGTCCCAAAGAGGTTGGGCCCAAGGAAGCACACAGCAAAGCACATCATAATTACATTATACAAGATTAAAGATAAGCAGAGAATCTTAAAGACAGCAAGAGAAAAGGAGACACTTACCTACAAAGGAGTTCCCATAAAACTATCAGCTGATTTCTTAAAAGAAAACTTGCAGGCCAGAAGGGGCTGGAAAGAAATATTTCAAGTCATGAAAGGCAAAGACCTACATCCAAGATTACGCTATCCAGCAAAGCTATCACTTAGAATGGAAGGACAGATAAGTGCTTCCCAGATAATGTCAAGTTATAGGAGTTCACCATCAGCAAGCCCTTATTATATGAAATGTTAAGGGGATTTATCCAAGGAAAAGGAGATCAAAAACTCTGAACAGTAAAATTACAACGGACTCACAATTATCAACAATGGAACCTAAAAAAAAAACGAACTAAGCAAACAACTAGAACAGGAACAGAATCACAGAAATGGAGATCACATGGAGGGTTATCAGTGGGGAGGGTGAAGGAGAAGAATAGAAGAATGGTGTAAAAGGTTCAGGGAATAGGAAGCATAAATAATAGGTAGAAAATAGCCAAGGGAGGTTAAGAATATATATATATATATTCTTTTTTAAAAGATTTTATTTATATTTTATTTATATTTAGTTTTAAAAAGGGAAGGGAGGAAGAAAGAAAGAGAGAGAGAAACATCAATGTGCGGTTGCTGGGGGCCATAGCCTGCAACCCAGGCATATGCCCTGACTGGGAATCGAACCTGCGATGCTTTGGTTCACAGCCTGCGCTCAATCCACTGAGCTATGCCAGACAGGGCTAGGTTAAGAATATTATAAAAAATGTAGAAGCCAAAGAACTTATATGTATGACCCATGGACATGAAGTAAGGGAAGGGGAGAATGTGGGTTGGAGCAGGCACTGCAAGGTGGAGTGGAATAAAGGGGGGGGGGATGGGACAATTCTAATAGCATAATCAACACAAATATAAAAAACCCCTGTTTTCCACCTGAAACTAAAAAAAGAAAAGAAAGAAAGAAAGAAAGATAGAAAGAGAAAGAAAGGAGAAAATAACAAAAAAGTCATTCTTTCTTTGTGATCTAATGAGTGTTCATAGTGGCACACTTTGATTCTTTTCTTTTTATCACTTTTTGTCCATTATAGGCTTTGCTGTGTGATTACTATAAGGCTCTCATAATACATCTTATAGTTATGACAGTTAATTAAAAAATAAGAAGGCAGAAGACCCCTGTGTTGCATTCTGTTTGTGCCATTTTAAACCCTTTGAAAGCCACTCATACTCGGTTTATATATCTCTTGTTTTTTATTATTTTAAGACCGTTAGGACATTTTGATTAATAAATCTTTTAGGAAAATTGGAGGTGTAGGTAAACACAGCTTGCTTCTTCACACAGCCACAGAAAAAATTACACCAAGGCTACAAAAGAAATATTACCCAGAATCATCAGAAAATTGAGCTATATGCAAGTCTGGCAACCAAGGAATTAAAGAAGCCCCATTCTTCCAGATGGGTTTGGAGGGGCAGAGACATGTAGAAGCACAGAGAGGCATGGAAATGTGGAATAGGCTGTCCTACACCCATGTGTGGTAGATAATACTCAGGAGCAATACCTCAGGAGTGACAGATCCTAGCTCCACACCAAACCACACTGCTCAGGGTTTCAGTGCCAAAAAGAAAAGTCCCTATAACATCTGATTGTAAAAGCCAATGGGGACTTGAGCAGTGAAAGAAACTGTGGAATTCTCAGGAGTCTCCTCTAAATGGGCTCACAGCAGACTTAGGACTTATGCAGATTCACTCCCTCTGGGCTTCAGCACCAGGGCAAAACTGGAAGGGCACCAGCGGAATAGCCTCAGGCTTTGCCAGGGGGAGAGCTTCCCCCAAGACAAAACTCCTAAGGCCAGGCAGAGACATTGTCCCCTCTCTGAGTCCTCCAAACAGAGCCACAGAATGGCAAACCAGGTTGCCCTGCCTTGTTGAGTACATAAGGCTCTGTCCCATCTAATTTACCAGTGCACTTTTCAGCAATAGACCATGCTACTAAAACAGGGACTCAAAGCAGCTCTACCTAATACACAGAACCAAACACAGGGAAGGTGACAAAATAAGGAGGCAAAAAAAAATATGGCCTAAGTGGAAGAACAGAACAAAACACCAGAGAAAAACTAAATGAAATGGAAATAAGCAATCTAACAGATGCAGAGTTCAAAACACTGGTTATTAAGATGTTCAAGGACTTCACTGAGTACTTCAACAGCATAAAAAAAAAAACCCAGACAGAAATGAAGGTCAAACTAAGTGAAATACAGAGTAATTTACAGGGAACCAACAGTGGAGTGATCAAACCAAGAATCAAATCAATGATTTGAAACATAAGGAAGAGAAAAAAAACATTCAATCAGAATAACAAGAAGGAAAAAGAATCTAAAAACATGAGGATAGGCTAAGGGTCTCTGGGACAAGTTCAAACACACCAGCATCCAAATCATAAGGATGCCAGAAAGAGAAAAGAACGAGCAAGAAACGGAAAAATTATTTGAAAAAATAGTTGAAAGAAAACTTTCCTAGTTTGTTGAAAGAAGTAAACTTATAAGTCGAGGAAGCACAGAGAGTCCCAAAAAAGTTGGACTCAAAGAGGTCCACACCAAGACACACCATAATTAAAGTGCCAAAGGTTAAAGATAAAGAGTCCTAAAAACATCAAGAGAACACATAATTACCTAAGCAGAGTTCCCATAAGACTGTCAGCTGATATTTCAAAGAAACTATGCAGACTAGAAGGGATTGGCAAAAAGTATTCAAAGTTATGAAAAGGAAGTGTGTACACCCAAGATTACTCTATCCAGCAAAGCTATCATTTAGAATTGAAAGGCAGATAAAGTGCTTCCCAGACAAGGCAAAGCTAAAAGAATTTATCATCATGAAGCCATTATTGTATGAAATTTTAAAGAGACTGGTAAAGAAAAAGAAGATCAGAACTATGAACATTAAAATGACAATAAATTCACAACTATCAATAATTGAATCTAAAAAAAATACCAAGCAAGAAAGCAAAACAGAAACAGAATCATAGATATGGAGATCATTTGGAGGATTATTGGTTGGGATGGGGAAGGGGAAGAAATGAGGAATAAGAAGTACAAATTAGTAGGTACAAAATAGACAGGGAGTTGTTAAAACAGTATAGTAAATGTGGAGTAGCCAAAGAACTTACATGCATGACTTATGGACATAAAATAAGGGGGGATTGCTGGAGAGAATGGAGGATGCCAGGTGGAGAGGGGAAAGGGGAAAAAACTGGGACAAGTGTAATAGCATAACCAATAAAATATATTTTAAAATATACCTTAGTAAGAGCACTAACCATCACCTTTTCATTTATTTTCCTTGTGTAAAATCTTCTCTTTTGTACAGCTTCTCTGCATGTACTTTGAGATCCAAAAGCCCTGGGATCAATTTTCATTCATTAGCTGTAGACCTTGAACAATTTATTTAATGTCTCTGTGCTTCTGTTTTATAATGTCTGTGTGTATATATATGGATGGGTTGTGAATTCATAATTGTTCTTACTTCTTGTGATAGAATGGTATGAATTAAGGCCATGCCTCAGTGCCTTCTTTATATAGTAGGCATGAACCATATTTCAGAGGTCAGGAATATCAAAATATAATTCTTCATGAAGTTTTTCATATACTTCATTCATTGTCTATCATGAAAACTGTTTAAGTTAAGCAGGTTGAATAAGAATTCTATGAATAAGCACCCTGGCTGGTGTAGCTCAGTGGATTGAGTGTGGGCTATGAACCAAAGTATCGCGGTTCAATTCCCAGTCAGGGTGCATGCCTGGGTTGCAGGCCATGACCCCCAGCAGCTGCACATTGATGTTTCTTTCTCTATCTCTTTCTCCCTCACTTCCCTCTCTAAAAATAAATAAATAAAATCTTTAAAAAAAAGAATTCTATGAATAAGAATATTGGTTTAAAAACAAGTTGGTTCAGAATCTTGGCAAATGCAAATGGCAAACTTGGGTGAGAAGCGTGCTCTCCACCTCATTCAATACAGGCATGTGCCACATAACGATGCTTCAGGTAACTAAGGACAGCATATATGAGGGTGGCCCCTTAAGATCACAATTAAGCTGAATTTCCTGGAAGAAAAGGAAGGATATGTGGTTCCAGAGAATTTGTTTTTTAACTTTAGTTGACATACAATATTATATTAGCCTTAGGTATACATCCCCATGATTAGATGTTTTATCAAACTTGGGATGTGATCACTCTGATAAATCTAGTACCTATCTGACACCATATATTGTTATTACAATATTGTCAACTATATTCCCTATGCTGTACTTTATATTCCATTGAGTATTGTGTCACTTCCAATTTGGACTTCTAAATCCTTTCACTTTTTCAGCTCTCCCTATAGTTCCCCTCCCATTTGGCAATCCTAAAAATGTTGTCTGTGTCTACGAGTCTGTATTTGTACTTCTTGTTAATTGATTTTTATTTTCATTTTTGTTGTTAATGAGGTTTTTTTTACATGTTAAATATTACAGTCATCCCAGTTGCCCCCCCCCCTTTGTCTCCTCTACCCAGCCCACCCTCACACTACCTCAGGCAATGCCTATACCACATTTCACACTGTGGATCATGCTTATGAGTTCTTTGGCGACTCCATTTCTAATACTGTATTTTACATTCCAATGGCCATTCTTTAACTACTTATTTGTACTTCTTAATCCTCTCACCTCTTCAGCAATTCCCTCAAACCCCTCCTGACCCATCTGACAACCTTCAAAAAGATCTTTGTATCTATGATTCTGTTTCTGTTTTGCCTGTTTATTTTTCTCAGTCATTTTTAAAACTTTATTTATTTTTAGAGAGAGGTGAAGGGACAGAGAAAGTGAGGGAGAGAAACATCAATCTGTGGTTGCCTCTTATGTGCCCCCTACTGTGTACCTGGCAACTCAGGCATGTGCCCTGACTAGGAATTGAACTGGTAACCCTTTGCTTCATAGTCCAGCATTCAATTCACTGGGCCACACCAGCCAGGGCTGCTTATTTTTTTAGAATCATCTGTTGGTATATATGTATTTATGACCTTTTATTTTTCATAATTTTGATCTTCTTCTTAAAGAAGACCTTTTAACCTTTTATAATACTGATTTGGTGCTGATGGACTTTAACTTTTTCTTAGCTTTTTTTTCTGGGAAACTCTTTGTGTCCTTTGCTTCTAAATGATCATTTTTCTGGGTGCAGTTATCTTGGCTATAGGTCTTTGCTTTTCATCACTTTGAATATTTATTGCCAGTCCCTTCTGGCCTGCAAAGTTTCTGTTGAGAAATAAGTTGACAGTCTTGAAGATTTTAAAATTCTCTCTCATTTTTAACCTTTGTGACTTTAATTATTCAATTAAAGAGCTTTAATTATTATGTGTTTTGGTGTGGGCCTATTTGGGTTCATCTTATTAAGGACTCTCTGCACTTCCTGGACTTTTATGTCTTTTTCCTTCATCAGCTTAAGGAAGTTTTCCATTATTATTTTTTTCAAATTGAGTTTCTATTTCTTGTTCTTTGTCATCTCCTCCAGACACACTCATGATACAAATGTATCATACTTGAGGTTTTCCCTTAGGTTCCTTACACTATTTTCATGTTTTGAATTTTTTCCTGTTCTATATTTTCTAATTTCTTATTTTCTTTTTTTTTTAAGATTTTATTTATTCATTTTTAGAGAGGGAAGGGGGGGAGAGAGAGAGAGAGAGAGAGAGAGAGAGAGAGAGAGAGAGAGAGAGAGAGAGAGAGAAACATCAGTGTGCGGTTGCTGGGGGTTATGGCCTGCAACCCAGGAATGTACCCTGGCTGGGAATCGAACCTGGGACACTTTGGTTCCCAGCCCGCGCTCAATCCACTGAGCTATGCCAGCCAGGTAATTTCTTATTTTCCAAATCACTTATTTGATCATCCACTCTACTATTGAGTCCCTGTAATGTAGCCTTCATTTCACTTATTGTATTCTTCATTTCTGACTGTTTTTTTATGGTTTCCATGTCTTTTCTTTTTTATGCTGTTGAAATTCTTACTAAGTTCCTTGAGCATCCTTATAAACATTGTTTTTAATTCTGTATCTGGTATTTTGTCTTACTCTAGTTGATATAGTTTTCTTCCAGAGATTTCTCCTGTTTTTTTTTTTTTCATTTAGAACTTGTTTCTTTCTCTCCTCAACTTGACTGCTCCCTTCTGTTTGTTTCCATATATTAGGTAGAGTTTCTGAGCATCCCAGTCTTGGCAGAGTGGCTTTATGCAATAGGTATTCTGTAGGGACCAGTGATGAAGGTTCCTTGTCACCTGGGTTGGGTGCTCTAGGGGTAACACATGTGGGCTGTCTGCGTTGTTCTATTGTAGTTGAGTCTTGATGGCTTTTGGCGTGTAACTGAGAGGGATTGACAGGCCGCTTGGCTGTGAGAACTGACTGTGACTAGAGAGGAGCTGCTACTCTGCAGGGATCAACCCCATGGAGCTGGACTCATTTCAATGTAGCTTCAGTGCTCACTGAATCTGCACCTTGAGTGTATTTCGTGTGGAGGAGGATGGTTTCTAATCTGATGTGGTAGAGATTTCCCACTGGGTGCCTTGACCAAGGCCACCTGGCATAATCTACAAAGCAATCTGCAGATGGCAACTACTTGTGTTGAACTTGAAGAAGCCCAAAAGAATCAAAGCTGCAAACTGAGTCTGACTGCTGTTAGCACTGGGCCTGAGTCCACTTAGCAAGTGGTATGGAGCACACAAGGCCAGATGCTGCTGGTTTGAAAGATTTGGAAAAGTGTAAAGCATGAGCAAAGGCAGGCACTTTTAATGGAAAATCCACTAAAAATATCCTGGGTGAGCCCTAAGGTTGGGATGGGTGGAGACTCAGAAAATCACCAGGGTCAAGTGAATAGTGTTAGCTGTATTGATGGAGATGAATATATGGAGACTGACTGCCAGCTCTCTGGGGAGAGAGGTCAGCAAAGGAACAATGGTCTCTGCCAGCACTTCTGTCTGTGAGAAAGCTGTCACTCCAGCCCATCATCCTGAAGCCAGACAATTCAGTTCATCTCCAGATATCTCTGGCTCCTTTCTATGGAGCTGCAGCTCTGAGTGAGTCAGTGTATGGGCACTTTATGAGGAAGGCCTGAGACTCCAGGAAACTTGGATCTCACTCAGCCACAACCCCTGCTGGTTTTCACAATCAGAAGTTTTGGGGAGTTCTCATCTCAGCAGTGAAACCATGGACTGGGAGTTCTGTTGTGGGGCTTGGACCCTTGGCTCCTCAGGGGTAACCTCCACAGCTGAGATACCCCTTCCAACTTTTAACAGCCACATGTGGACTTTAGGTCAGTCTGTTTTGTGTCTCTGCCCTTCCTATCAGTTTCATATGGCTTCTTCTTTATATCCTTAGTTATAAGACTTCTGTTCAGCTAGATTTAATGCCATTCTAAGTGATGATTGTACAGTAACTTACTTTAGTTGTAATTTTGATATGGTTGTGGGAGTTTCTGAGTATATACACCACCATCTTGACCAGAAGCCCAGGTGGCATTTTTTTTCTCTGACAGGAGCTATATCTGAGAATCTTGGCAATTGACTCCTTCTTACTCACAGCACCTCAATTTTGGGAGCACAGATTACATCCCAATCAGTCAGCCATTGATCTGTTTCAGCACAGAGATGCCTGACTCCTCAGAGCAAAATATACAGAGGGCACTACAGCCCTCTAAGATCTAGCTTGATGGTCTTCAGAGTACATTGTGTAAAGTCTTTGTTGAGGACCTAAGATCCTGGACAAGGACACAGGTCCACAGCAGCTATTGTAGCAGATATTGAGTGCCACTGCTATGTTAGGAAAGTCTTTCTGTGTTAGTATGGAGGCAGCTTGTCCCTGGATGGTGAAAAGTATTTTCAGGTTGTAATGATGTAAAGTATAAGTGAGTTTTATTTTTCCATCAGTTCAATGTCATAGAGAGCTCTTTGTGTAAAATAGAGTCAATGGAACCAAAAGCAAATTTCCAAAGTCAAAATATTGAGTCCTCACTGTTATATAATCTGTCCATGTTAAATATCTTTTTGATCACTACCACAAAGTTTCTTAGTTTTATCACTGCTTTAATATGCAATAGCCAAAACCACATTGTCATGACAATCTCTATGTTCCTTTATCTCTTCATTCTGAGTTATTCTTAGTGGTCCTCAAATCACATTTCATTCCCTCCTTACAGTCACTATTATGGTAATCTATGCTTTAACCAGCCAGTTTCTCTTTAATATGTTCAATCAGTTCAGTCCACCTTTCTGTTTGTGGAACGTGATTGACAGTTTTGAAGTTTTATTTCTGACAGTGTTGGAAAGAAGTGGGGGTGGGGCCTGTGAAGCAATGTTTATTAATCTGCAGTAGTGCATAATAGTGTCCTAGGCCTTCACATCCTCTCACTACTCACCTAGTGACTCACTAGAGCAACTTCCAGTCAAATAATGTTATCTGTGGCAAGTACCCTATACACGTGTACCATATTTTAAATCTTATATACTATCACTCTACTTTTTCTATGTTTATATACACAAATAGTTAACATTGTGTTACAGTTATCTACACTATTTAGTATAGTAACATTCTCTGCAGGTTTATAGCTCATGACAGGGGCAAGAGGCCAAACCATGTAACCTAGGCATGTAGTAGACAATACCATCTAGATTTGTGTGAGTATACTCCATGATGCCCAAACAATGACAAAATTATTTTAAAACACATTTTTCAGAAATATCCCCATTTTTAAGTGAGGCATGACTATACTTGTTCTATGTGTTACTCCCCAATCTGGTATTACTCTAAGTAATATGTAGTATAAAAGCAGGGAATAGGATTATCCACATATTTCTGTGGATATAAAGATAATTTTAGGAGATAAAATATAAACATTGACATGGTTTCAATACATGCCAATACAATGGTATTGGTAGTAAATTAGGATGTATACAAAAGTGCTGGGAGATATCAGAAGACAGTGCATTAAATATGACTTGAATAGTCAGGGAAGGCTACACAGGCTGGCCTATTATAATCTGTAGCTGCAGGAGGGATGGTTTTTGCATTGGTGATGGAGGAGAGAAAGGATAATTAACTTTCTGAGACATTTCTGTGGTGTAAATACTGAAAATGGACTTTTCACCCACTAAACATACTGAAAAACTTATTAGCTCATTTTTAGATTAGAAATTGAAGGTTAGAATGGATGTCTCTTTCTCAATACCAGAGCCCGTGAATACAATGTGTAATACATTGCTTTATTCTAAAGTTAATGATTTTCTTTGTTTTGATATGAAAAAAATCCAGCAAGTAGAATAATATAAACAAAATACCAAGGCCAGACTAATGAGGAGAATAATATAAACAAAATGCTGAGACTAGGATCATAATAAAAATTATATCAAAGGTAGCTTGTTTGGAATCAGTGGGATGTGAGTTTTGAGAGATAGATTGGGTCAGATTATGATGATTTAAAACAATAAGTCTCAGTGAGGAATTTAAACTGGTGAGACAGACAATAGGTAACCAATGTAGCTTCTTAAAAAGAGGAGTCATGTGAATATGCCTCTAAAGTAACTATTTTGTATTGAGTGTTTAATGATAACTAGACCCTGGGATAAGTACTTGATCTACATTCATTTTTCAAGTAAAAGCTTTAGATCATACTGATATTCAGACTTGCTCTAGATTATTGAATCAGAATATCCAAGGGTGAAGTTCTGGGTTATGAATACATAAAAATAACCCTGGATGTCTTTTATGTATACCCTTTATCCCACATTATAACTGAACACCCTAATCTATTATCAGAGGTAACTAGGAGCTCTCTGAGACCCCCATGTACCATAAGATTGTGAATTTATTAGGATGTGCACTTTGAGGCATCGCTGGCCCATGTGAACCAGAACCTGGGCTCTGAGTGGCCAGGGTATTAATACCAAAAGATGTAATGGGAACATCTGGGGTAAGGGTTGGCTGGGAGAAGAAGCTTAACAGATTTTGAGCCAGAGAGGAACATCAAAGAGCTTGTGTGGACTAGCAGGCAGCCAAAAGGGGTGTAGTCTCCATGTATCAGATTTTTATATCGACAGTATTATAAAAATACTGAATTATGGGACCTCTGCAAGGTGGAAAGACTGACCTTAGAATCACATTGTAACCAAATCCTTGAGAGGGGATGAATGAGATCTTGAAGCAGGAGTTCCACATGCCATGAGAAGAAGAAATTCTCCTCCCATTTCAAACCAAGGTCTTCTTCTCATTATAAGAACTATACCTCAGATGAAGTTTATAAACATACTAAAAGCAAGCTAATATAATAATATATAAGAAGGAAAAAACAATAAATCAATGTCTACAAGGATAATCAAATATTGTATTAATCATACATAGAATATAGAATGACAATGGATGAGGGGTTCAAATAAAGGAAGCAAAATACAATTATTTTATGGTAAGGGATAAGCAGAGCAGTTTAATGGTGTAAGTATATCAGTTGCAATTAATAGTGATTAAGTTAAAAGAGAAACAAATAAAGTTTGTGATAGTATAAGTGATATCACTTTATCACTTTATCACAGTATAAGTGATATTCTTTGGATATAAGAGAAATCCAAAGAATAACGACTTTGTAACAGCCCTGTGAGTGAGCCAATGTTATGAGATGAATTGTGTTCCACAAAATATAGGGGTGGGCACAATTAGGTTTATTTGTTTGTATTAAAAAATACATGCAGGTTATAATTATAATAATATAAAAATTAACTCTGTTTCACATACAATTGTAACCCTATTTGTTTATGTTATTAGTTTTCCTAAATTTTCCCACTCTACGCCCTCCCCTGCCTACTCCCCATTCCCACAATCAATCCCCACACTGTTGTTCATATCCATGGGTCATACAATTATGTTCTTTGTCTAATCCCTTCACAGTTTTTCAACCAGTCCACACTTCCTCACTCCTCTCTTACAGCTGCCAGTCTGTTACATGCTTCTGTGCCTCTGATCCTATTTTGCTTGTTTATTTTGTTCATTGGATTCCATTTATAAGTGAGATCATATGGTATTTGTCTTTCATTAACTCTTATTTCACTTATCATAGTAGACTACAGTTCCATCCATACTGTCACAAAAGGTAAGAATTCCTTAGTTTTTATTGTTATGTAGTATTTCAGTGTATAAATGTACCATTGCTTTTTTATCTACTAATCTGCTTATGGGAACTTAGGCTCTATCCAAATATTGTTACTGTAAATAACATTGGTATGAATATAGGGGTATATATACTCTTTTGAATTGGTGTTTCAGGATTCTTTGGATATATTCCCAGAAGTGAAATCACTGGGTCAAAAAATAGTCCCATTATTAATTTTTTGAAGAAACTCCATACCATTTTGCAGAGTGTTACACCAGTCTGCATTCCCACCAGCAGTGCTCTAGGATTCCCTTTTCTCCACAATCTCACCAGCACTTGTTTGCTGATTTATTAATTATAGCCATTTTGGCAGGTGTGAGGTGATATTTCACTGTGGTTTTAATTTGCAACTCTCAGTATATTTTATACTGAGGTTTAGTTTTGTATTTGTTCTAGTGTATCATATAAGTTGGTGGACTAGTTTCATTTTTTTGCAGATGCTAGTCCAATTCTCCCAAACACCATTTATTGAAAAGACTGTCTTTACTCCATTGTATGTTCTTGCCTCTTTTTTCAAATATTAATTTATCATAAAGTCATGGGTTTATTTCTGGGGTCTCTATTTTGTTTCATTGATCTATGTATCTTTCCTTATGCTAGTAGCAGACTGTTTTGATTACAGTGGTTTTGTAGTATAGTTTGATATCAAGTATTGTGATCCCTCCAACTTTGTTCTTCTTTGTCAAGATTGCTGAGGCTATTTGCAGCTATTTATGGTCCCATAAAAATTTTTGAAGTATTTGTTCTAAATTTGTGAAATATGACATTGGTATTTCAATAGGAATTACATTGAACCTATAGATTGTTTATGGTAGTATGCACATTTTAAAGATGTTAATTCTTCCAATCCTTTAACAGGGTATATGCTTCTAAATTTTGTATCTTCCTCAGATTCTTTCTTCAGTGTCCTATAGTTTTCCAAATACAAGTCATTTATTTCCTTGGTTAACTTTATTCCTAGGTAACTCATTTTTTTGTTGCAATAGTAAATAGAATTATTTCTTTTTCTGATAGTTCATTATTGCTGTATAGAAATGCCATCAATTTTTGAGTATTGATTTTGTGTTCAGCTACTTTGCTGTATTAATTTATTAGGTCTGGTGCTTTTTGGTGGAGCCTATAGAGTTTTCTATGTACAATATCATGCTATCTGTGAATAATGAAAGTTTTATTTCTTTCTTTACAATTTAGATGCTTTTTATTTCTTTTTCGTGTTTGATCAGTGTGGCTAAGACTTCCAATACTATTTCAAGTTAGAGTTGTGAAAGCAGACTTCTCTGTTATGTTTTTTTTTTAAGATTTTATTTATTTATTTTTAGAGAGGGAAAGGGAAGGAAAAAGAGAGGGAGATAAACATCAATGTGTGGTTACCTCCTAAGCAACCCCTACTGGGAACCTGGCCCACAATCCAGTCATGTATGCTAGACTGGGAATGGAATCAGTGACCCATTGGTTCATAGGCCAGCACTCAATACACTGAGTTGCATTAGCCAGTTATTTGAGATTTTTACACTGAGGTCAATTCTATAAATTTCATGATGTTGATCCAAGAAAATGCTTAATATGATTTCAATTTTCTTAAATTTGTTAAGGCTTATTTTGTGCACTATGATGTGGTCTTTCTTTGAGAATTATCCATGTGCACTTGAGAAGAATGTGTATTCTGATGACTGAAATGTTGTGTAAGCATCAATCAAATCCATTTCATCTAGTATGTCTTTTAAGGCTGATATTTTCTTGTTGATTTTTTTGTCTGGAAGACTTATCCAGTGGTGACAGTGGGGTGTTAAAGTGCCCTACTATGACTGTACTGCTGTTGATCTCTTATTTAAAGTCCACCATGATTTTCTTTATATTTCTGTGTGCTCTTATATAGGGCACAAATATGTTTACAATGCCTATATCCTCTTGTTGGATTGATCCCTTTAGTGTTATGTGGTGACCTATGGTGTCCCTTTTTGTACCTTTTATTTTGAAGTTACTGTTGTCAGATATAACAGGTTTTTTTTCATTTCCATTTTCATGGATTATTTTTGCCATCTGCTCACTTTAAGCTTGTGTAAATATTTTGTTCTGATGTTGGTCTCTGGTAGACAGCATATAATTGGGTCCTGTTTTATTTTCTATTGAGCTATCATATTTCTTTTTATTGGGACATTTAATTCATTGCCATTTTATTTCTTTATACCTATGTTCCTCTTTCTCTATATATCACTTCTCCTTAAAGTAGTCCTTTAACATCTCTTACAATGCTGCTTTGGGGTTAATAACTCCTTTTTTTTTCTTTTTTGGTCTTGGAAGCTGTTTATTTTACCTTCAATTTTAAATGATAGCTGGGCTGGATAGAATAGTCTTGGTTCAGATCCTCGTTTTGCATTAATTTGAATACTTCATGCCAATGCCTTCTGGCTTAAAGTGTTTCCGTTAAAAAATCAATTGACAGTCTCATTGAAATCCCCTTGTAGGTAATTGATTGCTTCTCTGATGCTGCCTTTAAAATTCTCTCTTTGTTTTTAAACTTTGCCATTTTAATTATGATGTGTCTTGGTGTGGATCTCTTTGGATTAGTCTTGATTGGGACTCTGTGATTCCTGAACTTATGTGACCATTTCCTTCACTAGGTTAGGGAAATTTTCTGTCATTTCTTCCAAGAGGTTTTCTCTCCATTTTTCACTTTCTTTTCTTTCTGCTATCCTTATGTGTGGATTGTGCTACATTTCATGCTGTCCAAAGTTCCTCTAAAGCATTGTCATTCTTTTTAGTTTTCTTTTCTTTTTGATGCTTTTTAGGTGCTTATTTTCTACATTGTCTTCCAAATCACTGATATGATCCTCTGTTTTGACCCTCTGCTTCATCTAGCCTGCTTTTAATTCCCTCTAGTTATTTTCAGTTCAGATATTGCATTCTTAATTTCCAACTGATTTTTAATCATGGCATCTGTGTCCATTTTCTGTGCTAATATAGTTATCACTAAGTTCCTGTAGTTATCACTAAGTTCTTTAAGCATCCTTGTAACCATTATTTTGAACACAATGTCTGAAATATTGCCTGCCTCAATTTTAATTAACTCTTTTTCCATGGATTCCTCCTTTTCTATCATTTGATGGTTGTTTTTTTTTGTATCCCAATTTTAGCTGACTTTTTTTGTTTGTTTCTATATGTTAGAAATATCTTGTTTGACTTCATGTCTTTGTTGGGTAGTCTTATGTGGTAGGTGTTCTGTGGGACTCAGTGGTGTGGTCTTCTTGATCTCCTGAGCTGGATGTTGTAGGAATGACATTTTTGCAGATTATGTGAGCTCTCCTGCTGCATTTGGGTCTTGATTACTGTTAGTTTATTCATTGTGGACTCTCCCCCACAGCTCTCTGTCAGAGGCTACACCACAGACATCTTGTATGCTGTTGTACAGGTGCTGACAGAACAAAACAAAAACAACACAGAATGCACACTCAAGCAAAAAAAGAACAAAGAAAATCAACAACAACAACAACAACATCAACATCAATGACAAAAGAGAAAAGGATAATAAAAATGGAAAGAAAAATAGAATATAGTGTTTGGCAGAAGTAAGGCCTGCTTGAATATGGCTGGTAGGGTAATGATATGGGTGTAAGAATATATAGTTTAATTTGAACACATCACCTAAAATGTCATATGGTATGCTTGAGCGTGGTATTATATTATTACAGAATCACATGCTTATGATTTTGTAATTAAGATTTAGTAATTAAAAAGGGATTTTATTTGTGCTGGACCTTATATTGAAAGAAAAAAAGAAAATACAAGACTAAAGGAAAGAAAAAATGATTATGAGAGCATACAGGGAGAACTAGTTAGAGTAAGGAATAAAAGCAGGGAATTGCCAGAAAAGAAGAAAGAAAGTGAAAAAATAGAATTAAAAACAATAAGAAAAAGAAGGAATAAGGCAAAATGGAATAATAAAAGGGATGAGTAAACTACAAAATTTGAAAGAAAAAATAGAGAAATATTAAGAAAAAAACTGAAGAAAAATATAAAAAGCTATGCCTAATAAAAATAATAAAAATAATGAGAAATAATGAAGTGGAATTTGGATCAGCAGGATTTAATGCTTGCCTGCTGGGTTCTCCTTTTGGATATGATCTGATGTTGTCTGAAGTTGGTATAAGCCAATGTCAAATGTTGTCTACATCTAGCTCTGTTTGAAGCCACAAGCAATCCACAACTTGTGGCTGTCTTCTTTGGGGTTGGTTTCACACAGGATGGGCCTTGCTTCTCTGCAAGCCTGGCTTTTTATCAGCACAGGGTCCGGGGTGGGTCAATTGACAACTGAAGACACTTCAGTATCTGCCTCTACCTGCCTTTGCCTTTTGTCCTGCCCTAAGTCTTAGTCTATCCACTTACCTGTCTATTTCTGAGAGGGCTTCCAGCAGAACTGGGAATGTGGAACCCCCTGAACCTCCTATGGGAGGTGTCATTCAGACTTCAGGGAAGATGGTGGTTGTGTTTTCCTTCCCCATGCCACATGTCTCAGCCTGCCCTGGAAAATTTCCCCAAATTAGACAGGGCAAATTCCATAGTAGAAAAGTGAGTGGGGTCTCCAGAGCACATAGTTTGGGTTTGCTGGAAACTGGGAGGACATTTTTAGGCTCTCCTGTGAGGGGATAGCACCAGTCTGGTTCTCAGGAAAGTGTACAGAACTGCCATTCCCTAATTCCATCTCTAACACCCCTGAGTCTGCTTATGGTGCTGTCTCCTCAGCATGAAATAAGATGCAGGTTGGGGAAAAGTAGTAAAAAAAAAAAGAAAAGGATGCAGGGTAGGGTGAGCAGCATTCCAGAGGGTGGGCTGAGTGGTTTCCTATAGGGTGGGGCAATTGTTTTGTCTCAATGAGAGGCTTGCTCTTCTCAAGAAAAATTCTGCGTAGTTATGGAGGTAAGTCCTAGCACAGAGAACCCACCAGCCATTTCCCCATGCTTCTCCTCAAAGACTCCCACTCCAGACTCTCCTTGTTCAAATCCTGACCATGCTGCCCTTCCCAAGCCCAAGGTCAGTGGCTGAGAACACTAAATCTATGCATTGGCCTCTTAGAACAAAAAATATGGGAAAAAAAAGAAACAAAATGGCTTTGCCTCCAGTAGTCTTCCTCTCTCTCCAGCAAGCAAAAACCCCATAGCCTCCCACTATTAGATGCTGTGTGGGTGGGTAATCCTGGAACTGGCACTCTGTGCTGGGGAGCCTATTCTGGACACCAGGTTTCACTCCCTTAAGGGGAAAGCTCCTACAGCGATGTTGCAATGTTAGCCCTTTGTGCTGGCTCCTTTCATGTCCCTGCCTTTTCTACTGATCTTGAGATGTTTTCTGCCCATCTTTGGTTCAGTAGTCTTCAAGACTTTTTTTTTTATGGTGGATGTCCCCCTCTTTATTTTGATTTTCAATTTGAATCTTAGAGGCAATTCAAGACAAATCCTTCTACTCTGCTGCCAATTTGCCCCCTTCTGTAAACTTACTTTTGCCCACCACCATCTATATATTGAAGTCTTAACCCACAGTAACTCAGGACGTGCCCTTATTTGGAAAAAGAGTTCTTGCAAATGTAATCAGTTTAGTAAGGTTATATTGAATTAGAGTGAACCCTTCACCCATTATTACTGATGTTGTTATGAAAGGAAGAGCAACTCGGGAAGAGAAGTAGTTGGAGGGAATAACATATGAAAACATACACACAGAGGGAAGGTAGCAATACCATGATGAAAGCAGAGATTGGAGTTATGCAGCTGTAAGCTAAGGAATGTCATGGATTGCCAAGAAGAACCAGAAGTTGGCAGAGAGGGCATGGTTCCGCTCACATCTTGTTTCAGACTTCTAGACTCCAGAAATGTAAAAGAATACATTTCTGTTTCAAGCCTCCAGTTTGCCGTATTTTGTAACAGCAAACCTAGAAAAGGACTGTAGGCATTATTGCTCTCATTTTTCAGATTATTCACAGGAAGATGAACTATTAACTCTTTGTCAAAATGACTGAAGAGCACTTTTAGCCTGATGGATTGAAAAAGTAACAGTAGAACAGAGACTGTATGGATTAGCACAGAAGCCAAAAATTGGTGACCTACAGCCTCAAATATCAGCAGAAATGTGTTTTTATTTGATTCTCACAACTTCTGTATAATTTCCTTTGTCGCTGTTTCACAGAATTTAAAAACTGGGAAATTTCAATTAAAATTTGGGATTACAGTCACTCTTGCCTGAATTTCCATATGACAATAGTTACCTGAAACTGAGTCCATAATGCTACATTCATACATTTATATGTTCTCCCATCTTTCCTGTCCCTACATAACCTGACTATCTTATTGTATTTATGTTTGTTACCAGACCTATAAAGTGTTTACATTGTGGCCTCTGTTGGGAAAATTAAAAGCAAGACCTTGAACTCAACCATTCTTAATACACTGGTGTAATTATTGATACAATAGGTATTTAACTCAAGTGTCAAGTTCCCTATGTGTAAACTACCTGCTTTGGGGAAATTGTTGACTTTAATTTAATGTTTAAAAATCAATATCACCTATTCAACAGTGAACATACAGTAATGCTAATTATTACATTAATATAATTATTCACCTATCTATATTTCTATTAGAATAAAAGAAGTATATTAAGAGAAAACTTTTCATTAGACAAAATCAGCATATTTTCAGTTTTTAAAAGAGTGAAAAATTACATCTATTTCAAGGGTAGAGGGAGAGTGGAGTGACATGCAGATTATACTGATTAAAAAAAGAAAAGAAATATAAGGTATAAACAATGTAAGTTTAATAAGCAATGCAGTGTATATTGTTAATTTGCACCATGAATTGAAGAAACAATTTTCATCACATGTCACAGCCCATTAGCCCACCTGATGTGAATGCTGCTATTGTGGAACATTCCCTGTATGTGCCTAGTGTCCCACATCAAGCTGCTATGCCTCAGCTCTTTCTGCTTTCCTTCTAGGGATGTTCACCAAAGTACTGAGGGCAAGCTTCAACCTAAGAAAGATGGTAATCAGCTGATAAATGTCCATTCTCCCCAATTCTCCATCTTCTAGAAAGGTAGATTCTACATAATTTCAGAGGATCCCCAATAAGTTTGAAATCTAGTTGCTAAGAATAGAAATGAGCTCAATAATACAATTTTGGAGAGTGATTTTCTCCCTTTCATCTCCCTTCTCCACACTCTTACTACTGCTTGCTGGAAATCTCCTCCAAATAAGTTACCTTCATGAAAATCTGCAACTCTGTCTCTGCTTTCAGGAGCATCTAAATTGAGACACTTGAAATCATCATCATCATCATAGTTATCGTTATTGAATACTTTCTGTATGGAAGGCACTATTAATTTCCTACATATATCATCTCATGTAACCCTTACTATACTATGATATTGGTAGCATTGACTCACCTCACAGATAAAAATATGTAGTTAAGATTAATTACACATATAATCACATATCTAATAACAAGGATGAGACAAAAGTGGATATGAATAAATATATATATTAATTTAATTCACAGAGTCTAATCTATACAGAGTACTAGACTCATTTATTTTTAGTAATGCATGCATCTCAGAATAACATTTTTTTAACCTTAGCTTTTGAAACCTGAAACTTTGTTCCTAATATGTCATACTTATTCCCCCAGTGCTCTGCACAATATTTATTCACTAACTTTAGCAGAACCAAAGTACTAAATAATTCCTAAAGTAGTTGTCTGACTAGGAACTACCAAGCTTTTTTTTTTTTTTAGTTTTGTTTTTGTCTGAGGGTCTCTATATATTCATCTGGTGACAGATAAACTGCATGTGGCAGGAATATACAGGCATATTTTATGCGGATAAGCAGAACCAAAGATAACACAGTGTTGAATACATGAAATAATATGCAAGAATCACTGTAAAAATAAAGTGTTCATTGCCGCTATCTAAATTTATTCACTTATATCTACATACTTCACACCCCCTTATTCCTTCCATTTTGGGATTTCTTGAAGTTTGGGACTTGATGACCTCCACTCAAAGAAGGTGTCTAGATAATTGCTTCCTTGAGATTAAAGGACAGAGGGAAAAAATAATTTTACCCATGAGCTGTGTTAATGGAATCACATGGGTCCCCTCAAAAAGTAATCTCAGGTATTCTAGTGACTACTTCACTTATTCAGCCATTCATTGTATTATTACAGATCACATTGTGGTTTTGCTTAGTAGCAACTGAGAAAATAATCAAGAAAATGATGTAGTCATTTTCATATTTTCTTTATTTCTCATAATCCCCTTTTACCTTCATCATTGTCTCCCTACTCTTTCTACCAACCCTCATATATTTCTCTCTCTCTCCCTCTCTTCTCTCTCCCCCACAGAGACACATATACACTCACTCAAATCCTGCTTCTCCACTCTCCCACCAATGACAGAAATGGTATCCTTAAAAGAAAGCCTATTTAACACAGTAGGCCTTGAAAACACATATAAAAAACTCACCTCCAGTAATAAAATATGGGATTAAACATTCACCTCCAAGCTCATCAGTAACTCGATAGAAGGATTAGTGGGGCAAGAAGGTTAGATTCCAAGAAGCAACATACACATTTTTTGATCTTCAGATTGTAAATACCATTGGATACAATGATAAACAGTGGATAACAAAAAGATCATTGCAAATTTTATGTCCCCTGCACTAAAGTAACAGAACTCACACAACATAGATTTAGATGATGATGACTTCAGCTTGTCCTTGAAATGTGAATGGTTCCAGGTATACCACATGTGAAAATTGTGTTACAGCAATATTGTAGAATTCACTAGATCCCTAGTAGTCTGATGTTGGGAACTGCACGGTTTCAGAAGCTGTAACTCCCCATGGCAAAGACTGAGTGAGAGACCTTGGCACCATAAGCTACTAAGGAGACAAAGCTCATCTCCCTGGCAGGGGTGCCACCTCTGCCTCCTTTTACTTCAAGCTGCTTGGCCCCGGGCAGATGACTAGTTAGCCAATGATATGTAAAATTCCTCAAGGGAGGGATGATCTAAGACAGGCATGGTCATGAAGGGGCCCTCAGGGAAGGACTTGGGGAGCTATAGAAAAAGGGGGTGATGGACCCCTGCCCCTCAGATTTGACATAGCCTGAGTCCTCATTCTTTCTGCATGAAGTCTTCTAATCTTTTGGCTTCCTCACTTTCCCTGCCTGACTTAAGCTAGAAACAATGACAAAGGGCAGTGCAGCCCTGGGCAGGAATGGGCAGTTCCCCAGGGCTAGCAGGCCTAAGAAAGAATGTATAAAATCCTGTGAGACTTGCTTTGCTAATACCCTCAATTTTCTGATAAGGGTCCAAGCATAAGATAAGTTTGTTTTCCAAAGTTTTATGGCCCTTTAGCTAACTGACCCTGACTCAGAATAAGCCCTCATAGTTAGTTCTATGAATGTTATCTATTGTTTGATCATTACTGCCTGACAGTGATGAATGAAGACCTTTCTTGATATAATGCTCCCAGAAAGGCAATAAAAGCCTGTCCAGGCAAAGGTCAGGGTGCTCTCTCACTCAGAAAGTGGCTATAGTATCCCTTTTTCTCCATAGGACTTCTGCAGTCGATGTGAATTTGTTCATCACATCTACAACACTGTGCATACCACTGGTTGGAGTCTGCATCAGTCCAAGATCATATTTACTGTAGAAGTATTGAAATTAGCTATAGTTCAGTAGAAATTCCCCACCCAGACCTGCTGAATCTGAGTTTGCATTTTAACAAGATTTCCAGGTGGTTTATGGTCTATTTAAAATTTAGAACACTACTCTAAATGCTTCTTCTCACTAACATCTCCTGAGATTGTACAATATATAAACACAAGAAAAATTACCAACAGCAATCTAAGGTTACTGGAAGGCAGCAGAAAAATTTTAACACTAAAATTATATCTTGAAAAGATTTCAGAGTCACTGAATTTGGATTCAGCTAAAGTACAACTTATTCATTAGTGTGAATTGGATAGACAGTGAATGAATCTTAAATTAGTAAATCCTCTCCCTTAATCTCAAGGTTTCATTTATCCACTTTATATACACAATGGTATTTCCAGTTAAATAATTCAAAATGCAGAGAGTTAATTTATTTTATATTTTATTCCAAATACAGCAAGAAATAACATAAACTTGGAAGACTGGTAAATTGGCTTCTACTAGAGAGGGTAGGACTGTCATTTGGTGAACAAAAAAAAGGAGAAAGGAGAAGCTTGGCAATGCTTCTTTCAACCATTTTCTGAATTAACAACACATGCACTATTAGTTTTCCATCATCAAACATATCTTTATTAATCAAAGAATGATGAGAAATTACAAAGACTGATTTGCAGTGTTATGTAGCAACATTAACTCCCAATATCTAGGAGTGTTCAACAAATCTTGACAAAAATGGTAATTTCTGTGACTGAGTTATTGATGAAGGATACTAGAAGTACAATTAGGTGACTTATGGAAGGTAAGATTTAGTTGGTGGCATAGAAAGACCCTGAATTCACCTTCTCTCATGGACACACCAAATATACACATATATAGAGTACAATTCCTCCTGAAGAAGAACTGAGGGCTGATTGAACATCATCTGTACAAAAACAAAAAAGGCACATCATAGAGAAGAGTAGGAGAGATGGAGATGAGGGAAGCTCAGAATAACACTCTCACGTGGTGACTGGCAATAGGGAGGGGTGTCATCCAGGGACAAACACGCAGAAGTTGCCTGCCTTAGGGCACAGTAATTTAAAAAAAAAGTGCTTTAAGGGCACCTAATCTCAACCAGAAAGAAATCCATTTACTAACTTCAAAGCATCTACCAAACATGTAAAAGCTGCTGGAACTCTCCACAATCTGAGGTGTCAGTGAATGCAATTGTTTGTATAACCATCCAACCTGAATAACTCAAGTGTGAGCTCAGTCCAGGTGCTCAGCCAGCCTATAAGACTGCTGCAACACACCTGGGTCCTCTCACCCACTCCATTTTTATCACTTCCCTTCAGTACAAACTGTCATGGTGGCTGTGGAACTTGTTGGCCCATGACTGCTTCAGACACCTCTGCCTACACCTGCTCCATCCAACCCTTCCAGGGCAGCTTGGTGCATGTGTGAGCCATGATATCTCAAATTGTGCCTGCTACATATCTACCTCTCACCATATTCAGTGGGATTCAAACCCACTCTAGCTTAGTCACTCAGCCAAGACACCCAGATGCAACACATCCCAAATCTGCTAAAATGGTGCCCATTCTAGGCTAAAGTCATTTAAAAAATAGATTTAATTTCTTTAGTTTTAGACAGAGGGAAAGGGAGGGAGAAAAAGAGGAAGAGGAGGGAGAAAAAGAGGAAGAGGAGGGAGAAAAAGAGGAAGAGAGGAAAGAGGAAGCATCGATGGGAGAGAGAAACATTAATGCGTTGTGTTTCCCATATGCCCAAACCAGGAAAAACCCATAACCCAGGCATGTGCCCTGACCAGGAATCCAGCCAGCGATCTTTTCTTTTGCAGAACAATGCCCAACCATCACAGCCACATTGGTTAGGGCCAGATCAAAGCCATTTTTCTTAAAAGTTTATGTTGGATCAAATTAGTTTATTTCCATATAGTAAATAAAAACTCGCTTTTAGTTGTTGGGGGAACATAACTGCTTACAGATAACTTCTCTTTCACAGAGACTCTGAGAGACCACAGGTGCCTTAGACAGAGTGGCAAGATGCATTTAATCTTGTTAAGGAAAGTCCAAGCTTCTTTTTCATGATAAGTAAGGAACTGACTTTCCTTATGCCTGTATTCTTCTATTCAGTCTTCCATGAATATGATGTCACTAGTATTTTTACAGGTGGAGAATGAAGGTGACATCCTATTGCTCAACATTTTTCTAATGATCACTTTGTAATTCATACCCTCCACAAAAATTTGTCTTTGGATATCTCAGTGACTTCATGCCACTCACCCTTGGTACATCAACTAAACTCATCAGGTTGCACTTTCTCCTTTTGCCCTCCATGGACTCTTCTGTTCCCTTTATCATTTTTATTCCATAGAAACTTTGTTTTTAGAGAAACTAGTTTTTGGTACTACTTTATGTATATCAATTCAGTTAAAGAGTTTTTGGTGGCAAATATAAAATTTTAAAAAGACTTATCTTAGAGAAGGATTAATGGAGCACAAATAGAAACTTTGTGTATAGGACATAAGGATAGCCAGGTATTAAATAATCAAAAATGTTCTTCATACATATTAGATTGAATGCTGATTAACATTTTATATTTAATTATCAACATTTCACATTTTTTCTGTTCAACCAATTTCAGAACTTCATGAAAAATTTGAGTGGTAGGTTGGGTAAGAGGATGATAACTCAATGGGAATCTTTTTTCCAAGACTGGTATGTGAGTGAAGTACCTGAATTCTTTTCTATAGTCATTCCTAAGATACTCAGCTGAAGTTTTCCTGCCCTGCAGCCTGCTCTTGAGAATGTAAAACTGTTGGTGTAATAGAACCGCCTGTCTGAGGCTTAGCAGCTGAAATGAAGGTGAAAACCCCTTCACCACTTGTTTTGCAATACTGGCCACAAAAGCAATATAGTGGGATGACTTTGTAGAAAGGACATCATATAGCTAATAGCAGGCTTTGTTGATCTCAATCTAAGACTTCTCTGATGACAGACAAGGAGTGTGTCATATAAAAGTGCTGTAACTGTATCTGTATATTCCAGGACAAACTTCTGTATCTTGGTATCAAACAAGGACATTTCAACTAAAGTTCAACCACCCACCAAATGGAGATAAAACACAGGACAAGACTTAGGAATCTGAGGCCTGTTACTTAAAAGTATCAAGAGGTTAAATGCTGTTCACTTCTTAGCAGACAGTGGGTCTAGCTGACAATTCAGTTTCTATTGCTCTAAACTTCAGTCCCAGACTCTGTGTAATTTCAATACAAGCCACCAGCTCATTAGCTCTTTGGATTTTATTCTGAAGTGCATTCTTATCCCTAGACTTTTGTAAGTACTCATGAATTTTTTCACTAGGAAGTAAAAAAGGTCACCAGTTTTCTAGGAAAAAAAAGCTCTCAGAATAGTTTTTCTGGGCTGCTACTTTAAATTTGTAATTAAACAAATTGTCTTCCTCAAGTATTGTCTTTAAGAAAAAAGTTCAGACATAAGTTGACTAGAGTGCTTAATTTTCTCTTCATATCTGTATGGCTTTTGACCTCCAATAGCAGGACTAAGCTCACTGACATATAGGAGATCTTGTAAAAGAGTAGCTTCATAATGTTATTGTTACATTAACTTTATAAGTATAGAAACATTGATAAAGTTTTGGATATTAAGTACAAATGAAGTTCTGACTCCTTTGTTTTCTAAGTTGGGTTGCTCAGTAAAGTAGAGACCAGGGAGGGATCTCTTAAGCAAAGCTCATTTTCATTCCCATTATACTAGAAAGGGATTTCAGTTAGAGAATCTTTGTGATCTTGAAGTCCCTCTGGGTTCTTTTGTATTTGTTGTGCAAGATGGCACACTGACAGCCTTGCCAATGGCTGATATGGACTGACAGCTTATCCTGGAGGGGGTAGTAAGGGTGGAAAGACACTTTGGCTATGAATGGAAGCTTCTTGAGGTTTGAAGGAGGACAGAGAGTTCAGTCCTTGGATGGTGTTCTGCTACCTTGATGGTACGTGACAGGATTCATGCAGACTACTAGGCTCTTTACCTCCAAAGATATGCTGTTATTCTCTTCTTTGACTGTTTTGTTGTTAGCCTTGGAATGATGAAATGGAAATCAGAATTTCCTGATACTTTTTGATTTTGCACGCTCTTTCTTTTTCAAAACAGTTAAATAAAAGATACAAGTGTATTGGTTGGTTTCTCCATCTTCTGGACTCATAAATTTTGAGTAATCATCAATCAGGTCAATGGCCACTGTGTCCCTCAGTGCCATTACTCTACAAAGTGTACTTGGGAAGGTTCTAGGTCAGGGAGATGAGTCTGAAGCTGATGTCATGTATTTTCAGATGTGTTTCTCTGAATCAGATACCACAATGCATGGTTCTTGTAGGCATGAACAGTGTGAAACATCTCAGTGCCAGATGTTTCCACAGGAAATCATGCAGGTAGCAGTTCATGTGCACAGGGAAGATGGAGCCTATCAGGCTAGCAATGCTGGGCAGTGGATGCCTCTACTTAGCCCCACCTCCCTACCCTTCCTGGTAGAATCCACAAAAGCCACAAAGCCACTATCTCTTCTACTGCTACCTCCCCTGGACACAGCAACCCAGAACCCAAAATTTGTAACTCAGATTAAAGTCATTTAAAGATACCTCTACACTCTGTTGATCAAAGATGTGGCTTCTCTGTAGTTGGCAATCTCTTTTGAATCAGTATCTAATAGTCCCACTAGTAATAGTGTGTGCATGTGGTTTTGTTACATGGGTATGAATGAATAAATAGCTATTTGAAAATATTGCCCTTTTCACTACAGAAATGTTATTGCTTTATTTATTTATTTATTTATTTATTTATTTATTTATTTATTTATACAAAAACTGATACCAGGAAAACACAAGAAAAGAAAAAAAACAGCATTTAAATTCAATCATCACCATATTGCTAGTGGTCAGTCCATATGACCCAAATTACTGTATATTGCATCTTCTACTGTAGTCCCTCATGTAAGTTGCCAGCAGCAGCTATTGATATCATGAAGCCTTTATGATATCTCCAGAGCCCAGTTAAGAAGTCATAACTCCCCAGGGAAGCACAAAGCCAAGAACACCTGCACTAGAACAGGTAAGATATGCTGTTGCATTTTTATCTGTGATAAACTTCCTCCCAATTGGCACAGATTGGTTGATAATTGGAAGAACACACCAAAAATGCAACTTCTCTCTCAGGAGTTAGAGAGAAGAGTAAAATGTATATATAAAAATGGCTTTTGTGGGGACTACTCAAGGTACTGGTTTCTGAGCACTGACAGGCAAACAATGATTTGGCATACCTGACAGCCACTTGGAAAAAAGGTAAATTTATGTGGCTTTTCACAGTGCAAAAGGCCCTGCAATACTACAGATAGACACCACAGACAGGAAGAGGATATGAAGTCTTAACAAAGAACTCAGCAAACCCTTCTCTCTGGGACATTAAATGCGTAAGACCAGAAAAAATGCATTCCCCAGAAAATGTTAGAGAGGCCCATAGAAACTATAGTGGGGCTGATTGTTGAAGGTTTTGCCCTTTTTAAACCCAGTCTATAAAAACTGGAGGAGGTAGTACTTTTTAAAATATCTCAAATTCTAGGAAAAAATAATGAGGAATACAACCCCCCCCAAAAAAAAAAACATGACCCAATCAAAGGAACAAATAAATCCTCAGACACTGACCTTAAAGAAATAGAAATCTCTGGATTACCTCACAATTGAAAATAACTGTCTTAAAGAAGCTCAGCAAACTAAAAGAGAACATGGATACAAAGCTAAATGAAATCATAGCTATGATACATAAATATAATGTGAAGTTAAACAGAGAATTATTTAAAAAACAGAAATTCTGTAGGTGAATAATATAATAACTGAATTCAAGAAATTACTAGATAGGATTAATGACAATTTTTATTAAACAGAAGGCAAAATCAGCGAACTCAAAGACAATTTTTTTTTAATTATTGAGTCAGAGAAGCAAATAAAAAATAAATGGAGAAAACCTAAGACACAGAAAAACATCAAGCAGACCAATATATGCATTATGGTAGCCTAGGAGGAGAAGAAAGAAAGACTGTCAGAGTTTATTTGAAGAAATACTGGCAAAATACTTTCCATCTCTGAAGAATGAAAGGGATATCCAAATACAAACAGTTCTGTAGACTCTATCTAGGGTAAGTCCAATGAAACCCATACCAAAACATATCACAGTCATGTAGTCAAAAATCAAAGGCAGAGAAGCTTGAAAGAATTAATGTAAAATTAACTCATCATTTGTAAGGTGGTCCCCCATAATATTATCAGTGGATTTCTCAGTACAAACCTTACAGGCAAAAAAGTAGTGAAATAATATATTTAAAGCAATAAAAAAATTTCAAACAAAAATATTATATGTGCCAAAACTCTCTTTGAAAAATGAAGGCAAAATAAAGACTTTCCTACATATATTGGAGGTGAGGGAATTCATCACAATTAGAAATGCTTTATAAGATATACTAAAGAGTGTTTTCTAAGTTTCAATGAAACTTACACAACACACTAGACAATAACATGAAAGTACACATCCAAGGCAAGATGGTGGAGGAATAAATGGAAGCCACACTAACCTCCTCCCAGGCCCAATCTGGAATTACAACTAAAGTGATTGAAATTCCAGTGAAGAAATCACCCAGAACAAACAAGTGAACAATAGCAAGAGAGAAGTCTTATAACCTTGGACAGATAAAAGAATCATCTTCATCACTAACTGACTGGTAAGGAGTTCAGTGGAGACTTGAAAAGGCTGGCTGGGGGCCCATAGGCAGTAGTACTGAAGGGATAATTAAGCAACTGGTTGGATCCCCCTGAGAAGTGTGTGGTCTAAACCCTAAACTGGAATCCCCAGCCTTGAGCAACAGATCCCAAAAAGCACATAGATTACAACCAGTGGTGAAAAGTGGCAGGGTTTCTCTCTGCCACAGATGGATGGCTGGAGATGCAAAGAGCCTGTTAAAGGGTCAATGCACAGATTTTTTATTTGCAGCCATTTACCAGGGGCTCCAGCAAAGTTGGGGGCAGAGTGGGCTAGAGATGTCTGAGGAGAGACTGGGGACAGAAGCTTTGGGGAGAGAACTAAAAGAGTAACCACTAGGATCCTGGTGCTGAGTCATCCCCCGTATTCCAGCAGTCATCCAGCTCAGGCAGACCACTCCCCTCTAAACAGCAGCAACCTGAGGGGAAACAATACCCCTCACCCCAGGGGAGACTCTGCCCTGGCTCTGTGGTACTTGAGCCTGACTGCTGAGTGCAGAGTGCCTGTATTAACAACTGAAGGAGTTATCCACAGACTATAGATCCCTGGCAGTCTTGGAGCAAGCTGCCTACTGTCAGATGAGGTCAACATGTGACATCACCAGAGGTGGATCCAGAAAGGAAAAACAGTGGCAAATACTACAGGCTTCCAAGACAAAATCCACTGTGATCTTCATGATCTGGGATATTTTCTTTCCTGCATAGCTAGTTTTTTAACATTCATTTCTTGTTCATTGAGTTTGTGCATATTAAGTTTCTAGATTTTATCCTATAGTTTATTTCTCTCCTTTCTTATAATAGTCTTAATTTCTTTACACCCTTATTAATACTGGCTCTTTGGCTGTTGATAGTGGGATTGCAGTGGGGGAATATTTTTGCACATGTAGGTTTGTTCCCTGGGCTTTGTGGTTTTGTTCTCATATCACCTTAATAACACCATACAAGATATGATGGGCAGGGTGACCCTCAGTCAACCAGCTGGAGGGAAGGACCCACCAAAGAACAATGCAACAACAATAAAAACCCAATTACCTCAAGAGAGGAAACACAAATGGCATGAAAGGCACCCCAGAGCATCAAGTTCAAGAGATCAAGGAGAATGCACTACCGAATCACACAGGTTTCCTACCATAGATGTTTATGTCACAAACTCAGGGAGTCAAAACAGATCAACTTAAAAGGCAGAGGCCAACAAGAAGAGTTTCATAAATAATGTGAAGACAAACAAACAAGCCCCAAATGAAAGAAATGAAGGAAACCTCAGAAAGAATGGTAAATGAAATAGAGGCAAGTTAACTATCAGACATTGAGTTCAAAACAATGGTTACAAGGAAGCTTAATGAGCTCAGTGAGAATTACTGAAAACTACAGGGAAGCTACAAAGAATGTACTACGAGCTACATCAGCATGAAAAAAGAACATAGAAACTATCAACGAGAGCCAAGAGGAAATGAAAGCTACAATTTCTGAATTGAAGAACATAGAGGAAGGAATCAAAAGCAGGCTAAATAAAGTAGAGGACCAAATCAACAAGCTGGAGGACAAGGTAGAAAAATTCTCCCAGGAAGAGAAAGAATAGGAAGACTCAAAAAGAATGAAGAGGGGTTAAGGGAAATGCAGGACAACGGGAAATGTAATAATATCTGTATAATAGGGATACCAGAAGAAGAAGAGGATCAAGGGGTAGAAAATCTGTTTGAAAAAATAATCATGAGAAACTTCCCTAATTTGATGAGAGAAAAGGTCACACAAATTCAGGAAGCACAGAGTCCCAATAAAGAGGCACTCAAAGTGGCCCACTCCAAGACACATCATAATTAAAATGGCAAAATTCCAAAACAAAGAGATAATCTTAAAGGCAGCAGGGAGAAACTAGAAATAACATACAAGGGAGTCCTGAAGAGGATAGCAGCTGACTTCTCAATGGAAATACTACTAGCCAGAAGGGAATGGCAGGAAAGATTTTAAGCAATGAAAAGTGAAGCGCTTCAAACAAGACTACCCAGAAAGGCTGTCAAAAACAATGGAAAGTGAAATAAGGAGCTTCCCAGACAAAAGAAGGATGAAAGAACATACCTCCATCAAATAAGCACTGCAAGATATGCTAAAGGGACTGCTATAAGAACAGGAAAAAAAAGAGTGAGAGAGAAACACAGGTATGAAGGGAGTAAAATGGCTATGAATAAATACCTATCTATAAACTTAAATGAAAATGGAATAAATGTTCCAATCAACACACATAGGGTAGCTGAATAGATAAGAAAGCATGACCCACACATATACTACCTACAAGAGATCCACCTCAGAACAAAATACCTACACAGACTGAAAATGAAAGTTTGTAAAAATATATTCCAAGGAAATGGACTGGAAAAAAATCCAGGGCAGCAGTACTTATATCACACAAAATAGACTTCAAAGGAACCAAAAGAGACCCAGAAGGTCACTTCATAATACTCAAGGGAAGAACCTGTCAAGAAGACAAACAATGTAAACATATATGCACCCAACATAGGAGCACCCAACTATATGTGGAAAATCTCACAGACTTCAAAAAAGATACAGACAGAAACACAATAATAGTAGGAGATTTTAACACTCCACTGTCAAAAATGGACAGATCTTCCAAACAAAATATCAACAAAGATATTGTGACATTGAACAATGTCCCAGATTAAATAGACTTAACTGATATGTATAGAGCCTTTCATCCCAAAGAATCAAAATATGCATTCTTTACAAATGCACATGGAACATTTTCAAAGATAGACCACATAATAAGACACAAAACAAGCTTCAACAAATTCAGGAAAATTGAAATTATAACAAGCGCTTTCTCTGATCACAAGGGACTGAAACTAGAAACCAACCTCAATGAAAAAAACCCAAACCTTCAAATTCATAGTTATTGAATACCATGCTATTAAACAATGAATGAGTGAAGAAGGAGATTAAGGAAGCAATCAAAAAGTTTCTGGAAACAAATGAACATGAACTTACAAAAATTCAAAAATTATGGGACACAGCAAAGGCAGTCCTGAGGGAAGTTCATAGCAATACAGGCCTACCTAAAAAAGATAGAAACATTTCAGATAAACAACCTAACCTTACACATACAAGAACTGGAGGAACAACAACAAAGACAACCCAGAACAAGTAGAAGGAAGGAAACAACCAAGATCAGAGCAGAAATAAATGATATAGAGACTAAAAGAACAATTCTAAGGATCAATGAATCCAGGAAGTGGTTCTTTGAAAAGATAGACAAAATCAACAAGCCCTGAAGCAGGCTCATTAAGAAAAAAAGAGAGAGGACCCTAATAAACACAATCAGAAAGGAAAGTAAAGAGATTACAACTGATACCACAGAAATACAAAGGATTGCAAGAAATTACTATGAAGAACTATATGCCAAGAAATTTGAAAACCTAGGTGAAATGGACAAATTTCTAGAAAAAAATATAACCTTCCAAAACTCACTGAAGAAGAAGCAGAAAGCCTGAACAGACGAATAACATCTAATGAAATTGAAAGAGTAATATAAAAGCTTCTGACACACAAAAGCCCTGGACAAGATGGTTTCACAAGAGAAATGTACAAAGCACTTAAGGAAGACCTAACCCCCATCCTCCACAAATCATTTCAAAAAATTCAAGACAATGGAAGACTCCCAATCTCTTTTTATGAAGCCAGCATCATCCTAATCCCAAAATCAGATAAAAACATAACAAAGAAAGAAAACTTCAGGCCAATATCGCTGATGAACATAGATGCTAAAATCCTCTACAAAATATTGGCAGACCACATCCAGCAATATGTTAAAAGGATCATACACCATGATCAAGTGGGATTCATCTCAGGGATGCAAGGATGATACAATGTTTGAAAGTCAGTAAACATAATATACCACATAAACAAAATGAAAGATAAAAATCACATGATCACATCAATAGATGTGGAAAAACATTTGATAAGATACAGTAACAATTGATGATAAAAAACACTTAGCAACATGGGAATAGAGAAAGCATTCCTCAACATAATAAGGGCCATCTATGAGAGACTCACAGTCAACATCATATCAACTGGTAAAAACTAAAAGCTTTTTCACTAAGATAAGGAATAAGACAAGGATGTCTGCTTTTACCACTTCTATTCAACATAGTATTAGAAGTCCTAGCTATAGCAATCAGACAAGAAATAGAAATAAAAGGCATCCAAATTGGTAAAGAGGAAGCAAAACTGTCATTGTTTGTAGATAAAATAACAGTGTATACAGAAAATCCTGTAGATTCCACCAAAATAACTACTGGACCTAATAAGTAACTTTGGCAAAACAGCGGGATACAAAGTCAATATGAAGATATTGAAAGCAGTTTTGTACATCAACAATGAAATATCAGAAACTGAAATCAGGAAACAATCACATTTGATATAGCAACACAAAAAATAAAGTACCTAGCAATAAACCTAAACATAAAGGTAAAAGACCTGTACACAGAAAACTATACAACACAAATGAAAGAAATTAAGGAAGACACAAACAAATGGAAGCATATACAATGTTCATGGGTTAGAAGAATTAACATCATCAAAATGTCCATAGTACCCAAAGCAATTTATAGATTCAACACAATCCCTATTAAAATACCAATGACAAATTTCACAGATACAGAACAAATATTTCAAAAATTTACATGGAACCATGACTCCAAATAGCTGCAGCAATTTTGAGAAAGAAGAGCAAAGTAGGAGGGACCACAATACCTGTCATCGAAGTATATTACAAGGTCATAGTAATCAAAACATTCTGGTACTGGCACTAGAACAGACATATAGATCAATGGAAGAGAATAGAGAGCTCAGAAATAAACCCAAGTCTCTATGGTCAATTAGTCTTTGACAAAGGGGGCATAAGCATAAAATAAAGTAAGAACAGCTTCTTCAACAAATGGTGTTGGAGAATCTGGACAGCTACATGCAAAAAAATGAAACTAGATAACCAACTCATACCATACACAAAATAAACTCAAGATGGATAAAAGACTTAAATATAAGCTGTGGCACTATGAAAGTCCTAGAGGAGAACATAGCCAGAAAAGTCTCAAAATATTCCTTGCAGCAATATTTTCACCAATATATCCCCTAGAGCAAGGGACACAAAGGAAAGAATAAACAAATGGGACTTCATTAAAATAAAAAGCTTCTGCATGGCTAAAAAAAATCAGCAAAATAAAAAGAGAACCAACCGTATGGGAAAATATATTTGCTAATGATACCTCAGACAAGGGTTTGATCCCCAAAATGCATAAAGAACTCATATGACTCCACTCCAGAAAGACAAAAAGCCCAATTAAGAAAAGGGGAAAGGACCTGAATAGACTTTTCTGTAAGGAAGACATTCAGAGGACCCAGAGACATATGAAAGGATGTTCAGCATCACTAGACAACAGAGAGATGCAAATTAAAACCATAATGAGATACCACTTCACAGCTGACAGAGTGGCCATCATTACCAAATCAACAAACCACAAGTGCTGGCAAGGTTGTTGAGAAAAGGGAACCCCAGTACACTGTTGGTGGGAATGCAGAATGGTGCAGCCACTGTGTAAGCAGTATGAAATTTCATCAGAAAACTGAAAATGGAATGCCTTTTGACCTGGGAATTCCACTGCTGGGATTCTACCCTAAGAATCCTGAAACACCAAATCAAAAGAAACTATGCACCTCAAGGTTCATAGCAGCATAATTTACAATAGCCAAAGGTTGGAAGCAACCTAAGTGACCATCAATTGGTGCCATTAATTGGTGCATGACTACATTGACAAAGTGTTGATTCATCTGAATTACATAGCAATTATAAATATATATGCAACTAACATCAGAGAACTCAAATATATGAAACATAGACATGATTAATAGGAAAGAAAGATATTATCACTGTAATAGTGAGAGATTTTAATACTCCATTTCAATAATGGATAGAAAAAAGATCAATAAGGAAACACAGGTCTTGAACAATGCTATAGACCAATTGAACCTAACACACATGCAGAACACTCCACCCAACAACAGTAATGCACTTTCTCCTCAATCCCAGGTAGAACATCCTCTAGGATAGATAACATGTTAAGGCCAAAACACAAATATTAACATATTTAAGGAGATTAAATCATGTCAAATTACTCTTCTAACCACAATGAAATGAAAATAAAAGTAAATGCCAAAGAAAAAATTGAAAATTTTAAAAATATGTGAAAATTAACATACTCTACAAATGAGTCAATGAAGAAATCACAAGGAGAATTATAAAATTACTTGAGACAAAGGGAAGTGAACATACAACATGCTAACTTATCAGATGAAGCATAAGCACAACTATGAGTGAAGTTTATAGCTGTAATATATCTATGGTACTATAGCTACGAGGAAAACAGGCATGTTTATTGTCCTCAATAGAATGTAAGAGTCTAGTGAAGAAGAACAATGGATTTCAAAATATAACAGAAATAAATGTTATCATATAGCATACTAGGTATGATACTGTAGGAGCATGGACTCTAAAATAGGGTGATGGTAGGGAGGGTGAAAAAATTGGGATACAGTGATTAAAGAATCAAAGAAATTGTCACTGCTTGAATGCTAAGAATACAGGTGAAAAAAAGGCCCAGGGAGAATCTACAGTTTTTGTTTGAAATGCTAGGCATATGATGGTGCTATTTATAGATGGGGTAAATTGAGGGAAAATGATGAGTTTATCTTTGAGCATGCTCAGTTCAAGGTTGTTGAAGATATCAGGTAGGAAGCTAAAGAGAGATGGTGGAAACTCTGAAATGTGGTCTAAACTTGAGATTTTGAGGTAGGCAAAGTCGTGTATTGATTAAAACTTAAGCCATGAGAAAGGATGAAACAGGTCAGAGAGAGTTCTGTGAGTGAAGACTAGAATCCATCCCTAAGAAACTTCTATTTTCTTCTCACCATAGACTACTGTATGAATCAATGGTTAATACCAAGGGAGGAAGGCCTCCAAAGGATGTACTTGCTTTGGAAGCACCATTCGCTACCAGCGAGGAAGGAACACTGCTGGGGAGCCTTTAAATTAGAGTCAATTCCAGAATGGGTTTCTAAGGAAAAGTAAAAGTATTTAAATAGTCACTTATTGATTGTAATGACTATTTCCCTAAATATACTTGATATTTTTATTGACAATTCTTTTATTAGGCTGGATAATAATCTATTACAAAGTATGACTATCTGGAAATAATGGATTTTGCTGATGTCTTAAAACTCATCTCTTGAATGGGTATGTCTTGGTAGCTCTGAAACTGAGCACAAATTCATGACAATGATTTTCAATACAAAGTTGTAAAGTTCAGAGATGACTAGGCTATGGGAAAGAAATATGAATAAAAGTGGCACCTACCCTAGGAACCCAGTCTTGAAAAGATTCATTGCAGAAGCATGTAGTTATACAGTCCTCTTGCACAAATATCACTGATGATTGGCTGCTGTTGTCCAATGGGACTTGAAAAGGCCTTTAGACCCTTATTGACTCTAAAGGTTTCATTGATGGGGGTATTCTAGAGGCACATTATACCAGTCATGTAATCCTCACATCAAGGATAGGTATTTATTATATTGATTTGGTTATTTGTAATATTTGAACTGTACATGGAGTTAAGAAAAAATTATTTGTGGCATCTACAATGTGGGTTATAATTCTAATTCCATGGACTTTCTATCCTTTTCTCAGAATTATGATTCTGTGTCTCTATAAACAAAAATAATGATAAAATTGTTATATTTGCATGTAAAATTTATTGCTTTTCCATTCAATGACAAATATTTGGATTACCCCTTTACAAGCTTGTTTAGTTCTCTTAGGGATTCTGCATGGGTGGTGCTGTTAATTCCATTTTATGAATGAGGAAACTGAGCCTGAGAAAGGTTAAATAACTTTTCAAATGTTTATATAGCTTATGACAGACCTATCTTGACCTCAAAACTACTATTGATCACTGAGCACACTGGTGGACCATACTCAAAATACCATTTCTTCAAGAAAGTATGTTTCTTCAGAGAAACTATCTGATTATTACCCATTATGGAAATGGAGCCCTGACCTCAATATCTGGTGATGCAGACACCGACCCACAGTGATACAGACACTGGCCCACAGTCTCTGAGTCATTATGGATGAAATGAGACATTCACACAGACTACTGAGTCCGGTGGAGAAAAGGGGACAGTAAAGCTTTTCTCTCAAGGGGAGCAAAAGCCATGACATCCGTCATGACAGGTCTTTATTTCTATCTCTGGGCACATTACATGAAGGTCCTCATTTCCTACATACAGGTTTGCTTTAGGTGGTTACCTGGTACAGAAAACAAAGGACCCAATGCTGCTAATCACATCACAGAAGAGGGATATTTGCAAATGAAAAGGCAAAAGTGGTTGAACTGGTTACACTGGTCCTTGGAAAGTTTAGCATGGATTTTAGGAAGTTACTTTGTAGTAAATGTCCTCAATTCAGGGTAAGGGAGTTTTTTAGCAAAAGCAAGACTCAAAGTGGCCTAGGCACATTGCAGGCCTGATTCCCCATGGGAAAACCTATCAGTAGGCATGGGTCCTGTGCATCTCCGAGAGGGAGCTGGGACCACACCACGCAGAACAGTCTCCTACACTCTGGTATCTCAGAGACAAATACAAACTGTCAGTGGTGTATATATCTTAGGTGGCGAAAAGCATTAAAAAACCTTCGCATCTGCATTTGGTATCCACCCAAATGATTTTTCCCCAACTTGTTACTGACAAACTCAAAATGAAAATAACCATGTTGAGGTTTATTTCAGCTTTATAAAAAGCTCATTAAAATTGTCCAAACCTGAAAAAATTAGTAAATATTTTGGTTTTAGTTCCTGGCACCCAATTTTTTGCAAATTCTATGCTGAAAATTGTAGGAGTTAGCATGAGATAATAAACAGAAACTCTCTCAAGACTTCTCAAAAGTAATAGTTCATTATTTATTACTCTATGTACAAGGAAAACACAGCTTAGGCAAAATAAATGGCTATTTCCCTGTTGTAAAGCACGTAGAGCCGTGACATGTCATAATGCTATGATGACTCCACAAATCTTCATTCCTCCGGCAGCAAGCCCCATCTTGTTCCACCTTGCACATTTGGGCTTGATAGGCAGTATTTACTATCAGTACTTTCATGAATATTTTTGAAGGGAGCTTGGTTTCTGGCAATGGAATATTTTTCCATGGATTTTATCTAGTGTTCTCTGTGCAAGGAAGGTCTGTTTATTACATTGGCTAGTTACCATAGATAGAAAAAAACTAGCCAAAAAATGAGTGCATTAGAAAGAGTCAATGCTATTGAAGATTCTAACTGAGGGTGTCATTTGTTTTCCACGTTACAGTAGAATCCAAAGTGAGCTGTATGTGTGCCTACTGCATTATAAGGGAACAAAACAATAAGCAAAGGAAGGAGGGGTAACACTATCAATTAGATTAGAGTTATCCATGGCCTTCATTGTTATTCATGGATTATTCACGGATGGAGAGGGGGAATAAGAAACAAGCATTGTAACAGAGTGACAAATTTATTAAAATTAGATGGTGACTAGTTTTAATAAATTTAGACATTTATTATTTAGACATTTAGTTTAATAAATAGAGACATTAATCACTTATGATTAAGAAAAAGACTCTTTTTCTTCCTCAATAACTAATAACTCTTCCTCTGAAATGCCTTTGGGAAATGCTGGTATTCTAGTACAGATAGTCCACAGGAGATCCCATCTTTGTTCTGTGAAGGGAGCAAAAAGTTATAATGGGCCGACTCAGATATCAGCACCTGGAACTGGGTTCTTAGGAGGATTGGTGGTAGAGAGGATAGCTCTCATTGAACCACCCACAGACTGTCACATGCAAGTGGAAAACACTGCTTAAAATAAGAAACAGAGGAGGTGACTAGAAAACAGAATCCATGTGTAATTTAATGCAAATGCAGTTATTTAATGTACTCTTTTTACTCAATTTGCTCCAACAATTCTGCTGTCGCTTCGTAATTTGTCAGTGGCAGTGAGAATGGTGTCATGTGTTAGACTGGTGTGGTCAGACCAGATCTTGGTTCAACAAACTCAGTACTTGAGTTCTGGCTAGGAAAGAATTCAGAGTCAAGACTCAAGCCGTAAGAGAAAGTTTATGTAGAAAGTCACAGAGGTACAAGAAGTGAGCTCTAGAATAAATAGGCTAAGGAAACAAGTTACAGAGGCAAAAAGAAGGCTCCTTGGAACTTAAGATAGAGAAGGATAAAGATAATGCACTTGTAGAGAAGAGGCAGGGGAGGTAGGGGAGAAAGGCACCATAATGTTCAGGGGTGGGGTTGGGGGAGAGCAGGCTAGAGCCTCCATATGAAGGTATTTACCTAGAGGTGTTAGGGGAGGATCCCAATAGAATATTTATCAGCTTTCCAGGTGTGTCCTTTCAGGGTTGTGAAGGGTTGTGATCTCCACTGATTGGTTGGTACCAGAGCAGGGGGTCATTAGTCAATGCAGCTGATCCTGAGGTCAGTCTTGACATCACTTGTCTAGTTTTGCTGCTTTTCTGAGCCTGGAGCTGAAACACAACTGAGGCCTGGATGTATTTGATGCAGGTCAGAACTTCACTGGGGGGCTTACTGCCTAATAGCTATTCTCTGACCTCCTTGTTTGTTCCCCCTCTAAGGGGTCTAACTTACGTGACTAGCAACATGGCAAGGGAGGAAAGGTAAAGGGAAGGTCTGAACTGCATAACCAGTGATTTAAAAGGTCAGGGGTTCTGAACTGCATGACCAGTGATATGTTAGGGGAGGAATGCTTACCCTGGGGTCCTTGTTTTCCTAGTTTTTCTCATTGCCAGGCACCTGGGGCTTTCTGCTCTGGTGACCTCCTTTACCTGGCCCATTGTCACTGCCTTGCTTATGTTTGATTAACTGCTTACCAGATGTTAAAAAGTAATCTAATAGAAAGATGAAGTCAGAGCAGGCTGATAGGTAGATAAAGAGCTTATATATTGTCTAGAGGCAAGGGAACATGTACTAGGGCCACACAGGAATAAAGTCTGAGGTTGAGATGATAGGAATCTTATACTAAGCTGACAAGACAAATAAAAATAACAGGTACTGGGCTGAAGATACAGGGACTACTAGGACTTTAGGTTGAATCATTGGGCCTTACCTTAGTAAAGATGCTGTCCCATCTTTAATGAAAGTTCAGGATATTCTTCATAGAGATGTTTAATAAATGTCTGGCAGTCCTGGCATCCTTTCTCAATAGTAAGGTCAATAAAGACTCAAGCCTTATCCATGACTGTGTCATTTTCATCTCTTTGCATATCTCCCCCGGCTAATCACTTTGCCCTCTAATAGGTCATCCAGCAAGGTGTTTGTTGCATTCTGGCCCAATGAGTATATGAACAGCCTACCCTTCTGAATCAGAACTTTGTTGGAAACACAAAGATCCCCTATGTAATAAATACAGCCCTATTTCCCTCTCAATTCACCAACAAGGAAGCAATCATTTTAGTCTTTTTTAACCAAACTTTTCTTTCCATGAGGTTCAGTAGTCTAGAGGAATCATCTAATGCCTTTGAATCTTGAACTATATGCAATTCTTTCTCACTCTAGAATTACCTACATATGGTCACTGAGTAATCTGAAAGAGTTGATTTCATGAGTTTTCTGCTAGCTTCCTGAAAATCAGAGGTCATTCTGCTGACACACTCCATCTTCTTAAACTGGGAAGAGGATGCCAGGCTTTTTCCTTTGGAAACAACTGCTGCTGATACCCATCTTGTGCCCATTCTCACCCTCAGGTGATTCATAGTTTCAAATTCAGGTAACACTAGCCAAATGATAGGACACCAATAGAATCCTACACTCTCCTTGCCTTTACCTTTTATTAAAAAAATGCAGTGAAAGGCTACCTGAGTTCCCTCCCTTCCTCCTTCTATTCCCTCTCCACATAAACCGTTTAGGTTTAAGTTGCTAATATATGCTTTCACCAAGCCTAATGTGGAAGGCTGCCCTTTCTCAAAGGATTTTTTCCCCATGAGTTCTCATACTAGAAAGACTCACCAGCCACGGCCTCTCACACTTGTCTTGGGTGTGCAGTTGAAATGGCAAGCAAGTTGGCCCCATCTCTTTTTTATATAGGAGATGTAGATATGTTCAGAGATTGAGAAATAATGATTACACTTACCTATAATGTTAATATTATTATTTCATAATAAGTGTCTTATTGTCAGGAAATAATTGCTAGAAATAAATAATAAATGACAGTAATTATTGTCATTTCTTGAAATGTTTTTAGATCACTGATCTTTAGCTTACAGCAGACTTGTGCTAATAAGACATTTGCTTCACCACTCCTTGGGACTGAAAAGTAAAAATATAAAACAAAAGAGAAAGCACACACAGAATTAAATATATGCAATAAAGAATTATCAGTTCACTGAGTTTTAAATAGAAAGTCAAGCCAGAATACAAAAAGTTTTGCCACATAAATCAAGTACTAAGAATTTTTTAATTGTGTTAAAATACACATAACATAAACTTACCAGATTAACCATTTTAAGTGTTCATGTCAATGGCATTAAGTACACATATGTTGTTGTGTAGCTATAACCACCATACATCTCCAGACTCTTTTCATTTCCAACTGCAACTATACCCATTAAGCAGTAACTCCTCATTTTTCCCTTCTACCAGCCCTTGGCAACCATCATTTTACTTTCTGTCTCTATGAATTTGACTAATTTATCTACCTCATATTAAGTGGAATCATACAGTATTTTTCTTTTTGTTACTGAGTGATTTCTCTCAAAATGATACCCTAAGCAGAGGTGTCCAAACTTTTGGCATCTCTGGACCACATTGGAAGAAGAAAAGTTGTCTTGGGCCACACACTAAATATACAAACACTAATGAAAAATTATGAGAGAAACAGGTTTTAAGTAAATTTATGATTTTGTGTTGGGCCACATTCATAGCCATCCTGACCTACATGTAGCCTGTGGGCCACAGGTTAGACACCTTTCATCCATGCTGTAGCATGTTTCAGAATTCCCTTCTTTTTTAAGGCTGAATTTTATACACATACACACACACGTTGCTTATCCATTCATTCACTAATGGACATTTGAGTTGCTTCTATCTTTTGGCTATTGTGAATAATGCCTCTGCAAACATGAATGAACAAACATCTATTTAAGACTCTGCTTTAATTTTGCTGTTGTATATACCCAGAATTGGAATTACAGGATCACAGGGTAATTCTATTTTCATTAATTTTGAGGAATAATTACACTGTTTGTTTATAACTTCCACACTATTTTACATTCCCACCAACAGTGCACAGTTGGTTCCAATTTTTCCACATTATACATTTTTGTTAGTTTGTTTCAGTAGTACCCATCCTAATGGGTGTGAGGTGAATTGAAACTTCTTGACTTTTTTCCATTGTATTTCACCCAAGGTCCAGGGCACCTCCAGCCATAGGAATGGTTTGTGTCCCTGTGAAGCAGTTTTGCTTTTAGAAATAAAAGTGTTTTTTTTTAATGTAAGACTAGTTCTCTTCAGATGGCTTAATTTTAAAATATGCTATGTCGGGAGGGAGGTGGGGATGGTTGGGGTGGGGGGGGAGTTGTAGGGGGTAAAAGCAGACAACTGTACTTGAACAATCATAAAATAATTTTAAAAAATAAAGTATGCTATGTGGCAGTGACTGAGAATGTGGATTATGGAGCCAGAATAATTGAATTAACATTTTAATTGCCAATCTCAAGCAAGAAACTTAGTTATGCCTTAGTTTCCCCCATAGCCAAATGGGTTTAATTATTATTCCTACATTTTATTGTTTTTGTACTAAATGAATATTTAACAAATCATTAAAATACTACCTAGCATAAAGTAGCATAGAGAAAGTACTTAATTAATGTTATTGTGTATGTCTATGCAACAACCCTTATTTACCTCATCAAATAATTCCACATAATTATTCAACATAAATATTTACTGAGGGCAAATTCTATGTATCAAACACTATTATAAATGCTTGGGATATTGTGATGAAAAAAGCAAACAAAATTATCTCCCAACAGAATTTACATTATAATGAAAGAGGTACAATTACACATTAAATGCATTCAAAATACCTTTTGTTAAGAGTAATAGATACTAGAAGGAAATACAGATGGGGTAAACATGGGGGCATTGAATCAGGTTGAAGGTCCAGAGAAGTTAATTCACTGTTAATTTATAACACAGGTTTGACTAAGTATTCCACAAGTAAACTCCATGTGGCCAATATATTTGTTGAAAACTAGAATAAAATCTAGACACAAACTGCAGATATTAATCTTTTATACTTAAAAATGTTTTAGAATTAAAAGAAACGATCTCAGATTTAAAGAATCACATTTTTCACTAATAGCTTATATGTTTGAAATAATTTGGTTTGTACTTAGGTTCTGGAGCAGTTGCCACAGTTCAACTGATCATGAGCCAAGGAATGTTCCACCTGATTGAGGACACTTGGAGTGGGGAGGTGTGTGCCCTTCTGGTGAGGTGGTCTTCTCTGAAAGGTAAGGGTGCCTCAGACCTACTGATTTTCCCAAGAGAATGAAGATCCAGTTTATCTTATATTTGTGTGTATTATATCTCTCATTAAAAAAAAAACTGTTTTCAAGTGTGCTATTATCATTTTTATTAAATCATTTTTATTGTTATTCTATTATGGTTGTCCCAATTTTCCCCCTTTGCCCTCCTCCTACCACTCCCCGCTCCCACAGTCCACTCCCATATAGCTGTCCATGTTTTCGAGTCATTCATACATGTTCTTTGTCTAGTCCCTTCCCCTTCTTTCAACCATTGTCCCCATCCCCACTCCCCTCTGGTCACTGTCAGTCTGTTCCATGTTTCCATGCCTGAATGTTGTTCATGAGATTCCTCTAGAGGTGAGATCATAAGGTGTTTGTTTTTCACTGACTGGCTGCTTTCACTTAGCATAATGCTCTTCAGTTTCATCTATGCCATCGCAAAGGGTAGGAGCTCCTTCTTTCTTTCCGCTGTGTAGTATTCCATCCGGTAAATGTACCACAGTTTTTTGACCCACTCATTTACTGATGGGCCCTTAGGCTGTTTCCAGCACTTGGCTATTGTAAATAGCACAACTATGAACATAAGAGTGCATAGGTTCTTTTGAATTGGTGATTCGGAATTCTTAGGTATATTCCCCAGACACTGTGCAGATTAAACAAAGCCTGCCTTAGGATCACATTTAAACCGCATGCAGGGTACATATTTATCTTCTATGTTCTTATAAAATTATTGCATTTATGGTCTTGGGAATAGGACCCTCTTACTTGGTAATGTGTAATGTAAAATTTTGTACATTTTAACCTATGGTTTCCTTAAAGTTTTTTTTAACTTTCCCTTCCTATTTCCCCAACCAACCTTGTAGCAAGCTCTGTATCCTGTTGCCATAGGGAATAATCACAGCAAGGCAGAAATTAGAAATGGCCAGAAGGACACTGGGATCTTGAAAAAGAAGAGGAAAATGAACACATTCAAAAATGGGACTATTACTGTGGAAAATGAAAAGAACATTGTCCTCAAAATAATAAAGTTTTCCTCTCATGGAATGAGTAGAGGCAGAGATGCTTGTGTTTACCAGCCAGTCTAGATCCTGATGGGGTATTGTGACCATAATCAATGGCTTAATCATCCTTCTGGGAAGTAATACTGTAGACACCAGGATCCCTGATTCTCACTTTTCTGAAAACTCAATAGAGAGTTACTAGATGTGAAAGTATATTGCTGGCTTTAGAAATGCAAATGTCAGTGATTATAATGTTTAAATGCAAAAGGTAAAATTTTCTTTTTCTCATTTTTTGGAGACCACTCAAGTGTATATAAATCTGGTAATACTCCAAGAAGAGAATGAGGCTCCTACAATAGCTAAAATTGGAATTACTCACGACTCTGTTGGATAGAGATTCAGAATACAACTTGAATTCAGATATAATGATCATAAAATAAGTGAATGATGGACTAAATGATAAGCAATGTTTTATTTCTCTCTCACATCTCTGCCTCTCTCCCTTCCTCTCTCTCTAAAATCAATAAAAATATCCTCAGGTGAGGATTTTTAACAATGTCTATTTTAAGACAATATATATCCCTGTTTTCTGAAGAAGAGTACCAAGTACCAGAGGGTCAGAGACTTGCCCAGTGCAAGACCCACTTCACTCAACACTAGGCTGTGTGTGAGGTGCTTCTTGCTCTCCATTCAACACTATGGTAGGAAAATGGAAAACATGATCAGGTAAGACAGGACTCAGATCCTACTCTTAAGGAGTTAAAATAATTTGTGGGTGATAAGTCATAAGTATAAGAAAAGATTGCATTACAATACAAGAAAACATAGATGAAAAGTGCTATATCAGAAAAGGGGGAATTTAATGGTCTGGAGCAGACAGGAAGACTTCATGCAGGTAGTAGGACCTGTGTCTGAAACCTGTACAGTGAAAGTTTTTATGTAAGAATAAGGAGGAGAGAGAAGGTTAATCATTTGCCTATAGCCTAATTTTCCCTAGGTACTATAACAGGCTGTATAACCTGCCCAACAACAGTATTAAAATGGCATTTGTAGCTTTGCCAATGAGGATATTGAGTCTTTCAGAAAATAAACCTGTTTCTCAAGATCACAGAGACAGTGAATGTGACTTTAGAGAGATTTAATATATAACTCTGTTGAATGGCACTGTTTGGGCACCTACTTCTGTTATTGGGGATGAAAGGATTCTCTAGGCCTTTTTCATGCACCACATAATTCAGATGTTAATACTTCACTGTCTATGAGGAATTACATTCAGGAGTTGGGTTTGAATGATTGGGACATTAGAGCCAGAAGATAGGGAAAGAGCACCTGGGATTTGAGGTGGAAGGGAGGGTGCAGAGTGGGAAGCAGGGAGTTTGCCTAAATTGGCAGACAGCCAGGAGGTGTGGCACCTTTCAGAGGCCAATTCCTAGAGTGAAATTGCTAGTGCATGCCAAAGGTGAAAACTCAGCAAGGGACTTTCTCTAAGACAAAACCCTTGAGAGGTAGTAAATCTGAATGATCATGAATCTGATGTGTTAGTTGGCTATTGGCAGATAGCCAAACACACTCCAGAGGGAAGTTTCCTAAGGCCCATTGAAATATCAAGAAATATAATTGCATTAAACAAACATTAAATATATGAATGAACATTTAAAATATACCAATAAGCACCCTCAATGAGTAGAAGTCAGCAGAAACAAGTACTGGTAACCAGAAATTTGGAGACATAAGGATTTGCCAATTTTGGGCTAATCAAATAAAAAAATATACATGATCTATGTGGGAAATGCTCAAACAAACCCATTAAAATAGAAATGCATTCATGTTATGAAGTAATCAAGGAGGACATATAGATGGAACATATAAAAATATTTAAAGAGAAGTTTACAAAATCATGTCAGAATTCAGAATATCATAATTCCAAAAAAAAAATACAGACCCACAGCTAAAGGAAGCACACTTTAGTAAGCATGGACAATACAAAGAAAGCCAACATCTTACAATAGCCCAATAAGATATACATCATTGTCCCCATTTTGAACATGAGAAAAAGAAGAGTGTGGAAGCTATTTGTCAAAGATGATTCAAACCAGTCTAATTCAGGTCATGTATCAAGCATTAGAGAAAGATTCCTTTGTGTTGCCCTTCTCATGAAATTAATCGTACATAAAGAAAATTATAAAATTACAACCTGGCTCATATGGAGTCACAGAGCATGCAAAATATAGCTGCATAATGCATAGTGAGTGATTTGATTATGGTTTCATTTGTATACAACAGAATTCCTTTTCACTTGGTTAATAGAAAATGATTTATTATTAAATTACATACAAGGCAATCATTAATAGGGCCCACCTCCTGGTTTGTGTGCCCTTGTATAATATCTTTTCCTTGAGTGTAGGCTAAATCTAGTATTTTGATTCTAATAAGTAAGATATAGCAATATGACATGATTTTTCTCCAAAATTAAGTAACAAAAAGACTGCTTTCCAACTAAACCTAGTATTTTGATTCTAATAAATAAGATATAGACATATGACATGATTTTCTCCAAAAATTAAGTAACAAAAAGACTGTTTTCCATCTTGCTCACATTTTTTTTTTTCTTGCTAGCTCACTCTTATGGAAGCGATATTGTAAGTAGCCCTGTGGGGAAACTCACATATTGAGGAAGAGAGCAAAGCCTGACCAACAACCAGTGATAAACTGAATCCTGTCCACAATTAGAATTCAGGTTACCAGGAGTCTGGAAGGAGATCTGACCCTCTGTTGAACCTTCAGATGAGAGCACAGCCCTGGGTGACATCTTGATTGTCACATATTGCTTAGATTTCTATCATACATAAATGGTGAGATAATTGCTTGTTGTTTTAAGGCACTGAATTTTGGGGAAACTTGTTATATAGAAATTGATACTAATACATGGTATGGTGGATGGCAAACAGAAATGCACTTACAGAAGCTTAAGAAAAGGATTAGTTAGAGCTTGTAGGGACAGTTACTACACTCAGAATAGCACAGCTTCTGAAACAACTAGGAAAGCTACTCTCAGAGACTGCTTAGTAAGAAGGTTAGTGAACATGTGAGCTTTTCATCCATAGACATTCTTATTTCATATCTATGTTTTGCTTACTTCTCACAGAAAATAATCAATCAGGAATAAAATCATCCACATATTCCTTCTTAATAATTGTGTCATTTCTTCTTTCTTCACCACACATATACCCTTACATTTGTCTGTTTTTCTATCTCTTATGAATACTTGTCTTACAAACACACACAAACATCATTTATATATATATGCAATATATATATATATATATATATATATATATATATATGCAATATATTCAAATTCTCCATATTGTAATTACTCACAAGAACAAGAGTACAGCACAAAGGGATGGTCCCCAGGGCTATCTCCCTTAAGGCACAGGGACAAGGTCATTACAAATCGCTATGTAAAGATAAGCTTGCAAATTATTTTATACTCCTCACACTAAGACAACACAATTTTTTTTCATTCTATCATCTGGCCTGCATAAAGATAACCTTCAGTTTATCCTTAAAACTGGAGCTATTCTAGGTGGTCAGTGCTGAAAATGCAATGTGGTAGCTAGATGCAGTGTGGAAATGTGGTGGGAATGCCCAGTAGAAGTAGATGATTCATGCCATGTCTACTCTCTGAGATACCATGAGATTAAAACATTAAGAAATCAACCAACAGAAGTTAAAAGTTTGGGGGTGGAAATAAATGAATTCTATGCTAACATGTATTAAAAGAACTCCAGAGTCACCAACTTTGGACCATGTGAAAACTACAGTGGCATTAGCAGAAATATAGTTTATTCAATTAAATTTATTCAGCAGTGTTTCTCCCCTCCTTTATTCTCCAGACTGAAAAATGGGGAACCATTTATTTTTTCTCTTGTATTGAAATACATAATAATTTTAGAAATTATGTCGGATGGGCAAATTTCCTTCAGGAAGTATATAGACAAGGACTAGATTCCTGAGATTTCCTGTAGAAGAGAGAGAAAAATGAGGATCAGTAGCTGTGACAGAAAATGCTTATGGGTAATTCATGCGCTGAGTAGTTTGAACATTGTCGTATCTCAAATATGTCTTTAATAATCCCAAACATGTCTCTATTAGTCCAAAAAAAGAGAGGGAAAATGCAACGAGGTGTTTGTCATGGTTTCTAAACCCAAGCTTGCATTTATACAACTTTGAACTTGGAAGACCTGTATATCTTGATTAAAAAGGTGAAGTTTATTTTGCTGTATTGATCAAATCTATGTTAAGATAACTGATGGAATATACGTGATGTTGGGAACCGCCCTGACTGGTATCAGAGGCTGAAACCCCCGCCTAGGCTAAAGCTAAGGGAACACCCTTGGAACTGTGAGCCAGCAAGGAGACAAAAGCTTGTCTTCCTGGCAGGAATGCTGCTTCTGCTGCTTTATTCATAACTGAATCCCAAAAAGCTTGGTCGGTTAGCCAAAGACGGGTAAGATTCCCCACGGTGGGAACGACCTAAGACAGGCACGATCACTTTGGGAGGCCCCCCCAAAAGAAGGACTTGGGGGGCTGCAGCAAAAAGGGGTGATGGACCCTCACTCCTCGGCTTTGACATAGCCTGAGTTCTCAGCATCTGGGAAAAAAACCTCCTTGTCTCCCGGTTGCCTTAGTTCCCTTGCTCCACCTAAGCCTGAAACAATGACAGGGTGGTGCAGCTCTGTACTGAGAAGTGCGGATTCCCCGGGGTGATCAGGCCTAAGAAAGAACATGTAAATTACTGTGAAACCTCCTTTGTTTAGAATGCTCTCAGTTGATTGAGAAGGGTCTTAGGAGGAAGTTATTTTGTTCCTCAGTCTTACAGCTCTTTGACCCCCCCAACTCAATAGACCGGCAGAGTTCTTTGTTTTCTATAGTTCCTTACTTCCCCCTAATGAGTACTGTACTTTACCTGAATTATTATGCAAAATGAGCCCAATAAAAGCAGGTATGGACGGTAAATCAGCGCGCTCCTCACTAGAAGGGGTGGCCATTTCGTCCCTACTTCTCCACAGAAACTAGTTTGTCTCTGTGCATGTTTTTTCTCGTGTGTTTATCGTCGAGCCATCCACAGCGTTCCATGGTCACTGCTGGCCGGTGACCCACACGCAAGAATATGATGGGGCTAATTTGGATGGGATACTAATTATTTTAATAATTGAAACATTTTATTTTTTTAATTTTTAAATTTGTTCAGTTTTATTGAGATATAATTGACATATGTATACATTGTGAAATGATTACCACAATCAAGCTAATTAGCACATCCATCACCTCATATACTTGCATTTTTTTGTTTTCAGTGAGAAGACTTAAGATCTACTCTTAGCACATTTCAGGTGTGCAATACACTATTATTGACTATAATCACTGTGCTGTACATTAAATTTCCAGTACTTATTCATCTTTTAACTGGAACTACCATCCTATTCTATTTCTATGGGTTTGACTCTTTTAGATTCTCATAAAAGTGAGATCATGCAGTTATTTGTCTTCATGTGTCTGCCTTATTTCGCTTAGCATAAAGTCTTCCATGTTCACCAATTCTGTTGCAAATGGCAACATTTTCCTTTTTATGGCAGAATAATATTCCATTTTATATATGTCCCATATTTTTCTTATTCTTTTCATCTATTAACAAGCACTGAGGTAGTTCCTGTACCTTGGCTATTGTGAATAATAACACAATATACATGGAAGGACAGATATCTGATTGAGACAGTAATTACATTTTCTTTGGACATATACTCAGAGTTGAGATTGCTGGATCATATGGTAGTTCCTTCAATTTTTAGTTAGTTTTTTGAGAGATATCCATACTGTTCCCCAGAACACCTGTACCAATTGACAATCTAATCAAGAGTGTACAGGGTTTCCTTTCCCACACTCTCACCAATAATTGTTATCTTTAAAACAATGACTTTAGACATTTGGAGAAAGACCACAATAAACTGTGATACCTAAAGGAAGGACACAAACAAAGCATTGTGCTTTGACTGTGTCACATTGTTTCCTGAAGAGAGTTTCCAGGCTGCAGTGCATAGGAGTATCCAAACAAAGCCTGGTCAATTAAGCAGAACTACATTAAAGGTCACAAGCGTCAGGGAGCTTTGGTTTGCAGAATGCTGGAGAAGAGGAATTTGCATACAAGGAAAGAAAGAACTCTGAAGATCTGTAGAAATGTCATCTCAAGTCTTCAGATAACTACTGATTTGAATCTGTGAGAGAAGAAATTACCCAAGCCAGGGAATAACCACTGAATGGCAGCAGGTAGGAGAATTTTCTAGAACTAATAAGGATTGGGAATAGTTTGTGTTCCAATAGCCAAAGTGTAAAAATGTTAAAATATATGGAGCAATGTACAAAGTAAATGTAGAAAGGTATTTCCTTAATAGTGTGACTAAGTTAAGGTTAGAGTAAAACTTCTCTGGACCCACTTGAAAATATCATCAAAACAATCTTTAATTATAGTCACTAATTCCAAAATATTTTTGCTGCATCCTAAAATAAAATGCATCACTTAAAGGAACACCATGAAATCTAATATTCAACAATGTCATTCCAATAATGCAAAGAGGCAGAAAAATTTTATTCACTATTAGGAGAAAAACTAATAAATAAAAACAGAACCAGAAATAGCATAGATAATAAAAATAGCAAGGAAGATCATTTTGTGAGTTATTATAAGCATATCCATGTGTTCAAGTAGCTTGAGGCACATAGTATCATTAAAATAATATAAAAGTATAGTAATAGAACTATCCAAAATAAAGCACAGAGGAAAAAAGATTGGAAAAATTATCAGAGCATAAATACAATATCAAACAGAATAACATAATGTGTAATTAAGTCCCAGAAGGAGAAGACAAAGGTGAGCAAAGGTGGGCAAATTTTTTATAAGGAAAAAAATTCCAAACAAAATAAACATTAGAAAACTTCAAGACACTTCATAAAAATATTTGATGAAAATCAGCGATAAAGAAAAAAATCTCAGGACAGAGAAAAAAGGATAATATTCACAGAGCCACAAAAATGATAGTAGACTACTCATCAGAAACTATGCAAGCCAGAAAAATTATGGAGAGATGTTTTTGATATACAGAGTACAAAATAAAGCAAACCAAAACCTGTTTAGCCTAGGTTTCTTAACTCAGCAACATTTTCTCCCAAAAATGAAGACATTTTAGAAAAAATCTAAGAGAATTTATTGTCTGCAGACTCCTACTACAAGAAATATGAAAAGAACTATTTCAGGCAGAAGAACATTGTATCAGATGGAACTTTGGATCTACACCTTGGAATAAAGAGCATCAAAAATGATAAATATATGGGAAATATAAAATAAACTTTTCCCACATTTTAATCATTTTAAAAGAGAATTGGTTATATGAAGCAAAAATCATAGCAACATATTGTGATGTTTATAGTATATGCAGAAGTAATATGACAACAGCACAAATTATAAAATTGGGAAACAAATATTTGAGGGCAGACCTAAATGGGATTAAGATGCATAATTTAATCTCTATAGCAACTACTAAAAAATAAGCAAATGAAGAAAATAATCTAATAGTGGAAATAAAATGGAATCATAGAAAATGTCAACAAATCTAGAAGAAGACAGAAAAAGAGGGGAAAGGGACCAAAGGACAAATAGAAAAAAAATAGTACATAAATTTCAACTAAATTATATTTGTTCAAGTACAGTTTTCTGTCCTTTACTCCCATCCCAGCCCACCCACCTATCCCTCCCCACCCCTAGTTTTTGTCCATGTGTCCTTTATATTTGTCCATGTGTCCTTTATATTTGTCCTTTATATTTGTAAAACCTTCCCCTTTTCCCCTGAAATTCCCTCCCCTCTGGCCTCTGGTCACTGTCAACCTGTTCCCTATTTCAGTGTCTTTGGTTATAGTTTGCTTGTTTGTTTGTTTTGTCATTTAGGGTCCTGTTAAACTAAATTATATTTGCAAAATTAAATTATATTTCTGTAATTAAATTTTATTTAGTATATTTAATTTAAAATGATTTAAATAACCCAATCAAAAGATAGGTTGTCACATTAGATTTAAAAAAGAAAAGGTAAGTATCACATTTTGCAATGCATAATGCACAATTTTTTGCTCAAATTTTTTTAAGGAAAAATAAGGATGCACATTATACATGAGTAGTACCTGAAGTAACTTGTATCTGTTCACGTGTTTTGTAATTATTTATTACATGAAATTTCTTGTACCATATGTTCCAAAATAAATCCTAAAATTCCTTTATAAAACAAAAAACAGGTATCTAAATATAAATAAATAAATAATTGAATTTAAAAATTAAAATGAAAGATTTTTTTCCTGAAAGTTTAGGCAAAAAAACATGGGTGTTCATTATACATGGCAAAATACAGGTATATGTTATTTAAAGAAAACCCATATTAGTGTAAAGACACAAATAAACTAACAGTAAAAGAATGAAAAAAGATATACTATGCAAATGCTTATCAACAGAAAGATGGAAAGGCTACATGTGAGGTGAAGTAGATTTTAGAACAAGGAATTTTACTTGGAATGAAGACAAACTTTTACTAATGACAAATGAGTCCAATCATCAAAAGAATAAAACACTCTTAAATGCATGCACACCTAATAAGAGCTTCAAAATACATGAGAGAAAACTCACTAGAATTAAAGAGAGGAACAAACAAATCCCAAGATGTAGTTGGAGATTTCAACAGTCTTTTTGCAATAATTGATGCAACATGGATTTGGAAATTCAATAAGTATGTAGAAGACTTGAAGAACTCTCTGAACTAATCTGGCTTAATTTTTTATAAGAAGGATCACATTTTATTTACTTTTTATTTTTAATTGCCAACTCTTCTACTTTTTTCTTTTTTATTGAATTTATGAGAGTAACATTGGTTAATAAAATTACATAGATTCCAGGTGTACAATTCTATGCCACATCATCTGTATATTGTATTGTGTGTTAAACACCACAAGTCTCCTTTCATCACCATTTATACCCTTAATACCCTCTTACATATACCCCCAACCCCCTTTCCTCTGGTAATCACCATAATATCTATATCTATGACTTTTTTTCTTTTTTGCTCAATCCCTTCACATTTTTACCCAGCCCCACAAACCACCTCCCCCTGACAGCTGTCAGTCTGTTTTCTCTATCTATGAGTCTGTTTCTATTTTGTTTATTATATTCTACAAATGAGTGAAATCATATGGTATTTGCCTGTATCAAACTGGCTTATTTCACTTAGCATAATGTTCTCTAGGTCCCTCCATGCTGTTTTAAAGGGTAAGATTTCTTTCTTTTTGAAGCCAAGTAGTATTCCATTGTGTAAATGCACCACAACTTTTTTATCCACTCATTTACTGATGGACATTTGGGCTGCTTCCAAATCCTGGTGATTCTAAATAATACTGCAATGAACATGGCGGTGCATATATTCTTTCAAATTAGTATTTTGGTTTTCTTTGGATATATTCCTAAAAGTGGAATCTCTGGGTTATAAGGCAGTTTCATTTTTAATTTTTGAGGAAACTCCATACTGCTTTAAAAAATGGCTTCACTAATCTACATTCCCGCCAAGTGTGTACAAGGGTTCCCCTGTCTCCACATACTCACCAACACTTGCTGTTTGTTGTGAAAGTTATTTTAGAGTGAAAATTTGAAGTGTTACATTAAAAAATTAAATTTAAAAATCTGTTACATTTAAACAGACTAAAATATCTATTACTCAATGCAATAAACTTATTTATTGATGTGGATTTCTCAGTCTATACGCTGGCAAGTATTTGGAAGGGTTTTGATCATAAAAAGTTCAATGTATTAGCTTAAGTACTTGACTCATCCACAAGTCTATGCATGAAATTTAATAGCCTGTGAGCTGCCTTGTGTGATAATGTTTGACTGTGGAACAATGAAAGCACTGTCAACATAAGTAAAGGCTAGTTGCTAGTGTACCTCATGCTAGAAGCAGATCAATCCTAGTTATCAATACCTGCACACTTAGTCAACCAAACAAATGGTTTCACTATAGTTAATCCTATCTTCTAAATTAAGGTCATCTCTAGTGATGGATACCCTATGCATGTGTTTTCTTGTGTTAGTATGTGTAAATTAATACTTACTTAAATTTGGTATATTATCCACATTTAAGCCCTTTTCCCTAGCATTATAGAAAATACCTTTGACTTATTTACCTCTATTTATTTTTAATTAATCTTATTGTAGTGTATTTTCACACAATAAAATGTACCCATTTTAGATCTAAGTTCAGTGTGATTTACAAAATGTATGTGCTACCAAAATCTACTCACAAAACATTTGCATTATCTTAACAAGTCAAATTGGAGTCAATTACACAAACCTCAAGCTCAGGGAAACCACTGATCTGATCCTATCACCAAGGATTTTTTTTTTGACAGTTCTTTTTTTCCATATAAATAGAATCATATGGTATACACTATATGTAGGTGTTCTTTTGATCAATTAAATGTTTTAAAGAGTTCTATTTTAATTTATATAGAGCTAATTTATGCCTTTTTATTTCTGATGAGCATTATGCTAAATGAATATATAACAATCTGTTTATCCATTTATAAGGTGGATATTTGGGTAACTTGTAGGTTTTTGCTACCATAGCAATATCCTACTGTGGTTTCAATTTATATTTTTCTTACGATTAAAGTTGTTGAACATCACTTTATGTACTTCTTATGTACTTCTTATGTACATCACTTTATATTTTTTTCTTATAGTGTCCAAATTATTTGTCCCTTTTTTTTACAGAGTAGTTTGTTTTCTTATTGAGTTGTATGTATTCTTCAATTATTCTTGATCAAGAACTTTATTGGATATATGTATTTTCTTCTAAACAAATGCTTGTTTTTAAATTTTATGAATGATATCTTGGGGAACAGAAATTTTTAATTTTATAAAACTGTATCCTACTTTCTTATGTGGTCTGTGATTTTTGGGTACTGTGCTATGGTTTTGAATGGTGTCTCTTTTTCTGTCCTTTGACTTAATCATCCCTACATCTAAAATGTACTTATTTTAGACAGCATAAAATTGTTTTACTTTTTTATATTTGCTCTATAATCTGTGTATTTTATTTAGACTGCATAGATAAATTATAATTAATTATGTTTAAATGATTGTATACACTTAAATTATATTTACTATAATTCAGTTCGAACCTGACATCTTGCTGGTTGTTTCCTATGTTTCATCTGTTCCTTTTTCTGCTTTCTTTGGCTTGTTGATTATTTCTCTGTAGTATTTATTTTACCTGTTAATAGTTATACAAATATTTCTTAGACATTATTATAGATTTTACAATATACACCTTCAATTTATTACATTCTACCTTCGAATGCTATTTTTACATATAAGTAGTTTGTAACAATATACTTTCAATTTCCCCATCCAGTGCATTATTGCTATCATGCATTTAAATTCTTAATGTTATAAATCTTGCAATACCTTATAGTTTTACTTTATACAATTATCTTTAAAATAACTTTTTAATGAAAATAAAAAGTCTTTAAAAAGTATGGAGCTTCTCATTGTAAATCTCCTTCTGGTGTCATTTGTCTCACACCTGAAAAATTTCCTTTGTCTGCATTTTCCTCTCATTTACTTATGCACCATACTTGTGCTCTTATTAGCTTTCTTATTTTGTTTGGCTTTGTAAGTTTATTTCACCTTTATTTTTAAATAATATTTGCTGTAAATAGTAGTTTAGGCTATTTTCCTTTTAGTATTTTAAAAGTTGGTATTTCACTGTATTCTATGTTGCAATTTTTCTGACAATGTTTGTAGTCATTTTTAAGTTTTTGTTCCCCTATATGTAATTTGTCCTTTTCCTGTGGCTTAAAAAATTCACTGGAATTTTAGAATTTGATTCATTTATTTTTAATTCTGTGGTTCATAATTTTTAATAATTTTTAAAATATGCTGGCCATTATTTATTTGAATATTTGTGGTCTTTCCTTCTAGATATCTAATTACATGGATATTTGTTAAATCACCTTTTATTATCCCACAGACTGCTGTTTTTTTTTACCCTGTATGCTATAGGTTGACTAGTTTCTGTTGCTAAGACTTAATTTCTGTTTATTTTTCTATATTTTTATTATGCAGTTAAGTATATCCAATGAATTTTCACTTCATTTATTATCTTTTTAAGTACTTCAGATTCAATTTGGATTTTTCAATGTATTTCACTATCTCTCTTTATGGTTATGGTCTTCTTAATATCACCAAGCCCATTTTTAATATTCTTTTAAAGTATTTATCTAATTTCATCATTTTTGTCAATTTATATTTAATAACTCTTCTATGGTATCAAGTAACACTTTGATGATTGTCTAAATGTGTAGGAGTTTTTGATATGTTGCCAGACATATATTGAAAATATTACATACTTAAGTGTTTGGAGTTAAAGATTTGTATTGACACTTGCTTTGGCAGAACTTCTGTTTATTTGTATATCAGTTTCATCATTTCAAGACTTATTTTCAAAGTATTGGTATGGAAGGTCTAGAGTAGCTTTTATTCTAGGATGTTTTAGTTCAACTACAAAGGGATGACCACTGTGGTAACTCTACTTATTGCTTTGAGTGTTCCCTGAGCTCTGTCCATTTGGCATGGTTAAAATTCAAACATTTACTAATGCTGTGTGAATCATATGCATTATTCATGTTATAATTCCTAAGCAGTGGGCTCCTGATCATTCTATAAAAGTGGACGTTGGTATTCATTCAGACTTAAGAGGACCACTCTTTAGCTATTTCAAGGTCTTCCTCTGCTTATACCTGTCACTTCTAGAATTTAATTTTTCACATTTTAGCTGCCTCAACCTACCCGAAATTGAGCTCTGTTCTCATGATTCTGCCATATTTTGCTCATGTTCCATCCTTGCATTTTGTAACAGAAATTTTGTTCTAGCATAATACTGTATGATATAGGCATAATTTTATGGTTTACCTTGTTTTCCTTCTCTTAGCAAAAGCAGTCCTGAACTTCTTATTGTCCAATACCTGATAACACCACTTGAAGTTTTTTTGCCCAGTTCTTGCATTATTTATGGCAAAAAAGAAAATATGTTACTGGACCATAACCAAAAGATGAAATTTACTTTTGATAGATATTAGAAAGCAAGAATAAAACAACAAACACTAAATATTGTATAGTTTATTTGTGTATAACCTGTCACCACTCTGTTCACTGCTTTGGTCGATTTTCTGACTTGTTAACATTAGGCATGGGTACTTACTATTTTTAATTGCCTGGAAAGAGGTAAAAATGTCTGGTCATAGTTTGTCTTTCAAGTGTAGGCATCTGGGCCTTAACACCTGGTTCTTCAAATGACTGTTGAACCTGAAAATAAAATGAAAGTTTTAGGTCCTGCCCCTTGGACAGAGCACAGAACCCATTACACCATTCACCACTATGAGGATGGATGGGATTGAAGATATTTGTATAGATGTCAAAGATCTATAACAGGCCTAAAAAGGAACTGAGCCCTGATACTGCTGTCAACTCCCCATTCATACCCATAACCTGATACCATAAGTCAGAGCCTAAAACTTACTTTTAAATAAATTTCCACTAAATCTAAAACCCAAGACTCAAGATCCAGAGATCTTCCCAGTATTGACTTCTAGGCTTTGTGTTTCCTCAAATTCATATATTGAAGCTATAATCCTTTGTTCCTTAGAATGTGACTGTACTTGAAGATAGGGCCTTTCAAGAGGTGATTAAGCTGAAATGAGGCCATTAGGGTATTTCAAATCCAATATGATTAATGTCTTCAACAACAAGAAGAAGAAATTTGGACATGAGACAAAAGGAATGTGGGTGCACAGAGAAAAGATCATGTGAGGATATAGCAAGAAGGAGGCAATCTGCAAACTGAGACACCTCAGAAGAAACCAACCCTGTCGATACCTTGGTCTTGCACTTCCAGCCTCCAGAACTGTGAGAAATAAGTTTCTGTTGTTTATGTCAGCCCTAGTAAATGGACATACCCATTAACCTCAGTTATCCAATTAACTCTCTTTCTGATCCCCAGATTTGAAAAGATAAGAGTTCTATATGACATATAGTAAATTGCACATATTCAAAGTGAACAATTGGATAAATTTTGACATATATGTATACTGGTAAATCATCAGCACAATTAATGTAATAAACATGTCTATCACCTTCAAAAGTTTTTCCATGACCTTTGACAATAACTTCCTCTCTAAAAACAGGCCTCCACACACATTTTCAAGCAAGTAATGAATACTTTATAACCTATATTTGTCAATATAGGTTAGTTTGTACTATTTAGAATTTCACATAAATCATATCCTACAGTAGGTAGAGTTTTTATTTCACTCTTTTACTCAGCATAATTACTTTTCAATTTACCCATGAAGATATATGCTTTAATAGTTTGTTCCTTTTTATTGCTGAATAGTAGTCCACTGTATGAATATAATACACCATCAATTATTTGTTCTTTCAACTGTTGATGGACATTTATTTTGTTTCTGGTTTTGAGCTACTACAAGTATAGCTGTTACAAATATTCACATTCAAGTATTTGACTGTGACCCTATACTTTCCTTTCTCTTGGGTAAATATATAGAAAAGAAAGAATTGGATTATGTGGTAAGTATATGATTACCTATTTAAAAACCCTTTGAAATATTTTCCCAAATAAATGTGCCATTTTACCTCCCCACCTATGAGCTGAACAGTTCATGACAGTTTCAGCTCCCACACAAACACTCCAACACTCCGTGTGTTCCATCTTTTTAATTTATCCACTATAAAGGTATTTACTTTAATCATTTTAGTTTTAATTTGCTTTTTTTCTCATGACTTATGAACATATTTACAAATACTAATTTGCTATGAGTTCTGTGTGTATGTGAAATGTCTGCTAAAAATTTCAAATATTTGTGGAATTTCTACAGCTCTTCCCGGTATTGATATCTAATCTGATTTCATATTGTTTATATTTTATATTGTGTATTACTTGAAACATTTTAGAATCCTTGAGACTTGTTTTATGGCCCAAATGATGGTTTATTTGGTAAATATTCCATATGAACTTGAAAAAATTTTGCATTCTACTACTGTTGATTGGAATGCTCTATATATACCAGCTGGGTCAAGTTGTTCATGCTGTTCATGTCTTCTAGATCTTCTTTGGATTTTTGTGCCCTTTTCTCATCAATTATTCAGAGAAGCATAATAAAATATCTGGCTGTGGGTTTGTCTATTTCTCCATACAGTTCCATTCATTTTTGCTTCCTATATATTAAAATCATCTTAAGTGCCTAAATATTTAGAATTATGTTTGTTCCATCAATTGATCTTATTACCCTTATTCACATTTCTATTCTGCTAATATTCTCTGATATGAAACTTACTTTATATCTGAATCTAATAATTTATTCCAGTTTATTGTTGATTAGAGTTAACATAGTACACTTTCCCATCATTGTATGTTTAACCTATTTGTCTCATTATTTATAAAGTGTTTTTGATGTATGGAGCATATATTTGTCTCTTTTTTATGCAGTGTCATTATGTCTAATGTTTAATTGGTGTGTTTAGACCATTTACATTTAATACAATTACTAATAGGTTTAGGTTTAAATTTTGCTGCTTTAAGAAATATGTATTATCTGCTAATTTTTTATTTTCTTCCTTTTTTTGCTATCTGGTTGAATATTGTTATGATTTTATTTTATGCCTTTTGTTAGATTATTAGCTATAATCTCTTAATTTTGTTCTTATCATGGTTTACAATATATAAGTTTAATGTCATAATCTCACCATGTGTTATCACTTTTGTTTAAACCATCAACTTTTCTTTTAAAGAAAATTTTTAAAGGAAAACATGCGGTGCATTTGTCCATGTAGATACCATTTGAAGTGTTTTTATTCCTTTTTATAAATCTGTATTTCCACATAGTATCACTTTTTTTCTGTGGATTGACTTCCACTGACATTTCTTGTAGTATCTGTCTGCTGGTGATGGAATATTTCAGCTTAGGTATAGCTGAAAAGTCTTTATTTTGCCTTTGCTTATAAAAATAATTTTATGTTCTTCTGAATTTAGAATTTTAAGATGGCTTTCATTTGTCTTTCACAGCCATTTCCTAGCACAAATTGTTTCTGATAATCTGCTGCAGTATTTATAGTGTTTCTCTGTGTGTATCTTGTCTCTTTTATTCTCTTTACTTTTAAGAATATCTTTACCAAAGTTTAAAAAATTTAGACTAATACGGGCCTGCTGTATTTATTCTATATTTTTAATACTTCAGATTTGATATTCTTCTTAAATCTATAGATTTATAGATTTCATTACAGTTGGAGAAAATTTGGCTATTTTTACTTCAAATATTATTTTCTTCCTTCCCCTTTAGGACACAACTTCAATGTATCTTAAGTCTTTGGAATTGATCTCACAGTTCATTAATGCTTTGTTTATTTTTATTGTATTTTTGTTGTTTGCTGTACTTCACCTTGTATCATTTCAAATTCATTATTTGTTTCTTTTTACAATATCTAATCTGCTATTAATCCTATTCAGTGTAATTTTAGCTTACACTTTCTAGTTTTTCTAACTCAAAATAAAATTTAGATTTTGTATTATATTCCATGCTTCTACTTAACTTGTGTAACATATGGAATATTATTTTTTTTTTTTACAATCGTGGCTTTTTTTTTTTAAAGATTTTATTTATTTATTTTTAGGGAGGGAAGGGAGGGGGAGAGACAGAGACAGAGAGAGAGAGAGAGAGAGAGAGAGAGAGAGAGAGAGAGAGAGAGAAACATCAATGTGCGGTTGCTGGGGGTTATGGCCTGCAACCCAGGAATGTACCCTAGCTGGGAATCGAACCTGGGACACTTTGGTTCCCAGCCCGCGCTCAATCCACTGAGCTACGCCAACCAGGGCTATGGAATATTATTTATTGTGTTTTTCTATTAATACTAATAACTATGCCAGTTATAAGTCAGTTTTGATTATTCTGCTGACAATGGGTTTTATTTTCCTTGATTCCTGTCATACCTGGTCATTCCTATTTGATGTCATATATTTTGAATATTATATTTTCAAGTGCTGAATATTTTTGTATATATTTTTGTGCTTTGTTCTTGGATTCAGTGTGTTACTTAAGAACAGTTTGATCATTTTGGATATTGGATTTTAGATCTGTTGGGAATGACCAGAGAATTATTTATTTCAGAGTTCTTTATTCCTTACGACCTAGGTAAGACCTCCCTGAGTAGATTGCATGCAAAGCAAAATATTTTTCCAACCTGTCAGGTTTCAGTAGGCGCTATCCCAAGCTATGTATGAGTAGCATAGTACTTTCCCTCTAATCTGTTAGGGTAGTTTGTTTTTTGGTTTTCCCCAACTCAGTAGTTTACACACACACACACACTCACACACACACACACACACGCACACACACGCTAAACATACTCTTCTAAGTACCTCATGGGGACTCTCTGAAGATCTCCAGAATTCTTTCCTTTCATAGATCTCTCTTCTTTGGTATTCTGTTCTATGAACTGTAGTCACTTAGTTCTCCCTGAACTATCAGCTCTGCCCTCTCAACTGTGTGAATCTACCAGGTTCTGTCTTGTTTCTGCCTCCCTGCGCAGTGGTCTGGAAACTCTATCAAAAAAGCAAATTGACATAATTTTCGGTCTCACTGTTGTTTGCTTACCATTTCTCAGAAATCAGTATTCTTCATTGCCTGATTTCCAGTGTGTTAAAAACTGTTGCTGCATATATTTTGTTTTGGTGTTGTGTTTGTTTTAGACAGAAATATAAATCTACTCTCCATTAGGTCATCTTTGTTAAAAGCAGGGGTCTCTGACTCAAATTTTAACTACAAATTTTTATGCCAGGGTTTATGCTCTGGAGACCTTAACCTTGAAGATTTTTTTTTCATTCCTCATCAAGAATTGATCCTTTCAGTTCTCTGAGATTCCAATCCCAAATTCTTTTTGTAAAGTTTATCTTTAAATTATAATTGACAAACTATTATATTAGTTTCAAGTGTGCCAGATAGTGATTAGACATTTGTATAACTGATGAAGTAATCACCACAAATCTGTTATACTTCTGGCATCATATGTAGTTTTTACAATATTTTTGATGATATTCCTTAGAACAGCTGTCCTAGCATGTTCATGACTAATTTTGTAACTGGCAGTTTGTCCTTCTTAATCTCCTTCATCTTTTCTGCCCATTTTCCCACTCCCTTCCCATCCAGGAGGAATCAGTCTGTTGTATAAGTTTGCTTCTGTATTGTTTGGTTTATTTTGCTTTTATTGATTCCACGTATAAGTAAAATCATATGGTATGTGTCTTTCTCTCTCTGAGTTATTTGGCTTAGCATAATACCTTGCAGGATCAGTCATGTAACAAATGTGAAGATTTCATTCTTATTTATGGCTAATAGCTCATTGTATGCATGTACCATATCCTCTTTATCCATCCATCTATCAATGGGCACTTAAAATTATTTGAAATAGCAAGATGTGAAAGCACCCAACCCAAATATCATCCCTGTGACCTTACTTCAGATTTTTTTCATTAATTTCCCATTTCATATATGTCTCTTTCAATGAACCATTAATACTTTTAATGTCAGTCCAAAGCACACAAAATTGCTCTATTTTATCAAACTTTCACTTTACAGATGACAATATGTAACGTAGAACTTTTCCCTTATTCTCTCTCATGGAACCCTATTATTCTTTTCCCTAGAAATTGATAATGAAATATTTTGAATAAAGTGGTTTTTACTACTTATATTTCCTCCTGGAATATTAGCTATGAAAGCAGAGACCGTGTCTGTTTTTTTTTTTTTAATTATTTTACCTGTACCTGGCAGCCCTACTTATTTATAAAAAGAAAAACAAACAACCTATATCTCTGGCCAGTGTGGCTCAGCTGGTTGGAGCAGCATCCTGAAAACCTAAAGGTTATTGGTTCCATCCCTGGTCACAGCATGTACTTAGGTTGCAGGTTCCTTCCTCCCATTTGGGGTACATACAAGAAGCAACCAATTGATGTCTCTTGCATCAATGTTTCTCTCTATCTCCTTTCCTCTCTCTCTAAAAGCAATGGGAAAAAATGTCCTTGGGTAAGAAATAGAAAAGAAAACCAACAGATATTTATCAAATATATACTTTATACCAAACTTTTTCTATAATATGAATATTTAAGTAAATATTATTATATACTGCATGTTATCTTCATAGGATATATTTGTACCATAATACTCTGTATTCAACAGTCCTTTTTATCTCTTCCTTATCTCTCAGACTTTTAATATTTAAAATACAGAAGCTTAGCATGTATTAGATTTTTTGCCTACTACAGCTCAGTTCTTTGGAAATAATTGAAAAACAAGGTGTGCTACAGTGTGAATAATATTCTATAATTTGCATAAAATGTCCAGGTGGATTATCATATACATTTTTATTTCTATGAATAAATAAATAGTTTACTAGATAATATGTTACTTACCATCATAAATATTTCTGTCAGGTGACAACACCAAGAATATTTTTTAATATAATTTATGAGTTGTGTAATAAAGAGAGAACCACTTTCTCTTCTCCAGGAAACATTATCTGTGCATAAAGGGAATTACAACTTTTGAGTTACAGCTTTCAAAAAGGTAAAAGATCTCAAATATCTGTACACAGACTTAAGCATGTAGAAAAAACAAAGATTCAAAATTCTGTGCTTGGCTTTGTATACAAAGGAACATGGTGGACTTAAATTGAACCATAAAAGATACTATATATGGGTTAACAGCATCTCAGTTGAGAGCACAGAGTTCTAAAATCATAGCTCTATGGTTCAAAATCTAATACTGATGTGTTTAAATTGATTCTATAGATCATATTTTCTAGCAAATATTTTCTCACTTAGTGTTAAAATGTTTTTCAAGGCCTAACAGCTATAAATTGATGGAGCAGTCATTGAACACACATCTGTTTGGCACAGAAGATGTTTCAATGTTACACCATTAATGCCCTCTTCAGATAGGAGGCCATCCAGCAGATAACCCTGAAGGTGCTATCCCTTAGTTAACACTGGATGGTTCAATTCTTAGATCAGTCATGGACAGAGACTGCTTTTGCTGAGACTGCTGTGTTCTGGTATTTCTGTAGCACATTCCTGGGCACAAAAGTCTACATGTTTCTGACTTTGAAATAGTCCAAATGATTAAGTAATATAGCTTCTCTATTATTTTTGTTGGGTTATCTAAAACAACCTAAACTTCATAGTCAAACTGACTTGGATTTATATCTAAATACTACCATTGTTTATCCAGGCAATTGATACAGTTTTTGCAAGCTTTAGTTTCCTTATCTGGTGAATGACATAATAGTATTTAGCTGATAGAGATATGTTAGAGACTATCTATCTATTTATCTATCTATCTATCTATACACACACACACAGAAAAGTAGATTTATAGTTGTAATATACATAATTGATATAAGAATTAATAAATAATAATATAATAATAAACTCTGTGTTTCACATTCCCTGGAATACTGAGCCAAATTATGGAGGAAGGCAGGTCTGATTCCCACAAAACCTTGCCTACAAGTGAAAGACACATACGTGGGGTTGAGGAGCAGAAAGCAACAAAATCCTTCTCCACGTGGGTCTTGTGGACACCATCATCCTTCAGGTCCTCTGGAGGCTGTGCAGAGCTGTCTGCTAAGGCCACTGGTGAGTCACTGACCCATACCTCTCCACTGTTTGCTGAGGGGACACCATCTTATTATGTTATTCACAGCTAGACCCATTTTAGCGATTCTTTGACAACTAAATAAATAGGAAGCTCTTAATGAAGGTGTTTCAATTAATCATACACATACAGGATAGGCATAACACAACATTATCTCTGCTCACATCTAACAGGGTATCAATGAATAGCAATAGCAACTACCATCTGGACCTGGAACGTGCCTATTGATCATGGACAGTAAAGGTATTATAAACTACTATTGACTATTCCTAAGTAAAGTAATCAGTTTTTGGTTTAATGATAGTAAAATAACATTGAAAGTGAAGGAAGGAAATATCTGCTCAATTCAACAACAGACATAAGATTCTAAAACAATTTTTTCCTTCCCTTTCCCATTGTTGTTTTTCCCTTCTAAGCCATTTCACAATTGATATAATCATATTAAAGATTAAGCTAAAATATCTATGGCAGAAAACAACACCATAATTAATCTATTTTTGTTAATTGAAGTATAATTTACATACAGTAAAATTTACTTTTTAAGTGTACAGCTTGATTGTTTTTGATAACTATATAGTCATGTAATTACCACTGCAACTAATAATAGACCTTCCATCCTTCACTTCTGACAGTCATTGACTTGATTTTACCCTTATGCTTTGTTTTTCCATATTCTATACAAATAGAATTATATAATATGTAAAATTTGGGGTCTGGATACTTTCACTTACTTAGCATTGTGTTATATTTTAATCCCTCACGATCATATAAAATACTTCTAAGATCAGAGATCTTAAAATTTTGATTAGCAAATGTTGAAATTAAAGTCATTTTAGGCCACAATTTCAAAAATTCCACATAAAGATAATTTAGAGTTAACATTAATATCATCATCACTTGCTATGGTTCACTAACAGTGGATGACATTTATATTTATTTGTGTATCAGTCTCTCTATTGTCATCACTAGATATTCTCTCCAAAGAAGTATATTTGGTGTAATTGCATAAAAGTGAAGCATGAAGTTATTTGTACTAAATATAAAACACCCAGTAAAAACTTGCATGATACATGCTTCCCTGAGCTGTAGACCCCATCAGAACTCACCACCTCTGCAGGCCTGAATGATGATGACCTTGGGTTTATCCTTAAGATGGCAGCAGTTTCGATTGTTGAAAATTTGGAATATGGTGTCATAATGTAGCACATCTGATTTGTCATTATCATGTGGAGTCCCACAGATTCTATCCAGGATGCCATGAGACATGAACACCAAGAATGTGCTGTCTGAAGATTCGTGCTCTGGGAGGGCAGCAAATGCCTCCAGAACTGACTCCATCTCCTGAAAGAGAGTGACCTTTAAACATCAAATCATAATACCCTTTTCTATCACTAATGCTTTGAGGAATAGAAAGAATAAATGACAATTGCCTGGCATTTTACAGTGACCAAAATATACAAGATGCTCAGAGTGGCCACTATTATTGTTATTTTGCTGTTGTTGCTGTTAATGTCAGTTACTAGAATAATTCTGACAAATATTTCACAATATATATACTATCATAATTACCATTTTAAACATTCATAGGTACAATTGAGTGGCACTAAATATATTTATAGTGTTCTATAAACATCACAATTATCTGTACAGAAAACTTCATCATCTCCAACAACATGTCTGTACCCACCACACAATAACTCCACTTTATCTCATCTTTTAACCCTGGGTAACCTTATTCTGCTACCATTTTCTGTGAATTTGCATACTCTAGGTAAAGATAAATGGAATTATGAATGCCAATGGCTATTGATTTTCTGTATCTGACTTATTTCAATAAACATAATGTTTTTAAGGACCATTCATGTATCAAAATTTCATTCCTTTTTATAGCTGAGTAGTATGCCATTGCAAGTATATACTGTATTTTGTTTATCCATTCAGTTGTTGATGGACACTTGGGTTGTTTCCACATTTTAGCTATTGTGGTTAATGCTACTATGAACGATTATATACAAATATCTGTTCTAGTCTGTGCTTTCAGTTCTTTTGGATATATACCTAGGAGTATATATTGATGGGTTGTATAATGGTGTAACATTTTGAGAAACTGCCAAACTGTTTTCCATAGTGGCTGCACTATTCTACATTTCTACCAATAATGCACAGGTTACCAATTTTACTACATCCTTGCCAATACCTATAATTGTGTATAAGTGTGTATGTTTCTAATAGCCTACCTAGTGGGTGTACAGTGTTGTCTCATTGTTCTTTTGACTTGAACTTCCTTAATAGATGAACATTTCTGTATCTTTTTTAGAGAAATGACTATTCAAGTATTTTTCCTACTTTTGAATTGAGTTGTTTGTATATTTGTTGTTGAGTTTCTAAAATTTTTATTATATCCTTTCCATTACCATTCAGACTCCTCATACTCCTCTTCCCCATGCAATCATGCCACTGTTGTCCATGTCTGTAAGTCCTTTTTCTTTTTTGCTCAATTCCTCTACCCCCTAACCTCCACCCCACTTAGTTTTCATTCTGCCCTGAATCTATGACTGTGTCTTTATTTGCTTGTTAGTTCAGTTTGTTCATTAGATTCCATATATGAGTGAAATCATATGGTATTCACATTTCTATGACTAGCTTATTTCACGTAGCATAATGTTCCCAAGGTCCATCCATACTGTTACAAAGGGTAAAATTTTCTTCATTTTTATGGCTGAGTGGTAATCCATGGTGTAAATGTTTCACAGTTGTTTCATCCACTTATCTATCTAGGCAATTGTAAATAACACTGCAATGAACACAAGGATATGTATGTTCTTTCAAATTTAGGGTTTTGTATTCCTTTGGATATATTCCCAGAAGTAGGATCACTGGGTCAAAAGGCAGATTCATGTTTAACTTTTTGAGGTATCTCCATGGTGCTTTCCATAGTGACTGCACCGATCTGCATTCCCACAAACAGTGCAAGAGGGTTTCCCTTTCTCCACATCCTTGCCAGGACTTGTTTGTTGACTTATTTGATGATAGCTATTCTGACAGGTGTGAAATGATATCACAGTGTAGTTTTAATTTGCATTCCTCTGATAATTATAGGCCAATATCCCTGATGAACATAGATGCTAAAATCCTCAACAAAATATTAGCAAGCTGAACACATCAAAAAATCATACATCAAAAAAATCACACATCATGATCAGGTAGGATTTATGCTTGGAATGCCAGGTTGGTACATCTGAAAATCAATAAACATGATTTACCACATAAACAACATGAAGGATAAAAACCATGTGATCATATCAATAGATGCAGAAAAAGCTTATGATAAAATCCAGCATCCATTTATGATAACAACTCTCACCAAAGTGGGAATAGAGGGAACCTACCTACACATAATAAAGGCCATATGTGACAAATTCACTGCCAGCACCGTATTCAACAGGCAATAACTGCAAGTGTTGTTGAGTTTTAGAAGTGTTTTATCTATTCTGAATATTAGTTCCTTATCAGATATAAGATATATCACCATTTTGCCCCATTAAATGTTATCTTTTCACTTAATTGATTGTATTCATTAAGGCAAAAAAGTTCTTAATTTTGAGAAGTCCATTTTGTCTACTTTTTTCTTTTATTGTCAGTTTTTTGGTGACAGTCCATACAGTTGTTTCCAAATCTGATGTTATAAAGAGTTGTTCCAAAGTTTTACACTGAGAGTTCTACTATTTTAGTTCTTTGATTCATTTTGAGTTAATTTTATATATGATGTAAAGTAAGGGTCCAACTTTATCCTTTAGCATGTGAATATCCCTTTTACCCAATGCAACTTGTTGACTTTTTTCCCCTTTTCAATAGTTTCAGCACCCTTGTCAAAAATCAATTGACCACAGATACAAGGGTTTATTCCTGGATGTTCTATTATATTCCCTTGATCTACATGTCAGTCCTTATGTTTTTAACATGTTGTATTAGTTACTGTAGCTTTGTAGTGCACTTCAAAGCTGAGAAGTATGAGTCCTCCAACTTCATTCTTTTTCCAAACAGCTTTGACTATTTAGGTCTCCTTTAAATTTCCTATGATTTGAGCATTGTCTTTTCTATTTCTAAAAAACAAAACAAAACAAAACAAAAAAAACAGGCTGTTGGAATTTTGATAGAGATTATGTTGCATCTTTAGGTCACTTTGGCTAGTATCAACATCTTAATAATAGCGTTATAAAAATAGGTTATATTTTTACTTATTTAGATTTCCTTAGTTTCTTTCATAAAGTGTTATCTAATTTTCACTGTACAAGTATTTCATCTCTTTTGTTAGATGTATTTCTAAGTATAAATTATAGGTGTTAACTGTAAATAAAATTACTTTTCTACTTTTCTTTTCAGGTATTGATTGCTGGTATATAGAAACAACTAATTTTTGTGTGTGTGTTAATCTACTCTGCAAATTTGCTGAATTTGTTTTTCAGTCTAGTAGATTTCTTGTGAATTCTTTGGGATTTTCTATATGTAGAATATGTCATCTGTGAATGGAAACAATTTTACCTCTTCATTTATAATTTGGATGTTTATGTATTTTTTTATGTTTAATAGCTCTGTCTAAAACTTCTATGATGATGTAAAATAGCAGCAGTGAAAGCAGTTACCCTTGTATTTTTCCTGATCTCAGTGAGAATATTTCAGCCTTTCACCATGGAGTTTTTCATAAATATCCTTTATTATGCTGATAATTTTTTCTTTATTTCTAGTTTTCTGAAAGTTTTTATCATGAAAGAATGTTGGTTTTTTAATATATAATTTGATGTACCATTTGAGATTGTGTTCCCCCCTTCATTTTATTAATATGATGTATTACATGGATTGAATTTCTTATGTCAAAATGCTCTTACATTACTGGAAAAACTCCTACTTGCTCAGCATAAATACCCTTTTAATATTCCATTCATTATTATTTTGTTGAGAATTTTACATCTATATTCATTAGGGATATCATTGTGTAATTTTTTTCTTGTCATGTCTTTATCTAGTTTTAGTATTGAAATAATTCTGGCCTTGTAGAAGGTTAAGAACTTTCCTTTCTCTTCATTGTTTTTCAAAGACTTTGAGAAAGGCTGGTGTTATTTCTTTAAATGTTGGCTGGAATTCACCAATGAAGACATCTGGTCCAGAACTTTTATTTGTTTTGAGTTTTCTTTATTAGTAATCTTCTTCTGGTATAGATTATTTTTTTAATTTTCTATATCTTCATAATTCAGTTTTATTAGGTTGTTTGTTTCTAAGAATTTGTCTACTTTATCTAAGTTATCCACTTCTTTGTGTTAACAATCATTTATAGTACAGTGCTCTTTTATAATCCTTTTTATTTTCATAAGTACAGAAGTAATGTCTCCTTCTTTTCTGATTTTATTTATTTTTCTTTTTGTCTTTGTAAATTTAGCTAAAGATTTGTCAATTTTGTTGATTTGTTTTGAAAAACCACGTTTTAGTTTCATTGATTTTTCACATTTGTTTTTCTATTCCACTTAATTATACTTTTCAACTCCAGAATTTCTTTTATAACTTCTTTTCATAATTTTCATCTCTTTATTAATATGCTTACTTTGTTCATATATCTTATTCTTGTCTTTGACAATTCTTTCCTTTAACCTTTTGAGCATGTTTAATATAGTCATTTAAAGTTTGTATTAATAAGTCTGGGCTTCCTCATAGATAGTTTTTTTCTTTTTATTTTGTTCCTTTGAATGGCCTCTGCTTTCCTGCATCCTCATGTGCATTGTGATTTTTTTGTTAAAAACTAGATATTTTAATTTTATTGTAACTTCAGAAGTCAGTTCCTCCCCTTACCCCAAGATTTGCAGTCTTATTGTTTCTGTTTATTATATTTATTATTATTATTAGTAGTAGTAGTAGTAGTAGTTTAGTGTATCTATGTGCCAGAGATTAGCATAAGCTGAAAGCTTGGTTTTCTCAGGTACTTTTTGAATACCTGAACATAAATGATTGCTTTCTAAATCATTCTATATCCACAATTGGTTTTGAATGTCAAAAACAAACAAATGAAGGAAAAGCTACAGCTCTTTAAATCTTCTGGAAGAAGTCTGTGGGCATTGAAACAATGGTATCCAGCTTCTGTGCCTACCACACCACAACCTAAGTCAACAATATAATGAGAACACAGATCCTGATATTTGGAGGAGAATGTCCTTATTGCCAAAGCTGGATCCATCAGGTAGTGCCATAAATGTAGGTTGTAGTCCCTGTAGCTACCTACTACAGGACTTGGGAGTGAGCAATCGGTAGTCACTACTGTACTCACAGCTCAAACTGACTGAAATTAATGTCAACTTATTAGCCAAGATCTTCCCTGGAAGTTGTATGTGTTCACGTAAATTCCAGAGTTCCAATATAGTTACTTCAAACTGTTTCTGTCAGTACATTTGTTCTGCAGATGGAGAGAGTAATAGAATTCTGGCACTTCTTATTCCTCTACCTCCTCTGATGTCACTTTGCTCTGTTGATTATTTTTTACTTCCAATCCCCAAATCCATTTATTGCTCTTATCTTCTTTATTTTGTGGCTTTCTGGATCATGGACCTGTTGAGCTTTCTTGCCAACAAGCTTCAGATGGTGTTTGGCCAATAGGAGGCACTAGCAGGAGATTTAAAGAAATTGGAGAGTAATAGAAGAGAGGATTACTCTCCCTAGTGGCTGTGTCTTCTATGACTACAGTGCCTTCTGCGTGACTGATTGCCTCCTCCAGCTGTCACCACATCACCACATTCTGGAACAAACTCTGTGTGTGTGTGTGTGTGTGTGTGTGTGTGTGTGTGTGTGTCTGTGTAAGTCCTACATAAAGTGAACAGTTTTTGGTTTAAAAATAATAAAAATAACCACAATAATAATGACAGCATTGTGGCTGAAATATATATGAGGGTACATATATATGTTCATGCACGTGTGTAAATACCACTCAAAAAATTATAGATAATTACAAACACCACCTTTAACTTTTTAATTTTAAATTTAAAAAAGCAAGTTTCAGACAATTTAAATAAATGGCCCCAAATTATAAAGCATGTCATTAGAGGTATATGGGCATGTAGGTTTATATGTACTACACATGGAAGAGACTCTTACCCTAGCTGTAAGATTCTCTTCCACATGTACATTGTAGCCCAGGTTCTCAAGCAGCCCCTTCATTCCAATGATGTCATGGTTGGACCCATTACGCCTTGGGAGGTGGTCAAACTTGGTGTTACAGATGATGAGGGCCAGACGAGTGCGGCTTCCCTTCTCTCTTATTGGATAAATCTGCAGAACAAAGGCAAGTTAAATGCATCACAATTTTTTCCTCATATCCACAGTATAGCCAGTTACTCTCTTAAGGATATGACAGCTACCATTTATCTGTTAACTTTTGCCAGAGCTAATTATTTACTCTCTACTAATTGATAGGAGATGGAGTTTCTGAAAGAAAGCAGTGGGAAATGGACAGTGAACTTTAATTTGGTTATGATTAAAAGAGTGAAATCCCAGAGTGGTGAGCAAGAACAGATGTGGACATTTTATGCAATGGTTTTGTGAAGTGCACTAGAATATTTTCTCTCCTTTTCTCCTTTCTTCCATTTAACCAAAACAATGTATTTAAGATCTATTTCAAATCTTTGAACATTAAAAACATACCTATTTGTCTATGTTGATTATAATTAAACCCACATGTCTATATAAGGGGTATGTAGGTTGAATAATACATTGCAGCATTATTAACTCATTATTGCCTATATAATTCTCTTAATAGAATGAAATTACCAATCTATAATTATTTATTAATTATTTTAGTAGCTTAAAACATCATAAGGAAAATTATGTAAAGAACATTTCTACTTCATTTTACCCCCATTCCATGCATTGATTGTCTTACCATTCCAGCCTCCTTTTGGCATAGTTCCAGGAATTTTTCATGAGGACAAAGTATGAGTTGATCTATGGGATCTTTGGGTGCTGACTCTCTTCTAACAGGAGCTTCTATAAAAGTTTTAAAACACATGAAAATAAGAATTGAGAGCTTCTTATATAGAAGTAATAGAGCTTCTGTACCAGTTTTAAAACACATGATATAATTAGAATTGTGATTTCTGATAAATGGCTCTCTTACTGGGACCTGTGCCTGATATCACCCTAGAAACCATTACAGAGAAAGGCACTCATTCTCTTGAAAAATGGAAGAAAAATTTTTTTCAAGAAGACCTCTTAGCTTGTAAGTGTTATAGTTTTGTCCAATATTTTGTTAACAAATGAATTATGGTCAGGAATGAAAGACAGTTCCTTTATGAGGAGAGTTATCTAATTATGAGTTCCACCTAAGATGCAGAAGTACATGCATGTGACTAGTAAAAAATAAGGAAAAAGATCTAAGGAATAAGATCTAGGAAAAGACTAAGGAATAAGGTCCTCCCAAGTGATTTTCTCTCATATTTCTTTTTCTTTCTTTTTTTTTACTTCTTTTTTTATTGTTGTTCAAGTACAGTTGTCTCCATTTTCCCCTCACCACTCTCCCCCATGCCAGCCATCCCCTTGGTCCTACCCGCTTTGGTTTTGTCCTTGTATCCTTTATAGATATTCCTGAAAACCATTCCTCCTCCCCGCCCCCCATTATCTCCTCCTACCTCCCCTCTGGTTACTGTCAATTTGTTCTTAATCTCAGTGTCTCTGGTTATATTTTGCTTACTTGTTTATTTGGTTGATTAGGTTCCACTTATAGATGGAATCATATGGTGTTTGTCTTTTACTGCCTGGCTTATTCCACTTAGCATAATGCTCTCCAGTTCTATCCATGCTGTCACAAAGAGTAGGAGCTCCTTCTTCCTTTCTGCTGCAGAGTATTTGATCCATTCATTTACTGATGGGCACTTAGGTTTCTTCCAGCACTTGGCTATGTTTCTTAATTAATACCACCGCTATTCACTCATTTGCCCAAAATGTAAACCTATAGGTCTTTCTTGATTCTACCACTCATTCTCTCACCCTCTACTAATTCCATTCTCTGATCCATTCCATCAGCACATTCTGTTAACTCTACACCCAAAATATATCCTATACATCAGTTCTCAGCTCCCCTCTGAAACCTTCACATTCCCAGCACCAATATTCCCCCATATGGCCTGAAGGTTAAAACAGCCTGAAAGTTACCTTTCTACATCTATTCTTATTCTACTCCAATTCCAATGCCCTAATAGTGACCAGAATGGTTTTTTAAAAAGGTACACAGGATTTTTTCTCTTTCTTTAGTCCTAAAACTTATTCATTGTACTTTAGACTTTAGTTCAAAGTCTTCAAAAATATGCTACATTTACACATTGGAATACTATGCAGAAGAAAGAAGGAGCTACTGCCCTTCTTGAGAGCCTGGATGGAACAGTAGAACATGATGCTAAGTGAAATAAGGCAGGTAATGCAAGACAAATACCACATGATCTTACCTAGAAGTGGAAGCTAATGAACAAAACAAACAAGAAAGAAAAATATAACCATAGACATTGAAATAAAGAACAAACTGACAGTAACCAGAGGGGAGGGGGGAGGGAGATAACAGGGGAAAGGGGAAGGGTCATCAAGGAATGAGTATAAAGGACCCATGGGCAAAGCAAAAGGGGGGAAAGATTGAGGGTGGGTGGTAGGGGAGAATGGGGGTGGTGGAAAGTGGTGGTAGGAAAATGGAGAGAACTGTGCTTGAATAACAATAAAAAATGTGAAAAAAGCAAAAATTCTGCAAAAACACCAATGTAAATATCCTTAAAAGTAAAACTTAAATCATAATCATAGACATTATCACATAATTTACAAATCCTTCTCTGGGAGATACTTAAAATGCCAGAGATTTCTTAGTCCTTACAATTAACTTTGCCTTCTGGGAATGATACTACACTAAATGAAACACCCCAATGGCTTTTCATCAGTTAAAATAATGCCCATATGACATTAACATGTCATTTGAAAATGTACATGATCAAGTCACTGCTTAAACTTAACTTCATTCGATTCTTGCTTACAACATCTGCATTTTTTCTGTTTCTCAGACGCCCCATCCCCCAGGATCTTTGCACTTATTGTCCTCCATATTTGTGGTTTACTTTCCCTATACTTATGTAAAACAGCCTTTTGTCATTCATATCATTAGCATTACCTTAATAGACCAACTAATATAGGTAGTATTCTAGTCATCTTCTACTCTAACCTATCCCATTGTCTTCTGTTTTTCTTTATAGCTTTCATCAATATCTGCAAATGTGTTCATTATTTTTTACTTCTAATTGTCACCTCTTCCTCCTCCTCACTTGAGTCAAATCTATCAAGGGCCTTATTTTTAAGTTTTAAATGCCCAAGGTGGAAAAAGAATAATTGGTAGTAGTTATTCAAAGTTTTGTTGACAAATATGAATAAATTAATGAACTGATGAGTTCAAAAAATTCAGGTTAAAATTTGACCTAACTTGTTTTACAAGCAGTCTGGGTCCTAGTACCCATTTAATACAAGGCCTTTGAAAAGAGAATGAGTGTTTTTTTTCCATTAGGAGGAACCCATTGTAACATGGAGAGCCATACAAAGTGGGACAGAAGCCAGATTAGAGAGCTGGAATTAGGAATTGTGGGCTTTGGCCTTAGTAACATGAGAGGGTATAGTTTTTCAAGTTATAGAAAGATATTTTATGGAATACTCTATTTCATACTCTGTTATCTCCACTATTGTCATTAGTATTTCATATCTTTTCTGAAAGACATTTGGATTTGGCAAAGTGAAGACTATGAGAAATATTTGTAGAATATCCAGCTGTAAAAAAATTGGGGAAAATAATGACCCTTTACTTTTGTAGGAGATGATGTGTTTCTATCATTATTGGAAAAATAATTTACATATTTTATTTTAGGTGGAGGAGGGGACATGTGGTCAGAGAAATGGCTTAAATCCAAGTCTAAATCAAGTAAGTAGAGAGAAGGGGCTGGGAAAACTGCTTTTAATTTTTCTTCAAGAGCCTTCATGGACTTCATGGGCCTACTGTCAATAACCAAAATACAGGTTTTTATCTTTTATTTACTTAGGAAGATTAGAATAAAGTTTTCCAAACTATTTCTGTAGGACTAAATTACTATCTTGTAATAGAAAGATACTTCAAACTGAGAGTAAGATACAGTCTAGACATGAAGCAGAGAACTGGGAGGACTTTGCAGGGACAAAGCAAAGAAGAACAGAGTGAGCAAGTCAGCCTCATCTGTAGAAAATAAATGGGAGCCTACAGGTGAGAAGGTATGAGGTTAAGAACTGATGAATTATCTATTATCTGGCAAGTGAATAAGGAAGCAGATATTGAGTGTGAAGATAAAAGGGCAAATTCAGATACACCTTAAGCAAAATTGAGGAATCTTACCTGAAGGAAATCCCAACTTGGAAGCAAGAGTGGAATCTCTCTTGCAGATATAGCCTATGAATATTTGGCTGGCAATGGGCCCTTTGGGAATCACAAAGTCAATTAAGTCACGGGCCTTGGCTATAGTTGTAACATTTCCCTTTTTTACTTTTTCACTCTCCTCTTGGTTTAGCACCTTTTCATTTAGGACATCATCCAGCAAATTATTAAGTGTGTCTTCAGATACTGAATTAACAAATATTTTTCTTTTTTCATATAGTCTCTTATCTGTTGGAAACACAGAAATGTTGACACTTACAAACAACTTAAGAAACATCATTGTTGCCTTAATAACTGAGATACTCTTTTTTTATATTCCTTCTTTATAGATTAAATGGTCCAAAAAGTGGATATTTTGTTATATCCAAGATTACCTCCATTCTTTATAAGCCCATGGATGCCTACACCCAGAAAGGTCAAAACCAAGCTGTACTTTTCCAAGGTGTTCTTTTCCAAGCTGTTGTCTTTGTTTTGCTTTGGTGAGTTGCAGGCAAAACTCAAGGAGCCTCACCTGTGCTATGGCTTTGAGGATTACGTTTGTGGAAAACAGAAGCAGTGATGGTCACTTTCATGTCATCCTTATTTCTCTTATTTAGGAAAATTAGATCATGGTGATCTTGTCATGCAGATTCTGAACTTCAGTTGTGTTCAGATATTTGGGCATTCAGGGAAAATAAACACACACATACAAACCCTTCGAAAATAAGGCCACACCTTCCTAGCATTTACTTTTCCCATTGAAACACCAAAAAACCCAACTAACTTATGGATCTTACCTCAAAACCTGAAAGAATATTGATCAAGGATGAAGGTTTCTTCTTTTCTAAATAAATATTGCTCACACAAACTATATAGAATTCAGTAAAAAAAAATTAAGTAAATTTTATCCCCCAAATAGATCTCCTAAGACCCTGAGTTAGGGTCTGTGGCAGAAACAGCTGCAATCCACAAAAGCTACAGTATCTGTCGAGAAGACCAAACTGCCCCCACCCCCAGATTTTTGGCTTAAAATGTATACAGACCAGCTCAATCCAACATGAGGACTAATTTAACTTTAGGGTAACTCCTAGCTTCAATATAGTCATTGTAATGCATTATCGTGCTAACAACACACACAGCCAGCCACCCTGGTGAGAACTGAAAAGAAGGTATAAAGACACAAAATAGCCAATGTAGCACCTCTGACAAATCACCCCTTTCCCTAGGAAGGTCCTGAATATTCCTCCCTCTAACTGAATATTCTATCCCTTGATTAAATGAATCTAAATGAAAGTAGAAAATTCCAGTAAATTGGGGCTTCACTGCCTGTGGAGTAGCCCATTCTATGTCTCACTGCTTCACTTATAAACTGACTTTCACTTTAAACTCTGTGTTGTCTTGTGTTCGAATTCTTCCTGTTGGAAACTCAGAACCCACAAGGCATTCATGGACTCTTAGTTCCCTCGACCCCCAGAACACCTGCATTAATACAACCTAATAAAAGAAAACAAAACATTACCAGCCATGGCCTCTGTGGCTGTCTTCTTAGGAGGCAGGAAGTAAGCAAAGAAAAAAATTATTCAGAACAAGCAGGATTTTCCTGTTGCACAGGGTGTGTTCACATCTTGAGACATAACTATTGCACAAGTGAATGGCTATATATATAGGCATGCCTTTTTTTTTTTTTTTTAACGAGACCCTGATATCATCTCTCAGGATACTTTCCTATGAAAGAAAGAGGTAGGATCTTATACTCTTGTCTTTTCATTTTGGAGACTTCTTTGAAGTACTGAAACCTTTTAGTTTGACGTACTTTTACTTGATTATTTTTGCCCTTGTGCACGTGCTTTTGGAGTTGTTGGAGCAGGCCACCTCAAGATATCCTTCAATGTCATTCTGATAATTCTGAATTAAAATTACTTGAAAAGCAGCAGGAATCCCAGGTGTTCTCTACCTGGTCTGTCTCTCTAAGCCCAGGAAAAAAAAACTCTGCATATAATAGATGTCCTCCCTGTGCCTGAGGGCTGAGATACAACCTTACTAAAGAGTTATTAAATCCAGAGTCAAAAAAGGCTGTATAAACAAATATAGTAAGACCTTTATTATTTACAACCTAACCCAATACTTGAGCAGATTCCCTCCTCATGAGCACTAACTTTCTCTGTCAATTTCTCGCAAATTTACTGTTTCTCTAAAAAGTGTCTAATTCAGCCCTGGCTGGCGTAGCTCAGTGGGTTGAGCGTGGGCTGGGAACCAAAGTGTTGTAGGTTCAATTCCCAGTCAGGGCACATGCCTGGGTTGCAGGCCATGACCCCCAGCAACCGTACATTGATGTTTCTCTCTCTCTCTCTCTCTCCCTCCCTTTCCTCTCTGAAAATAAGTAATTTTTTTAAAGTATCTAATTCGATCATTTCTTTAAAACTCATTTTATGATCAGAACATCATATTGTGATGCTCCCATGCACATGTATTCAATTTTTTTCTTCTATTAATCTAGTTAACTGTCAATTTTATTGTGTCAAATTTTATTAACCTAACCAAAATAATTAAAGAAGGGTAGAAGCAAGAACTTTAATCCCTCAATTACAGTGTCATATTGAAAAAGTCATTCCATTTTTCCACTTTCCATTTTATTCACAAATGTCAAGGTTAGGGAGTTTGTTACCTATTGTTTTCTTCTAGGAGTTTTATAGTTTCAGGTCTTGCTTGTAAATCTAATCCATTTTGAGTTTATTTTTGTGAGTGGTGTAAGATAGGTATTCCATTACATTCTTTTGCATGTGAATATCTAGTTTTCCCTACACTATTTATTTATTTATTTTTGCTTAACCATTTGTATTTTGGTTGAACTTTTCTGATTTAAAAAAAAATTCCTCCTAGTTACAATTAAATGGGAAGCTGCAATTACAATTCACAAACCATGACATGAAAAATAACACAAAGCTCATCAGGAATGACACTAGACACTTTCCATTTTATTCACAAATGTCAAATATGAGCACTATCTTTTTTTATTGGAAGGGGGAAGGACATTTATTCTGGCAATATTTTACAGTTCCAGGAACTGGTTTTGATACCACAAGTTTCAGGAATAGAAACCATAACAAATTTGGAAGGCATTTTTTTTTTTCTTTTTGCAAGTGGGCAGAGACTACTTGGCTGAAAGACTCCTCTTGTACTTAGTGAATTTCATGTCAGCCTTGGCTGGCTGAGTCTTCCCACTTGCTGAAAGAGGAAACATACTTTCCTATACAGACAGTGAAAATTCCTGTACAGCAGAGTGAGTGTTTTATGTACCTTCAGCCCTTCCTCAGCCTGAAGCAAGTTCTCAAGGTTTTCTGGAGCTGCTTTTGGTCATGTTACCCTCTATCATGATGACCTTTTCATACATAATTTATTGCAGAGACCATCCTCTCCCATTGAATATTCTTGACTTTCAATTATTAGTTGACCATACATGTCTGTGTTCTTGTTTCTGTTTCACTGATCTAGGTCTGTTTTTATGCCAATGCCATATAGTTTTTATTATAACTTTGAAATAAAGTTTGAAGTCAAGAAGAGTGATCCTTCCAGCTTTGTTCTTTCTCAAGATGTATTTCATTATTTGAGATTTTTTATTAATTATCCCCTTTAATTAAAATGGTTAATATCTAAAATATATAAGATACTCCTATAATTCAATAACAAAAACACAAATAGTGTGATTTAAATATAGGCAAAGGACCTGAATAGACAGTTTTTCCAAAGATGACATATAGGTACTTATAGGTACATATAAGCCAACAAGTACATGAAAAGGTCCTTGAAAAGACAAATCATCAGAGAAATGCAAATCAAAACTCCAATGAAATATCACCTCACATCTGTTAGAATGACTATTATCAAAATGACAAAAGCTAACATGTAAAGAAAAAGAAAACCCCTGGACCTTATTAATGGGAATATAATTGGTATAGCCATTCTGGAAAACAGCATGGAGGTTTCTCAAAAAAATTAAAAAATTAGAACTATCATGTGGTTTAGCAATCCCATTTCTGGGTATACATGTGAAGGAATATAATCACTGTCTCAAAAAGATTTCTGCACCACCAATTTACTGCAGCGTTATTCCCAATAAGCACACATGGAAACAACCTACATGTCCATCAATAGTTAAATGGATTTAGATGGAGATATATATATATATATATATATTCATATATTATAAATAAGTCATACAGAGAAAACAAATACTTATGATCTCACTTATATATGAAATCTAAAAATGCTAAACTCAGCAATAGAGAGTAGATTGTTAGTTGCTAGGGCTTAGGGGGTAGGGGAAATGAGGAGATGTTGGTTAAAAGGCACAAACTTCTACTTATAAGATAAATAACTTCTGAGGATTTCATGTACAACATGGTATCTACAGTTAATGGTACTGTATTAGATACTTGAAAGTTACTGAGAATAGATCTCAAATATTCTTACCAAAAAAGATAAAAAAGAAAGAGATAACTTTGTGAAGTGATGGATGTTAACTAAACTTATTGTGGTAATTATTTCACAATATATACATATATGAAATCATTATATGTACATCCTAGACTTACATAATATTATATGTCAATTATATCTCAATAACAGGGAAAAATTAAGTAGCATAATTAAGCATTGACCTGGTGGATTTCTAGACCACAAATTAAATCAGTCAAATTTATTGCAAGCTCCCAAGCTCATTGGTACGTCCTTTCAGCTTAGGTGAGCAGTTAGCTAGCCACCACATACAGAACAGGACTCCAAGAAGCACCTGCCTAGTCCTTCTGCTCCCAACATCACCTAAACTAAAAGCCTCTTATCTTCCAGAGGCTCCTGAAGGAAGACAGACCTATTTGACTTTTCTAGCCAGCTTTAACAGGTTGTTGTCTCATATGAGGCACATGAAACAATATCTATTACTCATCTCCTCTACTCAAGCATGTGTTCTATGTATTGCAGAAAACAAATCCTATGTTGTACTTTATCTTCATTTGTAACTTTAATAAAAGGGGATATAAAAAGACTTTAAAATAATGTTTGTCCCTGTCCTCAGACTCTATTTTAGCATCAAAACACTAAAACAACTGTGAAAACAACTACAATATGAGTTCTTTAGACAGGTCAGGTGCCCAGCACCCCAGAACTGGGAATACCTCTATAGACACAAAAGGATTCGACAGCTCCAAAGACCACTTATGACACAAGATCAAATTCAATAATTTTCTGTCTATTGTTAGTCGTTGGCTTCTTTTTAACCATAGCCCATGTCCTTGTGCCAAATTTCTGAGTCAATAAATTAAGGGCTATGAAAGTATAGTAAAAAGTAATTGGTCAATGAATTATGACATTCTTACATCCTAGCGCTAATTTTTTCCACTTTCCAGCTCCATGGCCACGAACAAATGAGTTAACCTTTCTGAGTCTCATTTTGTAAATTATAAATAGGAGTATATTATGTACCACCAATTCATGGAGTTTTTGTAAAGAGCTAATGAAGTACTTTATAGCTAACAAGATTTAACAAATGAAAAGCTATGAATCCTGGTCAAATATGTTCCCAGTTTTTTATGGAGGATATTTATCTAAGTATTTGGATCTGTTTATATTAAGAAAATTATGTTATTTAACTGAAATTTAGATTTAACTGCTGTTCAATATTTTATCCAGAAACACTATTAACATTTTGGGCCAGATAATACTTTGCTGAAGGGGGCTCTCCTGTGCATTGTATGATGTTCAGCAGCATCGCTTGCTTGTGCATGCCGGGTTCCGGTAACACTGCCTCAATGGTGACAACCACAAATGTCTTCAGACATGGTAACATGCCGTCCCCTCTCCCACCCTCACTTTCCAATGCACCTCTCTAGATTTTGAGATACAGTGGGTAGAGTGCCTGCTCTCTCACAGTTTGTGTTACCTTGGGCTAAGCCTCAGTGGCTTTGACTACACATTGAGGATAACAATATTATAACTGTGTGAATTAAATGAAAATTTGTTTAACACACATTTATATGGTGCTATGTACATGCACATTTCAATTATTTATTAATTTAATATACATGATGATTATATGAACGGGGTGATTTTAAATCCATTTTATAGATAAGAAAACTGAGGCACAGAGTGGTTAGATGGTTTGTCCAAGTCCCTACAGTACATAAGTGGCCGAGTCAGAATTCAAATCCAGGTGGACTGGCAGCAAAATCTAGTCCCTCATTATTTCAGGCTGACTCTCAGAAATAGGGTATAGGTCATGTGGCAGGTGTCTGGCACATAGTAAGAGCTTAATAGATTGCATTGATTGTCAGAGTTAGATTAGCATTATCATTTTATTCAGCCCTGAAAGCAGGTGCTGTGCCATACGTTTCCTTTTGTATTTTTTTACACTATGTCCTTGCAACAACCTTGAGAGCTAAGCAGGACCAAGCAAGTAGTAGCAATTTTGTCTGATGAATAATAATGAGCCTGCATACTTGCCAGAGAGATGAGATGAGCCTGAGTGAGAAACCAGTTTTTCTCATCCCTGGGCCAGCTCTCTCTAGTATCAAAGCAACTTTCATCTTGAGCATTGTGCCAAGACCTAGAGGAGGACAAAAAAGGTAATACTGAAGGTCTGCTTTCAAAAGATAGCTTGGGGGACAAAAGTATAAGCATAAGAAAAAAAATATGATAATAGAAGAAAGTAGAGAAACCACTAAAGGGTAACAAACCAGGAGTGCTGGATTAGTATTTTAGAGAAGGATGGACTTAAAAGTGCTCTGGGCTTTAAAGAATGGCAAGGTTTTGAATGCAGGTGAAGAAAGAAAGGGACTGTATTTAAGGAGCATTTAAAAGTGTCAGGCATTGCTGTGAATTCTTTATAACAATAGAGTATTGTTCACTTAACATTCCTGTGAATAAATGTTGGTTTTATATATCCATTTTACAGATGAATTAAAGTTCTAGATTAAGAGTCTTGCAGGAAGGCCCATTGTTAACATCTAGTAGAAATCAAATTTAAATTTGCTCTTCCAATTCTAAAAGCTAAGCTATTTCATTTGCAAATAGTAGAGAAGAGTGAGGGTGGGAAGAAGAGGTATTTCATTCAAAGAGAGAATGCTTATTGAAGGGCAATGCACAAACAAAATATTTAGGTAAATTGGTTCTTCATAAAGGACTTATCACTAACTATTATTTTCTATTTGTTTACTTATTAGCCATCTCTTTTTGCCACAAAATATGCCCCCAGGAAAGAGTGATCTTGCCCATCTCCTTCATTTCTATGTCCACACATCACATAGAACAATGGTTGCTATCTAGAGAGTAATCAGTATATATTGTAAAATACAAATGTTTTAAAGTGAAAGAAGAATATCAACATAGAAAATATGTGAATAAAAATAATTTAGAAAAATGTCTGATAATATAGAAAAATTAATTTAAAATTAAAAACTAAAATGATAATATTTATAGGAAAGATAAATGAATTACTAATTTAATCATGACACACTCCCCTATTTATGTTCATTCATTATATACATATTTACAAAAAGGTTTGGTGATAGCTTATGTGTAGAATAAAAGTCCTGGGATACTTTTTTCTCATACATTTAATGGGTGCTAGAACAACTGAATACAATCTTAAATTGTATTCGTCTTTTTTTTTATATATATTTTTTAATTCCACTGATTTTTTTAAAGATTTCATTTTAATTTTATTTTATTTTTACAGAGGGAAGGGAGGGAGAAAGAGAGAGAGAGAGAGAAACATCAATGTGCAGTTGCTGGGGGCCGCGGCCTGCAACCCAGGCATGTGCCCTGACTGGGAATCGAACCTGTGATGCTTTGGTTCGCAGCCCGCACTCAATCCATTGAGCTACGTCAGCCAGGGCAAATTGTATTCATCTTAATTCACCTAAACAAATTTATTGTGACCATATTAAATACCATACACTATGTTCGGTAAGAATGAATTAGGTATAGAATTTTGGCTTCATAGAGTGTATATTTTCATAGGAAAAAGACAGTTCATAAGTCTACAGACCAATACACTAATAATTGCAAGTTATTACAATTCATATTATGAAGGAAACAATTGCAGGTGTGGTGGGGGTTCTATCTATAACAAATTACTGCAAATCTAGTGGCTTAACACAGCAAAAATCTATTCTTTTATAATTTTGGAGGTCAGAAGTCTAAAATGGGTTTTACTGGAGTGAAATCAAGGTGTCAGAAGGGCTGTGTTCCTTCTGGAGGTGCTAAGGGGAAATTCTTTCACTTCCCTTTTCCACCTTCTTGTGGCCAACCACCCGTGTCTCTAGGCTCACGGCCTTTTGTCACTTTGACCACTGCTTCCGTTATTACATCTATTTCTAAGATTCTGACTCTCCTGACTTCCTCTTTTCCTTATGAAGAACCTTGTAATTACTTGAGTCCACCTGGGTAATACAGGGTATTCTCCCCATCTCAAGGTTTTTAATTTAAATACATTTACAAAGTCCCTTTTGATAAGTGAGGGGACCAGATTTTGACATCCCAAAATATGCCTTTTGGGATATTGATTTGAAGCTGGTTATTTTTAGGACAAAAGGAAACTCAGGAAGCAACTTTGACCACCATCCTTGACCCCACTTGGCTAAAGGAATTCAGATGGAAAAACCTGTCTGTGGAGGTCATGGCTGATCTACAAACAAATTTGACCTACCCGGTAGCTTTTTGACTGTGACCTCCACAGGAAGAAAGCTATTCACTTCAGCCATTTACTTCAGTGTATATTAATTAAATGGCAGACAGGCAGTATCCAAGAAAATTTGTTTTGGGACTCCCATCTTTGTCTCATTGTTTCTAGGTGGCCCAGCAAGAATTTATTTAAAATATGGTTGCTCTTTCTCACATACCTGTGAACTGCCTACTTTCTCTCTGGAATTGTAGAACCTCCCTCTCTCTATTTAGTCCAGAATGGCATGGAAACTTCAATTGGCCAATGTATCCTCAGATCTCAGGTTCTTATGGCACCCCTGCATGTACATACATATATTTGGTCATTGTCTCTTGTTAATCTGTCTCTGGTTATTTTAATTATTATTCTAACCAGAAAAAATTAGGAAGGTGAAAGGAAACGTATTTTGTATGCCCCCACAGAGGTAACATATTCACAGGTGCTTAGAATATAGACCTATTTTTATGCTCATTTCTCTTCCTACCGAAAAAGAGATGTTAGGAAATAAGGCTATGGAGGAAGGAGAATTTCAATTAGATGGTCAGGAAGTTCTGACTAAGTAGGCAAAACTGTGTATTCAATACAACAGGTTCAATTTAAGGGATAAGATTGTTCCACTAATTTTTGAACATTCTAAATCACTCCCAGAATACTTCTTTCATCTCTGATATCAATTTTAAAGAATTTCTGGCAAACTATGGAAAATACAATGTTTTAAATCTGGAATCTGAGGACATAAGGAAACTGCAAAGAGTACTACAGTTTGGTTACTTTGAGCCCATTTTACAGTATATGGTAAGTTAAAGAAAATATGTGATTATTGTTGTTGCTGCCATCAATATTTTCAGCATCAAAACAAAAAGTCGCAAGTACAAGATCAAGTATATTAAATAAAAAACTTTGAATTCTTAACTGTGATTTGTAAATGTCACTGTGAGGAAAAAAAATATATATATATTCTATCTCCATGCAAAAAGCCTAGAAGCCATGACTGTCTAGTAGTAGTGCTCATCATATCCAGTGTCCAAATCTAATATCAAAATATCATTTGTCACTGAAAAGAATAAGGACTCCCTGGAGAAACCACTGATCTCAAGTAAGGAGCAGGAAATGTATAAAACAAATGCAGGATGTCTTCTTGGACAAGTCAGCAAGGCAGCTCTCATGGGATCATGCTAAAGAGACACAGGGAGTCAAGTTGAAGGATTCTCACTAGCTAACAATAGGGTGATATTTGAGTGAAAAAAAATGATGTCTTTAAATTATTATAAAATATAGAATATATTGAATAAACAAGTGCCATTTTTTAAGAAATAGGAGAAAGAAACAAAAACCTTGGTCACCAGCTGAATTTGCTAAAGTATGTGTTAATTACTCTGAAATTTGAAAATTATAAGAGGATGAACTTACCTTTTATCTCTTTTTTCCAAATGAATTGGAACAAGGGTGACCAAATTAGACTTAGTACATAAAAAAATTTTATATTATGAAGAATTCAGCTGATTGATGGAATAAGAATGATGGAAAAATCATTTCATAAGTGGTAATGAAAGATATGTCATGGCAGTAGCAATCAGTAAATAGCAAAATTATTACAAAAAAAGGGTGACAAGAATCTCTATAAAGAAAGGATCAAGACTATCATCAACTGAATCCACTGATCACTTAGCATCATTAAAGATAAATTTTTTGCAAACATTATGTACCTTCTGTTATGATGCAATATGAATTTTTCAGTGCAACCCAAGAAGTCTTGGTGGACCACAATAGAGCTCTTCCTTCTTGGCAGGCCATAGTGGAGCATAGTGGAGCAGAGCCCTCTCAGCATATCAGATAAGAGCAGACCAGAGCTGTGAAGCTGGGGAGGGCCTGAGCTACCTTGCTGGAGGGACACTTCAGAGCCATGCTTTTCCTCAGCAAACAGCTGTGCTGTTTCCATAATTGAGCTGTAAGGCTACTGAGCTCTACCACAACTGAGCTGTTTGCACCAAATAAAGTCTCCTTCTTCACCACATCATAAACTGGGGATTCCTATTGGTGTTTAATTGCTGTCCACAAACATTGGTTGACAATCTGATTCAAATCAAGATTTTAGAATTAAATTCCAGTCTACAGGAAATCTGGGGCACAGATGAACTTGTTAAAAACAAGTACAGACAAGAAGTCAGTCAAACCCAGAATTTGAAGTACTCTGTATGACACTTTACCCAATTTCTTCTGTTTGGAAGAAACATTTACCCAAATGTTCTTGCGTTTTGAAAAAGAAAGAGTTGTTCTAGATAAAAAAATATTGTATGATATTCAGGTATAACTAAATACGAAGAGTATGCCTGATTTGAATTCTAATTTAGACAAACCAAATATAAAGATTCCTTTTTTTTTCAAAATAAATAATGAACTATTTTAGAACCAAAAGATATAAGTAAATATCCAAAACCCCACAATGATGTTAATGAAAGTTTGAATAAATAAATAAATAAATAAATAGAGAGAGAAAAAGACCAGTCTTCCTTATAGAAAAGCCCAAATGATATATGTAGGTACTCTTTCTTCAAGGAAGTAGAAAGTATAGAAAAAAGGAAGTTTAAAGTAGGGAAATCCAGGGGGGAAGGAGAGGGGATAATGGGGGAAAGGGTGAAGTGTTTACAGGAACAATTATGAAGGACATATGGACAATAAAAAGCAGGGGTGGAAATGGGGGAGGGAGACAGGGAGGACTGGGGTGGTGGGGAGGGGTGGTGGGGAAAGGCAGATAACTGTACTTGAACAACAATATAAAAAAAAATTAAATAAAAATAAAGTGGAAAAATCTGGTGTATACTACCCTACTTACATATACACATACATACACACACACATATATATCTATAGGTACATTTTTGTGTATCTATACCCGTGTGTGTATATACATACACATTATACATTCACATGCATACATATAATATATACACAACATGTCTCTTGAACCAAGTGATGAAGGTTAACATTACCCATGGTAAGTCATATTGTTACTGAGTAACCGTTGGTATTAGGCAATGGAAAAAGTACTTCACCTTTGTGATCTTTCTCCTAAATATCTGGTCTAATCATGAAAAAGCATGAAACAATCAAAGAAGGACATTCTACAAAATAGCTATTTTAAAGTGTCTAAGTTTTAAAAATCAATTTAATTATGCTGTTGTTTAATTTTTTGTTGTTGTCATTCTCCATGTCTAATGTTCTTCTATAGATTTATGCTAAAATATATCATGGAATTTAGGACTCTTTCTATTCAGATAAAGGACTCAGTTCTTAAATCAAAATTTACCATAGGAGCTCAGTATATTTTTCCCCTGTAAATTGGGTAGTATGAGGAAGTACTATAATAAGTTTTATTTAAAAGTTTAGATTAGCAGGTAGCATGAGATATTTGGGATTAGATTTATCCCAACTTTGAAGATGATGGAAAAATCTATAAAATTATAGTGAAAGTGGCTCAGAATAAACCTGATGATGACAAATTTTAAATAGTCACTTTAGACAGACTTTAAGGGCCTTGGCTGTAGCTAAACAAAGTCTGGAAATGAGAAAATTTATATTAATGAATTTTAATTTCCTAACAGTAAGTCATATTTATATGCTAATTTCATCCATAGAAATATGGTAATGGGTGGTTAACAGCTGCCAAATTTCAGACATTTTACTGTGGTGGTACTGTACTGTGATAGGTATTATACCTTCTATGTGTGGTACTATGCTTTTTATACATGATAGGTTCTATACTGTTTCTGTAACCCTTTAGTGTAAGACAGAGGCAAACATGTATAAACCAATAGAAAAACAGAGAAGTTTACTCATGTAGGGAGAACTTCACATTGACTTAATTAAATATTAACCCTGGAAAGTTCTGGGAATTTCTGAAAGCAGTGTCTCAATAGAGATTCTAAGCGGATATGAAAAGACACAGAATAGACCAGGAAAATAACCTTACAGAAATGATAAATGGCTTCTGAGTTCTGCTGATCTTTTCTTCCATGATACTGACCCCTAGCTACTAAACCCAAGAATCTAAATAAAGACAAAAAAGTGAAGAAATATGGGGATGTGCATGTTTCTGTGGAGAGGTTCTAATTATTTCCCAGCCTTAATAAATAATTTTTCCTAGACATCTCCCTCTGTGTATCTGTCTCTCTGTCTCTGTCTCTCTCTGTCTCTCTCTCTCTCTCTCTCACACACACACACATTCTGTATCTCTCTCTCTCTCTCTCTCTCTTTTTTTTTTTTTGGTAACTCTCCAAGTGAGGAATTATTAACCTGTTGTAGGCTTCCAGAGCATTACTTTGGCCAATGTTCCAGTAGTTTAGGAAAGTGATTCCATCATGAGAGTAGAACTCCCATCTGCAATTTGTTTCTGTAAGCCTAAAAAAGCAGGGAAGGTACTGATGTCAGGTGGCACAGCTAACTCCTTTTCTCTCTTCATAAATGCTCCTATTGTTTTCTCCCATGTCTCTGGAGTGGTGAGCAGACAGAGTGTTCACTACTTCTTGAAAGGGAGCTTAACTCCTTCATTCTTATTTTTGGACAAATGTGCTATGTATTCTCACAATTCCAGTTTCTGTAGACCAGTAGAAAGAAGGATATATATATTTTTTAGAACTTAGAATTGTATTTTAACCCACTATCGATGAAAGCTCTGAATTGTAGATATACTAATGTGTGGGGGAGCTTTGTCCTCAGATCCCCTCATCCACCACGAATGAGAATAAGTCTACCAAGACATGATCTGCTTGGGGAGGAAAGGTGGCCGATCTCTCACAGGAGAAGGACCAAGAGCCTTTTCTTCAACAGCTTTTACTGGGTTCATTTACACAGGAATTTAGGTAAAGCTCATTACTCATTGCTGGGAAGTAAGGATCAAATAACAAGGAACTCTGAGGGCCTATTTTGAGTCAGGGTCAGATAGCTAAAGCTCTATAAAAAACTTTAATGAACAAACTTACTTCTTGTTTGGACCCTTATCATTTAATTGAGAGCATTCTAAACAAAGCAGGTTTCACAGGATTTTACATATTCCTTCTTAGGGCTGATCACCCAGGGAACCTGCCCTTTCTAGCACAGGGCTGCACCACCCTCTGTCATTGTTTCAGGCTTAGGTGGAGCAAGAGAAGTAAGGCAGCCAAGAGATTAGGAGATTTTCTCACAGACAATGAGGACTCAGGCTTTGTCAAAGCTGAGGGGCCAGGGTCCATCACCCCCTTTTGCTGTAGCCCCCAAAGTCCTTTCTTGGGGGCCTCCCACATGATCATGCCTGTCTTAGATCGTTCCCCCTTTGGGAAATCTTACCCGTCATTGGCTAACCGACCAAGCATTGGAGGCCAGTTATAGATGAAGTAAAAGGAGCAGAAGTGGTGCTCCTGCCAGGGAGATAAGCTTTTGTCTCCTTGGTGGCTTAAGGTCCAAGGTCATTCCCTCAGCCTGAGCCTTGGTGGGGCTTCTGATATCAGGCAAGGCGGTTCCCAACACTAATATATGGTTGGAAAGACATAAAATACCCACAAACACACACTCCTTCAATGTTCCCAATTTATGTCCTGTCTAGATGGCTCAGTTGGTTGGAACATTATCCATACACCAGAGAGGATGTGGGTTTGATCCCAGTTAGTGCATTTACCTAGGTTATAGATTCAGTCTTACCTGGGGCACCTAGGGGAAGCTACCTACCAGTGTTTCTCTCCTATATCGCTTTCTCACTCTCACTCTCTAAGATTAATAAATATATCCTCAGGTGAGAATTTTTTAAAGTTTCTAATTTATTTGGTCACAGATGTAGACTTTTATATACATTGGTTGTTATACAAAAAGGAGCAGTTGTGAGCATCTATGGAAAGTCTAACATGATCCTCAAAGTTACGGTTCTACAAGATCAAAAGAAGCCTATTTCTTGCTAGATACTGTGTTTTATTTATTTATTATTTAGATTTTATTTTTTATTGAGAGCGGAAGGGAAGTGGGAGAGAAATATTAATGTGTGGTTGTGTCTCACACATCCCCTATTGGGGACCTGGCCCACAACCTGGGCATGTGCCCTGACTGGGAATCAAACCAGCAACCCTTTGCTTCACAGGCCTGTGCCCAATTCACTGAGCTTTACCAGCCAAGGTGACACTGTGTTTTAAAATATAGATTTTGATGACCACTGGAAGAATGGAAGGAGGAAGAATGTACAGTAAGCATCTATTCACTGCCATTTAAAAATAAGCTTATATTTTTGTGTATGGTGTAAGTTGGTGTTCAAGTTTCATTTTTTTGAATGTAGCTGTCCAGATGGCCTAATGCCATTTGTTGAAGAGGCTATTTTTATTTGATTTTATGTTACTGTCCCCTTTGTTAAATATTAATTGACTGTAGAAACTTGGGTTTATTTCTGGGCTCTTTGTTCTGTTCCATTGGTCTGTCAGTTTTTATGTCAATGCCAGGCTCTTTTGATTACAGTGGCTTTGTAATACAGTTTGGTATCAGGTATTCTGATCCTTCCTACTTTGCTCTTCTTTCTCAAAATTGCAGCAGCTATTTGGGGTTGTTTATGGTTCCATATAAATTTTTGAAGTGTTTGTTCTATATTTGTAAAATATGCCATTGGCACTTCAATAAATATTTCATTGAATCTGTAAATTGCCTTTTGATTATGTTAATTCTTCTGATCCATGAACACAGTATATTTCCATTTGCTTGTGTCTTCCTTGATTTCTTTCTTCAGTGTTGTGTAGTTTTCTGAGTACAGGTCTTTCACCAACTTAACACCATACACAAAAATAAATTCAAGGTGAATAAAAGATTTAAATATAAGTCATAAAACCATTAAAGTCATACAGGAGAACATAGGCAGGGAAATCTCAGATATTTCACACAGCAATATTTTCACTGATATATCCCCTAGAGCAAGGGACATAAAGGAAAGAATAAACAAATGGGACTTCATCAAAATAAAAAGCTTCTTCACAGCTAAAGAAAACAGTATTAAAATAAAAAGAAAAAATGTATGAAAAAACATATTTGCCAATGATACCTCGACAAGGGTTTGATCTCCAAAATACATCAAGAACTCACACAAGTCCACTTTAAGAAGACAAGCAACCCAATTAAAAAATAGGCAAAGGGTTTTAACAGACACTTCTCTAAGGAGGACATATAGAGGGTCCAGAGACACATGAAAAGATGCTCAGTATCGCTAGCTATCAGAGTGATGAAAATTAAAACCACAATGAGATACCACTTCACAACAGTCAGAATGGTCATCATAAACAGAGCAACTAACAACAAGTGTTGGAGATGTTGTGGAGAAAAGGGGACCCTAGTGCACTGTTGGTGGGATTTCAGACTGGTACAACCATTATGAAAAACAGTATGGAATTTCCTCAGAAAACTGAAAATGAAACTACCTTTTGACCCAGCAATTCCACTGCTGGGAGTATATCCTAAGAACCCTGAAACACCAATCCAAAAGAAACTATGCACCCCAATATTCATAGCAGCACAATTTACAATAGCCAAGTGCTAGAAGCAACCTAGGTACCCATCAGTAAAAGAATGGATCAAAACTCTATGGTACATTTACACAATGGAATTTTATGCAGCAGAAAGAAAGAAGGAGTTCCTACCCTTTGCGACAGTATGGATGGAACTGAAAAGCATTATGCTAAGTGAAATAAGCCAGATGGTGAAAGACAACTGCATATGATCTCACTTTTAACAGGAACCTAATCAACAAAACAAACAAGCAAGAAAAATATAGCAAAGACACTGAAATTGAGAACAGGCTGACAGTGACCAGAGGGAAGAGCGGAAGGAATTTCAGGGGAATTTCAGGGGAAAAGGGTGAATGGTTTGCAGGAACAAAGGAGGGGTGGAATCAGGAGGGAGGTGGGGAGGGCTGGTGGGTGGGAAGGGGTGGGAGTAAAGAACAGAACACTGTACTTGAACAACAATTAAAATAAAAATAGAAGTAAAGAATGTAATAAAAATAAATATGTTTACAAACATCAGAATTTTCTGTTTTACAAATCAGACTCAATTTTCTTTCCTTTTTTTAAAAGATTTTATTTATTTATTTGTTTAGAGAAAGGAAGGGAGGCAGAAAAAGAGAGAGAGAGAAACATCAATGTGTGGTTGCCTCTCACGAGGCCCCCACTGGGGACCTGGCCCACAACCCAGGCATATGCCCTGACTGGAAATCAAACCTGCAATGCTTTGCTTCACAGCCCACACTCAATCCACTGAGCTACGCCAGCGAGGGCCAGACTCAATTTTCTTAATATCATATCCTAGAATAAGAACTTTGTCTCAAATTCTACTCCTTGATCCTGCCATTTTAATTTTTTGTGGGGGACTAACTCTTACTAAGGACAGGAAAGAGCTTACATTGTGGGTAACTGGCTTGTTTCAACTATCTGTCTCTGTAAGCATTTTGATCCTATGCCCTTCAAGTAAGGCAGTCTCATACACAGCTAAAATTTATCTCCCCTCATTTTCTACCCCTTAATGGCCATCTGATTAGAGACAGCAATCTTACTAATGTTCACAGACAGAAATGTTTTTCAGCATACTTTGCATCTATCCACTTTGAAAACCTTTACAGAATTCCTGACGCTTATATACCTTGAGAATTTAAATTTTAATAACTGTACAATTATTGTTATTGAGTGTTTATGTCTGTGTGCATGTATATACATGTGTGTTAACACTCTGTCTATTAGCAACTTAATATTGTTAATTTTTTTCCAGGTTACTGTAAATACCCTTGAAAATATTTATGCTTTAGAGGAGGAAATTAAAAAATGAGGATGTCCCTCCATTATAATGATTTCCCCTGCCCTGAACAAGGAAATCAGCTACCTGGCAAGGAGCTTTGAACTCTTTTCCTGGGGAAGAGTGTTAGAGACAGAAATCTTGGTGATGGAGATTTGTTGTTGAGATGCCTGAACAGACGAATGTAGAAATATTTTACACTGGTATTCAGGATAAGTAAAGTGAAGCAGGGTGTATTACCCATTCCCAAGATGGAACATTCTTTTTCTCCAAAATGCCCAGGATTCACATTTGTGTTTCCAATACAATTACACTTCTATCGATCTTATTTTAATATGAGAGCTAATTTTCCTTTTTTTTTGTTTTCTCTCTTGTTCTCTCGAAGTTACTCATTATTATGTGAAGCCATATATTTATACTGGTGTTCCCACCCAACTTAGGAGTATTTATTCATTTACTCATTTAATTCATTATCTATCGTTTTAATCTAACTCAAGTACTTTAGAAAAAGTCCAAAAGTATACAAGTCCAAGTGATCTTTTTCTCTTGTGATTACTTAAAAATTAATTCCTTAAAAATCAAAATAAATCTCAGTATCCCTCTGAGACAAAAAGAAAATCCATAATCAGAAACTATTGAAAATATCATGACAAATACCATGTGGTTAGGCACAAACAATGGGTATGATGAAACAATTAAATACAAACCATTGTGATTTTGTTGAAAACAGTCCTTTCTGTATTTTCACGGGCATGAGTGTCACTCTCTGATTTTCTAGCTAGTTAACCTAAATACATAGGCAATTGGGTAAATGTAGGTTTTTGTTGTTGTTGTAGTCTACAAATCTAAGATTTTAAGATTTTTTTAAGAAATGCATAGCATAAACCGGAAGTAAGAAAAGAATCAAAACAATAAGAATCATCTAAGTATTTTCAAACTTAAGTAAGTCATATTAAGTGGAGTGATTTCTGTGGTCTCAATATTCTACAATGTCCAACTCATAAAAGACCGCATCACAGATGGACTATGATATATTTTGAGAGGAAGCCAATATTTTGAGACTTGCTCTCTGCCTGAGTCTCTGCTAGGAGAAAGATGGGCTCTTTTCCTCAGCTGGGGAAATGGCATCTGGGAATATTTCTCGCCTTGTCCTGCATACTTTCACACACACACTCCCATCTGGGACTTAGGGCTGTCTTCTTTTTGGAGTTCAATGGCACAATTTTTATTTCTATGTGTTGTGACTGATGCTTTCTCCAACTCCTGAATTTTTTTCTTTTAGCTTAGTTGTGCCTGGCTGTTTCTGTGCAAAGTTTGGCTTGACTGAGAGTTTGAAAACCTATACCACATGCTCTCTTTACTTTGTCAATGCCAAAAGCCGTCATACTACATTAAATAATTTTGATGCTTAAAAAATATATGTATACATCCATTGTACCATTTGAAAATTTAAGCCTTGGACAAACCTTGCACCTTCTCTCTTCAACTCCCTTTAAATATATTCAGGTTCACTCTGGTTGGTGTGGCTTAGTTGGTTAGAGCATCATCCCATTAATAGAAAGGGCTGTGGGTTAGATTCTCAGTCAGGGCACATGCCTGGTTATAGGTTCGGTCCTGGTTGGGCCACATGTGAAAGATAACCAGTTAATGTTTCTCTCTCACATCAGAGTTTCTCTGCCTCTTTCCCCCTCTCTAATATAAGTGAGCATGTCCTTGGTGAGAATAAAAGACAATAGAAAAGAAAACATTATCAAGTTCTACAATAGCTGGACTAAAATTAAAAGCCAAAGAATCATGCTTGAGCTCCCTTCTCTTGGCTTGGCCTTCTTCATTTATCAAATGGGATCAAGTGGGAGAGATAAGACAGCAGTGATCAAATTTTACTAATAGAATGTTAAATTCCTTCAGAAACATCCCTCAAGTTTTCAGGTTTCCCTTTGAAAATGAAGCCAAAATGGTGGAGTGTCTTCCTACAATACACTGCTGAGGCAATCAACATCATGATAGACTGAGAGAGCAGACTGACAGACAAAACATGGTCACTAGAAATGGGCCCATGAATCAGGTCAGAACTATGGGAAATAAGTATGATACACCGAGCAAAGCTGATGCAGTGTATCCTGGCCTCTTTTGGCTTGTGGAATTGTGGAATTCCCCATGACAGCCTCCTGCTGGTGTCCTGTTGAGAAGCAAAAAGGGAAACTGAATTCTTGTTACCACGGCCTTTCTCAGGTTTACATCACCACGTGGGAAGATTTTAAACTGATAAATAGATACTTTTGTGAAAGGAATAATGTAAGCTTGTGTGCACAGGCAGGTTTTATTGGAAAGAGACAGAGCTATTGTTAAGGGCCACCTGGCCTTGGTTCTGCTTTTCTCCCCAGAAGCAGGTTTGATTTGAGAACCAGCAAGTGCTTTGCTTGCCTTTGCCAATGTTAAGTGTGAGCGTATCTCCTTGGACAGCCTTAGAGTATGAAGGTGTGTCTATATCTAAGACTGCATTCAGGCATACTTGTTTCTTGTCTGCTAATGCACGATTGTCTTAAAATTACAAGGAACATTCCAATACATACTGAAACCCAGGTACTACCAATAAGCCCATTTAAATATTAGCTGAATTTTGTATTTTTATTATTAATCTTTTCAGATAAGTATACTCTGAGAAAAATACCAGGGTGATCCTACTTTAGGCTTGTTTTGGGTACTTTGTATGTTGGAACTCTTAAAACTTCTGAAGTAGAACAATTTATTGCTGAACACGTCTAATTGTAAAAAAGGCAGTTTACTATACACATAGGCAAAGCTGCCTTTCAGTAGTTTCCATGCTTTGTAACTTTTTTGGACATTCTAATTCACAAAATTTGATTCATGTGTTATCTACAGGAGTGCTTCAAATACTTCAGGTTATTACCTTCTTCTTAAGTATTCTCTGGGCTAAGCAACCCCAAAAGCACAGGGTCACATGTTGAAAAAGATGTGATAAAAGCAGAAACAATGGTCATCTGAGTCCTGGCCCAGTGTTCTTTCCACAAACTTATGGCTTCTCTGAACGAACTCCCAACATTCTGCCTCTTATTTTTAACCTCAGGCATTTTTTAAAATATATTTTATTGATTATGCTATTACAGTTGTCCCATTTCCCCACTTCACTCCCCTCCACCCTGCACACCCTCTCCCCCCTCCCCCCCTTTAGTTCATGTCCATGTGTCCTAAGTTCTTTAGCCTCTACATTTCCCATACTAATCTTACCCTCCCCGTCTATTTTCTACCTACCATCTATGCTACTTATTCTCTGTACCTTTTCCCCCTCTCTCCTCCTCCCACTCCCCTGTTGCTAACCCTCCATGTGACCTCCATCTCTGTGGTTCTGTTCCTATTCTAGTTGTTTGCTTAGTTTATGTTTGTTTTAGGTGTGGTTGTTAATAACTGTGAGTTTTATGTCTTTTTATTGTTCGTATTTTTTATCTTCTTTTTCTTAGATAAGTCCCCTTAACATTTCATATAATAAGGGCTTACTAATGATGAACTCCTTTAACTTGGCCTTGTCTGAGAAGCACTTTACCTGCTCTTACATTCTACATGAAAGCTTTGCTGGATAGAGCAATCTTGGTTGTAGATCCTTGCCTTTCATGACTTGGACTACTTCTTTCCAGCCCCTTCTTGCCTGCAAGGTCTCTTTTGAGAAATCAGTTGACAGTCTGATGGGAACTCCTTTGTAGGTTACTGTCCCCTTATCTCTTGCTGCTTCTAGGATTTTCTCCCTCATTTTTACCTTGGCTAATGTAATTATGATGTGCCTTGGTGTGTTCCTGCTTGGGTCCAATTTGTTTGGGACTCTCTGAGCTTCCTGGATTTCCTGGAAGTCTATTTCCTTTGCCAGATGGGGGAGGTCTTCCTTTATTATTTGTTCAAATAAGTTTTCCACTTGTTGCTTTTCCTCTTCCCCTTCTGGTACCTTTATAACTTGGATGTTGGAACATTTAAAGATGTCCTGGAGGTTTCTAAGCTTCTCATTTTTTTTTTTGAATTCTTATTTCTCCATTCTTTTCTGTTTGGTTGTTCCTTTCTTCCTTCTGGTCCACTCTATTGATTTCAGTCCCAGTTTTCTTCCCACCACTATTGGTTCCCTGTGCATTTTTCTTCATTTCACTTAGCATAGCCTTCATTTGTTCATCTAATTTGTGACCAAATTCAACCAATTCTGTGAGCATCCTGATCACTAGTGCTTTGAACTGTGCATCTGATAGGTTGGCTATCTCTTGGCCACTTAAAAGTACTGGCTCCTGAACTTTGATTTGTACTTCCATTCGAGCCATTTTCTTGTGGGGGGGGGGGGAGGTCTGGTAGTGCCTGTTGTGTAATGAGGGGTGGAGCCTTAGGTGTCCTCCAGGGCAAGGCAACCCAGTTGCTGGGTTGTCACGTTAAATGGGGGGATGGGGTCTGAGAGGAAACAATGGCACTTGCTCCTCTCTCTGTCAGATTTCAGTCCCTTCCACCACTTCCCCCAAGCTAACTAGGCTTTTCTGGTGCTAATTCCCATGTGGGTGGGTTTGTATACATTCTAGAACCCTATAGGTCTCTCCAATGCACTCTCCTTTGAGGCTGGGAGTCTCTCCCTGTGCCTCAGTTCCTACAGGTGTTTTCAATCAGTGTCCTGGGGTTCTGTTTCCCAGCATTGGAACCCTGGGTTCCACGGTTTAACCTCAGGCATCTATTTATGTGATAAGAGGGCCAAGTTTAAAATGATTTTCTTCTGAAAACACCATCACTTGTCAAGGAAAAATCACAGGTGGACTAGTTCATCAGGATCCTGCCCCTGTTTGGGACCCTGAGAGCAAGAAAAGTGCTGGAGTCACTGGTCCCTGATGTGCTGGAATCTCAGCTCTTGGTGATGATATTCAAGTTGTGACAATTATGTGATTTTCCCACTTCAAACCCAACCCTGGAATAGAAATTAAATCTCAAAGTCTCTGAGGAAACAATTCTTAAATTTTGAACTTGAATTATAAATGGCCACAAATGATCCTTTATATTATTTTTTTTCAGATTAGGAAAACCTAGAGTACAATTCAGAAAATGATCAGAACACAACAGCTTCTAACAACATATACTTTTTGTTGGCTAGAATTGAAATTGGCTAACACCTCTCATTTATCCCAATAAGTATGGAAGAGAAGGAGTTATGTCAAAGTCCTGCCTCTTTCTAATAAAAGGACCACAGTAAAGGCACCCTGTAATCAGTATACCTGGTCAGCTGCTGGACCAAGTTTACGTATCAGGGCTTCAACAAGATAGAATTTTACTGCTCTCTCAATTAATTCTCTGAGTAGACTTAGCAAGAGTGTGCCAGGGCTAATATGTTTAAGTGTTGGGGACCCAGGCTTATACCATTTTGTCATGGTTTAAGGTGACAGATTCAGCTTGTGTCAACTTGCCTTTATTTCATTCTGAAGGAACAGAGCAAGGGAAAAAGGAGAGTATATTTCATTTATTTTAAGTGCAGCAAATAGACATACATATATAAATTGGGGAAAGGAGAGAATCCTGCCCTCTACCCTTTAGTTCTTATGGCTGGACTAATAATAAAACAATAAAATTGACACAAGGGTAGATTATCAGAAGAATAGCCAGTTTAATACATATAGATGGGGGGAGTCACAATATAACACCCAGATCGTAAAATGTGGCTCAAAGAAATTAAACAAGGCACCTTTTAATATTTCTTAAACACACAAATCATTATGAGAAATTGGCATAACAAAGAAAGTTAGTGCTCATGAGAAAGGAATCTAAACAAGGTTTGGACTTAGGTAGAAAATTGGGGAAGGCGTTACTAGGTTTGTTTTATATAGGCTTTTCAACTGGGGATTTTATGAGTCACTGATGAGGTTGTCTCAGCCCTCAGGAGCAGGGAGGGGACCTATCACATGGACTCATTTGCTGTATTTAGAGAGACAGAGGAGAATCAGAGGGTTCTCCAGCTCCTGCTGTTTCTGAAATGATTTTAACTTGAAATAATCAACACAACATTGTGAGATATCTTGGGGCAACCTTCCCTGGACCCAGAAGCACATACATTTCACTAACTTCTCTATGGGTAAAATCTAATAATTTGGCCAAAGATAGCTGCAAAACAACTGGTAGGGAAAATAAAAAAATACAATCTTTAGCTGGGCTGACATGGATTCGATTGAAAGTTCTATTACCATGTAAGAATGAGTGATGGATATGGATTAATAGTCTCTTGCACAGTCTCCAAAAGTGTCTGACAGATTTATGCCTGGTAACCTGAACTGGTAGCAAGCTGTTAGGTAACTTTGTCACCCAAAGATATCTTCCTTTTTGTTCTCATTATGTGAGTTTTGGTCCCATTCCCATTTGCTGTATGAGTTGACGACCAAGTTCTGATTTAGCTACTGCCCTGGTGTCTTCCCAGGTTAGCATACATTATCACTCTCAAAGAATCCTAGTTTGGCACCAAAATGATATGGTCACCTTATCTGTGGCCTTCATGCAACACCTTATCCTATGGCCCTACCTTCCCTCCCCAGTCTCAAGCTGTGAAAGAAGACTAGACTAGCATAAAGGAGGAAACAACTTCTATCATCCCTCTAGGTTTTTTGGCTGCCCTAATAATTAAATTGGCTTAAAGTAATTAACAGAAAAACACACACAAAAGTTTAATATGTCAATGAGAGTGTAGAAAACTGAGCAACTCCCCCAAAATACTGAAGCCATGTCCTTAAATATAATCTTCAAATAAAGACTAAAAAGATGTTGGGGATCGGATCGAGAGAAAGTTATGACATATTATCAGGAAAATACCAGTAAACAACGGTGAGGTTGTTCTTATAGATTTAAGTTATTGTCTTCAGTATTTATAGAGTTTCAAGAGGTAAGTTTAAACTTCTCTTCTTTGTACAGCTAGGGACATACCCTTACAAATGGAGATTTTCCTTGTACAAGTAGATATCTCTTAAAAAAAAGTAACTTCTCAGTTTTAAAGTTTTTCTTTGCTTGCAATTTCATCTATGCTCAGTGTGTATCCTGTTCATTGTAAACAATTTGATGTGATATTCTTGAGATTACACCTGCACCAATAGATTATTAATACCATTGGCAGTTTGCTTCATTACAATCTTGCCGTTACTGCTGTACCAACTAAGGCAATCTGTTATCTTTATCATCACTAGAAAACCTTTCTTATACAATCTTGGGGGTTATAGGAATTTAGAAAAGACCTCGTCAAAATGTGCCAATTTGGCATGTTATTATTTTTGAGCTGAAGGCAATCCAGACCCTGCAGACTCACAGGAAACTATTACCTCTCCCTTAAAGAATTTAAATTAGGGGACTCGCCTATAATAAAACTTAACAGAAATAACTTTTATGACCTAATTACAGAGAAGGGAAAACTACTAACTACTAAACATCTGATCTTATTGTCCTACAATAACCTTTCACCTCTCTGAAGCCCTCAGGCACCTTACATCATCCGTAGTTCAGAATATTCTGTATACCCCATCTCCCCTTTCTGTCTCTGAACCTCTCATGAGTGTGGTGTCTCTGACTCTCTCAGGTGTGTGGATAGGTTTCTCATAATTTCATATGTAAAGAAATATGGTTATCTTTCTCTTATTAATCTGCCTCATATAGATTTAATTATTATATCTAAAGTACTTTGACAAGATTAGGCCTTCAGGATATATCCAAGATTTGCAAAAGGAAGATATACCAGACAGAAAATAGATGCTGAGAAATAGCCTGTAGAGCACAGGTGGCAAACACAAGGCCCATGGGCCCAAACCAGCCCTCCACCTTGTTTCTACTTGGCAGCAGCAGTGAGCTCCTTGCCTCTACTTAAGGAGTAGTTATATTTATACAGTCCTAAAATTACATTAGTCCCTTTGAAGGCAACCTCGAGGCAAATGTAGCCCCTGGTTAAAATGAATTTGACACCCCTGCTGTAGTGCCATGTCATGAAAACAAGGATAACATGGAACAGCTTAACCCCAGGGTCTTAGAAGTAGGAAGTATGGTCTCAGAGTAAGGGATGCTTGGTTAATTTGGGCTATTTAATTGTCTGAGAGTGAGAGTTGACAGAATATGATAACTAGAGATTAGTCTCTGTAATACAGTGGTAACTTTATCCTAACTTTAGAATAATGTATTTGAATTTAGTTGGAGAGAATTCCAGGCTACTGATAGGACACGAGTCTCTGGCACATTTTTGTTGATAAAATTTGGCTGGCCTGGTGATTTTTTCCAAATGATAGTGTTAATCAGAGGTCAAGCCAAGTCTATTACTGTATCATTTTCATCTCCCTACTTTTCCATCTCCTCAGATTTAGCTTTTCCTCCAACAAGTCCCTAATTATGTCCTTGCCCACTCACTCAGCATAAAACACCTGATCTGCTAAAAACAGTAAGTTGCCAAAAGTCATAAGTATGGTGGGTGGTGGTGCTCATTTCCATTGTGGTTCAGGAGTCCCACAAGAATGACCTTTCATTTTTCCCCTTTTCATTTATTTTCTGCTGACCTATTCCTTATACTCTAATGTTGTCAGAACTGTGTGGTTGTGTTTATACACATGTATGGAATCCTGTCCTTGCTCTCCCTCCATGAGTCATTTGATTAGTCCTTAAAAATGCAGCACCCGATTTTCACTTCAGAGAGCCCTCAGTTCATAAGAACCAGTCCTGATTTTCTATAGGAACTAAATCCCCCAAAAGCCTTCTTAATGAGGCCAGTAGTCCATGGTGCTCTTTCCATGCAAATCAGGCAACTTCAGTCAAATTTGGCCCATTGAAGAAATCAGAGAAGAATTACAAATGAAGCACAATGCATTAATAAAGATCCAGATCCTTCCGGAGTTTGCCATCTTCTTCCAAAATCCCACCAGGGTACTTGGCTTGTCACTCCAATGTTTTTCACTTGTGAAAGGAAGCAGAGTCCCTGGCTGAAGAAATAAAGCTAGGCTGGCAGTTTTCTCCTAGTGACGGAGCTTTCCTTCTTCCTTATCTTTGTCCCTTTCTATTTCCCACTCTCTTTCCACCTTTCAACAATTTAACAAAAATAATGAAGATTTTGAAAACATATTTTTGTCTAAGATGTCTTTAAATGTCAGCCTTTTTATGGTAAAGACTCATTATTCATGGCTTAGTCCGCAACTTTTAGGAAAGTAAAGAAGAAATAAAAAAAGGCATATTGTCCTTTCTTTTATATAGGGGTATGTATATGCTATTTTATTTTAGACCTATGTAATAGAAAATTAAATAAATCCCTATCAACTTTCTAATTATATTCAGCATGATCCTGGTCTTTCCATGGCTCAATCTTATGTAAGATAAGATGTTTTTAGAAAAGGACAAAATGGTTCTGCACAATTGCATATCAGAGATTTTCTTAGATGTGCAGTTTTTCAGAGCCATTTTTCCATGATATTGGTATGAGGTATGGGGAGAAGAACACTTTTTGTAAAACAGTGAGAGAAAAAAAGGGGGTGAAGAAGACACAGACTCCAGGAGACTATCATTGTAAATGACCTAGTTAGCCTGACATATGGGAGAAAATTGAGTTGGGAACTTGCAGAGGGGGAACAATAATACTGTGTGTTTTTTTATACATACAATAACACTATATTTTGACAAAATATAGTACATCTTGTCAGAAATATGGGCTGATTTTAGCTAAGGAGGCATGGAACTAAAAGGCCAATTTAAGTTAAATTTGAGAAATTATTTTAGTTATGTGAATAACATGTAGTATTAAGGAAAGGATAAGTCTGGGAAATTCAATATCAGAATTTCCTCTTTGTTTTCATAGGTGAGTTGTGTTAAACATTAAGATTAATGACAAAATAAATACGTGAATGTTGCCCTGGATTTTCAAAGGCCACAACTACCTTGCAGACAACTAAATGCATTTTAACAGATTAATACTATAAGGATTTATGCTGTCAATGTGGGAGTAGAATTGATCTAATAGGCTACTAATACATTCTCTGGGAAAAATTAGTTAAACTGTGGTGGAAAACTCTGTGCTATAGCTTTTTTGTATTGTAAATATAATTATTTTACCTAAGGTTAACATAAATCAAAATGTTGATATGTTTTTCCACGAAAATAAATGAGTCATGATAAATTTTTTTTCTGTATGAGGATGAATGTGAAGTACATAATCATTATTTGAATAGTATATTCCTTTAAAAAACTATTGAGATTACATGTCTCACAGCTGTGTGGCTGGCAACCTAATAGCATGTCTGGCAACAAAATTTTGTTCCTTTATGCTTCTCAATGATATTTTCAGAAGTCAGTAAATTAAAACCATCCATTGGGTGATACATGTCTGCCCTTTCTTTCTTTACTTAGATATAGTGACCACACTCAATCTCTTACCTCTGCCCAAGTTATCCTGTAAAAAAACATTTCCTGTGTGATTTGGTAAATTTAAAAAGTGACATCTTCCAATCTATTTTGAGTTAATTTTTGTGTACAGTGACAAATAACAGTCTAGTTTCATGCTTTTGCTTGTAGCTTTCGAATTTTCTCAGTACCATTTACACAAAAGAATTTCTTTCTCGATTGTATGTTCTTGGCTCCATTCTTAAAAATTATTTGCACATATATATTTGGGATTATTTATGGGCTCTCAATTCTGTTCCATTGATCCATGTGTCTGTTTTTTATGTCAGTACCATGCTATTCTGATTATTATAACTTTGTAGTATGATTTGAAATCAAGGAGAATAATACCTCTGGCTTTGTTCTTTTTTTTTCCTTCAGTATTGCCTTAGCTATTTGGTGTCTTTTGTAGTTCATTACAAATATGTATTTTTTCCTTCTATTTCTTTAAAAATACCATTGGGATTTTAATGAAGATTGCATAAAAACTGTATGTTGCTTTGGGTAACATGGTCATTTTAACTATGTTGAGTCTCATAATCCTTGAACACAGAATATCTTTCTATTTCTTTGTGTCTTCTTTAATTTACTTTAGAAATGTCTTATAGTTTTCAGTGTATATGATCTTCACATTCTTTGTTAAGATTATCCCTAGGTATTTTATTATTTTGTTGCTATTGCAAATATAAATAGTTTCTATTATTTTTTCTAAAATCTCATTGTCAGTATATAGGAACACAATTAACTAAGTATAAGACCTGAAACAATAAAATACATAGAAGAAAACATAGGTACTAAAACAGATGGACCTTGGTCTTAGAGAGGATTTTATGAATTTGACCCCAAAGACAAGGGAAGTAAAAACAAAAATAAATGGATTGGAATATACAAAATTAAAAGGTTTTGCACAACAAAAGAAACTATTAACATAGCAAAAAGGCAACCAACCCAATGAAGCAAGATATTTGCAAACAATACTTTTAGTAAGGGGCAGATATCCAATGTACAAAGAACTCATACTATTCAATGACAACAAAACAATCCCATTTTTAAAAAAGGCAGAGGACCTGAACAGACACTTCTCCCAAGATTTTATACAAATGGCCAAGAGATATTTGAAATGATGCTCAACTTCACTAGCACTTAGAAAAATAAAAATCAAAACCACAATGAGATACCACCTCACACCTGTTAGAACAGCTGATATCAACAGGACAATATGAAAAGATGCTCAACATCATGATTCATTAAATGCAAATTAAAACCAGAATGAGATTATATCTCACACCTGTCAGTATGGCCATTGTCAATAAATCAACAAAAACGAGTGTTGGTGAGGATGTGGATAAAAGGAACACTTGTGCACCATTGGTGAAAACACAGAGTGGTGCAGCCACTGTGGAAAACAGTATGATGTTTACTCAAAAAATTACAAATGGGAACTGCCTTATGACCTAGTGATTCCACTTCTGGGAGTTTATCTGAAGAAATCCGTAGCACTAATGTCAAGGAATATCTGCACTCCTATATTCATTGCAGCATTATTTACAATAGCTATGATTTGGAAGCAGCCAAAGTGCTCATTAGTAGATTAGTAAATAAGAAAACCTGTGGTATGTTTATACAGTTGAATACTCCTCAGCCATTAAAAAAAAGGAAGAAATATTATCTGACAGCATAGACCTAGAGAGTATTATGCTAAGTGAAATAAGCTAGTCCAAGAAAGACAAATACCATATGATTTCACAAATACCATATGATTTTTAGTTTGTTCTCTAATGAACAAACTAAACTAACAAACAAAACAGACACACACTCATAACTGTCAGAAGGCTGAGGCTAGGTGGGCTGAGTAAAAAATAGGTGAAGGGATTAAAAAACAAAAACAAAAATACTCATAGACAACATTTCATGGTCATTGCCAGAGGGAAATGGGAGTAGGGGGGAAAGGGAAGGGGTAAAGTGTGGATAAATGGTGATGAAAAAAGACACTGGTAGAAATGGGACTCTTTTATAGGATCCTGAGGCGAGTACTTCATAAACCCATGCAGAGAAGATTGTGGTGTGGCACGATTTATTCAGGTGGAAAACTGCCTCTGTGCTCCATATTCATCCAGCTACTGTGGAAAAAATCCAACCATGTCTTCAACAAGGCCAAAACAAAGGCCAATATCCACTATATATGAAGTACTCATACCACTCAACAACAACAATAACAATCCAATTATAAAAAAGGCAGAGGACCTGAACAGACACTTCTCCCAAGAATTCTCCCAGTGTCCAAAGATTCTGCTTCATATTAAAGCTTAGTTCCTTGGAGCCCACAGGCAGCTGCCAAGTGGTCTCAGCTCCCATTTTGGTGGCTTGGTGCTCTCCAGGTTTGTGTTGCTATACCCAGGTCCCTACATGGAGCCTGCATTTGAAGTCCACGTGGCTGCTAGACTCACAATGGAGAACATGCACACACACACGCAAACACAGACAGCCAAACATGTGTTCCCTGGGAGAGAGAGAGAAAGAGCTCATCTTTGTTTTCTGTGATTATATAATTCTGGGGTTGGAATTGACTAGGAGGTTTTTCAAAATAACCAAGCAATTTCCCAGGCTTTCGTGGGCTTCTAAGTGAGTCCACCCCCTAGCAAACTGATCCCTTTCTCAGGTTAGACTGACAAGCCTCTATGGTCAAGCATCTCCCTCTGTGCCATTATGACTTCTATTGTACATGTGTTTACTTTCCCCTGCTCCACCTCAACAATCTGTTACTGGACAGGAGAAGGGAGGAATGTTAACTCCTCCAGAGGAGGAGTTCATGAGGCAATGCTGTGATCCCCTTAAGTGTGTGAAGCTGTAGCTTCACAGCTAAGCAAATAGGTTCATGCTTCTCAGACCATTAGGCTCAACAATGTCTGGTTTCCTCATGTTCTTTCTTTATTAATAATTACCTAAATACCTATGATAAGAGCATGACTTGGCTTGGTGAAGACACAATATGATATACAGATGATATATTATAGAATTGTACACCTTGAGCTTTTATAATTTTATGAATTAATGTAACTTCAACAAATTCAATACAAAAGACAAAAATAACAAGTATTGGAGAGATTGTGGAGGAAAAAAAACATATACTTCTAGTGTAAATTTATATTCATACAGCCACTATGAAAACCATTATAGCAGTTCTCCCAAATGTTAAGAATAGAGCTACCATATGACCTAGCAATCCCTCTTTTGTTATCTACCTGAAAAATTTGAAAACATTTATTTGTAAAGATATATGTATCACCTATATTCATTGTAACATTACTGGAAATAACCAAAATGTCCTTTGATGAATAATTGGTTAAAGAAGATATAAATATACAATAGAACAATACTCAACCATAAGAGAATATAAAGTACTGCCATTTGCTACAGCATGTGTAGATCTCAAGAACATCATACTAAGCAAAATAAGTCAGACAGAGCAAGTCAAGAACCATGTCATTTCATCAATGTGAGATATAAAACAGAAAGCAACAAATAAACAAGAAAGACTAACAAATAAATCTCATGGACACAGACAACAGTATGGTGGTTACCAGAGGAAAAGGGATATTGGAGGAGGTAGAAGAAACAAAGGGGGTCAAATATATGGTGACAGAAGAGACATGACTTTGGGTGATGAGCACACAATGGAATACACAGATGATGTGTTATAGAATTGTATACCTCAAACCTATTAATCTTTTTAACCACTGTCACTGTAATAAATTCAATAAATTTTAAAAATTATATCCTAATGAAAAATACTGAAAAATTCAGGGTAGAGAAGCTTCTACTAAAAATTTAATAAAGATAAAAATGTTTTTAAATTTCAGAGTATGTGTAAGAATGTGTGTTGTATGTGTGCATGATATACTGATAATTTGTTATGGTGAGTATAGTAAGTCATCCCTAGTAAGAATTTGAAAAAGAGAAAAAATAATATGGTTAAGTGCATTTTATTACCTTAAAACAATAAAATGTCATGGAAAAATTGGAGATTATGGAAAAGTTTTTAGTGGAAGAGCAATAGCACCTATATTGCCACCATATGCAGTTATTGTAGTTTTTGTGTTTTAATTGATCTGCAAAAAGCACATTATAATACATTTGTATTTATTTATTTGGTTATATAAAAACTGTTATACTGTCTATGCATCAGTGTAAAGTGCATTTGGACAGCAGTTCCAAAATTGGAAACCTTACCAAAACATTAGAAACTTACCCAAACAGGCTCACATGATGATTAGATGTGTTATAAATACAACCTCATAGAAAATTATTATAAAAAGTACAAAGATAATTAAATTACATTTTATGTCATTATATTTAAGGCACTGTTTTTTAATTATTTTTTGAAATTATTAAGATGCATTTAAAGTTTTATAGTTATGAAAAATGGTAAATGAATAAAATAGAAGGAACTCTGCAAAGTTTGGTAAACAATTGACAAGATTAGCATAAGGGGAAACATTGAAGGTGACCCAGTGATATGTAGATGTCAATTCACTTGTGTCTCTGTATACATAAGAAAAAATGTTTTGGTTTCATCACATAACTATAATATCATAAGAATACTTTGCACGTGTATGACTTCTAGATTTGCATTGTGACCTTGGGAAAAATCTGTAAGATATGCTACAGATCAAAGGAAAAAAATTAACTCTACAAAAGTGGAAAAGATTTCAAATTAATATAAAAACATATGCCAGGAGGCAGAGAAATTAATAGGTATATTATTAAACTAATTATAAGGAGGGAAGGAAAGGTATTTTAAGAGAAGTTCACTGCTAGAAAGAGAAGGAAAAAATTTTCAAGAACTAACATGAAAGGCATGGGTTTTAAGTAGTCATTTTTTGGTAGTTAAAAAGAAGAAAAATAAAATAATATTTACACCCCTCCTTTTTTTTTCTATTCTTATTGTGGTACACAGGTAAGTGATGACGTCTGATAGAACAACAAAGGCAATGATTTAGATTTCCTTATGCATTTCTGTTTGTATATTCTACCAAAAATTGGTAAACACATCACAATGTAATTTTAATGTAAGTGAAAAAATATATAGTAAAAGTTAAGTTGTAAAGGCAAACGCTAAAATGTTCTCTAAACCATAATGGGTAACCATCTCAGAAGGTAAGAAAATACATATACAAATATCTGTCCAGAAAGTATCCATCCACACACTATAAGACATAGAGATATTTATTGAAGAAGATTCAAAATACAAGAAACATTGCATATAGGATAATGATGCTTCAGTCCCCTTCAAAGTAGGTAACTTGGGACCTCACACAGTTCTCCCAGCATGTCTTTTACTGTTAAAAACACTGCACAATTCTATGTTGGAATTGCCATCAGCTGCCCATTGTATTTTCCTGAATCTCAGCAATGGTCTTAAATCTCTTGCCTTTCAAAGGTGATTTTCGTTTTGGGAAAAGTCAGAAGTCACAGGGTGCCCAATCTGGGCTGCAGTGGGGCTGAGTAACCTGGGCGACTTGATGTTTTGCCAAAAGCTCTGCACGAGGAAGCTGCCAGTCACCAGTTGCCCATAGCTGTGGCTGTTTTTGTCTTATTTCATCTCTCAACTTATGAAGCACATTGAAGTAGTACTCCTTAATCATTATTTTGCCTGGAGGGGTATACTTATGATGGACACCACCTTCCCAATGAAAAAAACACAGTAAACATGGTCTTGATTTTGCTTTGCCTTTCCTCCCATTGGGATGAATGGGCCTTTGTTTCTAGATCACAGCCATAGACCCATGATTCATCTCCAGTTATGACCTTCTTGAGGAAATCTAGTTCATTGGTAGTGGTTTGAATCAAGTCATTAGCAACAGAAGCACAATGTTCCTCCTACTCTGGTAGCAGAAGCCACAGAATACATTTTACCACATGTTTCATGTCAAGATCCTGTGTCAAAATCTCAAACACAGCTTTTGGAATCCCCAGATCAGCTTCTAGTTCTTCCACTGTCAGTCACTGATCTTTGTTAATAGCAGCTTATACACATTCAAAATTGTCAGGTGCTCTGCTTGTTAAAGGCCTTCTAGAATGTAGATCACTTTCAAGAGATTCTTGACCGTCTTTGAAGCATTTGTGCCATACTTTTACTTGCACTGCACTCATTGCATCAATACCGAAAGGCTTCTGAATCCACAGAGGAATGTTCAAGTTTAATGAAAAATTTGTTGCAGATTTGTTGCCCTATTCGCTCAGTCATTTTGAATGAGAGGACCATACAGTACACATGTTCATTCAATGGCATTGACCACCCCCAATAACTAGAAGAGTGAAATTGTCATTGTTCATTCATGCACATTCCAGTCCACTCTTCTTGGCTGCCAGGTTACATTGATGTCATGTAAACTGTTATATTAATGATGGCTGGACATTTTCTGAACAGACTTCATATGTAGAAAAGACTGGGATTAGATTTTGAATGACAACCCTCCTCTTTCTTTTTATTGTTATATAGTTTGTGATTTACTTATTATTTTATTTTTTTATTGTTGCTCAAGTACAGTTTTCTGCCTTTTCACCCCACCACTCTCCACCACTCCTCCACACTACCATAGCCCTCCCTGCCTTCCTCCCCCATTTCCACCCACGTTTGTTGTTGTCCGTATGACCTTTATAATTGTTCCTGTAAACCCTTCACCATTTTCCCCCATTATCCCTTCCCCTCTCCCTTCTGATCACTGTCAGCCTATTCTCAATTTCAGTGTCTTTGGCTATACTTTGCTTGGTTGTTCATTTTGTTCATTATGTTCCTGTTAATGGTGAGATCATATGGTAGTTGTCTTTCATCACCTGGCTTATTTCACTTAGCATAATGCTTTTCAGTTCTGTCCATGCTGTTGCAAAAGGTAGGAGCTCCTTCTTTCTTTCTGCTGCATAGAATTCCATTGTGTAAATGTACCATAGAGTTTTGATCCATTCTTTTACTGATGGGCACCTAGGTTGTTTCTAGCACTTGGCTATTGTAAATTGTGCTGCTATGAATATTGGGGTTAGGGTTAGGGTTAGAATATTGTCTGTTTTTTTTTTTTTTTTGCATGTAGCTGTCCAGTTCTCCCAACACCATTTGTTGAAGAAGCTATCTTTACTCCATTTTATGCTCTTGTCACCTTTGTCAAATATTAATTGACTATAGAGACTTAGGTTTATTTCTGGGCTCTCTATTCTGTTCCATTGGTCCATGTGTCTGTTCTTATGCCAGTATCAGGCTGTTTTGATTACAGTGGCCTTGTAATACAGTTTGGTATCAGGTATTGCGATCCCTCCTACTTTGCTCTTCTTTCTCAAAATTGCAGTAGTTATTTGGGGTTGTTTATGGTTCCATATAAATTTTCGAAGTGTTTGTTATATATCTGTGAAGTATGTCATTGGTACTTTAACAGGGATTGCATTGAATCTGTAAATTGCTTTGAGTAGTATGGACATTTTGATGATGTTAATTCTTCCAATCCATGAACAAGGTATATGTTTCCATTTGTTTGTGTCTTCCTTGATTTTTTCTTCAGTGTTGTGTAGTTTTCTGCATACAGGTCTTTTACCTCCTTGGTTAGGTTTAATCCTAAGTATTTTATTTTTCTTGTTGCCATATTAAATAGAATATTTTTCCTGGTTTCTGTTTCTGATATTTCATTTTTGGTGTACAAATATGCTTTTGATTTCTGGATATTGACTTTGTATCCTGCTGTTTTGACAAATTCATTTATTAAGTTAAGCAGTTTTTTGGTGGAGTCCATAGGGTTTTCTACATACATTATCTTGTTATCTGCAAACAATGACATTTTTTTCCTCCTTTCCAATTTGGATGCCTTTTATTTCCTTTTCTTGTCTAATTGCTGTAGCTAAAACTTCCAATACTATGTTGAAGTGGTGAAAGTGCACAACCTTGTCTTGTTCCTGATCTTAGTGGAAAAGATTTTAGTTTTTGCCCATTGGGTATGATGTTGGCTGTAGGTCTGTCATATATGGCCTTTATTATGTTGAGGAATGCTCCCTTTATTCCCATTTTGCTTAGTGTTTTTATCATAAATGGGTGCTTTACTTTATCAAATGCTTTGTCCTCATCTATTGATATGATCATATTTTTTTTTGTCTTTGCTTTCATTTATGTGATGTATTACATTTTTTGATTTGCAAATATTGTACCATCCTTGCATCCCTGGAATGAATCCTACTTGATCATGGTGTATGATCATTTTAATGTATTGTTGGATGCAGTTTGCCAATATTTTGTTGAGGATTTTAGCATCTGTGTTTAGCAGCGATATTGGCCTGAAGTTGTCTTTCTTTGCTGTGTCTTTATCAAGTTTTGGGATTAGGATGATGCCGGTTTCATAAAAAGAGTTTGGGAGTCTTCAATCATTTTGGATTTTTTTGAATAGTCTGTGAAGGATAGGGGTTAGCTCTTCCTTAAATGCTTTGTAGAATTCTCCTGTCAAAACGTCTGGTCCAGGGCTTTTGCGTGTTGGGAGTTTTTTGACTACTAATTCAATTTCATCTGCTGTTATTGTTCTGTTCAGGCTTTCTGCCTCTTCTTCATTGAGTTTTGGAAGATTATATATTTTTCTAGAAATTTGTCCATTTCACCTAGGTTTTCAAATTTCTTGGCATACAGTTCATTACAGTAATTTCTTACAATCCTTTGTATTTCTGTGGTATCAGTTGTAATCTCTCCTCTTTCATTTCTGATTGTGTTTATTTGGGTCTTCTCTCTTTTTTTCTTGATGAGCCTGCTTAAAGGCTTGTCGATTTTGTTTGTCTTTCAAAGAACCAGCTCCTGGAATAATTGATCATTAGAAATATGCTTTTAGTCTCTATGCTATTTAGTTTTGCTCTGATCTTGATTATTTCCTTCCTTCTACTTGCTCTGGGCTGTCTTTGTTGTTTTTCCTCGAGTTCCTGTAGATGTAGGGTTAGGTTGTTTGTTTGAAATGTTTCTGTCTTTTTTAGGTAGGCCTGTATTGCTATGGACTTCCCTCTCAGGACTGCCTTTGCTGTGTCCCATAAGTTTGGGGATGTTGTGAGTTTATTGTTGTTTGTTTCCAGAAACTTTTTGATTTCTTCCCTAATTTCATTCTTGACCCATTCATTGTTTAATAGCATGATAATCAGTCTCCATGATTTGGAGTGTTTTGGGTTTTTTCCCTTGGGGTTGGTTTCTAGTTTCAGTCCCTTGTGGTCAGAGAAAATGCCTTATATGATTTCAGTTTTCTTGAATTTGTTGAGGCTTGTTTTGTGTCCTGTCATGTGGTCTATCTTTGAAAATGTTCCATGTGCATTTGAAAAGAATATGTATTTAGCATCTTTGGGATGAAGGGCTCTCTACATATATCAGTTAAATCCATTTGATCTAGGGCACTGTTCAATGCCACAATATCTTTGTTGATGTTTTGTTTGGAAGATCTGTCCATTTTTGACAGTGGGGTGTTAAAATCCCCTACTATAATTGTGTTTCTGTCAATATCTTTCTTGAAGTCCTCTAAGATTTTCTTTATGTATTTGTGTGCTCCCATGTTGGGTGCTCTTATATATGCATATATATTTACAATGTTTATGTCTTCTTGGTGGATTCTTCCCTTGAGTATTATGAAGTGACTTTCTGGGTCTCTCTTTATGGCCCTTTTTTGGAAGTCTATTTTGTCTGATACTGGTATTGTTACCCCAGTTTTTTTTTCCTGTCTGTTTGCTTGGAAAATTTGTTTCCAGCCATTCACTTTCAGTCTGTGTAGGTCTTTTGTCCTGAGGTGGGTCTCTTGTAGGCAGCATACATGTGGGTCATACTTTCTTATCCATTCAGCTACTCTATGTCTTTTGATTGGAACATTTAATCCATTTATGTTTCAGGTTATTATTGATAGGTACTTATTCATTGCCATTTTTGTACCTGTGTTCCTTTCTCTCCCTCTTTTCCTTCCTTTCCTTAAAGCAGTCCCTTTAGCATCTCCTGCAGAGCTGGTTTGGATGAGGTATATTATTTTAGACTTCTTTTGCCAGGGAAGCTCCTTATTTGGCCTGATATTTTAAATGAGAGCCTTGCTGGGTAGAGTAATCTTGGTTGCAGGCCTCTGGCTTTCATTACTTGGAGTATTTCTTGCCATTCTCTTCTGGCTTAGACCATTTCCATTGAGAAATCAGCTGCTAGCCTTATTGGGACTCCCTTGTGTGTTACTTCCTGTTTGTCCCTTGTTGCCTTTAAGATTCTTTTTTTGTCTTGGAATTTTGCCACTTTAATTATGATGTGACTTGAAGTGGGCCTCTTTGGGTTCCTCTTGATTGGGACTCTGTGTGTTTCCTGGATTTGTGTGACTTTTTCTCTCATCAAATTAAGGAAGTTTTCTATCATTGTTTTTTCAAATAGATTTTCTATACCTTGCTCTTCCTCTTTTTCTCCTGGTATCCCTATTATATGGATATTGCTACATTTCATGTTGTTTGCAGTTCCCTTACCACCTGTTTGTTCTTTCTGAGTCTTTTTTCTTTTTCTTGCTTTATCTGGGAGTTTTTTCCTACCCTTTTCTCCAACTCACTGATTTGATCTCCTGCTTCATCTAGCCTGCTTGTAATTCCTTCTAATGTGCTTTTCATTTCTGAGATTGTATTGTTCACTTCTTCCTGGTTTATTTATAGTTTATATTTCCTTTTTCATGCTGATGTAATTTTCACTCAGTTCCTTGTAGTTGTCTGTGAGCTCCTTGAGCATCTTTAACCATTAATTTGAATTCTATATCTGATAGTTTGCTTATCTCCATTTTGTTTAGCTTTTTTTGGTGGAGAGCCTTCCATTCTTTTTGATAGCCTTTTTTTGTCTCTCCATTTGAGTTGACTCTTTTTGGTTTGTTTCTGTGCTTCCTGATGTTTCACTTTGTGAGCTGTCTTAGTAAGGTGAACTTCTATGGTAGGAATTCAATGAGGTTCAGTGGTATGATCTCTGATCTCCTTGACTGGACACTCTATGTTTGCTCTTTCTTCTGTTTGTGTGGGCTCTCTTGTTATACTTGGGTTTGTACCTTTTGGTGGTTCCTTGATTGGTGTTTTTTCTCCTCCAGCAGGTATACTGATGTTTGTACCTCCCACCTATTCTTGTATTTGATCAGTGGCAGGGAGTAGGCAAAATAGATTAAAACAGCAAGAGAGTATTTTATGGGGTTTAAACTACCGGCAAGTAGAGAACAGATAGGAGATTCTTTGGATAAGTATAGCATTAACTGTGATATTTCATCCAGTTAGCCACTTTTTATAAAAGGTGAAAGAGAGATTAGACTTTTGTTAGAGAGGAGGAGGATTGTGAGCTGAATCCAGAAAATGGAGTGCTTGTGCATGTTTAGATGATGAAATATAGTGACAGTAAAGGATAGAAAGTAGGCATAGTGTGAGAGAGAATAGAGTTAGCCACAACAATAATAAAGCTCAGGGTTAAAATGAAGTGGGCGAAGATCATGGAGGGTTGCTGTGTAGTATGTAAAATTGTATGGAACAACAATTATTTACCATAGTACTGGAATAACAATAATATGACAAGAAATAAATGACTTGAATAACCAGAATAGAAAGTACCCAATCAAGAGTTGTGTGTTATTGGAACATGGGTGAAGTGAAAGAAGGAAAATTAAAATACAGTACAGAGAGAATGAGGAAAACCAGTCAAGCAATGCAATTAAACAGGGAAATAAAATAAGGAAAACTAAGTATAATGAAGAGAAATTTAAAAATATTAATATAATAAAATGGAAAAAGATAATGCAATATAATAATAATAATGCACATACATAATAAAATGCCAGTTCTGTGGGGTAGCAAAGTGACATTCGTCTCAGTTTCTCAATTTTGGGGGTTAACATTGTCCTCCTTTTGATCTGTCTCTGGACCTTTTGTAACTCCATGTCTTATTGTCTTACTTGGAAGAAAAACAAAAGGGGAGGTGGGAAGAGAGAGGATCCAAAAAGAAAAGGAAAAAAAAAAGATAATTATAAGCCTCTTGCTGACTTTAAACATGTTCAGCAAGTTCCGCTGGTCTTCCTACAGGAAGACAGGGCTTGGCTTCAGTTTTCTCCCTTCCCTTGGTTCTGAGAGGATGGGGACCAGGTTTGAGTCACACTATGCACAGTTTCCTGGCTCCAGCTCAGATCTTCCATGAGCTGCCAGGCTCAAATCAGCCACTTAGCTGTTCATAGCATGAGTCAATCTCCGGCGTGGAGCCTGAGACAAGTAGGAGGCACAGTTCCCCTCTACTACTTTCTTTGTGGCACAGTGCCAGAGCAGCAGGGTGCATGGTTACCCTCTGATGCAGACACTGGCCTGCAGTGTCCGCATCATTATGGATGAAATGAGACATTCACACGGACTGCAGAGTCCAGTGGCGGAAAAGGGACACTATGGCTTTTCTCTCAAGGGGAGCAAAAGCCGAGGCCTCCACCATAATAGGCCTTTATTAGGTTTCTCCACCCATTACAAGAAGGTCCTCATTTACTATGCACAGGTTTGCTTTAGGTGGTTACCTTGTACAGAAAACAAAGGAGCCAATGCTGCTAATCACATCACAGAAGAGGGATATTTGCAAATGAAAAGGCAAAAGTGGTTGAATCAGTTACACTCATCCTTGAAAGGTTTAGCATGGATTTTAGGAAGTTACTTTGCAGTAAATGTCCTCAATTAAGGGTGAGGAAGTTTTTAGCAAAAAGCAAGACTCAAAGTGGCCTAGGCACATTGCAGGCCTGATTCCCCATGGGAGAACCTATCCATGGGCGTGGGTCCTGTGCATCTCCGAGAGGGAGCTGGGCCCACACCACGCAGAATGGTCTCCTATACCCCTCACCCACTCACTCTGGGTGTGTGCAGTGCAAGACAGGTAGGATGCAAGGTTCAGCTCAGCCACTGTCTTAGGCATGCAGTGGGAGATTAGCTGGGTACACAGTTCCCCTCTGCCACTCACTCTGGGTGCAGGCAACTGAAATCTCTCCTGGGCATGCCAGCTGCTGCTGGAGAGTTCCTTACAAAGCAGCTGCACACCATTCTTAACAAGCGCATGGCTTTTCACACAGCCCCACTTTTCAACCAATCCAGAGACTATCCAAGTAAGGGTCTGACATGGCCCAGCTCCTCCCTTCTCCAGGTGTCCCCGACACCCCAATTTCTCTGGTGCCAGCATCCACAGTCACAGAGGATGTGTACTGACTCTATGTGTCTCCCACTTCATCTCTACTTCCCCCAACGGTTTTTAGCACCCAAGTCCCTCCTAGTGCCATGCTGCCCTCCTTGCTTTGGTAGGGGAGGGAGCTTGTAATCTAACTCTCCTCCCCATATCCTGCAGCAGGCACTGGGCCTGGCTGCAGCAGCCTAGGTTCAGGCGCAGATCCCAGGGACCTTACTGTCCCAGTGTACTCTCCTCACCAGCTGTTTTGCAATGTCCTCTGCAATTTTTTGCCTCCAAACTTCATGTCACCTGGGATTCCGTTGGCTGTTCACTCTGTTCCTCAGAAGATCAGCTAGGTGTTCCAGCTGGGCACAGGGAGAACTGGACTCCACTCCAACCTACTTCGCCACCATCTTCTCCCTGTCCAATGTTCTCTCCTCTCTTTTTGAGGACCAAGATGTCAGTATTGACTTCAGCATCCTGAAAATCATCACAAATAAGAAGCAAAGAAAACTGCTTAGCAGGACCAAGGCCCTGGCTCAGTAAGCCGCATTGTGTTTTTTTATATTTATTTACTCTACATGGATAGGAAAATTATGCTGTCTCAAAAAAAGTCTTAAGTAGCTTACTTTAAAAAAAAGATATGTATTTTATTATTGCTTACTTTTTGAAAATAAGGTGTATATTTTCAAACTCTAGTATCCTCCCCACTCTACCCCAATTCTTTTTTTGCTTTTTGTACAACACAGTCTGTTATAGAAAAACATAGAAATAATCTATATGTTCAACAAGAGTTGAATAGATACATTAATTATAGTTTCTTTAGATAATCAATGAAATGAATGAATTTTAGCTTTATAGGTCAACATAGATAAACTTTATTAATACAACATTGAGGACACAGAAAGAAAATTTTAGAAGGACATTTGTAATATAACATTCAAAAGAGGCAATAATACTTTGTATTATGTATAAAGACATACAAGGAAATAATGAACAGCCAATTAAAGATAGTGATTACTTTTGCAGAGAAACAGAGTTAATATGACTATGGAGAGATATGCTAAACATTATGTAGATATTTAACAGCTTCATTGAGATATAACTCATATACCATGCAACTTAACCATTTAAAGTGTATACTTCAGGGTTTTTTTTACTGTATTTACAAGGTTAACAACCATAACCATATCATTTGTAAAATGTTTTCATCACATCATAAAGGAGCACTTACCTCATTGACAGTCAATCTTCACCCCTTGCAATATTCCCAGATCAAAGCAATCAGGAATTTAATTTCCATCACAAAAGATTTTCCTTTTCTAAACATTACAAATAAATAAAATCACAATATGCAGTCTTGGTGACATACTTCCTTTACTTACCATAATATATTCTAACATATATGTTGTATTAAGATTACTATTTTTGCCAAATAATATTCCTTTATATGACTAACCCACATTTTACATTTCCATTCACCAGTTGGTGGGCACACCTTTGGGTTGTTTCTACTTTTTAGCTATAATGAGTAATACAGCTATCAATATATTTTTATAAGATAAGATTATATAGATATACATTTCTGTTTGTCTTGGATTCCTGTGGATTTTTAAGCTAATACATGCACATAAGTATTACAGAGTTTTATTAATTAGATAGGCTTATCTGTAATGTTTCAAAAAACTAAATACAATAAAAATATACTACCAAATTAATGTGTTAAATTGTTGCTGTTCTAATGATATTTCAGGTAAATTTTGAGATAATCAAATAAAGTGAATCTATAGTACAACCAGAAGAAACAAATAATTTAAAAAAATTTAAAGTTGTGAGAGAATTTAAATTAAACTAACTGAATTTTGGAAAACTGAAATAACCAAATATTTTTATTCTACTTTAACAATCAATGGCTAGAAAATTTCGAGCAGGCATACTTGCCACAAGTAGAAATTAAGTGGCAAAAGAATCTAACTCAATAAATCTACCAAGATTCTTGGTTTAAAGTCCAGTTAACAAAATTAGAAAAAAATAAATTTTAATTAAACTTAATTTTTAAATATAACTATATATTATATGCATATACATGTACATATAGTCATGTGTTGCTAAATGATGGAAATACATACTGAGAAATACATGTTTAGGCAATACCGTGGTTCTATGAACATCATAGAGTGCACTTCTTAAAAAATTTATTTTAGTTTAATTACAGTTGTCCCACCTTTTTTCCCTTTGCTCATCCCTACCCCATCCCTCCCAATCCCACAGACAACACCCTCCATTATTTGTGCCTGGGAGTCTCTATTTGTGTTCCTGTGCTTGCCCCTTCTCCTTCTTTCCCCTGTTATCCCCCCTCACCCTCACTTCTGACCATTGTCAGGTTGTTCTTTATTTCCAAGTCTCTGGATATATTTTGCTCATTTGTTTGTTTGGTTGATTAGGTTCTACTTATTAGTGAGATCATATGGTATTTGTCTTTCACAACCTGGCTTCACTTAGCATAATGCTCTCCAGTTCCACCTATGCTGGCAAGAATGGTAGGAGTTCCTTCTTTCTTTCTGCTGCATAGTGTTCCATTCTGTAAATGTACCAGTTTTTTGAAATAATCTTTTATTTTTTATTATATCTTATTGATTATGCTATTACAATTGTCCTAATTTTCCACCTTTGCTCCCCTCCACCCAGCAACCTCCTCCTTCTCAGGCAATCCCCACACCATTGTTCATGTCCACAGGTCATGGGTATAAGTTCTTTGGCTACTCCACTTACTATACTTCACTTTACATCTCCATGGCTACTCTGTAACTACCTATTTGTACTTCTTTTTCTTTCATTTTTTAAAAGATTTTTAAAATTTATTTTTAGAGATGGGGAAGGGAGGGAGAAAGGGAGAGAGAAAAACGTCAATGTGTGGTTGCCTCTCATCCTGCCCCCTATTGGGGACCTGGCCTGCAACCCAGGCATGTGCCCTGACTGGGAATTGAACTAGAGATCCTTTGGTTCACAAGCCAGCCCTTAATCCCCTGAGCCACTCCAGCGAGGGCTTTATTTTTTTATTGTTTTTCAAATACAGTTGTCTCCATTTTCTCCCCACCATTCTCTCCCACCCCAGTCATCCCCACTTCCTGCTCTTGATCCTAACCCCCTTTGGCTATGTCTATGTGTCCTTTATACATTTTCCTGACAACCCTTTCCCTTTTTTCCCCCATTATGCTCTCCCACCTCCCCTCTGGTAACTGTCAGTTTGTTCTTTATTTCAATGTCTCTGGTTATATTTTTCTTGCTTGTTTGTTTTCTTGATTAGGTTCCCTTTAGAGGTGAGATCATACAATATTTGTCTTTCTCTGCCAGGCTTATATCACCTAGCATAATGCTCTCCAATTCCATCCATGCTGTCATAAAGGATAGGAGCTCCTTTTTTTTTTCTGCTGCACAGTATTCCATTGTGTAAATGTATCAGAGGTTTTTGATCCATTCATATACAGGTGGGCAATTAGGTTGTCTCCAACAATTGGCTATTGTAAATTGTGCTGCTATGAACATTGGGGTGCATAAGTTCTTTTGAATTGGCATTTCAGGATTCTTAGGGTATAGTCCCAGTAGTGGGATTGCTGGGTCACAAGGCAGTTCCATTTTTAGTTTTCTGAGGAAATTCCATACTGTTTTCATTAGTGGCTACACCAGTCTGTATTTCCACCAACAGTGCACTAGGGTTCCCTTTTCTCCACAACCGTGCTAACACTTGTAGTTTGTTGATTTGGTCATTCTGACCAGTGTGAAGTAGTATCTCAATGTGGTTTTAATTTGCATCTCTCTGATGGCTAGTGATGCTGAGCATCCTTTCATATATTGCTGGACCCTCTGTATGTCCTCGTTGGAGAAATGTCTGTTCAGGTCCTTTGCCCATTTTTTAATTGAGTTGCTTGTCTTCCTGGAGTGGAGTTGTTTGAGTTCTTCACATATTTTGGAGATCAAATCCTTGTCCAAGGTATCATTTGCAAATATATTTTCCTGTACTGTTGGTCCCCTTTTCTTTTTGCTGATGTTTTCTTTAGCTGTGCAGAAGCTTTTTATTTTGATGAAGTCCTATCTATTGTTTATTCTTTCCTTTATTCTTTCCACATTTACCTCCTCCTTTCAAATGTGGATAGCTTTTATTTATTTTTCTTGTCTGATTGCAGTGGCCATAACTTCCAATACTATGGTGAACAGAAGTGATGAAAGTGAACACCTTTGTCTTGTGCCTGATCTTAGGGGGAAAGCTTTTAGTTTCTGTCCATTAAGAATGATGTTGACTGTAGGTTTCTACATATTGCCTTTATTATGTTGAGCTATGCTCCCTTTATTCCAACTTTGCTTAGTGTTTTTATAATAAATGGGTGCTGTACTTTATCAAATGTTTTTTCAGCACCTGTTGATATGATCATGCGGGTTTTGTCTGTCGTATTGGTTATGTGATGCATTATGTTTATTAGTTTGTGAATATTGTACCATCCTTGCATCCTTTTGATAAATCCCACTTTATCATGGTATATGATCTTTTTAATGTATTGCTGGATCCAGTTTGCTGATACTTTGTTAAAGATTTTAGCATCTATATTCATCACTGATATTGGCCAGTAGTTTTCTTTCTTTGTTGTGTCTTTATCTGATTTTGGAATTAGTATAACACTGGCCTTTTAAAAACTGTCTGGGAGTCTTCTCTCCTCTTGGGTTTTTTGTAATCCAAGTGGAGCTGATTTACACAAGAACACTTATACGAGGTTAGATGGAGGAAAAATGGTGAGAGTAAGGAGTAGGAACATGGCATAGTGTGTGAGAGAAAATAAAGTTTACACAGCAATAATAAGCTCAGGAAGATGGTGAAATGGATTGAGCCTAGGGGGAGGTGCCATGTGAGATTTGGAATAACAATAATATGATACGATAAAAAGTATATAATCTGAATAAAAAAAGGTTAAAAAGTAAAAGGATGAGGAGTAGTGAGTTATTTAGAATATTAGTGAAGTGAAAGAAGAACAATTCAAATGCAATATGAAGGGAAAATTAAAGAAAAATTCCAATAAAAACAAATAAACAAAAAGTAAATAAACAGAATGAAGATAGAAAAATTAAAAAAAAAAACATGTAAGTTCAGATGAAGAGAAAAGTGAAATTTGTCTTAGCTGTTGATCTTTGCCTCCTGACTTCTTTCTGGATCTGTCTGTGGTCTTCTCTCAGCTTCAGGTCTTACTGTTTTACTCTTGGGAAAACAAAACAAAAAACCCTGCTGGTTGTTAGGCCTACCCAGCTGGTTTTGCAGATCTTCCAAGCTCCTGTATGCAGTGTGGGGTTGGGCTCCATTTTCTCTTTCCTATGGTTCAGCAAGGAAGGGGGCTCAGTCTGGGCTACAATGATCACAGGTGCCCAGTTTCCAGTCCACAGCCCTCAGAGCAATATGCAGCCAGCACACTCCACTCTGCGCAGTTCTACCAGGCAGGTGCCTATAAACTGCCTCATTTTGCACCCTTTTGATCAATCCATGAAGTACCTAGAGTGGGAGCAAATCATGCCCACAAAGTTCCCTCGTTCACTGGGCAGCTGCACCTGCAAGGTCCCTGCCCCGTGCACCTCAGTTCCCTTTTTGGAAAATGTCTCTTTGGGAGCTGCTGCCACTCTGAGCCATTGACAGCTTTCCACACACTTTAACTCTCTGGCAAGTCCAGAGTCTGTCTAACTCAGTCATGCCAGTTGCAGCCCACTTCTTCTCCCAGCTCCAGGTGCTGCCAGAATCCCCCTCCCCTACTCTCTGGGGCTGTCTTGGCCAGTAGACCCCACTCCAACTTGTTTGTGCTGCCAGCTATATATGTGCCCACGTCACTTTTTCCCCCATGGGGACTTTAAGCTTTCAAGTCTCTACTGGCATGTGTCTGTGCTTTACCTGCCCTGGGTTGGGAGGGAGCCCCTAGGTTGCCATCACTGACCCAGCTCTCCTCTGATGGGCTCTCTTCTGATGCTGTCCCCCCAGCAGCTATGGTATCTGGCACCATGCCAGAGGACTTTCCCCATCTGCCTATAAAACATCCTTACCACTCATTTTTAAGCATCCTCTGCATACATTGGCTTCCAAACTTCATATTAGCTAAGGTTCTGTTGGCTGTTCACTTTGTCCTCCAGAAGATCAGCTAAGTGTCCCAGTTGGGTGCACAAGCAAGTGGGCTCAGCTCTCACCTACTTCACTGCCATTTTCTCCCCTCGATTACACTTTTTATGTTACCTCTGAAGGAAGTCTGTGGGAGCATTGCCCATGGTGCACCTCAAGGTAAAATCTGGGACAACAAGTTTTCACAGAGAAAAGAGTTTATTTGTCAGGCAGCCAGACAAGAAGACCTGGAGATAAAATTCAGATCAGTCTTCTCTAACAAAGGCCCAAGGTAAGTTTAAAGAAATGTGGTTAAGTGGAGCTTATACATATTCATAAAGGCTATTTTGGAGGGACCTGACTGGACAATTTTGGAACTTAGCCACTTAGGATAAGATATTGGGGAAGGGCAAGAGTAAGTGTAAAGGCATCTGGATTTGACATGGTGTGATTGTTTGAAGTCATGGATTCTTTGTGGTGTTTTGTTTGTTTGTTTGTTTGTTTCAGGTACCCTCCATTTCAAAAATGAGTTTGCAAAAGCTGGGTCTTTGCATATTAGTCCTGTGTGCAGCATGAATTTTGATTCTTTCAATGTCACATGGGGAACTCTCAATTGTTAAATGCATAGATTCAGTTTAGCTAGGTCAGTTTAGCAGATGTTAGCAGGTTATTGTTGATGTTGCAGAAGGGATGGGGAACAACCTCCTGTTGTGTTTTCAAGATACTCAGAAAACTTGTCACCAAGGGGAAAAAATCAAAATTAATGTAATTAGTGCCTGGTTAATATCTGGTTTCACCTAGATAACATAGCAGCCTACTACCACCTAGGCTATATGGCATTGCTCTTGCTCCTGGACTGCCAATCTGTACAGCATGTTTCTGTACTGAATGCTTTAAGCAATTATAACAATGGAATCTGTATATCCAAGCATAGAAAAGGTACCATGAAGATATAGTATAAAAGATTTAAAAAAAGGTATATCTCCACAGGGTAATCACCATGAATGTAGTTTGCAGGACTGGAAATTGGTCTTGGTGAGTCAGCAAGTGTCTTGTGAGTGAATGAGATGGATAAGACATTACTGTAAACTTTATAAATATTGAACAGCTAGTCTACACTAAATTAATAAAAAATATGTTATTTCCTCAATAATAAATTAACCTTAGCTTACTGTAACATTTTTACTTCATAAACTTATTTTTGTATTTTTTACTATTTTGTAATAACACTTAGTTTAAAACACAAATATATTGTACAGCTGTAAAAAATATTTTCTTTATGTTCCTATTCTACAAGGAGAGAGAATAATCTGGAGGCAAGTCTCCTCACTGTTAGTTGTTTTTTTTTTTTTTTAATGAAGCTGTCCATATAAAACCCAGGTATGAAAATGCTACACTGTGGCATTCATATATTGTTCTGCAAGTAGTTGTAGACATCTGTTTGATTTAAGACCTATCCTTTACACATTAATCTTCCAAACCTATTTAAAATAAGAAGAAAATATTTATAAAAATGCAGTAATGTTCAAGGAACTGAGAAGACAAGACACCGTCTGGTGAAACATATTTGCAAATAATATATTTGATAAAGGACTGTTATTTAAAACATAAAAACAACTCTTAAAACCCAACAATAAGAAAATGAACAATCTAATTAAAAAATGGACCAAAGAACTTAACAGATATCTCACCCAATAAGATATACAGATAGAATTAGTGCATATAAAAAGATATTTAACATCTTATCTCCTTAGGGGATTGCAAATTAAAATGACAATGGGCCATCATCACACCCATCAGATTGGCTAAAGTTGAAAACATTGACTATGCTTTAACTGACTAAGATGTAGAGAGAAAGAAATTATCATTTATTGCTGGTGGGAGGTCAAACTGATATAGGCATTTTGAATGATGGATCAGAAATTTCTTACCTAGCTGACAACATTCTTATTATACAGTTCAACAGTCTTACTGTTTGGTATTTACCCTGAACACATATCAAAGCATATAAAGTTTCAGTTACGTAAGATGAGTAAGTTCCAGAGAGCTAGTATAAACCATGCTGACTATAATTAGCAATACAAAAGAGTATAACTAATTACACAAATTACTTGAAATGTGTTGTGTTCTCACCACACACATACACACAGTAATTATTTGAGGTGATGGGTATGTTAATTAGCTTGTTTATAGTGATCACTTCACAGTGTCTACATATAACTAAACAAGTTGTACACCTGTAAAATGTATAATTTTTGTCCACTATAAACATAAAGTCAAAAAGGGAAAATAATACTCATGTTCACACAGAGACCTGTGCACAGATGTTTATAACACCTTTCTTAATAATTACTATAACTTAGAATGAAGAGATGTTCTTCAGTAGGTTGTTCAATGAACTGTGGTACATTCCAACAATAGAATATCATTCAATGCTAAAAGTAAATGAGCCATCAAGCCATAAATAGACATCAAAAAACCCTAAATGCATATTATTAAATGAAAGAAACCAATTTCAAAAAGTTACATATATACAGTGTAATTCCAACACTATGAAATTCTGGAAAAAACTAAAAACTGGAGAAAGTAAAAAGATCAGTGGTTTCTAGGAATTACAGGTTATAGAGGGATAAGTACACAGAGCACAGAGAATTTCTAGGGCAATGAAACAATAGTGTATGATCCTATAATGATAGATATATGCCACTCATTTGTCAAAACCCATATTATATGCAACACCAAGTGTGAACTCTAATGTAAACTCTAGCCTTTGTGTGATAAAGACATGTAAATGTAGGTTTATCCATTGTAATAAATGTACAATTTTGGTGCAGTATATTAATGGGGGAGTCTTTGCATGTATGGAAGTGAAGGGTATATAGGAATTCTACCTCTGATCAATTAAAACTGTTCTAATAATAAAATAATATTTTTAAAGGGGATAAAAAACACAATGATGTGTATTTTCCAGAGTATTATATCTAATGACTCTATAGTTTCCTTAAAGTGATGAGTTGATTTTGCCTTTAGAGTAATTCTTTAAATTTGTTTCAAATACTTGTCCTTTTATTCATTGAGATATGAAAGTATTTTAATTTCAAGCAATAGCTATTTTGAAAATTTAGAGTGAACTTTGTAAAATTATACCCAGTTATGCAGCCAACACACTTCTTTATATGTAAAAATAAATGTAAAATTTCAAACAACATAGTCTTTTTGCCTAAATGAAGACCACTGTAAGCAAATGGCTTTGAAAACCATGGAGGAAAATCTTCTATGCTTTTTATATAGAAGTGAGGACTTATAAAAATCAAAATTATTTTACCACAAAAAAATAGCAAGGTAGAAACCAAATTTATTCAAGAAGCACTGTGTATTATCAAAAATGCTGCTAACACTCACTTCCTGAAAACAGGAGAACTAACTGCTCTGTGAATAGGTACAGTCATTTTATTTATTTTTTCATGTTCTTCAAAAGTTTCTGCTATTTTCTTTTTTAAGTCTGGAGTAGAAAATCCTTTTAAGGGCCTTTTTTGAACCGAGTGTCTGTTCTAAATTTAAGGAAAGATGATTTCAAACTTTCATTTTTACCCTTCTCCATTCAATTTAAATGAACAGATAGTGACTTTTTTTTTTTTTTTCAGAATTCCCTCATGCAGATTTCCAGAATGAACTCGAGTTTTGGCTAATCAAATTTTGTTCCCTTCATACATCAACTTTATACGCTAGGTCCCATTTTCTCCTTACAGAAGAAATGCCCAAGTTGTTTTCATTGGTCAGCGAGTTTGGGAAATGTGAAGTTAATAAAAATAAATTCTTCACTAAACACATTGAGCACTTTAATATGCTAATATATTGTGTAATTCTTGAATCTGAATTATAGTATGCAATGCTTTCTTACCACTTTTATGGAACAAGTTCTAAAACTTAAAAAGAAACTTTTTATTTTTAAATAATTATGTATTCACAGTTGCAAAAATATTATAGAGAGTTCCTTTTCCCTCTTTACCTAGTTTTCCTCAAAGGTTATATGTTAGATTATTATAGTGTAATGTCAAAGTCAGAAAATTAACATTAGTATAGTTGAGTATGTTTATTCAGAGTCTGTCTGGAAAAAGTCCAGCCATTGTTAGTATAATAAAAATGGTTTGCATGACATCAATAAAAACTGGAAGCCAAGGAGAGTGGACTGGAATACACATGCATAAACAATGACAACTCCACTGTAAGAGTCAGTGGGGGTGGTAGATGCTGTTGAGTGAGCATATGTACTGTGTGGTCATCACATTAAAAATGATGGAGCAAGTAGAGCAATGAGTCTGCATCATATTTTATGTTAATCTTGAACATTTCTTGGTGGAAACTATTCAGATGTTTCTGAAATCCATAACTGTGGGCAACTGGTGATTGACAGCTTCATCACAACAGCATGCCTGTTCATGCATCACATCTCATGCAGAGTTTTTTGGCAAACCATCAAATTACCCAGGTGACTAAGCCTGCTACAGCTCAGATTTGGCTCCCTGCAACTTCTGGCTTTTTCCAAAACTAAAATCACCTTTGAAAAGGAAGAAGCTTCAGATTGTCCATGAGATTCAGACAAATACGATGGGGCAGCTGATGGTGTGATAGGGAGTACTGTGTGAGGTCCAAAGGTACCCATTTTGAAGGGGACGGAGGCTTCATTGTCCTGTGTATGATAGTTTACCTTGTATCTTCTTTAGTAAATGTCTTTATATTTCATATTACATTGCTGGATGCCTCCTGGACAGATCTCTATATTATGTTTAGATTTCTGTAACATCACAGTAATCAAGATGCAGAATGAGTCTATCACCACAATTTCTTTATGAGAACCCCTTACAATTATAATTTCCCCAACCCACCCCCATTACCCCTAAACCCTGACAAACACTAATCTATTCTACATCTCTATACTTCTGTCATTTCAGGATATTATATAAATGGGAATGCTCAATATGTGATCTTTTGGGATTTTTTTTTTCATTCATTGAATTGTCTTTGACATTCACCCAAGTTAGTGCATGTATCATTAGTCTGTTCCTTTTTATAGCTAAGTAGCATTCCATAATATGGATATACAACTGTGTTTAACAGTTTACCTTTTGAGGAATATTTTAGTTGTTTTCAGTTTTTGGCTATTGCAAATAAAGCTGCTATTAACACTCATTTATAAGTTTTTGTGTGAACATGGTTTTTGTTTTTCTGGAATACATGCCCAAGAATGCAGCTGCTGGATTCTTTGGTAACTGTATTTTTAATTTTTTAAGCTGGTAAATATTTTTATACCAGCTGTTTCATCTGGTATTCCCACTAGTTATGTATGACAGATTCATTTCCCCACATCCTTGGCAGTATTTGTTTGTACATATACTTTTATTTTAGCCATTCTAATGAGTGTATAATATGACATGATGATCTTTAATTTACATTTCCCTAATAGCCAGTAATGCTGAAATTTTGAATAATTTTTATTTGCTTATTTCTCATCTGAATATGTTCTTTAGAGAAACAGCATTTTATTTTTCATCATCTAATTGTGTTACTGAAACAAACTCCATATGCTCATTGTTTGGAAAGGGTGTCTGGAGTGAGGAAAGGTTTGTTGATCAGTAGAACACCAATAGCCCTGGCTGGTGTGGCTCAGCAGGTTGAGTGACGGCCTGCAAACCAAAAGTTCACAAGTTTGCTTCCCAGTGTAGGGCACATGCCTGGGTTGCAAGCCAGGTCCCCAATAGGGGAAGCTCAAGAGGCAACCACACATTGATGTTTATCTCCCTCCCTTCTCCTCTTTAAAAATAAATACATAAAATCTTAATTAAATCTTAATTAAAACTTAAAAAAAGAAGGTACCAATAAAGAAGATGGGAGACCTAATATTACTTCAAATTCATCTTGTTTACTGGACAAGGCCAAGGGTTATTTAAGGGGTTGGGGGAACAGGTATGTAGAAGTGCTGGTGGGGAAAGTTTTAATTAGAACACATTGGAACTTACCATTTATAGTAAAGGGTCACCAACACTAGATCTTCCTGTATAAGGGACTCTTGGCTTTTGAAAGGATTCTGATGTTCAAGTTAGGACCTGGTCCTTTGGTTCTGTTGGGGAATTGGGGTGGATAGTGAGGCTTGATTCTGGGTGCATTTGGAGGTCAAAGTTCTCTCCTCTGCACTTGCTTTGGCTACAAGACTTGTGGTTTTGTTCCATTGTCTCTGAAAAGCAACTCAGTATCTCATTAAAAAGGATAGGAACATTTTGAGCTGGTTCTGTGGTTAAAATTGGATCTATTTTTCCAAATTTTGTTTGTTTGTTTGTTTAGACAGAGGGGAAGGGAAGGAGAAAGAAAGGGAGAGAAGCATCAGTGTGTGATTGCCTCTTAAGCACTCCCTACTGGGGTTCTGGCGCACAACCCAGACATGTGCCCTGACAGGGAATTGAACCAGCAACCCTTTGCTTTGCAGGCCCTCACTCAATCCACTGAGACAAACCAGGATCATTTTTTTTTACTGTAGAATTTTTAGTTCTTTATTTATGCTAGATATGGGTCCTTTGACAGATGCATGGTTTGCAAATACTATCTTAAAGTTTGTAACTTATTTTTTATCCTCTTGAACAGTCAGTCTTTTGCAGAGTAAATTTTTTTAAATTTTGATAAAGTCCAGTTTATCAGTTTTTCTCTTATGAATCAAGTTTTTGGTTTTATGTTTAAGAAATCTTCACCAAGCTCTATGTCTTTTATATTGTCTAAAAGTTTTATTGTTATATATTTTACAGTTAAGCTTTCATTTTGACTACATTTTTATATAAGTTGTAAGGTTTGGTAAATGTTTATTATTTATTTATTTAAATTTTACCTATAGATATCCAATATTTCAGGACCTTTTGGTTCAAAGGTTATCCTTTCCCATTGTGTTTTTTCATCTTTACAAAATAAAAAATTGATTGTATTTGCATGAGGGCTGTTTTGGGGTTCTCTCCCCTACTCCACTGATCTGTTTGTCTATCCTCTCACCTATATTCATGAACTTGGTTAAAATAGCTATACAGTAAGTTCCTTCCACTTTTTTCTCATTTTCCAAGTGTTTTAGCTACTCTCGTTCTCTTAACCTTTGAAATAAGTTTTATAATATTTTTTATATCCACAAAAATTTTTCCTGGAATTTTGATATAGAATGAAAAAGATATATGTAAATTTGGGAAGAATTAACATCTTTAGTGTTTGAATCATCCAATTTGTAAACATACTATGTCTGTATTTATTTAGGTCTCTCTCTTTTTCAATCCTAACCTGAGGATATGTTTATTGATTTTAGAGAAAGACAAAGAGAGAGGGACATCTATGTGGAGATAAACACTGATCAATTGCCTCCTGCACATCTCAACCAGGGACTGAACCCACAACCTATTTGCCCTGACGCAGAATCAAACCTGCAACCTTTTATTGTATGGGACAACACTCCAACCAACTAAGCCACCAGGCCAGGGCTAGATCTTTCTTATTATTTTTTTCCTTAGTTTACAAGTTAGCATACAAGTCCTTTACATGTTTTTGATAGATTTGCCATTAAGTATTTCATTTTATTGAGTAATTATAAATGGTAAATGGCATTTTATATTTAATTTTGGTTTCCACATTTTTCATATTTGCCTATTTAATTTTTTTGTTTTCACCTGTTTTAGTCATGCTTCTTATTGTTTTATGAAGAATTTTTGGATGCTTTAAAGTTATTGTCATATACTTCTAACATTTGTATCACCTTTATGTTGATATCTGTTGATTACTTTTTGTCATTTATTGGAAATGCTTCGGGCTCATGGTATATTGAGTGATTTTTGACTAAAACATGAACATTTTGGGTACTATATTATAAGACTATGTTAGATTTTGTACTTTAGCAGGCTTCCTCTGGGACTTCCCAGGGCTGAGGGGCACTGTCTTGTTTTTGTCAGATTAAGAGTTCCAGGTTCCCCAGTCAGTTTCTATGACACTGCAGGTAAAAGGCACTTCCCTTTACTGATGAATGGATATAGGAGTTTAGGTTCCCCTCTAGGTCTCACTGATACCAAGCTCATTGGGAAGGGGAGGGGTACCTAGTTACAGCAGTGAGGTGGTAGCCATATTACTATTTTTATTTTATTTTATCTTCATTTTTTTTTTTACTGGTGGTGAAAGGCCCAGTTTTACACTAGATTTCCCTGGATACACCAGACATCACCCTGTTGGAAAGTGGTACAAGCCATCATCAGAGTCAGGTGGAGGTGCTTCTCACATGGCCTCTATTGACAGCATCTTAGGATGAGAATTCTTACTACTTAGAAAATATGAAAGTCTTGGCTCTTCAGTCTGCCTTCCTCAAAACCACACTAAAGAGGGAAATGCCTGCCCTGGCTGTTGTGGCTCAGTGGATTGAGTGCTGGCCTGTGAGCTGAAGGGTCAGTCATTGCTTTGATTCCCAGTCAAGGCACATGCTGGACTGTGGGCCAGGGCCCCAGTAGGGGGTGCTCAAGAGACAACCACACATTAATGTGTCTCTCCCCATCTTTCCCCCTCCCTTTGCCTCTGTAAAAATAAATAAATAACATCTTTTTTTGAAAAAAGAAGGAAATGCCTGTCACAACACCACAAAGATAAGGTTTTCACTTGGCTTTTGGTAGAGGGGCAAAGGGTGTCTTACACAATATTTGTCAGGAGCAGAGTAACTATTTTCTCAAAGTTTTCTGTTTTGTCATTTGCCACTTTTACTAGTCCTTTGGCTAGAGAAAGCAAACTTTCCTTGGGGCTTTTTTGGTATGTGCCTCCTGATGTTTCTGGATTACCAGTTTTCTCTATACCCAGTCTCCCACATAAGGCATTAAAAAAAGATATTTTACATTATTTCCTTTAAAACTGTATTCATGAAAAAAGAAAGAATTTGATGACTACTTCATAAAACTTAAGTATTAGGAGAAAAATTCTTGTCAAAAGTTTATTACCAGGTGAAATAGGATTTTTAGGACAGTAAAAACACTGTATAATATCATAATAGTGGAGGAATACCATTATATATTTGTCAAAACCCATAGACTGTACAATACCAAGAATGAAAACTCTTGACTCTGGGTGATAATGGCATGTTAATGTGGGTTCATCACATGTAACAAGTATTCCATTCTGGTGAGTGATATTGATGATAAGGGAGACTACACATAGATTGTGGGAGGGGGTGTATGGGAAATCTCTGTAACTTCCACTCAGTTTACTAGTGAACCTAAAATTGCTCTAAAAATAAAGTCTATTAAAAGTGAAAACATTTGCCCTGGCTGGCCGTAGCTCAGTGGATTGAGCGCGGGCTGCGAACCAAAGTTTCGCAGGTTTGATTCCCAGTCAGGGTACATGCATGGGTTGCAGGCCATGACCCTCAGCAACCGCACATTGATGTTCCTCTCTGTCTCTCTCTCTCTCTTTCTCCCTCCCTTCCCTCTCTAAAAATAAACAAATAAAATCTTAAAAAAAGTGAAACATTTAAAATATTTATTACACTTTATTAATTTCATTAAAGTTAACTGCAAAAACTTCATCTTGTTTTCTATAAGCCTCTGGAGTTGTCCTGGATTTGAGAGAATTAGTTAGATGTTAAGATGGTTAATTTTTTTTAAATGGAATTCCATTTAAGAAAACAGAATCTTCCAACTGCTATAGTAATGAATCATCATCTCATGTTTATAGCTATTGGAAGAGTTAACAAGTTAGCCAAACAGAGCTATCTGTATAATTCTTTATTGTTATATAAAGTAACTTTTGGGGAATGATTTATAGGAACTGAGTACCTTATTTTTCAGACGATAAGATGCACATTTCCCCCCAAATTTGGGAGGAATAATAGTTGCTAATGCTGCTGTTGAGTTCTGTTTACATTTACATTGGTGAAATATTATGTTATTTATGTTATTAAATATCTTACCACATTTTTTGCTTCAAAAATTTTTCCCCATTTTCCTCCTCTAAAAATGTAGCTGTGTCTTATGGTCTGAAAAATATGATATGTAGCTTTTTTTTTCCTCCTGTGGTCCCTGTTATTTTTATTAATTTATTTTTAATTTTTCAATTTTAGTTTTCACAAACCTCTATGTTCATTGCAGTGTTATTTACAATACCCAAGTTATGGAGCAACCCAAATGCCAATCAATAGATGTGTCCCATGGTCTCTTTTGAGGAATTTTTCTGTTTTTTCTTTTCTGGAAGAGAGGGTCATTTATAATGTGTTTTAAATAACTCTTAGTTCAATATAGCATTTGAGCAAAATAAAAAAAATACTAAACTACATATTAAAGCTGGAAATATAAAAGTATATGTTTTATTTATACTTTTCTGTAAATTTTTTACTTTATTTTTTACAGGTATTAAAGCAAATATCTTATGAATTGCTTTTAATTACACCAATACATAGAACTGAAATGTATCAATTGAAAACCACTGTAAAGATGGTATAATAGTTTCCATGTCATGCTACAATTAGAGAAGAGTCATAATTCCTTGTGCATTACATTTTAAATTTTCCTTGGCAAGACAACAAAAGAAACAAACATGCTAGTAGTCATAATTATCTTTGAATTGTATATAAATTTAAATGTGTGGCATTGTGTATTTCTTTATAATGGTTCTTATGCATCATGAAATTGGCACATGAAGTGAGGCTGAAATAAGAATGAAAGAAAAGTCAGTATGCTAAATTATTTTGGCTTTAAAGAAAATACTGGCTTAACTGTGATGCTGAGTTGAGCAGGAATTTGCTCCATTCTATCTTGCTATTAAACAATATATAACATAATAAACTATATAATAAATTCAAGTATTAAAGGAGGTAATGGATCAGCTTCTTAGAGTTTGGTAAAGTTTTAAAATCAGACTGATGTTTCCATTGATACCTTCTGCATTTAAGACACAACCCAAAACTTAAAATTAAAGAAAGAACTAATTCCTTTCAATGCCTTAAACATTGTCTTAGTCCTTTTTAAGCTGGGGAAAGATATTTTTTTATGAAAATGATTTACTTATTGATCTCTACAATTAAGCATACATACATGCATACAGTAATTAATATTTATTAATATATATTTTATATATAAAACAAATTAATTATATCTCATGGAATTACTTCTCAGTATAAGTAAAATTTTCTATTATACTCTGCTTATCTGATGAATATTTTCTCTCTCTAACCATATATCCATCTATATAAAACATATTTTAAGCCCTTATCTATAAAGTCTTCTAGCTAGATACACAGGTTTACAAGAGTTTACAATCACTTATTTTTATACTTTGTCTCAGACACAGCTTCATTATTTCAACATGTGTTGTACCCATGTATATCTCAGGATCTTTCTGCTCCGATTAAGCCAATACAACTGCAAGAAAATAATATAAATACTATATGGCACATGGAAAAGCATAACATTTTTAAAGGTAGGAATATGACCCTTTGGGGAAATTCTTTATGACTTCCAGGAATATGCTAATGATTTAGGTAATGAATCCCCTGGTCAATTTTATAAATGCTTAACATTAAAACTCTGCTTATGAACATTCACAGAGATGATTTCAGGCCAGGGAGTCACATGCCTGCCTTTTAATCTTTGAGAAACTGGAGCTTCCCCATGCACCTCTAGAATTGTGTATGCACGAAGGACCTATTGAGATTTATGATAATGCATTCACTAGGACATTTCACAAACTACAAAGGGCACAACTATATAAATAAAATGAAACTATCTACTATTAAAAAGCTATTTATATATTCCCAGAGATTCATTGCTTTTGTATTTATGCAGGAGTAAATATAAAGTGTAGCTTTTTAAAGTATTAGTTAATATTTCAGGTTTAGAACCATAAAACAACCCAGAAACAGTAGATCACTTGTTTGAAGTCCTTTGTCTTTGTTCAGTTAGTCCTACAAATAGTAAATTACTCATAGTACACATTTATCATATGCTGACTGTCTGCCCAGAATAACTTAGTTAGAAGAAAGTGGGCAGAAAAGGTAGGTCAAGGGCAAATTCAAAGGAATATTAGAAAAAATATATGTATTTTCTTGCAAGATTTTAAACAATTAGTTATTAAGTTCATTTTGTTCTAACCTAGATCTGATAGTTTTGTTCACTTCCAAAATGTCTTGGAAGTTTGGTTCTTTTAAAAGTCAAACAATATTTATAATGAGGATATAAGATAGTAGCTGAGCTGAGATGTTCTTTTAAAGAAGTTTCTACTTTAGTTGATGCCATGAACCTTCCTTCCAACCAAACAGAAGTTATATGCTTCCTTTTTTGTAACAATTGTACTTGGATTTCTTCATCTAACTATTATTGATTGCCTGTAAGTGTAAAGTCATCTTTATATCCAAAACTGAAGAGTTTTCTTAAAACATTATTCTTGTATGATCTAGATTTGAATAAATATTAAGATTTGTGTTTACTTAACAGTTTACTTAAGGGCTCCATAGATATTATCTTGTCTAATCATTAAATTAATTCTGTAAGAATCTGAGCTTTCATATTAAAGTTACAGATGAGGAAATTAAGCTATGAGCAAGGTGATTTGAGTTTATTTTACTTTTTCACTTATTTTCATTTTTTAAATTTTTTAATTATCATTGTGTTACCATTGTCCTGCCTTTTTCCCCATTGCTCTTCCCTGTCCCATCAGTCCCCACTCCCTCAGTCAGTCCCCCCCATTGTCCATGCCTGTGAGTCCCCTATTCTTGTTCCTTTGCTTGTCCTGTTCCTTTTTTCCCCCATTATCCCTATCCCCCCCTTTCTGGTCACTGTCAGTTTTTTCTTTATTTTCAAGTCTCTGGCTCTATTTTGGTCATTTATTTTTTTGTTGATTAGGTTCCACTTACAGGTGAGATCATATAGTATTTGTCTTTCACCGCCTGGCTTATTTCACTTAGCATAATGCTCTCCAGTTCCTTCCATGCTCTGGAAGGGAAGGAGCTCTTTCTTTCTTTCTGCTGCATAGTATTCCATTGTGTAAATGTTTTTTGATCCACTCATTTACTGATGAGAACTTAGGCTGTTTCCAGCCCTTGGCTATTGTAAATAATGCTGCTATGATCATTGGGGTGCACAGGTCCTTTTGAATTGGTGGTTCAGGATTCTTAAGATATAATCCCAGCAGTAGAATTGCTGGATCAAAAGGTTGTTCCATCTTTAGGCTTTTGAGTAAATTCCATACTGTTTTCCAGTGGCTGCACCAGTCTGCAATCCCACCAAGTGTATACTACAGGGTTCCCTTTACTGCACAACCTCTCTAGCACTTGTTTGTTGATTAATTAATTATGGCCATTCTGACCAGTGTGAAGTGATATCTTATTGTGGTTTTAATTTGCATTTCTCTGATAGCTAGTGATGCTGAGCAACCATTCATATGTCTCTGGGCTCTCTGTATGTCCTACTTGGGGAAGTGTCTGTCCAGGTCCTTTGCCTATTTTTTAATTGGATTGTTTGTCTTCCTGGAGTGGAGTTGTGTGAGTTTTTAATATAGTTTGAAGATCAAACCCTTGTCCAAGATATCATTGGCAAATATACTTTCCCATATGGTTGGTTCCCCAACCATTTTTTTTTACCATGCAGAAGCTTTTTAATTTGATATAGTCCCATTTGTTTATTCCTTCTTTTATGTCCCTTGCCCTAGGGGATGTATTGGTGAAAATATTGCTGGGTGGGATATCTGAAATTTCACTGCCTATGTTCTCCTCTAGGACTTATAGTGTCATGAGTTGTATTTAAGTCTTTTCTCCATCCTGTGTTTATTTTTGTGTATGGTGTAAGTTGGTGGTCAAGTTACATTTTTTTTTCATGTACTTGTCCAGATCTTCTAGCACCATTTATTGAAGAGGCTATTTTTACTACATTTTATATTCATGCCCCCTTTGTCAAATATTAACTGACCATAATGACATGGGTTTATTTCTGGGCTCTCTATTATGTTTCATTGGTCTATGTGTCTGTTTTTATGCCAGTACCAGACGATTTTTGAAGTCATATGACTACCATTTGGCAGAGCTAGAATTTGAATTCACACTGAGTCCTGAGGCTATGAGCTTAACTATTCATAAAAATGGCTTCTTTACAGTTGTATTTTCCTTCAAATAGATTATTGAAGTAAAAGTTAAGATCTTACCTAACTATGGACAATCAGATATTCTATTAACATAATCTGTGGTCTTTTACAAAGCTAGGACTAAAACAAAATCATGGAAGTTCCAATACCTTGGCCTTGAGCCAACCCAAGTCTCAGAATGGGAATGATTCAGCCTGTGCCTTATAACCCAGTTCCAGAAATAGCTTTGGAACTTATAAAGAACTAATGGAGTGCATTCTTTTGCAGACAATGGGAATACTGAGATTCCAGCTAGTCATATGGAAATAAAAATTATTCAATATTTTAGCATATTTGAAGATATAAATATACTTCTGAAATGTGAATTGTTTCAGCTTATTCATTCATATTACTCAGTGATTTGCCTAACACTTTTTATAAAGCAAATATATTCTGGTGTATTTTACATGTAAAAAATATGAAAAGGATTTTTCAGCAGAAAAGCCATACCATCTCCTATAGTCCAGGGAAATTATAAGAAGGTTGTTTGATAGAGTCATTGGAGAAGTATGCATTATAGACACACTCTGCCACTCTTGAGCAACAGCAACTGAGGCCAACCAACAAGAAAGTCTTGTCAGGATCCTGACATCATGGGAATTTATTCACTTTACTTGACTCCATACATATTATTCATCGGTAACAAACATTAGCAGTTGTGGTTTCCTGACTTTTCTGGAAAGAAAGTGAAGAGGCAAGACAGATATTGTTGTTATGATGTTAGTTGACTTTGAAATTACTTTTGAAATGAAACTTGCTTTTCATGAAGACCTAATCTGATGTTAGTGCACAGAAAATGAAGAAATGGCAAGTATGTTTAAAGAGAACTATGATTTAGAAGCCAGAACATGTATAGTTATGGTTGTAGAAATTAAGAGAGTTAATTGCCTTACAAACTTGATTGAATGCACATAAAGAAAGTGCCCATTAAAGTTTGAAGGAGAATTTGAGAGACAACTAAAGCTTTTACTAGAAAATCTCTGTGTCTTCTGTTGACATGCCAGTGAGGTAGGAGAGTTCCATGGCTTTAAACTGAGCAAGGAACAGAGAAAAGCATAATGCAAGGAAATGTCTGAAATTGTATCCTCTCTGGAAAATATCAATTTTTATACCCACATAGCTTGAGCATAAAATGTACAAATTTAAGAGTTATGCTAAAGCTACCTATCACTTTAATGAAAATTTAGAATGGGAATGAGAACTCTTTATAAGCACTTTATATTGTTATAGCTTGATACATTCTGAAAATTGTCTTTACCTAACAGTCTTATCAACAAAAAAGTATATATGTTAATAATAGAATTCTTTCTTTCCTTACTGCAATATGAGAATACAATAATATATATTCTAATATTTTTCTGTTTATTAATCCCCAACAGTATTATTACTGTTATTCAATCCTTATGGAAAGCACACTGTGAATGAAACTGTTCTGTAGAAAGAATAGGCACAATTCTGACATTTAAGTCATTTTGAAACATCCAGAACCATTCAGGTATACTTTCCATTTAGTATAATTTAACGTTTATAAATCAGAGCTTAACATTTTATGCTGGCATATTTGTTTTAATTTTTATATTTGTTTTTCTAGCATGTGTCATATTCTTTTTATTGCATAAACCAGAGAACTTAAGGTTTGCAGTACTGGGTTATCACATTCATATCTGGGATAAAACATAACAGCTTTTCTGTGTTTATAACAGATTTAATATACTAAAGAGTAGTTAGCATACAGCAGGCACTTAAAATATTTATAGAAATGGAAAAAATTATGTATAAACTTGATATTGATCATTGAAATACATTAATTTATAAAATTTTAAATTGATTGAAGAATTCCAAAAGAAATTCTTCCTTTTGGAAGAATATTGTAAGACGATTATTGTATTTCCTTTGCACATCATTTCCTTATATTTCACAGCTCTAGAATAATTTCTCTCTGATGGAAATCTGTCTTCTTTGCTCATATATTTTTCAAGAAATTATAACCTAATTTTACACCTTTTAGTCTCTCAATTTATTTCTATTTAAACCCCTCTGCTGTTTACTTCCTCTCACTGTGTACATAGATTCTAACACATTCTTAACCCCTCTGCTTCTAATAAATTAACTACAGTAAGACTTGGATTTGAAGCAGAAGATAATATACATGCAATTCAAGATTTCTTCTTATGTACAGCTACACTAGCATCAAAGTCTATGAGAAAATACCACCATGAGAAAATGAAATGGAAATGGAGAAAGAGAAATGGATAAGCATGAAACAAATGAAAGCCATGATAAAGATATGCACTAGAAATGCAGAGAAGGCAGAGGAATCAAGACAGTGAATGCATCAGAGAAATAAAAGATAAGGAGCAGTCAATTACATTTTTAAATTGAGATTTTACTAAGGAATAAGGAAGCTCCTTATGTTCTCTCACATATAAGGGCACTCATAGGAAACTTGGTTGTGAGATCCAGAAAAGTAAACATTTCCCTGTAGTTATATACTTAGGTACTCAGGCTAACTAGCAGTGAATTAAATGATGGCCCTTCTTTAAAACAAAAAAGTCCATATCCTAATTCCTGGGCACCCTGTTTGTGATCTCATTGGTAAAAAGGATCTTTTCAAATGTAACTAAATTAATGATTTTGAGATGCACTAATTCTGGATTAGCCTGATGGGCTCTAAGTCCAGTGAAAACCATCCTTCTAAGAGATAGTAAAGGAGAAACAAAAGACAAGAAGGTCGTGTGAATATGGAGACAGAGATTGGAGTTATTGAGCCACAGACCAAGGGACACCTGGGGCTACAGAAGCTGGAAGAAGCAAGGAAGGATTCTACTGTATAGCCTTCAGACAGAGCACCTCGATTTTCTACTTCTGGCTTACGGAACTGTGAGAGAATATGTTTCTCTTTTTTTTTTTATTTTGTGGTTGTTTTTTACAGCAGTCCTAGGAAACAAATCCATTACATGTACTGTCTCTCTAATGATGAGTTATAAAACAAAAAACAAGAGTATGTGAAAGTTGCTATATGCTAACATTAATACCTTGATTTTTTTTTCTTTCTGCCCACATTTTCATCAGGATTCCTTATTTCTGAGATTCCATTGCCCTAACACACTCACATGCCAGAAGTAAACAAAATCCCAGAACAATGGAAGAAAATAGAGATTGAAAGGATCCTAAAATAAGAACTGTGCACAGCATTGCATCATTGCTGAAACCATGATATGTACCAATTTAAAATGGCAACATATTGATGACAGCTTGTACTCTGTTAAATCTGAAAGATCATTTATGAATGATGAATAGGTTCTCTATACACTAAAGTATGTCACTTCATACATTGCTGCTTATCAAGAAACAAAACATCATTAATGCTATAAAAATGAGAGAATGATAAATAATATTTGAAACTGTAAAGGTGGGAATGGGAATACACTTCTATATTCTCTTTGGTTCATCAGCTACTTTTAAGCCAGTTGAGAGGGTGCTAAATTTGGTAAAGGCCTGACAAAACATATTTTAGCATCCAGACTATATTGTTAAATTGAATAAAATTTAAAAATTTTATTTTTAAATGGAATAAAATTGGAGTTATGTTTTTCCCTTTAATATTATGAGCAGGTTTATCCAGAATCAGCTTGGCTACATCTGGAAGCAATTAAGAATATGCAGGAAGAATTAAAGTTCTAGGAAACTGGTTTGTTTGTTTGTTTGTTTGTTTGTTTTAAATATCTAACAGACAGCCAGCAGAGTAAAACTGTGAATTGGCCACAAGAGAAAATTTGTCATGATGACTCATGTAAATTCCTGAAACTGCTTTCATTTGGGAAATAAACTTCATTAGTCCTTAATTTTACTTTATGATTTTCCAAAGTAACCAAATGCCATTGTTTATACTAAGTGAAGCTCTTGATACCATTTCTTTTAATTGAATATTTTTGAAAATATTCATATTTTCAAAAAAATGATATTAATGCTTTACTTTGGTCATAACTTAAAACTAACAAAATATATAAAGAAATAAATGGTATCATGTATACTTCCTTGTCATGGAATTGTAGTTAAAGACATATTCATAGATAATGGGAACAGATTCAAGATGTTTAGTGTGATGCTTTGCTCCTGTATCCTGGACATAGATACCTGTCTTTTAGCTCTTCAAGGAGAAGAAGAATATTCATTTTCTTGTGATAGCCATGACAGCCAACTCGCTCGTAAGCTTCCAGAAGATATTATTTTTAAAATAGTAGGTAATTATCCTTAGAATTTCTATGAAGGGCTTTAGATGCTTATTTAAAATTTCTTCAAGTAACAAATATAAAAATTAGAGAGCTGGGAGGTTGAATTAACATCTCCAAACCCAAGCTACAAAATAAAACTTACTTTACTGAAATTAGCATCAAGCTAAGCTATAATGTCATCATAAATTAGAGTATAATAGCATTTTCAATGGCTGTAAGAGCATATGTATTTGCAAAAAAAAAATTTTTCACTCACAAATATATATGAAAGCAAAATATTTGAAAGAAGGGGAAAAGATAAATAAGAAAAATTACAGAATTCTGGAAAGTTTTCTTGATAATTCAACAAAAGTTTTATTTTCCCCACTCTATTTTCCTGGTACATGTTAGATTTAGAGACTCTTCCAATGAATAAGACATTGTTTCTTACCTTAAAAATATAAAACATCATGGAATATACAGGTCAGCAAACTATTTAGTCAACAGTCAGAGACAAAGAATGCTATGGGAGTAGAATAAAAGATTAATTATTTCACCCTGGGGAGAATAAGGAAGGTAGCCTAGAGTTGGAAGCTACATTGAGTCTAGATGAATAGAAGTTAGCTAATTAAAGAAAAGTAGGAGAGCATTCTTGAAGAAGGAAACAATATTAAAATAAACCCATTTAAATATGAAACAGTATCAAGTTCACAGAAAATCAAATGTATATTTTTTCTTCTTTTTTAATCCACTGGACTTATATTAGGGAAGAAGTATGGGAGATGAATCTACAGAGGTGATGGCTAGTAATCATGGTTCTTACATACTATTCTAGAAAGTGTAGTCTTGAGAGTACAGGTAACAGGTAGCACTGAGTATTCAGACAATGGTAGCAAAATTATTATTTTTAAACTGTAGAGAGTTTATTCTACAAGCCATAATCAAGATGAAATCAAAGTCAAAGATACAGTATCAGAAACACCTTAAAAATGAGAGCCGAAGGAATGGACTAGAAGCAAGGGGGAAAATAAGAAATGTCAAAGATTAAGTTGTGAATAAATTACTGGACATGATAGTAAGACAGAAAGGGGAAAATTCTTGATTAATATATTTTTAATTTTTTTTACCTTGCATGACTGAATAGTGCCATCAACTGAATTGTAATACTCATGAGGATCATGCATGGTATAGGAGATATTGAGTTCATTATTAGACATTGAATTTGAGGTGCTCGTGAGACAAATTGAGATGTTTAGCAGAACTGAAACACATATCACAATAAGGAGTACATGCTTCTGAAATTTAAGAATTCAGTTAGGAATGGAGATTCAGATTTGATGGTCACCATTTTTTCCAGCTGGTTATGAAAATAATTAGAGAAATTAGATTACTCAAAATGTAAAATGAGATTAAGATTGACTTAAGTCAGAATTTTAGTGAACACAAAGACTAGCGGGAAGGCAAAGAAGGAGACAGAGAAAAAATGAGAGTAATAAATGTAACTGATCACAGGTCAAGCTGCCTGCTGCTACAAAAGCCAATATTTGAGAGGCAGGTGTTTGTGTAAAAAAAAGGGGGGTTTATTTTCAGGTGCTGCCAACCTGTAAGATAGGGGACTCTCATCTCAAAGCCCATCTCCCTGGGAAGATAGGGTCTCTTGTCTCAAAGCCCATCTCCACATTTCAGCGGAGGCAGGGGTTTTTATAAAGAAAGAGAAGGGAATAGAACAAAGAGATCTTTGGAGGCAGAGGAAGAGGGCTGAAAAGTTCTGCACATGCACAGTTCATTCTGATAAGTGATGGTCCAGTGTGCATCATCCTGGATTCACGTCATCCTGACTTCACATCACCCTGAATTTACATCATCTTGGCTCTATGGTTGAAGGTCAGCAAATCTCCTGGAGCTAGGGTGCCTGAAGGTTGGAGTTTGTACCTTTTGAAGTTAGTTCCTAGGATTCTTATACAAACATGCTGTTTCATCTACAAGCTATGTATTAGAGTCAGCACTCATAGAAACACTGTCAAAAGAATGTCAGGGTGGGTACAGTTTCCCATTCTTACAATTTTTCAATTACACAAAGAGTTAGAGAATGGAGGTGCTTAAAGATAGAGTAGAATTTTTAGAAAGTGGTATTATGATAATCAACAACATGTCACTGGGAAGAATCCATTGGAACTGGCAAAAGAATAGTCATTATTGACTTCTTGAGAGCACTTTCATTGGAGTAAGAGAAATATAAAACATATTATTGAAAAATAAATAAGAACTTTCATTTGTAAATGGTAAATTGACACACCATTCATTTCTGGCCCTCCTGGAAACCCAAATAAATGACAATGAGTACTTTTTAAGGATGTAAACCACCCTGGCTGGTGTAGCTCAGTGGATTGAACATGGGCTGTGAACCAGGCATCGCAGGTTCGAGTCTGGGCACATGCCTAGGTTGCAGGCAACGGCCCCCAGCAACCATACATTGATGTTCCTCTTTCTCTCTCTTTCTCTCTCTCTCTCCTCTCCCTCTTTCTCCTTCCCTTCCCTCTCTAAATATAAATAAACAAAAAATCTTAAAAAAAGATGTAAAACCAAAAAGACTAAGGAAAAATATTACACTACAATATTAAATTTTGTAATATAGAAAGCATGTACATGAATAACAACAGACTCTGTAAGCAAAAAAGGCAGAACATGACAGACAATTAGATGCCAATAAAACACATGATCATTTGTGCAGCAGAGCCAAGGAAAGTTTCAAGAATTGGAGGTGCATGTAATCTCTGATAGTGAAGTAATTCTGGCTTCAAGGGGGGCTTAAAGCAAAAGATTTGATAAAAGTTTTTAGTGGTAGATAGCTTCACAGATGTTCTCCCTCTGTCCACAGTAATAGGGAACTGCTCTTCCTTGAGCTCTGCAGAAAAACAAAAAGAGGTTTATTATCTGGAGATATTTAACCACAGAAATTCTGGATTGGACACACTTTGAATGACTGAAGTCAAAGATGGGGTGTTCTCAAAACCTGGAATAAAGTGATTGATGGTATACCGATGTTCTTGCCCCAGTGCTGCCTGCTTCCCAGAACTCTGGCTTGTGTGCTCTTCCTGTGCGGGCACATGATTGAAAGAATGCTTTCTGGAGAAAGTGGTACTGCCCTGAATAATATAAGAAAACCATGAGTTGTATTTAAAAGAACTTGTACCTCAACCCAAGTAAACTGATATGAGGCTCATGATTCAGACAATTAGAGACAGAGATGAGAGAGAGAGAAAGAGACAGCAATGATAGAGGCAGAGAAAGAGATGGGGATATATTCCTATCAGAATTTTAAAGCCTACTTCTTTATTTGTTTGGACAGAAAAGGATCATCAGATATTTTTTAAATGCTTTTAAAACAAAAGATACATATGAAAATCCCAAATAGGAAAAAAGAACTAAAGAACAACAGAGAATAAAAACTATTTACATGAAATTAGAATTCTTTCCAAAGTTAAAAAAGACTCTCCTACATTTATGAATTGAGTATTCAGAATATAAGAAGAAATTATTAGAAATTAAAATGGTGTGACAAAAATAACAATTGAAATGCTCTAAAACAATGTTGAGAAAACATTCTTAGAAAGAATAAAAAATAGAAGAAAAAAATGTTTTTAAATGGCTCAGCCTCAAAGGCCAATCAATAAGAGGTCCAAATGGAGAGGGATGATGATGGGCAGAATGTTATGAAAACATTATTTAGGAAAGTTGTACAGAATAGAAGGATATAATTTCCCAGGTTGAAAGGCTCATTATCTACGTGCATCATAGCTCAGCTTCATTAAACACTCATATATCAATGTTTATTCTAATAAAATTTCAAAATACTGGGGAAAAGTCCTAAGAATATCTAGAGAGAGAGAGAAAAAAAGGGTTATATACAAAGGACATAAAGGGTCACAAATGAATAAAAATATCAACTTCTAAGTAGTAGCAATCTAAGCTAGCTAAAAAAGATCAGTATAATGTATTCAATTGTGAAGCAAAGTATTGTCCAACCTGCAAATCTATGAATCTCAGCCATTATAAATTAATACAAAGATAAAGATCTTTTTCAAAGATGTGAGGGCTGAAATTAGTTTAATCTTCACATAATCTCTTTGGGATGCTATAGAATAACTATACAGAAAATAATTAAGCTTCCAAGAATCAGGGAATTGACACAGAAGAGACATAAAGGGAAGACTAATGAAAATTCTATTCTCATTGAAATGGGAGAAGTGAGAATTTCAGGAAGGGCATTTCATATACATACATAAGGAACTTATAAAATATTTCATGTGTTTGAGTCCAGGGACAGCAGTGTGTGTGAGTGTGTATGTAGGAGAAGCAGTAGTAACATTGCAAGGAAGTAAAAAAAAAAAGAAAAAGAAAAAGCTATATTTTCACCATTCATGCTAAGAAACCAACAGATAATGTAAAAAATTTAAAAAAAATTGAAAAATAGTAGTAAAACTCAGTATTTAAAATATGGAATTTATATGGCTTATAAGCTTATGCACATTTTATGGGGAATTATATTGGAATATTCAGAAATGGTATATCTAAAATTTAACATCTCTAGGATTTCATTGTCACTTGAAAAAATGTATAATATATATCTCAAAGGATAGCAGAAATTTTCAAAACTTTAAGCCAAAATGACAAACATTGACTCAGTTGTAATTTTCACAAAATCAGAATATTAGTAGATACCAAAAACTTGACTTTTAAATGATATAAATAGTATTTTCTATAGTTCAGAGAACAAAACTGATTTTATTTCATCTGGAAAATTTCTTACTCTTTTCCCTTCATTGTTGGTCCCCCCTCAGAGTCAGAGTCCACTAAATGTGCACCAATATCTGTTTTCAATTTTTACTGTAACAATACAATATCTGGTTTTTACCCAGGCACATGACTTTCCAGATGCAGAACAAATTTACCATCATCTTTTTGTCACTATATTTGACTGCAAACAAGAGAACTTTTGGATGGTACATTTAAGTGTCAACTTGACTGGGCCACAGGTTATTCAGCATTTGGTTAAACATTATTCTCACTGCATTTGTGAGGGTGTTTCTTGGTGAGATTAACATTTGAATTCATAGACTAAGTAAACAGATTGCCTTTCCCACTGTGTAGGCCTCACTGAATTCGCTGAGGACTGAGCAAGAGATAATTTGCTTTCTGCCTGATTGTCTTCCAGCTGGGACATCTGTCTCCACTGGTCTTCTCCTGCTTTCAGACTACAGCTCTAAAATATACTATCAGCTCTGCTGGTCTCTTGAGACTTTTCAGCCTGCATAAATAGCATGAGCCAATTATAATAAATCAGTCTCTTTCCGTCTCTCTGTCTCTCTTTGTCTCTGTGTGAGAGGGGTGTGGGGGTGTGTCCTATTGATGCAGTTTCTCTGGAGTATGGTGACTAATACTGTGACTAATACAGGCCTTCCAAAACTTAGAACTATTGGGATACATTTTAAAAACAAAGGTTTTGACCTTCTGTGTACTTAATATGGGTATAATAGGGACTTCCGGCCAAGATGGAGGCATAGGTAGACACATTGTGCCTCCTCACACAACCAAAATAAGGACAGCAAAAAATTTTGAAACAAGACAACAACCAGAATGGACAGAAAATTGAACTGCGTGGAAGTCAGACAACCAAGGAGTTAAAATAGACACATTCATCCGGGCCGGTAGTGTAACACGGTGCAGCCAAGAGGGGGCCCCAAATAGGGATTTGGAATGGGGTCCAGAACTCAAGGTATTCAGGAAATATTAGGATGTTGTCACCCCCGACCCCCACAGGTGTGAGCTGGGGGAAGGGACAAATGGAGCACAGCCATTGAGAGCTATTTTGCATAGCAACAGCTTTGCAGCTAACCTCTGGTGTAGTCATTTAATATATCTATAACCTTTAACTGGTTACATAGATATGTTAAATAGCTGTGGCCATGCTCTTAGTCAGGGAAATGAAAGTAACTTCCCCACCAAGATGTAACTGGGGGGGCAGGTCCCCTAGTTACAACACCTGCGTGGAAGCTTGGAGAAGATTGGCTCCATAACATGGGGTCACACCTTCCCAGACTCATGATGGCAGCCCAGTAAAGCTAGAAGGATTTGAGAGTGCTGGTGAGTGTAGCCAATTGTGGGAGGGGTCAGAAATGGGGCTGCAGAGGAAGACTGGTGCTAGGATTTAAACCCAGACACAGTAGCCACTGGGGGAAGAACCACACAGCTTTGCCAGAGTGGGAACTCCTGCAGCCATTGTGCAGAGAGGACCATGTGGCTGTGGCAGTGAAGGAGAGCAACATGGCTTTGCCAGAGTGGGGACCCCCACAGCTTAGAAGGGGGAAACACCACCCAGCTTTAGCAGAGATCCCGGTGACACAGCTGATGGTGCCAGGAACCAAGGGAGACCTACCAGCCGAGACAGATTACTGGGAAGAACTGGGGGTTGCCTGAGCCACAGACTTCTATTTCTTTTCCTGAGATATGGTACCCCAGACTGGACAAAGGGAGAAGGAAGGACTGTGTGTGTTTGTGGGTGTTTTAAGGGACTTTGGGATTTTGATGAAGACATTAGGGTACTACTTTAAGTCTGTACAGCATTAAATAAACATTTTCTTTCCTTTTCACAAATCTCTGGCTTTGAGAGATGTCTTTCCTATAAAGTGGTGGACATAATGAACCTGGGGAGTTCCTTTCAGTAATAGTACATTGCCCTTGGACCCCCTTGACCTGTTGTTGTTCTGTAACAGAAGGGCAGAGTTGGGCAGCAGGGTGGAGTTGGGCAGCCAGGTGGAGAGGGGTTACAGCACAAAAAGCGGTGGCACCAGGCACATAAAGCATCCCAGGCGTGAAAGACTGAAGTGGGTGGACCCTGGGCACGCAGGTGGCAGCTGGCAGACCCCAGGCCTGGGGTGGCAATGGGAAAACCCAGCAAGGTGATGATTGTGAAGCAAGGCACTCACTCATAGGCGGCTGGCTGACCAGGCAGTCCCAGGGTCCCAGCACCCGGAAACAGAGCCTCAGGTCACTGATTGAAAACACCTGTGGGGATTGAAGTGCAGGGAGAGACTCCCAGCCTCATAGGAGAGTTTGTTGGAGAGACTCACAGGGTCCTAGAATGTGCACAAGCCCACCCACATGGAAATTAGCACCAGAAAGGCCCAGTTTGCTTAGGGGAAGCAGCAGAAGGGACTGAAATTCAACAGAGGGTAGAGCAAGTGCCATTGTTCCCTCTCAGACTCTGCCCCCACATACAGCATCACAACCCAACAATGTGGGTTGCCCAACCCTGGTGAACACCTAAGGCTCCGCCCCCATACATTACAGTTGCTACAAGACAAAAAAAAATGGCCCAAATGGAAGAACAGATCAAAGCTCTACAGAAAATTCAACTGAGAGACCAAGGGATAGCCAACCTATCAGATGCACAGTTCAAAGCACTGGTGATCAGGATGCTCACAGAATTGGTTGAATTTGGTCACAAATTAGATGAACAAATGAAGGCTACACTAAGTGAAATGAAGGAAAATGCACAGGGAAACAATAGTGATGGGGAGGAAACTGGGACTCAAATCAATGGAGTGAATCAGAAGGAAGAAAGAAACAATCAAACAGAAAAAAATGAGGAATAAGAATTCAAAAAAATGAGGAGAAGCTTAGGAACCTCCAGGACATCTTTAAACGTTCCAACATCCAAGTTATAGGGGTACCAGAAGGGGAAGAGGAAGAACAAGTAGAAAAATTATTTAAACAAATAATAAAGGAGAACTTCCCTAATCTGGCAAAGGAAATAGATTTCCAGGAAGTCCAGGAAGTCCAGGAAGCTCAGAAAGTCCCAAAGAAGATGGACCCAAAGAGGAACACACAAAGGCACATCATAATTACATTAGCCAAGGTAAAAATGAAGGAGAGAATCCTTAGAAGCAGCAAGAGATAAGGAGACAATAACCTACAAAGGAGTTCCCATCAGACTGTCAGCTGATTTCTCAAAAGAGAACTTGCAGGCAAGAAGGGGCTGGAAAGAAGTATTCCAAGTCATGAAAGACAAGGACCTACATCCCAGATTGCTCTATCCAGCAAAGCTTTCATTTAGAATGGAAAGGTAGATGAAGTGCTTCTTAGATAAGGTCAAGTTGAAGGAGTTCATCATCACCAAGCCCTTATTTTATGAAATGTTAAAGGGTCTTATCTAAGAAAAAGAAGATAAAAAACATGTATAGTAAAATGAGAGCAAACTCACAATTATTAACAACCACACCTAAAACAAAAACAAAAACTAACTAAGCAAACAACTAGAACATGAACAGAACTACAGAAATGAAGATCACATGGAGGGTTAGCAACAGGGCAGTGGGAGGAGGAGAGAGGGTGAAAAGTTATGGAGAATAAGTAGCATAGATGGTAGGTAGAAAATAGACAGGGGGAGGGCAAGAATAGTATGGGAAATGTAGAAGCTAAAGAACTTATGACACATGGACATGAACTGAAGGTGGGGAATGTGGATGGGAGAGGGTGTGCAGGGTGGAGGGGAAGGAAGGGGAGGAAATGGGCCAACTGTAATAGCATAATCAATAAAATATATTTTAAAATATATGGGTATAATAGATAAAGCTCAAGCAGCCATCTTTGTCTATTTTGGAAAAGTCAAAGGCCAAGGCAAGTTAGAAGGAATCTGGGACATGGTACCACTGAGTAACATATCAGCTGGACTACCTTCCCTGTACTTCTATTATGTGGAAGAAAAATAAACTGTATTATTAAAACCAATGTCATTTCTGTTTATTTTCTTCCACTCAAATAAACTTCATTCTAACTAATAAATGTTCCCAAAAGTGACCTCATAAAAGCTAGTATTTGTAATACTTGGTTCAGTTGAATATGATTAAATGTAGTGAGATTCTTTGGTGCTGTACCTCCCTTAATATGTTAATTGGAAATATATAAAAATATAAAATATATATATAAGACTCATCTTCATTCATATATATGAATTTTATATATATATAAAATGACTGATTGAGAAAACATGCTATTTATTCCTTTATGCCAATTAACTATGTTTATACTTAATATGTGAGCACAAAGATGGAGCACAAATCAATGTTAATTTAAAACTAGTTTTTCCTCCAAAAAATGTATTGTTTGTGTTTATATATATGTGTGTATGTGTGTATGTGTGTGTGTGTGTGTGTACACACACATATTTGTATAAGGTGGCCCATAATCACAGAAAGAAATAAAGAGTGAAAAGGTCACATTTTTATTTTTATATATAAGACATTTTTTTTTCAGAAATCAGCAGTATTATATATAGGCCAGTTATATAATGGTTGAGCCTGGCTCCACTTGTGCAAATTATCCAACAAAAAGCATCATGTGAAAGAATTCAAATCTCAAAAATACCAATTAGCTCTGAGCTACTACTGTCTTAACCTTTGTAAGCCTATTTTCAAATGTATAAAATGGGAATAATAACAGTAACTACCCAAGTTTGGTTAGTTGCCTGGATTACAAGAGGTAATTCATGTAAAGCATAATGATTGGAATGTGACAAGTAGCTAGCCATTGTTATCATTAACATTAGTAGTAGATTATGCAACAGACGTTTATGCAGACACTTAGTTCTCAGAACTAAAAAGATTGGTGGCAAAGGCTAATACTTTTGGAAATACATGTAGTTAAAGGCCATAAACTTTAAAATTTGACTTGCTCGGCCTCACAACATCCCAGAAACCTGTGTGGTATGTACCTATAAATTCTATCATGCTGTCAAGGAGTACTTTTAAGAAGAAAAAGCCTCTTAAGGGCCAACATATAGCAAGGACGGGCAATAAAAGTGAAATATTAAGACCAGGTTTTGGAGGTGGAGAGCTGTCCTACCAAGGATGTGGTGGGGGAGCATGGGGCAGTGACCCAGTCACATGAAAACCAGGCAGCAGAAGAGCTCCAGCAGGGTGTTAATAGGAGTTTCTGAAACAGCCATGCTGTGAAACAGTGACTAAAAAGTCACCATTCAACTGTGTGTGAACAGCAAAGGCACCACCGAACACTCCCGCTGCTTTGGATAGCCTCTCAACAATTGGAAACGCTCACTTCTTTTCTACCTTGCTTTATAAACTGAAGCACATCATCACTTACCATTGAAAATGCATGCTAAACCCATTAGGGGGCTATATTAACATGAACAAAGGACTAGTCTTAACATTAAAATCATAAGAGTGACCCTTAGGCATTTGCTAATTGTTTTCCCTTCTGTAGATATTAGCAATGCCTTTTATCTACATTTGCATGTACATATGCTTGCATTGAACTGATCTGTGCCATCTGCATTTATAAACAATTACTTCATGACAGACCTCCTAAATAATTGAACGGTCTTCTCCTGGGAATGCAGCCTTACCTTTTCTCATCCCCTCACTTGCCACTGAGAAACACAGGAGAAAAGAAAACAGATCAACTTAAAGATGTGTTTCAGAAATCTAATTGTCAGTCCATTTCTGCTGCTGTAAACTGAGATTTGTCTGGGCACCATGCCACTTTTTTATTCAATCTTCTGTTCCTGTATTCTGTTCTGATTCTCCATTCTTATCATTCAATGATGTGATTTTGTTATAACTCTGGAACAAACTTGCATATGTTTATTGTTTTAAAGAATAAGTATTTCTCTCTAGGGAAGGGCTACAAGAAGCAATAAATTTAAATAGTACTTTGTTCAATACTAATTGGGGAACAAGAATGCTGACCATGCTGAATTAAGACATAGATAAAAAAATCCTTTAATTTTTCTCTTGATACAACTATAAATAAGTCATATCCGATTGTTTTAAATAAATATTTAGTAAGAATTAAATAAATTGCCAGGTCCTAGGGATTCTGCTCTGATCAAGATACTATCTATAATTTTATGCCAGGGTCTAGGAGCTCCCAATTAATAGTATACTTAACAGGAATTTTTTGGTTACCTACTAAATGACAGTACAGTTCTGAGATGCAGAAATAAGTAAGAGTGTGAATATGTTCAAGGAGACAATATTGCTGGCAGTCACTTCAAATTGCAATTGGTAACTGCTACAGTAATGCTATGCACAAAGGGACTAACCGGAAACAAATGGGAGGAGACTTTAATCCAGATAAGAGGTCAAAGACATTTTCTTGAAGTTGTCCATGCCTGGGATGTATTCAAAAGCTGAATAAGAAATATAAAATGTAAGAGCAGATGGAGTAGTGCCCATGAGGATTTGAGCTGACATAGACCATGCATGGCTCCTGGCCACAACACACATTCCTCAGCCTGGCTGGTACATGAGGGTGAAGGTGAGGCTGGAGAGGGGAATGTCTGGGCAAAAGTAGGTCAGTTGTTGCTTCTCACAGAGCCCTGGCTGGGCGGCACCCATTGCCATGGTAAAGCCGAGAATCCTACTTGGTTTGGAACACTAAGGAGGCCTCAGCTTCTCAGAAATGTCCCCACCTCGTCCCCTGCATCTATTATTATTATTATTGCAATAATACATTCAATTGCAAATAGTTCATTTTCCGTCTTGAACCCATTCTGCCTTTTCAATTTATTTTTGTATATATCTCTTTTGTTCTACTAAATTCTACTTTCTCAGTTTATCTTTCAAAGCTAATGTAATATCCTCCTTTCTAAGTCTTTGGGAAAAGCCTTGCTGAAAACCCTGATATGACAACATGCCAACAGTGGTTAGTGGACTACAATCTGCAATATATTCACCTGTTCAAAGTTCCCAGGGGGAAACAGTTTTGACCCCAGGGCAAAGGTGACTGACTCCTAGAGTGAGGATAGAGGATTTCTAATTTTTTTAGTATATTTAGTTTTCAAGGGTCTTAAAATTACTTATAAATATGGCCATAAAACTTTTCATAATCCCCCCCACAAAAATAGTGTCCATACAGAAGACCTACAAAACAAGGGCAACCATTGTTCCCTAAAAAATCACCATGTTTGCAGCTGACTCTCATTATAACCCTAAGTGTGGGATGAAGTAATTCCCATAAATGATGTGCACTTTGGCAAATATAAGAGTGAGAGATAATCTGGAAGTTAGTCACGGTCCTGTTAGGCTGTGTAATCATCTACAAACCAGTTATTCCTGGTTATACAGATATGATCAGGCAATATGCAAGGTGCTTATCAGTAATATGTGATCTTTTTTAGGGCAAGAAAAACCATAATATCTTCTCAAGCTTAAATAAAAAAGGATTTAATACCATTTCTAGATAAATTAAGTATTTTACTAAAAAGCAAGTAGTTTATTTTTTAATTTTATTGCTATGAAGTTAACTATTGAATTTATGGTACTTAACTTCAAGGAGTACAATAGAGGGTGGAGAAGATGACTTGCATCTTCCATATGGTTTGTTATTATTTTTAAATACTATGTTTTGCTCTTTTATATTGACTTTATTTTCTCAAGTTATTATATTTATTTGCTTTTTAGTTATGCAAAAATCATCCCAGAGGTTTAGGAATGAATTCCAAAGAAAAGCATTACATTTGTTTGATGTCTATAAATGAACCAAGTAATAAAGGAACTCATCTGTCAGGGAAGGCTTCTCTGTGTACCTCTGCCTATTGTCACGTACCTAACAGGAAAGATTTGAATTGTAGTTTATTTCTTTCTCCTTCACAGAATGGGAAAAATAGTTCTATTTAGTAATGATTGTCTGTGAAGAAGAAAATGTTACCTTGTATTTATACTGTAACTGAGTAAAAACTTTCTAGGGATAATGTAATTTATTGTGATTTGCCTGGGACATGTACAGTGCTGAATATTTCACCACAAAGGGAACAAGGAAAGGTTATGTTGATATCAGGCTACATTGGACCTCATTGCTACTAGCATTAAATACAATTTTACCTGTGTTATAAGTCTGTTTTACCCTCTCCCCTCATTTTTTTCTCTCCATATGTCATTTAAGAAAGCTTGGATTTTGCCCCTAATTTACATTTTATGCTTTTGAAAGGTTGTACCTGGAGCATTCAGATAGTCAACCCTTGCTAAAAATAAAGATGTATTTCCTAAAGTTTTGTAAATTTTAATAAGCTGCCATATCATTCCTTGTTTAGTGTCAATAGCTGCTTAGAAAACATGAAAACTTTATATCAATAGGACCTGAATGATCACCATGTCCATGACCACATCTCCCTGTTTGACACTTGATGAGAGACCTGAGGTTCTAAGAACTTGATTTGCCCAAGGTCCCACAGCTGGTCATTAAGTTAAATGATCATTATTAACTAGAGTTTAGAAACAAGGATTTCTCCCTCCAATTAATTTATTGCACTGCTTAGGTTCTGTTCTTCTCTCAGAGCAAGTCTGGCAGAACAGGAGCATGGTAAGGGTTAATTAGTGCTTAATTAGTTGCAGTTTTTCATCTGTGATTTAATGCTTATGTGGGCATTAAGTTTATTAAGAGTCCATCTGTTCTTTAGGTTGTGAGTGACCAAAAGAGATCTTTCACCTTAGAGGAGGGAGTCCCCCACACGTTTCTAGGCAACAAGTATTTCAGTCCATAAGTAGAGTATCAAATGTATATTTCTCACCGTGACTATGGGTGCTGGGCTCTGGACACCTTAGGATGGGGACATGTGAGCTGCCTGAGGGCAGGGACTCTCTCTTACTCAGTTTTGTGTCAGACCTAGGATCTGGGAGTAGGTAAATTATGTTAAACAGAAAAGAGTCAATAGCTTAATAAGTCAGCACTAAGGAGTGCTATGGATATGCAGGAGAATGTACTATTTGCTACAGAAAATACTCTGCAGACCAATTCTTCATTCTAGAGCTGAGTCGACTAATGCCTGCCAAAAATCAAGACTTGATCCAAAATCACAGCAGAGCTATAATTTAGAACAGAGGTCCACTGTGGCTGTCGCACAACCAAAGCATTTGCTTAAACACTGACCTCGCTTTGGTATCTTTTAGAATCACCATTCACTGCCATATGCTGTTGGATAATCTCTTTTTCTTAGATGCATGTTTTTCCTAAAACCTTTTCTTGGAAAAGCATATGCCTCTCTTGTAATTGCTGCATTTCCAGGTGGCTGCTATTATGGTTTTATTTGAACTTTAGCTTCAGTGAATCATTAAAGCAGTTATTTGATCTGCCTTACTTGCCTTGCTAAGGTTGACACAAAGAGAAGTTATGTTTCTTTTACTCTAGATCTTTGTGAACTTTGCCCAGTCTTCCAATCTCCTTTATTCTGCATAAAATCAATACAAGTCCCAACTATGATAAAAATAACACTTTGACCCATGTTCTATAATAAACCAATATCTTCCCTCCACCTACACACAGATCTTGGGGCTATTCTATTATTTCATAAAAAGGAAATCTCATACATGAAGGAGAAAAATTAGTTCTGCACTTTCTTTAACAACAGACACAACCTACAATCCCAAGCAGGGTAATCACACTTTACCTCACAGAAAGTCCTGCAATTCTTAGTTATCATAAATAATATCAAGTATTTTAACAAGAATGTCTAATTATACCCTTCATGAATGATTCCAGAATGATGAAGGCAATTATAGGTATCAATACAGAACAACTTTGGAAAAACAAGGTTCTCTTTTTTTCCTTCCAAAAATAGTACTTAACAATTTTCTTCAACTACATAAACTCTGTGTCTGGTTTCTTTTCTTTTTTAAAATTTTCTTTTTTTTTAATATCTGTGTCCACTTTGTAGGTGAGCTTCAGTGTATCTGTCATCTCCTTTCTCCAAATGAATTATTTTCTAAGTCCTCATTTCATTCTCAACATTTAAAAGGTAAAATCATTGCCTATGCCAGGTTTATGAGGCTATGTTGCTGTTGCCAACATGAGAATTTCAGTAGTTTAGCACAACAGAAGTGTTTTTGTTGCTCAAGCTGTGGTCACCATGGTTGCAAAAGACTAAGCGATCTGTCCTCCACGCAGTGGCTCAACAATCTGTGAGGCTTTGATCTCTTGCTACCTCCATTATAACACATCCTCTTATCCTTTCTATGGCAGAAGAGGAGATAGTTGGGGGTTAAGTAACAACATCAAAATGCTTCAGGCCACAATGACCTGTGCCACTTCCACTCCCAACACATGGGTCCAGTTTGTTGTATGTTCATGACTAGGAAGCATAACTCTTTTATACATAGAGGTGAGGAAACTGAAGGTAAATTAGCATGATAAATCTTGCTCACATAGTAAAGTAGTGATTGAAAATAGCTAACTGGAGGCCACAGATACAGGGATGGTAACATTTTTTTTTAACTTTACATCATGTTCTAAATAAAACACTTACACCCAATAACATCTACCAACAATTTCTGACATGTTTTCAGGTGATATGTAATCCTTTTCTCTTAAGTGGAATGTTATCATTATGAATGTTTGGGAAGAAAGTGGTGGAGATTGGGTAATATAATCATCAGTTAATAAGCATACAAATGCAAGTGCTGATTTCAATGGCAACTAATATACTTCTTTTGCATCCTACTTTTAAATATAACTTATATGTTATTTATTTTATATTCTAAGTCTTAGGAGTTTTAATCAAGTTGGCTGATCTCTTCCATGTTTGTTGACATCAAATGTTCATTAAGTCTGAAAAATATATTTAATACTTTAGAATTCAATGTTAGGTCACTTATTTAATATTATTTTCAAGCCAAGAAGCAAAACTGATAAATTTTGCCACCACAGAGAATCATTTTCTGCAAAAATTGTTGAGAGTTAAAAATATGTTTTTAATATAACCCTTTTCTGAGACTTATCTATTGTATAATGTTGGGTGCACTGTGCTTATGATGATTACATTAGCATTATCTTTGTGGAAAATGGGAACATAAGTCAAAAAATGTTTCTGACTTTCTCTCTGGAGTGCCTATTTATATCTATTTAGATGATATACTGAAAGTAATAATACCGAAGTTTTAAAGAATGCAGAAACTTTCAGACATTTTTACAAAAATAGGTCTGTGGCTCTTATTTTTAAAGGATCTTAAATATAAACACATATCAAACAAAGAGGCCTATTTTTTTTCATCAGTAGAATAGTTTCATCCTCTTGAAATCATTTTTCTTTACTGTACACATCTCATATCCACTTTTCTCTTTTTTAAAGCATATTTTTTAAAGATTTTGTTTATTTATTTTTAGAGAAGAGAATGGAAGGAGAAAGAAATGGAGAGAAACATCAGTGTGTGGTTGCCTCTTATGCACCCCCTACTGGGGACCTGGCCTGCAACCCAGTCATGTGCCCTAGACTGGGGATCAAATCAGTGACCCTTTGCTTTGCAGGCTAACACTTAGTCCACTGAGCCACACCTGCCTGGGCTTCACTTTTTACTTTTGTACAATATTATTATTCCAGTTCCACTTTTATTAAACTTTACTCAGCTGTTGTTGCTATCGACCCTGGTACTGCACATTACTACCACTCTGTCTTGTAACTGATTTTTAAAGATAGACTGGCCAGTTGCAATATCTAAACAAATAAACAAAAAAATCTTTAAAATAACAGAGGATTCCCGATACCCTGATCCAGAACTTATTTCATATCAGGTTGCTTTTAACCAAGTTTAATACTGGTCACAGAAGGACCAAGGTAAGCTCCTATAAATCCTTGACATCGAGTCATATTTTGTCATGTGGGTCATAATACTCAGAGTGTATTAGAGTTCTTCAGAAAAGCAGATCAATAGGATATCTGCAGTCAGAAAACTGGAGACTAAGGAGAGCCGATGATACAGTTGCTGTCCAAGTCCGAGAGCCTGAGAACCAGAGGAGCTGACAGTGTAAGTCCTAGTCCAAAAACCAGCAGGCTCATGACCCTAAAACTCAGTGCTTCAGTTCAAGCCCAAAGACAGGAAAAAACAAACTCAAGGAGTCAAGCAGGAGAAGTACCCTGTTCTTAGAGGGAAGTTCAGTATTTTTGTTATAGTCAAGTCTCCAATTAATTAAATGAGGCTCACCCACATCAGAGAGGGCATTCTGCTTTTATACTCAATTTACTGGTTCAAATACTAATCTCATCCAAAAATGTCTTCAAAGGCATATGAAGAATAATGTTTGACCAACTATCTGGGCAACCTTGCTCCAGTCAAGTTGACATATAAAATTTACCAACACATACAGTCAATTAAACCTGTCCGCGTATTAAGTGATTTCCTTGGCTATTGGTTTGAAGAATATAAAATAAGCATGTGTTAGTCATAGTTTAAGTTTAACAGAACCCTAGTTATGCCTGTCCATTCATATTAGAACAAAAAATTCTAGTCCAGGGAGCCTAAAATTAAGGGGATGAGAAGCAGAAGTTTCCAAGTGGATCACTGAGAACAATGATGAGTGATGGCACTCACAGCCCTTCCCCTCAGACCCTTCAACTGTGGATTCCAACCAGCACATGGAATTCACCGCCATCTGTCCCAATTCCACAGGGCATGGTCACCAAGACACCACTTCAGTTGTACCTTTAGGATCATTTCAACATTTTATTAGGCTGGAAACTACTGGACAGTGTGGTGTGTGGTATAACTAGTGGATTTCATAATTACTAAGTATTTTTGCACTTCCATTACTGTAAAGTGGTACTGAAACATATTTTGCAAGACCCTATAACATTAAGTTAGATACCATGTGAGAACTCAGGCCAAGAACAGCTGGCAGTCTCTATGCATTCATTCCCATTGATATTTCTTTCCAATTATGCAAAATTATTGGAAAGAATTGCACAGTGCAAAGTAAAAATGGTAAAAATGATCAATTTGTTACTGGTGGATCTCCTAGAGAATGGCACAACATCAAGATCTCAGTGTCAGTGTATATCACTAACAGTTTTGACACTCAGTAGTGTCACTGCCCACTTCAGCCTTGGTTAGAGGGATCTCATGATATTGGCTCTTGCCTAGCCTCCATCTGTATCTCCATGGCTGCCATGCTCACAAGCCCAATAGTGAAAGTGCTGAGGTGGCCAAAGGCAGAGACTGGCTGAACACCACCAGGGAGGTTATCCTGTTCAAGTAGTTTAATGACTTGTCTGCATGGTATATTTTTTATTACAGGTATTATGTAGAAATAGAGATATACACATTTTGTCTACTCCTATAGGTCCAACTGCATGCTTCCTTTCCAGGTCTCTGTCATCAATCTTCTTATCTTTCTTTTAGGACCCTGAATAACTAGTGAAGCCAGTGGACAGGAGTTTTCAATGTCTTGGCCTAAGCTATTTGCCCCTCTCTACCATGTTGAAGATTAAGTGTACTGCTCAGATCTCTGCCTGTGGGAGACTTTTCACTGCCCACCACTATCTGGGATGTGTTTCCAGGATCCTAACTCTCTGGCACTTCTGGCTTGTCCTGCTTGTACACATAGCATCTTTGTTGTTCAGAATAACACACTTTGAGTAAAGAATCACAGGTATACACCATATGCAGTCTAGGTTTACAGAGGTAATTGCCAGGGGGATATTGGCAGGTATGACTATCTGCTTAAGCAGGCAACATCTTCATCCTGCCTGCCTCTAATTTCTCTCCTAAATGTTTCTTATTCTCTAGCACACTATGCATTGTAAGTGAAATATCTGTATTTCACTCACCCCTAATCTCTGTATACATAATCTGTTCAATCTAATGATTGCCTTATTAGATTGAATTGCTCTTCTTTAAAAATGATAAATATTTGGTTTTCATTCTCTAATGCCACTTAACATCTTGATCTTGTTCAGATATTTTTCAACTATATCATAACAACCACCACATATATGCACTCATTGCAAATAAATCTTTAGCTCTTTGAAGACTAGGATTGTTTCTTATTCATCTCTGCATTTCACATTTCAAAATGAGTACTTGATGCAAAGTAAATGCTCATTAAGTGAATATTTGCTGAATTATATTGAATTGAATGATCTAATCTTTTAATTCCTTCAAGTAACAATGAAAATGTCAAATACAGAGTAGTCTCTCAAGATTATCTGTTGAATTGTGTTGCATTAATAATCCTGAGCTATAAATTTTATTTTCTTTACAAACTTTCAGTTAACTCTTGATTCCCTTTTAGATTCTCATATTCACATAAAACAAATCCAGACTTCTGGCAAGATGGAGGCATAGGTGGATGCACTGTACCTCCATGCACAACCAAGATTAGAACAACAGCAATTTAGAGGCAGAATAACACCCAGAACTGATAGAGAATTTATCTGAATGGAAGTCGGACAGCCAAGAAGTTGAAATAGACCCATTCATCCAGACCGGTAGGAGGGGTGGAGAGGAGTAGCTGGGGCACGGGTCTCGGTGCACAGAGAACAGGGAGAACTGGGCGCATAAGGCAACCGGGAGTGCGTAAGGCATCTGGGGCACACAAGATCGCAGCGGGTAGACCCTGAGTATGCAAGCAGCAGCTGGCAGACCCAGGGAGGCCTCGATTGTGAACCAGGGCACAGAGCACAACCCAGGATCCCAGAGAAGGGACTGAGGTCCCAGGAGAACAAAGCTACCACCATTGTTCCATCCCACCCCTGCCCCCGCCCTTGCACCCTCATACAACGTCACAATCTAGCGACTGGGGTGCCCAGCCCTGGTGAACAACTAAGGCTCCACCCCTCACCATAACAGGAGTGACCAGACCCCCCACCCCCAGAGAGAGAGAGAGAGAGAGAGAGAGAGAGAGAGAGAGAGAGAGAGAGAGAGACATGTCTCAAACAGAAGAACAGATCAATGCCCCAGGACTCATCATTTTAAGCAACCGAGAGATAGCCAATCTATCAGATGCACAGTTCAAAACACTGGTGATCAGCTCACAGAATTGGTTGATTTTGGTCACAAATTAGATGCACAAATGCAGGTTACCATAAAAAAGATGAAGGAAAGTGCACGGAGACCAATAGTGATGGGAAGGAAACTGGGACTCAAAACAATAGAGTGGACCAGAAGGAAGAAAAAAACAACCAAACAGGAAAGAATGGAGAAATAAGAATTCAAAAAAATGAGGAGAAGCTTAGGAACCTCCAGGACATCTTTAAACGTTCCAACATCTGAATTTTAGGGGTACCAGAAGGGGAAGAGGGAAAGCAACAGATTGAACATGTATTTGAACAAACAATAAAGGAGAACTTCCCTATTCTGGCAAAGGAAATAGACTTCCAGGAAATCCAGGAAGCTCAGAGAACCCTAAAGAAGTTGGACCCAAGAAGAAACACACATCATAATTACATTAGCCAAGGTAAAAATGAAGGAGAGAATCCTTAGAAGCAGCAAGAGATAAGGGGACAATAACCTACAAAGGAGTTCCCATCAGACTGTCAGCTGATTTCTCAAAAGAGACCTTGCAGGCAAGAAGGGGCTGGAAAGAAGTATTCCAAGTGATGAAAGACAAGGACCTATAACCCAGATTGCTCTATCCAGCAAAGCTTTCATTTAGAATGGAAAGGTAGATGAAGTGCTTCTCAGATAAGGTCAAGTTGTAGGAGTTCATCATCACCAAGCCCTTATTTTATGAAATGTTAAAGGGACTTATCTAAGAAAAGAAGATAAAGAAAAAACATGTATAGTAAAAGGACAGCAAACTCACAATTATTACCAACCACACCTAAAGCAAAACCAAAAGAAACTAAGCAAACAACTAGAACATGAACAGAACCACAGAAATGGAGATTACATGGAGGGTTAGCAACAGGGGAGTGGGAAGAGCAGAGAGGGGGAAAAGGTACAGAGAATAAGTAGCATAGATAGTAGGTAGGAAATAGACAGGGGGAGGGCAAGAATAGTATGGGAAAGGTAGAAGCTAAAGAACTTATAAGTATGACACATGGACATGACTAAAGAGGGGGATGTGGGTTGGAGAGGGTATGCAGGGTGGAAGGGAGTGAAGGGGGAAATGTGACAACTGTAATAGCATAATCAATAAAATATATTAAAAAAACAAATCCAAAAATTTTTATTTTGAAGTTTTACTGTTCAATAAAAGTTGATGCAAGTAGGTGAAAGCTTCATGTGCTATTGATTGTGCAATTGGATAAATACAGTGATATGGAATGTTTAATGACACAGCAAAAAAATATTCATAATAGAGGATGGAATCCAGCCCACTTCTATTATAAAGTTATTGCTATTCATTACTTTCATAAGCCCTAAGTTCCACACTAATAGTATTTTTTATTTATATTAGCTTAAAATAATTTTTTAAAGAATATTCAGTAACTGAACCTTAAATTTTCAATTACCTGCTGTTCTTACACTAAACAGTCCTCCTCACACCTCATAGCAACTTGCTTTCCATGAAGCAGAGATGTTTCCTTAGGATGTCACATGTGTAGAAGGATTATTGATTTATTTGGTTATCTGCTGTAGAAACCAAGTCCCACGGCAAGCACGCAACTTTAAACTACAGTGGCAGCATAACTGAGATTCTTCTTTATCATTAGATCCAAAAATGTATATCTACAATATCAGCTCAGATATACAGGGTCCAGCACAAATAACACTCCTTTTTTATTACAAAATCTTTTATTACAAAATCATAAGCATGTAATTCTATAACATAGCAATATCATGCTCAAGCACACCATATGGCATTTTAGTTGAAATGGTCAAATTAAAACTACAAATTATTACCCTCATATCATTACCCTACCAGCCACATTCAACCAGCTGTTACTTCTGCTGGACCTTGTCTTAACTTATAGTTGGATGCTGAAAACAATATAAATGTTACATGCAAAATCATTAAATAAGTATAAGTTATGAGGCATTTTGGTAGAAATGTGATGTGTTACTATACCTGAAAAATACTAGCCCATAATGATTTACCTCAGATCTGACCAGTTACAACAGAGCATTTAGCCAACACCCTCTCTACCACTTGTTTTCAGTTTAATGTTTCATTTTACTTCTCCATTTTTTCTTTTAGAGCTTTTTTTTTTAAGTTTAGCCTTCCTTGCTACTATCAGTAAACTCATTATTTCTTATCTGTACTTGCCATTCATCTATTCACCTATAATCATTCTCTGTGATGTTTCCTATTTCTTTCATCTCAAAGTAAAGCCTGTAACTCTTGACCCTAAAGCCAGTAATAAGTGCCCCTAACTGAAACATCATATATGCTCTCCAAAGCAATTATGTAGATATGGCAGCTCATTCATGCCTTTTCTTTGTACGTACTTGGAAATAGATGCTTAAGATTAAGTAATTTACCTTATATTGAAAAATATCTTTAAGATTTTATTTTTTCTTTATGATTATTTATTTATATTGTTTAGAGAGAGAGGAAAGGAGGGAGAAAGAGAGGGAGAGAAACATCACTGTGTGAGAGACACATGATCAGTGTCTCTCACAGCACCCAACTGTGGACCTGGACTGCAACCCAGGCATGTGCACTGACTTGGAATTGAATTAGTGACCTTTTCTTTGGTGGGCCAGCACTCAACCACTAAACCACACAAGCCAGGCCTGTTACAAAATATTTTAATAACACTGTCAAGATCAGGAATCAGATCTGTTCAGCCTCACTAATGCTTAATTTCTGCATCTCTGGCACCTTGCTCAATGCCTGCCAAATATGTGTTCAATAAAGTATATATTTTGTTAATTAATAAAATATAAATAAAAAATTTTAAACTTCAGATTATTTAATCAATTATTTAATCATGTTTTATTTCTCTTTTATCTTGCAAAGGTTATATTCAACATAGAATGCAATTTAATAGTCTTCAAGTAAAAGGAGAAGTAGCAAAGTTGTTTAGTGATCTCTAAATAAAATTGCTTGTATATCAGGAAGTGTTCAAGAGATACCATTATGGCATACAAAAAATACTAGGATTTTTATGTATTTTTATTTAAACAATATCAGGTATTATTTAAAACCCAAATAGTTCAAAAAACTTTAAAAAAATATCAGTAATCCTCACTTCCATTTTAAGATCCATATCTGTTGCCCAAAGTAAATATTCTATAATCTTAGTTGTTTTTGTCAACATTTAGCTCCATATTTCTGTTTGTATTTGCCTTACAGTTCATCCTTCTAAATTCTCTAATAGTGTTATTTAAAAAGTTACATAAAATAATATGATGTGACATTTATATACAATTTATAAATAGATACATATACATACATATACACACACACATCTATATATATACTGTGTATATACTGTGTATATACATATGTGTACATATACATGTACACACATGTATATGTATATATGTGTGTGTGTGTGTGTGTGTGTGTGTGTGTGTGTGTATATATATATATATATATATATATATACACACACACTGAAGGCTTCTACAATATTGTGATCTAGACTAGAACATGATCCTCTTCTAATCACAACTATCAGATAAGTGTTTATCCAGGAAATGAACAGAAGCAGAAAGAACATTTACTTTTTGAGCCCTGGCTGGTGTGGCTCGCCGGATTGAGTGCCAGCCTGTGAACCAAAAGGTCACTGTTTAAATTCCTCATCTAGGGAACATGCCTGGGTTGTAGGCCAGGTCCACAGTTGAGGGGTATGAGAGGCAACTGATCATGTTTCTCTCACACATTGATGTTCCTCTTTCTTTCTCCCTCCCTTCCCCTCTCTAAGAATAAATAAATAGAATCCTTTAAAAAAAAAGAACATATACTTTTCGAAATATGCTCTATGGAAAAGTTACATTTCCTCTACATGTATAAAGATATTGGGAAATTGGTATCAGAATCTCTTAGATTCTTTTACCACTTATCTTGTGAACATCTTTAAGTGAACTTAAACAACATAAATGCAAAATAGACACCAGGGTTTGGGATCAAATTTCTAGTAAATGCACTTGTCTTTCAGCCAAATGTGCATCACTACTAATTCTAACCCAAAGGCTTTCTTTTTTCCTTAATCTAGTCTTTTTCACAAATTCAGGGTGTGTGAGTGAGTGTTATGAATGAGACTTGGCAGGATCCACAAAGCTGCAGGGCAGCAAACAGTTATTAATAGTGTAAATACTCATAAATTTATTTCTTTTACATAGAATGCCTGTAGCCTTGATGTTACACAGCTTATTTAACTAGAATCAATTTATCATATGAAGCTTTCTAGTATATAATTTTATTTTCAAATAATTTCACTAAAATGAACATTTTTTAAAGACATTTTATCTCTCTTTTATCTATTTTTTAAAGAATACTTACTTATCAGTATACCTCATTTCCAAAAAATAAATAACAGTTCTAACAGAAACTTATTTTTAAAACCTTATTATTCTTACTTGATCTAGAGGTTCAAGGACATTCCAATATATTCCAATCAAAACTCAGGTAAGTTATTGTCTGGATATCGATAAATTAATTTTAAAGTTTATGAGTATATGAAGAGGCAAAAGGACCCAGAATAGCCAATACAATATTGAATAAAAATAAAATTAGAGAACTGACCATACCCAACTTACTATAAATCTACAGTATTCAAGAGAGTTGGTATTAGTGAAACAATAGACAAATAGATCAAAGGAACAGAATAGAGAGCTAGGAAATAGACCCTATAAATATAATCAACTGATCTTTGACAAAGAAACAGAGAATATAGGCATATCTTAGAGATACTGCTGGTTCAGTGCCAGGTCATTGTAATAAAGCATGTATTGCAATAATGGAAGTCATAATCATTTGCTGGTAGAGGGTCTTTAATTTGTAAAAGATACATGTGTGAAGTTCAATAAGACAAAGTGCAATAAAAAGAGGCATACCTGTGCAATGGAGCAAAGATGTCTTTACAACAAATGGTGCTATGTGCATATGAAAAATAATGAATCTACATACAGACCTTAGAGCTTTCATAAATATTAACTCAAAATGGATCAAAGGATATAAACATAAAACACAAAACAGTAAAATTCCTAGAAGATTACATAGGAGAAAACCTAGAGGACAATAGGTAAGACAATAATTTTCTAAATCAAATATCAAGGGAACGATCCATGAAAGGAACTTATAATTACCTGGATTTCATTAAAAGCTTCTGCTCTATGAAAGACAATGTCATAAACTGAGTGAAAATAATTGTAAAAAAAACTGACAAAATATTTCAATCTAAAATATGAGAACTTAAAATTCAGTAATCAGAAAACAAATAACCTAATTTAAAAATAGGTTAAGGATGTTAGTAATTCACCAAAGAACATAAGGAGATATGAAGTATGCATATGAGCAGATGTTCAACCTTATATGTCATTTGAGAATTGTAAATTAAAATGGGATACCACCACATATCTGTTAGAATGGCCAAAATGAAAACCACTGGCAACACTGAATGCTGGTAATGGTGTGGAACAAGAACTCTAATTTATTGCTGGTGGGAACGAAAAATGATGCCACTTTGTAAGGGAGTTTGGCAGGTTCATACAAAACTATACATACTTTCAGCATATGATCCAGCAACCGCACTCCTTGGTATTTACCCAAATGCATCGAGAACCATGTTCACACAGAAATCTGCACTTAGATATTTATAACAGCATTATTTATAACTACCAAAATATAGAGGCTACCAATATGTTTTTCCATCGGTGAATGAATAAATATACTGTGGTACATCCAGGCAATGGATTATCCAGCACTAAAAAGAAATGAGCTTTCAAGACCTAAAAAGACATAGGGGAAAATTAAATATATATTAATAAATGAAAGAAGTCACTCTGAAAATACTATATCCTGTATGATTTCAACTATATGATATTCTGAAAAAGGTAAACTTATAGAGACAGTAAAATGAGAAGTGATTGCCAGGGGTTGGTGAGGAGGGAGGGATGAATAAGCACAAAGCAGAAGAATTTTAAGGAATGAAACTGCTTTGTATACTACTACAATAATGGATACCTGTCATTAGGCATTTGTTAAAACCCACAAAATGTAAAACACCAAGAAAGTACCCTAATGTAAACTGTAGACTTTTGGTGATTATGATATGTCAATGTAGGCTAGTCGATTGTAATACATGTATGACTCTGGTGCAGGGCGTTGACATTGGCAGACAGTGTGCATGTGTAGGGACAAGGGTTGTATTAAATATCTCTGTAACTTCTGCTCAGTTTTGCTGTAGACCTCAGACATTCCGTAAAAAAATAAAGTTTAACAATTAATAAAGAAACTAAACAGCCAGAAAAACAATGACAAAAAAATCTACTGGTTTGGGTTATTTTGAGTAAGGAAATGAAATATGGTAAAAAAATATATATTAGCGAAAGAATCATGCATGGCCTCTACCAGTACCTTTCTCAGATACAGTGTTAAGAATTCAGACTCAAGCACACACAACACAAAATCTGTGGGACACAGGGAAAGCAATCTTAAGAGGGAAATTTGTAGCATTACAGGTCTACCTAAAAAAAAAAAGAAGAAGAAGAAGAGAAAGCTCAAATAAAAAACTTCACTTCACACTTAAAGGAACTAGAAAAAGAATAACAAACAAAGCCCAAGATGAGTAGAAGAGGGGAAATAATAAATTTCAGAGCAGAAATAAATAAAATAGAGTCTAAATGAGTGATACAAAATGTCAATGAATCCAAGAGCTGGTTCTCTGAAAAGATAAACAAGATAACAAAAGTTTAACCAGACTCATCAAGAAAAAGAGAAGACCCAAATAAATAAAATCAGAAAGGAAAGAGGAGAAATAACAACTAACACCAAGGAAATATAAAGGATTGTAAGAAAATATTATGAAAACAATATGCCACAAAACTGGACAACCTGGATGAAATGGATAATTCCTAGAAACATATAATCTTCCAAAACTAAATCAGGATGAATCGAGGAATCTGAATAGGCAGATTAACCTAGTGAAATTGAAGCAGTAGTCAAAAAACTCCCAACAAACAAAATCCCTGGACCAGATAGCTTTAGAGGTGAACTTTACCAAACATTCTGAGAAGAACTAATACCTCTTCTCGAACGAGTTGAAAAGTTAAGAGGAGGGAAAAATCCCAAATTCCTTTTATAAGGCTAGCATTATCCTAATTTCAAAACTAGATAAATACACTATAAAGAAAGAAATTCATAGGCCAAAATCCCTGATGAGCATAGATGCTAAAATTCTCAATAAATTATTAGCAAATTGAGTACAGCAATGCATCAAAAAGATCATACACCACAATCAAGCAAGATTTATCATGGGAATGCTAAGTTGGTACAACATTCTTAGCCACAGTAATCAGTCAAGAAGAAGAAATAAAAAGCATCTGAGCTGGAAAGGAAGAAGTAAATTTGCCTTTATTTGCAGGTGACATGATATTGCACATAGAGAATCCCAAAGATTCCACTAAGAAACTACTAGAACTGATAAATGAATTCAGCAAAGTAGAAGTATACAAATTAATATCTAGAAATCAGTTGCATTTTTATATGCCAATAATGAACATTTTTATATGCCAATAATGCAGAAAATATTCCCCTTTGCAATAGCTACAAAAAGAGTAAAATACTTAGAAATAAATCTAACCAAGATGTAAAAGACCTGTACTCGGAAAATATAAGACACTGAAGAGAGAAATTGAAGAAGATACAAATAAGTGGATACCATGTTAATGGATAGGAAGAGTTAACATCATTAAAATGTCCACCCTACCCAAAGTGATCTATAGATTCAATGCAATTCCTATCAAGATTCCAATAACTTATTTCTCAGAACTAAAAAAAATATTTCAAAAATTTATATGGAGCCACAAAAAAAAACTCCAGATAGCAACAGCAATACTGAGAAAGAAGAACAAAGTTAGAAGAATCATGCTACCTAATAGAAACTATACTATAAGACCATAGTAATCAAAACAGCATGGTACTGGCATAAAACAAAAACATAGATCAATGGAACAGAATAGAGGAGCCCAGAAATAAACCCACACCTTTAGAGTCAATAAATATTTGACAAAGGAAGCAAGCACATACAATGGTCTAAAGATAGTTTATTCAATAAATAGTGTTGAGAAAATTGGACAGATAGATGGATGAAAATGAAACCAGACCATTTTCTTACACCATACATGAGAATAAATTCAAAATAGACCAAAGACTTAAATGTTAACCATAAACCAAAACCATAAAAATCATAGAAGAAAACATAGGAGCAAAATCTTGGAAATTGCTCATAGCAGTATTTTATCAGGTATATCTCCCCATGCAAGGGAAACAAAAATAAATAAATAAATAAACAAATAGGGCTACATCAAACTGAAAAGTTTTTACACAGCAAAGGAAACCATCAACAAAATAAAAAGACACCCTACAGAATGGGAGAACATACACCCGATAAGGGGTTAATATCCAACATTTACAAAGAATTTACAAAACTCAACACCAAAAAAACAACCCACCCAATTAAAATATGGACAAAGGGCCTGAATAGACACTTCTTCAAAGAGAACGCAGATAGCCAATAGGCATATGAAAACATGTGAAATAAGCCAGGTGGTGAAAGACAAATACCATATGATCTCACCTTTAACAAGAACCTAAACAACAAAACAAACAAGCAAAATATAACCAAAGACACTGAAATTGAGGACAGTCTCAGTGACCAGAGGGGAGAAGGGAGGGAATTTCAGGGGAAAAGGGGCAGGGTTTACAGGAACAAGTATAAAGGACACATGGACTAAAACTAGGGGGGAGTGGAAATAGGAGGAAGGTGGGGAGGGCTGGGGGGAGTGGGCTGAGATGGGAGTAAAAGACAGAAAACTGTACTTGAACAACAATTAAAATAAAAAAAATAAAATTAAAAAAAGAAAACATTCTTAATGTTACTAATCATCAGGTAAATGCATGTTAAAACCATAATGAGATACCATCTCACACCTGCCAGAATGGTCATTATCAATAGGCCAACAAACAATGTTGGCGAGGATTTGGGGAAAAGGGAACCCTAGTGCATTACTTGTGGGAATGCAGACTAGTACAGCTACTGTGGAAAGCAGTATGGAGATATCTCAAAAAATTAAACATGAATCTGCCTTTTTACCTAACAATCCCACTTTTGGGATTATATTCAAAGGAGCCCAAAACATTAACTCAAAAGAACATTAGCAACCCTCATGTTCATTGCAGCATCATTTACAATCAAGATATGAAAGCAACCCAAGTGTCCATCAGTAGCTAAGTGGATAAAACTATGGGACATTCACATAATGGAATACTGCTCAGCTGTAAAAAAAAAAAAAGAAGAAGAAGAAAATTTTACTCCTGTGACAACATGGATGGACCTTGAGAACATTATGCTAAGTGAAATAAGCCAGTGAGAGAAAGACAAATACCATATGATTTCACGCATATGTGGAAGCTAATGAACAAACTGAACTCACAAGGAACATAAAGACAAACTCATAGAGAGCAGGATAACAGTTAAGTGGGGAAAGGTTAAGGGGTGGAGAGAATGAGCAAAAAGAAATAAAGGATTCATGGACATGGGCAACAGTGTGGTGATTGTAGGGATAAGGGGTCCAATGGTACTAAATGGTAATGGAAAAATACAATAAAATTTTTTTAAAAATTCAGCCTCTATCAGCATTTCTTCACCTATATAGCTAATCAAAATGTTATCTCACATTTGGGGTCATTATAAAGGTCAAGTTAAATGTTATATATAAAGCTTTGGCTGATGTGGCTTAGTGTATTTAGTGCCGGCTTGTGAACCAAAGGGTAGCTGGTTCAATTCCCAGTCAGGGCACATGCCTGGGTTGTGGGCCAGGTCCCCAGTAGGGTGCAAGTGAGAGGCAACCATGCATTGATGTTTCTCTCCCTCTCTTCCTCCTTCCCTTCCCCTCTCACTAAAATACATAAATAAAATCTTTTTAAAATGTTTAAAAAATGTTTAATAATGTATAATAAGGATGAGCTATAGCACAAAACTGGTATTTGTTAATAAAGTGCATAATGACTGTGAAACAATTGGCTCAGTAAATGACTCTCAGTGGAAGCTGGGTCTGCAAGGGTATCTAACATTACTTGCCCTTAGGTAAGTTACTGAGCATCTCAGTTATTGCACCTCTCAGTCTTTTCAGATATATAATGATGATATTTGTCTAGATAACTTCATTATTTCTAGTAGCTTTATGATCTGGTAACTTCTTAGAGCTTCAGAATGTTATTAAAGTAACACTGTTGTTCCCGTTAAAATTCAGGAATCAACTAAGAGTAATCTCGTGTACCACATAAGCCAGAGTAACCAGACTCTTCTAGAGTTTAGGTTTTTGTCTAGTTTTAGACACAACTGTACTTTCATAGTGTGATATGACACATAGTATTAATTGCCAAAGTAAGAACTCCAGATACCCGGTGACTACCTTGGAGCAGTAACATGACATTTGGCCACTGGCCGCTTTAAAATGTTGATTATCCTCCAAAGATATGTATTTACCAAGGAAGTAAAACACACAATTTTATTTATTTATATTTTTCCTAATTATAATTTGTTCTTTGGGTATTTGCCAAAGTTGATGTTTTCTGACAATGGTTATAACAGAAGATTTGAAAGAAAGAGATGGATGTTCTACTGCCACCTCTGAGTAACTCCTGAACCTCTTCCTTGCCTCTAGGTATCAGATTTCTTGTTTATTCACACATGAGAGAAATATTATTAAGGCCTCCTGAGCTGTAGATAGAAAGAAGAACCAGACAGATTTTGCCCTCAAGAGATGAACGTCTGGTGAGAATAATGGGAAGGGAGGATCCCCTGAATAACGACGTGGTATATGCTACTATAAGTCCAGGGAAAAGTGATACCAGTGAATGAAGGCAGAGAAAGCATCTAATTCTCTCTGAGTGAAAAGGCTGGGGATTCAAAAGGGAGTAGATGTTGCCATTGGGTTGTAAAAAGTGAAAATAAGTTTCCCAGTCAGAAAACTGGGTGAGTTTCCAAGCAGAATGACTGAGTTGCAACATATAATAGCGGCTATTTGACAAACACTGATTACGTGCCAACCACTTTTCACAAATGGCTCATGCTTATTATTGGTTCATGGACCAATGAAATGGTTCATACTGATTATTGCTTCTATTTTATTAACCAATATTATCATGAGTTTCAGAGAGAGCATGCCACGCAGCCAAAGTCATATAGATAAAGGTAGTTGAGATTGGATTTGCAAGTAGGTACATCTAACTGGCTCTGATCTTATACTTTTCCAAACACGGTACTGACTGTCTTTATACACTACTGTCAAGTTTCTTTCCTACTGAAGACTAACCTATTAAATTTTCAACAAGCAGAAACATCACCAAAGTGATAGAAAGGCACGGATCACTGAAATCTTATTTGAATGCTATACTCTTGCTGTCCGGCAACACTTCATTGATACCATATCTGTGGGATTTAAAGCACCATACTGGGAGCCTGGAGTTTTAGGCTGTTGACTGAATCTAAATAGACACAGAATAGTTTATATGAAAAGATTTTTCACTGAACATTTTTATTGTTATGTGTATATACTTCTCTGGCTAATTTAGCATTCATCTAGCATCCAGAGTGAAGGTTATTAAAGCTCTTGTTATCATCCATGAAGTTACTAATTAAAGTGAGCCATTTTATGCTACCCAGCTAAGCTAATGAATAAATGTTTGAGATGCACACAACTAGTTTCATTTGCTGTCCTAATCAAATTGATTACTTCCTATTTGGATAGTAATTGTAGTAGTTTGGTAAGCAGCATGCCCTCTGGATTTGGAAATACTTGGGTTTTCATACCTGGTCTGCCATTTTCAAAATGTGTAACCTGAGCCCTGACTGATGTGGCTCAGCTGTTTTGGCTGGTCTCATAAAGGGGAGTGTCAGCTGCCCCCCTGACCTGTCAGGGCACATGCCTGGGTTGCAGATTTGGTCCCCAGTCGGGGTGCATATGAGAGGAAACTCATGAATATTTCTTTCCCTCTCTTTCTCCCTCCACTCCCTTCTCCCTAAAAATAAATAAATAAAACATTTTAAAAAATGTGTAACCTGAGACAACTAAATTAGCCTCCAAATATAACCTGTAAACTGGGAATTAGATTTATTCATTGGACTGCTGTGAGAATTAAATAAAAACATCCAGACATCTAATATAAGTCTAAAAATTTTAATTTATTACTTATAAAAATAGTTATTTCTGCCCTGGCTGGTGTGGTTCAGTGGATTGAGTGCCTATCTGTGAACCAAATGATTGCTGGTTTGATTCCCAGTCAGGGCACATGCCTGGGTTACAGGCCAGGTCTCCAGTAGGGGGTAAGTGAGAGGCAACCACGTAATGATGTTTCTCTTCTACCCTTCCCCTTTCTCTAAAAATAAATAAATAAAATCTTTAAAAATATATTTATTACTAATTATTTTTATGTGAATAAACACTATATCCAAAATTAACTTTCCCCGTCAATATCTAGTTAACTTTCTGCTAAAAGAAATCCAGTTACTCAACCAAATATTTATGAGGTATTCAGCATTGTGTTAAAATTCAAAACATTATATCATAAGAAAACATTTTTACTTATTTGAAGAAAATTGAAATATACAGAAATAAATCTCCCTGTAACAAACATCATAAGAAGGAACTGGAGAATTAAGAAAATAAAAATAAAAGCCTGTTATGTTCTCTGGAATATAAGCTCCATAAAGGAAGAGATATTTTACACATTTGTTCACTGATGTCCTGCAAGCACAAGGAACAGTATCAAGCATATAATAGGTACACAAAAAGTACATGTGTGCATGTGTATATATGTATGTGTGTGTGTGTATATCTCAAGGGCCATGGCCTGCTGCATTTTAGGCTAAACTGCAATATAAGTCAGAGAAAAAGAAAAGATCATTAGGATAATTATTTTTTACATTATTTTTATTGTATTTTTTACATTACCATTTATCCCCCTTATATCCTTTTCCACTTCCATCCACCTCCTTCCCCCTGCGATCACTACACTGTTGTTGCCCATTATGAAAAGTTTTATGGAGAAGAGACTTGCTCTAGGTTATAAAGGAGGAATAATATTTAAGGAAAAGACATTTTTTAATGAATGGAGTGAAACAAAGGCATCCCATTCCAAGGCAGGGCAACTCCAGGATTATATCTGTTTAATTGGGTCAAGACTCAGTTGTGAGTTATGTAACAAAAGAGGTTCATATCTTTATTCTTTTAGACAGAAATAGAAGAGAAAAAGATTAAAAGAACAGAGTACATTATCTGGGTTGGGTTTTTTTCCTACAGATTTATTCAGATAATAATAAAATATTGTGCAGCCACCAGACTTTGTGAAATGCCCATTAGGATTGGAATCAAGTTCAGCCTAAATGTTCCATGTTATATCTGTGTGGCTTCAGACAAGTCACTTTCTATGGGTCATTCTTAGTTTCATCTGGAATATGGCATCATCACACATATTTTCAGATATTGATATGGAAATTTATCAAGATAATGTGTTTAAGTGCCTAGGAAAGATTATGGATTCATAGTGTACAACCTTACTGGGACTTACAGGGATGTACTGATGATTTAACAAGACATCATTTCTGTACAACATTTCAGAACACTACAAGGACTTCGTAACATATTTGATATCACATTGTTGTAACTTAAAGTCACTCTAAAAACTTTGATTTTACCCTTAGAAATAACACACTGTAAATGATATCATACTTTGTTTACTTTAAAATATTAATTATTTTATTCCTATGGTCATTCATTCAATATTTTTAAGCATCTAAAACATTCTACATACTCTTATAGTATGTATATATTGATATGTAAATGAAGAAAAATAATAATTCTGGGTTTAACATTTGACCTAAATCATGAAAGATAAATAAGACCCAGCTCTGGCTGCATGGGCAGCACAAGGGGCTTTGTATTCAGAAGGACTCCATCTTTGTTTAATGTTCTGCTATATCACTGACTAGAAATTTTTAACAATTTTATCTTTGACTTATATTTTATAAATTAAATCTGATGGGACAATGCAGAATGCATATGTGCAGAAGAGATATGTAAAATATATGTTTGTTATTTTTTGCCAACTTGTTCCCATTAACATTAGAGAGGCTCCATGAACTTAGAATTCCTGAGACCCATGATCTGTGGAAGCTCAAGGAAACTCAAAAGGAGCACAAATTTAACACACTACATCTATGATTGAGTAAGCAGAGGCACTGACAGGCCATAGAAGCATGTTCTCCACTGGAAACAGGACTTGCTTCCAATTTGGAAAGAAAGCAATGACATTGCTTTAATGATTAACGTACACTATAATATCTTTTCTCAACCATGCTATTTTTTACATTAGCTATTCACATAGCTAAAAATGAAAATAAAAAAGAAAGAGAAAGATTGGGCAACTGATAGTTTCTTTTCCCTTTTGTTTGATATTACTCATCAGTGAGCTGAAAGTAGAGTGTTGGTAGAATGTGTTTGAAATAAAAATAGATGAGATGGAGCAAAAGAAACAATTGGTCAAATATAAAGATGACTACAGAATGGGAAAGTATTTGCAAATCATGTATTTGATAAGGTGTTAATATTCAAAATATATAAAGAACTCATATAACTCAACAATAAAAAAATCCAATTTAAAAATGGGCAAAGGGCCATAACAGATATTTTTATCCTCAGATGATACACAAATGGCCAATAGGCACATGAAAATACACTCAACATCACAAATCCTTTGGAAAATGCAAATCAGAACCATAATGTGATGTCACCTCACATTTGTCAGAATGTTTAAAATGAAAAAGAGAAAAGGTAAAAATTGTTGGAAAGGATGTAGAGAAAATGAAACCCTTGTGCACTGTTAATGGAAATGTAAATTGATACTGCCACTGTGCAAAACAGTATACAGGTCCCCCAAACTGTTAAAAATACAACTACCACTGTGATCTAGCAATTCTTCTGGGAATATATCCAAAGAAAATGAAAACACTATGTCAAAGAGATATCTTCAACCTTGTGTTTATAGCTTCATTATTCACAAAGCCAAGACATGGAAATAACCTAAGTGCTTGTCAACAGATATATTAATAAAGAAAATGTGGAATATAATGGAACATTACTCAGCCATAAAAAAAAAATCCTGCCATTTGTGACAACATGTATGGGCCTGGAGGAGTTTATGCTAAGTGAAATGACTCAGATAGAGAAAGATGGAGACTTTATGACCACCAGAGGTAGGGAGTAGGTATGGATTGGATGAAGGTGGTCAAAAAATGCAAACTTCCAGTCATAAGTTCTGGGCATGAAATTGTAATGAATTATATACTGACTGTAATTGACATTCCTGTATGGTATATTTGAAAGTTGCTGAAAGCAAATCTTAAAAGTTCTTATTACAAGGAAAAAAAGATTTCTCTCTTTTTTATATCTAAATGAGATGATGGATATGCTAAATTAAATATTTGTATTTTACTTAAGACATAAAGTAGAAAATAAAAAGTAAAAAAATGTAACATCTAGAGAAAGACTGAAGAAGAAAGAAAAAGTTTTATATTTTAACAACATAACAATATGTTTTTCCTCCTTTTTGAACAATTGGCCTCACATTTTTGTTTTTTGCTGAGCCAACAATTTATGTAAGCAACCCTTAAAAGGAAATATATTTACCAATTTTCTACAACATCATGTTGTGAAAAGAAGTGGACACGGATTATGCAAAAGCCGTGCTTTTAAGAATAGACCAAACAGGTGGACAAGGAAAGGTTGAAATTGCCCTAAAATTTATGTTCAATACTTAAAATGTTGCTTAGGATTTTTCAAGCTATTTAAGAATTAAATTCAATATTAGATATTAGTAAAAGTTTATGATAATCAACTTGAGAAATCTCTCTCAAGATGCAATGATTTGGGGGGAAGAAGGAATGTGGCCGTATTGTCATGAAAATTTTTATGTCACTTCTGTTTTAAGAATGTTAAAAAATAATAAAGGTGATTCATGAAGATTGAGAAAGTTTAGAAATGCATGACAAAAGACAGAGGTGAGAAATGGGGGGACTGAGAAGAGTTTAATTGCATATATTGTTTTCCTTTAGACTCCTTCTTCTGAATAAAACCAGCAAACCTGAATTTCTGCAGTACAGAAGTTATCTTCAGTCCTCTGTATAATGGTGCTTATTGAAATGGGAAATTATGCATTTATAAACCAGTCCACAGCCATAGCAAATTAATGATTATTCAACCTTGAGGATTATAAAGAAAGACATTTTAATTGAACAAAACTATTTAATGATGTCAAACAGAAAGGCAGTAGTGCATTTTTAAGACAAATTATAAAGGAGTGTCATTTATTGAAAATTTAATTGTCAATTTAGAGGCACTATTGTTTTCTGATCCTCCAAGAAAAGACAATCTATTTTAACCTGATAAAAATATTGATGATTAAATTAAAGTTTTCCTCTGGGAAGCAAAGCTGAAGCCCATCATCAAACAACTGTGTAGGGGGTAAAGAATTTAAAAATTATTTTTCATTGGGTGTCATCATAGAACACTTTCTCAGATACAAATACTCTGCATTAATGTATTTTTGGTGATTGAGTAATTTTGTGTGAAAGATGTTGATAATGAAAAACAAACCAATATTTAGTATTTATTGAGAGCTTCTTATATGTTAAACATTGTGCTGAGTTTCTAACTTTCATTATAGTATTTGATGCTCATAGAATCAATTAGGTTTTAAGATGCTAGTATTATATCCATTTTTATAAGAGAGATTGAAAATAAGAGATATTACCCAAATAGACCTTTTTTATAATAGAGGATTTGACAATTAATTATCTACTAATGATTGGATCTCCTAACCTTCTGGTCTACTCACCACAAATTATTAGAATTCCTACTCCAATTTAAAATATCTGTGAATATATTATTTATAAGCATAAAAGTGGCTTATTTGGTATGAATGTTATAAAGTATAAATTTATTCATTTTAGAATTCTGTAACAATTCATTTCTATAAGTTGCTAATACATTAAGATTAAAAGAACAAGCTTCCATTTAAAGCATATGTAGTGAAGGGTACAGGGTGGCTACGAGAGAGTTCTAGAAAAGAAACTTATTCAAAATATTAAGTTCATAAATACAATAAAATACTTATGGGAGGGAACCTTGAGGACAAAGGGCTAGTGGGAAACCCTACAAATCCAGGAAATGGTAAGACTACCCTCATGCAAGGTGAGGAATTCCAGGTTACTAGTACAGTTCATTTGTCAAACCTGTCCCCTTGATCACGGTCTCCCAAATAGAAAAGTGTCACAAATGACACCCACTGTGCAATTAGAGGTAAGAGAGAACCCAATGTGCTCACTTATGTGCTCACACAAATCCTTTGGACTTGCCATAGCATCACATGTGGGAGCATTTGTCAGTTACATCAGGAATTGAAGGAAACAAAACCCTGTCACCCTACCTCTTCATTCTAGTGTTGATTCCTTGTCAAATAGACATTTGTTTAAAAACATTTTTAAAGAAGCCATTTTTCTAAACTTTCTATCTTCTGGGTTTGTTTTCTTTTTAAAAAATAATATTTGCACCTTCCAAATTATGTAAAAATTGTAATTTATTCTTTTGGGCCTCATTTTTAAAGTATTTTTTTTAAATCTGGAGTTTATTTTGATCATAAGGAAGAGGAGTAGACATTTATTATTATTTTTCTTCTGAAATGGTAATTGTCATAAGTGATTTATTGCATAGTCTATCTTTCTCCACAGATTTTAAGTATTGACTTTATCATATGCTTGATCTTTGTATGATTCTCTGGATCTATTTCTGGACTGTTAATTCTGTTCTTTTGGTGATAATCTATTCCTGGCTGGTAGCATGTTGCTTTTATTACTGTAGCTTTGTTATTTATTTAAATATCTGGTAGAACTATTCCCTCATTTTTATCTAGTAATATTGTGAAGAAGTAAAGTCATTTTACAAGGTTGCTTTTTGCATTTGAACTCTATAACCAGCTTTCTCCTATTCTTAAAAATCCTTACACATTTTGTTAAATGCTGATGTTCACTGTACTAAAGCATAAGAAGCTCATCAGCTTAGGTTTCTATTTATGTGCATTCTTCCTATGCAGAAATCACCTTACATCTTTGTTTTAAAGTTTTATTTTTTCTATGTAAATATGCACTAAAATACCCCTCCATGGAAAAGACACAATTTCTTTTCCCTAAGATTAGATGCATGTGGGCTGGCTGAGGAGACTAAGCATATGGAGAGATATGGAAAAACAGGTAAGAAGGAACTCAGCTCAGAGTAGCCCATTTTCTGCCTTGCAGCCAACCTCCTCCACCACCCATCCTAAGCAGTGAATAGGAACAGCAACTGGGGTTTTGTTTAATAAATTGCAAGTACCAGGTTTCCACAACTAAAATGACGGTCAGTATAAATGGAAGTCTTGGACTAAATACATGTGTAATATATGTTCATGCATCAGGGGATTTGAAATCTATGGTAGCTGGCTTAAAGGGTCTAAGCCTGGATGCCCCCCATTCACCCTTAAAATTAGGCATAACCAAGAATATAGGACTTGGATTTTGTCAAGACTCACAAAAACCAAGAGTAATCCATTAATAAAAATTAATAACCCATTGTGCCTAGACATTTGTATTTATTAAATACTATACTATTTATGTAACTAAATAAATGAATGCACATTACCACATTATAATTTAATGGTATCTTTTTTGCTATAGAAATAATGCTGTAGACCCCAAATGGAGCACTGTTCAGTTTACCGCTTCCCTCTTTTATTCCTTCCATTGCTCAAAGACAGAATGTAGTAAGTCAGACCATGGTGGACCCGTGACCCAAGCTGGGCCAGTCAGAGATGCTTCCTTAAGGATGCTGAGCTTAAAACACAGAGAAAAGCAGTCTGTCTGGGTGATTTGATACATGGAACATAATCTCACAAACTTGGGAACCACTTTGTACCTGACACATTAAATAAAGAAGCAGTGAATGCTGGTTCACTCACAGAGGGAAGTCAAGCAGGGGAAAAAAATGGAGTCAGGACACAGTGAGGAGAGCCAGAATAGATACCAAGGACCCTGGTCTGAACATCTTTGAGGATTAGGTTGATCTTGTACTCCATAAGACATATCTGAGATTTTTCACTAAGCCCCACTTCTTTTTAGTTTGGCTTAAACTTGCTATGATTTGCAATCAAAAGCTCTCAGAAACTTAGGTAGTGGTTAGATTAATGGTGCTTCAGACCTGGGTACAAATCCCAAATCTATGATTTGGGAAAATTGCCTAACTTCTCTGACTATTGAGTGTATCTAACAGCAAACCTGACATTAAAAACCTATGTCGAAAATTATAAAGAAGGTTGAAGACTAATTTGTTATGCTCAGGCAGGCTTCTACCAACTTTTAAGAGCCAAGTGTAAATATTCAAAAATTATACTCCTTGGTTATTAATCCTGTTAAGAGCTTGAAATTGGCCATGGTGGGAGTATTTACACCACAAAAGAAAAGGTAACTGATATTTAAATAGCTGCTTTAAAAAAAAAGGTTATTTACCAGCACACCACAGATTATAATAATGGATATAAAGTACTTAGCATACTTGCTGGCTCATTATAAACATACAATAAAGTGTTATTATTATTGCTAGAAAATTATACTGTATATTCTACATCAATGAGCCTAAAGCAATCCAACAATTTGTATTATGAAAACATACAGCAGGTGTTAATAGCAAATAAGGAAATGATGTTCGCTACAGTTTAAATTGAGGAGAAGAGAATTGGTTTATGTCTTCCAAGAAGCAGATGACAAGGAGGAATTAAAATGTAAGGACTCTATTAGGGAAAAGATTTACATGGAGAAAACAGACAGGAAGACTGGGAGAGCCATCAGACTCTGATGCAAGTGGACCCATGTGAGGCAGAAAGAAAGAAAAGGGGTGAGTGGAAGCATACTAGACTGCCAGGTCTTATAAGAAGTTTTGACAGAGGACCCCAGGGGGTCCTCAAGGTGAAACTGACCCTCAGAGAAACACTGCTTCTCCCATGGTTGGGTCTGCTTTGTATCCCTGCCATGGTGGTCATTGGCTAGAAGAGGCTCAAGGGAGGAATGGCCTCAAAACCAATGCAGGACTAACTTCAGAACTCAGCGCTGTGAGACTGTTGCTCACTGCTGTCCCCTGCTGCTGAAGGTCAGCAAGGCACATTCTCACAGCTGCCACAGGAAGTACCTTTCATACTAGCTTTAATGGTCCTGTAGCTGTTCTCAACTTCAGTGTGCTTAAATATCAATAGTACTAATTAAATTATAGATTTTTTGGTCTCTGACCTTGAATTTAGATTTTTATGATATAGTGAAATATATATATATATATATATATATATATATAGATATAGAGAGAGAGAGAGAGAGAGAGAGAGAGAGAGAGAGAGAGAAAGGGGGGAATTTAAAATTATAAGGTTATTATAATCACCTTAAGTCCTTGGAAATATATTGTATATATAATAAGACTGCAAAATAATAAGACTGACCTTTGGGGCTTACACAGGGAAACACAGCAACAATAAAACCTGGCTCTGTGTTTGGTGCCATTGCCCTCTTAGGGCCCATGTGTGTTTTCCCTCTGTCTCACTACATTTACTCCAACCTGGTTTTCACTGCCTGCACCCAAACAGTACTCCCAGGGAGTGAGTTTCATTCCCCTGTTTTCTTCCACCAGTTTCCTTCTTTCTTTTCAGTGATCTTGCTTTTCCTACATTTATTGTTTTGATACCTTCCTTTTATCCTCAAATGTAGTGTTTTCCTCTTTTTCTATTTTCAGAGCTACAATGCTAATCCAATTTTTTACCATAAAAGTTATTTTTGCAATTATTTCATTAGTGGCCTTCTGATCCTCAAGATTTTTGTTTTCTCTATTTCATCTCAAAAAGAACTTTCTTGATATCTAAGCTAAATCATACAAATTTCCTACTCAATATCTTGGCATTCTAGTGTAGAGTTTGAATTTCTTTCTATTTGGCATGTGTGTATGTGTATATATATAAACATATATACACATATACATACACACATACACCCCTGTATGTATATTTTACTTGGCATATATAGATCAATATTCCTTAATGTGTGTCTTATAGAAAACCATTTAACAAGGGTTACTGTGGTCAAACATTTTTGGCAAATGATGGGCTGAACAAAAGCTAACAGCTTAATTTACTTAAGGCTTCAGCCCCTTTGATATGCTAATGTGCAAGTGGATTTATAGGTGTGACACACAATATGATGTTTTAAGATCAGTGATCTACAGAAACACTTTTGTAAAACTAAATTGAATTTTTCTCCTGCTATTCCCCACAGGAAGTAAAGCCTTCAAATGCACTCCTCTGCACATCCTCATCTTGATTCAAGTGTTTTTGTTTAAATATAAGATTGACTGAGATACAGAATGTGACTTTAAGTTTATGACACTGACTCAGACAAACTGTCTCTCTCTCTTATTTATATTTCTGGATTTAGTAACTTTGAAAAGATTTTTTAAAATTACCAGCCAGCAATGACATCGACTTGATCCTTTATTGACCATTTTATCTATAGCTGATGAAACTTCTTGATTCTACTTCATTTAGCGCTTTTTCAATTGGTTCACTTGGTTAGTTCTTGCCTCCCCTAAAAGACTATGCACATATCAAGAGTGCTTTCACAATTTATTTATGTTCTCTATTGTACTCAGCTGAATGTAATGTGTGATGTATGAGTGGGGTTTGCTACATTGGGAAAGGGTGGTGGGGGAAGTTACGGGAAGGTTGAAGAGTCAGAAATATAAGTAGAGGAACTCAGAAATTGAGAAGCTGGGATGCAATATCTAGCTAAGCAGAAAGTAGAATGAAACATAATGATGAGTCTACAGTGTGCAACGGATCGCATGAATGTTTCTGTAATGTAGTTATTTCTCCAGCTTCACTTTGCATTGCATCATCAAGTCTTCCATTGTCCACAGACATTCACTAATCACAACACATAGAAAATAAGCTTTTCTCTATAGTAGCTCCAAATATTTCAAACCAATGAAGCCCACTAAAGCCTGTCATGACTTAATTTCTCTCAGAGTGACAACCTCTGTCTCTGAGTTTGATCCCAGACACAGAGGTCATGTTTTAGTGTATCATAAAGACATACAACCTCCCTCTACTTATAGTAGTTGTAAAATGTGCCCTGGCATGTGCAGGGGCTTTAGGGAGAATACTAAGACAAAGTAAAAGAGTTTTTAGATTGAAAAGTTATATGTGGAAAAAATGGTTAACACATACTTGACCAAATGTATTTTTTAAGTGGAAACTAGAAATTATTACAACTTCAATGTGTTATCCCCATAATAGCCTAGCCAATAGCAGCAGTGTCTATGTGATAAGATCCTCAAAAAAAGGTGAAGCAAAAGTCACTTAGTAAGTGAGGAGTTCTGTATAACAGTTCTAAAAACAGAGGAGGGTCCATTTTTTGCATTTCAGCTCATTTGATTTAAGAGGCTAATGGTTAATAAGGAGACTGTTAGATAACCTTCAAAAGTTTTTCTTGTTTTAATGTAGAAACATTGGAATTATGAGTTAGATGAGACTATCATAAACTCACATAAACTTTAAGTGGAGTGTTATAGATGGGATGAAGTTAAGAATGTAGTATTTGACAGAAAACCAATTTCTAGCTCTGTCTTCTACTCTTTGCCTAGTCCCTAAATGTATTCATATCCAACCACTGGGTGCAAGTGTTAGTGAAAGAGAGACAGGTTTAGTCAGGCCATGGAGACTAGCTGCAGATGATGAGACCAAGAGCCCATCCTGCTAACCTATCAATTCTGCTCACAAGGAAGGTTTCCAATGAGCTGGGATAAACCATTTGCAAAACCCCTTTTACTTAAATTGGAAATGTTTAGAGCAAATAATAGAAGTGCATTGAAAGGTCATTATTCCCTGAGATCCCACTCAAATTTTAAGTCTCACACATTTTGTAGTGAACAGAGGCTTATCAGGATTCAGTAATGAGCTGAAGGAGTAGAAAATGCTAGTGGTGGAGCTTTTGTTTTTCAACACAGCCTTACATATGCTTCTCATGTTAAGGCTCTGCTTCAAGAAACTGAGACCATGTCAATAAGTTTGACCTCAGTCAGTGAATGAGAGAACCCTGGGAAGAGGTGTGGAGTCCTTTGCTCTGGACCCCTCTGGGGTGGATACTGGCCAGCAGTATCCATCTCTGCTATGGATGCTCATCGAAACACAAGAAAAACATACACAGAGACAACCAGGTCCTGTGGGGAAATAGAGACAGAATGGCCACTCTCTCTAGTGGAAAATGCACCATCTTCATTCCCAAGCAGATTTTTATTGAGAATACAGACTTAGTTTGTGGATTCACAGTCTGGCAGAAAAGATCAAAAGAAGTAGGTGACTTATAAAGGTGAAGATAAAACCCCTGCTGTGATTCTGGGCAGAGCTTGGAATTTTATCATTTGAAAGGTCTAACACAGCTCAAAGGGCTAGTTTTGGTTTCCTGTCTGTGCCTTCAAATTCTAATCTAATAACATCCTCCAGCAAACAGATCTCACAGGATCTTGCATATTCTATGTCCCAGGCCTGATTACCCCGGGGGTCTGCCATTTCTGGTCTAGGCTGCACTGCCCCTGCTATGTCTGCAGTCTTGAGTTAACAGAGAAGACAAAGGCATCCAGGAGACTTGCATTTTTTACATCTAAGAACAAGGACTCAGGCTTTGACAAAGCCGAGGGGGCAGAGATTGATGCCCATCACACCTTCATTTCTATAGCCCCGAGTCTCTTCCCTTAGGGCATTCCCACATGATCGTGTCTGTCTTAGATTCATTCTCTTTTCTAGAAAATTATTACCTGTCATTGACTGCCAATCATGCAAAGGGAGTCAGGTATTAGAACAGGCAGCATTCATTCCAGGGAAATAAGTTTTGTCTCTTTAGTGGCTCCTGGTCCAGAGGTCTTTCACTCAGCCTAAATCATGGGGGGTTTCAGCTTCCTGAGACCAGGCAGGGTGGTCCCCAACACCCCTCCTCATGAGTGAAATATGGGAGCAGATAAAAAGAACTCCCTTGCAGCAGATGACAGCATTAAATAAAAATGGAATGTGATGTATTAAATCTTTTCTTACAACTATCCAGTTATTTTCTTATAGAATTATTGTAAACAATTGAAGCAAATTATAACAACTTAAAATTGGCACTTTTACACCATATGTTTCTCCCTATAAAGTGGTCATGTGTATGAAGTTCTAAGATAATCTATGGTATTCTACTAAATACAAATGGTTTTCTTCACACAGATGGAGAGAGTGACAGAGAGAAAGAAAGAAAGAGCAACCTCCAATACACAGAGGATAGAAAAATACCTGGGAAATGAACTGTTATAAGTTTAATTACTATCTTAAACATGATGGTATTAAGGTTAAAATTAAATCTTTGAATAAGTATCAGACCATGAAATGGAGCCCCTTGGATGTTTAGCTACTTATAATTCACATAGGCGGAGTACCAAGATGTATGAATGTCAGCAAATATGAGCCCAAGTGACTCTCAGTTATCCTGTGACCTCCACAGTATTGCATTTGGCTTGAGGAAGGAGGGTGGACACTTATGACTCACAGTCTCCCGAAAGACAACAAAACCTGTTAAATTTATGCTTACACAGACCCCATCTCCTATTTTTCCTTTGGGTCCTCCACAGGGCCTCTCAAAGTCCCAGCTCAAGTTTATTTAGGACTCACAGGAACTTTTGATGGAGGCTGACTTTTATTCTTAAGTGAAATTGTACTACTTAAATCTGTACAGAAATTGTCTCTTGGATCACTGTCACTTTGAGAAGCAGGAAAAACTTCAGAGTTGTTGCATACATGTAACAATAATAACAGATAACACATACAGATTACTTACTATATATGTGTATATATATATATATATCAAGATTTTTACATATAATAACTAATTTAAGCCTCACTACAACACAATGCAGTAAATACCCTTATGATCATTATGTTCTAGTTGAAACAAGTGGGCAAAGACCTTGCAAAAATTAACAAAGTTCACATTGCTAGGAAGGGGAAAGGGCCGAGCTTGAACTCTGTGTGTTGTTTCTTTTTAAGCAATGATATACAGACTCATAGATGTGAAAACCATGGCAAAGCAATGTGTCAATAATTCTGGGGTATTGTTTACAAGAAGACAGAGTTTAAAGGAGACTACGGCTGTAATGGCTACAGAGGACATTAACCTTTACTTCATTAATTATTCATGTGGTGAAGCAATACGTAAATAGATTTGCTAGAACAGTTTCCCTTGGAAGAGTGATGGAAAATAAACTTCAATAAATATGTAGAGGTCATAATTTAGACCTGTTTATACTATGCTAAAATGTCTGAAGTTTATCTTGTACATCATCAGGAATAATTAAGTAAAGATTCTATAGAGTGTTGGTGCCATTTGGTGGAATCAGAAGATAAATCTCTGTTGGGAAAAATCTTTGAAGGAAAAGTGAAGGTGAGAGGAACTAGTTTGAAGGTTGTCCATGTAAATCAGGGATTTAATGATGAGAGTCTACACTACAAATGCTAGGAGAGAAAACAAAAAATATGGGTGTTTGGACTTTCATGAAAGAAATATTTGATTATTTTCCTCAAGTCAATACATAAACTTTGTCTGATCTTCACATTATTTAAAGGTCAAATAATTAATAGTGTCATTTGTAACTCAACTTTGGAATACAGTGGTAAGAATCTAATCAAGTTCACATACTCCTCTTCTTTCAGTCAATTCCTGATTTGAAACCTGTTCTATCCACTAGCTGTACTAATCTCTCCAAGACTCCTTTCATAGATCTGCACTAAAATCATTCTAAAGGGGTTGAGCCAAGTATGATAAAAGGGTAACAGTGTATAAATTACTCAAAGACCTGGCTTCATCCCTTTCCTTTAAGTGTATAGTTTTTGTGTTTTTTGAAAAGCCATGGGAAAAAGTAATGTGAAGAATACTTTTGTATTTATCTTCAAAAGTATATTAAAATAGCCCTGGCTAGTGTGACTCAGTGGATTGCACACCGGCCTGTGAACCAAAGAGTCGCTGGTTTGATTCCCAGTCAGGGCACATGCCTGGGTTGCAGGCCAGGTCTCCAGTAGAGGGTTCTCAAGAGACAACCACACACTGATGTTTCTCTCCCTCTCTTTTTCCCTCCTTTCCCCTCTCTAAAAAGTAATAAATAGAATCTTTTTTAAAAAGTGTATTAAAACACATTAATTCAGTCTTTGAGAGTGCATTTTCCCAATTGATCAGTTGGAGCTAGTTCATGTCTGTGTTCAGTAAACTTGAATATATGCTGACCTCACTCAACACACAGCAGTTCCTTCTACAGCCTGGGAGCCACTGTCTCTATGCTGCTATTGGGTCTTTGTCAGCTCCAGGAGTGGGATATCTGCCAAGGGTCTTCCTCACTTGTTTTCAGCTGCTCTTCTGTATTACAAGCATCTGGAAAGACCAACACTTCACTCTGGACCAATGTTGACTACTGCAGTTATTCACATAAAACACATCTGTCCTCTGCCACTACCACTGGTATAAACATGTCTCTCGTGATTCTTCCTGTTTCTTGGGCTTGTATAAAACCAGGCAATTTAATAGGGCTGACAGTTCTTTTCCTTCTTTAGGCATGGTGTTTGCCTAATGGTTCTAATATTGCCAACATAATATCTGTTAATAAGCTCTTGTTTCTCTTGCAACAAAGCAACCTATTCTTTAACATAAGACATTTTATGACCCTGCTACTGCTTAGCTTCCTGGTGCCATCCAGTTACAATAAAGTGCTTACAATTCTGAAACCCCAATAGACTTGGGATTTCAGACAAGTCTGAAGACAAGGTCAGTAAATACTCACCTCTGGAATTTATCATGTGCTGTTTTTGTACACTCAATCTTTTCTTTTTTTTTTTCTGTTGTTATCTCTGGTTCCTTAACTGTTGTGGTTTATTGTGGCCTAATATACATATTGCTTCCTCTGAAGTATTCCTGACCACCAGCACTTTAATTCCTATATTCTGTATTTTTTAGCAATCTGAATTATAAGAAATATATAGCATTACAGCTTGGCATCAGGAATTTCATAACCTGAGTTCAAATCTAGATATTGCCACTCAGCTATGGAAACTTGGAAAGTTACTTTATCTCTCTCAGATTTATCTTCTGTAAACTTGGAAGAATAATCCATACATAACAGATTATAATAAAAAGTTAATTGAAATACACATATAAAAACTATGCACAGTTCCTGGAGCTGTGATTTTTAAAGTAGCATTTTGTTATCATTTTTTAATGAATATAGACAACCCTAGTGTGGTCTAGCAATAAACCTCAGTTCCTTCTAGCTCAGCCTTTCTGCTGAATCACAGCTCCTTGGTGCTAAGGCATATATATTCCAAATTCTTTTGAGAATGTTTAACCAGGAGAAGCAAATTGAGCGGTATCTGCATTTAAACATTTTCGGTTACCCAAATCCTCAGCTCCACAGTGAAAAACTTCGTTGGCACAGCCCAAACATATTTCAGAGAACAATGTGCCATAATTGTTCAAGGTGGCATGAAGGCATTTACTTACACCCCTTTACCAAGCACGTAATTTCATGTTCACATGGCTTTATGTTTTATTAAAATATGATGCTATATCATCCTCCAATTTTGCAACACAGGAAGCATACAAACTGATTATTTGGCCAGTGCAGATATGATGTCCACGGCCTTTTTTACCTCCAGTAAGACAGAAACTCAGCTCTTGAGTAGAGTTGGTAGCCTGTGATTTATCTGTGGTTGCCTACAGAATCCACCTCCATTATTTTTTTGTTCAAAGAAAGAACCACTAAGAAGTCAAATAACTTCCAAATTTTATTTCCAGTGTAAACCATGTTAAAATAATACATCACCATTAAGCAGAAGTCTGCATGAATGTCATTAGAGGGAGAGATGTTTTGTTTCCTGAAGAGCAGATAAAATTATTGATGTTGATAAGGTATTCGCTTTTCCTGAGGAAGAAAGCAGATAAATTTCTCTTGTAGCTAATTAGAGACCTTTAAAAATCAAGTTTGACTTACATTAGTAGATATTAGTAGAAAAAAATCAGCAATGTGCTTGAAATGCCACCAATTTGTTGTGATGAACCTTTAAGTGATGCTTTAAATCTAAGCAGATTATTTATTTTAATGAATCTAGGAAGCAAATAAACATTCACTGTCTCTGCCTTAGAAATAAAATAGTTCTCAGATATCTCGATGCAACAAACCAAATCTTTCACCTCAGTAAAAAGAGCGTTCATTCTCTTATAGTCCATTTCAAGAAATTTAGTTTGACAAAATAGACGGAATCTTTTTCTGTTCTGACAACTAACCCCATGCAACAGGACAAATATCATATTCAAAGGTTACTTGTAGTTAAATGTTTCCGACATTTCTCTCTGGGCCATAATCTTTTTATGAATATGCTCTGAGGTTTTTACCAGTTAGCTTTTTAAACAGAGATGTGATAGTATTTTGAAGATTCATTTTCAAATTTTGATAACAAATTTTTAAAACAGAGATATGATGTTATTTTGAAGATTTGTTATCAAGTTTGTATAACAAATCTTCAAAATATTGAATATATCTTGATGGTACTGGTGAGGAGAGGCCATCCTGGTATCTCTAACTGTAGCCTCACTGTATTCTCAATACGGCTTCACTGTCTGGGACGTATATAGTGGTTGCATTAAACTTTGGAGATGTGTTAACACTAGCTCATATTCCAGCAGCTCCTTGACAAAACAACAAAAATAATAATAAAACCTTGGCTTGCAATAACAATATTAAATACTATAAAGCATCTACTAAAAGGATAATATAATACCCAGTTTTTTCCTATTTTTCTAAAACCATAAAGAATCAACATAAATTTGACCTGAAAGTGGTAAGTTAACATAGGAAAGAACATTTATGATTATATGGATTGATTGGTAGACACTTGGATGATTACAAACACAACTTGAGACCTCCTGCAATGACCTGAATCCTAATTACCCAAGATTAGAACTGTGAACTACGTGGTCACTTCACGCCATTTTATATTCTATGGGTTTATGTTTTAGATCATTATGTTTATTATTCTATGGCATTCTTTCTGCCTAAAACTTGGACTTTTCATTAGCTAAATGATCTATGTCCTTCCCACCACCACCACTACCATTTGTCAAACCATCATTATGACAAGGGTAGTTTTATAGTAAAAACCATAATCATTTCAAAATGGAAGCATGGGGTAATTAGTAAGTGTTTTTCCTACAGAGAGACTTCCTTAAGTTTAAGTTTAAGGAAGGCTCAATAGTAAAAGCTTAAGGAAGCACTTCCTATTAATCTCTTTCCTATGTTTAAAGAATGCTTCTCTCTGTAGCATCCCCATTTATTTTTGTAACACAATATTTTCTTTTCCTTATTTCCTACTGCCAACCATCCAGGAGACACAGAGTAGGCAGTAGGATGTCAATTCATCTACAATCTCTAGGAAGCATGAGATCTTTCCTGGTTTCATTTTTCATGTGGAAAAAAGTAAAACAAAATAGCCCTATCCTCCTGGACCCTAACCTCAGAGAATGTTGTTTTCAAATCATGTAGCTAATAACACACTTTTATTAATGATGACTCACAAAAAGGTTCACTAAACTCTGGTGAATGAACTGCTGTTAATATTCTTGGAGATCCAGCTGCATGTGAATGTTTAAGAAGCTTAGTCCTAACCCAAAGGACTGGCTTCCATAGAGGAGCTGAATGCAATCGGTCTCAATCCAGACCTAAGTAGAGTGTACTCACTTGTATTTAGAGACTTCAAAACCAGGAACCGAAATGAATGCTTAAACTTTTTAAAAAATATATTTTATTGACTATGCTATAACAGTCATCCCATTTTCTCCCCTTCACTCCCCTCCACCTTGCACACCCCCTCCCACCCACATTCCCCCCACTTTAGTTCATGTCCATGTGTCATACATATAAGTTCTTTGGCTTCTACATTCCCCATACTATTCTTATGCTCCCACTATTTTCTACCTACCATCTATGCTACTTATTCTCTGTACCTTTTCCCCCTCTTTCCCCTTCCCACTCGCCTGTTGATAACCCTCCATGCGATCTCCATTTCTGTGGATCTGTTCCTGTTCTAGTTTGATTGGTTCATTTTTGTTTTTGTTTTAGGTGTGGTTGTTAATAATTGTGAGTTTTCTGTCATTTTATTGTACATGTTTTTATCTTCTTTTCCTTAGATAAATCCCTTTAACATTTCATATAATAAGGGCTTACTATTGATGTACACCTTTAACTTGATCTTATCTGAGAAGCACTTCATCTGCCCTTCCATTCTAAATGAAAGCTTTGCTGGATAGAGCATTCTTGGATGTAGGTCCTTGCCTTTCCTGACTTGGAATACTTCTTTCCAGCCCCTTCTTGCCTGCAAGGTCTTTTTTGAGAAATCAGCTGACAGTCTGATGGGAACTCTTTTGTAGGTAACTGCCTCTTTATCTCTTGCTGCTTCTAGGATTCTCTCCTTCATTTTAATCTTGGGTAATGTAATTATGATGTGCCTTGGTGTGTTCCTCCTTGGGTCCTACTTCTTTGGGACTCTCTGAGCTTCCTGGACTTCCTGGAAGTCTCTTTCCTTTGCCAGATTGGGGAAGTTCTCCTTTATTATTTGTTCAAATGACTTTTCCACTTGTTGTTCTTCCTCTTCCCCTTCTGGTACCCCTATAATTCAGATGTTGGAACATTTAAAGATGTCCTGGAGGTTCCTAAGCCTCTCCTCATTTTTTTGAATTCTTATTTCTTCATTCTTTTCTGATTGGATGTTCCTTTCTTCCTTCTGATCCACTCCATTGATTTGAGTCCCAGTTTCCTTCCCATCACTATTGTTTCCCTGTACATTTTCCCTTATCTCACTTAGCATAGCCTTTATTTTTTTCAGCTAATCTGTGACCAAATTCAGCCAATTCTGTGAGCATCCTGATTACCAGTGTTTTGAACTGTGCATCTGATAGGTTCGCTACCTCTTCATTGCTTAGTTGTATTTTTTCTGGAGCTTTACTGTTTTTTCATTTGGGCCATTTTTTGTTTTGTCTCAACACACCTGTTATATAGTGGGGAGTGGAGCCTTAGGTGTTCACCAGGGTACAATAACCTGCAATGCCGGGTTGTGATGCTTTATGTAGGGAAGGGGTCTGAGAGGGAACGGTGGCACTTGCTCTGCTCTCTGCCGGATTTCAGTCACTTCCCTGACTACTCACAGGCAAATTGGGCCCTTCTGGTGCTGATTCCCATGTGGGTGGATTTCTGTACATTCTAGGACCCTGTGGGTCTCCACACAGGTGTTTTCAATCAGTGGTTTAGTTTTATTTCCCTGTGCTGGGACCTTGGGTTGCACAGTCCATCCTACTCCTGCTGTGTTTCTCCTGGTTTATCTGTGCGAATGTGGGACTGCCCGGTCTGCCAGCCACTGCCTTGCTAGTCAGCTGCAACCTTAGATGCCCCAGTCCACAATCTGCCCCCTTGCTGGGCCCACCAGCCACTTCCTTGAGCTCCCAGATCTGCCAGCTGCCACCTTGACACCAGTCATCTTTGCCCCAGATGCTCGACTCCACCCCTCCTGCTACTCTGCATGAATATGTCTTCTTTAACTCCTCGGTTGTTGGACTTCCATACAGTTCAATTTCCTGTCAGTTCTGATTGTTTTTTTGTTTTTAAATAGTTGTAGTCCTTCTTTTGGTTTTGCAAGGAGGCACTGTGTGTCTACCTATGCCTCCATCTTGGCTCAAAGTGAAAGCTTAAACTTTTTATCACCCAAACTGGACAACAATGCCTACTCACATAGTCATCCACTTTTGTATTATTTTTATTGGTTTGTAGGAGTATGCTGTTTACTGACCCATTCTTTCCTACAGATGTTTCAAATATCTTCTAGTTAGACCCATATTTTTGAACTTTATTCTGTTGTATAAAATCTTTTGACTTATGACTTAGCCTCTTTTATGTTATTAGTTGTGCTTTCTATATCATGTTTAAAAATACCTCTTTATACTTAAGTCATAACAAATTTCATGTCACCTCATAGGCCTTTTTTTTAATTTTTAGAGATATTGAAATTCTAATGTTCAATTAATAAAAGAAAGTTACAAGGGATAACTGAAGGATATTTCCAAAATTCTATAAAAGGCTTTGATGTACAACACACACACACTCAGTAAAAATATTAAAATATATTCAGGAAGGTACATATCAACACCATATTGTGGTTCAGTCTAAAGCAGTAGGGAGAGTAATGCCACATTGTTTTATATTTCATAAAAAATATTTAAAGGAAACATATATTGTCAATATTTGCTAATTCCAGATAGTGAGTAACAGATGTTTGTTATATTCTCTGTATTTTCAGTCTTTATTAAAATTTGCACTAAATTGGTAAAACAAAATCTTTAGGAAATTGGTTTTACTTAAGCCTGACTTACATTTTCATTATGCCTATAATGTAATGAATAGCAAACTCAGAAGAATTTGAATGATGATGGAAATCACGGCAGTAACAATAATCACAATAACTATGACCATTAATTAGTACATATGTTTAAAAAGTCTCAAATATCTTTCTTGCTTTGTATTACTTAATCTAATACTGAGATAAATGTTATTGTTATATATGAAATTATATAAATAAAAAATTCCAAAATGAGAAAAAATTAGTTTAGTTTCAAAAAACTAGTGATTCTGCAAGAATTTGAAAATTAGACCAAAAAATCTTGCCTTAAATGTCAATGTAGAAGACAGAAATTCTAAAACTAGCCACCAAAGATGTTACACCCTAACCCTGAGAGCCTACACATATGATGAAATCTCACTCCTGTGATTATGTTGTTTTATGTGGCATAATTGACTTTAATATGGGGAGAGTATCAGAATGGCCTAACCTAATACATGAATCTTTGTAAAAAGAGTTTTCCCCAGCTGGTGGTAGAAGAGGCAGGTAAAGAGATTAGAACACTGAGAATAATTTAATTTGGTGTCACTGTTTTGAAGATGGAGGGGGCCATATGAGAAGAAATACAGAGAGTGGCCCCTAAGAGCAGGAAATAATGCCCAAATGAAAGCCAATGAGAAGCAAGGATCTCAGATTTATACCCACAAAGAAATGGATTATGCCAAGGACTTCATTAAACTTGGAAACAATTCTTTACTCAAATCTCCAGATAGGAACCAAAACTGGTTGCCTCATGATTTGGACCTTGTGAGTGCATAAATAGAGAATGCAAGCAAGTTCACCAAGACTTGTGATCTACAGAACAAGAAGAGAACAATAACTATGATTTTCAGCTGCTATGTTTGAGGAAATTTGTTGTAGTAATAATAGAATATACAGTCTATTTCTGGAACTACCATGACATTGCTTCCTTATAAATTTAAGCTCCAAAAGTCTTCCCATTCATGTTTAATTAAACTTCAAGCCCTGGCTGGTGTAGCCCAGTGGATTGAGTGCGGGCTGCAAACCAAAGTGTTGCAGGTTCGATTCCCAGCCAGAGCACATGCCTGCATTGTAGGCCATGCCCCCCAACAACCGCACATTGATGTTTCTCTCTCTCTTTCTCTTTCTCCCTCCCTTCCCTCTCTAAAAATAAATAAATAAATCTCTAAAAAAGAACTCCAAGCATTATTCTTACCATTATCACTAATACAAATTGTTATTTGCCATTTGAACTACTATCACATAGATGATGATGAGTACTACTATTACCATTAAAAGTATCTTATGTATGCTTACCATGAGCCAGGAACTAGCCAGGCCCCAATTACGAAGATCCTGATCTTAAAGGTCTGACTGGGGACGGCATTCTGCATGTTTACCCAGTTCTTAAGAAAATACTGTTAAATAGGTTTTGTACTATTATAGATTGAATTGTACCTTCCCAAAATCCATGTGTCAAAGCCCTAACCCCCAATACCTCTTAATATGACTGTAGTTAGATAAAGGAAAAAGTCACCACGGTTCACTGGAGTGGGCCCTAATTCAGTATGATGGTATCCTTATAAGAAGAAGCAATTTGAACACACCAAGGACAACAAGAGTGCACACTTGCAAAGAAAAGATTATGTGGGAACAGGCAAGCCCAGGAGAGAGGCCTTAGAAGAAACTGAATCTGTTAACACATTGATCTTGGACTTGTAGCCCCTAAAACTGTAAGCAAATAAATTTACATTGAGTAAACTACCAATTTGCTGTATTTTGTCATAGGAGCCCTAGGAAACCAATAGAGTTACAATATATTAAATTTTACTGTTTATTTTGTCTTCATTTTATAGTGGAGGTAGTGGAAGATCAGAAAAGTTTCAGCATTTTTCTAAGACTAATTTCATCTAGGTATTATTATTAAAGCCTGGTTCTCACTCAGTTTGATTTACTTTCAGAATCCAAGTATTATCTCCTCCTTTTTTGTCATGATTCAAATTTCCTACTGACAAAGTACTGATGACAACTTATGCAGTTTCAAATGCCATGTAGTACTGCCTTCCAAACATACACAGAAAATAAATTTATATCAACTTTTGAATGATTGGATATGTCATAGAACTTAGAAATTTGTTAAATAAGTTCTTGAGTTAACTTTTTAAATATGTAAGTTTCTAATCTTTTTTTTTAATTCAACATCAAAATTTAATTGTGGTATTTCTAGGCTGACAAGCACAGAAAGGAAGTATTTAATGCATTAACTAGAGGACACATAATAAACTCCCCAGAGTCATTTTATATTGAAAATATACTCTTGTCATGGCTTATGTGAAATATTTAAAATACAGGCAGTAGAAAACCTATAAATAATCAGAATGATTTTTTTTTCTAAAATAGTCAATGTCAAAAATATAGAATAGTAGAGTTATATAACTGAGAAAAAAGTTAAGACAGATAAATGGAAATTATATCTATGAGATGAGAACTTCATTTTTAATTTTTTAAAGAAATTATTTAAAGAAGACACTTTGGCCTTGGCTGGTGTAGCTCAGTGGATTGAGCATGAACTGCAAACCAAAGTGTCGCAGGTTCAATTCCCAGTCAGGGTACATGCCTGAGTTGCAGGCCATAACCCCCAGAAACCGCACATTGATGTTTCTCTCTCTATCTACCTCCCTTCCCTCTCTAAGAATAAATAAATAAAATCTTTAAAAAAGAAGAAGAAGACACTTTGGAAAGTTCCATGTTTCCAATTCTATTTTATTGTCACAATAGCCTAGAATTTATTTTAAAAGTTTTCTTTGGGTATACTATTACGTTCAATTAAAACTTTATTTTTAATTAAATATAACTGCATTTTTAAAATAACAACCATTTTTAACATTACAAGTAAAAATACAAGTCTTTCATTTAATTAGCTTTTTTAGCATATTATTATATTTATGTTTCCATTGCTGTGAGCTTATGTTCAAAGTCTATGATTAAAGCCTTTGAAAGAAGTAGTGGTAAATATAAGAAACCCTGAGATCCTAGATTAGTCAACAGAGCACAAAAGTCAAAAGAGAGAGCAAGATTTTTGAAAAATATTGCTGAAATAAAAGTGCTTTCAAAGTTCATTAACAGGTAAACTGAACAGAGTAAAAATAGACTTAATTTCATATAAAAAAATAGCGACATTTAGTCCATGCTAATGCAATTAAATGGTTTAGTTAGAAAAAAAATCTACTATTAATTTTAATGAACAAACTTTTAATTTCACCAACTATTGAACATGACATATTATTATGAGTTCAAATTTTAAATGTAGTCTATTTATGTAAGACAGTCATGTGCATTGCAGTTTGCCACTAAATACAGTTAAATTTGACTCTAAGTTTTTTTGTCTATTACACACAATTTAAAAATATGGTGGCTAAAATACACATTCTAGCTAAGAGCAAAATGAACTCATTATTCCCTCATGCCTTAATGTATTTATATTTGTAAACTGAATTCAGCATTCCAAAATTTAAAGGTAGTAATATTTGAAGCAATCATTAGCATATATGTAAAATTCAGCAAAAAGAAAAGAAAAAGATATTACAAAGATTTTCCCTCAATTATAGATTGCCATAAAAATCTATTTTTTGGAGTAAAATGCCTATTTTCTTTCTTCCAGCTATGCCTGCTACAGGCCATTTTCAGCTTTATAGAATTACCTTAAGAGTTCTATAAGCACCTTTTAAATCAAATATTTTCAAGGCTTTACCACATAAAGTCCTTTAGAAAAAAATAAGGAAACTCCAGAGACTCTACAACCACGAAATATTAAACATTGCGGGAAGTATCAGTCAGGATTTACTTAGAGAAGCAGAACATAACAAGTATGAGGGGAATGAGTGATTTATTATAGGAAGAAACAAAAAACTGAAAGGAAGACTTAAAGGATCAGAGAAAAAGACACTGACAAATCTACCAGAAGAATTAGTGCAGGTAGTTACATGAGAGCTTGCAGAAAGATGCAAGAAATCAATCAACCTGAGCCATCAAAGTAGGGCTGTGAAAGGGAAGATGTAGCGAGATCTAAGAAGAGTTCTCAGTATAAGGATCTTGTATGGAGGCCCCAAAGTCACTGTTGTTCAATTGGGTCAGTAATAGAAAAGACAAGCTGGAGACAGAGCAAAGAAGAGTAAGGTTAAGCTGGGATGAGACCTGTCAGTCCCTTTTGTATCTGTCCATCACTGCATCCAACCACACTGAATTTCTGAGATTAATGGCTGCTCTTTTACTTACTTTATTGCAGCTCACAAGCACACAGTGAAGTGGATTCTGGAAAATGTAGTCCCCAGCCTTAACCAAGTTGATAGGGCACAAACCTTCACAAAAAAAGTAAGATTGTGGTTAGGTTAGATGTCCTAACATATGTTCAGACTCAAGGATGTCCATAAATTAGCTTAAGAGTATTTGTAAAACCATAAAACTAAAATTATATAAATATGTACATGAATGGATTTGCATTTTTTCCTTGGGAAATGTTCTGAAGGTTTCATCATATTATATAAGCAATGGAAGTGGTGATGGAAGGAGACTTAATTTGGGGTGGTGAACACACATTACTGTGCACAGATAATGTGTTGTGGAATTGTGAACCTGAAACCTGTATAATTTTGTTAACCAGTGTCACTCTAATTAATTCAATAGAAAGAACAAAAACAGTACCACCACACTTCATAGAATATAAGACACTATGGTCTGAGATATAAGAATATTTTATGTGCCCCAAGAAAAGGGGGATTTGTAGGGAAAACCTACAAATTAAATTGTGATGTAATGCTTTATTATATATTGTAAGGTGCATCCCAATTTTAGAGATGCTACAATATGAACAGAATAGCATCTTCAAATTGAAGATATAAGGTAAACATATTTTATTGGAACATGTGTATGTAATAAAAAATAAAAATGGGCATAAATATGAAAAAAGAAAGTTGCAAAGTGAGTAGATCCTAAAAGTTCTCATCACAAGGAAAAGTTCTTTTATTTTTTATCAACTTACCAGATATAGAGTTCAAAGTGATGATTATAAGAATTCTAAAAAGCATAAAAAAGATATACAAACCATAAAAAAGGGCCAGTCGGAAGTAAAGAATGCAATATCTATATGCAACATCTATATGAGGTAATAGATATTTACTAAACTTATTGTGGTAGTAATTTCACAATAATTGTAAGTCAAGAAATTATGCTATATATTTTCATATTATGCAGTGCTATACCTTAGCTATATGTTAATAAAACTGAAAGAAAATAAATAAATAATATGCCAGCCTGAACTCTGCATGTGTTAAGAAAAGAAGGAAATCCTGCAATATGTAATTACATGGATGAATTGTCAGTGCATTATGCTAAGTGAAATAAGCCAATGACAAAGGACAAATACTTCATGATTTTACTTATATGAGCAGTCTAAAAGAGTTAATCTCACAGAATCAGAGTAGAATGTTGGTATCCAAGGGGTGAAAAAAGGAGAAAATAGAGAGTTTCTAATCAATCGACATAAAGACTCAATTATGCAAAATAAGTAAATTCTAAAGATTGGTTGCACAACCTTGTCCCCATTTTTAACTGTACTGTATTGTACACTTAAACTTTGTTCATGAGGTAGATTTAATGTTGCATTTTTACCACAAAAATCTTAGAAAAAATAGTATGTACTTATTCTATTTTGACAATGGAATTCAAGGCAATAAGAATAGTGTACATAATGTAGCAGAAAGAAGCACATTGTATTCACATATATGCATGGTACAGATGGCTAAAAATTTAGCTTCAGCATAAAATCTAAGGGTAAAATTATGTTTAAAACAGATGTCGAGATGAACAAGAATATTCTTCACTCTCTCACAACCTACGTGTATATCATTCTGACTATAACAACATAAAGTTTAGAATATTTAAAGAAAGTTTAAATTGTGCAACTAAGAATTACATGTATTATTTTATCTGATACTCATACTAATATAGCAAAATAGGACAGTGGTTAAATATTTGAACTCTGGAGTCAGACATACATGATCCATGATACAGTAGATAAGAGACTTTAGGCAATTTACAACATAAACAGTTAACGATCCAGTGTTTTCTAGATTTCATTATCTATGTACTTCAGATGAGTACATTGAACTCTCTAGGCCTCAATTTTCTTATAAATAAAATGAGAGTTCTAAAGCACCATTCTTTAGATAAAGTATGTGAAACTACTATCAAAATCTATAACACATAGAATATTATCAATTAGCTTATGTTTTAATATTCTGGCAGAAGGAACAGAATGTGTAAAGGCATTGAGGTGGAAATTTGGGGCATCAAATGGAAGAAAATGAGGTTAATTTCAGTGGACACCAGTGGAAAAGGAAGAGAATGCTATATAACAAAGCAAAGACATAGAAGAATCCAGAGTAAGTGGAAGCTCATAGACTATGGAATTGCATGTAAGTTTTCATTTCAAAGATTTTGTTCTAGCCACTGAAGGATTCTCCAATAGCAGAATACATATTTTTCTCAAGTGAGCATGAACTTTCTCTGAGATTGATGGTATATTAAGCTATAAAACAAGTCTCAATAAATTTAAAATATTAAACTAATACAAAGTATGTTTTTTAACCATAATGAAATGAAATTAGAAATCAATAACAATGAAATTTGGGTAGTTACAAACTGTGTGGAAATTAACATTAAACTCCTATATAAACAATGAGTCAAAAAAGGAATAAAAAGATAAATTAGAAAATACTTCAAAAGTTCCAAGATGGAGATGGATTAGGTGGAAGCTACCCTAACCTCCTCCCAAGACCAAACTATAATTACAACTAAATTATATAAAAATTGCCCTGAATATCCAATTGAAGACTAGCTGGAGAGAATATTTGTAACCAAAGACAGAAGGAAGAAGCTGCGTTGAGAATGGTAAGGAAATGCAAAGGCATACGAAGGCTTTCTGGGCTTCCAGTGGCAGAAGTTTCAGATGCATATCTCAGCTGCATGGAGTTCCCCCTGAAAAGTGTGGAGTCTAAATCCCAATCTAAGTTCCCCAACCTAGAGCACCAGAACCAGGAAAAGCAACCGCACAACATACAGGTGTGTAAAGAAGTGGAGTCTCTGTCAACTAGGGACAGGTGGCTAGAGATACAGTTATCCTATTAAAGGCCAATACACAAAATATTGTTTATAGCCACTTACCCTGAGCTTTGGTGGAGGGAGGGCAGTGAAAGCGAGAGTTGTGTGAGAGTCTGAGGTTGGTGACTCTGGGGAGAAAGCTGAAGGATCAGTCATGAGGATGCTTGTGCTTAATCAGTCCCTATACTTCAGAAATCATCTTCCTCAGGGAGAGCACATCCCTCCATAAGGCATCAGCCTAAGGGAAGGCAACAGCTCTACCCATAGGAATCCACCTTGCCCCACCCTATGGAGCTTAAGCCCTGCTGAAGAATATAGCCAGACTCTTTCAGTGACCAAGCCTATTGGGCAGTCTGCAAATGGAGGTGAACCTCTGGGTACTTTAAGACATTTGCTGACATGTGCATGGGACCATGGGAAAAAGCTGGCCTTGGAATGCAGCTTGGTCCTTGCCACATTCACCTAGGCCCAGCAGAAAAAGCCACAAGCTGTGAATCATTAATAGCTCTAAACAGGTTGCCCAGGGCCAGTCACATACAGCACCTGACATAGGTCTACAACAAAGTCTTTGCATAGCTACATAATATGTAGAACAAATGCAGCTAAAATGGGAAGACAAAGAAACAGAGCCCAATTGAAAGAGCAAGAGAATTCTCCAAATAAAGAGCTAAATGAAATGGAGACAAGAAATTTATCAGATATAGAGTTCAAAGTAATAATTATAAGGATTCTCAACAGCATGAAAAAAGACATAGAGATCATTAAAAAGACTGTAGTCATAAATGAAGAATGCAATATATGAAATAAATAATACTTTGGAAGGAATAAATAATAGGTTAGATGAAGCAGAGGATCAAATCAGTGATTTGTAAGGCAAAGTAGAAAAAAACATGCAGATAAGCAAAAATAAAAAAAATAATAGAGAAACGAGGATAGCGTAAGGGATCTTTGGGACAACATGAAGCATAACAACATCCAAATCATAGGAATACAAGAATGCAAAGAGAGAGAACAAAGGTTGAGGACTTCTCTAAAGAAATAATGACCAAAAACTTTTCTAATGTGGTGATAGAAAAAGGCACACAAGACAGGAAGCACAGAAAGTCCCAAGTAAAATGGACCCAAAGAGGCCCACACTGAGACACATCATAATTAAAATGGCAAAACTTAAACACAAGGAAAGAATCTTAAAAGCTGCAAGAGAAAGATAATGAATAACCTACAAGGTTGCTCGCATATGACTGGCATCTGATTTCTCAACAGAAATATTTCAGGCACGATGGAACTGGCATGAAATATTCAAAGTGGAAAAGAGCAAGAACCTACAACCAAGGCTACTTTACCCAGCAAGATTATCATTTAAAATTGAAGAAGAAATAAAAAGCTTCCCAGACAAGAAAAAGCTAAAGGAGTTTGTTTTCACCAAACCAGTATCACAATAGATGTCAAAGGGTTTGCTTGAACAAAGAAAAAGAAGGAGAAGAAGGAGAAGAATAAGAAAAAGAATAAGCATAAGAATAAGCATAAGAATAAGAAGGGGAAGGAGAATGAGGGGAAAGAAAAACATAGTTAAGAAAACAAAAAAGCAATAAATACATACTATCAATAATTACTTTAAATGTAAATGGTTTAAATGATCCAATCAAAAGATGTGGGGTAGGTGAATAAATAAGAAAACAAGACCCATATATATGCTGTCTTCAGAGATTCAACTAAGAATTAAAGATACACATAGACTAAAAGTAAAAAAGATGGAAAAAGATATTTCAGGTATATGGAAAGGAAAAATCAGCTGGGGCAGTAACATTTATATCTGACAAAACAAACTTTAGAACAATAACTGTAGTGAGAGGCAAAGAAGGACACTACATAATTACAATGGGAACAATCCAACAAAAGGATACAACTCTTGTAAACTTTATGCATCAACATAGCTAAATAATGTTATTAAACAATGAATAGGTTAATAATGAGATTAAGGAAGAATCAAAAGATTCCATGAAACAAATGAAAATAATAATACAACAACCCAAAATCTCTGTGAAGCAGGGAAAACAGCCCTAAGAAGGAAATTCATAGTATTATATAGCCTATCTCAAAAATAAAAAGGAAAGAAAAAAAACAAGAAAATCTCAAATACAAAAATCTAAATACTGTATATCTAAAGGAACTTGAAAAAGAATAAAAAACAAAGCCCAAAGTGAGTAGAAGGAAGGAAATGATGATTATCGGGTCAGAAATAAACAAAATAGTGCCTAAAAAAACAATAAAAAGATCAATGAATCCAAGAGCTGGTTCTTTGAAAAGTTAAACAAGAGTTACAAAACTTCAAGTACAGTCATCAAGAAAAAAATGGAGAGGACATAAATAAATAAAATCAGAAATATAAGAAGAGAAGTAACAGCTGGCACCAAAGAAATATAAAGGGTTGAGAAAATATAATGAACACTGTATGCCAAAAATAGGACTATCTGGCTGAAATGGATAAATTCCTAGAAACATACAATCTTCTAAAACTAAATCAGATAGAATCACAGTATCTGAATAGACTAATTACAACTAGTGACATTGAAACAGTAATTTAAAAACTCCTGACAAACAAAAACCCTGAACCAGGTGGCTTCACAGTTAAATTTAACAAAAATTTAAAAGTCTAACACCTCTCCTTCTCAAACTACTCCAAAAAATAAAAGAGGGAGGAAGACCCACAAGCTCATTTTCCAAGGCCAGTATTATCCTAATTCTAAAACCAGATAAGGCATTACAAAGAAAGAAAATTATAGTCCAATACCCCTGATGAACATAGACACTAAAATCATCAACAAAATTTTAACAAAATGAAATAGCAATTGAAATGATTATATACTATAATTAAGAGGAATTTTTCTGGGGATTCAAGCCTAATAAATATTTTCAAATCAAGAAATTTGACACACCACATAAACAAAATGAAGGATAAAAGCACATGATCATATCAATAGATGCAGAAAATCATTTGATCAAATCCAGCACTCATTTATGAATTTAAAAAATCAGCAAAGTGGGAACAGAGGGAACACACATCAATGCAATAAAGGCCAAATATGACAAATCCAGGGCCCACACCATGCTCAATGGGCAAAAATTACAATCATTCCTTTCAGATCAGAAACAATACAGGGATGTCTGCCTTCGCCATTCTTATTCAATACAATACTGGAAATCCTAGCCAAAAAAAAGCCAGTCAAGAAGAAATAAAAGGCATCCAAATTGAAAAAAGAATAAGAAAACTGTCATTATTTGCAGATATGATACTGTATATAAAGAATTCTAAAGAGTCAGCGGGCTGCGAACCAAAGTGTCGCAGGTTCGATTCTCAGCCAGGGTGCGTGCTTGGGTTGCAGGCCATAACCCCCAGCAACCGCACATTGATGTTTCTCTCTCTCTCTCTCTCTCTCTCTCTCTCTCTCTCTCTCTCTCTGTCTCCCTCCCTTCCCTCTCTAAAAGTGAATAAATAAAAAATCTTAAAAAAAAAAAAGAATTCTAAAGAGTCCACCATAATACTACTGGAACTGATAAATTAATTCAGTAAACTAATGGGATATAAAATTAATATTCAGAAATCAGTTGAATTTTTATATGTCAGTAATGAACTAACAGAGAACAATCCCATTCACAATTGCTTCAAAAATAATAAAATAACTAGGAATAAGTTTAACCCAAAATGTAAAAGACCCGTACTCTGAAAATTAAAAGACACCGAAAAAAGCAATTGAAGAGGGTACAAATAAATGGAAGGATATACTGTGTTCAGGGCTAGGAAGAAGTAACATCATTAAAATGTTTATACTACCCAAAGCACAATATATTCAACACAATTTTTGTCAAGATACAAATGTCATATGTATCTAGAAAAAATGTTGCAAAAATTATATGGAACCACATAACAGCACAAATAGTAACAGTGATTATGAGAAAGAACAAAGTTAGTGAAATCATGCTACCTAATATCAAACTGTATGACAAGGCCATAGTTATCAAAACAGTATGGTACTAGCATAAAAACAGACATATACATTTTTGATCAATAGAATGGAATATAGAGCCCAGAAATAAACCCATATCTTTATAGTCACTATTTGATAAAAGACACAAAAACATAAAGTGTGCTAAAGATAGTTTATTTCATATGTAGTATAGGGAAAATTGAACAGATATATGTAAAAATATGAAACCAGAATGTCTTCTTACACCACACAAGAATAAACTCAAAATTGAATAAAGATTTGAATATTACATTCAAAATCATAAAAATCCTAGAAGATAACAGAGAGTAAAGTTTTGCATATTTTTCAATAATTTTTTTTGTTTTATTACAGTTGTACAAATTTTCCCCTTTTGCGCTCCTCTGCCCATCCCACCCCCAACTCCCACAGACAAATCCCTTCCATTGTCCATGTCCTGGACATGTCCATGTCCATTAATACATGTTCTTTTACTAGCCCCCTTTCCTTCTTTCCACCCTTATTCCCCTCCCTCCTCCCACTGATCACTATTAGTCTATTCCTTGTTTCAATGCCTCTGGTTTTATTTTGCTCATTTGTTTGCTTGTTCATTAGGTTCTTCTTATAGGTGAGATCATATGGTATTTGTCTTTCACCGCCTGGCTTATTTCACTTAGCATAATATTCTCTAGTTCCATCCATACCATCACAAAGGGTAAGAGTTCTTTCTTACTGCTGCATACTATCCCATTGTGTAAATGTACCACGGATTTTTAATCCACTCATTTACTGATGGGCACTTAGGCTGTTTCTAGCACTTGGCTATTGTAAACAACGCTGCTATGAACATAGTGGTGCATAGGCTCTTTTGAATTGGTATTTCAAGATTCTTAGGATATAATCCCAGAAGTGGAGTCACTGGATCAAAAGGCAGTTCCATTTTTAGTTTTCGGAGGAAATTCCATACTGTTTTCCACAGTGGCTGCACCAGTCTGCCTTCCCACCAACAGTGTAGTAGGTCTCCATTTTCTGCACAACCTCACCAGCATTTATTGTTTGTTGATTTGTTAATGATGGCCATTTTGATGGGTGTGAGGTGGTATCTCATTGTGGTTTTAAATTACATCACTCTGGTGGCTACTGATGTTCAGCATCATTTCATATGTCTCTGTACCTTTTGTATGTCCTCCTTGGAGAAGTGTTTGTTCAGGTCCTTTGTAAATTTGTTAATTGGATTATTTGTCTTTCTGGTGTTGAACTATTTAAGTTCTTTATATATTTTGGAGATCAAACCATTGTCCTAGGTATTATTGGCAAATATGTTTTCCTATACAGTTGGTTCCTTCTTCATTTTGATGATGTTTTCTTTAGCAGTGCAGAAGCTTTTTTAGTTTTATGTAGCCCCATTTGTTTATTTTTCTCCTTTATCTCTTTTACCCTAGGAAATATGTTAGTGAAGATATTGCTGCACTGCATTGCTGAAATCTGTCTATCTATGTTTTCCTCTATGAGTTTTATGATGTAATGACTTATATTTAAGTCTTTTATCCATGTTGAGTTTATTCTGATATGGTGTAGAGTGGTTATCTAATTTCATGTTTTTGCATGTACCTTTCCAGATCTCCCAATACTATTTATTGAAGAGGCTATTTTTATTTCATTTACGCTCCTGTCACCTTTGTCAAATATTAATTGGCCATAGAAACATGGGTTTATTTATAGACTCTCTATTCTGTTCCATTAATCTATGATATCAAACTATAATTCAAGGCAACTGCATTCAAAACAGTTTGTTACTGAAACAAGATCAGACATTACTTGTACCAATATTTTTCTGATAGATCTCCTCCGGCAAGGGAAACTAAATTAAAAAATTAAATAATGGGACTATAATAAACTGAAAAGCTTTTTATAGGCAAAGGAAACCATCAACAAAATGAAAACAACCCACTGAATGGAGAACATGTTCACCAATGATGCATTTGATAAGGGATTGGTTAATATCTAAAATTTATTAAAAAATCATAAAAATTAACACCAAAAAAAGTCCAATTAAAAAAATGAACAAAGAACCTGAATAGACACTTCCCCAAAGAAGGCATACAGATGATCAATACACATGAAAACATGTTCAACATCACTAATGATCAGGGAAATGCAAATTAAAACCACAATGAGATACCACCTCACACTGGTCAGAATGGCTATGATCAATAAATCAACAAACAGTATTGGTGATAATGTAGAAAGAAGGGAACCCACTGTAGGTGGGAATGCAGATTTAGTGCAGCCACTGTGGAAAATATTATGGAATTTACTGAAAAAATTAAGGATAGAACCTCCCTATGACCCACTTCTGGGAGTATAGCCAAAGAAACCCAAAACATTAATTTAAAAGAATATATTCTCCCATATGTTCATTGCAGGGTTATTTACCATTTCCAATATCTGGAAGCAGCCCAAGTGTCCATCAGTTTATGAATAGATAAAACAGCCATGGTACATTCACTCAATAGTATACTACTTGGACATTAAAAAGATGAAATTTTTACCCTTTTCGACAGCATGGATTGACCTGGAGAACATTGTGTTAAATGAAACAAGTCAGTCAGAGAAGACAATTACCATATGATTTCACTCAAATGTGGCATCTAATGAAGAAACAGCTCACATGCAAAATACAGACTAATTGATAGAGAACAGGTTGACAGATCTGGGGACATTGGGAGTATGGAGGAATAACACCCCCCTCAAAAAAATGAGAGAGAGAGAAAGAGAAATAACTCATGGACATGAACAATAGTGTGGTGATCAGTGTGGGGGTGGAAGAGGGTCTGAAGTGATAAATGGTAATGGAAAAAATACAATAAAAATAAATAGAAAAGACAGAAAATACTTTGAAATGAATGAAAACAAAAAACAATATAACAATATTTATAGAATGCAGTGAAAATATTGATAAGAAAAAAACATATTGTTGTGAGTTCCTTAAGACAATAAAAAAGCAGTAAATTAAATCCATATTGAGCAGAAGGAAAAAAATAATAAAGAGTACACCAGGAATAAGTGGGATAGAAACTAGAACAACAATAAAGAATAACAACAAATCCAAGAGTTTATTCTATCAAATAATTCTCAAAACTGACTAAATTTTTTAAAAGATAACTAGGGAAAAGAAAAAAGACTGAGGTCATAGCTGAATAGCTCAGTAGGTTAAAGCATCATCCTGATACACCAAGGTTGTGGTTTTGATCCTGGTTGGCCATGTACATGAATCAACCAATGAATGCAAATAAGTGGAATAACAAATCTCAATCTCTCTTTCTCCCCCGTCTCTCTCTTCCTCTCTCTCTCCCCCTTTATTTCTCTCTAAAATTAATATACAAATTTTTTTAAAAGATTTTATTTATTTATTTTGAGAGAGAGAAGGGAGGGAGAAAGAGAGAGAGAAACATCAATGTGCAGTTGCTGGGGGACATGGCCTGCAACCCAGGCATGTACACTGACTGGGAATCGAACCTGTGGCACTTTGGTTTGGCAGCCTGCGCTCAATCCACTGAGCTACACCAGCCAGGGCAAAAATTTTAAAATAAATTAAAAAGAAAGAAGAGAATAATAAAATTATAAATAAAGGAGAGAGAGAAACTATTAATATTACATAACTGTATGCTAACAAACTAGAAAACCTAAATGAAAAGAACAAATTCCTAGAAGGATACAAACTAATGAGACAGATACAAAAAGAAAGAGAATATGTGCATAAATTTATCATAAAAATTACAACTATTTACAAAGAAAGTTTCAGACTAGATGGCTTCCCTGTTGAATTTAATTATATATCTAAAGAACTAAACAAAATTGTCATCAACTCTTCCAAAAAAAGAGGAAAATGTATCATTTCACAACTTATTCCAGTCCAGTATTATCCTAATACCAAAATAAGACAATGAAATCACATGAAAATAAAACTAAATAGATATAAAATTTTAAGAGTACTAGACAAACAAATATACCTACTTATAAAAATATTATACACTGTTACCAAGTGGGATTTAGTAACACAAGATTAGTTAAATATATGAAAGTCAATCAATATAATATACACTATTAATTAAATATAAAATCTATGTGATCATTAACAGACAAAGAAAAAATAATTATCTTTCTCTCTGAGATCAGGAAAAAGGGAGGAATATTTGAGCTCATCATTTCTATTCAATATTACATTGGAGGTTTTTGTTAAGACAATCAGGCAAGAAAATAAAATTAAAAGCCTCTGTATCAAAAATAAATAAATAAATAAAACTATCTATTATCAAATGACCTTATCTTGACCTCAAAAAACCCTCAAGAATTCACACACACATGTGCACACACACACACACACAACTTACAAGCTAATAAATGAGTTCAGTATGGTTGTAGAAAAGATGATTAATATTGAAAATCAGTTATTTTTCTGTACCCCACCAATGAACAATCTAAAGACAACATTAAGAAAACAAATCAATATGTAATAGTATCAAAAAGAATAAAATACTGCAGAAAACATTTAATAAAATGAATAAAAGTCTTATATACTGAAAACTACAACTATTGTAGACAGAATTTAAACAAAAAGCCTAAAGAAGTGGAAAGGCATATGCACATGAATTAAAAGTCTAAATTTAAAAAAAAATAACAATAATTTCCAAATTTATTTGTAGGTTAAACATGATCTTATAAAAACTTCCCCTGCCTTTTTTTTTAACAGAACTTGTAAACTAAACTGAAAATTCACATGGGAATGAATACAAATGATCTAGAACAATCAAGACTCTTTTGAGAAGGAACAAAGTTGTAGGGTTCACACTTCCTGATTTCAAAACTTACTACAAATCTACAACCAAGACTTTGATGTATTGGCATAAGGATGGACATATCAGCAAACAAGAACTGAGAAATCAAGAATAAATCCATATAGCAATGGTCAGTAGATTTTGAAGAAGTGTTCCTAGGTGGTTGAATGGGAAAAGAATTGCCTTTTCAACTAATGGTGCTGGGACAACTAGATATCAAGATACCATAGAATTAATTTGGATTCCTACATCACATCTTATACAAGTGTTAACTCAAAAATGACTCGAGGATGTAAATGTAAGTGCTAAAACTAGAATTCTTAGAAGAAAACATACAAACATACGAGGATAACTCTTTACAATCTTAAATTTACCAAAAAAGGGGGAAAAACATACAAACCCCCAAATAGATAAATTAAATTTATCAAAATTAAGAAAACTTGCTTTTTTAAAGGACACTGTCAATAAGGTAGAAAGACAACTCACACAATGGGAGAAAATATTTGTAAATCATTTACAAAATAAGTACCTAGTACTCAGAATATATATAAAATACTTACAATTCAACAATAAAAGACAAATAACTCAAATGCTAATAAGAACATGAAAAAATAGTCAATACTATTTGTCATTAGAGAAATTCATATCAAAACCATAACAAGATAACATTTTACACAAATGAGGATGTCCTCATTTAACAAATGCACAATAACAAATGTTGCATACATGGAGAAAATGGAACCTAATACTTTGCTCATGGGACAGCAAAATTGGCCAAAGATATATCGAAAAAGAGGACTTTCCCAGGAAAGCAATAATGATTTGGTAAAAGATCCAGTAGACTGACAGGTACCAGGGTGGCATAATAACCCCTGGGTAGGCCCAAGAGGTTCTGAGAAAAAACATTTTAAATATAGCTGGCACACTGCCAAACAATGGTAATTGCAGCTTCCCATAGAGGTAGAACAGGTCAGGTCCTGAGATTGTTCTGGGTTGTGGAATTTGAAGAGGTAAGTAGATGAAGGTCCAGAGAGACTGGGTCAGATGGTAGAGGAATTAAAGGGATCTTCATGTTCAGAGAAGTGGGTCTTTATCAACCAATCCAGAGAAGAGTACCATGTTTTAACAATCTATTACTATTGCATATGAACTGAACTGAGTATCAGCAATTGATTAAAATATAACTTACTAATGGGTTCTATAGAGTGAGGGAAGGGAAGGGATAACTCATAATAATTCCTAAGATTTATTTAGGAATTATGAATGCTATTAAGTATTATGTTGATTAAAGAGAGCAAGGTGGGGTAATAAAGAGCTTTTTGTGAGGCATGTGGCTTTTAATAACTAATAGTCATGAAGATGTTACATGAGGCTTACCATTTATCAGGAAATTCTAAGAAAAATTTGGGGCTAGAGATACAGATTTTGGGTGGTATTTAATATGGTAGAACTCTATGAAATCATCAAGAGAAAGTATGTAGCTACAGAAAAGGGAACAAGAATCAAGCCCTAGAGAACTCCAATATTCAAAACAGAGAAGAAAAGCAGCCCCCAGAGTTGTAGGAAATAGTCCACAGACATTCGTCACTTCTAACACAATTGCACACCTAGGATGTTCCCAAAACTACACTTGGGTTTGATAACTCTCTAAAATGAGTCATAGAACTCACTAGAAGCTGTTATTTCCTAGAATCAATATGTGACAATACTCCATGTAACCTTTAGTCTCTAGCCTTATTAAAGGTAGAGTGGATACTAAGGTTTCCAAAGCTCCCATCATAAATGATATTATTGGACAGTCCACTGGCCAAAGCCCCTGGTAAACAAAATACTTTATCAGACAGGACATTCCAAGGACCTAGATACCACCTCCCAGTTGTACAGGAAAAAGGCCTGACCTCTCTTTGGATAAGGTTAATTTTTATTGCACAGAGACAATAAACTGAAGTAGTAAAAGGCAAACAGGAAACCTTGAAATTGCATGTTTTAACAATAGCCAAGAGATGAGATTATTTTTAAAAGGAGAAAGCACTCAACTATTTCAAATTCTATTAGAGGTTTACTAATGATGAAAACAGAGTGTGAGCATCAGATAAAGTAGCACCTGTGGCCATTGGCAACTATGAAAAAAAAAGTTGCCATGAAATGGTGAGATGAGGATACAAAGAAAGAGAGACAGTGGGTAGTGAGTGTAAGTTATGTTTTAAAGGGAGATGGAGATAGTTGGCAGTAGCACAATTGCAAGATGAAGTTATCAGAAATTTTTAAAAGATGAATGATTCTGAATATGTCTATACATTATCACAAATATTAAGTAGGTGTGGAGTTCTTGAAATGCAGAAGGAAAGACATGCCTGCAGAAGCCAAATCCAAGAGGTAACAGGAGGTGATAAGGTCAAGATCTGAAGAAGAGAAGATCTGACTGGGACATGACTGCTTCATTCATCCTCGATGTGAATGCCATGGTGATGGGAGATGACAGGGTTTGTTTTCTATTGCTGGTAGTTTGACAGAAGAAAAGTTGGTATTAAATTGTAGTCTCCAAAGTGGAGGAATTTAACACACTAAAGAAATGATAAGAGTGTCTTGAAGTGTTTCATGATCTATTGAGTGTGCAACGAAGAATTCAAGCTGACACTATCAGCTAAGTTGTGATATCGTACACCTAGAGCCACTCCCTGTGGTTACAATGAAGGTAGAAAGGGGAGAGTTGGAGTTAAGTAATGATGGACTGTGGAATCTGTACTCTGCAGTAAGAGTAGAAAAAAAAGGAGTTGGGGACAGATTATATTGGACAAGAGTTGATTGGATGTCTCAATGATTCCGTTGTTTTAGTCACTGCCATTTGATGCCTCTGTTGAAAACTGAACTCACACTTTTTTTTGTGGATGCTTGTATGTTGATACAGAAATTATTTGGTTACCTAGGTGTCAGTACAACACACCATATGCTTGTTCTCCCAGTTTGCATTTTTTGGTTCACACTTACATGCTTAGCCACTATTCCCAAATTTCAACCATTGTAATAAAAGAGTTGGGGTCAGAGTGACTTGAAGCCTATGTTATATTTGGATAAAATTAGCTCTCCTACAAAACACATTTTGGCTCTGGTTCTCTCTTTGACCTTTAGTTTTCCTTCCTGGGCATCTGAATACTATCTCAGTTCTTCCAGAAGATTCTAATTATATGGCCTCCACAATAAAAGGTTCAGGTGCTGGATCCAGTAATGCTGTTTCACTTTTAACAGCCCTCTCCTCCATGTATTTAGTTAAATGCCTCTCCTTAGTTGGTGTTCCCTATATACATATTGCTAAAGGAGTTAATCCATTGATATAAGATGATACTAGAATAACTTAGAAAAAAATCTTTTAGAATTAAGAGATCTTAATTAGCTAATTTACCACTTAGGGTCAGCAACCACGGCAGTGACCATCCTTCCATGGCATGGGGTGAAGGTTAAGCACATTGTGTGATTGTGTGTGTGTGTGTGTGTGTGTGTGTGTGTGTGTGTAAATAGCCTGACTGACAGCTCCCAGGCATGGACTGTCCAGGGCCCTTGAACCAGGAAATAGTATGAAGACAAAGGGGCAAGGTGTGATATGCCCTCTTCAACTAGGTTCTAACCAAAATTACTAATGTTCTTGCTGCGTCCACTAGTAAATCAGTATTAGAATAATGACTATTATGTCCTTTCATAGTTTTTAGGGTTTCTTAAAAACCATCTTTTAGATTTTTCCTAGTTGAAAGATAAAGTATTTTAATTTAAATACACATCAAACATTGCAAATTAAAAAGCAGGCTGTGTAGTGGTCACATGACTTATATAAGGAAAATAGTGATACTCTGCTAATTTATTGTATCCTTATTCATTTATTAATTTTAATCTTGTAAATTATAAAAATAATCCTTGTTGAATAGGAATCCAATCAATGGTTTATAATAACTTTAGCCAGTGAAACACCCCAAATTAAGACTTACTGGTAAATCTAAATTTTATAAGCTAAATTACAATTAAACTTCTACTAGAAAAATATTCCTTCTTTCATTTTTTTAAAAGATTTTATTTTATTTTATTTTTTAGAGAGGGAAGGGAGGGATAAAGAGAGAGACAGAAACATCAATGTGGGGTTGCTGGGGGTCATGGCCTGCAACCCAGGCATGTACCCTGACTGGGAATCAAACCTGTGACACTTTGGTTCACAGCCCGCGCTCAATCCACTGAGTCATGCCAGCCAGGGCTTCCTTCTTTCATTTGACATTAATTGGTAAAATGTTGAAAATCTTAGCAATGAATCAAAAGGGGTAAGTTCTTTCCTACAAGTGTACATAACACACAAGAGTAAAATATCTTTAGCCTTTCTGCTGAGGTGCTTATTTTGTGCATGGAAAATTAAACTTATTGGGTTGTATGTGTGACTCTGTATATTTATGTATAAAATTAGATATGAAAAACATATTTTCAAGTCATAAATAATACATATTTATTGTGATATTCTTTAAACAACCAAATTCTCTCTTGTTAAGAAATATCTAAAATACTGGAAATAATTGAGCTGACTTTTCTAAACCAGAATAGCTAGGCTCAAATTAATCATATTCATGCTCTACAAATTCTGATTTTCTGCTTATACCCAGTTACTGTAACCAAACTGAAGAAATCCTAGTGTATAGGTCATGTACTGCTCATGACAAAAAAATGTTTATACATTTGTTTGGTCTAATATATTATGGAAACATATCTCTTTAAAGGTCAAAAAAGTCAGTCATGGTAATTATGATAATAGAGTTGTATTTAAACTGTACACAAGGTGTAGCAAAATTAGGTTTGGAATTGTTTGTATGGAAAATAATATAACAATGTTAATATAAGAATAAACTCTGTGCTTTGCATACTCACAACTGTTAACCTACTTTTGCCCACCCCTGTATATTATAACAGTATCAATATACCTAAAATATATAAATTTAGTAATTTTACCTCTTCAGCTATCATAGAGAGAAAACAAGCAAAATATACAGTTATTTCCACTCTTTCCTCACAGTAAAAATATTCACTATTTTACTTCATGTACAGAGTTTCCAAATATACATAAAATGTAAAAATTAATAAATTATATAAAAATGTTTATAACTCATCTCCTCAGGACAACTGCATAAAGACTAACAATTATTATGAAAATAATCCCTCTGTTTTCCCTAACATATTCAGTCAAAAAATGCATATACTTCCAGTCACCAAAGTTATCTGACATTAGGAAACCCAACTAATGACAAAATAAAAGTAGCAACCACATGTCCTTTGCCTAAAGCAAGTCACAGACAAAGAGTGGAAAACTAGAAACAAATGGAGGACCACTCTAACTTCAAATTATGCCTAGTATGTTAGTAGTTGTATATTCATTATAAGCATTAGTGTTTACTACTATATATACTTAACAACAGAACCAGGAGGCTCAAATAAATCTTGAGAGCTTAAGAAATCCTTCTCTCTGCTCTCATCCAAAATAGTTTTGAGATATAGAAAGATTAAAAAACAACTGCTGAGCATTTCCTGTCTTCCTTGAATAACAATTTTCTTCCTTGTGGATCCATAGAGGAGTAATCGCTATAGAAATCTTCAGGCTCATGGAAATATGAAGCATAAGTAGAAACACCCATATTACTGAAAGTTCTTGTATAGTCACTTACATGGAAGCAGCAAAGAGGAATCAGTAAAACTCACCTGGAAGCAAAGTTTTAGGTTTATAGCATTTGATGTGTTTGTTTTTTATGGTTCTATTTGTATTTTAGCTTATCCTTTATAAAAGCAGTTTTAAAATTGTTTTCACCACAAAAATATTTTGGATATACCCTAATTAATTTGTTGTTTCATTTATTTTTATTTCTGCCTTTTATTTTCTAATCCCTGTGCTTTGCCTTAAGACTGGTGTCTAATGATAAAATTAACAAAAATAAAGTATTAATAGAGGTAATATTAATTATTTCTCCACTGTCACACTTTATGCTAGTCTTTATATCATTGGCTTCCAAATGTTGTAATACATTAGAATCAGCTGGGAAGCTTTGCAAAATCCCAAAGTCCAGGTTGTACCTCATAACAACAAAATCAGAATATCCAGGAATGGAAACCAGGCATCAGCATGTGTCGGAAATCACTGATGTATCATACTGCTCCTTCTTAACCACTCCTCTGAAATAGTGTAACTATGGTGGCTATCTAGGGCTGGTAAGCATCCCTGTTCTGGAGGATCCAAGGTGATGGCAGAGCAAGTGAAAGTTACACTCACTCTTCCCAGGACCAAGCTGGAATTACAACTAAAATGTAGACCAATCAGCCTGAATAACCAACTGAAGACTAATTGAACAAAAGACTTATAACCAAGGATTTACAGAAGAAATCACATTGAGACTGGTAGGAAGAATGAGATGCAAAAAGGACTGGACCTGCGCCTACCTGCAGGGCTAAAAAGGGAGAGGCTTATCTCAGCTGTAAATGTCCCCCCTAAGGAGTGAGAGGTTTCAACCCCGTATCAGACCATCACACCCAGAGCACCAGAGTCAGGAAAAGATACCTACTTAACATTTGGCAGTAAAAATCAGTGGGGATTCTGTCTGCCAGGAAGATGGAAATCTGCAAGAGAAATAAATGCCCTCTTAGAAGACCAGAGCACAACATTTCATTTGCATCCACTCACCCTGGGCTCCAGAAGAGGGATGGCAGAATAGATAAGAGTCACATGAGGAGAGACTGAGTTTTGGGTCTCTGGGGATAGACCTGAAGGGCCAGGAACCAGTGTCCCATTGCTAGGTGTCTCTCCTACTCCACAGACACCATCTTTCTTGCACTCAAGCACTCCCCTCCATACAGCATCATCGTAAGGGAATACAATAGCCCCACCCTCAGAACTCTCTCTGCACCCCATAGAACTCTTACTCTGTGAAGCTGCCTGGGCCTAAGGTATAGAGATCTGGGTGGACTGAAAGGGTTTCAGTGTCTGAATTGTGTGGCTCTTGGGTGGGGGCCTTCCCCCCACCTTCCTCTGAGCCTGACAAGGGTCACCACTTCATAGGAGATCTACTAGCCCCACACTCTTGACTCCCAGAAGCCCCACCCTGCCAAGCTTGAGCTCTCCAGCAGGTCTGAGAAGAATCTGAAACAGATTTTACTCTGTGGCTCTAAGACCAGGATCATTTTTCCTATGCCAGAGTGGTGTGGAATCCTCCATTCACATGGCAAAAATCATAGTCCTTTTGAGCCTGATAAACTCTGTTGGCCTCACCCTGGCAGGTGGAAGCTAGTATTGATATACCCTGGGACATTTGTTGAGTGGCCTTAGACCCAGTACCTGCACTGGATTTGAACCTGTATGATTTCAGTGAACATCACTTACCCCCACCTGGGGATTGACTGAGAATCTACCTCAATGTACCACCAGAGGCTTTTTTAGTGAGTAAGCCTAGCAGGCAGCTAGCAAGTGGAGCCAAGTAGAGGCAGACATTGGGATGCTTTGGGCCTTTGGCTGACCTGTCCTGGGATCAGAGGTAATATAAACCAGCCTTGGTATACAACTCGTTCCTTCTCATACATATCAAGGCCTAGCAGAGGTGTTAAGGAAAAGACGATTCACACAGCCTCAGAGTTTGCAAAGTAGGGTTTATTCATGCATACAGACCCAGAGAGGATTAAAAAATCCAAATTCTGGGCCATGAGCTCAAGCTGGAGTTTCCTTTATATGCTTGTTACACAGGCAGAAGGAGGAGGGGAAGGAGTGCAGCTGCTAAAACAGGGGTTAGTGTACAACCTTGAGATAACCACTTATGTGCGAAAGGCTGCTATCTGGGAATGGCTGCTGATCAGCCCCTACCTAAGAATGGCTATTGCTCAGCTATGTCCTGTCACAATCCCCCCTTTGATGCTATAAGGTGTTTTTATCCCTTTAGCCTCACTATATACCTGGCTATATGGCTAAGGTCCTTGGGAGGGTTGTAACTGCTGATACTGGTGTTGGTACCGCTGGAGGGCTAACACTTTGGCTGCTGCCCTACGAGTCACTGTGGCCCCAGGTGTTGGACCAAGGTCCAGAGGATGCAGGGTCCCATATGCCTGACACCTCCCGGGTCTGGTACTTTATGGTCCTGGATATTACTTCAGTCCGGTATACCCCCCCTCCCCAAGTGCAGAGGGATTGCTGTGGCTGAACACAACCCGATGCCATGTCAGTGGAGGAGCTGAAAGCTGACCCTGGGAGATAGTAAGAGACCACTCTACTGCTGAGCATAATCCTATGCCTGGGGGTATTACATTTTCAGGCTGGGGCTGAGACAGGGGCCTCATCTGTTAAGCGAAGCATACAATAAACCCAAATGCAGAGACCAAACAGAGATAAACTATTCCTAGGGTGATCCGCTCCACGGGATTCCACTCTGCAGGGGTCACAGTCACTAGTCCAATTTCCAGTGCTCCTGCGAAGGTGCCAATGAAAGTCAGGTACCCTGCTGAACAATGGTCCATTCCTTGGTGTCTTCTTTACTGGCTGGTGTCCTCCAGTGCCTCAGCATGGGTATTCTAGGTGCAGGCCTAGTCCTCAGATCTTCAGGATCTGCTGCTGTTTTGGCCCCGCTGTAGTGGATCCAAAGGGTGATTCCTGCAACCTAGGCAATGCTATCAGCAGCAAGTCTGACTAGGGCAGTTCAATTTCCTGGTAGAATTTAGCTAAGGTTCCATTTTCCATCCGCACCCCTGATTATACCATGAGTACTTCCAACAAGCCTGGTTGCTGAGCGCTGCGCTGGGCAACCCACTGGAACCCGAGGGAGCTCGTAGGCCGCTGGGGCAGGTGAACTGGAGGGAGCACTGTGAAGGGCCATGGTAGAGGACTGTGTGGATGGCTGTGGGGGCACTTCAGATACACAGAGCATGCCCTCTGCAATTCGACGTGAAGAGTAGGAGTGTGTTCAGGATGTGCTTCTGGTGTTCTTTCCTTAATTCAGTCAGGCACTTCAGCAATGTGTATGCTCCCTCCCAGCACCATTCCTGGGATGGGCCACCAGGACGAGGTCGTCCATGTACTGCAGAATCATCAGGTCCATTCCCCCTTAGCAAGGGGCTTCAGGTCTCCTGCTAGGGCTTCCCCAAATAAGGTTGGGGAGTGTTAAACCCCTGGGGCAGTCTAGTTCAAGTTAACTGAGCCTTGACCACTGTGTGCGGATCTTTCCATTCAAAGGCAAAAATGTGTTTGCTGGAAGGTGCCACAGGAATGCAGGAGAAGGTATTCTTCAGATCAAGGCAGGTAAACCACATTGCTATTGGGGGAAGCTGGCTTAGGAGGGTGTATGGGTTTGGGAAGACCAGTGGAGGGTGACAGCCTGCAGATCCTGGACGGGCTGGTACCTGCTCCCGTCTGGCTGCCATCATGGGTCTGGGCAGGTGTGACCCCATTATGGAGCCAATCCTCTCCGAGCTCCCACGCAGGCGCTACAACCCCAGGGACCTGCCTCCCAGTCACATCTTGGGTCGGGGGAGTCATTCTTTATCTCCCTGGCCCAGAGCATGGCCACAGCTATTCAGCATATCTAAGTGACCAGCCAAAGACTATAGGTATGTCAAATGACTATGCGATGGATTAGCTGTAAAGCTCTTGCTATACAAAACAGCCCTGCATGTTCTTGCTCTGTGTGTCCCTCCCCCAACTCACACCTGTGGGTGAAGACATCTTAAAATCTGGATGCCTTGAATTCTGGACACATTTTAAATGCCCATTTGGGGTCCTCTCTCCTGTACCCTGTAACAATCTCTCATTTCAGATATACACCCACTTTAAATTCCTTTAAAGGACAATGGATGAAGGTCTTATCTTCTTGTAACTACTTCCGGCTAGAAATGGACATTGTCCTACCTACCCGTGGGTTAGGGGTGCCCTGAAGGGGGTGGTGCCACATGGAGGGAGTCCTTCCTGTAAGGGAAAGGACCTTACAGAATCCTGGTAAGTTGGCTGTCACCAGAAAGTCACAGGCTTGGTGTCCAAAGACTGGCATTACTGGACCGTTGGCATCCTAGTCATATTCTAGAGATGACAGATTTGGAAAGAGTTGGAAGGCACAATTAAATCATAACCACTAAATAACAAAGGCAGGAACTTAAGTAAAGAATGGCTTATCTGGAGAAAGGTGTACAAGGCATGCTACACCTATCCAAAACTCTTGTAGCCCATTATACTTCACTCGGGCTGAGGGGAATATATTAGGATTTCCCTCCTTTCAGATATCTGAACCCTTCTTGTCCAAGCCATCAAGACAGAAAAGGGAAAATCAGTTCTAAAGTGAAGCCCACAGATGATCCAAACTGCTTCCCAACCTAACCACTCAGTTCAGCCAAACCATTGAGTTTCAGGGGGTGATGATGAAGAATGGGCTCCTTAAGTGAGGCCTATATTGCAACCAATCACCCAGGTAATGAAGTCATAGGCATACGTCCTATGAAAACAGAAGAACACACAGGTTAATTCACACAATAGTCCCCAAACCAGTCTCTGTGCCGGTGAGACTGTCTTTTGGGAAGACATTCAGTTGCAAAGTCCTTCCTGTAATGACATTTAGCAATGGCAATTTGACAGGTTCTCCATACCTGTAAATTGTACATATTTGATGATATTACAAAACCAGTTTCAACTTTCAAACAAAAAGATGCTTTCAAGACAGTTAGATGCATCATTCTTATGTCTAATACAGAGCATTGTGATTTTTCTTGAACCACAATTTTTCTCCTTAAGATCATCCTCACTGTTATTAAAGGGACTACTTTGAGTTCCACTTTTCATTTTTACTGTTCATTTGCATAAACACACCAAGAGCAGCCTGAATCACTTATGATCTTTAATTCTGCTTTGCTGGAACTCACTCAGGGAACTTTTAGATTGACTTCTCAGTCTGCCCCTCGGGGCACAGAAGAAGAGCCACACATCCGCCATCTGGCTTGGCCTGTACCAGTTGTTTCACTTAGATCCTTGAGGCTTCCATTGTGCCCACAGGTTCCTTCTTGGCCATCTTTCATGAAAGCCACCTTCGTTCCTTCCCTGGAAAGACTGGCATGAACTGCACAACCAGCCAAAGTACCAGGCTTTTCTCGTGGGCTTACACTAGCTTCACAAGTCAATCCCAGTTCCTCAGGGCTTTCTAGTGACGACCAGAACCCATACATGCCTCCTTCAGAAGTGACATTCCAGTCAAAGTTTTGGTTAACAAAACCACTATTAGCGACTGGTCTTATTGGTTTTATGCAAAGAAACCTTATGTCTTCACTCAGTCCTTCAGAACGCCAAATTCTGGAGGGATCAGGTAGGGAGAAAAATACAAAGCGTGAAGGAAAATCTTTTCCCTTCTGATATCCACTGGGCTTCTCAAAACCTTCACTTCCAGACATTCTGCAACACTCACAAACCCTCTATTCTTTCTTTCATACAGCTTCTGATATCCACCAAGATTGCATCTCCATGCCTTATACCTTCTATTATTAACTAGCACCACGTAATTCCTTCCTAAAACTTTTACTTTTCCATTTATTTTTGCAGTTTTCCACAGACCTTCTTCATTTATATATATTATCTTTTTAATTTACTTTCCTACAGAGTGTGAAGTTTCAACCTTCCCTGGAATCCTCAATTTCCTTTTTAGAGCAGATCCAGAGCAAAATCAAAAACACAGAGTTCCAGAACAATACACATGTAGGGGCATTCTCTTGCAACAATGCATCCATCGGTGCATCACAGAAACATGCTCCTTCAGGCCCAGTCTTTTGGCAGAGACATACTGCTTTGCCTATGGCTGAAGCACTCATCAGACCCAAATGACCCTTCCTGGGTCCCGAGTGGCAAAGGCATTCTCCCCAACCAGTTACAGGTGACCTTTCTTAGGTCTTACAGGTGACCATAAACCAGTGTTCAAGTACAGAGAGTTTCTGATCAGAAACAACACCAACGTTAGAAATTTGCTCTTTTCCCACAAAACCAGAAAACAAATAGTTGAGGTTTCCTTTACTCCAGGTTTAAAACTTTACATTCTTTCTACATAATTTTACTCATTCAGATTTAACCATCATTCTCTTTTAATCCTGTTACAGAACAAACAAGGGGGGCCTGAGACGATATAGTATTACTGAAAGAAGCCCCCAGGTCCTTTATGTCCGCCACCAGAGGAAAGACATCTCTCAATGCCAGAGATTTGTGAAAAGGAAAGGAAATGTTTATTTAATGCTATACAAACTTAAAGTAATGACCTAGTGTCTTTATCAAAAATCCTAAAGTCCCTTAAAACACCCACAAACAGACACAGTCCTTCCTTCCTTCCCCCTTTGCCCAGTCTAGAGTACCGTATCTCAGGAAAGGAAATAGAAGTCCATGGCTCCGGCAGTCCTCTGGTTATTCCCAGTTAGTACTCGGTCTTGACTGGGAGACCTCCCTGGGTTCCTGGCACCCTCAGCTGAGTCGCCAGGATCTCTGGTAAAACCAGGTGGTGGTTCCCCCTTCTAAAGCTGCAGGGGTCCCCACTCTGGCAAAGGCACGTGGTCCTCTCTCCCAGGGCCACAGGAGTCCCCACTCAGCCAAAACCATGTGCTTCTCTCTCCCTACAAAGCTGTGGGAAGGAAGAGTCCCCACTCTGCCAAAGCCGCATGGTTCTCCCCTCAATGGCTGTGGGAAGGGGAAGTCCCCACTCTGCCAAAGCCACGTGGTTCTCCCTTCAGTGGCTTCCATGTCTGGGTTTAAATCCCTGCATCAATCTTCCTCTGGAGGCCCATTTCTGACTCCTACTACACTCGGCCATACTTGCCCTCAGTCTGCTGTCTTTTCCAGCTTTTCTGGTTGCCATCGTGGGTCTGGGCAGGTGTTACCCCATGTCATGGAGCCAATCATCTCCAAGCTTCCACGCAGGTGCTGTTACTTGGGGGACCTGCCTCCCAATCCCATCTTGGGGGGAGGTCCCATTCCATCCCCCTGGCCTTGAGCATGGCCATAGCTATTTAGCATATCTAAGTGACCAGCCGAAGGCTATAGGTATGTTAAATGACCATGCCATGGATTAGCTGCAAAGCTGCCCTGCATGTTCTTGCTCTGTGTGCCCCTTCCCCCAACTCACACCTGTCGGGGAAGGGGTGAAGACACCTTAAAATCTCCTGGACACCTTGAGTTCTGGACCCCATTTCAAATGACTATTTGGGGTCCCCCCTCTTGGCTGCACCCTGTAACAATCCTGGTTCCTTTCCCACTCTGGGAAGGACTACACTTAAACTCAGCATGTGGCAGCCATAAGTCCCTGGCACTGCAGGTACCTTCCACTAAAATTCCGTAGATTTGCAGAGACATCCTGCAGTTTTCTGAAGCTCAGACCCTGCAAACACCCTATAGGTCAGCTGTTCTCCCTCAGACCTCAGTTCCTGTCCTTCAGAACCAGAGCCATTCTTATCAGAACCAGTTACACAGGGAATCAAACTGATGCAGTGCCCATGTAGCAGCAGCATACCACCCTTAAGAGAGCTCTTAGCCTGGCACCTTGCCCAGTTCCAAGATGAAGGGGCTGTCCTGTGACCTGTCATCCAAGATGACGACAACCATGCATGCTCCACCCTCCATGGGGGGGCACTCACATGGCTCATCCTCCATTTTAGCCAAAATGGCGGCACACCCACATGGCTCGCTGTCTAATCTCCAACATGCATGCAATATAGTACTGTGGAAGGAGCTTCCCTTGATGAATTCTCCTGATTGGCTCTGACAGACAAGGGAAGGGACTCACAGGTCGCCCGCCTGGCCTAACCCCTCTCAGGGTACTAAGGTTCCGTCTTAGCTAAGGCTGTCCATGTAGAATTCGGGTTAAACTCCCAGCTGTTATGCCATATGACAGACCGAGGAACTGCAGGTGAGGGCTCACTCACACTCCGTAGGCTTTCACCAGTGGAGCAACAAACACAGTCATTCACACAAACACACCGAGTTTATATACGCTCCCACCCGCCCGAACTGTGGGAGCCCTGCCTGGGCCTTCCGGCCTGAGGGGTGATCAGTCCCTCCTTCCACTCCAAGAGTGGGCCTAGTTTTCAGGCTCCTGGCCCCACGGGGCACTTATCAGATTCCAGATTGGCGCCTTCCCAGATACTACCAGTTCACACCCCACCAGCCTGTGTCAAAGAGCGGTCTGGGGGCCAAGCCTGTGGAGTCCGGGATGTTCAGGACCCGAAATCACCAGGGCGTGTGTGCCTCCTTATCACCGCTGGGCCCCACCAGCCGCCCCAAGGCCACCTTCACTGGAGGCAACAGCCTACTCGTGTGAGTCGTTTCCCAGTCAGGGAACCAAAATGTTATGGAAAAGATGACTCAGACGGCCTCAGAGTTTTTGAAGTAGGGTTTATTCACTCATGTGGACCCAGAGGAAATAAAAAAAATCCAAATTCTGGGCCATGAGCTCAAGCTGGAGTTTCCTTTATATGCTTGTTACACAGGCAGAAGGAGGAGGGGAAGGAGTACAGCTACTAAAACGGGGGTTAGTGTACGACTTTGAGATAACTGCTTATCTGGGAATGGTTGCTGTCTGGGAATGGCTGCTGGCCAGCTCCTACCTAAGAATGACTACTACTCAGCTATGTCCTGTCACAGAGGCACCCACAATATGGAGCATTTTGAAGCTTTTTGCCCAAGGCCAGTTATAGGCAGCAACTAACATGGGCCTACACCAATGTCCTTCCCAAGGGGCCCAAGAACAAACACACCCAATGGTCATCCCAGAAAACATCACAGAAAGATCCAATTAGCTCTACAAGAAGTACATCCAAAGGCAGATCTTCGCAGTCACCATACCCTGCTGAGGTAAATTCCACTTTCTGTGGTCAGCACCTGAATGGAAGCTCATACACTGTGGTTGAGGTCAATCCTCATAGTTGGCAGGTCTGAAGGTCAATCTATGAAAGGACAGGCCAACAGTAATCAAGACTCAATTATAAGGAAAGCTTATATAACCCACACAAGAGACATTCCTAGAGCACCAAGCTCAAGTGATCATGGAGAATGTATCACTGGGTCTCATAGGATACCAACTACATAATGCAACTCTACCAAGATGAGGAGACACAGCCGCTCTACCTAATAAGCAGAAACAAACACAGAAAGGCACCCAAAATGGGGAGACCAAAAAACATGCCCTAAATGAAAGAACAGGAGAAGTCTCTAGAAAAAGGAACTAAATAAAATGGGGGCAAGCAATTGACCATATATAGAATTCAAAATAATGGTTATAAGATAGCTCAAGGAATGTACAGAAAAAATGAATGAACTCAGTGAGAACTTAAACAAAGGGCTAGTAACATGGAAAAGGAAATAGAAAACCATAAAAAAGAACCAGTCAGAAATGAAGAATATAATCTCTGAAATGAAAAACACACTGGAAGGAACAAACAGTAGTTTAAATGTAGTGGTGAATCAAATCAGTGATTTGGAAGAAAAGGTAGCATAAAACAGCCAATCAGAGCAGCAGGAAATTTTTTTTTAAATGAGGATACTGTAAGGACCTTAAAGACAATATGAAGCATACCAACATCTGCTTCATACAGGGTGGGGAAAAAGCATGCTTACATTTGTGAGTATGTGAAACATGGAGTTTATTATTGTATTATTATTTATTAATTACTGTATTATTTTCATACCATTGGAGAACTAGGAAGAGAAAAGAGAGAGAGCAAGGGTTAGAGAACCTATTTGAAGAAATAATGACTGAAAACTTCGTTAATCTAGTGAACAAAAGAAAAACACAAGTCCAGAAAGCACAGAGAATCCCAAACAAGATTAACCCAAAGAGGTCACAACAAGACACATCACAATTAAAATGGCAGAGGTTAAGGATAAAGAGAGAATCTTAAAAACAGCAAAAGAAAGACAGTTACCTACAAGAAGCTCTCATAAGAATGTCAGCTTATTTCTCCACAGAACCATTTCATGCCAGAAATATTGAAAGTGATTAAAAACAAGAACCTACTATTAAGATTACTTTACCTAGCAAGGTTATCATTTAAAAGTGAAGGAGAAATTAAGATCCTCCCAGACAAGAAGAAACTAAAGGAATTTATTACCACCAAACCAGTATTACATAAAATAGTAAAAGGTCTTCTTTAAGAAGAAGAAGAGGAAAAAAGAAAAACAGAGGAACATAGCTAAAAGAATAAAGTGGTAATAAATATGTACCTGTCAAGAATCACTTTCAATGTAAGTGGCTTAGATGCTCTAATCAAAAGACATAGAGTAGCTGAATAGTTAAGAAAACAAGACCCATAAATATTGCTATGTACCAGAAAAAGATATATCATGCACATGGAAACAGAAAGAACCTGGGGTATCAAAACTTCTATCAGATAAAATAGACTTTAAAACAAAGACTCTCATGAGAGACAAAGGAGGACATTACATAGTGATAAAGGGATTGATGCAACAAGAGGATATAACCCTTGAAAACATTTATGTAACCAATATACATTTACCCAAATATATAAAGTAAATCTTAATAGACACAAAGGAAGAGATCAACAGTAATGCAATCATAGTAGGGGATTTTTACACCCCATTGACATGGATGGATAGATCTTCCAGACAGAAAATCACCTAGGTAACAGAAGCATTAAGTTAGTCACTATATCAGATGGATTTATTTGTATCATCAGAATATTTCATCCCAAAGATGCAGAATATACATTCTTCTCAAGTGTGCATGGAACATTTCCTGGGATAGACCACATGTTAGGCCACAAAAAAGTACCAGTAAATCTTAAAGATTGAAATCATTTCAAACATCTTTTCTGACTACAATGGTGTGAAATTAGAAATCAATACCCACCAAAAACCTGAAAAACACACAAACACATGGAGGCTAAATAGCATATTACTAAACAATGAATGGGTTAAGAATTAGGTAAAGGAAGAAATCAAAAGATACCCCGAAACAAATGAAAATAAGAACACAACCCAAAAATCTATGGGACACAGTGAAAACAGTTCTGAGAGGAAAATTCAGAGCATTGCAAGCCTTTCTCAAGAAATTAGAAAAATCTCAAATGAACAATCTAACTTTACACTTAAAGGAACTAGAAAAAGAACAGCAAACAAAGCCCAAAGTGAGTAGGAGAAAGGAAATGATAAAAGTCAGAGTAGAAATAAATGTAATAGAGTGTTATAAAAAAACAGTACAAAATATCATTGAAACCAAGAGTTGGTTCCTTGAAAAGATAAACAAGATGGATAAAGCTTAACCAAACTTATCAAGAAAAAAATAAAAAGGTTCTATGTAAAAAAAATAAGTAATGAAAGAGAAGTGACACAATAGAAATGCAGGATTATTAGAAAATATATATTTGTTGTCCAACAAATTGGACAACCTGAAAAAAATGGATAAATTTCCAAAAACATAAAATTATCCAAAACTAAAACAAGAAGAAACAGAAAATCTAAATGGAACTATGACAAATAATGTAATTAAAGCAGTGATCAAATTTCTTCCAACAAATAAAGGTCCTGCATCAGATGCCTTCACAAGTAAATTTTACCAAACATTCAAAATTCTTAAAAGAACTAACATATCTCCTTCTTTAAAAAAATGTCCTGTATGACACTGATTTCAGGATCCATTTTTTATGTTCTCTAATGTTAAACACAACCTACCTTTGCTGTGCACTATGCCTAACTTTTTTCATGTGTAAATTGGGAGTAATAATTTGTAGCTACCTTACAGTGTTTGTTGAAGAGTTTATACAATGAATGTAAATGGCTAAACATGAAATAGCTGTATTTATTACCCTATTTCCATTTTGTAGATGAAGAAAAAAAATACAGAAAGTTAAGTAACTTGCTCAAGTTTGCACAAATAAAGGTCCTGGACAGCCTGAAGGAGTACAAGCCTCCACTAAGGCCTGTGTATAGATAGCAACCATTCTTTGAAAATATATACTTCTCACAGATACATGAAAAATGGCATAACCTATAGATGGGTTACCTGAAAGTCTAGGTTAAAATGCCCAGGGGACAGTAGTTGTATTGATCTAGCTCTAGCACCTTTTACCAGGTGACTGCAGAGGTAGCTACTAGCTGTTCACTTCTCACAAACAAAAGTAAACTACATAGATTTAAATTATACTTGTAAATACTCAGGAAACATGATCATTTTGTTAACTAGATGCTAATGCCTTCTTGCCCTTGTGAAGTGTGGGCACTAATTATAAAGCCTGTCTTATTTTAATCTTGTGTCCATTGTGGTATTATATAACTGTCTTTAAATTTTCAGATAAATACAGAGAAATAACTTCCTTGAATGTAAGGCTGTGAGGAAAGTACCACATATTTCTGAGTGGCTTTCAACTACAAAATCACCAGAGTAGATATTTTAAAATTTTGATGACTGTACCTCATACTTAGAAGGGCTGATTTAATTGATCTTGGGTGGGACGGGTCCAGGCTACTTTTTAAACACTTTTAGAAAACTTACTCATGCGACTCAAAAGCAAAGGCCAAGGTTAAGGATCACAGTAACAAATACAAGTTGTGAAGCTTCATTATTTTAAATATATGCTGCAAATGTACTCAATTTTAAAGTTCTTGTTAGCATGGCCAAACATCAATAAGTACTTTGATAATGATTTATGCAGTATTTTCAATATATACAGCAACTTTTCAGCACTTGTGGCTCTCCCTTGCCCCTCTGGCTCCCACAGTCAAACCAACACCATTGTCCATGCCCGTGGGTCCTTTATACATGGTCCTTGACTTGCCACTTCCCCTTCTTTTCCGCTTTACCCCCATCCACTCCCTTCTGTTCACTGTCAGTATGTTCTTAATTTCAATGTCTCTGGTTATATTTCGTTTGCTTGTTTGTTTTGTTGATTAAGTTCCACTTATAGGTGAGATCATATGGTATTTGTCTTTCACTGCCTGGCTTACTTCACTTAGCATAATAGTCTCCAGTTCCACTCATGCTGTCCCAAAGGTAGGAGCTTCTTCTTTCTTTCTGCAGCTCAGCATTCCATTGTGTAAATTTACCAGTTTTTGACCCGTTCATTTACTGACGGTTACTTAGCCTGTTTCCAGCACTTAGCTATTGTAAATTGCGCTGATATGAAGATAGAGATGCATAGGTTCTTTTGAATGGGTGTTTCAGGATTCTTAGGCTATAATCCCAATAGTGGAACCACTGGATTAAAAGGCATTTCCATTTTTAGTTTTCTGAGGAAATTCCATATTGTTTTCCACAGTGGCTGCAGCAGTACGCATTCCCACCAACAATGTACTAGGGTTCCCTTTTCTCCACAACCTCACCAGCACTTGTTGTTTTATGATTGTTTGTTTTCTAACTTTATACTGGCAGTAACTTTCATGGAAGATAATATAAAATTTTACTTAAGCCCTTTGACTTCATAAAAATTACCAATGTAATAAGCATAAATAAATAGAAGTAATGGGCTTTGTGATAACATAGAGATGGGATTTCACTCCATTTTTAGAATTTCTTAGCCATGTGGCCTTGCATTAGATCTTTCTCAGAGAACTGTTTGCTGTGACATAAAATGAAGATAATAAAATATACTGTACATGTCTGTTTGTTTTAGGAATTTAATAATATGGTGTGATGTATTGATATTACTTAACCCAGCACTGGAACATAGTAAGACCTCAAATAACACTCACCATTGGTATTGTGCTATAATTTAGCATGATAAATATAGAAATAGAAATAATTCTCAGAGAGATGTAGGGGAACAGAGGAGAGACTCCCAGAACAGATAGGGACTGACAAAGGACAGTTTCATGAAAAAACGTATTATTCACTAGTTAAGAAAGTCTAATACAAAATTTTATGATGTATCTCTGAAGTCAGCTTGTTGAGGTATAACATTAATTATAAGTATACTTAAAGAAACTTCACTTTCTGTTTATTTTCTTGGCATTGTACAGTTGTTGAGTTAAAAATCAAATCATTATTAAATTCTTGACCTGCCCTGGCTGGTGTGGCTCAGTGGATAGAGCTTGGGCTTTGAACCAAAGGGTCATTGGTTTGATTCCCAGTCAGGGTGCATACCTGGGTTGCGGACCAGGCCCTCAGTAGGGAGAGCACAAGAGGCAACCACACATTGATGTTTCTGCCCTCTTGCTCCTACCCTTCTCTCTAAAAATAAATGAATCCCTGGCTGGTGTAGCTCAGTAGATTAAGTGCAGGACTGCAAACCAAAGTGTTGCCAGTTCGATTCCCAGTCAGGGCACATGAGTGGGTTTTGGTCCAGGCCCCCAGCAGGGGGCACAAGAGAGGCAACCACACATTGATGTTTCACTCCCCCCTTTCTCCCTCCCTTCCCCTCTCTGTAAAAATAAATAAAACTTAAAAAAAAGACAGACTTAAAAAAATTCTTGACCTGCTGTGACCTCACATGCTATACATAACCACAACAAATGAAAAAACAGAAATAAAATAAAAACTATTATGAAGCAATATATGATACTTATAAATCATACTTAAAGTTACTCAGGAAATACCCTCCACAAGTGACCCTTGGTGTCATTTGGTGCATCACATTGAATGACTTTTTCTAAGTTAATTCCATATGTATGAAAATTCTGCCAGTACTGTTTCTATAAATCAAACTGTTTTTACTTTATTCCTAGAATGAAAAACAAAAGAAAACAAAGGATTTTTAAACTCTATGGAAACTGTCACAGTGAAGTACTTAAGTAAAAACTTCTTAAAGTTGTGCACTTCATATGTAAAGATTAGAGCACTGTACTATTATTCCTATGAAGCCCATCATCTCTTCTTTCTTTAAACTTATTTACTTGTTTACAGATATTTTGTCAAGTATCATCCTGCAATTCCTCAAATCACTTTTCTTCATCTCCACAAGGTTTTAGATCTGTGAACTCTTAAAATAACCACACAATTCATACATCCTTTTTTTTTCCTGTAACGCATTTGCTGATCAACCTGGTCTTGCAGTTGAAATATTGTTGTCAAGTTGACAAGAATTGAGGTGTCAAGTATTATTTATATATAATGTTAGAGACAAAGTTATCAGCATGTGAAAAATCAATCTTGTGAGATGTGTCTTTTTAGAAAGGGCTTAAAATTATAAAGAAACTATCATAAGTCTGTATTTCAAAACTATTCTATGACATTTTATTACAAATAATTTAGAGGATAGAAAAGGCTGGCTTATTTTAAAAGACAGTCTTATTCAGAACTACATCATATCAAATATTCATAGTAAATAGTACCAAGGAATTAATAGATGACTCCCTCTCTAGAAGAAATAGAATGTGTATAGCCCACCTTGGGGGAATAGCAATACTAAGTAATATTGTTTCAAATGTAAGCTCAGTTAATAGCATCATATGCTACAATTATTTTCGATTTTTCTTCAGGAAGGGAGGAACTGTATTCTTACAATGTCAAAATTTGACTTCATTGGAGGATTATTTTCCCTGTAGAAGAGAAATATATTAAATGTTTATTCCTAAGATTATTGAAACCTACATAAAACTTTTATTAATTAAGTTAGGGCAGCAATATAGTTTTTGGATCCACTCATTTACTTATGGTTACTTAGGCTGGTTCCAGCACTTGGCTATTGTAAATTGTGCTGCTATGAACACTGGGGTACATAGGTTCTTTTGAATTGGTGTTTCAGGATTCTTAGCATATAATCCCAGCAGTGGAATTGCTGGATCAGAAGGCAGTACCATTTTTAGTTTTCTGAGGAAATTCCTTACTGTTTTCCACAGTGGCTGCACCAGTCTGCATTCCCACCAACAGTGTACTAGGGTTCCCTTTTCTCAAAGGGAAAACAACCTCATTAGCACCTGTTTGTTGATTTTTTAATGATGGCATTTCTGACTGGTATCAGATGGTATCTTATTGTTGTTTTAATTTGGATTTCTCTGATGGCTAGTGATGTTAAGCATCCTTTCATAAGCACATGGGCCCTCTGTATGTCCTCTTTGGAAGAGTGTCTGTATAGGTCCTTTGCCCATTTTTTAATTGGATTTTTTGTCTTTCTGGCATTGAGTTGTATGTGGTACATTTACACAATGGAATACTATGCAGCAGAAAAAAAGCAAGAGACCCCTCATGACAGCATGGGCAGAACTGGAGAGCATTATGCTAAAATAAATAAGCCAGGCAGTGAAAGACAAATACCATATGACCTCATCTAAAAGTAGAACCTAATGAACAAGACAAACAAGGAAGCAAAACAGAACCAGAGATACGGCAAAAAGAAACAGACTGACAGGGGCCAAAGGGGCAGGGGACAAGGGAGGAGAGAAGGGAAGGGCCTAGTTAAAAAACAAGTATAAATGACTCATGGAATGAACAGGGTTGGGATTAACTATGGGAGTGAGGGGTGGGAGGGGCATGGGAGAGCAGTGGGGGGAAATTGGGACAACTGTAATGGATCAATAAACAAAAAAAAACGGCAATATGAAGCTGCACATGTGAAACCTAGACACTATCCTTTTCTTTGGCACTGAAAGTACTATAAGCAAAGAAAGACATTTAAGACAAGTTCCAAGCGGGCAGGCTTCTTTCCCTTTAGTTAATTATTCCATTGCTGGAACACAGAATGGCATCTAGCACATAAATACTCATCAAATGTTTCTTAATAAAACAAGATAAAGATGTTTACTCAATGAAAAATGTGATATACACTTTTAATTTTATCAATGATTAATATCAGTTGCAACTTTATATGGGATGGACAATTAAGAGTTTGATATTTTTTAGTGACATGTTTGGCAATCTGGTCCTTATCTAACTTTCCAAATGTGTCTTGGACCATTCTTCCCTGTTCAATTAACTCCAGGCAGACACATTTCCTTTCTGGTCATCAGAAACATAACACTGTCCCCACTTCAACATTTTTGGGTTTCTTTAAAGATTTTATTTATTTTTAGACAGAGGGGAGTGGGAGGAGAAAGAGAGGGAGAGAAACATCACTGTGTGGTTGCACCCACATGCTCTTCACTGGGGATCTGGCCCTCAACCTAAAGCATGTGCCCTGACTGGGAATCGAACTGGCGACACTTCAGTTTGCAGGCTGGCACTCAGTCCACTGAGTTATACCGGCCAGGGCTCAAGGTCTTTTCACTTAATATTCCACCTGCTTTGAAAGCTTTCCCTCCAGCTCTTAACTTGGTTGACTCCTTATCTTTTGTTCTCAGCTCCAAGCTTACTTTCTCAGAGACATCTTCCCTGTGTCTAGTATCGAACCATGTCCTCCAAACTGCAGTGTACTTATATTACCTTGATTATTTGCTTTATAATCTTTGCCAAAATATGACATGGAATTGTTATATAATTTGTTTACTTATTTATTGCTTATTATTTGTCACCCTCATTTTAGGTACCACCTCTTTGACAGCAGGGCACATTCTATCTTATTCTTTATAGTTTCTTTAGTACCTAAAACAATATCAGAAAAAAACTTTAATGAGTATTTAATAATATAATATTTTACTCATATTTATGTTTATATTTAATATATACATTTAACTTTTAAACTATGTTAAAAGAATTCTTTTCCTTTTTCACTCTTTAAGGTTTACATGGGAAAAGCTTAACTCAGTGAATCACTAGTCATCTGGTGACATAATACAAAAGGAGAGAATATTTGCCTTATGTGGGTGTGATTTTGTGAATCCAAGCTTCCAACTACCATAGAGGTTTTTACTCTGCGGTAAATGCCATCAGACATTTAGATTAGGTTTCTGGCTATTCAATACACACGTAACATTAAATAATGAAAACATTAGGCAAATGATTGAGAAGTTTTCAAATATACATATTTAGAGTCCTTTAGAAAAATTAATCTGTAGTATTTATTTTTATTAAAATATATGGTATTATACAAACTGGTTTCTCTTTAGGTCATATAAATCTTTCACCTTTTTAAAATACATGGTATTATGAAAAATGAACTGAACTGAAATTAAATTATAATCAATCATAGGTCTTTTATTTCAAAATCTATTTGGTTATTGTGCAGTCAAGGTAAATTTAAAATATTTTGGAGCTTTCATGTATTCTATTCATTAGAAATTTGAAGCAACGACCTTAGTGGCTTTTACACTGTCAAGTAGGATATCTGTTAATTCAGGACAGCATTAGTGTAACAGGGTGCAGCCAAGAGGGGGGCCCCAAATAGGGATTTGGAATGGGGCCCAGGACTCAAGGTGTCCAGGAGATTTTAGGATGTCCTCACCCTACCCCCAGGTGTGGGTTGGGGGAAGGGACAAATGGAGCAGGGCCATTGAGAGCTGTTTGGCATAGCAACAGCCTTGTAGCTACCCTCTGGCATGGTCATTTAACATATCTATAACCTTTGACTGGTTACATAGATGTGTTAAATAACTGTGGCCATGCTTTGAGCCAAGGGAATGGAAGTCCCTCCTCAAGATGTGACTGGGGGGCAGGTCCCCCCAGTTACAGCACCTGCGTGGAAGCTTAGAGAAGATTGGCTCCATGACATGGGGCCACACCTGCCCAGACTCATGATGGCAGACCAGTAAAGCTAGAAGGATATGAGTGCTGGCATGTGAGGCCAAGTGTGGGAGGAGTTGGAAATGGGGCTGCTGAGAAAGATTGGTATGGGGATTAAAACCCAGACGCAGCAGCCATTGAGAGGGAGAACCACTCAGTCTTTAGTAGAGTGGAGACTCCCACAGCCCTGTGAGAGAGAATCACCCTGTGACTTTAGCAGAGAATCACCACTCAGCTTTGGCAGAGTGGCAGACCCCACTCTTTGCAGTCATTGAGGGGGGAGAACCATGTGGTTTTGGCTGAGTGGAGACTCCTGTGGCCCTGGGGGAGAGAGGACCACATGGCTGGAGCAGTGGAGAGAGGACCACGTGTCTTTGCCAGAGTGGGAACCCCCGCAGCTTTAGAAGGGGGAACCAACCCCCAGCTTTAGCAGAGATCCCAGCGACACAGCTGAGGGTGCTGAGAAAAACTGAGGGCTGCCTGAGCCAAGGACTTCTATTTCCTTTCCTGAGATACGGTACCCCAGACTGGGCAAAGGGGGAAGGAAGGACTATGTCTGTTTGTGGGTGTTTTAAGGGACTTTTGGATTTTGATGAAGACATTAGGTCACTACTTTAAGTGTGTATAGTATTAAATAACTGTTTCCTTTCCTTTTCACGAATCTCTGGCATTGAAAGACATCTTTCCTATAGGCAGCAGACATAACGGACCTGGGGTTTTCTTTCGGGTAATAGTATATTGCCCTTGGCTCCCCCCCTCCCTTGTTGTTCTGTAACATTAGTATGTGAGGTGAAGCCAGGTCTTACTTATATGCTATGATACAGGTGTCACAGGTGGGCACAGGTAACTAGGTTCTTGGTGATTGGGACAAAGAATTAAACCGAACACTCATAGTTTATAGCAGAGAACATGGGAGCAGGCCAACTATAAGCAGAGATTGACCTCATGGGCTGGAGGGACTCTATTCTTATAGGGCAGATCTTTCCTGGCTAGTTTTGGTGGGCTTATACTGTGCATGTACAAGTAGTTGTATTACTTTAAAGCTACTGCACATGTGGTCTCCCATGATTTTCCCTGGCTGGCCACCAGGGAAGAGGGTCCCACAATGTTACCAAATTGACCCCCCCTTCTCCTGGGGTCCTTCTGTACTAGGTTTATGTTTCCCATCACCAGAGAATTATAGCTGTTCAAGTAAGAAATTGGTGAAAAGGAAAGGAATTATTTATTCAAGTTATACAGACTTAAGAGTAATTGTTACAGGGTGCAGCCAAGAGGGGGGACCCCAAATGGGCATTTGAAATGGGGTCCTGAACTTAAGGTGTCCAGGAGATTTTAAGATGTCTCCATCCCCCCACCCAGGGTGTGGGTTGGGGGAAGGGACAAATGGAGCAAGGCCATTGAGATCTGTTTTGCATAGCAACAGCCTTGCAGCTACCCTCTGGCATGGTCATTTAACATATCTATAGCCTTTGGCTGGTCGCTTAGATATGTTAAAGAGCTGTGATCATCTCTGGGGGGGGGGGCATGGAAGTAACTTCCCCACCAACACGTGACTGGGGGCAGATCCCCCAAGCTACAGCGCCTGCGTGGGAGCTCGGAGAAGATTGGCTCCAGGACATGGGGCCACACCTGCCCAGACTCGAGATGGCAGCCCAGTAAAGCTGGAAGGATACGAGTTCCGGCATGTGAAGCTGACTGTGGGAGGAGTCGGAAATGAGGCTGCAGAGGAAGATTGGCTGCGGGGATTTAAAACCCAGACTTGGCGGCCATTAGGGGAGAGAACTATGCGTCTTTAACAGAGTGAGGACTCTCCCCTTCCCGCAGCCCTGAGAGAGAGAACTATGCGTCTTTAGCAGAGTGGAGACTCCCGCATCCCAGAGAGAGAGAACCACGAGGCCTGGACGGAGTGGGGACCCCCGCAGCTTTAGAAGGGGGAACCACCACCTGGTTTTAGCAAAGATCCTGGCGACTCAGCCGAGGGTGCCGGGAACCCAGGGAGGTCTCCCAGTCGAGATGGAGGGCTAACTAAGAACCAGAGGACTGTCTGAGCCATGGACTTCGTTTTCCTTCCCTGAAATACGGTACTCTGGACTGGGCAAAGGGGAAAGGAAGGAAGGACTGTGCCTGTTTGTGGGTGTTTTGGGGGACTTCGGGGTTTTTGATAAAGACATTAGGTCACTACTTGAAGTTTGTATAGATTAAATAAACACTTCCTTTCCTTTTCACGAATCTCTAGCATTGAGAGATGTCTTTCCTCGGGCGGCGGACATGACGGACCTGGGGGCCTTTTAAATAATAGTATATTGTCCCAGCCCCCCCCCCCCTTGTTCTGTTCTGTAACATAATGACTTAATGTCCTCATCAAAATCCCAAAGTCCCTTAAAACACCCACAAAAACACACAGTTTTTCTTTGCCCCCTTTGCCCAGTCTGGGGTACCATATCTCAGAAAAAGAAATAGAAGTCCGTGGTTCAGGCAGCCCCCAGTTCTTCCCAGTAATCTGTGCTAAGCCAGTAGGCCTCTCTTGGTTCCTGGCACCATCAGCTGTGTTGCTAGGATCTCCAATTAATCCAAAGTCATGTGGCACCTTCTCATGGCCCATTGGTAAAAGTCCTTTCTCCTTTTTCTTTCAGGCAAAGTCTCTCCTGCTTCCTAAGCCATGTGGCCAAAGGGAGCACCCCAAAGCCATGGAGGTCCCCCCATCAAAGCTGTGGGGGTCCCCACTTTGGCAAAGCCTCATAGTTCTCTCCTCGCAAAGCCGCATGGGGGTTCTCTGCTAAAGCTGCATGATTCTCTCTGCCGCATGGTGATTCTCCCTCACATGGCTACTGCATCTGGGTTTAAATCCTTGTACCAGTCTTCCTCTATAGCCCCATTTCCGACTCCTCCCACAATCAGCTACACTTATCAGCACTCCCATATCCTTCCAGATTTACTGGGCTGCCATAGTGGGTCTGGGTAGGCATGGCCCCATGGTGTGGAGCTAATCATCTCCAAGCTCTCACACAGGCACTGTAATCAGGAGGAGTTGCCTCCCAGTTATGTCTTGGGTGGAAGTCACTCCCTTCTTCCTGGCTCAAAGCATGGCCACAGCTATTGAACATATCTATGAAACCAGTTAAAAGTTATAGATATGTTAAATGATCATTCTAGAGGTTACCTGCAAAACTGTTGCTATGCAAAACAATTCAATAGCCCTGCTCCATGTGTCCTATCCCCCAGCTCAGACTCATGGATGTGAGGACATCCCATATTTTTAATATTTTCTGGACACCCTGACTTCTGGACCCCATTAAAAATCCTTCTTTTGGGGGGCCCCTGGCTGCACCCTCTTACACAGGGATTAAGAATATTTGAACAAAACAAATGACAATTCATTTCTTTCATTTGATTATAAAATATATTTTGGCTTTATAACACTATTTTCTCTATTTTTTAAACTCAGTGCAATCTCAGAATAAGTCTGCATTTATGAAGTACACATTACTATTATTTTAAATGTCACATTTCTTTTTACTCCACAAAGACTATTCTACATATTAATCCTACATTAAAGGCCTATCTTTCTTTTATCAAAGTTTGACCAATGTTTGGCACATAAATTGTGATCCCATAGAGGGATACACCAATCTGTTAAATGAATTAGCAGCTGATCCTAAAATTTCTTCTGGGAAGTCATTAGGTAGTCTGTAATTTTTAAGAAGTTGCAAGGAGCCAGAAACCTCAATACTCTTCAACTTTCAGAGAGGCACCTGAAGGTTGATTCAGAAGCTGTTCTGTATCTGACTGTTAGTCCAGCTGATTCTTTGTCTGATATCTACTGTATTGTTGATAAAACTTGTTTTTAGAGTATAATTAGTTTTCCTGTGGAGAACTGTTCACAAAAAGTGCTATTGGAGTAATAAAAGGACAGAAAACTGGGGCTTCATTGAAAATACAAAACAGGTCTTATGACTGTCTTTGTGGCTACTAGCTAATAATTGTTTATATGTGTACATAATATACATATATTATATGCTTATGAGTTGGGAATACCCAACATTCCCTCCTGTGTTTCTCCTTTACTCTTATACTACTACTGTTCTCACAACATTTCTGAACACCAGATGTGTGTGGGATTCTCCCCCACTAATCAATTCTCTGACACCAGCTGAGTATTCTACAATTCAACTCAATTCTGGCACAATTTACATAAAAATAGCTTCAAGTGCCACAGGTTAAGGGCTCAGTCCCATAAGACTTCCCCCCACTTCAGATGACAGTTGCAAAGATTAGGTTGCCAGGTTACCTACAACTTCTGTCTGCCTTGGCTTGAAATCAAAGATTCCCTTGAGTCTAAATAATTTGATAAATCAGCTCACAGAACTCTGGGAAACATTTATGTTCACCAGTTTAGTAAAGAATATGATAAAAGATATAGATGAACAGCCAGGTGAACAGATGACATCCGGGAGTGTCCCAAGCATAGGAGTTTCTGTTCCTGTGGAATCTGGATATGTTAATCTCCCAGAATGTGGATGTGTTCACTGACCTGAAAGCTCTCTGACCCTCATACATTTGAGAAATTTATGAAGGGTTCATCACATAAGCATGATTGATCATTAACTTCACTTCCAGTCCTTTGTCCCTCTCAAAAGAATGAAAGGATGGGGCTGAAAAACGCTTCCAAGCTTCTAATCATGCTTTGGTCTTTCCAGGGACCAGCCCCCATTCAGAAGCCATCCAGAGGCCCACCCAGACTCACCTCATTAAAACACCATATACCAATCAGCTAGGAAATCACAAGGGTTTCAGCAGCCCTGCCCCATGAATCAGAAACAGAGATCAATACACAGTATATTTTCTCTATTACTTAATAGTATATAAAATTTTTATCAAAATCTGATAGTGAAAAAGAATTTTCTAGAAATAGTCAAAAACTCACTTGCATATACATCATTCATATGCAAATCAATCAATATAGAGCCTATATCTCTAATCATCTACTTTATTAAGCTTTCCCAAAGCTTTCACACTCTAGCCATTATCTGTCTGCCCTAACCACTCCAAGGTCAGGTATCAGAAAACTGGGGACAGCCTCTATGCCTAGAATCCACAAAATTGTACTCAAACTAGTCGATCTTAAGCCTATTTTCTCTGTTTTGTCCCTTCCTTCCAAAGGAAACCATTATAAAGATAATTGCCCATGTCTTCTCCTGCTCCCTCTGCCTCCTTACTTACCCTGGTGTTTCGCAGTATGGTATGCTGTGTTTCCTGTTTCTAGGAATCTGTAACTATAGAAAAATTTTGCCTTCGTGATAACAATTTCTCTCTCTAAGTTTCCTTGATATACTTGATAAGTATGAATCCTGGGTATTCTTACACCTAAGGAGTTAAAATTCTGTTGTTTCAAGTATTGCCAATAGCAAGGAGAGGACCGGGTGAGAGAGAAAAATGAAGCTCAGCACAATAAGAAAGAATATGTGACTTCTGGCCAAGATGGAGGTGATAGACAGATGCACTTTGCTTCCTCACACAACCAAAAGAAGGGCAACAAATTTAAAAACAAAAATAACCAGAACTGCCAGAAAATTGAACTGTATAGAAGTCTGAAAACCAAGGAGTTAAAGAAGAAACATTCATCCAGGCTGGTAGGAGATCTGGAGACAGCTGGGAAGAGAAGGACTGCAGCAACTTGGTGGCTGGAGGACCTGGAGAGGCAGCAGCTGGCAGAGCTACTGGTCCCACATTTGCATGCAGATAAACTAGAACAACTGGGGAGGGAGACTGAGTAACCCAGGTATCCAGTGCATGAAAAGAAAGCCTCAAAACCTCTGATTAAAAAAACCTGTGGGGGTTGCGGCAGCAGGAGAAACTCCCAGCCTCACAGGAGAGTTTGCTAGAGAGACCTACAGGGTCCTAGAATATACATAAAACTGCCCACCTTGGAATCAGCACCAGATAGACCCAATTTGCTTGTGGGTAGCAGAGGAAGTGACTGAAAGACAGTGGAGAGCTGAATAAGTGGTATTGTTCCCTCTCAGACCCCTCCCCCACATAGAGAGCCACAATGCAGTGATGTGAGTTGCCCCACCCTGGTGAATACCTAAGGCTCTGCCCCTTACTACATGACAGGTGTGCTGAGACAAAAAAAAAAAAAATATGGTCCAAATGAAAGAACTGACCAAAGCTCCAGAAAAAATACAACTAAGAGATGAAGAGATAGCCAACCTATCAGATTCAGAGTTCAAAACACTGGTAATCAGGATGCTCACGGGAATGGTTGACTATGGTCTCAAAATAGAGGAAAAAGTAAAGGCTATGCAAAATGAAATAAAGGAAAATATACAAGGAACCAATAGTGAATGGAAACTTGGACTCAAATGAATGGTTTGATACAGAAGGAAGAAATAAACTTCGACCAGGACAGAATGAAGAAACAAGAATTCAAAAAAATGAGGAGAGTCTTAGGAACCTCCAGGACAACTTTAAATGTTTCAACATCTGAATCATAGGGGTACCAGAAGGAGGAAAGAAAGAGCAAGAAATTGAAAACTTATTTGAAAACATAATGGAGAACTTAGAAACAGACTCCCAGGAAGTCCCAGAAGCTCAGAGAGTCCCAAAGAAGTTGAACCTGAGGAAGCACACACCAAAGCACATCATAATTACATTACCCAAGATTAAGGATAAGGAGAGAATCTTAAAAGCGGTGAGAGAAAAGGAGATAGATACCTACAAAGGAGTTCCCATAAGACTATCAGCTGATTTCTCAAAAGAGACCTTACAGGCAAGAAGGGGCCAGAAGGAAGTATTCAAAGTCATGAAAATCAAGCAATTACTTTCAAGATTACTCTACCCAGCAAACCTATCACTTAGAATGGAAGGACAGATAAAGTGCTTCCCAGATAAGGTCAAGTTAAAGGAGTTCATCAAAAGCAAGCCTTTATTATATGAAATGTTAAAGGGACTTATCTAAGAAAAACAAGATAAAAAATACGAACAGTAAAATGACAGCAAACTCACAGCTATCAACAACCAAATCTAAAAAAGAAAAAACAAAAACAAAAAAGTACTAAGCAAACAACTATACCAGGAACAGATCCACAGACATAGAGATAACATGGAGGGTTATCAGCGGGGAGGGGGAGAGGAAGGAAAGAATGGGGGAAAATACACAGGGAATAAGAAGCATAAATGGTAGGTACAAAAAAAACTGGGGGAGGTTAAGCATAGTGTGGGAAATGGAGAAGCCAAAGAACTTACATATATAACCCATGGAGATGAACTAAGGTGGGGGAATGCTGGTGGGAGGGGGGTACAGGGAAGAGGAGAATAAAGGGGAAAAAATAGCACAACTGTAATAGCATAATCAATAAAATATATTTAAGAAAAAGAAAGAATATGTATTATATCATGTGAGAATATTGATGGTGGCCTGACTATTTGAGGATAATCAGGCATGAAAGGGAGGCTGGTAGATTTAACTTATTGCTGACTTTTCATAACAGAGAACACAGGGTTTTAATTTAGATTGTTAATTTCAGATGTCTTAGTGCTAGTGAGATTATAATTTAAGGATATACTTTAAGAAATGAGTTAAAACCTACTTCCAAGACATATGTTAACTTTTAACTATTGCTTAATATGTCTATAATTCTTCAGTAAAGTTGGCATAAGTGATAAATATTCAGATTTTTTCATAAGTATTAAAACTAAGGATTCAAGCCAGGGTTAACTAAATCTATGACCTAGAATCCTCAGGATAACTGGATTAAAGGGATAATATTAATTTTATATTTTTTCTATAGGAATACCCCTGGTATTTAAAACAATGTCAACCTATATAATAAAATTAGCAAATATGAATTATGTGACTTTAGAACAATAGCATTTATTTTAAATAATAAAATATTTAAATATTCCAAATATTCCTTTGGAATAAATATTTTATTTTAAATAATAAAATATTTATATATTCCAAATATTCCTTTGGAATAAAAAGTTATTTAATTCCCTTAATACATACAACAAATATTGTCTATGATCTATAATTGAATCTATATTAGAAAATTCAGGATGAAAACTATCTGAAAGACAGCAACTGAATAGCGGTCCAATAGCTGTAGAATCAAATGATATAAATCTAAACTATAATGGATATCAGTTTAACATTTTAGTGAAATCATAATACATTGTTAACCAAAACTTTACAGAAAAAGCCATCCATGAGAAATCTGTCCCTCTTTCATGTGTGGAGCCTGAGATTTCGGAGAGATATCTCAGCTGCAATGGTTCCCTTTGAGAAGCAGGGGGTATCATCCTCAAGATAGGCTATTCTATAGATTCAGAACAATTCCTATCAAGATATCAATGGAGTATTTTACAGAACTTGAACAAATATTCCAAAAATTTATATGTAACCACCAAAGACCCTAAATAGCCACAGCAATCTTAAGAAAAAAGAACAAAATTGGAGAAATCATGCTATCTAATTTCAAACTACACTACAAGTTCACAGTAATCAATACAGCATGGTATTGGCTTAAAGGCAGACATATAGATCAGTGGAAAAGAATACAGAGCCTAGAAATAAATCCATGACTTTATGCTCAATTTATATTTGATGAAGGAAGCAAAAGCATACAATTTGGTAAAGATAGTCTATCCATTCAATGATGTTGGGAAAATTGGACAGATAAAGTACAAATAAATGAAAATAGACTACCTTCTTACACCATACACAAGAATAAACTCTAAGTGGATTAAAAACTTAAATATTAGACTCAAATTCTAATAAAAAACACAAGCAGTGAAATCTCAAACATTTCTCATAGTAGCATTTTTTTCTGATATGCCTTGGGCAAGGGAAACAAAAGAAAAAATAAGCAAATGGGAACTATATCAAATTATAAAACTTTTGCACAGCAAAAGAAACTGTGAACAAAATGAAAAGACAAAACACTGAATGAAAAACATATTCACCTATTACACGTATGATAATATCCAAAATTTATAAAGCACTTACACAATTCAACACCAAAAAAACAAACAAACAATACAATTAAATAATGGGCAAAGAACCTAAACAGGCAACTCTTCAAATAGGACATACAGATGGCCAATAGACATATGAAAAGATGCTCAGAGATGCTAAAGACCAGAGAAATACATAATAAAACCATAATGAGATATCACCTCACACCTGTCAGAAAGACTGTCATCAATAAATCAACAAACAAAAAGTGATGGTGAAGATGTAGAAAAAAGGAAACCCCTGGGTACTATTGGTGGGAATGCAGACTGGTGCAGCCACTGTTGAAAACAGTGTGGAATTTCTTCAAAAAATTAAAAATGAAACTGCCTTATGACCTTGTGATTCCACTTCTGGGAATATATATAAAGAAACACAAAATACTAATTCAAAAGAAAACATGCATCCCTATGTTCATCGCAACATTATTTACAATAGCCAAGATTTAGAAGCAGCCACGTGCCAATCAATAGATGCACGGATAAAAAATGCTATGGTACATTTACACAAGGAACACTTTTTTGGCCACAAAAAGGAGAAACTCTTACCTTTGGTGACAGCATGGAGGGACCTGGAGAGCACTATTCTAAGTGAAATAAGCCAGTTAGAGAAAGACAAGTACCATTTGATTTCACTTGTGTATGGAATTTAATGAACAAAATGAACTAACCAACAAAATAGGAACAGAATCATAGATATAGAGAACTGACTAACAGAGGTCAGAGGGAAGTGGGTTTGTGAAGCTGGGTGACAAAAGGAAATAGACTAAGCAAAGAAAAAAAAACTCATTGACACAAACAATAGTATTGCAATTACCAGAGGGGAAGCAATGAGGGAAGGTAGGAGAGGATAAAGGGGATATATGGTGAAAGAAAGAGACTTGATTTGTGGTGGTGAACACAAAATACAAAATACAGGTAATAGCTTGTAGAAGTATACATCTGAAACCTATATAATTAACTAATGTAATCCCAATATATTCAATCAAAAGTTTTAAAAAGAAAAGAAAATGGCCACATGACATTTTTTTTAATAGGAAGAAAAGTTCTAGGCCCTGGCTGGTGTGGGTCAGTGGACTGAGCACCAATCTGCAAACCAAAACGTCACTGGTTCAATTCCCAGTCAGGTCACATGCTTGAGTTTTATCCCAGGTCCCCAGTAGGGGCTGCATGAGAGGCAATCACTCATTGATGTTTCTCTCCCTCTATTTCTCCCTAGCTTGCCCTCTGCCTAAAAATAAATGAATAAGATCTTTCCAAAAATAAGAAGAAAACTTCTAAATATTCAGGACAGTAAGAAGAGGGTTAATGTTAATTAAATTGTGTTTTTAATATTAAATAAAGTTTTTTCAAAAAACAAAATGAAAACCTATTAAGGAAGGTTTAAAAAATATGGTGTAAGCCTAATTTTCTTGGAATTTGTTTCCCATTCTTTAAAAAAAGTTACCATTATGTAAGAATCCCTGTGCTTAAAATAATAACAGTAATTGATTATGAATTTTTTGCTTTTTGTTCATTTTATGAATAGTTAAAAGGACTGAAACTATGTAAAAAAATAAAAAGATAACTTGGCATTTTCTAATAAAGTCTTAACAAATAAAACTAAATTGGAGGAAAGCCATTTTGATGTAAATAAAAGGTTGACTTATTCAAATTAAGACCTATGTTGATTTTTCTATAAACAAGCCATTAATTCTCTCATGCAGTCAGCAAATATTGAGTTCCATCTTTATGCTAAACACCAAGGAATAAAGATAAGTATGACAACATTTCTGCCTTTCAGATGTTTACAGCCCAGAGCAATGATAGATATAAAAAAAAAAAAGAGGTACCGTATTACATGAAAATGTAGTAATTGAGTTATCATTGGAATACAAAGACATTGGAATAGAAAGAGAACAAATAACTGTTTGGGGGAAATGGAAAGTTGCTATGGGAGCTAAGTACAAAGGAATTTAGTAGGTGCAAAAGGAAAGAGGTTCAGAAGAAGTAAAAGGAATAAAATGGTAAAGGCACAGAAGTGTAAATGAGCAATGGCTTGTTAGAACACAATTTATCTTGTGGGCAGAAGCACAAACAGTAAAATTTTGCTTTCGTGTTTGCCATGCCCAAGAAATTCCCATCCTGTGCAAACAAACCTAATGCAATAAGGCAAGTTACTCCTGGAATTGGACTAATATCATCTCAAAAAAATACTGATCATTGGATCATGAAGAAATTGCTATTGAGTACAAATAACAATTTATTTATAGAAGCTGGAATAGATTTTAGAAATTATGCCTGCCTCAAGGACATTTGCTTCTCAAGTCTAGATACAAGCTGCAATATAATCCAATGATCAAAAATGAAAGACAATGAAAAATGGCTGTTGGGAACCGCCCTGACTGGTATCAGAAGCTGAAACCCCCGCCTAGGCTAAGGCTAAGGGAACACCCTTGGAACCCTAAGCCAGCAAGGAGACAAAAGCTTATCTTCCTGGCAGGAATGCTGCTTCTGCTGCTTTATTCATAACTGAACCCCAAAAAGCTTGGTCGGTTAGCCAAAGACGGGTAAGATTCCCCACGGGGGGAACGACCTAAGACAGGCACGATCACTTTGGGAGGCCCCCCAAAAGAAGGACTTGGGGGGCTGCAGCAAAAGGGGGTGATGAACCCTCACTCCTCAGCTTTGACATAGCCTGAGTTCTCAGCGTCTGGGAGAAAACTTCCTTGTCTCTCGGTTGCCTTAGTTCCCTTGCTCCTCCTAAGCCTGAAACAATGACAGGGTGGTGCAGCTCTGTACTGAGAAGTGCGGATTCCCCGGGGTGATCAGGCCTAAGAAAGAACATGTAAATTACTGTGAAACCTTCTTTGTTTAGAATGATCTCAGTTGAATGAGAAGGGTCTTAGAAGGAAGTTATTTTGTTCCTCAGTCTTACAGCTCTTTGACCCCCAACTCAATAGACTGGCAGAGTTCCTTGTTTTCTATGGTTCCTTACTTCCCCCTAATGAGTACTGCACTTTACCTGAATTACTATGCAAAATGAGCCCAATAAAAGCAGGTATGGACTGTAAATCGGTGCACTCCCCACTAGGGGGGGGGTAGCCATTTCATCCCTACTTCTCCACAGAAACTAGTTTGTCTCTGTGCATGTGTGTTTTTTCTCGCGTGTTTATCGTCCAGCCATCCACAGCATTCCGTGGTCACTGCTGGCCGGGGACCCACGCGCAACAAATGGCAACTTCCATTATATTATCTTTAGATAGGTGATATCAGTCCAAACTACCCAGAATCTTCATTAGAGAGCTAAAAGAGGGTGTAAATAACATCATGTTAATATTATTCACAGATGATAACAGAATGGAAAGTGTCTTACTGACACCATTGTTGACTGTGAAGTAACAACACAGAGTAAGAATAGCTTAGAAATATTGGTAGACAAACAAAGTGGGGGAAAAGGTTTAGCTCCATATAAGAAAAGGAGCAATAGAAGGATCTGGACAGTAAGAAATAAAATGGGAAGAAACACAGAAAGTGACAGTGCCAAGTTTTAGTAATATGCAAAAGCAAGAGCCATTGAAAATATATCCAAACATTGTATATAACATATTAGACATGTATGTAATAAGTATATATATAATAAATTGCATGCAAGGAGGAGCAAATGTAGGTTATTTGTATGAACTAGTAGAATTAATAAATAAATACAAGAATAAACTCTGCTTCACACACTCACAACTATAAATCTACTTTTGCCTCACACTGTATTTAGTGTATTATAAATAAATATGTACACATTAGTGCCTTTGTCTGGATAAGTGCATAAAGAAAGTTATTGAATTATGGGTACTGATAAACAGAAGATGATTAAAGGAATTAACTGCCAATGGTGCCCATCAGTAAATGAGTGGATAAAAAAACTGGTATATTTACAGAATGGAATACTATGCAGCAGAAAGAAAGAAGGAACTCCTACCTTTTGTGACAGCATGGATGGATCTGGAGAATATTATGCTAAGTGAAATAAGCTAGTTGGTGAGAAACAAATACTATATGATTTCACCTGTAAGTGGAATCTAATGAACAAAATAAACTAACAAACAAAATAGAACCACAGGCATAGAAACATGGAGCAGACTGAAAGTGACCAGAGGAGAAGGGGAAGAGGGATAATATTGGAAAGAAGAGGAAGGGACTAGACAAGGAACATGTATGAGTGACCCATGGACATGGACAACAGTGTGGGAATTGACTGTGGGACCATGAAGTGGGATGGGTTGAGGAGGGCAAAAGGAGAAAATTTGGGACAACTGTAATAGAATAACAATAAAAAGTTATTTAAAAAAAAGAAAAAATGAAATACAACATCTACTTCCCTGAATACTTTGGAAATAAAGTACTCCTATGTGTTCTAAAATCAATACAATAAAATGAATGATCAGCAAACATTTTGGGGGCAAACACCCTCAAGAGAAACATGATTTAATGGAAACGGTGGTAAATTTCCCTGTGCAACTCTAATCCAAAAATGCTATCTTTAGAGTAATGTTTTTAAGGAGTTTATAAGCTTATTTGAGGGGAATAATATGGAAACATTAAAATTTAAAGGAAAATAAGGTAACAGAAGTGAAGACCAAGAGAGAAACAAGTAGCATGTAAGTTGGGGCTCAGGAAATCCTATAAGACAAAAGCATTGAGGTGAGCATATGGTAATGGAAGAATTTTTATAGGCTGATTTGGGAGGGTAGACAGCATTATTACTTGTATAAGAACTTATTTTTCAGTGTTTATTAGGCATTTTGATTCTGGAGTGATCTAAAGGAAGATAGACAAACTCTGATGGAAATGGATATATTGTGATTCCTTGGAATCTAAAACACTATGAGAAACATTGTGACTCCTTAAGCATCACATTTAGCTACAATATAGTATATAACCAAAGGAAATCGCCCTTTCCAGTCAACATTTCATATCTTTTCCCAATTGTGCTCCCTTTTCTACATAACACAATAATAAGCCATACAGTGAAACTGAATATAAACAAGTAAATCTCTTTGGCATTAACACTTGTATTTTTTGAAAAAGAAAAAGGATGCATGCACACAGAGGACAGTGAGGTGATTGTGTGTGTGGGGGGCACAGAGCAGGATGGGTGAAGATGGAAGAGGGTATAAGGGGGGTAGATGGTAATGGAAAAAATAAAAAAAAAGCCCTGATTAGGAATGTTTGATTAAAATAACAACAAAAAAGAAATATCTGCATTTTTTTCTTGAGTTATTTGCATCCTAGGACCATCTGCGCATAAGCATGGATGCAGCCTTTATTAGAGGTCCCAATGCTTAACTCCTTGTCCCATGAACAGCATCAATAAATCTAAGGTGAACATGCCAACCACAAGAAAAGTGAAGCATTATAAGGCAAATACAGTGCAAGACACCTCTGGATCACTCTGGAGTATGTTAATGGCGCTAAATCCTGGAGCATCTAGACTCCACATCCTTCCACCTTGCTCTTGTGCTTCTGCCCTGTTACCTGCCTGTCCTTATCAGGCAGCCCAGAATACAACATCTAGAAGGTATTTCAAAGAAAAGTAAAAGGATGAGAAAAGAAAATATAGTGACATACAAACCACAGCAGAGGGGTAAAAGTGGGCTTGTTAAGTGAATTGTATAAAGTAGATTAGCAGAAAGATGAAGTTGGGAAGTTTGTGGCCATTTTATAAGTGGCATTAAAGTTAAGATTTTGGCACTTAATTTTATGGTCTGGGAAAGGAGTTTAGTATTTCTGAGAAATGGTATAAAGAAATTGATCTGGCAAGAATGTATAGGGTGAATTTTTCAGAGAAAGGCAAAGCTAAAGGTCAATTTGGCTGTTGTATCACATAGGCTAGAATTTCTCCAGGACTGAGCCATAAATGACCTAAGAAGCAGTCAGACTTGGAACTGATCTAGGTTTTGTAGGGACTGAGCACATACAAGTTAGGGGTCTTCTTTAAGAAATGCAATACAAAAATTAAATGAAAAAGTATGCAAATGAAAAGCCCTAAAGTTAAGCTTCTGTCTCTGGTGACAGTTTTATAAAACAAAAATCTTTGTAAATAATATATTATAACATAAGCAGAAAGTATTTACAGTGTTTGTGATTTTCTGTTTAGAATTCTTATCCTTTTTCAGTCTCCCATTTAAATCCAGTTAAATAAATGTACAATAAAGATTTTCAGTTAACTTGAAAAAAGCTGCATATTTTTAAAGAATTTCTGGCCAGAAACAAAGGAAATCTAATTTTTAATTCATTCAATCTTTCAAGCAACACATTTATGAATTTCAGTTTTCCAGACACTGTTAGACCTGGTAATAGTATTATGAAGAGAACACATAAAAAGTTCCAGGATGAATATAGGTTAATTTATAAACTTTAAGTAGAAAGGAGTTTGCTGATTATTTGAGGTAATCCTTTATTTATCAACTGTGTTCAAAGTATTGAAGATACTTTATATCAATCCCAATCTTGTCTCACTATAAAACATTATTAGTCTGGAAAAAGTTCTGTTTTATAGACTATAATCATTGTTGATCATGGATTAAGTTTATTGATTATGGATTAAGTTTTTTTGATCAGGTGCAAAATTAACAAAAATGAGCCTGAAAAATAAACTATAAGGCCTTTCCAGAAAAAGTCCAGCCATTGTTAATATACCGGGAACAGTATGTGCAATACCCATGTTACCTGGCAGCCAAGGAGAGTGGACTGGAATGTGCATGCATGAGAAATGATGACTTCACTGTATGTGTTGTGACTATTCAATGCCAGAAAGGTTCACTAGCAATTTGTGCAGGCAGAAGAGTATTCACAGAGCCATGGGGATACTTGACATGCCTTTATTTGAGGGTGTGTGATCCACAAATGCTGCAAGTTGGGTGTCCCCCTGCATGTCTCCGCATGTCACCTATCCCCCAGTGTGGCACCCAGCAGCAGGGAGCCCCTACACCCTTAAATACTAGAGACAAACAAAGCCTGCACAAAGCCAAAACATGTTCTACAACACAGTGAGATTCTGTGCACTCGAGCCCACTCAACGCTATGGGGATATTTATCAGGCCCAGTCTCAAGGCTGTGAGGACACTGCTTATCACGCCCATTCTCAAGGTTATGCAAAACTGTTTCCCTTAGTTGCCCAGAAACCTGGGTGATGAAGCCTCATTGCCTCCATTTATTCTACACTTTCCTAGTCAGTGCAGGTGGTAGATACTGTTGAGTGAGCATGTGTACTGTGTGGCCAGTACATTTAAAACGAGCAACAAATCTGCATCAAATTTTGCATTAAGTTTGAACATTCCTCCACAGAAACTATTTGGATGTTTCAGAAGGTTTTTGGGGATGATACGATGAAGGTAGCAGACACAAAAGTGTGGCAAAAATGTAAAGATAGTTGAGAATCTGTTGAAAGTGATCCACATTCTCGAAGGCCTGCAACAAGCAGAATACCTGAGAATATTGAACATGTACAGGCTGCAGTCAACAAAGATCAGCTGTTACAGGGTACAGCCAAGAGGGGGACCCCAAATGGGCATTTGAAATGGGGTCCAGAACTCAAGGTGTCCAGGAGATTTTAAGATGTCTTCCCCCTTCCCCCACAGGCGTGAGTTGGGGGAAGGGGCACACAGAGCAAGAACATGCAGGGCAGCTTTGCAGCTAATCCATGGCATGGTCATTTAACATACCTATAGCCTTCGGCTGGTCACTTAGATATGCTAAATAGCTATGGCCATGCTCTGGGCCAGGGGGATAGAAAGGGACTCTCCCACCTAAGATGTGACTGGGGCGCAGGTCCCCCAAGTAACAGCACCTGCGTGGAAGCTCGGAAAAGATTGGCTCCATGACATGGGGCCACACCTGCCCAGACCCACAATGGTGACCAGAAAAGCTGGAAAGGACAGCAGACTGAGGGCAAGTGTGGCCGAGTGTGGGAGGAGTCAGAAATGGGGCTGTAGAGGAAGATTGGTGCAGGGATTTAAACCCAGACACGGCAGCCATTGAGGAGAGAAGCATGTAGTTTTGACTGAGTGGGGACTCCCACGGCCCTGGGAGAGAGGACCAGATGGCTGGAATGGTGGAGAGAGGATCACGTGTCTTTGCCAGAGTGGGGACCCCCCACAGCTTTAGAAGGTGGAACCACCACCTGGCTTTAGCAGAGATTCCGGCAACACAGCTGAGGGTGCCGGGAACCCAGGGAGACCTACCAGCCTAGTACAGAGTACTGGGAAGAACCAGGGATTTCCTGAGCCATGGACTTCTATTTCCTTTCCTGAGATACTGTACTCTGGACTGGGCAAAGGGGGAAGGAAGGACTGTGTCTGTTTGTGGGTGTTTTAAGGGACTTTAGGATTTTTGATGAAGACATTAGGTCACTACTTTAAGTGTGTATAGTATTAAATAAACATTTCCTTTCTTTTTTATGAAACGCTTGCATTGAGAGACATCTTTCCTATAGATGGCAGACATAACAGACCTGGGGGTTTCTTTCAGTAATAGTATATCATCCCAGGCCCCGTTGTTCGTTCTGTAACACAGTGACTAGCAGTGTGAATTACAAACTGATCTGGGGATTCCAAAATCACTGGGTCCCAGATTTTGACGCAGGATCTTGGCATGAAATATGTCTTGGCAAAACTCATTGTGACTTCTGCTACCAGATAAGACAGTACATCGCGGCACAATTGAGAGGAAAGTGTGTGGTTCCAAGGGGACTATTTTGAAGAGGACTAAGGCATCATTGTCATATGCACAATGTTTCTTGTATCTTGTATCTTCCTTAATAGACATCTTTTTTTCATATTACATGGCTGGATACTTTTCTGGACAGAACTCATTGGCCAATAGATGAAATTATACATCAGATATGGCAGAGCAGAAGTATAAATTCTAAAGAAACAACAGAAGAATAGCAGTAGAGATTTAGGATCCAAACTAGATTTCTTACTGTATTAATAGAGTATTGACAGCATGGCGGTGGGAAATGTAGTGAAAATAAAGACATTGAGCTTGGTGAATCTGATAACTCCTTTAAATACTAAGGATACACAGTGTACTCAGTGCTATGTTGAGTGTATTAAATCTGGGGAAAATATGAAGGAAACAAGTTTTATTGCTATATTCTTTGCTGTTTTTTTGTACAGAGAATAAAATAAAATCATTGCTAGCTCTAAAAAATAAAGTCTATAAAAGGAGTCCTGTCCTCCTAGAAAACACTTGTGATTTCTCTGATTGCTTTTTAATTACAATATTAAAAGTGCATTTCTTTCTAATCAAATTGCACATGTATCCCATGTTAATTGTGATAGTATAATGAGGTGCTGAACTAGAGGTCCCCAAAAATCACAAAGCCCCCATAGCTATCAATTGGGGGTTGGGGGAAGTGGAGCAAGGCCATTGAGAGTTACTTTGCATATCTAAAGAACTTGGCCAGTGTTTTAGTTATGGTAAAACCTGTGCCTGCTGTGCTCAGAGCCAGGGACAAGGGCAATGACTCAAATCTGTGACATGACACAGAGGTAGCCAGAGGGATTTGCTGTGCTGGAGAGAGAGCAGTGGCTCCTACCTCACAGGGCCATGCCTGCCCAGACTAACAATGGCAGCCAAGAAAGGCAGAAGAAACCAGAGGGTTGGCAGGTATAACCCAGTGTGGGAGAAGTTGGAAATTGGGTTACAAAGGAAGACCCACGCCTGGATTTAAATCCAGGCTCAAAGGCTTTCTCTCTTTCTCTTTGCCATGCAAGAGGACCATGAGGGAAGGAGAGTAGAAGAGCTGCAAGAAGTGATCTCTCTCACCCTCTTAACCATGAGGCTTGAGAGCAGGGACAAGGGTCTTGGCCACATGGTTTGAAAGGCACACAGAAGGAACCCCCACCTCACTGGCCCACCATGAGAATACAGATTTGGATTAAGAGCAGGAGCCTAGCTAGCTGAGCACAGAAGAGCGGAACAAGCCATATACAGATAGGAATCTGGCCAGCTAAGCTATAGACTTCTATGTTCCTGAGAGACAGTACCTCTGACTGTCCTGGTTTAGCAAGGGGTCGGGGGCAGGACTGTGTTTGTGGGTGTCTTTTTTTGTTTCTAAAGGGAGTGAGATTTAATGGCAGAATTCCGCCATTATTATAAACTTGTATAACTTTTGAATAGTTCCTCTCCTTTTTATAAGATGCTGGCATTGAGAGTCATGGTTCTTATCGACAGTGGGCCAAAGAACTCAGAGCATTAGAACCCTGTGGTTATGTTACAATATGTCTCTTGTAATTCCAATAAACCTGTAACATATTAGTCATGACTTGAATATCTCAAAGAGGTTAAACCAGAGTTTCTTAATCTTTCTTTTTCTTTATCTTTTTCTTAAGGAAATTTTAAAAAATAGTTTTCCTAATTATCCCAACATCAAATGACAATCAAATTCCACAGACCCACTGGATATCTCTTTTTGTATTGTGGCCTTTTGAGAATGCACAAAGTATACTATACCACTTTTTTAGGTCATTTCTAAAATTAGGAAAAAATATTTAAACATTTAGATATAAATTATCTTTGCCATACTCTCTCAGGAGTAGATTTAGAAAATTCTTTCCTTTTTACTTCTTTTCTTTTTTAACATATTTTTACTTTCATTGTAAACTTGACTATGAAGTCCTTTAAATCAGGAATGGTGTCTTTTCACAGTTGTATCTCTAGCACTTATGTCAGTGTCTGTCACCCAGATAAAGCTTAATAAAGATTGGCTGGATGCATGATTTACACGGAAGGCCCTTCTAAGATTCTCACATATCATTTCTAGAAGGGGCTGTATCAAATCTGGAATGTGCTATATAGCACATCTGAATCTAGCTTCATGACTAAATTGCTACTTAAAGTGAAAAAGACATTTCTTAATTTACTTTTAAATCTGTTCATTGTACAAGTAAAATCCATTTCCTGACTTATTCATCTATTTTAGAGATGTTGCAACAAAATATGGACCAGTGATGTTAGTAAGGAAGAACTGTGCCTTAAAGCTATCTGTTTTTAACATCATTTGACCTCAAGGAAATTATTTCACATTCTTTTCCCTTTCCTAACCTTTTATAATAGGGTAGTAAAACACGCTTTACTCATTGTTTGAATTTTCTTTCAAGAAGCTGCTGTAGGCTCGATAGGGCATTTAGCAAGTGGATGGATGCAGTGAGGAATCTCCTGGAGTCACCTGTGGTGGTTATCTGATATGGCACGTGGAAAAGGAATCAGTTATCCTAAGACAGTGTTCAGGGTTAAAAGACAAGGAAGTTATTTTTTTCCACTCAAAAAAGAGAGAAGTGTCTGAGGAAAAAATAAAAAAGATGAATTCAAAGTGTTAGGAACTAGAGAAACAAGCTAAGAGATGAGGGGTTAGAGTCAGGGCAAAGCAACAACTGAACAATTTGGAGAAAAGAAGAAAAGAAAGAAAGAAAGCCAGAAGGAAAAGAGGGAGACAAAGAGGAGAGGAAGGAGAGAGGAGGGTAAGAGGAAGCAGGCAACTACTTTCTATGAACCAGACTTGGTACCCAAAGCTCACTTTCACAGGTTGCTGTCCTTGTCACCTCCAGGAAAGTGGCCTCATTACAGGCACAAAAGTAGGCAGATAGTTCACTTAAATATTAAAGATAATTGTAATTTTTCTTAAAATGTTTCTAATATAAAAATTAATGAAGACATGTATTTTTTTCTTTAAATTTTTGTATCTTTATAGTCAGAAAAGAAAGCAGGAACAAATTAATATTATAATTCCTAGTAAAACTGATAGGGGACTCAAGACTTGGAAAGTTTTAGCTTAAGGTAAAAAGCTGTAAGTCTAGCAAGTAATGTGTATGTTAAGCTTTTGTTTCAGAAACTACAGATAAGGCCCATCCTGGCTCCTGAGAAAAGCAGCCGACCTCCTGGCGTACTAGCTAGAGATTACCGCCTGGGGACGTGTTGAAGGCATCCAGGCCTTTTGTGTGACACCCTCCCCCACCCCCACTTTGGGAACAGCTAACTGCCAAGAACTGGAAGGCTGCAGCTTCACTCATTTAATCCTCCCTGAATTTCAAAGCTCTCACTGCACCTTGCTTGTCCTCCCCCACCTGCCTTATAAAAGATCTGGCTGGAAAGAGAAGGAAGATGGTTTTTTAGGGTATGAACCTGCCATCTTCTCGGATCACCGGCTATCTGAATAAAGTGCCCATAAAAAATTCAATCGCTGTCATTGCTTATTGGATTTGGTAGTGACAGGCAGCCCGAACGCTGGTGTCTTTTCCGGTTACAAAACCTTTTAGGAAGAGTGTAGTAAATATATGTTGATGGGGAAATATTGATCAGAAGGCAAACTATTCTACTATAAAGATGGAAGAAAAGTTTTCAAAGTTAGCTGGTAGAGACATAAGATGTTAAGAAAGTTACGAGTAGCTAAACAGTTTCATCAAACCAAGAGTAAAGAGAAAGGAAACAAGTAGAGAAAATACTCAAAACTGTGAAAGATTTAAACCACAAGAATGAGCCAGCCAAAAATATGATTGGAAATTAACCAGAGTCAAACATTCATTACATCCTCCTGCTCACACATGAAACTTTTGCTTTATAAGAAATATAACAGGGGAAGAGACCTAAAAATAAAAACATTTTAAAAATATTTTTAAACTCAGTTTTTAAACACTAACCATATATAAATAAGGTAAGTAGCAGTAAAAGTGTAGTAGGTGGCCAGATGGCTTGACCTTGAAGCATGGTCAAAAAAATGTATGGGAGAAGTTGCATTTCAGAAAATGAAATTATAATGGAGACACGTGCCATTTGGGTACAAAATAATTTTCTGATTTCTGCTGACCTATTTTTTTTATCTTTTTCCACTTTAGTCAAGTTAATGTAGATGTTAAATCAAGTTCTTATACATCCACCATGTCTCTCCCATTCTACTCATTTTGGTAGAGGTCTGGAACAAATTGTGAACTGGGAAATGTGGAAGCCAGTTTATTAGATGAGCCTGGAAGCAAACATGCTGCCTAGATGTACTTATTCCTGGGCATTAAACTTTCCCTGGCTGAACTTACTCAGAGATTGACTCTTGGGGGAGTGTGGGACAGTGGAGAGAAATGGAGGGAAAAATTTGACAACTATAATAGAACAACAATAAAAAACAAACAAACAAATAAATAAGTGAGCAAATAAATGCATCTTTAGAAAATGTTTAAAAATAGAAGAAGTAGACTAGATCAGAGGCTTAGCAGAAGAGACAAAGCAGTCCCTGAGATTTTCACTTATGGCCTGTGTTAGGATCCTCTAAAGAAAACAGACCCTAAAGAAAATAGGATGTATATATACAGAGAGATTTACCTTAATGAATTGGCTTTAAGGACTTTAAGGCTCCTGTGACTGTAGAGGCCTGATGATTCCAAAGTCTAATGAGATGGGTGGGCAGACTAAAGACTCAGGGAAGTTTCAGTTTGAGTCAAAGGTAGTCCACTGGTAGAACTCCCCCTTTCTTGGGGAAGTTTATCCAGATTTTGAGCTCTTTGGATGAGCACTATTATGCTATGGAAGGTGATGTGCTTTACTCATAGTCTACTGATTTAAATGTTAATCTTATCCAAAAATTGCCTTCACAGGAGCATAAAGAATGTTTGGCCAAATATCTGGGCACCGCAACCCAGTCAATTTGACATATAACATAAACTATTACATTGGCTAGAGTAACTAAGGATGTTTTCAGTGCAATTATACAGAAAGGATCAATATAAAAGTTCTTTGATGATTATCAAGTGGAAAATTTACTATATTCAAGAAGAAATGCCATCAAATATCAAACTTTATTAGATTCCAGATTGTTAATAACTATATGGATATATAATTACATATCATACATAGTTTGTTTTTATGATCATATTTGAACACATACAGGTATACCTGGTTTTATTATGCTTTGCTTACTGAGCTTCACAGATGCTATGTTTTTTATGACAATTATTTTTTTAAAAAAAACATCGAGAGTGCGGGCTGCGATCCAAAGCATCGCAGGTTTGATTCCCAGTCAGGGCACATTCCTGGGTTGCAGGCCACGGCCCCCAGCAACCACACATTGATGTTTCTCTCTCTCTCTCTTTCTCCCTCCCTTCCCTCTCTAAAAATAAATAAATAAAATCTTTAAAAAATAAATAAATAAAAGACTTTCTCTTCAAAATGAATGAATAAATAAATAAATAAATAAAAACATCAATTGTGTCATTTTTTTAATTGAAGGTAAGACCCCAACCAGCAAAAGGTTTATGACTTTATTGAAATATCCACTTTATTGCAGTGGTCTGGAGTTGACCCTGTAATATCTCCAAGGTATGCCTGTCTATTACCAATGGCCTTATTGGAGTCCATTCAGATTTTTGAAGTATCTTCCCAAAATATATTTTGTATAGTAATAGGATCATTCCCTAAATTCTTTAGTCATACAATCCAAATATACTACTGGCTACTGGTAAAATATCAAAAATAATTTACTTAATCCCTATATTTCTCATCCCTTCCTCAAATAATTTTAAGGAAATTTTTATTTTGGATATTAGCTTTACTACCACATATTTTAAAACCTCTAATCACTTTTTTTATTTTTCTTCATGAATTCTGAGAATCCCCTAAGTAGGAGCACTGTTTCTCATTTTAGAGTTCCATGAGCATTTAGAAAATATTCAATGATAATTCATATATTGAACACAGACTGCTTGCAAACATTTTCTTACATATCATATCTATTTTAGGCACATTGTTATGTTTTATCAGTAATAGAAATGAATGCTGCAACATCCCGATATAAGCCTAATATAAGCAAAACCAGCTTATCTGTGTTTACCTTTACTGTGTCCTAAAGATGAAGTAGAAGTTAAACTTTCAGATTCCATCAAAGTGGGGGGGGGGCATTATAAATGAAAATCGCTGTTGCAAAGCAATTTTTGGCCCTTTGTTAGAATTTATAATAGGACACATTGACAGCAGGAGAAGCTGGTCTACTGTTAGCTCTTGGTGACCACAATAGCTATAGGGAAAGAAGGGCCCAAGATGAGTCTGTCTTCTGACAGTGGTGTGGGAAGTATATACAGAGACTACCAAGCACAGGGACAGACTACACAGAGATCACTATAAAGTCATATTGTCACTATGCATTTACACCATATTTCAAGTATGCACATTCTTTTATGTAAATACCATTTCAATTACATCCATGAAACATTACATGGGATAAATGGAGCCCCCTTTATAATAAAGGAAAGCTAGTGTGAGGGAGATCAAGTGATTTACTCATAAGTAGGAAGCCAAAGAGTGAAATACCTAAATCTAGCTTTCTAACTCTCATAGTAGTGTGTGGTTTCTACTAATGTCAATTTAATTATTAGACTCACAAATTTACATAGGAACTATTTCCAATCACTTTAGACATTGAGTACTCCTTTGGTATCAAAATTGTATGTAGGAGGTATGCTTAGAACATAGAAACTCAAAGGTTTGAGAAAAGCTAAACAAAACATTAAGTATTTTGTGTGTTTCCCAAAGGGTTAAATGAACACATGGAATGAACTCATCCAACAGCCATCACTGGACATCCAATATTTTCCAGAACACCTGCAGAAGTGACTAAAGTTGTCCTGACTCTCATCCTAAAAGGGATCTCATTCCATTCTCTCATGAGTGATTTTCATGCCCATGCAGATCTCTAATGAATGTGTGTTATTTATGTTAAATAATCCAGCCATGGTCTGATAGACTCAAGACTCATTCTAGATCTGGTGTTCTTTATGATTATGGTTCTCCTGTTTGTAAGATGAGGAAAATTTCATATAGATGTTTTTGTGAGGAAAGGATAGTATATATAAAATACACAGCATATAGTCAGTGTTGATACTACCAGACTCTTCTTACTTTGTGTTGTACTGGGATGTTCCACTGTTTGTCTTGGTTGCAATGTTTCTATTGTTGGCTGCAGGGTCTCCTCAAATATCATTAGTATTCTAGGCTATTGTCCAAATTACAAAGATGTATGTATTCATTTCTCATCATACTTGTTTCCTATTTGATTCTTTGCTTTTTATCCATTTTGTATGTTTATCCATTTTCTTACAGTATGATGTTTTGTTTGCTTGTATTTTTTATTTTTATAATCCTCACCCAAGGATATGTTGATTGAATTTAGATGGGAAGCGGGGTGGCAGGAAGAGAGAGACAGAAACATTGAGGAGAGCGAAACATTGATTAGTTGCCTCCAGTAACCTACAACCTGAGTATGTGTCCTGACCAGGAATCAAACTTACAGCCTTTTAGTATACAGGATTATGTTCCAACCAATTGAGCCACCCAGCCAGGGCTAATTTGCTACTATGTTTTTAAGGCAATGGTTTTTAAGCCTTTCCCCCAAGATGTTCAGTGTGTGTAAACTTGAGCCACACTCTCCTCACATGCTGCTCTTTCTGTCTTGCAGAAGCAGCATTTTATTGGTGTCTCCCTATTCAGCGTCATTCCCTACTGAGTGTCCCTCTCCACAAAGGTAATGGGATTTGTGTGATACCTGTAATTCCTGGCACATGATAACCGTTCCTTGACTAATAACCACCTTGTTCTATTCCAACAACTTCTAAGAGGGAGTTCTGTTTCATGAGTTTCAATGGTAAATTTGGCATCACATGATTTTCAGGTCCCAGTTACTCTAGTTGTTTCTGGTTAGTATGGTGGCCTAAGCCATGTATTTTTCCTCTGTGACTTAGGGAAAAAAGAGTTTTATATCAAGGCTAGTGAGTAATTATTCCCCAATATAAAATAAAAGATGACTTCTTTTTGTTAATTTATGATCCCTTTTTAAAATGACTATCTTTTTCATACATTTCTGGGTAAAGAGATGATATAATTGCACTTAATAAGCAAAAGCTCATATATTTAGATCTCAATTATCAAGATCAAAAATACTCTTTAAAACATTAAAAATATAACCCCTTTCTGTCCCATGCATATATGACCCCACTTTTTTAAAAAGCGGAGATAAGACTGTGTTTCAGAAAAAGTAAAATCGCTCTCATTTTCAAGAGGTATAAGGCACTTTGTTTTTTTTTTTGGTGTGTAGAGATACATCATAATATAGATATAATTATATAAGTGTAGCTTTGCTTACTGACCACTCAATTAACATATCCTTTCATTCCAGAACTTAGGAGCAGTTCCAAATATTTTCAATGTCCAAATGAAAAACAAGCAAGGCAGGACCCATGCTTCTCAATAACTAGGACAATACAAGTGGTGTCTTCACCTCACTCCTGCCCATGGGGTAACAATTATGTGTGCTTTTATAGAAATGTCCAGGAAATACATTAAAACAGGCAGAGAAAGTGAACATAATGTTCTCCCTTGGATAACATTCAGATAATTCCTTCAGATAGTTGTGATCAGGGACAAATGTCATAATGGCATCTTAGAGAAGGAGAAAAAAAATTTTAATTTAAAGTAGTCCAGTTCTACTTTTTCTTCCTAAGGAAGAGTTTCCTAGAATTACATGGGCAGCTTTATTTTCAAAATCCAAGTGTCCCCCTCAACCTTGAAAATGCTGATCCATTAATGGATTTGGGACAATAGCACATGCATGTTGATAAGGTCCCCAAGGTGATACTGATACCCCATCCTCCCCCTTACTCCTCTCTCTCAGACCTGGCCTTCAAGTCACTATCCTAGGATAATAACAATGCTCTCTTGCTACTTCAGCCTGGAGCTAAGTATCTCCTGGTAATGACACTTTCTCACCATCTACTTTTTTTTGTACTTTAGAACAATGTATTTACTGATCTTTGTTATGCGTCAGGAACTATGTTAAGCATTTATTTTTGTTACAGAACAACAAGGGGGGCAAGCAAAGGGGGCCGAGGGCAATATACAATTACCCCAAAGGAACCACCCAGGTTTGTTATGTCCACCGCCAGAGGAAAGACATTTCTCAATGCCAGAGATTCATGAAAAGGAAAGGGAATGTTTATTTAATGCTATACAAACTTAAAGTGGTGACCTAAGGTTTTCATCAAAATCCCAAAGTCGCTTAAAACACCCACAAACACACACAGTCCTTCCTTCCCCCTTTCCCCAGTCTAGGGTACTATATCTCAGGAAAAGAAATAGAAGTCCATGGCTTAGGCAGCCCCCAGTTCTTCCCAGCAATCTGTCTCGGCTGGTAGGCCTCCCTTGGTTCCGGACACCATCAGCTGTGTCGCCAGGATCTCTGCTAAAGCTGGGTGGTGATTTCCCCTTCTAAAGCTGCGGGGGTCCCCACTCTGGCAAAGCTGTGAGGTTCTCTCTCCACTGTCCCAGCCTCGTGATTCTCTCGGCATAATGGTTGCAGGAGTCTCCACTCTGCCAAAGCTGCATGATTCTTACCCCAAAGGCTGCCGCATCTCGGTTTAAATCCCTGAGCCAGTCTTCCTCTGCAGTCCCATTTCCGACTCCTCCCACCATTGGCTACACTTGTTAGCCCTCTCATATCCTTCCAGCTTTACTGGGCTGCCATCGTGGGTCTGGGCAAGCGTAGCCCCATGTCATGGAGCCAGTCTTCTCCAAGCTCCCACGCAGGCACTGTAACTCCGGGGACATGCCTCCCAGTTACGTCTTGGCAGGGGAAGTTCCTTCCATCCCCCTGGCTCAAAGCACAGCCACAGCTATTTAACATATCTATGCAACCAGTTAAAGGTTATAGATATGTTAAATGACATATTAAATAAGAAACACCATTTTTTTAGTTTTTACAAATATTTTTATTTTAATTGTTCAAGTGCAGTTTTTTGTCTTTTACTCCCATCCCAGCCCACACCCAGTCCTCCCCACCTCCCTCCCATTTCCACGCGCCACCCCCCCCCCGTTTTTGTCCATGTGTCCTTTATACTTGTTCCTGTAAACCCTTCCTCTTATTTATTTTTTATAAAATTGAGAATAAAAATTAAATGTTATGTATTTTCCTGAGTATCTTAGAACATATATATCTCCCCAAGCAAGCTTATATAGAAATAAAGAGTATAAACAGTTTAGAGCACTCTTCTGCTAGCCTCTTTTTGTTTTTAGCCTTCATTTCTTCTGCACAAATTATTCATCCCTTAAGTTTAAGGTGATTCTAATGAGTCATGAAATCCCAGGGTGTCTTTTCCTGAGCACTGTCCCCACCTCCGGTTCTTGGATATTTTTTGGCATAGAAGAATTACTAACAGTTTTACTTTTAGGTTTAAAAATGTTTTAGTTATATTATTTAGAAAGTTCTTAACTTTTAAACATAAATGTTAAGTATTTAGGAGTGAAATAACATGGAATCCAGGACTTACTTCAAAATAAACCATTAGATTAGGAAAAAAGTAGATTGATTATAAAAGAAATAAAATGGTCTATATGTCAATAACTGTTAAAACTAGTTGACAGGTACATGAGATCTTATTATACTATTTTATTTGTGTATAAGTTTGAAATTTCCTGTAATAAAAAGTTAATAAAATATCTTGGTGATCCAGGATATTTCCTTTTCATTTTTATTCCCTCATTTATATTTTAACAACTGGTATGATGGGTCATTTTATGTATTATCTCCACTAGGCTGTAGTACCTGGAGTACCTAAGATTCAATTCAATACTTACCACAGTGAACATCCACAGTCTGTTCACTTTAAGTAAAGATTACCCTCCACAATGTGGGTAGAATTCATCTAAACATTGAAAGGGCTTAAGAACAAAAATAAGTTTCCCAAAGAAGAAGAACTGGTGCCTTGTGACTGCAACATCAGCTCTAGCTTGAGACATTTTCAGCCTCTGAGGCTTCCCTGCACATCTCTGACTTGCCAGTCTTCACAAATGGGTGAGTCAATTCCTTGAAATAAATCTACATACATACATACACATATTATATACTTAAAGAATGAATCTTTAAAGGTAGGAACTTGAGGTAAATGGTAGAATTTTAGACAGGTGCATGGTAGAGCTGAGCTCCTGAGGTCACTTACCAAAGACATGTCATAGCTTAGCCTGATGTTAAACTATAAGTATAAATTATGGCAAAGTCAATTTAATGTGTTAAGCTATTAGAGCACTTCTAATTTTCATATAAAGTCACTGTCTTGTGATCTACATATAATATAACTTAAGAGTTGAAACTGCTGAGTTTATCATTCTTGATATCTTTAAGACTCGTCAGATATAAAAATAACAAAATTAAACAAGACTGTTCCATTTCCAGAAAACTCCCATACACTAAGAGGACTTTAGTGTACCGGAGAACCTAAGACATAAAATCAGATAATGTCAATACTATCTATAAATGGTGACACTAACATCCACAGAGGTTCAATATTTTCTTGTAATACATTGAATTAATGTTATATTATTTCATATTTCTTAAATTGTTATACACATTAAAATCAATTTACAGAGAGTCTTCTAAATATGCAATCCTAGCTCACCTTAGCCAAACTAAGTCAAAAAGAATCCAGACTGATGTGTGTTGTAAAAGTTCCCTAGACCATCTTTTGTATATCCTAGCTAAGAGCTAGTGAATCACCTGGACATATTCCACACCATGGGTCAGTGCTATTTTCTGTCATCTCTTTCCATTCGAAATCCTTGGAGAAGCATACATAGTCAGTAGGCCTTGGGAGGGACTTCCCATTTTTCTTACTGATCCTTATGGAACACAGTGTTTGCAACTGTGCATTTAATAAAGTTGATGCATGCAAGACTGATAAAATCTTTATCACAGGAGCAAAATTATATCATGCTATATTTATTCTTAATATAAGAACATATTATATGTGATTTTCCTTTATTTCAAGAAAAATGCATCATATATCAATGTGTATGTGTGTTACATATTTCAGGAATATCTCAGGTGTACATGTCAGGGAAAAGTGCAATAAAAATAGCCTCACATGTATGGACACTAACCCTGTCCTACTTGGCTAAGGTGGAGGTTTCCATGGTGACTTCAGAGAGAATTTAAAAGCCCTTCCTTTTCATTGTCTTTTCTTTCTCACCCTTCTACCATGGGCTCGTGTCTTAAACAATAACAGACAATGAGATTAATAAAGCACAGGCTTTTTAATGAAATCATGTTTGGTACCAAGACCTTTAACTTTTTCATATGTTTTCAGTAGCTGTTAAGTGCTGCACATAACTTTTAGTATCTCTCCTGAGATCACAGAAAGACATTCTTTCTATCTCTGATCTGTTTCTTGTCACCGGAAATTATCTGCACAAATGCTCTAGTAGAATTTTTTTACTAGTGTTATGTTTCTGAGAAAAAAAGTATTCAGTTTAAATAAAGTATTTTGTATAAAAATCAACATTCACTGGATAATCTGTCCTCAGCACTTACAGAGCATCTAATGATGCAACAACATTTGCAAGCTATAAATAGTTAAAGAAAATCTGAGAGATCTGGTCTCTGGCTCTTATATTTAAGATGGGGGTCACTACTGTGGGTATATAGGAGCAGGGAAATACAGTTGTTGAAATCATAAGTGATTCATTGATGAGAAGGGTCCTCACCTCACACACAGTTGAAGTGCCTTTTAAGGATAGGGTAAACTCAGATGCTTGAATTGCACTTTAGAAGAGGGGCTACTATTGCATTTATATCACCATTTATAAGCACCCTCCCTTAATTCCTTTGATATTTGCTGATTTCTGTGCTGCTCAGAATACAGCTTCCCAGGCTAAATAGAAAAACATTAAATTCTTCACTGCCATTATAGCTTCTTGTCCCCAAATATTTCCACTCCTTTTCACTTGTACTCCTTACATTAAAATGAGAACAGCTATAGAAAATTAAGTGCTGAAGAATATTCGATAATGGCTTATTTTTTAGGTAGCATTGCTGTTTTGTTCACTCAAGAAATTTCCAAGGCATTACCTCTTTAATTATTATAACATCCTAAGGACTGGCTGGAAGATGTGGTTATCTTCAGGTTTATACTTGGGTAAACAATTTGTTCAAGGTCAAGAGAAGGAATGTTTGCCCAAAACTGCCTCCTCTTGAGTTATTTTCACAATGTGCTGTTCTCTTTATTAACTATTTAGGATGACTATTTGAGGGCAGCTGGAAAACATTGTGATAATAAAGTCACAGACAGATTTAAAATTTACATATTTTTAAAGAGTTGGAAATGAGCCAGATTATTTCTGCAAGTACCTCTCAAAACTAATGGGCCTAAAAACTTCTGACAGCTTGCAAAATTATATTAATTCTTAACTTTTTCTTTTATAAGTAGCACCTGGTGACTCTTCTTACCATCTTTAATTTCTTTCATTTTCCTCTGGAGGTAAAATCATCAGCATATGCTTCTTGGAAAAAAATATAATAACCTTGACTAATGGCTAATGAAATTCTTGAATGCTGGAGAAGTATGGGAAAAGACAAGTAGTCAGGAAATTACTGAAATAAAGAATGAATGCAGATTTCCCAAAGCTTAATATTATTTGGAATTTTGAAATCCTAAATATAAAAGAAGAATGTTTTATAAAAATAGGGATAATAAACTTTCATTTATTGAAAGTTTACTATGTGTCAGGCACGAACCAAGTGTGTAGCATAATATGCTTCTTAGAAATGCCCTAACATTGTCCTTGATCTTTATTTTGTAGGGTACAAATCTGAGATATGGAGACTTTACCTTCCCAAGGTCACCCTGCAAGTATTACTTGGGCTATCAAAGCCTATTTTAATGTTTGAGAACTAGATTGTACTTTTAATACTATTTTACACATAATACCTTTCTCTATAATAGCAGTATTGCCTCACCATTTAGGCCCATGTGCAGATCATTTGAAGTGACCAATATTCATAATCCAGAAGTCTCATTAATTTAAATTTAGTTGAATTTCATATGAATGCAAGTTGTTTTACATTTTAAAGCTGTCTGTCTGTAACTTGCATACTTTGAAGATTCTTGGACTTGAGCATAGAGACACCTTCATATAAAATTCTAATTACATTTTAGATAATGTTATCTTTGACATAAAGGTATATTGCAAACAATTTACATTGAAAACAATGAAATGCACTTAAGAATGAATCAATGTATCCTTTAAAATGCTCCATAACAATTTGTAGTTCAAAATAAAATAAGTGTTTTATACTGAATATATATTTAATTATTGTCTAAATTTTATTGATTTTGAGAGAGAAACATCGCTTTATTGTTCCACTTATTTATTCATTTATTGGTTGTTTCCTGTATGTGTCTTAACCAGAGATTGAACCTGTAACCTTGATGTATTAAGACAATGCTCTAACCAATTAGCTACCCAACCAGGACCTGTATCTATTTATTAGGCAGAATCTATCTATTGTAGGTGAACTATGTACTAGGTTTTGACTTAGGCATTATTGTTACAATGAATACTATACCTTTGTCTCTGCCCTTAGGAAGCTTAAAATACATTTTTCAACATATTTTTTTAAATGAGCCCATGTGGTTTGTGAAGTTCATAGAGTCTCTATGAAGTGTTAGTGTAATTAAGAAATGGTTTCAAATTCATTCAAAATGCTGGCCTGCATGCATCACTCTCAAGGATTGCTGGTAAGGTGACACCTATGTAGCAATACACTATTTCAGTAGATATAAGTTATTTTTCTGGAGAATCCAGTCCTAGACCAGAATTCCAGTATCCATGCCTGGAAGACTACTTATTTCCCTAACTTTCTGGAGATAAACTAACGGAGGCAGTAAAAGGAACATTTTTGGCTGGGATGTATGTGGCTGTCCCAGAAAAAATTATGTATTTGTTACATTCCTCAGTCCCCACCCAAGCATTCTATTTTTCCCACTCTGAAACCTAATGAGCAGTTTTCTAACTGATGTTTAATTCTCATGACATCACCCTTCAGTCACCAAAGTTCACTCTCCATGACAGAGCTGGAGGCCTGGGCAACAGAGGAAGCCATAGGTTTAACGGAACCAACGTAGCTAAAGCATAGTGTTTGGCCACCACCCCACCAACATTCACAGAGAAGACAGGTACAATTAAGATACTTTTTTTCATTTTGAAAAGCAAAAGATCAAATAAAGACCAATATAAATCATGGTGGTGTGGCTCCCTAAAGAGATAACATAGATTGACTTTAGGTCTGAAAATGGCAGATGCCAGAACCACTTAGTGAGCTGCTGGCACCTGTGTGTGTCTCTGACTGGATCTGAAAAGGCTGAGCACTGAGTTCTATTAACCCATTACTCCACACAAAAGGCTGCTTGACTCAGTCTAGCTCTTGGACAGTAAATTCATCTTGTCTTACAGGCTTGAAGAGTTCTGATCTGGGGACTGGGCCAGCAACATTAGACCATTAGAATGAATTAAGTAGCAACTATCTCTCTACAGAGAGCATGATTGCAAGAGCCTCACCTGACAGCCAGGACTGATGGCAGCAACAGCAACCTTGGACTACAGAGACATTTGATGATGTCCATTGCTGGCAACAGGATGAATTTATTACAGTCTTCAATTTCTCATGTTTGACTCTGTTATTTGACCCTGGCTCATTTATTTTTTTACTAATTCCTTTGAGAATAAAATTTGGAGTCAGCTCTTCATCAAAATATGTATCCAAATAGGTCTACCACTCACTGGGTCTAAATTGGAGCAAGACACTTAATTTCTGTAAACTTTAAACAAAAGGTGGTAATAATTATAGTAATTACATCTAATGTATGTGGTTAGATAGCATCATTACGAGTACGGTGCAACTTTTAGGTGGTAAACACTGTGCTTGGTGATACATAGCAAAGAGGAAAGTACCAGCTAAGTTGCTGAATGGCTTTGAAAACATGAGCACTCTTCCTGAAATAGTGAGTAATTGACTTTGACTACAGTGTATGTAACAGCTGCAGAATCATAAAATCTTAGAGGGGCCCCCAAGATCACATTAATCAACCACTTACTCACAGATAAAATTACCTATGTGTTCTCTTTGATTGAGGTTAGCATCTTTGTTTAAACCCTGAAATGCAGGGATATTTCAAAAATAACCTGAAAAATGTGTAGACTTTAGATCCAAAAGATTTAGATTTAAGTTTTATCCTGGCCCATTATTAATTTTAAGATCTTAGTTCTATGACACAACCACTGCCTCAGGTTTCTCACCAATGAAATGGTAGATGTTAAAAAAATATCTTTTCTACTTAACTCACAGGATTATTATAAACATCAAACAAGATAATATGCATAAAATTCCTCTGTAAATGTTAAAACTCTATGCAAATAACAATGAGTACTTTTATTTTACTGTTAGCATCAGAATCAGACCAGTTTCAGAGAGTGATTTATTCACTATTCCCTTTAAAACAGCATATGCACTTTTACCTCTATAACTCCTTGTTCATCCCTTTTCAATGGCTACAATTATCCTCATTACTGCTGACTGCTAGTTCAAATCCTTGTCTTCTTATTTGTCCTCAAGTTCCAATTATTTCATGAAGTCTAAAAAAATCTAGTGTAATAAAAAGAATCAGATACCTGGATTTCAACTACGGCTATGACTTGAATAAGTTATTTAACCTTTCTTAGCTTTGTTTTCCTTTCTTGTAAAGTATGGAAGTATATATTCATTATTATTACAAGGGATTAAGCAGTTATATATGCAAATATAACATATGATGTATTCTTTTTCTACTGTCCTTTATCCACATCAACATTTTCTTAGTGATTTCCCAGAACAGATTTTAAATGACAGGAGGCATTTGCAATTGAGGTATTGTTGTCTTTAATATATTCTAAGCTCCTTGAGCACAAAGACTGAGTCTGATACATTCCTTTAACCTCCAGAGGCTCTGAGCATACTGTTGGATTAGTAGGGAAATGCCTAGTGAGTCACTGATACAGAAAGATTCCCAACTCATTCTGGCTGTTGACTTACAGCTAGAATAAGTTAATTGCACAGTGCTACCTCTATTCCCATAGTAAACTTAGGTCCTCCCTGCACCTGACATCAGGAGCTGTGTGACTTTCACAGTGGTAAGCCCTACCTAATGGGAGAGGCCTGACCATAAGAACATTGCTTTGGTTGTCCTTGAGGGTACTGATGCTTTTGGATGAAATGAGTAATGTGACAGATGCAAGTGGTGAGACCTCCCACCTGAAGAGAATGTATCTGGCAGGAGTGTACAGAGCAAACCTCCATCACTGTGGCTGAGTGCTTGCTTTCAAAAGAAGAGCTGAGAAATAAAAAAGTGGTAGTGTAGCATACAAAATCCTAACTTACTGATAGCATGAGTAGAGGAAATATTGCTCATTAGTATTTTTATAGGGTATTAAACCACTGCATCTTTTAAAAACTCATTCCACAGTATATGCCACAGTAGCATGAGCATGAAGTTGGAACATGTGCTATTAAAATGAGTTCATGTAAATCTACATAGTCCAAAGGGAAAATTACAAATAATAAAACTTACTGGGCAAAAACTATATATTAAATATAAGAATTTCCACTTAATTGCCTTCAAGTTTCTAGTCTTAACTCAGAACATTGTTATTTTTTATTTTCTTAAAATAAATGAGCTATTTCAAACCACAATGACTTCCTTTTGAAGCACAGAAAATATTGTAGAGTATGTATGGATATATTTTTGATACATATATGTGTTGCCCATTATGTTGTATTTTAATTACACAATTTAGCAATGTTGTAGTTCTTTGGTTCCTTAATCTCATTATGTATATTATTTTATATGTATAATAATATATAAAAGTATACTAATATAAATTTATAAATAGATATTAGTCTTTAATTTGCCAACATATTTTTTCTCACATAAACTCTTCTATTTACATTATCTTAGGATTTAGTAAATGCTTCCCAGAAAAAATATACCTTAGTAACTGTATCATAATTAGAGTGAGCACAGTGGCTCAGAATCTGGAGTTATTGTTTCTAGATAAACAGTTTTAGAGAAAAGTGCACTCACTGCCACTGATGACAAAAGGAAGCCTAAGATTCACAGACATGCAACCATAATTTAATCCTCATCACTTTTGCTCAGGAAAAATATTGGGTTACTTTCAGAGACTCCTTCACATATTATAGTGTAAATTTGTAATTCCATTTTTTTCATGCCTTCAACATTGCTTATTTAACATAATTTCACCTGAAAATTAATGTTATGTGTGTATAGAGTTGGAAGTGGAAGGAATTGCATTTAAACATGATATGCCTTAGATTTTACTATGGACAGAATATTGTGTCTCCCAAAATTTCATATGTTGAAACCAAATTCCCCATGTGATGGATGGTGTTTAGAAGTGAAGCCTTTGGCAGATGGTTAGGTCGTGAGGGTGGAGCCCTCATGAATGAAATTAATGTCCTTAGAAAAGTGGCCCCAGAAAGATTTTTGACCCTTTTGGCCAAGTGAAGACATGAAAAGGCAGCCAGCCAACTGGGAGTCAGGAAGCAGGCCCTCATGAGATGCAGAATCTGCCCGCGCAATGATCTTGGACTTCCCAGCCTATAAAAGTGTGAGGAATATATGTTGTCCATAAACTACCCAGTTCATGGTATTTTTAATAGCAGTCCAAATGAAGAAAGACAGGTCCTCGATGGCAATTATGTAATCAATCCTAAGTAGACATCTTTCAGCAGTGCCTACTGAGAAACAGCCTAGGGAAAGTCCTGTCAGCTCATTGTGGGTCATGACTTTACAGCATTTTTTGGTATTCCAAAATCAGGGTTAGAATTACTTTTATAAAAACATAACTCTGAAGTAAAATATACCAATAAAATTTGCATGCTTAATATTCAGCATATGAATGTATTATGTCAACAGTGTTGCAATGACTATATTTTAAAGACTGTATGCCCTTTAGAATGTATTGTTATTAATGAATTAAAACTTACATTTTCAAATGGAATCATATGCCTCTGATTCATCAAAGCTTTATGTGATGAGAGCAAAGACAATCCAAGCATTAACCTTTAAGTTTGATCTGCTGATATCAAAATCTCTTTTGTACTTTCTTTATATTTTAAGTTACATATTTTGTTAAAACCCTTTCATTTTGAAAATTTTTCATCTTAAATATTTTATTTATGAAAACTAATAATATGCCATGGCTGGTGTAGCTCATTGGATTGAGTGCGGACTGTGAACCAAAGCATCGCAGGTTCGATTCCCAATCAGGGCACATGCCTGGGTTGCAGGCCACGGCCCCCAGCAACTGCACATTGATATCTCTCTCTCTCTTTCTCCCTCACTTCCCTCTCTAAAAATAAATAAGTAAAATCTTTTAAAAAACTAATAATATAATTCTTAGCACTATTTATATTATTTTAAAAAGCAATTAGTTTAAAATATAAGTGCTATAAACTTTAGTATGCAGATATCAAAATATCTATCAGAGTGAGGAAAAAACAAAGAAAAACCAAGGAATGTCATGAAAATTTGATAGAGTAGAAACCTCACATAATTCAGAAAAAGAATATTGTAACTGAATGAAGTCTGTTGCACCATAAATGACATATGTAGAATGGACCATAATTTCTGAAATCTTTTGTTTTTTCTTTCTAGAATAGGTATGGTTTTTGTCAAAGTACTGACATAATTAATTACTTCATCAAGCAATAATAAATACCAAACACCTGAAAAAAAATTGAAATTCGTGTAGCACACTTTTCTGAATGTAATTCAATGGTTAGCGTAATTCATAAGTTTTCAATATTTGCTGTTGCTTCTAGCATTTGAAAATAAGATTTTACTTACTTTTTATTCTCTTTTTTGATTCCTTTGTTCATTTGTAGATATATGCTGAATAACTTTTTCCTCATATTATGGAGATTTATCCACATCTGCTGCTACATTACTCAAAACTATGTAAGATTTGTTGGAAAATAGATGTACTGAAAATATGAGAAAACACTCAGGAAATACTGAGAGTGGTTTTGTGAATTTTGAGAGGAAAAAACAGATTTGAACCTTGTTTTACAGAAGCATATTAAATGGTATCTAAATAAATTTACGTTTGACTTTCTGGGATCTCTTCCACTTGGCAAATAATATCTTTCCAGAAGCTAATAAATGTATAAAACCTGCAATTTTTCCAAGTCTAATACAAATTTTTCAGTGAGCTGCTTTGTAAGTGTATGCTTGATGTTTCAAGATGTTCCTGCAATTTGAACAACCAAGAGGGATCATTTGTGACTATTAGAAAGTAAAAACACATGGCTGTCATTATTAACTCTCATTTATTATAGAATTAATATGCTTACCTTTTAATAAATTATTGATTATTTTATTAGCATACCAAAGATATACATAATTAAAATACTCTCATTACCATTTGATGCTTATTCTATGTCATTATCTTTAAGGTCTTCTTTGAATGAGCCAATTTAGGATATTTCAGAAATTTATTTTCTGCATGGTACTGTGGAGAATCCAAAAGGGGTTCAGGTAAGTTCACAGAGACTCCCTAAAATGAGTCAAACACTGCATCTGTGATCAGAAACAGAGTCATATGATTGCAGCTGTTGTCTCTGAACGTGTGACAGCTGCTCCACAGGCCGTAGAGTGATTCTCAGTTGAAGAAGGTCTAATAAGTAAAATAGTTACAATCTTATTTTGAGATAGGTATATATTATATATTTTTTCTTTTTCTTCTCATTATATTTTTTCTACGTTTATTTTTCCTTTTCCTCTCTCTTTTTTTCTTTTCCTTTCTTTTTTTCCTTTCATTATCATAACTGTAAAAGGTTCATTAAGAAAACAAGGAAAAAATCAAGCAGCCACAGCAAGGAATGACTATGACCTCCTAGGGAGGACTAACCATGGCACCTGTCCGTTTCACCCAAGTGGTCCTGGACTAGCCTTGGCCTGGGGGAAATGGATACCTCCCTCCAGGACATAAACATAGATGGGAGGCAGCACAACTAGCCAGGACCCAGGCTGGGATCACAGTGAAGCTGGCCATGGGCAGGTGGACCTCAGGTCCCTGGGGCAGTGGGTATGCTAGCTCATCTTTTCCCCTGGGTTTCCCACTTTGCACCAGAAAGGATTCTGAGATTCACAGGGTCAAGGACCCTGGTAACCTGGGGTCTGACCCTGCTCAAGTGTGAGAAGCTATTGCTGATGAACTCAAATATCTGGTACCTTTTGGGTGTTAAGTTGACAGGATGATCAGACCCCTCAGGTAACAGCGAGTTCCTTTTGCTCACGTCCTGTGTGGGTGAGACCACCGGGTTGTGCATCCTCCTCAGGTTTCCAGGCCTCTGTGGTACATTTCTCCAGCTTACCATGTTTTAGTCAAGTTATATAAGCAAAGCAAAAATAAAGAGCAATTTTAAAAAGCTAAGGTGGCCATACCAAGCACTGTTTAATTTATTTTGAAGATTTTCTTTTCACACTTCAGAGATGTTATTCTATTATGAGTCCAGGTTAAGAAAAAAGTGACAACTGACTGAACCTTGCCAAATTACAAAACATTGTTCAAGACATTTCATTCTCCAGATGGTCTAATTCTTTTTTTTTTTTTACTTTCTACTTTCAGGTAATTATTTCAGGAAAGTGCCTCAAAAATTGAAATAAACTACTGACTATGTCCTTCAATAATCTGATGAAGGTGACTTAATTATTCATTACTATATTGAATATTGAGAAGAGAGTAAGGAAGAAAATCATGATTATTTAATAGATGTATGCAATTTATTAGAAAACATCCTTTAGTCAAAGATTAAAATCTAATTTTAAAGGATATCAGCAAATCAGTTTCTGGAGAAAGAAGCAGTCCTCTTTATTACATGTAATTATCATTAAAAGTCACATTTCCATGTATGTAAATTTCAGTGAACTTTTCAGTTGTTCTCAAAACAGGACACAGTTTCCTTCAAATATAAAATTCCTATAATATGGAAATTCTGATTACTGCCTCTAGACAAGGTAAAGTAAGAGGAACTGGATTTACTCTCCCTCCTGAATTATAACAAAAAGTGAAACAATGTTATTCAAGACACTGAAAAACAGCAATGACAGACAGTGATCTTGAGAGATTATAAATAAATGAGGAAAGCCTTGCAGTTGCCTCAGTTTTGTGCACCAAAAGAGTTTCCAGGTCACATTAAAGGGAGGAGGGGCACAAGAGGATCCAGGGAAGCTCTCTGAGTTGCAGGATGGAGTTGACAACTAGCTTAGGAAGCACAGAACAGTGGAGAGAAGAGATGCACAGAAACAGAACTATGAAGACCTACAGAAGTTCCCCCTTGAGAATTAAGAATTATAAAGAACAGTCCCATTTCTCATAGAAGGTAATAAAAATCATCATTTTCCATCAGTCAGACAGAACAACTGTATCATTCACAAGACACTGACTAGAGTATTCAGAAAGGTCTTGCCTCAGTAATGTGGAATAATTAGCCCTAAGCAAATATTGATCTGAACCCCCCTAACGAATCATAAAAGCAAGACCTAAACCATCAAACTATATTTGAGTAACCTAACTTGATCCCCGGGAAAAAAAAACACCTTTGGAATATTTATAGGGGAATCAGAATATCTGGCACCAGCCCTGGCTGGCGTAGCTCAGTGGGTTGAGCGGGGGCTGCGAACCAGTGTCACAGGTTCGATTCCCAGTAAGGGCACATGTCTGGGTTGCAGGCCACGGCCTCCAGCAGCCATGCATTGATATTTCTCTCTCTCTCTCTCTTTCTCCCTCCCTTCCTTCTCTGAAAATAAATAAATAAAATCTTAAAAAAAAAGAATATCTGGTACCTAAAAAGCTAAAATTTACAATGCCTGGCATTCATGAAATATTTCTAGTAATAGCAGAGAAAGATGGAAATCATGACCCACAATGAGCAGGGAATTCAATTGATCCAAGTTATCCTATGGATATTAGAATTAGCAAAAACATTAAAATAGGTGTTATAACTGTATTCTACACAAAGATCAATAGAACTAAAGTAGAATCCATAGACTGACTTATAATATGCCAATCAATTTTTGTCAAAGATGCAAAGCAATTAAATAGAAAAACTATAATCTTTTTAACAAATGGTGAAGGAACAATTTAATTTTCATAGGCAAATAAATAAACCTTGATCTAAACCTTACACTTGGTATAAAAATTATTTCAGTATGGCTCATAGATCCAAATGTGAAATGTAAAGCTATAAAACTCAGAAAAAAAAAGCTCATGTAAAAGGTACCTGTTGTATCATCAAGTTCCAATTGAATATAAATTCATCTATATACTGGAATGCAATATAAAAATAGCTTTAATATTAATCATAATTTAAAAGGTTAAATGTTGAAATCTAAATTTCTGGATCTCCACTTAGGCTTTAAGGTTGTGGTGTGTAAATTTTATTTAAACAACAGACTTATGAAATGGGATTCAGATGATTCATATGAAGTTTTCTATCTCATTATTAGTCATGCTAGAAAATCAGTCAAAACCATTTTTAAATGCATAATGTTTGAAAAATTACTCTCTACCCAGTAAGAGTAGTTAGCTTTCTGAGCCATGACTCAGAGATCAATTGACAAATTCTGGAAAATTTTTCTTAAAATTTTAAAAATGCTTTAAAATTTTTAAATCTTAAAAAGTGGTTTTGTTTTATAGCTAAAATAAAACACATGGCATCCATCTGGAAGGGTCAGGTTACTTTTGCAACCCACCGGACTGCCCATGACTGAGTTATCCCAACTGGATAAGATAGCCCGAGGCTTACATGAAGCTCTCTCCCACTGCTCACAATAGACATCTGGCACCAGCCACCATGGCCAGTGGTCAGACTGACCCTCCTGCACTTGGGAACAACCCGCCCTTTACCCAACCCATAGTCCTGGCTCACTTCCTGGAACCCTGAGGTACCCGCCTTGAAGAACACGACCTAATCTCTCCCCTATCCCCCGACAAATCCCGTGATTTTTCTTTTTTAAAAATGCTGTTCCTGCGTTCCCTCAGGGCTGCAATCCGCCTGTAAGCACACCATCAAAGAAAGGCACTTGGATCAGATCATCCAGTTCCTCCGCCTCTGTTTCTCGTACATTTCTAACACCATCTTAGGGAGATTTTCCAATGTATGTAAGTTTTATTCTCTAACGAGATTCTCAAGTGGAAAACAAAAAATCCAGATCAATAAATAGAAATAACTAAATGTTCCTGTGTTTGTATAAAATTTCTTCTTAAAAAGTAAAATATATAGTCTAAACTTTTTTAAATTTAAAACTAATGAGAATAAAATAAGCCCAGTGTGTTAAATGTTATAAATAACTACTACTTGGAAAAATTGTAAAAGTAATATTTTTAAAAATTAGATATAAAAAGAGCATAAAAGAGAAAATATTTTTTTTAAATTATACAGTTAATAAGGATATTTCTATTTTTAATGACTCCATTAGTTTGGGGCAGGGAACCCCTACTGCTCCATAAGCTGATTCAAATACATATGTCCCTGCATTGGGGGACTTCCTCTTTTACCAAGAAAAAGTAGCTCATGGGCCAAGATCATAAAGCTGTATTTGTTAGATTGAATCCAAACAATATAAATTAAAGCAAAGAATGTGTGGTGGCAACTCAGTGTATAGGACTTCTTAGTCAAATATATGAACAGAAACTAGAGAAGTATAAAAAAAAAAAAGGCAGATAGGCCTAGCTATCTATCGGTTGAAGGGAAGGCTGAGAGGAATGACTCAGCATACCTTGCTACAAAGAACCACAGACACAAATAGGAACTTCAGAAACTGATTCTCACCTCCCTTGAGGATGAGAGAGTAGCTGCCAAGGGGAAAGTTGAGAGGAATTTTCAGCACACCCAGGTGGTGTGTGGTCCCTGAGAGAGGACAAGAATAAGGCGATCATGCCTATGGCAGCTGGATTACAGCCATTAGGTTCATTTAGCTGCCACATTTCAGGCCACAGGATTTCTCCCTGGGGTGAGGACGAGGCCAGACTGCAAGTGTTATCTGGAAGACTCAGAGGAGTGCAGGTCATTCTGAGCCTGCCATCCAGCAGGAGAGTTCACAGTCCTCTGGAGGATGGTGGAGAGGATCAATGGGGCTCTGAGGCCTCATTTCCTCAAGTATTTTCCCACTCCTCGCTCCTTCACAGAGGAGCCCTGGCTTTTGGGGTATGCTATAATTCATCCTTTGGGATCTTAAAGTGTACCTAGATACAAGTCATGTAGAATGAACACATCAAAGTGCCAGGCCTCACAAACCAAATGGGAGAGGAGCTTTATCTCACGCCTGGGCCCCCTGGGGCATGGCCAAAAATAAACATCACTAAAAATAACTCAGTGAGCAGCCAGAAAAATATAGCAGTCTGTGATTTTATTGATTAATTGTATAATTCTCTTCTTATATTATATATAAAATGTATTTATGAAATATGGAGTATAATTATACTTGTATGAAATAAGGATTAAAAAATGGCCTTTGGAGTCAGATCAAGATTCCAATTCTGTTTTTTATTTTACTTACTATATCAGTAACCTTTATGATAATGTTTAATTGCATATAAATGTGGCTAAATATGTCCTGGCTGGCGTGGCTCAGTGCATTGAGCACCAGCCTATGAACCAAAGGGTCACCAGTTCAATTTCCAGTCAGGGCACATGCCTGGCTTACAGGCCAGGCCCCCAGTAGGGGTCACACAAGAGGCAACCGCACATTGATGTTTCTCTCCCTCTCTTTATCCCTCCCTTCCCCTCTGTCTAAAAATAAATAAATAAAATCTTTTAAAAAATGGCAAAATACTTCACAGGTAAGGGTTGCTGCAAGAGTTTAATAGAATATGTAACAATAGTTTCCACAAAGTATCATGGCGGGTGATGGCTGAAGTGAAACCTTGACTACTTACTTTTGAATGTCACCATCTATGGTTACTAGGACAACAGAATAATAGATTTAATCATATATAAAACTACAGGAAATAGATTAGTACAGGTTACCACCTACCAATGTTGCCAGAGATGTTGCCACTCAGATTTACAGCCTAGAACTTGTGAGTGTGCCAACTACCAAGGACCACATTCCACAGACAAGCTAAACTGGCATTCAAGAATGAGAGTCTTGGCTTTGGGTTCAAGATGACAGAGGAGGAAGATTCTGAGCTCAACTCCTCTTGTTGACACTTAAATTTCAGTACATGTAGAACAACTGTGTCTCAGAGCCACCAGCAAACTAGCAAAACACATGTTCTACAGCAAACAAATATAAAGAAGAAGCCTCACTGCCATAGGTATAGGGGCAGAGATTCAGTCTAGTCAGGATGCACCCTGCCTCCCCCTCTCTGTGAGGTGCACAAGTGGGAAGGATACCACAACTGCAGAGGACCCCCTGAACAGCGGGAGCCCCAGCCTGGGCACCTGTATCAGGAAGAGGAGCCCCCATAAAATCTGGCTTTGAAAACCAGCAGGACTGAAAGTCTGGGAGATCCAAAGGACTATCAGAAACTCAGGTTTCTCTCTTTCTGAGTCCTGGAACAGAGGCAGCAATTTGAAACCCCTAGGTCATACATGAAGGTGATACATTGACTAATTCTAGGGTATGTGCTGAAGGGGCAGAGATCTACTGGAACTTTCTCCAGGCAGAAGCTCTGGAGGGATCTTTCTTTTTTCTTTTTTCTTTACTTTCCTTCCATTTCTGACACTCTCCATAAACCTTTCTAACACTGTTCACCCCACTCTGGCACTTACCTGGGGACCCACACAGGCTAGCACCCCTCCAGTGAGACTCTTGCCCTACCACAGCAGGTGGGCAGCCTCAGCCAACACCGGTGCACAGCAGTTTTTCTGTAACAGTAGAGGCTAGGTGTTGCACCGAACAAATCTCAGCCACACTGAAGGCCTGCCCTGCCTCCCATACAAGTGTGCCTGCAATTGCTAAAGCCAGCCCTCATAGCCAGTGGGCCAGGGACCAGCCTCTTCTGCCAGAGTGACCTTAGCAGCTATAGCCCAACAGCAACAGGGGGCCCCACTAGTCTACACAGGGAACACCTCTGAAACACCTGGCTGTGGGGATTGCACCACTGGGCCCCATAGGACATTGCCTAAAAAAGGCTAATTTTTCAATACCAAGAGACCTAGCTGATCTATCTAATACATAGAAAAAAGAAGCACACTAAGGAGACAAAGGAATGTGTTTCATACAAAAAGCAGTACAAAACCCCAGAAAAAGAACTAAACAAAGGTAAGGTACAAACATAAAGAAGTCTCAAGGATGTAATAATAGACAGCATAGGGAATACAGTCAATAATTCTTGTGGTAGCAGATGGTTACTAGATGACTCATGGTGATCACATCATAAGGTATATAAATGCCAAATCATTATATCGTACACCTGAAACTAATATAATATTGTATGTCAATCATACCTGAATTAAAAATAGCTTTACTTTCCAGAAAACAAATTAATTTGTATTAGCATCCAAAAATTTACTGAATGTGACCTCTAAAAATATCTAATTCATTCCCAGAGTGTGGAGTGGCTTATTTACCCAGAAATATGTAAAAATATTTAGAAGTATGTTATTCTTTAGTGTATCAGAAAGAAGGCACTTGCCACATCAGCACCAACACTCAGTCAGCAAGAACCTTGAGATACCATATTTTCTTGTTTAACTCCTATTGGAATATAATGAGGTCATTCAAAAAGTAATGAACTCAAAGTGACAGGTAATTAATGCTCAGTATAGTAACTATAATTTAGGGGTTTAAAATACATTGCAATCCATAAGATCATCCATGTAGTGTTGTCGTTTTTGAACATTGTATTAGACCAAGGTAAAGAACATAATGGTTTGATATTTATATATAACATGAAATGATCAGCACAATAAGTTTACTTAATGTGTATCACCTCATATTATTACATTTTTTCCTTGTGATGAGAACTTTTAAGATTTACTCTTGCCAACTTTCAAATATTCAACAAAGTATTTATTATTAACTATAGCCACCATATTATACATTATAGCCCAAGAACCTATTTATTTCATAACAAGAAGTTTTGCTTTTAACCACCTTTGCCCATTTCCCACCACACCCACAGTGCCATAGTTCTGATGCTGCAATGACCCTGCGCTGTCCCCAGGACCCCAGGTGTTCCTTAAAATCCATGAGGCCATACGATAGATTCTTTTTTTTTTTTTTAACTCTGAATACCTATGTTCCCAAAGTGTGAGATCACTTCCTGGAGAGAACTAAAAGTGAGGCTTCAAGTAGGACAGAGAAACGTGGGCCAAATGATTGTGTAGAGTCTTAGAATTAAGTGCAAGAGGTCACGTGGCAAGGGGAAGAGGCTGGCAGAAGTTTAAAGCTATTCTACAAGATCAGGTTTCATACTGGCTGACAGATCTCACTCTGCTCAGATGAAGGGCCCATGGGTTAACCTCGGTGCTATGCTAATTGCCATCTTGAATGTGAAGACCTTAGTGTGAAGGCAGGCTCTTCCACCCACTGTTTATGCCATGTCACTTAATTATGTGGAGCCTTGCTTTTTTCATTTGGAAATCTAAGGATGATACATGTTTGGTCAACTCACTGAAGTGATATGATATATAGGGTGGGGCTTGTAGGTTTATAGTTGTTCATGTGGAAAATAATACAATAATTAATAAATAATAACATGAGAATAAACTCTGTGTTTTGCATACACACAACTGTAAATCTATTTTTGTCCCACCCTATATACTGATCACAGGTTATCATGGTTCAATAGGGACTTATAAATTCTTCTGGAATTGAAATAGAATACTGACAACACCAGAGAGATTGCTATCAAACTATTATTTTATGATGCAACATAATGTTCAATAATGTGAGAAGAAAGGTAAGCTGAGTTTAACTCATAAATGAAGAGTGGCCTCTTAAGAAAATGAGAAAGGACTACTTAAATAAATAGGCCTCTCAGGGGATTAGATTTACCATGTATTGATTTAAAAACAAAATAAACACTAAAACCCTGTTGGCATAACCATGGAGTCAGTCTTGTTTTTTCTTCTCTTCCTTATGATTTTCTCTTTTTTTCCCTTTTATTTTTTTATTGGTATTCAATTACGGTTGTCCCAATTCTCCCCCTATTGTTCTCCCCCACCCTGATCATCCCCACTCCTTCCTTAAATCCCCACCCTGCTGTCCATGCCCTTGGGTCCTTATACTTGTAACTTGACTAGACCCTTCCACTTCTTTCCCCTGTTATTACTCCCCCCCACCCCCTCTGGTCACTGTCTGTTGTTGCTTATTTCCATGTCTATGGTTCTATTTTGCTTACTTGTTTGTTTTGTTCCTTAGGTTCCACTTATAGGTGAGATCAAATAGTATTTGCCTTTCACTGCCTGGCTTATTTCACTTAGCATAACACTCTACAGTTCTATCCATGCCATTGCAAAGGGTAAGAGCTCTTTTTTCATTTGACTGTGTATTACTCCATTGTGTACCAGTTTTTTGATCCACTCATTTACTGATAGGCACTTGGGCTGTTTCCAGCACTTGGCTATTGTAAATAATGCTGCTATGAACATAGAGGTCATAGGTTCTTTTGGATTGGTGTTTCAGGGTTCTTAGGGTATAATCCCAGCAGTAGGAGAGCTGTGTCAAAAGGCAGTTCCATTTTTAGTTTTTTGAGGAAATTCCTTACTGTTTTCCACAGTGGCTGCACCAGTTTTCATTCCCACCAATAGTGCACTAGGGTTCCCTTTTCTCCACAATCTCACCAGCACTTGTTATTTGTTGATTTGTTTATGATGGCCATTGTGACTGGTGTGAAGTGGTATCTCACTGTGGTTTTTTAATTTGCATCTCTCTGATGGCCAGTGATGTTGAGCATTCTTTCATATGTCTCTATGTCCTTTGTATGTCCTCCTTGGAGAAGTGTCTGTTTAGGTCCTTTGCCCATTTCTTAATTTGACTGTTCATCTTCCTTGTGTTGAGCCATACGAGTTCTTTATATATTTTGGAGATCAAACCCTCACCCTAGGTGTCATTGGCAAATATGTTTTCCCATATGGTTGGTTTCCTTTTCATGTAGCTGATGTTTCATTTAGCCATGCAGAAGCTTTTTATTTGGTATAGTCTCATTTGTTTATCCTTTCCTTTATGTCCCTTGCCCTAGGAAAAATTACTGCTGTGTATAATATCTGAAATGTTTCTGCCTGTGTTTTCCTCTAGGACTTCTTTGGTGTCATGACTTATATTTAAGTCTTTTATCCATCTTGAGTTTATTTTGGTATATGGTGTAAGTTGGTGGTCAAGTTTCATTTTTTTTGCATGTACTTGTCCAGATCTCCCAATACCACTTATTGAAAAGGTTATTTTTACTCTATTTTAGGCTCCTGCACCCTTTATCAAATATTAACTGACCATAATGACATGGGTTTATTTCTGGGCTCTCTATTCTGTTCCATTGTTCCACATGTCTGTTCTTATGCTAGTACCAGACTTTTTTGATGGAGTCAGTTTCTTGAATGCCTACTGTGTATAATAGGCCAAGACCCTGCACTCAACAGGGTATCTGAGTGGTTGTACTGGCAAAGGACAATGAATACAAAGGGTACACAGCATAACCTCCATGGCCTGGCAGAAGGCTCATTAGCAGTGTGTGAGTGGTCAGTTTTTTCCAGGAGGCATTTCCCTCTGAACCTGGAACCTGCAAATGTGTAACACATGTAACCAAATGACTGAAAATTAATGTTCTTGGCATCACTATTTATTCTACCCCACATTAGTTTTAAGCTAATTTTTTAATTTACTTTTTTAATTGTGCTAAAATATAGAATTTATCATTTGAAATAGAAGCAATCATTTTAACCATTTGAAAATGTATATTTCAGTGGCTTAGGGCATTCATGGCTTTGTACAATCACACTGCTACCCAGTTCCACATCATTATCATCCCCAAAAGTAAACCAGTAAACCCTCTACCCATTAAGCAGTCAATTTGTGCTCTTTTCCATCCTCACTCCTGGTAACCACTAATCGATTTTTTGTCTGTATGGATTTGTATGTTCTGGGTAGTTTAAATAAATGAAGTCATACAATCTCTGGTCTTTTGTGTCTTCCTTCTTTCATTTAGCCTAATGTTTTCTTTTTTTATCCATATTTTTTGTGGCTGAATAACATTCCATCATGAATAGGTCACATTCTGCTTTTAGATTAATCAGTTGAGAGACATTTGTTTTGTTTCTACCTTTTGGTTATTGTGAATAATGTTGCTGTGAAGATTTATGTACAAGTTTGTATATAAATAAGCTATTACAATGTCATGTCCACCTTTCACTTTCTGCAGTAATCCTGAATTCTCTCACTGTGGTGTTTAGTGTTGTTCGATCTGTCTGTCTTTCTAGACTTTTCTCTCACCACTCTCCCTTTTGTACAAACCCCAACTCATAACATGTGCCATGACCATGTCTGATTCACCTGTAAATCTAAGCAGAGGTTTTGGCCACATATTAGATGCTCTGTAAAAGTTAAAAAGTAAATATATTAAGTGTGTAAATAAATGAATAACATTTGCATTTTATGGAGCAAGAGATGTGAGCGTCTTATAGCTGTTTAATCCTGTCTTTAAGCAGCACTTGCCTTTTGTGTCTCCTATGCCTGTCTACCTCTGACATTTAATTCACCTCTTAAACTTGCCTCCCAGAAAACCCTATAGAAAAAGACCAGGAGCTAAGGAGAACAATGGATATAGTCAGGAGAGATAAAGGCAACTTACGGCACTTCCATTCTTATCTTTCTGGGTTCATATACGTTCACCTGGCTTGCCAATTCCCTAATAGAGACTAAAATAGACGCAGGTATAATACTGCGTCTAAAAGGCCCAGCTGTAGTGTCATCCCAGCTCCCAAACCCTGATCATGTGATCTCAAATGGCATATTTATTTTGACTCAATAATTTAAAATATGCAGTGACTCAGGACAATAATAGACACCTTTTACCACATAGATTAAAATATATTCAAAATGCATTCAATCCATCATCGGCTCTTAATTGGATACACTAGTAAGGAAGAAAACTGTGTTACTTTATTTCAAGTGAAAATCTTTACCATGCCCTCATCCAATCAAATTATATGGTTTATACAGAGTAAAGCGTAAGCATCCCTTCTTCTAAGTGTTGCCAGCCAGCTATTTCAGTCTAATTTAAATGCCCTTTCTTTGCCCTCACTGCACCTTTCTCTCACATAGCACCTGCCACTGTCCTGTAAGCATGAATATACTCATCTCTGTCCCCCAATAAGTAGTAAGTTTTATGATAGCAGGAGCATGTTTCTACCTACAGTGATTAGTACACTGCCCTATATGTAGCAGGTGCTCAGTACATGTTTACTGAGTGAAGGTCATGCACATTTAATCAAGTGTGGTAGAGATCTGATATTATTAAAAACAATGAACCCAGACAGCTGGGAATGAGCAGTGAATTTAATGTATCTTGTAAATGAGAACTCAGAAGACCAGAAAGATATTTGACCATTAAAACCTGGTGTGAAATAAGGTTTTAATCACCATCAGCCCAGCAGGGGCTAGGGTTGAGGAAGGCTGGCTTGTGCAGAGGTGATTGATTACAGAACCCGATGAAGAGGAATTTTCACGACTTGTCAGCTTTTTTGAAACAATACTTGTCATAAAATCACTTCTAATAGCTAAATAATGAATCTAACTTTTAAATAATAGGCAGTGCCTTTTTCAGAAAAGAAAATATGTGCACAAGAATACAACATCTACTATAACCCAAAACTGACAGGATCAAAAACATTTTTTAAATCATGTCTTTCAACTCAAAGACCCTCTTTAATAAGTGAAGAAAATAAGGCTGTTACATAATTTGAATAACATGCATCATATGCCTTACCTATTATATAAACTAGAACAATGCTTATATGATTGATGATAATTAATAATGCCTTGGATTCCTATAGGACTTTTCTTATCCACAGAGTTCAGGGTAATATTGTATGTTGCCATCTAATTTGAAACTGTCTCTGAGTAATTGCAACAGAAGAACATTGTTATTTTCCCCACCCTAAACTCCCATTACGCCCTGTAATGATCTCAGTCAGTGCATTGTCCACATTATGATAAAAGTATCTTTTTATGTATAACTTCCTTTCACCAGACTGGAAATTCCCACAGAGCAGGACTGCTACATATTCATCTCTCTCTATCCCAGCCCCCTGGACCTTAACTGGAACATATTTTGACAAAGGATTTGAGCAAAGTGTCAGTAGCTGAGCCAATATTAGAATCCACTCACTCAAGTGCCCTTCACAGATATTCAAAACAACTGTATATAACATACAATGCACCCCACAGGATAATTCTGTCATGTTAAAGAGGAGTTTTGATGGACTGTACACTTGTTTATTTTTTGGGTGATGATGATGTCCTCTCAGTGAGTATCACTGAGATCATAAACACAGGAAGATTTGTCAAAATGTCTTATTTGGAAGATTTGACAGAGAAAGATTGTCAAATTATTTCAGAAATGTTCACTATTAATCTCTCAGTGGAACAAATAATGTGTGTGAATACAGAGAGTGACCTACGTAGTAGGATTTGGGTCACACACTTTCAAAAGACATCTTCTCCCAAATATCTTACTACTTGGAACAACCACACACTTGGACCAATCGCCCTATGTCATAGTTGTTTATCAATCAATTATCACGGGTTTTTTTCTCGTGGAAGATATGGGACACCTAAGATATGTTTTAATGCGGGAGGAGGGAACTGAAGAGAGAATGCAAAAAGACTGTGTCTACTTATTAATCATTTGTGTGGGGAGCACGAGGAGGAGAAGAAACCCTGAATCATTGGCACACTGAAAAATAAGCATTTATTACACTTTATCATAGAGTCAGTAAGTTCTGACTAAAGTAACTATGACAATGGACTTTAATGAGATAAGAATTGCATTAACATTGGTTAAAGTCCAATAGTTTCTCTATTCTTAGAGGTTCACAGTTGAATTGTACTGCAGTATGATTTTGGGAGAGGAAGAACAGGGTGTCAGATTATGACATCTAATTTGCTAGAATATTCTGATTGGGCATACATTTTACCTTTCCTTATAATATGTTTATGATATATTGATACATTTATAAAATAAACCCAAAATATATCATAAGCTCAGAATTATTGTGACTGCATTAATTGCCAGCCATTTTTATGCAAATTTTAAATGATTAGATAGAAACTTTTATGAACCTATAGCAGTCATAAAATGCCTGCTTACTTAGAAAAGAGCTAAAAGTAAGTTCTTGTTCAAGGATTCTTAGATTTAGGAGCAAAAAGATGAGAAGTTATTTTCAAATTGTCACCAGTGGGTTGGTTGTCAAGGGAACTAAGAAATATAAAATTGCTAGAATAATTTGTAGGAAAAAAGCACTACTGAAATTTTCATTATAAACTCCAATTTGGGAGGCTTTTTCTTTGTCATCTTACCTGTTATCTAACAAACTTTGACATAGAAACAAAAAGGATGCAATGAATTTATCTTCTATTGTTTTCCCATTCATGAAAAACTTCTATAAGCATGATTTGCTGTCAGTAATAGAATTCATTTTTGTGAAGACAAATCTCCTAATTTTGGCACAAGCTACATGTTTTGCCTTTGCTCTTTTAAGTGTTATTCACATATAAGGAAAGATGTATAATTCTATGTATTTCTAGGACTCTGAGGCATGAATTTGATTTCATTGAATTATACTGTATTTATATATTGACTTTAAAGGAATATGATGCTAAGGTGTTTGATAATTCTCAAAACATCATAATAATATATTTTTAGTTTTGTTTTTAATGTAATATTTCACATTTGCATAGCATTTCAATGTTATTTATTCCACCTATTATTGCTTTAGGCATTCAGATTTGCTAATGAAAACAGCCACTGATTTCATATAAATCATTTTTGGTGTGCAACTATTAATTATATCTAATTTCACCATCTTGAGAGGGCCTATCTTAAAATTCAAATTTCTATTTAAATTCACTGGATATTTACTCATCTGTTCTATGTGACAAGGAATATATGACCTTGTTTTTGCTTTTAAGAAACTATACTTTCACACATGTGAGTATTGTGGCTGGCAGAACATAATGATATATAAACACATAATCAAAGAAAAAAGTCATCAGCATAGGAGTGGGTGGGCATACATGTCTCATGGAGTAGGATAAATTCCATCAGGGCACAGAAGGACAGGTAGAATTTCAGTGAACAAAAAGAAGAGAGACAGTAGTTATCATTCTTAAAGCCCATTGTACATTGGTTCTACATTGCATAGCTTCTGCTATTCTTTTGCTTATTCACATCCAGCTATGACCTCAGAGGAGAGCTTGCTCACATGCTGATCCTCATGCCCAGAATGCTGTTCCCACTATTTCATCTGGTGGGACAGATCTTTAATGTTAGTTCCTTAATAAAGACTTCCCTTGAAAGAACAAGTTTCAACATTTAAACAAGGTCTATTTGTTACATGTTAATCATAGGCCTTATTTTCCCTTAATGACACATATTACATGTTATAATTATATATTTATTCTTGTGATAATTTCTGCACCATGTATTACTACTCATCTGACCCCTCCATGAGATCAGATATTGTTCTTGTAACTGTTCTATTTACCTGTGTTCTGTATCTTTAGTGCCCAGAAGAGTTCTTGGGACACTGGAGCTAATCAATCTTTTTTGAGTGAATAAAACAGAAGAACACAGAACTCTAAAGTGCAGCAATGGATGTTACCAACTGCATTACAACATAGAAAAAAGGCTATGGAATTAGGACCCAAGACAACTCTGATGTTGATCCTTCCTCTGCGACATGACCACTGTGTGACAGTGCTGACAGGCTCTGAGCATCAACTTCCTCATAGGGAAATGGATGTTGTAATCCTATTTTGTAGGTTTGTTGCAAGTATTGAAGGAAGCAATGGATGCAAAATGCCTAGGGCATTGCCTAGCATACAAAAAGTTTTCTGATATTTATATGTTATATTAATTCTACAGTAAAAGGCTTATAATACATATTAATAATAATACTTTGAAATACATAGATTTAAAATGCAAGCTAATACACCCAAATGGTTTATTATGCATTTATTGTTTGTGTGAACTTAAGTTTCACCAAATCATTATCAACACCTTAAAAATTATTTTAATAAATATAAACTGCTACTAGACTATTTCTTTTTTTTCCCCCAACTATTCAATCTTGCTACATGCTAGAGTGTTCAGTTTTAAAATTTGGAAAAAATTAAAAATAACAGTTTAACCCAGGTCTTAGAAAGCCCAGGTAGCCTGCTTGCCTCATATGTGATAGGGCTGTCAGAAAATAGTAAAGACCTGTGTGTGTGTGTGTGTGTGTGTGTGAGAGAGAGAGAGAGAGAGAGATTAATTCTAAAGATATGGAATCACAGGGATCTCTGAGAAGGTATACAACTGAAAGGAAGGGTTGGATCAAGTCTATCACCCATGAGAGCTATGGCTCATGATTCTCAGACAAGAGGCACTGATAGAACATTAGCTATGAGAGTTCCTGTCCCTTGTCCAAAAATTCTAAGTTGGGTTTATTTGTAATGAAAGAAACTTTCATTTTTAAATTTGTCATTCTCCTTCTTTTGGTTGTGTGAGGAGGCATAGTGTATCTTCCTAAGCCTCCATCTTGGCCAGGAAGTCCTGAAGCTCAGAGAGTCTCAAAGAAGTTGGACCCAAAGAAGAACACTCCAAGGTACATCATAAGTACATTACCCAAGATTAAAGAGTAGGAGAGAATCTTAAACACAGCAAGAGAAAAAGAGACAGTTACCTACAAAGGAGTTTCCATAAAACTATAGCTGATATTTCAAAAGAAACATTACAGGCAAGATGGGGCTGGAAAGAAGTATTCAAAGTTATGAAAGGCAAGGACCAACATCCAAGGTTACTCTATCCAGCAAAGCTTTCATTTAGAATGGAGAGCAGATAAAGTGCTTCGCAGATAAGGTCAAGTTAAAGGAGTTCATCATCAATAAGCCCTTATTATATGAAATGTTAAAGGGGCTTACTAAGAAAAAGAAGAAGATAAAAAATATATACAGTAAAATGAAAACAAATTCACAACTATCAACAACTGAACCTAAAAAACAAAAGCAAAAACAAAACAAAAACAAGAACAACCTAAGCAAACAACTAGAACAGGGACAGAATCACAGAAATAGAGATCACCTGGAGGGTTATTGGCAGGGAAGGGGAGGGGGAAAATAGGGGGAAAGGTACAAGAACAAGTAGCATAAATGTTAGGTAGAAAATAGACAGGAGGAGGTTAAGAATAGTATAGGAAATGTAGAAGCCAAAGAATTTATATGTACAACCCATGGAAATGAACTAAGGTAGGAAAATGAGAGTGGGAGGGGATGCACAGGGTAGAGGGGAATAAAGGAGTGGCAATAGTACAACTGTAATAGCATAATCAATAAAATATATTAAAAAGAAAAAAAGAAACTACTTTTAGAAAGCACAATATTTAATATCTTACATTTTTCATGAAACTTGATAGAGAATATTTTCCATTTAAATCACTTAATTTTCTTAGTCACTTTTAGGCAGTGGGATTGTATAACACACATTTTCTTCAGAATAAATATATAATAAAATCTTTTCTGTATCAATAATTTTGGAATAGACAAAATAAATGTAAAGCCAGTGAGATATATGTTAAATTAAAACTTCATAGAAATTACCTAAATAACAGAAAAACATTACAGGTTCAAAAATATTTATGCACATTTATTTTGTGGAGAATGTGTATTCAAATCCTCAAATATTTTAGATCTTAAATTAGTATTAAGATAAATTGAAATTGATATTTATATCAATTTAAAATAGTTTATTGCCTAAACCCCTGATCTGGCATCTTCTTGACAGAAATATCAATTTTACCTGTTTAGAGTTGAAGTAATGACTCATGGATGTGAAATATCTCACATTTACAATCTTTGAATTATCTCAAAAGTGGCTTCTCTGAGAGAGTAACTCCCACTGCAAAGCCTAATCATACCTTCAATTACTCCTTCACTCATACTTCTGCCTCATTAAAATCCATGTAACCTCCAACTCTGGTTTACATGAAATAATTATTTTTTAATTTTAATTTTAAATCCAAAGAATCCTTTCTATTAAAAAATACATAGAAACTTAAGTTGCAAAACTTTGCTATATAAAGAAAATTATAGTTTCACACAATAAATAATAATGCAGTAATATATGTTAATCATAAATCATAAATGATGAATATAACAATTTAAGTTAGTAAGTTTGAAGATGGAGGTTAAATCTAATTTTATAGTATTATTTTATACTATTTGTTTATACTGAGGTAAAGATAAGGCAAAATACCTGCATATATAGGTGGCAGTAGTGATATGGTGTCCATTGTCTGATTGAGAGTTTTTAATGAAACTCAGGTAAAACACCCAAATAGAGTGAAAACAGAAAGATCTAGAAGTCAACAAGAAGAAAATAAGATTTACTGAAATTTACACAAAACCATACAATTTTAAAAGTATGGCAGTGCCACATGTATACTATTTACAACTTCTATCTAAAAAATATCTGGAAATCTTAATTTCTATGAACTAAGCATAGACTATAAAATCTATATTGTTGCTTTCTGAACAGCGTGTGCTCTATTATTTTATTATCTATATGGAGAAAAACTTTTCTTCTTTATTCAATTATGAAAATCCATGGATTATATTCTCAATTAGAATTCAGTAACTTCTCAGGTTACAAATTTTTTTTTTAAGATTCTATTTATTTATTTTTAGAGAGGGAAGGGAGGGAGATAGAGAGAGAAACATCAATGAGCGGTTGCTGGGGGTTATGGCCTGCAACCCAGGCATGTACCCTGGCTGGGAATCGAACCTGCAACACTTTGGTTCGCAGCTTGTGCTCAATCCACTGAGCTACACCAGCCAGGGCTTCAGGTTACAAAGTTTTAATTTTTAGATAGTAAGCTAATCAAGCACAGTAGGTCACATTTATTCTGACAGATTATCTTGGTATTGTTCTTGAAATAAGAGTACTGATAATTAGCAGATATATTCCAAAGTAATAAAGAAATATAAATTAATCCTGTTAGCTCAATGTTTCTGTTGTGTATCCAAAGTAAAGTAAGATTTAGGAGGGTAAGGGGTGATAACAAATGAGAAAAATAAATAGATTTTAAGTTGCTAAAAAGACAAATTAATTTTTGGGAAATCCAATGGCATCGACTTGCTTATGAAGTGCTCTCTATGCCACCACCATCAAACCTAAATGAGATTGTACTTCCTGTGAAATGAGGGCCTCCTTTCTAAAGCTGGCTAGTGAAGAGTTTACTTTTTTTTCTTAGTATTCAACGCTTCCATCCAGGAAAGGTGGGGAACTATAGACCCTGCTTTATTGTTGAGAACTGTACATTGTTTATATGTAAACAAAGAAGAAATTGTACAATTCAAATGTGTCTCTGTGAGTCAAGTAAAAGATAGCTATTCCCCCCTCATTTGACAAGAATGCCTTGTACCAATCCTAATAATGGTTGCATGTGTAATTTAACAAAAAAGGGAAAAGATGATTTCCAATATCCAAAAAGGAAAATTTGATGAAGAATTAAATTCTACTCTTTTCACTATATTTTACCATACACAGTTCTATTGGTTAATAAAATACTTCCTACTTAAAAATAGAGACATCAGAGGGCAGATATTGAAACAATAATTCTAACAGATATAAAATATATATAAAAACAATCAAAACCTAAAAATCTCTATGAAAAATTAAATTCCTTTAAACCATTACTGAGAAAAGTGAAAGAAGGCTTGAATAAAGTCTAGGAAAGGAAGACTAAATATTTTTAAATGATGGTTCTTTCCAACATAATGTATATGTTAAATTCAAGTTTGTAATTTATCCCTGGATTGCTTCCATCTTTTTCTTTCATTTATTTATTTTTTGCTGTAGAGACATGTTAGAATGGCCAGAAACATTGCTCGAAAATGATCAGTAGAAATTTCTTGCCACTTCAGCTACTAAACTATATTGGAAAATTACAATAAAAAAACCCCAACCATATCAAATAGTGAAATTATCCAAAATAAAAAAGGTCATATAATAACTTTAAATATGTGAATAAATTTCTAATCTCTGGGTATGGAAGAACTATATTTTAAGTATACAACAATGGAAGATAAAATAGTTGTGAATGGAAGATAAAACAACGTAAAATATTGACCAACTTGGCAAAATATATATGTATTTTGTAAATACATCAATAAAATTAAAAGACAAATGAAACCTGGTAATGAATGTGTAATTTAGTATGTGCATTAGTTAATGTGTAAAATATGTTGTAAAAAACACCAAAGACTCTTTTCATATCATTAAGAATTTATGAATACTCAAAAGAAGAATTCTTAATGTACTTGAGTAATGAAGCTGCAAAATAATGCAAATAGACAATTAAGTTATAAAACATCCTGCCACACTAGTAATCAAAGCAAGTTCATCATAGTCACAATGAGGTTTCACTTTTGTCCATCAAATTGGTAAAGAATAAAAACTAAACATCCAGTTTTTGCAAAAATTAGAGCAAGTAAACACTCTAATGGCTGAAGAGAATATAAATTTGATAGAAAATGTGGAATAATATCATCTATTTCTATTCTTATTTTTATCTGTAGATAGGTATTCACAAGGTCTTAAAAGTGCTTATTCTCTTTGACTCGATATATTTCTATTTTTGAAATTAAGGAAATAACCAGAGATTCAAACATAAAACTGGTGGAGACAATGAAGGAAACTCATCATAATACCATTAAATTACCAAGAATTGAGATCAACATAAATTTCAAAAAAATTGAAGTCAACACAACACTTCTGCCCAGTGAAATATCTATTAAAATAAAATTAAATTCTAAATATTATAAATTGCTCACACTATGTTACACGACAAAATTAAAATATTGTGAGACATATATGTATATATGTATATATGTGTATATGTGATATATATTTATATGTGTATATGACAAGGAGCACAAATGCCAACTTTTCTGGTTTCATTTCTATTGAATCACTATTCAGACCACACTGTTGATCAGACACTCCCTCTCTATTAATAACACTGCCCCTCCCATGTGGATTCTTGAAAACATAAAGTCTCTGCCTGTCAGACTCCACTCACATTTACCTAGCAGCCTTGTAACTTGCTTGTCTTGATTCCTCTTATCCTTCCTTAGTTGCTACAACTCCCTAGTTAAAGTGAAACTAGAAAAGTTGGCATTTGTGTTCACGGTCACTACCAGAACCAATAAATAGAGACAAGGATTGAATCTTTATGGGCACTTTATTCAGATGCCAGCAATCTGAGAAGATGGAGGGATATCTACCCTCAAAAACTGTCTTAACATCTCATCTCAAGCCAACATTTTTATAAGGAAAAGAAAGGGTAGATAACGAGTTTGGGAAAAACTTTAATTGGACAAGTGTTACAGTCCAGCAACCATATTTCTATTACTTCTTTATCTGTTGATCAATAATTCTTTATCTGCATCATGGACTTTCCTCCCTGGAACACAATGGCTCAGATACCCTTTCTATTGCTTGCAGACCTCCTGGGGCTCAAAGGTTGACTTGTTTGTCAACTTCCTGGAGTCATGCACTTCAGTTCCTGGAATAACAGCTTTCTGAATGCATTCATCACTTAAGCTTATCAACTCTGACCGTAGCTCTTGAGTTCCCCTACCATTCTTCTTTTGTTAGTTTTAATTATCCTATTTCTATAAGATTAGTTTAATTAAAGAAATACAAACTAAAGTAACATAAAAGCAAGGAAAATTATTTAAAAAGCATTTTGCTGTTGAATAAGCAGTCCTTCCACATATTAGAAACGATCCTGCAGGCAATTCAATGTGACTAAAAGCATAAGATACATTAGTAGTGATATTGCAATTCATCTAAAATGGTTTTTAGTACAGTTGACAAAAGTTGCACATTTTCCAGGTGGGGCTAAATTAGTGTCTTTAAAGAAAAACTTTTCCATTCTTTAGAGTTACCATAGGTCCCCAATTACCTTTCCAGGGGAGTACAAACACTTGCAAGACATGAAATGAAAGTTTGCTTGACAGAGATTCCAGTCCACTTATACTAGTTGGCTTTCTGGGGATCTATCGTTCAAGTCTTTAGTGGAACTTTACCTCCAGGCTCAAAGGGTGTAGTGAACCTGTGGAGGAGAGATCTCTAAAACAACTAAGGTCACATTGGCAGCCAAGGTCTAACTTAAATGTTGTACATAATTCTTTACCTTCGCTTCATTATCTACATACATATCACCCACCCCAATCATAGTTTGAAATGGTCACCTTTACACAATTTAATTTGGGCTTGGTTGAATCCCATTTCAAGGAGCCACCCTTATCCTGAGCAAGGCAATCAGTAAAACTTGATCTCAATGAAGATGAGATTCTTGACACAGTTTTGTCTCATTTTTCTTCAATGTATGATTCATTTTCCCTACCTTCCCAGAAGCCTGAGGTCTCCACGCCATCTGGAGTCTCCCCTTGATTCCTAAAAATTTACTAACCTTCCATGTAACTTCTGAAAAAAAGCAGGTTTACATTGCTCTGGAACCTGCTGGGTAGTCCAAAGTGAGGAATTATTTCCTTCAGTAGGACTTTCATTACCTCTAAGGATTTCTTGGTTCTAATAGACTAGGCATCTGCCCATCCTGAAAAGGTATCAACAAAGACTAATGAGTATTTTCATCCCCAGACCCTCATTGTCTGGGTAAAGTCTATTTGCCAGTCCTAAAATAGGCAATGCCTTTGGTATTGTTTCTCTTATTTTTTTTCTTTTGGGGATTTGTTTTAGGATTGTTCTTCTGGCACACATTGTTATAGAATGGGCTCATGGGAAGCCCAGATGCTATTACTGAAACAAGTTTCCTCTCCCCGGGACTTTCCGTTCTAGGTCTGTCTTGCCCACCACCAGGCGTTGGGAATTGTGGCTTTCAATGCCTGAGTTTGGTAAAAAAGGAAAGGAATTACTTATTAAAAGGTTATGCAGGTTTAGAGTAATGGTGGAAAATCACCATTAAATGTCAAAGTACCTTTAAAACACCCACAAACACACACACAGACCTGCCTTCCCCCCTTTGCCCAAACAGGCCAATCAGGGATATCACATCTCAGGGAAAAAAATAGAAGTCCGTAGCTCAGCTAGACTCCAGGTTCCTCCCAGTAATCTGTGCTCAGCTGGGCAGATCTCCCAAAGTCCCTAGCATCATCAGCTGTGTCGCCAGGTTCTCCAGTTATTAATCCAAAACCACGTGGCACCTTCTCATGGCCCACCAGCGAGAGTCCTCTCACTCCTTTTCTTCCTGCATGGTCTTGCATTGTCTTTCATATTGCCTCCCCATTGTCTCCCATATTGCATGGAATCTTGACTTTAAATCCCAGCCAGAAACCTCCTCTGTAACCCTATTTCCAACTTCTCCCACAATCGGCTACACCTGCTAGCACTCTCAGAGTTTCTGCCTTCCTTGGCTGCCAGAGTTAGTCTGGGAAGGCGTGGCCCCAAGGCCCAGAGCAAAACATCTCCAAGCTCTCACACAGGCTTGATAAGGGTAGCTGCCTCCCAGTTACATCATGGGTTTAAGTCATGCATACTTTTCTGGCTCCACTCAGGCTGGAAGACTAGTCTGCTATTAATTGATATACAAAGTAACCATTTCTGCATATAGGTATGAAACTATCCTGCTGTTATTGACATGCAAAATAACTCTCCATGGCCCTGCTCCGTGTCTCCCATCCTCTAGCCAGGCTTGGGTGGAGCCCTGCTCCATGTCTTGTATCCTCCAGGGGGATCCTGGCTGCACTCCAATATAAATCTCCCTTTGGAGGGCTCTGGAGTCCCCCAGCCCACTCCCCATTACAACAAGGCTTTAGACATTCCAGGATCTGTGAGCCATGGTTTAATATAGGTAGTTCAAAACCTCAGCTCTTAGCTTTCTCTAAGTCTGAAGTTGAATAATCAGGGTCAAATTATGAGAAATCAAGAACACGTACCAAAGACATTATAAATCTTCCTTTAGCAGGGTTTTTTTGCTGCTCAATTGGCCAGGTTGTTTCCTTTAGCTACTTCAGGGTCCTCTTTCTGATGCCCAGGGTAGCATGTAACTGCCACCTGTATATGTGGCTGAATAGCTTCTTATAATTTAAAATTTCTTTTGCATGCTTAATTCCCCTTTTATTGGAGGTTAATAGTCCTCTTTCTTTCTGGATATACCTTCACTCTCTTTTCAGCACATCTATTAGCATAGCCTAGTCAGTCTCTGGGAGAAGGGAAGAAGGATTTAACTCATGGTTTTGAATTGCTTTGTACTTGCCCATTCTTCCAGCAGTGAGTCATAAATTTTCTTTTTTCTCTATCAGGCTCAACACTTGGTGGGGTGCATACATGGTGATAGACTGTCCCAAGGAAGTTCTTTCAGCTTCCTGTAAAGTCTTGCAGGAGACTTTCACATCTCTCAGTCAGGCTAGCCACCCCTGGACAATGTGATCTAGTTTCTTGGAAAAGTCCAATGAGACTTTTGCCAGCTTCAAGCAAGAACCCAAGAAACATTGCTTGTTGGCAAATCTGGGCCTTCTGTGCTGAGACTTTATAGCTAAAAGATACCAAATGGTGCAAGGTAGCTGTAGAATTAGGTAAATGATGCACTTACATATTTAACAGTGCTCCTCCTTTTAGTGTTAGACCTTTTAAGTCCTGGCTCAGGGTCTCTCCAAAACTTGTGGGGGAAGTTTTTGAACCCTTGTGGTAAGATTGTCTAGCAGCACTGATTATTGACCCAAATACTGAGTCCTATCATTCAAAAGCTAACGGTTGAGAATTTTGGTCAATCAGACTGAAAAGAAAAGTATCTTTTAAGTCCAATACCGAATACCAGAGGCTGTCCCTGTGTATGCTGTTCTGTACAATGTCATTTAGGGTCCTTACAGCTTACATTGTATGTAGAGTGGCAGGGTCATATGAGTCCATATTCCAGAAACTTCTAACTTATTGAGTATATTCCTTCTAGAGTCACCTTTCACAGGGATACTGCTTATTGGTTGTCCCTGCCCCTGGTCTGAGGTCAACTTTAACAGAAGAGGTTTGTTTAGGCCTTCCAGCAACACACACAATGGGATTTACCTGATTATCAGTTTCTTCCAGTCAGGATTGCTTTTCTCATCCCCAGGTTTTACCTGGAGCTGCCAGGTGTGCTCTGGAGGGAGATGTAGCTGGGGCTGTTGTTATTCTGGAGAGAAAGTGACTTGAGCATGGAGTTTTGACAACAAATCCCTTTCCAGAAGAGGAAAACTGTATCTCCCACAGCACATTCTAATTGTTTCAAGAAAAATTGGCTTATGGGGCTTCCAGAAATTCCAATTATAGTTCTGTTAGAGGTCTGTTGACAATGGAATATGTTTCTCTGATATCAGTCAAAAAGTTGTACAACTAGACTCTCAATGTTAGTCTTGCCTGTGTTCTGAGACTCTGACCTACCTTTTCCCTCACTTTAGCAATAATTTTTCCAATGACTTTTTCCTTTGCAATATGATTGCCCTGCCCGGGAAGGGGCTTGTCCTCCCCCAAATTTGGTTCTCTGATGGGTTTGGGATGGAGATACCAGCTCAGCTTCATCTTTATAGTCTCCTTCAGTCAGCCAAGGAGGACCCCCAGGCTGCAGGTTCCATGGTAACCCTGACCATGCTCATGGCAGCCACCCTGATCTTCCTGTTCCTGTCTTTGGAACTTATCCCATCTGCCACAGACAAATACCCTTTTCTCTGGAACATTAATCTATTTCCTTTAATTTTCATCTTTATTATGTAAAGTTATAAAAGCCTATGCATAAAGTGTTTCATCCCATTTTTCTTATCTTTGACAAAAGCAAGTCTAATTGCAGAATAGTACAGGAGTTTAAAGACCTGTTCAGTAGCCAGTGTTCTCCTGAGTCTGGATTTTATATAAACCAAGCAGTATTAAAATTTAAAAAAAATTTCTTTGGTTCATTAGCATAGGTTGACCAATCACCCAGAATTCATCCAAAGGACTATTTTCTGGAATCACCACTCTACCAGACAGAGTTCTGTAATATCACAAAAACCAAAGGAATTTGATCCAAAAGGCTGTTTCCCAGAATGAAGCCCCCTGCCCATTTTATCAGACAGAGCTCTATAATGTCACAAAAACCAGAAGGAATTTACCCTAAAGGGCTCTTTCCTGGAACAGAGACTCCCCAACTCCAACCCCATTCTACTAGAAAAATTTCTGTACTATTACAGAAACCAGAAGGCACCTTAATTTCTGACAATATTTCTAAGTCATAACCCAGTATTTCAGTTCTAGTAGACAGTGCTCCATAACGTCACACACACACAAAAAAAAACTAAAGGCACTTTAATTCTTGATGACTGTTCTAACTTAAAAAACCAGGACAATTCCTGAACCAGAAAGCACAGCAATTCAATAGAAAGTGAAGGAGATGGGGAGTGCCAAGAATCAGAGAAGGAGGCCCTAGTGAAATTGCTTGGCAATTGCTAAAGAATTTACAAATCCTCACCCCAAGGCCCCCCAGTCCAGGCAGCCAACAGGACTCCCCACAAAATACCCAAACTTGCTAGAAAGTTCCATAGGGGTTTCATCTTGGGTGCCAGAAAATGAAGCCAGAAAAGTTGGTGTTTGTGATGTTTGCCGCTACCAGAGCCAATAAATAGAGACAAGGATTGAATCTTTATGGGCACTTTATTCAGACTCCAGCAATCTGAGAAGATGGCAAGTTATATTCTCTCAAAAACCATCTTAACATCTATCTCATCTTAAGCTGACCTTTTTATAAGGAGAAGAAAAGGTAGGTAAGGGGTTTAGAAAAAAGTTAACCATAAAAGAATCTCAATCCAGTGATGATTTTCCTAATACTTCATTTGTTGATCAACAATTCTTCATCTGTGACAGGGACTTTTCCTTCCTGGAGCACAATGGCTCAGATGCCATCTTCACTGCTTGCAGACCCCCTGGGGCACAAAGGTTGAATTGTTTTTCACCCTCCTGGAGTCACATAGTTCATGCATTCCAGGTCCTAAAATAACAACTTTCCACATGTATTCATCACTTAAACTTATATTAACTATGACTGAAGCTAAAATTTTTAAATCTTGAATTCCCCTATCAAAGGCTCTATTTTGTGTTTCTTTTAGAGTCCTGAAATTGCCTGTCATCTAGCCCCCCAGGTTACAAGCAGCTCTCTGCATGATTACCAGAGTGAGCATTGTGGAACACAGATCCAATCATTACTGTCTTAGTATCCTTGGGTAGCACCTGAGAGTATGAATTATAAACTAAATAGTATTATGTATGAAATTCCCCATGATCTGATCTTTGCCCTTTGTCTCCAGCCTCCATTCCCACTCTATTCCCTCCATCATCTGATCTCACAGAGCTTCTTATAATTTACTTCAGTGATGCATGTTCATCCCAATGTTTTCACTATCCTAATAAACTCCATTTTCCCCCTCTCCTGGACCAAATTACTCTTGCTCATCATTTTCAAATATCTAATATTCTCTGACTAAACAAAATATGTTGTTTTACCTTTTCTCTGGGTAAATACACTTTCTGTGTGCAATCCTATTGTGGAATTTATGACTCTCTGTTAACATTTATTTTCACATTTATGTACACCACTGGCCAATGAATGCTTTGAGATCAGGAACATAGTCTTTCTCATAGTTATAAGCCTAGCTCCTATTGCAATATAGAGATAAAGATATATTAATGAATAAATTGACAATATATGAACTTTTTCCTTCCATCTCCAAGGTTATTTGGAAAAAAATGAATGTTGTGTACTCAACTGTTTTCAAATCATGAGAACTATTTTTCTCAACAGTTAGAAAACACCATGATGATATATTCCTTCCTTTTACATAGCCAAATGTTTTAGAAATATTCAATTTCTAAAAAAGGTGGTAATGACCTAGTAAAAATAAAAGTAAACTCAGTGTTAGAAGAACTATACTACTTATAGCTCTGTGAATAATTGGCTAAATAACTGACTACTTCCAATAGGTTCTCTATGTTTCAGTTCTCTCATCAACTGAAGTGATAATCTCTGATCATTATTCAAATTCCAAAGTGTGGTCATTCTCCCTATAATTTACTTTTATAAAATCTAATAATAATCTCTATGGCAGAATTCTAAATTCTCTATTCTTTCTTTTCTAGCTTACAATGTTTTTTTTTTCTTTCTTCTTTTTAGGATTTCTAGTTACCTAAGTTATAAAATGCAATAACTTATGCTTTATTGGCTTTCTGGATTCTGGTTCCACCTCTCTCTGGGTTTTTAACACACTACTGCTAAATCATTTCTATACCATTCTTTTGAAGCTGTCACCTTTCTATTTAGTAATCTCCTTTGCCCCCAGATAAGATAACTTCAGAATGTGATCTTCAAAATGCTGAAGCTGGACCTACTCTCCCTTCTTTCTTGTCTCTTCTTCACCTTATTCCTCACCCTCCTTCTCTTAGAAATCCCTTTTCTTGTGGTGCAGCATTTTACTCATGTTGCCCAGTTCACCCTGTTCCATCTTTCTGTTACATTAAGTAATTCAACACCTCTCTCCTCCAAACATCTATCCTCAATTAATCTCTTTTCTCCTTTGACCTCAAGGAGCTGCTTTTCAACTTAATGTACCAAACAAGAAACAGTCTGGCTAAATGTTCATATTGTCAAGTTCATAGGACAAAAATACTGTCATTCAAAGAATAAAATTGTTTAGACTAAAACCTGAAATAAATCTGGAAACAACTAGGTGTTGGTCTCAGTTTTAGCGCAGATTTGTTGGTACTCTTCCTTTAATCCTTAAGAAGAGCTGATAGCTTACCTTAAGTCATGCAGTAGTAGGCCCACCAAACCTTCAAGCTCTCCTGAGGTTCTAGTAGGTGGAATCCCTGGTATTCATAAAATGAAGGAGGCAGAAATTTGTGTATTTGTTGCATTTTAACTGAATTTGTAGTCCTTATTTATAATTATAGGTACTATTCATTGATACTTTTTAAAAAAAATTTAATTGTTCAAGTACTATTCATTGATATCTAATAAATGTACTGCTTTGATTTAGATATTCTTTATTTTATACTAAAACATGTACAAACATCACCTTTCTAATACTTTCAAAACCTAAAAAAAAATCAGTGAATATAAACTCTTTGGTAATTTGGTCACAATATATTTATAACATGTTAACAGCTGAAAAGCACTTTATACATCGTCTGGCTTAAACATTATTGTAAAGATGAGGAAATTGAGATGCACCAAAGTGAAGATACTCATAGAAGTTTCCACTGCTTTTAGGTAGAAATTGAATATTAGGGCTTCATTTTCTTGATTCCCTGGTACACCATGCTTCTTTACTTTCCATCCTTTAATATATTATTAGGATGTAGGTGGAATAATCACATTATTACAACTTCTCTGAAATTGATCTCTCCTTCATCACTAGATGCCAATCTGCACTAGTTATTAAAAAAAAGCAATTATATTTTTATTACCTAGAAACCCAAAAGTACAAGGAATACTTCAATATATTCTTATGTGTGCAACATAGTAAGATTTGTGTTAACAAATCTTTCTCAATATTTTTCAGCTTTGCCTTTTACCAATTTACCTATGAAGTAAACTGGTAAAATCTGAGCTTCAACTTTGAAGATTAGTAATAAACAGCCTGTTGTTAGGGAAATTATTTAGAAGTAGGTACAGCACATTTAGAACACATAAAACTTTTGTATTATAATTGTTCTCCATAGCTACTTCTTTAGAGAAGTAACCCCATATGTTAATTAAACAATCCATGGCAAGGCTTTGAAGGCATATCCCCAATACAATTTTTAATCATGTAGGTAGAATGGACACCATAAGTAATTGCTTTTATATTTTATACCTGGTTATACTATTGATGAAAATTTATCATATTTTCTTTCTTCATCTTTAAAAAGTATTTGAGAGTCTGTTGTTCATGATTTTAATCCCTGGTATTTATAAAATGAAGAAAACAGAAATTTGGGTGCTTGTTACATATTTAACTGAACTTGTACTCCTTAGTTATAATTATAGGCACTATTCATTGATTGCTTACTGGTAGGCACTAGTTTATCAATTTATGTTAGATATCCAATCATTGAGATAACCTCAATCTTCATTTTCTAGATTAAGAAATTACTCTAAATCAAACAGCTAGTATTTTTATTTGATGGCCCAGGTATTGCTCACTCAAAAACCCTTGCTCATGAAAAATAAAAAGTCAGGTGAATTGATTACCATCTATGTGTCTGGTGCCAGTGACAGCTGGAAGTGATCTCTCTCTCTCTCACACACACACACACACACACACACACACACGTATATATGTACATATATATACACAAGCACACAGAAATATATATATATATAGCTATGTGTATACACACACACATATATATATATATGCATGCACACATAATATACATATATTCTGGTGTATGTATCTTTGAGCTTTAGTCTATAATACAAATAAATTACTTACAAACAATTTGATTTTATCAGGCTTTATTTTTAAGATTGTGAAGTGGGACCAGTGCAGTGCTCAATCAAGGCTAATTATCCCTCACTTCTCAGAAAGTCTCCTTCTGTGTACTTGTGTGAAGCCTTTTAAACCAGGAGGTATTCCAGCATGGCAGAGGGAAATAGGCAGTATTATAGGCCCTAGATTTCTGCCAGGTACTGTCTTCTTTAATCTTTTCAGTTGTTTATTTTCCCAGCCTCAGCTGATATCCCTCATATACATTTCCTATCACTGATATACACAATCATAACATTGTTGAATACTGGAGGGTAATCCTCTCAAATCTCTGAAACTCTCTGTGAAGCTCTTCCTCTCTGGTACTTTGTTCAATAAACTCTAGCAACCCCAGTCTCCCTGGACTCTCAGCTCTAGGTCTTCTCTACAGAGAATTCACTAATAATTGCTGGGATTCCCCTCCTTTTTCCTCAGCCTGGAAACTTAGCTCAGTAAGCTGAGGCAATCACAGATCTAACAACAGTTATTTCCCATGTCTCAAGAACCTTTTTTTTTTCATTACGTGATGCCCAGTTTGGGGGAAGACATCATTTAATGTATTTTGTATGTTTCTAGTTATTTCAGAGGAAAGGCACAGTTATTTTTTTTTTTACTCCATCTTGGTCAGAAGTCTTATAATAGGAATTTAAGACAAAGCTTATCTATTTTTAAATATATTTTATTGATTATGCTATTACAGTTGTCCCATTTTTTCTCCTCTTTATTCCCCTCTGCCCTGACCCTATCTTCCATCAGCATCCCCCGCAACCCTAGTTCATATCCATGGGTTGTACATATAAGTTCTTTGGCTTCCACATTTCCTATACTATTCTTAACCACTCCCTCTCTAATTTGTACCATTTATGATTCTTATTCCCTAGACCTCTTCCTCCATTCTCCCCATTCCCTCTCCTCACTGATAACCCTCCATGTGATAATGCACTTCTGTGATTCTGTTCCTGTTCTAGTTGTTTGCTTAGTTCAGTTTTGTTTTTGTTTTTTGGTTCAGCTATTGACAGTTGTGTTCATTGTCATTTTATTGTTCATATTTTTGATCTTCTTCTTTTTCTTAGATAAGTCCATTCAACATTTCATATAATAAGGGCTTGTTGATGATGAGCTCCTTTAACTTGACTTTATCTAGGAAGCACTTTATCTGCCCTTCCATTGTAAATTAAAGCTTTGCTGAACAGAGTAATCTTGGGTGTTTGTCCTTGCCTTTCATGACTTTGAATACTTCTTTCCAGTCTCTTCTTGCCTATAGGTTTCTTTTCAGAAATCATCTGATAGTCTTATGGGAATTCCTTTGTAGGTAACTGTCTCCTTTTCTCTTGTTGCTTTTAAAATTCTCTCCTACTCTTTAATCTTGGGTAATGTAATTATGATGTACCTTGGTGTGTGCTTCTTTGAGCCCAACTTCTTTGGGACTCTCTGAGCTGCCTGGACTTCCTGGAAGTCTATTCCCTTTGCCAAATTGTGGAAGTTCTTCATTATGTTTTTTAGAAGAAATTGTTTTTTCTTTTCATTCATTTATTTATTTTTAGAGAGAGGGGAAGAGAAGGAGAAAGAAAGAGAAACATCAAAGTAGAGTTGCCTCTTGTGTGCCCCCTACAGGGGATGTGACCCACAATTCAGGTATGTGCCCTCACTGGGAATTGAACCAGTGACCCTTTGTTTCACAGCCTGCGCTCAATCACTGAGCTATAGCAGCCAGGGCTCCTTCATTATTTTTTCAAATAGGTTTTTAATTTCCTACTCTTCCTCTCCTCCTTCTGGGACCCCTATAATTTGGATGCTGGAACATTTAAAGTTGTCCTGGAGGTTCCTAAGCCTCTGTTCATTTTTTTGAATTCTTGTTTCTTCATTTTGATCTGGTTGAATATTTGTTCTTCCTGCTTCTCCAAACCATTGATTTGAGTCCTGGTTTCTTTCCCTTCACTGTTGGTTCCCTATATATTTTTCTTCATTTCACTTTGTATAACCTTCACTTTTTCCTCTATTTTGTGACCATACTCAACCATTTCTGTGAGCATCCTGATTACCAGTGTTTTGAACTCTGCATCTGATAGGTTGGCTATCTCCTCATTGCTTAATTCTGTTTCTGGAGCTTTGATCTGTTCTTTCATTTGGGCCATATTTCTTTGTCTTTACATTCCTATTACATTGTAAGGTGAGGAGGCTTAGGTATTCACCAGCATGGGGCAACTCACATGTCTGTGTAGTAGTGTTAAATGTCAGGGTCGGATCAAAGAGGGAACAATGGCACTTGCTAGGCTCTCCTCTGGCTTTCAGTCATTTTCCCCACTTCTGACAAACAAATTGAGCCCTTCTGGTTCTGATTCTTGGGTGGGTGAGTTTGTGTACATTCTAGAATCCTGTGGGTCTCTCCAGTATACAATCCTGTGACACTAGGGGTTTCTCTCACCATCACAGACCCCACAGGTTTTTACAGCCAAAGGCTTTGAGTCTGTATTTCCCTGCTCTGGAATCCTGGGTTGTGAGGTCTGTCTCTCTCCCAGTTGTTCCTCCTGATTTATCCACACACAAACGTAGGATTGCCCAGTCTACTGGCCTCCAGCTCACCCACCCTGTCCTCTAGCCACTGCTTTGCCATTCATCCTCTCTTCCCTGGCTGCCCATCTCTGCTCCCCCTAACAGTCTGGATAAATATTTCTTCTTTAACTTCTTGGTTGTGGGACTTCCATACAGTTTGATTTTCTGGCATTTCTGGTTGCTTTTTGTTTTTAAATTAGTTGTTGTCCTTCTTTTGGTTGTACAAAAAGGCAAAGTGTATCTACCTATGCTTCCATCTTGGCCAGAAGTCTGGAATTTAAGACAAGGTTAAATACATTAACCAAGGTCCACTATTTTCCAAACTTAATCCTTATTACTCTTTCTACAAAAGTTCAGTAAAGGAGACTCTCCATTGTATATTCAGAAATATCGGTGTTTGTCAGATTTTGTTCCAGTAGAACTTGGTGTAGCTTCCCATACCTAGAACATGTTGTATTCATACGCATCTAGTCTTACTGGCTTCATTCTTCCTATTACTTTTAAGGTGACCTAATTTTAGCCATTCACAAGGACATGGCCAATTCTTTACAAATTAGGCCAATTATTTACACAAGAATGTATTTTTTACTCAAAGCACATTGGAAACAAATAAAACTTCTTCTTACTCCTTGAATTGGTCACATTTTCATTGGAATTAGAGTTTCTAGGCTTTATTCAGTGATCTAATTTCATACTTCCTATCTTGCTTATCTGAGTAGCTTAACTTCTGCATATGTGTGTATACGTGTATTAAAGTATAAATCACTAGTCTTTAAAAACTTTTTCATGTACTTAGACAGACACTCATTCAATACCATGTTATAAATTCCCTATTTAGACACCTGCAAATTTTACTTTATTGCAAAGTTAATTAAGTGTTCACCCTGACCACCCCCCCCCCTTTAATTTTGCCTAGCACTTCTAGGTTTTAATAATAGGAAAATGTTCACAGTTAATATAACTGGCCATGGTCTAAAAGTAAGAAATCTATCTTTATATTTCCATGTATAGATTCAATTTTTTTTTACTGGATGTAAAATGTTGATACATATGAGCCATGAGTGATAGCAACAAAATTTTAAGATATCCCAAAAATAGTGACCCAAGTCTATTGACTAAAAAATTTATAAGTATAGAAGTATGTCTGCTTGATTTACATGTATTCGTGTGTGTGTGACCTATAAAATTGGGATTTATTTTGAAATTTTAAATAATATGAATAGGGAAAAATAAACTTCAATAAGTCATAAGAATAAGTTAAGAAAATAATTGAACTAGTTTGAATGATCTGTCAAAGGTTTAATTTTTAACTTCAGCTTAGATAAAAACATAGGCTATACTTAACTGTTGAAAATATTAATAATGTGATGTGAATTATTTCTAAATATTATAGAAATGAAAAATATAAACTAAAGCAAGAAGTAAAATAGATTTCAACCTTAGAGGAATACAATCTGATGAATAGTAGAATAAATATGATTTGGACTAGGTATAAAACAGAATAGGACTAGGAAAAATATCTCTGATAGTAATAGAAAAAAACTGAATGAAAGGTATTTGATAAATGTTGACTAATTATAAACAGGTATACATAAGACATTTTTGTTTTGTTTATTACTCATAAAAGTGAGTAATAAACCATTCAAAGTCCTAGAGTTGAATAATTCAACTTTTATTAAAGGTACAGATTTTATTATAGCATTTATAGCTGGAAAGATAAAACATGAATTTTAGGGTTAAAAATATATTTCAAACTGATATGCTCACTTTTCTTACATGTAGTATGCACACATAGATATATATTATCTTTAAATATTGACTGTAACAATAATTTGTACAGGATTCTAAGCTATTTTGACTTCTTCCAATAATTTTTCATTAAACATTTTTCTATATAATTTTGAGATTATTATAAATATGAAAACCTAGAGTTTCAAACTCTTTTATGACTCCCCAAAAACTGGGTACAAAGCCATTTTGACACAAAGCTTATAGCCTAGGTGACATTTCTTTACTATTTTAATGGGATTTGATATCAAATACTATTAACAGTTCTGAAAAATATCAGACAGAAATACAACTTCATAAAAATGAATAAGTCTAATAAAACCAATAGATAGAAGAAGAAAGAAAACTATTTGTGGTAAATAAAATAAAAATATATTTATTGAATGTAAAAATGTTGTTAAAGTTTTTTTAACTAAGCCTTAAAACTATCATGCAAGCCCTCTTTAATACCTAAAATATGAATCTTGATAATTCATATTTTAACCTAGCCAATTCATTTCCAAGAAACTGCCTTAAATAAAATCAATGATTATTGTAACATCTATATAAATTGATATTAAGTTTCATATAAAAATATTCATATTAGAAATTTAAAAGATAACCTAGATATTACACATTTTTAAATAATAAATTTTTATAAAAGGATTTATGCTCAATATTTTTATTATTTTGGACTAGATTTCCCTCAATTAACATTGTTTAGCCAGATTTTTACTATTAATTATGTATTTTCAGTATGCCATAATTAGATCTTTGGCATGCACTTAAAAAATTGCAATGGAAAAATAATAGGTGAGATTCTAGGATTCTCAATTTTTATTTTTATTTTTTATTGTTGTTCAAGTACAGTTGTCTCCTTATAATAAAAATTATGGAGGTAGAGGGGTAGCTTATGGGCAACTGGAAGTGCAAAGGGAAGATGTCATGGGAAGAAAGGCAGCCTGTTGGAGTCTAATCCTGATGCAGAAAGACATCGAGACAGTCAGTGACCTGGAGCTATTAAGAATTAGGCAACACAATATCCTTGACCTGGGCATGCAGGTTTGGCTTTTTGGTTTTTGTTTTTGCTTTTGCTTTTATTTTTCTTACAGCATGAATCTCAAGGGCCTGGCTCTCTCTAGTGTCTTTTTTTGCAAGGTCATTCAGGAATGATGTTCCAAGCCTAGACCAAGAATCATGTGCTCCTGTCCCTATCCCTGTTTTTCCTTTTAGGGATACCATCTAACTTTCTATGTCTCCTCAATCACACCTCAAATCAGATGCCCTAAGGAGCTCAAAGATTCATGCATATGGGGTTATCTCTGGGCCCCATGGTTTATCCATGGTTTCAGGAGAGCAGTTGGTTGTAAGATTACTCATATGGGGGCCATATTTCTTTCACTGGACTAGGGGATTCATTCCTGAGAAAGATAATGACATGATGAGCTCTATGCTTTGAACCAAGGAGAGTTAAGGGGGATTGACAGGGCACTGGTTTGAGCCAAATGTGTGGCCAGTGCATTGTTCCTTGCCTTTCTCCCTTCTGATTGCTATGCTGCCTCTGACCTATAGCACCTCTGGGCTGTGGAAGGTCTACCGCTGCCACTGGTATCTCTTCACAGATCTTGCATCTCATATCAGTCCTTCCTCTAGGGGAGTCTCAGCCTGCCTTCTGCAAGAGCATTCAGTACCATCCGCAAGTATTTCCTGTTTATGTGCTCTCTTACTGTTAAATGATGTGATCTAATGCTTCTCCCAGTTCATTGTAAGACGTACTAGGTGAGAAATGGACATTCCTTGTCCAAATGGGAACATTCTTCTTGCTCTCTTCAGGACTCCTGACAAACCCTCTCTACTGGTGACATTATTTGGAAAGTAAGAAGGTAAGGAATATGGTCAACATTGAAAAAGATTTTATTCTAGTATTTCAGTGATTACAATCTACAAAGTTCAAAAGACACTAGGATTAGAATATATATTGTTCTATATTTTCACTAGAAAATACTATATGATAAATTTCACATGACCAGAAAATAAATTACCATTTATTTTCCCTGCACACTGTGGATAAGATTTGTATTTTTGGTTCTTGTCAATGAAACATAGTAACAAACTTTGAGAGAGTACATGGAAACCAGTATTCATGAACTGCAGGATGAATGATGAAATATCATGATAAAATTATAAAATCAGTAATAAATAGGTCTTTTAAGGCACTCCAAAAATAGGATCATATACATTGTTTACATACAAACAGATTTGGAAGATCCATGACACTACAAATAACCACATTGCTCCTTTTTCCTGGGAGACAGGAAATTAATCAGGAATGGTGCCTTTCACAGCAAACAAGAAAAGCTGGTTGTAGGATCTGAATGGGAAAGATAGTGCCTAGACAATGTGATGACAATCTACACATATTGATTTGACAATAAACAAATGCATATATGCCTCTACCCATTTTTCTAAATTTTTATGTATCCATACCTTATATAAACCCATGAATAAACATTTAACTCATATTTTTATACTGACAAAAGACCACACAAATATTTTTCTGTGGCTCCACAAAGCCTATTAATTGCCATGTGGCTACGCATAGGGCAGTTAAGCAAATGCAAAATTGTATTGAATACAATGGGATACAGGCATTTTATCCTTGGGAAATACATCACAAATACGTAAAGAGATAAATCTAGAGTGAACCCTGTAGTGTTGCATTAGAATTTGTGTTCCACTAGTATAATCTCAGTAAATTTGATAAAGAGATAAGTGTTTATAGCATAAATGCACGCAGGGGGGGCAGCATTCTAGTTCTGTACATTGTGAAAGCCTATGAAAAGCACAACACACAAGTAGCAATGAGCGCACCCAGAGCATAGATCTTGGTTTTTATATTCCTCAGTAAAACAATCCAGAGCCTCTAGAAAAATGGCTGAGCAAGGCCTGGTGCAGGAAAAGTACAAGATGAAGCTAGAAAATCTTATTGTACCAAAAGTAATAAAGCACTTAAAAATGATGAGCACGTGACAAATGACATTTACTGTTTTTTAATTTATTTTTGTATTAAATACTTTTGAGTTTTATTGTTGTAGATTAAAGGAAGTCTTAACAGTCAAATATAAAACAATTTGAGCATAAAATATATAATGACAATAATGTTTTATGTTATATTAAATAAATTAGAAATCTGTAAATGAGTAAATATATAAGTCAATGAATACATAACTAAAAGAGAATACTTTTTTTTTATAATAAAGTGCTAACTAATAAATGTAGAAAGAACGATGGAACCCGATAATCTCTATTTAGTGTCATCATAATAAATATTTAGGCAAGATAAAACTTTCAATGGATATTGAACTATTGGGAGAAGGTAGGATGAGGAAAAAGATTTTATGAAGCCTCAAAGAATTTTCTCAAAAATATTTATTTACAAAAGAAAAACATGTAACTTCATGATGAAAGTATCTAGAAATTCTATCTTCACTGAGTGATTAAAGTATGGCTACTAATAGTGGGACAAATCAACAAATCAACAATGGAAGTGTTACAGAATAGACCGGGGTGGGGGGTCCGCAATTATTTGCCCACCCAGGGATGCCAAAAACTGTTACAGAACAGAAGCCGGGGGCAGGGTGAGGACAATATACTATTACCCAAAGGACCCCCCACCCCAGGTTCGTTATGTCTGCTGTCTTACAGGAAAGATGTCTCTCAATGCCAGAGATTTGTGAAAAGAAAAGGAAATGTTTATTTAATGCTATACAGACTTAAGTAGTGACCTAATGCCTTCATTAAAATATCAAAGTCCTGTTTTGGATACCCACAGACACCCATGATGCTTCCTTCTCCCCCAGCCCTAATTTGGGGTACCATAACTCTGGAGAAGAAGCAAACATCCGTGATTCAGGCCGCTGGCACCATCAGCTGTGTCATCGTCCAGGCAGGATCTCCAATTAATCCAAAGCCATGTGACACCTTCTCATGGCCTACTGGAAAGAGTTGTTTCACCCTTCTTCCAGGCAAAGCCTCTCCTGCTTCCCAGGTCATGTGGCCAAAGGGAGAACCCCAAAGCTGCGTGGTCGTCTTCTACAAAAGTTGCAGGGGTCTGCACTCTGGCAAAACTGCAGGGATCTCTCTGCAAAGCTGCGGGGAGGTAGGGGTCACCACTCTGTCAAAGCTGAGTGGTGGTTCTCTGCTAACGTCGCATGGTGATTCTCCCTCACAGGGCTGCTGGAATCCCCACTCTGGCAAAGCTGCGTGGTTCTCTCTCTAATGGCTGCTGAGTCTGGATTTAAATCCCCATGCCAATCTTCCTCTGCAGACCCATTTCTGATTCCTCCCACAATCAGCTATACTTACCAGCACTCCCATATCCTTCCAGCTTCACTGGGCTGCCATAGTAGGTCTGGGCAGGCATGGCCCCATGTCATGGAGCCAATTTTCTCCAAGCTCCCACGCTGATGCTGTAACTCAGGGGACCTCCCCCCACCCCCGCTACATCTTGGGAGTGGGAAGTTCCTTCCATCCCCCTGGCTCAGAGCATGGCCACAGCTATTTAACATAATTAAGTGACCAGCCAAAGGCTATAGATATGTTAAATGACCATGCCAAGGATTAGCTGCAAAGCTGTGGCTGTACAAAACAGCCCTGCCTGTTCCTGCTTCATGTGTCCCTTCCCCCAACTCACACCTGTGGGAGAAGAGGTAAGAACATCTTATATGTCTTTCTAATATTTCCTAGACACCTTGAATTCTGAACCCCATTCCAAATCCTTATTTGGGGCCACCCTCTTGGCTGCACCCTGTATCAGAAAGATGAAATGAAATAATAATATCAATCCTATGATACTCTAGAACAGAGATGATCAACCTATTTCATCTCATGGCACACATAAACTAATTACTAAAATTCTGCAGCACACCAAAATATGTATTTTTTTGCTGACCTGACAAAAAATAGGCATAATTTTGATTCATTCACAATGGAGAGCTACTGTTGTGTTGATTGTTACTATTTTTTTTATTTGAAAATCTAAAGGAGAGATGTCAGTGCCCCTGACTAAATGGTCGGGTACTTCATGTTTTAAAAAATCTTTTTGGCATAGCAGTTGAAAATCACTAATCTAGGACAAAGTGCACAGTCTGAGTCTGATCATGAGGAAACATTGAACAAAAACAAGAGATTGTTCTCGAAGACTGGGATTTATATGAAATAATACTCTCCATAAAGAAAAACAAAAATAATGGATAACAGTTCATATTTTGTTTTTTGTTATCAGCTCTTCTCTTTTTACTTTTATGCTTTGAGTTCTTTGGATATGAACAGTCTCTCTATTATAGCTAAAGCCTCTTTTTAATATATTCATTTTTTTCTGAAATATATTGTAGTGTTCTAATGTCTTACTACAAATTGATAAATTCTCTCATGTCCAACTAAGTAATATGTACAATAGTCATTTCTCAGGGGACCAAAGCAATTTTGATTCAGTTGAATCACAAATGGCAGAAACATTTAATAGGTGTAAGTCAGGTCATATTGAGTCAGAATAGGAGTTCGGGAATCTATCCCTTACAGAAGAGGAAGCAGGAAAATCAGTGTCCTTTGATAGACAAGAAAGTTATCCACATTGGTAGGAACAGTGTAGGATATACAAAGTAATTATAAGGCAATGTTTCCCTAATTTAATGTGACAAAGACTCATCAGCAAAGAGGTTAATAACAATGTAGCTTCACCCACTTCCAGAGACTTAGATTCAAAATGGGGCACAGGAAGTTTCATAATTATCAAGTTCTTGTGTGATATTTTTTCCACAACTTATTAGAGAAACAATGCAATAACAATAGTTAGCAAAACTCATCCAGCTGTTGTTAATATTGGCAAGCTGACTGGTCTTTGTAATTTCTGGGAAGGATCTCCATCCCTCTGCAGAGATTCTACTCAATTAATTACTCTGCTCCTCACCAGTACAAGAGAAAGTCTTGGGGGTACAGAGAATGGACCACACTTTTAAAATTACTGCCTTTTATGATTAAAAATTGCACACATCGAGTGCATTCCAGATCTTAACCCAGTAGAAATCTTATTAATTGTGCCAAGTTCAAAACTTGTTTCTGAGCTGTGAATGTGTGAGATCAAGAGCCAACTTTTCTACTTGGCCTTCTTTCATTGTGACCCCTGCCCTCAACCTTCCTCTGGTATCTAGCCCAGGAAATAGTCTCTGAGAACTCCCCTGCTTCTCAAGTCTTCCTCACCCCCTCCCTAGATACCTCATGAACCTCTTCACCTATTTTTGACCACATCATTTGTACACCACATATTTTTACTTACCTATTTCACAAAGTTGAAAGTCACTTGGCTTTGTGACAGCAAGAGCTATGACAGTGCCTAATGCATGTCAGATACCCTCAAATCACATGTTAAACTAAAAGGACCACTCCTCTTCCTTTGTATTTGTTTTATATTGCTGAGTAACAAATTACACAAAATTAGCCTAAAACAAAGTACAATTTTTATGTGGAATCTTGTGTAATTCAGCTGGGTCTTCAGCTCAGGGTCTCATAAGGTTGAAAACATGGTATTGACTAAGGACATCCTTATCTCGAAACTCAACTAGGGAAAAATCTATTTCCAAGTTTTCTTAAGTTGTGGGAAATTTCATTTTATTGAAGTTGTGTGACTGAGATCTCTGTATTCTTGCTATTTATGGATCAGGAACTGCTCTCAGTTGTTAGAGCCCATTCTTCCATCATTTCACACAGAGCTCTTCATTGTCCTCTCTCCTGTATTTTGAATCTGATTTCTTTTTTCTGTGACCTCCGGACCCTCTTTAAAAAGGGATTACCTGATTAGGCCAGGTTCACCTACATTTAAGGGAAGAGGATTATAAAGAGTTTTAACTGGCAATGAATAACCTCAGGGACTATTTTAGAACTCTGCCTGCCAGAACTTATTTTTTTTTTTACATTTAAGTATAGTTGGTATACACTATTATATAGGTTATATTAGTTTCAGGTGTACAACTTAGTGATTTGACAATTTTATACCTTATAAGGTGATCACCACACTAATTCTAGTTGTGATCTGTCACCTTGCAATGTTATCACAGTATTTTTTAAATTTAGTCTTTATTGCATTTTTTCTAGCACCATTTAGTACCCTCTCCTTTCATCCTTTTCACCAATCTCCTCACCCACTCCCTTCTGGTAACTATCATTTTGGTCTCTCTTTCTATGAGTCTGTTTTTTGTTTTGCTTTGGTTTATTTTTGTTTGTTTGTTTTTCTTAGATTCCACATAAAAGTGAAACCATAGAGTATTTGTCTTCCTCCACCTGACTTATTTCATTTAGTATAACAATGAATCAACATACTTTATCTCAGGTAGAAAACTTCAAAGTCTAGCACTATAGTAATATCTACCCATACAGAAAGAGAAAAGAAAGTGACTCTTAAAGATTCCTTTTACTTCAGGTAATAAAATGGAAAGATAAAAATGGCTAACATTTGCTCTACCCTTTCCTTGTGTAGATAATAATAAGCTTGCAAACTTAGAGTAAGTGCTTGCTTTTACCAGACACTAATAGATGCATTATATGATTCCATCTTCCCCATTTTATACATGATAAAACCTAAATTAGGAGAGGTATTGGATATATATTTTTATTATTTTTCAATAAATATCTTTTTAAAAAATAAATCAAACTAATTTTAAATTGAGTTTCTATCAATATATCTATTCTTTATTACCTTTCTTGGTCTTTCCAGAATTTATATTTGAAGTTATATGTCAAAGAGATTTAAATGAATATTATTTTCTTATTCTGTCTACTCATAAATCCATGTTTTAAAATGGACTATTTTACCAGCTCTGGCAATGTATAATTGAAGGTGAACTTTGTAAAAGAACAAAGATATTTTGTTTCTAAATGACAGCAGTGTATTTACTATGGCATAAAAGAATTCACAGATTCTAGCCACCTTAAAATTTCAGAAAAATGTTTAAAACTCAGATCAATCAGACAAGCTAGTGTTTCACCAAGTTGAAATAAATTTTGAATGTGTATAACAAACTATGCATAAGTAATTTTTAGAATTAAACAGTTGAGTTATTCTTTTAGAGGTGTATTTATTAACATAAATGTATAAAAAACACTTGTTAACAAATGTCAATATAAATGCAAAAATACTTTTTCTTAAGATGTATGTTAGACTAAAAATCTCTTAAGTGAATGATATTTTATTGTAGATGTAAGAAATTTCAAAGTATTTTACCTCACTGGGCAAATATAGTTATGTAAAATTAATGAGAAATTCTTCTCACTTAATGTGTATATAAATATCTTTATATTATAGACCAATTAAAATAAATAAAAATTTATTATTTTAATTAGACCAATATATAAATTGGACTCTCCTTACTACTTTGGGGTGAAAGAATCATTTATAAACTTAAATAATATTTCCATTTCAACACTGCCAATATCAATACAATGGAGTATACAAAATGCTTTGGCTAACCTCTTACTTATTTACTGAACATAATATAAATGGAAATAGAATTTCAATTCAGGGATTTTACTAAAACTATACTAAAACAAATTTCTGGATTGAAATAACAAAGGATTAATTAAGGATATACAAGGCAAAAACTATATAGTCTTAATTTAAAGCTGATTAGTTTTGGATACCTGGATTATGACATTTCCACCATCACTGAAACTTTTTTATGTTCATCCAAGGACTTTTAAAACATTTTTATTGTTATCTAATTACAGTTGCCATCCTTAATCACCCAATACTCTCCCCTTCCCTGCCCATTCTGACCTCCTGCATTCAATTCCCTCTACTTTGTCCTTGTCCACGGGTCCTTTATACATGTCCCTTGACTTGACACTTCCCTTTCTTTCCCCCATTAGCACCCCCCACCCGTAGTCACTGTCAGTTTGTTCTTTATTTCCATGACTCTGGTTCTATTTTTCACATTTGTTTTTGTTGATTAGGTTCCACTTATAGGAGAGATCATATGGTGTTTATCTTTCACCACTTGGCTTATTTTACTTAGTATAATGCTCTTCAGATCCATCCATGCTGTCGCAAAGGGTAGAAGTTCCTGCTTTCTTTGTGCTGTGTAACATTCAATTGTATAAATGCACCACAGATTTTTGATCCACTCATTTACTGATGGGCACTTGGGCTGTTTCTAGCTCTTGGCTATCAAATAATGCTGCTATGAACATTGGGGTGCATAGGTTCTTTTGAACTGGTGTTTCAGGATTCTTAGGGTATAATCTCAGCAGTGGGAGACGTGGATCAAAAGGTAGTTCCATCTTTAGTTTTTTGAGGAAATTCCATACTGTTTTCCACAGTCTGCATTTCCACCAACAGTGTACTATGGTTCCCTTTTCTCCACAACCTCACCAGCACTTGCTATTTGTTGATTTGTTAATGATGGCCATTCTGACCAGTATGAAGTAGTATGTCATTGTGGTTTTAATTTGCATCTCTCTGATGTCTAGTGATGTTGAGGATTTTTTCATGTGTCTCTGGGCCCTCTGTATGTCCTCCTTAGAAAAGTGTCTGTTCAGGTCTTTCGCCCATTTTTTTAAAAATTGTGTTGCTTGTCTTCTTGGCACAGAGTCTTGTGAGTTCTTGATATAATTTGGAGATCAAACCCTTGTCTGAAGGATCATTGGCAAATATGTTTTCATATATGGTTGGTTCCCTTTCCATTTTATTGATGTTTTCTATGTTTTCTTTAGCTGTGAAGAAGCTATTTAATTTGATGTAGTCCCATTAGTTTATTATTTCATTTATATCCCTTGACCTTTTATGTTTATGATGTTTTCATTGTTGGAAATATATCAATGAACATATTGCTGTGTGGGATAGCTAAAATTTTTCTGTCTATGATTTTTCTCTAGGACTTTCATGGTGTCATGACTTATATTTAAGTTGTTTATCCATCTTGAGTTTATTTTTCTGTATGGTATAAGTTGGTGGTCTAGTTTCATTTTTTTTGCATGTTCTTGTCTGGATCTCCCAATACCATTTACTGAAAAGGCTATTTTTACTCCATTTTATGCTCCTGCCCCCTTTGTAAAATATTAATTGACAATAGAGACATGGGTTTATTTCTGGGCTCCCTATTCTCTTCCATTGATCTTTGTGTCTGTTCTTATGCTCGTACCAGACTGTTTTGATTACAGTGGCTTTGTAATATAGTTTTATATTATGTACTGTGATCTCTCCTGCTTTGTTCTTCTTTCTCAAAATTGCTGTGGCTATTTAGAGTCACTTATAGTTCCATATAAATTTTTGTAATATTTGTTTTATACCTGTGAAATATGCCATTGGTATTCTAATAAGAATTGCATTGAAACTATAAATTGCTTTGGGTAGTATGGCCATTTTGATTACGTTGATTCTTCCAGTCTATGAACACAGTATATACTTCTCTTTATTTCTGTCTTCCCTAATTTTTTTCTTCAGTTTTGTGTAGTTTTCTAAGTGTAGGTCTTTTACCTCATTTGTTAGGTTTATTCCTAGGAACTTTATTTTTCTTGGTGCTATAGTAAATGGGCTTCCCCCACCACACTGCCTAATTTCTGTTTCTGATATTTCATCGTTGGTGTACTAAAAGGCCTTCAATTTCTGAGTATTTTCTTTGTATCATGCTGTTTTCTAAAATTCACTTTTTAGGTCAAGTAGTTTTTGGTGGAGTCTATAGGGTTTCCTATGTACATTATCATGTCATCTGCAAATAGTGACAGCTTTTGCTTCCTCCTTTCCAATATGACTGTTTACTTCCTCCTTTCCAATATGGATGCATTTTATTTCTTTTTCTTGTCCAGTCCCTGTGGCTAAAACATCCAATACAATGGTGAATAGAAGTGGTAAAAGCAGACACCCTTTTCTTGTTTCCAATCTCAGTGGGAAAGCTTTTATCTTTTGCCTATTGATTATGATGTTGGCTGTAAGTTTGTCATATATGATCTTTATTATGTTGAGGTACGCTTCCTCCATTCCCACTTTGCTGAGTGTTTTTATCATAAATGGGTGCTGTACCTTATCAAATGCTTTTTCAGCATCCATTGATATGATCATGTGACTTTTGTCTTTCTTTTAGTTTATGTGATGTATTATGTTTTTGATTTGCAAATATTGTACCATCCTTGCATCCCTGGGATGAATACCACTAGATCATGGTGCACAATCTTTTTAACATTGCTGGATAAGGTTTACCAATATTCTGTTGAGGATTACAAGAACATTTTTTTTCATTGCATTCTGAGAGAAAGGGAGAGAGTAAAGGAGAGAGAAAAACACTGATGTGAGAGAAACATTGATTGGTTGCTTCCCATACACAACCAGACCCAAGATTGTTGCTCCCCTACCAGGGAATGAACTCACAACCTAGGTATGTGGCTTCACTGGGAATTGAACCCTTTAACTTTTCAGTTATGAAATGATGTTCTTATAAATTGAGCCACACTGGCCAGAGTAACCCTCATTGAAACTTTAATATATATATATATATATATATATATATATTTGTATTTGTTTTGTTTTATTTATTATGACATGTATATTATATTTGTTAACATTATAAGAAACAAGCCAATTTTTGCTGATGTCTGCTCTTTTTTCAACTCTTTGTTATTTCTTATAACTCAAAAAAGCATTTATTTTAGTATATGAGCAAGTTTCAATTATCTCAAGATATATTTTTGAAGCCTATAAATTTGAGGTGAGTGAGCACAGTGCTTAATTCTCTGTGTAATGCTTGGTCTACATTTTCTATTTATTTTTAAGTTCAACAAACATAGACAACTATGCTATATTATGGAAAATTAACAAAAATCATAGTCCTCACCCTCAAGGGTTTTATGTGTGTATATGATATCACATCATGTATATAACTATATATAATATATATGTATTTATATGCATCATATGTATAACTACTATTATGATGTAGTATATTGTCTCTCTTCATAATATTTCAGTGACAGGATATAAAAGGGAGAATATAAATCAGTTAGAAGGGTTGATATCACCAAAGACATAATAATGACTCTTCTAGGGAACTAGCTAGGATATTTGCCACACTGGAATTAATTAATTTATATCTCTTCTATTATCAATAGCATTTTCTTTAGTTCTATTATAGGCAGTTCATGTACATATTAGACTCCTCAATATTTTTTGTGCCTGTGGACTTCATGAATCTTATTTATCTTTGTTTTCCCCATAGGGTTCAGCATAATATTATCTAGAATTGGTGCTCAATTAATATTTGTTGTATTGAAATATTTTATTTAAAGTGTGAACATATATATATATAATTAACAAAAATCATAGTCATATATATATATATATATATATATATATATATCACTCATTCAATTTAATTTAGTAAGAAGTTTTTTATTCCAGGAAAATTTTTGACTGTTTTGTCCCAATATGTCAGCATGTATTATTACTGTTGATCAGATTCTAGAATGTAAAAATCAGGATAAATATAAAGTTTTATATCACAATAAGAATTAATTTATGACAAAACATTTAGTTTTGCTATATATTAAATTGTTTGTATGCTTATATGAAATAAATAGGATTAAAAATTTTAAACTCAAATTATTAATTTCATTGAATAATAGCACTTGCTATGAATTTAGAATAAACCCTTAAAAATACAATTATTGACCACTAAGAAATACTTCTGAAATATGACTAGTAAGATTAAGATGCACCATAAAGGTTACTGTTTGCAGTAAGAGGGATGGGATTGGAGATGATGGGAGCACTATGACCCAGTCAGTGGGCCTCAAAAAAATTATTATTTGGGTTTATTCCTATTTGCAGATATAAAATGTCTTGGAAAGCTTCATAACCAAAATTTGTGGCCAAAAAATAAATTTAATTTTATATAATCATTAATGGATAAAAATTTTAAGTAACTTGCTTAATAACTTCTGTAGACCCGTCATACTTGACTTCTTGTCTGAAAGTTGGAAAAGCTCCTTTCCTAATTGAGAGACACATCGGTGTTTGTGAAGGGCATACTGGACCTCCTGCAAGACTACCACCAAGAATTACACTAGAAACCCAACCGGTATACCCAAGTCTATTGGAATCTTAGCACTTATGTCTTAAAACTATCTCGTTAATTTTTCTCCTACACTAGGCTCTGAGATTCTTCAGAGCAAAGATTATGTTATCCAACTTAAAGGTGATTGGAATTTGCCACATATAGGATTCCCTACACATGGCGACACAGCCAGGATTTTATTCCCTACAAGAGCAAATCAAAGAAGTATGATAGAACCTGGAATGAAAATAAATAAGGATGTGGCTCAGCCGGAATCTGAAACATAAGTTGAACTATTTTTAGACCATGCAATCTGCCATCAGTTATTTACCTCCCATCAGTCTGGCTGGAGACTATCTGGAGGATGGTGGGTGGAGTTTGTCCAAAGAGGTAAATAATTTGGTTAGTCCATGCCCTCTAAAAATCAAACAGCAAAATCAGCCAAGCCAGAAAAGTACTGGGAAGAAGACTGTGAAAGAAAATCAAAAGGGAGTCCTGACCTTTGTGAAGAAAAGAAAAAAGAAAAGAATATTGTAATACATAATAACTAAATGTAATGTATTGTGAAATAGAAAAAGGTCATTATCTTGAAAACCAGGTGTATTAGTTTTCTATAGCTGCTTTAACAAACTACTGTAAACTTCTTGACTTAAAGCAGTATGAATTTATTTTCTTGCAGTTCTGTAGTCCAAAATCCAAAATGAGTCTCACTGAACAAAAATCAAGATGCTGGTAACACTGTATTCTTTATTGGAGGATCTAAGGGGAAATCTGTTTCCTTGCTCTTTCTAGGTTTTAGAGATTGGCAACTTCTCATGGCTTATCTGCTTCTTTTTGTTCTCAAATTCAGAAACAGTAGATTGAGTTCTAACCTAGCATTATACTGTCTTCTTCTGCTTTCCCCTTTCATATTTGAGAGATTGTGTACCTTTTATCTTCTTCTTTCAGAAACTTCTACTGCCCTTCTCTTGCTCAAAGGACATACCCAGTGACAGGTCATAAGTCAATCCTTTGTGTAAACCTTGTTACAGGATAAAGGTAGGAAAAACAAATCGACAACACCATGGGGATTTCAGTGGCAGAGATGCATCCTTGTTCTTTCTAGCACCAGCCCAGTGTCTGAAATATGATAGGCACATAATAAAAACATGCACTAAAAGTGATTCACTTCATATTATGTGTACATAATAATATTTTATATATAGTTATCTCATAGTTCAAATAAACATTTTACAGAAACTTGCTAATAATAAAGACAGAAATTAATTTGACTTTAGAAATCTAAAGCTTTGAAATAGAGTAAGAATGTGCCTCTTTTTTTAGATTTTATTTATTTATTTTTAGAGAGGGAAGGGAGGGAGAGAGAAAGAGAAACATCAATATGTGGTTGCTGGGAGTCATGGCCTGCAACCCAGGCATGTACCCTGACTGGGGATCGAAAGACTGTGCCTCTTGAGAAATTAAAATTTCATATTTTCAACTAACAAAAAGAGAGAAACAAAGTAGTTACATTGAGTTCACCAGGAAAATTCAGAAAAATCTATTTTAAGATCAACTGATAAACAATTTTAATTGCTCCTGCAACTTTAATTCCTGTCTGTCATATAACTTAATATATACACAGGTTTAACAAATTAGAATATATACATGGACTTTGGTTAACAATAATGTGTTAATATTTGTTCATTAATTGTGACAAGTGTACGTACAAATGTAAGATGTTATTACTAAGGGAATCTAGGTGTGGAATAATAGGAATTCTCTAAATTTCACAACATCCCTGCAAATATAAAATTATTCTAAAATAAAATGCTTATTTTTTAAAAAAGAAGAATATTAAAAACAGTGTTTGCTTTTAATTTTTTTAAGATTTTATTTATTTATTTTTAGAGAGGGAAGGGAGGGAGAAAGAGAGAGAGAGAGAGAGAAACATCAATGTGCGGTTGCTGGGGGTCATGGCCTGCAACCCAGGTATGTACCCTGACTGGGAATCGAACCTGAGACACTTTGGTTCACAGCCCGCGCTCAATCCACTGAGCTATGCCAGCCAGGTAATTTTTATTTTATTAAATTAGGTGATGTTTTTGGTTGTTTCACTTATATGGTAAAAAGCATAACAAAGTTCAAGAAAGGTGTTTACAAACCAGGATTATTAAAAGAACTACCAAGTTTACAAAGATGTAGAGATGGTGCCATAGAAGGACTAATTGAAGTAATTAATGTAATTGGAATTTATTGGCTTGGAAGAAAATGAAGATAAAACAAAATATCCTAACCATTAGAGTTGACATAAATTTGGATGGACCAATTTTTACAATGCTAACAGGAGGTTCTTGCATTAAATGGACAGTTGAATACACTAACTTCTATAGTCAAACTCAATATTATTTTTATTTTAAAATATGATAGGAAAGGGTAATTAAAATACATCACCATATTTCATAAAAAAGTTTTTTGGAGATATATTTGCAAGCCTATATTGTACCCCATTAAAAAATGACAGAGAAATGAATTTTGGACTTCACCACAGAATGTCACTCCAAATTACATCTAAGTAAACACAAACATCTGCTTGTGATGTAAACAAAGTCTGTTATGAGAGGACACATCATATTATGCATCATCAGAGCATAATATGTAATATCCATTAGAGACATGAAAAATGTATCACTTCCTCTCTATTCTCAGAGGTACTAATTATATAGTAGAGGTTGAATAATTCGTTTCCAATTTCACAAATTAGAAGCTGCCACGTGTACTCTTACTAAAGATTTGTGTAAAATCTTGTAAAACGATTTCATCTCACGTATTTCTTGAATAATAATTGGGGTTGCCACACACATGTACATACACAGAAAATAAATAGAGGGAAGATTAATGGAGTATAAGAGCCAGAGCATGTAAACCATGCTTAAATGAAAACAAGCAGAAGGATTCCAATTCAAAAATCTAGGTGAGAAACTAGGATAAGGAAACCCCACAATGAAAAAAAATATATATCAGATACATTTATTAGTGATACATTCACTAAATTTAAATTACTGAGAAGCATAATTAAAATTACATTTGCCATGAAGACATTTGTATTTTATTAGGTCAAACCAAAAAGATTAATATATTTAAAAATTATTCAGGCTTGCAAAAAAAAAGCATTTGGAGAGCAGTATGCTTTATTAAATCACTAAACATATTTATTGTTTTTACTCAATTAAATGAGGTCTGTGATGTACTGTACTATTTACTGTTAAATATATGTAAATGCTCAAATTCTCAAAGTAGAGAATGTTGAAAAATTACTTCTGTATTAACCTGGATTAATTAATTCTCTTTGGTTCTTGCATATTCACTTTCTATAACTTCTTTATTTGCCCATTTCACAACAAAATATGTCAACATCACTCCCACCCCCACCTCCAAACGGTGGTTACTACCAGCCCAAGTCACAGCCCAGGCATGATTAATAAAATGTTATGTAAGCTTTCCACATTAATTGAGCTATTAGCAACCAAATATTGAAGATTGTGCTTCCATGATTCTCTAAATGGGTATTTTTCTGTTCTTTCTTACTAATGAACCACTGAGCTAATATTCAAGATCCTAGTAATCTGAGATTACCATATGGCTAATATCCTACAATAGGCTTTTAACGCACATATCTTGATGTACAATCCCAGTGCTCCTCAATCACATTTAATATCTTCTCCTGATGCCCATGAACAACTCAAACTCTACATGGTTCCTATTTTTCATCATCCTGGTTATCCCATGTTAGCTATTGACTAACAGATTCAAAAAACTGCCTAAGTAGGAAAGCTCAGTCACATTACACTCTTCTTCCTAAATTTGTACATTTACTATGGATTTAAGAAGAAAAATCAGTGACACTTGGTGACAGTATTTACCTCAAAACCCAAGAAATCATAAATAAATGCCTATAAAATATGTATAGTTATAATCAGTAAAACAACCTAAACTGTGGAGAAAAAAAAAAGCAGGAAAATATCAAGTGACTTCTCTATGTACCTACTTTTAATGGCACTAATAGAATTTACCTGCCATCTAATTCAGAATTCTACTATAGAAGGAAATATTATTGATGGCATCTCTGATAGGTAAACTGCTTAAGAACTTCTAACATGGGGAAAGCTATTGCTTCATAAGCCCGCTTATTTTATAATTTTGATATTATCTACTCTGTCTGAATTCATTTTTTGGTTCATATTTCATTTTGAAAATAAAAACCCAGTATGAGCTTTGAACTTTTCTTAAGTAATATAGAGGAGAGAGATTAAATTCCTGTAAGAGGAGTAAAAGCTCTAAGTATGATTGAGAATCCCACTCTGCCAGTTTTTTTATATTAATGATTAACTAACAGAAAAGAAAACAAGCCTCTTTTTCCAACTTCACAGTAGTTACAGGAAAGGCAGTAAATTGCTATAGACCAAGGACAGCATTTGTTTCCCTCCACCCAGTGTTTCATCATAACATCTAGTAGTCATGCTAATGGTAGTTTACTCCAGGCACAATGTACCTGTCTTACTTCCTTTTTAGTACTCCATTCACTTTAGATGAAAGCTCTCATGATAGTTCAGACTTTCATGTGCCCCATGCCATTAGCAGACAATGTTTTTCAGCATGATCATATGTATTTTGTGGAAGAATCCTCAGACAAGAAACATTCAGCATGCATTCTTGTACATCTATTCAGTGAATATTTTGTTGATAGGAATTTAGAAAGAGTAATCATGCATGGATGTATTATTGTTGACACATCATCAAATGATTGAACAGAAGCTATTAGACAGCTGTTGGATAGCCTGTGGGGAATCTACTGAAACATTCATTTTACTTGACATAATTCCTTGCATCTTCTGTTGAAAACAATAGCAGTGCATTTGCTTATTCTTCTTTGTATTCACAGGGCAATGCTTTTGTAGTTTTTTTAGTGGCTAAAGGATTCTTTACTTTTGTAATGAGAAAGAAAATCAAATCTTCCTTTTTTAATCCCTAAAACACTAAAAGGAAGAAAGTATGTTTATTTCTTTCTTTTGTTTATGTACTTTTTTCCAACTCCATAGATATTTGCTAGAAAGCCAAAGAAAATATATCTATTTTTATACACAAAGATATTGGTTATGCCATATTACTTTACTTTTCGTGAGCTATAGATGTTACAAAAGACAATGAAAATTCATTTATACAATAAATATATTTAAAGTGCTTAGAATGATTGTATCTATTTCACAATATTCATAACTAAGAGCAGAAAGTGGTGGGCATTGTTTGAAACCACCACAAGCCAAATTAACAACCCAGAGACCTGATGTACGATTGAAATACACAACAGAATCCTGAGCCCCAGAAATAAATGTGCAGGAGAATTTCTTCAGGAAATTAGGGCTTTCAAAATGACCATGTGTATTGGAGAATTTAGAAATACATGTGCAAGCCTGGGGTTAGATACTAAGAAACAACCTGAGAAGACCTTTATCTTTCGCCTCAGGTTGATCCCCAGATTCAGTGCAAGCCCAGCTAAGTAAGCATTGAATAAATATCCTGACACTGAGTCAATTTGTAGAGGGGCAGAAATAATTGCTTCATCTTTGGGGTAAAAATACTAGCTGAACACAAACTAAGAAATAGAAACTTCAGTAACAACTCCCACAAAGGAATGCTATCTTTGTAAAAAAAAAAAAGTGTTTGAAAGTCACTAAATAAATGTACAACTACAGATATTGGTAAATTGAGAAAAATACAGTAAATACTGGAGTAAAGAAATAATCTGATTCTCATAGTTAAGATGCTATGACATTCAAATCTCCATTATTCAACAAATAATATAATGCTTACAAAAAAACAGAAATATATGACACATTAAAAAACAAAACACAATATAGTACTGGAAGTTTTAGCCACAGCAATCAGACAAGAAAAAGAAATAAAAGGCATCCAAATCGGAAAGGAGGAAACAAAACTGTCACTGTTTGCAGATGACATGATAGTATACATAGAAAATCCTATAGAGTCTACCAAAAAACTGCTTGACCTAATAAATGAATTTGGCAAAACAGCGAGATACAAAGTCAATATCCAGAAATCAAAGGCATTTCTGTACACCAACAATGAAACAGCAGAAGCAGAGATCAAGCAAAAAATCCCATTTGAAATAGCAAAAAGAAAAATAAAATATCTAGGAATAAACCTAACCAAAGAGGTAAAAAACCTGTATTCAGAAAAACTACACAACACTGAAGAAAGAAATCAAGGAAGACACAAACAAATGGAAACATATACCGTGTTCATGGATTGGAAGAATTAATATCATCAAAATGTCCATACTACCCAAAGCAATTTACACATTCAATGCAATTCCCATTAAAGTACCAATGGCATATTTCACAGACATAGAACAAAACACTTCAGAAACTTATATGGAATTATAAACGACCCCGAATAGCTGCTGCAATTTTGAGAAAGAAAAGTAAAGTAGGAGGGATCACAATACCCGACACTAAACTATACTACAAGGCCACTGTAATTAAAACAGCCTGGTACTGGCATAAAAACAGGCACATAGACGAATGGAACAGAACAGAGAGCCCAGAAATAAGCCCAAGTCTCTATGGTCAATTAATATTTGACAAAGGAGGCAGCAACATAAAATGGAATAAAAATAGCCTCTTCAACAAATGGTGTTGGGAGAACTGGACAGCCACATGCAAAAAAATGAAACTTGAGCACCAACTTACACCATATTCAAAATAAATCCAAGGTGGATAAAAGACTTCAATATAAAACGTGACACCATTAAAGTCCTAGAGGAGAACGTAGGTAGGAAAATCTCAGGTATTTCACGAAGAAACTTTTTTACTGACGTGTCTCCTAGAGCAAGGGACATAAAGGAAAGAATAAACAAATGGGACCTCATCAAAATTAAAAGCTTCTGCACAGCTAAAGAAAACAGTATGAAAATTAAAAGAGAACCAACTGTATGGGAAAACATATTTGCCAATGACACCTCAGACAAGGGTTTAATCTCCAAAATATATAGAGAAATTACACGACTGCACTCTAAGAAGACAAGGAATCCAATTAAAAAGTGAGCAAAGGACTTGAACAGACACTTCTCCAAGGAGGACATACAGAAAATCCAAAGACACTTGAAACGATGTTCAATATCGCTAGCTATCAGAGAGATGCAAATTAAAACCACAATGAGATACCACTTCACACCAGGCAGAATGGCCATCATAAACAAAGCAACAAACAACAAGTGTTGGAGAGGTTGTGGAGAAAAGGGGACCCTAGTGCACTGCTGGTGGGACTGCAGACTGGTACAACCACTATGGAAAGCAGTATGGAACTTCCTCAGAAAACTAAAAATGGATCTACCTTTTGACCCTGCAATTCCACTGCTGGGACTCTATCCTAAGAATAATAAAACACCAATTCAAAAGAACCTCTGCATCCCAATGTTTATAGCAGCACAATTTACAATAGCTAGATGCTGGAAGCAACCAAGATACCCATCAGTAGATGAATGGATCAAAAAACTTTGGTGCATGTACACAATGGAATTCTATGCAGCAGAAAGAAAGAAGGAGCTCCTACCCTTTGCAACAGCATGGATGGAGCTGGAAAACATTATGCTTAGCAAAACAAGCCAGGCAGTGAAAGACAAATACCATATGATCTCACCTTTAACAGAAACCTAAATAACAAAACAAAGGAACAAGCAAAATATAACCAAAGACACTGAAATAGAGGACAGGCTGACGGTGACTGGAGGGGAGAGAAGAGGGAATTTAAGGGGGACAGTGGGAAGGGTTCACAGGAACAAACTTAAAGGACACATGGTCATAAACTAAGGGGAGGGTGGTAATGGGAGGGAAGTGGGGAGGGTGAGAGGGGGGACTGGATTGGGAGTAAAAAGGAGAAAACTGTATTTTGAACAATGATTAAAGTAAAAAAAAAGAAAAGAAAAGAAAACAAGTTGAAAGACACTATCCCTGATGAAGTCACTTACTAAAACAAGTTTTAAACAATAGTCTAAAACTAGTCAAAGAGGTAAACAGAAACATAAAAACATAAACTATTTGAAATTAGGAAAACAAGTTATCAAAATGAGAATAGCAATAAAATACTAGAGGAACTCCATATCAAATGTGAGCAGGCAGAAGAGATAGTTATCAAGCTTGAATATAAAGCAGGTGAAATTATTGAATTTGAAGATCAGAGGAAAATGAAAAAAAGTGAACAGACTAATTTGTAGGACATCATTAAGTGAACTATCATGCATATTATGGAAAAAGAAATTTGACTGAAATAATAGCTGAAAATATGTCAACCTTGATTGAGGACAGAATCTACAAATCAAAAACCTTGACAAATTCAAGTAAGATAAACCCAAATAGACCCCAACCAAACAAATTTTTAATATATTTTATTGATTATGCTGTTACAGTCATCCCATTTTCCCCTTTCACTCCCTTCTACCCTGCCCACCCCCTCCCACCCATATTCCCCCCTTTAGTTCATGTCCATGTGTCATAAGTTCTTTAGCTTCTACATTTCCCATACTATTATTGCCCTCCCCCTGTCTATTTTCTACCTACCATCTATGCTACTTATTCTCTGTACCTTTTCCCCCTCTCTCCTCTTCCCACTTCCCTGTTGCTAACCCTCCATGTGATCCCCATTTCTGTGGATCTGTTCCTGTTCTAGTTGCTTGCTTAGTTTGTTTTTGTTTTAGGTGTGGTTGTTAATAACTGCGAGTATGATGTCTTTTTATTGTACATATTTTTTATCTTCTTTTTCTTAGATAAGTCCCCTTAACATTTCATATAATAAGGGCTTACTAATGATGAACTTCTTTAACTTGGCCTTATCTGAGAAGCACTTTATCTGCCCTTTTATTCTAAATGAAAGCTTTGCTGGATAGAGTAATCTTGGATGTAAATCCTTGGCTTTCCTGACTTGGAATACTTCTTTCCAGTTCCTTCTTGCCTGCAAGGTCTCTTTTGAGAAATCTGATGGGAACTCCTTTGTAGGTAACTGCCTCTTTATCTCTTGCTGTTTCTAGGATTCTCTCCTTCATTTTAATCTTGAGTAATGTAATTATGATGTGCCTTGGTGTGTTCCTCCTTGGGCCCAACTTGTTTGGGACTCTCTGAGCTTCCTGGACTTCCTGGAAGTCTATTTCCTTTGCCAGATGGGGGAGGTCTTCCTTTATTATTTGTTCAAATAAGTTTTCCACTTGTTGCTTTCCTCTTCCCCTATAATTTGGATGTTAGAAAATTTAAAGATGTCCTGGAGGTTCCTAAACCTTTCATTTTTTTCTAATTCTTATTTCTTCATTCTTTTCTGATGGTATGTTTTTTTTCTTCCTTCTGGTCCACTCCATTGATCTAAAACCCAGTTTTCTTTCTATCACAATTGGTTCCCTGTGCATTTTTCTTCATTTCACTTAGTGTAGCCTTCATTTTTTCATCTAATGTGTGACCAAAATCAACCAATTCTGTGAGCATCCTGATCACTAGTGCTTTGAACTGTTCATCTGTTAGGTTGACTATCTCTTGGTCACTTGAAAGTATTGTCTCTGGGGCTTTGATTTGTTCTGCTTGAGCCATTTTTTGGGGGGTGGGGGGTTCTGATCATGCCTGTTACATATTGAAGGGTGGAGCCTTAGCGGTTCACCAGGGTGGGGCAACCCAGTTGCTGGGTTGTGACGCTGTATGTGGGGGCGGGGTCCAAGAGAGAACAATGGCACTTGTTCCATGCTCTCTTGGACTTCAGTCCCCTTGACTGTTTCCCATAAGCAGATTGGGCCCTTCTGGTGCTGGCTCCCATGTGGGTGGGCTTGTGTACATTCTAGGACCCTGTGGGTTTCCCCAACAAACTCTCCAGTGAGGCTGGGAGTCTCTCCCTGCACCTCAACCTCCACAGGTGTTTTCAATTGGTGCTTTTAAGCTTTATTTCATTGCGCTGGGTCCCTGGGTTGCACAGTCTGGGTCACCGCCCGTTTTTGCCTGGTTTATCTGAGCACGAATGTGTGGCTGCGGACAGCCAACTGCCTTGCACGCCTCACTGTGTCTGCTCATTGCCTCCTGAGCTCAGGGTCTGCCACTGGATCCACCAACCTCCCCTGAGCATCTGGGGTCTGCCAACGGCCACCTGCGTCCTGCGCACCCACATCTGCCAGCCACTGCTTTTTCCTACCTTGACCCTTTGACCCCTCTCTGTTGGCCTCCAACTCCCCTCTTCTTATCCGTCTGGATGAATGGTTGTCAGACTTCTGTACAGTTCATTTCTCTGCCTGTTCTGGTTGTTTTTTTGTTTCTAATTTTTTTTTTTGTCCTTAGTTTTGGTTGTGTGAGGAGGCACAGTGTGTCTAGCTATGCCTCCATCTTGGCTGAACGTCCTCCAACCAAACACATTTTAATTAGATTGTTGAAGGACAAAGAAAACAATAAAATCTTGAAAACAGCCAATGAGACAGAATTTATTAAATACAAGGGATTCACAATATGATCAATAGCCAATTTCTCCTCAGAAACCATGGATGCCAAGAGCAATGGGATGGCATTTTAAAGTGCTAAAAATAAAAAATAAAAATAAATTAAATAAAATAAACAACAAAAACCCTTAAGAAATCTGTATCCAGAAAATATGTCTTTCAAAAATGAGGGAGAACTTAAGACATTCCTGGATAAATAAAGGCTGATGAAATTTGTTAATCCATTAACCATTAGACCTGTTACTCTACAATAAATGTTAGGGAAGTCCCTTGGGGTTAAATAAAAAGATGACAGTAATTAAAAACTATGTTAATAAGTAAAGATATATGGCAATTATAAATATTATAAATATCTGGCCAAATAGAAAATCCAGTAAAATTATATTTTTAATTTGTTATTTTACTTTCTTTACATTCCTTTTTTTAAACTTTATTGTTGTTCAAGTACAATTGTCTCCATTTTCCTACCACCACTTGCTCCTACCCCAGCCATCCCCACCTCCCACCCTTGATCCAACCTCCCTTTATTTTTGTCCATGTGTCCTCCATAGTTGTTCCTGAAAACCCTTTCCCCCTTCCCTCCCATTATCCCCTGCCATCTCTCCTCTGGTTACTGTCAGTTTGTTCTTAATTTCAAGGTCTCTGGTTATATGTTGCTTGCTTGTTTGTTTTGTTGATTAGGTTCCACTTATAGGTGAGATCACATTTCTTACGGCAGGAGTGTCAAACTCATTTTCACTGGGGGCCATATAAGCCTCATGGTTGCCTTCAATGGGCTGAATATAATTTTAGGACTGTATAAATGTAACTACTTCTTAACAGTTAAGCAAGAGCTTGGTGCTGCCGCTGGGTAGAAACAAGATGCTGGCCGGATGAAACAAGGTGGAAGGCTGGATTCAGCCCTCAAGCCTTGTGTTTGCCACCTGTGTGTTATGGGATTTAAAAGACAAATTTATTAGAACAATTATAAATCTATGTATTAGGCATACAATATATAAAAAATTAATATGCAATAACAACATAAGGCAAAGAGAGACAAAGCTGTGAAGGAACAGAGTTTTTGTATGTGATTGAAGAAAAGTTGGTATCAGTTCGAACCATAATTTTAGAATGTTTAATATTATCCCAGTGGTAACCACAAAGAAAATGTCTAAAGAATAAACAAAAGAAAATAAAAACCCATCACTGTGAAAAATCAGCTAAACACAAAGTAATTCAGTAATGAAGGAAATGAAGGACAAACATAAAAGTAATAGGAAAACAGCAAAAGACCTTCCTTTTCTGCAACTACTTTCAAATTAAATGGTTAAAATTTCCAATCAAAAGCCAGAGATTGAAAGAATGGATAAAATAACAACCACACAACATAATTCAACTATTTATACTATTTGTAAGATTCTCACTAGATCCAGACACAAACAAATTGAAAGAGAGAGAATGGGAAACAATTTCATGTATATGCTACCGAAAAGACTAGTAGGGTGGCTATCCTAACATCAGACAAAACACACTTTCATTCAAAATCTGTTGTGAAAGACAAATAAGGCATTAAATACAGATTAAAGAGTTGATCATTATAGCAATTGCAACCCCAAATACCAGAGCCCCAGAATGTTGGGAACCACCCTGCCTGGTTTCAGGAGCTGTAACCCCCCATGGCTAAGGCTGAGTTAGTGACCTTTGGACCAGAAGCCACTAAGGAGACAAAGCTTATCTCCCTGGCAGGAGTGCCACTTCTGTTCCTTTTTCCATAACTGGCCCCCAATGCTTGATCAGTTAGCCAATGACGGATAAGATTCCCCAAGGATGGAACAATATAAGACAGGCATGATCACGTGGCGGCCCCAGGGAAGGACTTGGGGGGCTACAGCAAAAGGGGGTAATGGGCCCTAGCCGCTCAGCTTTGACAAAGCCTGAGTCATCGTTCTGTCCTAATCTCTTGGCTATCTTGCCTCCTCTGCCTGACTTAATCCTGAAACAATGACAGAGGGCGGTGTAGCCCTGTACTGGAAAGGGCAGGTTCCCCAGGTAATCAGGCCTGAGAAATAATAAACTCCTGTGAGACCTGCTTTGCTAAGAATGCTCTTAATTAAATGATAAAGGCCCTAGGCAAGAAATGAGTTTGTTCCTCAAAGTTTTGTAGCCCATTATCTAACAGACTCTGACTCAGAATAGGCCCTCAGAGTTCTTTGTATGTTATCTATTGTTTAATCCTTACTGCTTGACAATGATTAATGAGCTTTACCTGTATTCTTGTGCAAATTAAACCCAATAAAAAACCTGTGGAGGGAAGGATCGAGGCCCTCTCCCCTTGAGAGAGTATCCATGCCATCCCTCGTCCTCCACAGGACTCGGTAGTCCATGTGAATGTCTCATGTCTAATCCACGACGCTGCAGACACTGCAGGCCGGAGTCTGCATCACCAGAATATATTAAAGCAATCATGATATTCATAGGCTGGACAAACTGCTGGGAGTAAATGGAGGGCAGGGAACAGCATGGGCCCCCAGAGGAGTCAGAGACTGTGAACTGCCTGAGGCCAGGGTAAGGGAGTGTGTGTGGCTGTATTGCCCAGATAACCAAGCTCTTGCCCACTGTTCTACCCTCAGTGCAGAACATCCTGCCCCTGGAGGCCAATCACCCACCATGAGGCAAGGTGGTGGCAGGAGGAAGTATTGCACTGAACAAACACAAGGCTAGCAAGATAATTGATTAGGATGAAAAATCCCTTCTATCCCCTTCTAGTACCTGATTGGGGGTGGTTCCAGGGGAAGGCAGGCACATGTGCCATGGAGGTCATAATGGCAGCAGGAGACATGGTGGATCAAAAAGCCTTGTCATTCAAGCCTGGGGAAAAGGAGGGATTGGTCAGGAGGTGGACCCAACCAGAGCACGTAGAAGTTTGGGGAGATAATTGGACATTCTAACAAAGCACCAGGTTCATCCTGTGCCTGAAACTAACATAAACCCAGGTGAAGGGACAGGCTCTTACCCATCCAGCAAACACATTGGCCACTATGTTTGAGAAGCCTTGTATCTGTAGAAGCCATATGGCCAATGGCATCACTGGACCCACATGCAGAAACAGGAGGGAGTCTGAAGTCAGACAGCAACCAGAAACATGCTAAGCTACTAGGATAACAGCTGAGCAGCTGCCTGCAGGTCACAAAGACAATCCTTTAAATGGTAACAGGAATTCTGGATTCTGTCTTTTGTTTTGGTCTTGCTGAAGACATCTGGGTTTTGTCTTGGTTTTGTGGAGGAGTTGGGCTTTGAGAAAGAGTCTGCCATTCTCCCAAATCAAGGAATATCTGAATAAAAAATCCTCTTTCCTTTGTCATCAACTTATGCATCTAGAGTTTGCCTTTTGGTGGCAGCAGGCAGCTGGAACCCCCTCTGGTTCTGTAATAATCCTGGATAAAATTGAAGAGAGAAATAGCCCTACAATAATAGTTGACACTTCAGTACATCATTGTCCATAAGGCACAAAACTTCTTAACAGATATCAACAAGAAATAGGACTTGAACAACACGGTAAGCCAACTAGAAAAGTGTTCGTGTGAAGCACTCATAAACATGTGTAAACACTTCATCAACAATAGCACTTTTCGAAAGTACGTAGGACATTCTCCAGGGTAAAACAAATGTTAACCCCCAAAGAAGCCTCAATACACTTAAATAAATTGAAAACATACAAATTAGCTTATCTGACAACGATAAAATGCAGCTTGAAGTAATAATAGAACAAAAACTGGAAACTTTTCAGCTATGTAAAAATTAAAACATGTACTGTTAAATAGCCCATGACTAAAAGATATCACTAGAGATATCAAAAAATACCTAGAGATGAATAAGAACAAAAATGGAACACATCAAAAAGTTATGAGATTTAGAAAAAGAAGTGCTCAGAGAGAAATTTATGGCTGTAAACTTTTATATTAAAATAAAAATCTAATCAATATCTTAACTGTAAACCTTTAGGAACTAAGTAAAGAATAGCAAAATAAACCTAAAGCTGGCAGAAGGGAGGAAATAATAAATATTGGGACAGAAAAATATAAAATAAAAATTAGATAAGCAATAAAGAGCACCAACAAAACTACAGAATTTGGTTCTTTGTAATGAGCAACAAAATTGACAAAACTTGAGTTATAAGCCAAAAATTTAAGACAGAATATACGAATAACCAAAACAGAAACTAAAGTGGAACCATTACTACCATCTTTATAGATAATGAAAGGATTGCAGATAATGGCATCAACTGACAACAAATTAGTTAAACTACCCAAAATGTATAAATTCCTAGAACACCTAAATTATGAAAAAAAGTCTGTGACAGTTATTTTTGTGTCAATTCTGCTAGACTATGCTGACCAGCTGTTTTGTCAAATACTAGTTTGGATCTTGCTGTTAAAATATGTTTAAATGTTATTAACATTTAAATCAGTTGACTTAAAGTAGAGCAGATTAACCTTCACACTGTGTATTGGCCTTATTCAATTAATTGAAGATTTAAGAGCAAACAATGAGATCTCCCAAAGAAGAGATTTTGTCTCCAGAAAGCAACATAGAAATTCTGCCAGAATTTCCAGCCTTCAGACGCAAGTTATAAGATTCCTGCTTACCAGAACCTCTAGGTTTCTAGCCTGCTCTGTAGATTTTTAAAATATATTTTTATTTTATAATAATTGTATATTTACAGAAAATTCTGAAGACAGAAGTGTTCCATATACCCAACATCTAACTTACCCTATTGCTAACATCTGTGAATGTTTGTTACAATTATTGAAAAATATTAATAAATTATTATTAGCTAAAATCTATACTTAATTCAGATGTTCTGAGTTTACCTGATGTATTTTTTACTGTTATTCTATTATAGTTGTCCCAATTTTTCCCCCTTTGCCCTCTTCTGCCCAGCCCAACCCCCACTCCCACAGTCCATGTCCCCACACCATTGTCCATGCCCATGGATCATACATACATGTCCTTTATTTAGTCCCTTACCTTTCTTTCCACCATTATCCCCTTTCCCCATTCCCTCTGGCTAATGTCAGGCTGTTCCATGTTTTCATTTCTGTTTCCATTTTGCTCATTAGTTTAGTTTGTTCACTAGATTCCTCTTTAGGTAAGATCATATGATATTTTTCTTTCACTGACTGGCTTATTTTACTTGCATAATATTCTCCAGTCCATGCATGCTGTCATAAAGGGTGAGAGTTCCTTCTTTCTTTCTGTTGTGTACCAATGAATTGTATAAGTGTACGCCAGTTTTTCGATCTACTCATCTACTTATGGGCACTTGGGCTGTTTCCTGCACTTGGTTATTGTAAATAGCTTTGCAATGAACATTGGGATGCATACATTCTTTTAAATTGGTGTTTTGGGATTCGTAGGGTAGATTCCCAGCAGTGGAATGCTGGGTCAAAATGCAGTTCGATTTTTTGTTTTTTGAGGAAATTATATACTGTCTTCCACAGTGGCTGCACGAGTCTGCATTCTAGTGGACTAGGGTTCCCTTTTCTCCACATCCTTGCCAACCATTGTTGTTTGTTGATTTATTTGTGATGGCCATTCTGACAGGAGTGAGGTGATAACTCATTGTGGTTTTACTTTGCATCTTTCTGATGGCCAGTGATGCAGAGTATCCTTTCTTATGTCTATGGGTCATCTATATGTCCTCCTTAGAGAAGTGTCTATTCATGTCCTTTGTCCACATTTTAATTGGATTGTTTGTTTTCCTGGGAGTTGAGTCATATGAGTTCTTTAAATATTTTGCATATTTTTAAATTTAATCTTTATTGTATTTCTTTCCTTTACCATTTACTCCATTTATACTCCCCTCCCTCAGCAATCACCTCAGTGTTGTCCATGTCCATGAGCATGGACTTTTGAGATATTGAGGCTTTTCCTCAGTGTCTCCCCCACAATCTTTAAATTGCATGAACCAATTCTTTAACATTTCTCTCTCTCTCCAAAATAGATGTTATTGATCTTGATGGCATTTGAGGTCATTGCATAACTCTAAAGACAACTTTTTTCCGTTCTTCAGTAAGTCAAAAATCTTCATGTTTTTACAACAAACTGTTGAGATATTTGTGAATTTCAACTGTGCGGTTGTATTCTTTAGTGACTTGGTTGGACTATTTTAATAAAGTAGGTCGTTAGCCCTTTCCTGAAAAACTTCTAAACATTTTCCACCTTATTGAATACCCTACCCTTTGATTAAATGAGCCTCATTAAATAAAAAGTAAATCCTACTAAGGAGGGTTGCTTTGTCTGTGAAGTCACCACTCTCTGTCTTACTGCTTGACTAATAGAATCTCTTTCACTTTAAACTCTACACAGACTGGCACTTTAATTCTTTCATGCATGAAACCAAGAACACAAGTTACAGATCTTTGGGTCCCTGGACTGGCTGGAACACCTGCAAGGGAGACTAATTTCTCAGCTTCAAATAGTGAAAATGTATCCTCTGTAGTGTGGAGCTGATAAGCATGAGAATTGCTGGCAACCTGCCCCTTCTGATGAGATAACATATCCCTTGACTAGGAAATGAGGTGAGAAAGGCTCCATTTTCTTGGCATTACTCATCCAAATTGGAGATTCTGTAAAAAATGCTAAAAGGAGAAGAAGGAAGGGGAAAGCAGGTTATAATCATGTGCCACAGACTCACTGTTGGTATCACAACTTAGAAGAGTTTCTTTAATAACTTGTTTGTTTGCTTTAGGCCCTAGGACCATTTGCAGAGATCTTAAATAGTTCATAAAAAATAATTTCACCAGTGAAAGGTTGTTTCCTAAGGAGTGGGTTTACATTATTCATTATGCTACCATTACAAAAGTCACATCTTCCCTAATTTCTTATTTTAATTTTATTTATTCCCTAAATGTAATATACATTTAATCAGTTATATTGTTACCAAAGTGAGATTCAGCTGACTGCTGAACATAAGCACAACACAAAACTTGGTGGGTTAGGGAAAAAGTCTTCATTAATAGGTTGTCCAATTTGGAAAAGCTTGGGACTTCCCAACTCCAGGTCAATCTCTTCATCAAAACACAGAAAGAAGCCAATCACCCTCAGAACTAGAACCAGAACCAGAGTCAGTGTCCAGACACTCTGCTCCATTCTTGTCTGTCCTCCTGGAGCCCAAGGCTGTCACACAAATGACTCTCTGGCTCTCCAGCTTCAGGTGCTCTTTCTTCCCAGAGTGCACACATCTGGGGCTGGCATTGCCATTGCTTCTCCACAGCTTCTTCCCTTTCCTGGGACCCAGGCCACTGCCAGATAACTGTAGCTGTCAGTGCACTGTGGGCTCCATTCATAGAACTCCTGAGTGCTCAAGGCTTCCTGTGCTCCCAGGGGCAGTGAGTGTTTTCACCCATGGATCTGTGCACGGAGTAGGAGCACCATCCTGGACCCATGCCATGCACTGCAGAGTCACAGCATTCCTCTGGCCCAGCCCCAACCAGGAGAATAAGGGAAAGGAAAGAGCAAGTCTCCATACACCCTCTATTTTAAAGTCCTGACCCAAAATCCAACGCATGACAGAAGCCAGTAGGAGGGTCTTTTCCTTTGTCCAGACATTTCTTTATCTAGACACAAGGTCTCTGTAAGCTTCCTTCTGCTGTGACAAGCTGCGCTGCTTGGTTACTGGGTTGCTGGGGCAATGCGGGTTGGCAGGCTGGGCTGGTTCACCTCCAGTGGCAGCTTGTTTACTGTTGCCTGGGGCATCCTGCTTCTACAGCTTCTCCCTTATATACTTAAGAAGGCAGGTCTTTCAGGCTATCTCAGGGTTTTCTCCCCACTCCAAGATGGCACCTTTTTGTGCCTCTGGAACCAGAAAAGCCAGCTTGCATGCTGCCTGTCACGTACCAGACCCAATAAACAGAGACAGGCATTGAATCTTTATAGGCACTTTATTCAGGTGGCTGGTGATCTGAGAAGACAGCAGGTTTGTACCCTAACACACCATCCTTTCTTTCCTTTCAAGCCAGCCTTTCTTATAAGGTGAGCAAAAATGTAGGTAGGGGATTTGGGACTCAGAAAAGAGGTTAATCAGATAAAAGCTGGCAATTTCCTAACACACAACTGATGATTTTCTTTATCTGTGTCCTCGGACCTGTATTGTCTCTCCCTGAAGGCAATGGCTTGAACACCACCTTGATTGCTTATGGTCTTTTCTGGAGCACCAAGGTCAATTGCCTGTGGTCTCCTGAAGTCAGAGTTGGCAGTACCTGCAGTTCCTGAAACAACAGCTTTTCACATGCATTAACTACTAGGCCACAGGTGGCAAACACAAGGCTCACAGGCCAAATCCGGCGCTCCACCTAGTTTTATCTGCCCAGCACCTTGTTTCTATCCTGTGGCAGCACCGAGCTCATGCTTAACTGTTAAAGAGAGTTACATTTATACAGTCCTAAAATTACATTTGACCCTTTGAAGGCAATTGTGAGGCTGATATGGGCCCTGATGAAAATGAGTTTGACACCCCTGCACTAGGCTTATTAACTATTACCTTAAACTAGAATTTTCTAACCCTTGAGTTCCCCATCACCTCTTCGGGTCTCTCCGTGCCGCCCCCATCCCCCCCACAACCATGATCTATCACATCTCCCTATTACAATACCAGGTTGCATTCTTTATCCCAGATTTTAAAAAATGATTTCTTCAGTGGATAGAGTGCTGCGAACCAAAGCATCGCAGGTTTGATTCCCAGTCAGGGCACCTGCCTGAGTTGCAGGCCACGACCCCCAGCAACCACACACTGATGTTTCTTTCACTCTCTCTTTCTCTCTCCCTTCCCTCTCTAAAAAATAAATAAATAAAATCTTTAAAAAATTATTTCTGTCACTAAAGTATTCTTATCTTCATGCATATTTGTCCATTTTAGCATCAAATTTTAAAAATATATCTAATAAATCAAGATTTTTTCATTTTTTTTCAGTATACACTCTGCTTTTAGATACCCCAAAATGTACACTATTATGTGTGGTTACACTTATAATGTATGCTATCCTTCTTTTAAGAATATAATGTTAGTGTTCTATTCTCTAACATTGTTGTCTTTGTTGAATACTGTTCGTTGTCTTTCATTTAATTAGTTATAATTAGATATTTTCTCTTTTGTGTGCCAGTACATTTTGTGATTTTTATTTGAGAACCCAAGTGCTTTCAATCATAGATAACTTAATTGGCAAAGCTGATCACGAAGGCTACCTACCAGAAAACATGTAACAGAAGGAAAATATGCTGTATTTTCAATTAGTATTTAAAAGCTAGTTACTACATTTTAAAAGTGTTGTAATATAAAATAGTCAAGTTCATCATGTTACTTTCATGACTAATTTGAATCAGAATATATGTGGATAGAAACATTCTCACAATGTCAGAAAGATGTAGTGGAAATCATTCAGGATTATCATGTAATTTGTTAGTTTCTTGAATATAGTATGCTGTTCTAATGGAGAGGTCAGGGTTGCATTTGTTGCTTTTGAAATGTAGATTTGATGGAAATAATTGTCTAATTGGTCTCATTACATTGATTATAATTAAATGTTAATTTAGGAAAGATTATGAAAGTCCATGGATTTTATCTGATCTGTTTAATATCTGAACTTGATGGGAATGATTGTATGCTGCTTATATGTTTTCATATATTTTTAGTGTGTGTCTGGCCTGTATGAACCACCAGTTAACTACCAAATAAATTAATGTGTTACATTTAACTTCTAAAGATGTAATAGAGTGAAATATTTGCTCTCTCTGGTGGCCTTCAGGCTAATAGCTCCTGCTATAGATAAGCTAATTAAGTAGAAAGATTCTGCATAGCTTGAGCAGCTCAGAGGTGGGGGCAGGGTGAGGTTTCCCTGAACACATGAACAATATGAACAAAGTAATGACAGTTTTTCAAGATTTACGGGAGTCTCCAGAATAGGACTCAGATCAGCAGGGTTCAAGGACCATGGGACAAAGGTATTTAGACATTTTGAGCTCTGTTTTGGATCCCTTCCGATGCCCAGATATCTAGCTGTGTAAAGTCTCTATGAAGCTCTTGCTTCACTCATCCTCCTTTCTCTCGACAATAAAAAACTGCCTAGATTTTGTACCCTTGAACATGGATTTGGAGAAGCCACAAGACAGCCCTATTGGGCCTTTTCAATAAAAAAAAACAACAACTTTCCTTACTCCAAATTCTGACATATTGAATATTAGCGCTTTTTTCCTACAAATAGAAGACTGATAACAGAAAATATTGTAAGTGATGTTCTTTCCTGAATTACTTAAAATTGAGACTTTGTGTCTGTGTCTTTTACGTTTATTCCTCAAAAGTTATACATTATTTATGAACACACCCAAAATAAGGCAATGATAAATAGAGGACTCTAATTCACATAAAGCAAAGAAACCTCTAGAACTTTGTTTCTGGAGCTTTGTTTAAGAGTCAGACTCCCCAGAGATAATAAATGGCAACAGGAAAAAAACCTTTTGTTATCTTCGATTTAAAACAAGAATAGGTTTCTGAAAATCAGTAGGGTGTTTATGAAAGAGTCAGGAGTGAGCAGAGGATTCCCCAAGTGGGGATTTCACTTGTACTAAATTTTATTACCAGCAGCTGGTATTGAAAATTCACGATGGTTCAATTACCTCATTGACAGGAGGGACATCAGTGGAAGTATTACAGAAACAACCCCTGTGCCCAGGGTGGTGGGATAGATACTGTTACTGAAACAAGCACCGTCCCCAGGGCCTTTCTGTCCTAGGTTCATCTTTTCCTGCCGCTGGTGTGAACTATGGCTCTCAATGCCACAGTTTGTTAAAAAGGAAAGGAACTATTTGTTCAAAAGTTACACATGTATGGAGTAATGGCACAATGTTGTCATAAATCCCAAAGTTCATTTAAAACACCCACAAACACACATTCAGTCCTGCCTTTCTCACTTGGCCCAGCCAGGCCAGTCATGGGTGCTACATCTCAGGAAAAGAAATAGAAATCCGTAGCTTGGCTAGACTCCTGGTTTCTCCCAGTAATCTGTGCTCAGCTGGGCAGATCTGCCACAGCCTCCAGCACCATCACTTATGTCGCCACCATCTCTAATTTTTAATCTGAAACCAAATGGCATCTCCTTATGGCCCACCAGTGAGAGTCCTTTCACTCCCCACATGGTCTCTCTTTGTCCCCTCTTCCATCTCTCCTGGTGGCCTGGCTTTAGTGTAATCCCAGCCTGGAACCTCCTTTGTGACCCCATCTCTGACTACTCCTACAATCAGTTACACCTGCCAGCACTCCCACATTTTCTGCCTTTCTTGGCTGACATAGTCTGGGTGTAGCATCCAGCAAACTCGAGAACAAATATCGAAGACTTTCAGGATATCAAAGATGTTACTTTATTGGCCAAGTTTAACCTGCGCAGGGGCGAACTCTCAAAGTGTCCAGCGACACAGTGCCCACAAGGAGCTGCAAACGAGAGCCGCGCCAAGCGCTTACAACTACGTTCTTATATATGGGCGGGCAAGCAAGCGTTATACAGAAGCAGACATGGCAGTTAGTAATTTGCTTACAAAGACCACGCGCGGGAATTTCAAACCAAGCATTCTTTCATAAGGTGGGAAGGTGGGATGTTTGTTCATTAACCTAGTAATCTCCTGGCTCTAGCTAGCTAGTTTTCTATTTTCTCATTAAAAACTACAAAGCACTGCTTATCTAGCCTACCCAGGGAGAGCGTCTGCTAGACACAGGATGTTTGCTTTAACTGTACTTTGTCTCTTTTATCATTTCTTTTTAGCTACAATGTGGTTCTTGTCTATTAAGGTTACATTTAGTTCTTGATTTCCTTGTTCCCAACATTCCCCCATTTTCTCTTGGCGGTTTGTCAAACCCTTGACTCTTCATCATCAGGAATCATAGTATAGGGTTGGGATACAACCGTTAGCTTTACTACTTCTATTCTTTCTTTAATAAAGGCTATGACCCTATTTAAAATGTAGGGCCCTATAGTGATTGCTAGCAGGAGTATATCCCAAAGTCCAGTCTACTTTTCTTCTAATTGATTTTCTGGGGATTTTGTCCTCCAAATCTCTATTTGGGGACCCTTTGGCTGCACCCTCCTTTTAGATATACCCACTTTAAATTCTTTTAAAGGACAATGGACGAAGGTCTCATCTTCTTGTAACTGCTTCCGGCTGAAAAATGGACATTGTTTTACCCACCCATGGGTCAGGGGTGCCCTGAAAGGGGAGGGGGGTGCAGCACAGAGGGAGTCCTTCCTGTAAGGGGAGAGACCTTACAGAATCCTGGTCAGTTGGCTGTCACCAGGAAGTCACAGGTTCGGTGTCCAAAGGCTGGCATTACTGGACCGTTGGCATCCTGGTCATATTCTGGAGGTGACAGATTTGGAAAAAGTTGGAAGGCACAATTAAATCATAACCACTAAATGACAAAGGCAGGGGCTTAAGTAAAGAATGGCTTATCAGGAGGAAGGTGTACAAGGCATGCTATACCTATCAGAAACTTGTGGCCCGCTATACTTCACTCGGGCTGAGGGGAATATGTTAGGATTTCCCTCCTTTCAGATACCTGGGCCCTTTTCTTCCAAGCCATCAAGACAGAAAAAGCAAAATTAGTTTTAGGTGAAGCCCACAGACCGCCCAAACCGTTTATTAACCCAACCACTCAGTTTAGCCAAACCGTTGAGTCTCAGGGGGTGATGATGAAAATGGGCTCCTTAAGCGAGGTTTATATTCACTCACTCATTCAATCAATTACTCAGGTAATAGGCATATGCCCTATGAAAACAGAAGAACATACAGGTTAAATTCACACAACAATCCCCAAACCAGTCTCTGTGCCTGTGAGACTGTCTTTTGGGAAGAAACTCAATTGCAAGGTCCTTCCTGCAATAACATTTAGCAATGGCAATTTCACAGGTCCTCCATACCTGTAAATTGTATGTACATCTTTGGTGATATTACAAACCCAGTTTCAACTTTCAAATGAAAACAAACTTTTAAGACAGTTAGCTGCACCATTCTGATGTCCAATACTAAGCATTGTGATTTTCCTTGAACCACAATTTTTCTCCTTAAGATCACCCTCACTTATTACGGGGACTACTTTGAGTCCCGCTTTTAATTTTGACTGTTTGTTTGCATAAACACACCAAGAGCAGCCTGGATCACTTATGATCCTTGAGTCTACCTTGCTGGAACTCACACAGGGAGCCTTTAGATTGACTTCTCAGTCCGCCCCCCTGGAGCACAGAAGCAGAGTCACACATTTGCCATCTGGCTTCACCTGTACCAGTTGTTTCACTCAAATCCTTGAGGCTTCCATTGTGCTTACAGGTTCCTTTTGGCCATCTTTCAGGAAAGCAACCTTCGTTCCTTCCCTGGAAAGACTGCCATGAACCACACAACCAACCAAAGTACCAGGCTTTTTCGTGGGCTTAGGCTAGCTTCACAAGTCAATCCCAGTTCCTCAGGGCTTTCTGGTGACGACCAGAACCCATACATGCCTCCTTCAGGCATGACATTCCAGTCAAAGTCTCAGTTAACAAAACCACTATTAACGACCGGTCTTATTGGTTTTATGCAAAGAAACCTTATATTATCACTCACTCCTTCAGAATGCCAAATTCTGGAGGGATCAGGTAGGGAGAAAAATACAAAGCCTGAAGGAAAATCTTTTCCTTCTGATATCCACCGGGCTTCTTAAAACCTTCACTTCCACAGACTTTCTGCAACATTCACAAACCCTTTATTTTATACAGCTTCTGATATCCACCAAGATTGTATCTTTATGCCTTATACCTTTCATTACTAACACACACCACATAAATTTTTTTTCTAAAACTTTCACTTTTCCATTTATCTTTACAGTTTTCCACGGACCTTTTTTAACATTTACAAACCTTTTATTCTTTCTTTTATACACCTTTTTCATTTACGTATCTTTCACTTTCCTATTTACTTTCCTATAGAGTGTGAAGTTTTAACCTTCCCTGGAATTCTTAATTTCTTTTTTAGAGCAGATACAGAGCAAAATCCAAAACACAGAGTTTCCAGAACAGTACACAGGTAGGGGCATTCTCTTGCACAGAGACATGCTCCATCAGGCCCGGTCTTTTGGCAGAGACATGCTGCTTTGCCCATGGCTGAAGCACTTATCAGCCCCAAATGACCCTGCCTGGGTCCCGAGTGGCAAAGGCATCCTCCCCAACCGGTTACAAGCAACCTTTCCTAGGTCTTAAAGTACAGAAGGTTTCTGATTAGAAACAACACCAATGTTAGAAATCTTGCTCGTTTCCTACAAAACCAGAAAACAATTCAGGTTTCCTCTACTCCAAGTTTAAAACTTTCACATTCTTTACACATAGTTTTTACACATTCAGATTTAACCATTAATTTTTTTTTTTTTAATCCTTGTTCCTTTCCCACACTGGGAAGGATTATACTTAAACTCAGTACTTAGACTCAGCATGTGGCACTCACCGATTCTGATTGGTGCCTCTGACAGTTCGTGGTTCCTCTCTCCCCCTCCGCCCGGGTCTTAGAGCGGTCGGGGATGCGGCATGGGAGTCTTCACTTAATTCCTAGGATTTTACTAACCTTCTGTGTGATTTCTTGAGTTGATACACACATTCACTCTCTTTCCATGAGACAATTCCAGTCTGGTGATGAAGCCAGGTGCACTTTCAGAGACTCAAAAGCCTGAGTGCGCTCCTTTGTCCACTTTAAAGGGCTATATTCTGGTCCCTTCAGAGCCTCACACAGTGGATTAGCAGTGAGCCCAAAGCTTGGAATTCAAATGCAGCAGTCACTTGCCATCCTCGGGAATCTCCTTAACTGTTTCTTAGTGTTGGGAAGAGTCCTCTGTGGACTTTTGTTGCACGGCCTGCACTTACTTAGACTTTCTGTTTAGGAATGCCTTATAATGCTCTAAGAGAGAAAGGCCATCCCCTTAAGGGTCCCAGTTGGGCTCAGTTATAGGTATTGCCCTGGGAAGGCCCAGAGCCCCATTTGGATTTTCTTGGTTTAATCTCCAAGCCTTTTCATTTGCCTTATCCAACACCAGTCTCTGCTCATCCCCCCTTACTGAAGCAAAGAATTCCATAAGGCTCCTATGTCTGCTCAATTGAGAAGATAAGTGGCAAAAAAACTGACACAATCAAATCAGTCATTTTGGCAGGGTTATGTCCATAAGAAGGGTTTGAGCTTTTCCAGTTTAACAGATCCAATGTACAAAACAGAGTATGTGCCAGATAACATCTAGCAGACTGGCCTTCTGGCCTTAGTCTCACTAAAAAAGTCTCCGAAAAGGATATTGCCCTGCCCCAGTAGGGGTTTTTCCTCCACCGAATCTGGTTTCTTGATCAATTCAAGATAGCGATGCCAGTTCAGGGACACTTTTCCCATTTCACTCACAGGAGTGGATCCGCTGGGGCTGCAGGAACTCTGACCAGCCTGCAGCAGTTTTAATACCTAGATCTTCTTGGCCCCTCTCCTCTGACCTTCTATCTTTCATACGTAAATTTTCTTTTTTCTGAGCCATTAACTGACTTTGCTAAAATTGGTAGGCTTCCTTGCTGCTGCCTTTAATCCCCTTAACAGAACCCTGCAGTACTGGAGGAGCGCGTCCCTTCCCCCAGTAGTATTAGGGTCCAAAGCAGGGGGTTGAGAGGGGAGGACGTCCTCGATCTCACTTCTACCAGCTATTGTCTCCCCCTCCTCTCCTAATACAGATTTTGCCGCCTCCCTTATAACACGGTCTCTCCTCTGATGTAAAGAGAGTCTGCAAAATCTGCTGACAATCATCCCAAGTTGGCTGGTGAGTCCTAAAAATGGTTTCTAGGAGGGAAATCAATCTCTGGGGTTTCTCAGAAAACGGGGGATTCTGGTGCTTCCAATTATACAACTCACTAGTGGAAAAGGGAACATAGATTAACCGTAGGGGTGCCCGCGGTGGGGCATCCGGTGCCGGGGGCGCTTCCCGGAGTGGCAAGATGGCGGCGCCTCCCACGCCCACTCCATAGAGAGTTCCCCCTCGTGTAAGTGGCGGGCTGGAAACTCTACCTATCTCCTGCAAGGAAGAATCAGGCTCCTCCTTCCGGGGATAAGGCGAGGGTGCATTCACAGGATCTAAATGGTCCTCCAGCGGCCCTGGTAAGACAGGGTACAGTCTCGACTGTCCCGGGGGCCCGCCTGATGCGGTGACCCAGGTCTCAGTTCCCCTCCCTTTCGCCTTATTCCCCGCTGATGCTAGGCACACCACCCGCCTTCCTCTCTGATTTTCACCCTGACACTTCTTGATGCATCGGGGCCGCTCGGTGGCAAGGTCGACCCAGACATCTATATAGAGGAACTGATCTGGATGGGGAACCCTGTATACTGTGGCTCGAACAGCAAAAAGGGTGGGCAAGTCAAAAGTCCCCCCCGAGGGCCACCCAACATCAAATTTAGGCCACTCGAGTTGACTAAGGGTGCAGAGGAACTCTGGATCTGGCGAGGGCCCGCTATAACCCCTCGCCCTCCTCTGGAAATCTGAGAAGTTCTTTAGCAAACAGTCGAGGGGTGAGCCTGGCACCGATTCTTGTTGGCCCATTCTGATGAGGTCCGGGAGATAGGAGAAGAGACAAATAATACAAACCAACAAGGTGACAGACAAGGCAATATCCCTCACACACGAATTAGGCATGTAATTCAGAAGTCAACTTGTGACACAACGCGCAGACAAAACAAGACACAGAACACAGTCACTCGCCCGCCTGGCCTGCCCTCTCGCGAGGTGATGTCGATCTTGGCTAAGGCTGCCCGATCAGAGTCCGGGTTAGACTGCCAGCCGTTATGCCGTATGACCTGACACAGGAACTGCAGGTTAGGGCCCTCTCAAGCCCCGTAGGTTTCCCCATGGGGCTACAAACACAGTCATTCACGAGCTCGTTCACTCACACACTCAAATATTTCAATGCAGCGTGGCGCGGAGCAAAAGGTCCCTCTTTAATGTGACTGGTCACTGATCTTTCTTTCCCAGGAACTGAAAAACTCCCAGGTGGCGTCCCGCCTCTTGGGAGCCCCTGGGTGGACTGCTGGCGGCGTCCCACCTACCACCACAGGGTACTTTGCTCCAGAGCCCAGAAACCAGAAACCAAAAGAGGATCCTCGGTACATACTTACTCAGCTGAGCTGCCCGTCTGGTCTCCAAACCGAATCTCCACCTATATGGGAGATCTCGCTGGGGCCTCCAAAATGTAGCATCCAGCAAACTCGAGAACAAATATCGGAGACTTTCAGGATATCAAAGATGTTATTTTATTGGCCAAGTTTAACCTGCGCAGGGGCGAACTCTCAAAGTGTCCAGCGACACAGTGCCCACAAGGAGCTGCAAACGAGAGCCGCGCCAAGCGCTTACAACTACGTTCTTATATATGGGTGGCCAAGCAAGCGTTATACAGAAGCAGATGTGGCAGTTAGTAATTCGCTTACAAAGACCACGCGCGGGAATTTCAAACCAAGCATTCTTTCATAAGGTGGGAAGGCGGGATGTTTGTTCATTAACCTAGTAATCTCCTGGCTCTAGCTAGCTAGTTTTCTATTTTCTCATTAAAAACTACAAAGCACTGCTTATCTAGCCTACCCAGGGGAGAGCGTCTGCTAGACACAGGATGTTTGCTTTAACTGTACTTTGTCTCTTTTATCATTTCTTTTTAGCTACAATGTGGTTCTTGTCTATTAAGGTTACATTTAGTTCTTGATTTCCTTGTTCCCAACACTGGGCAGGCGTGGTCCTGGGGTGTGGAGCAAACCATATCCAAGCTCTCCTACAGACCTGGTAACTGGAGGAGCTGCCTCCAGCTACATCACAGGTCTAAGTCATCCAAATCTCCCTAGCTAGCCTGCTATTGGTATGCAAAATAACCATTTTTGCATATAGGTATGAAGCTAGCCTGCCGTTGATATGCAAAATAACTGTCAATGGTCCTGTTCCATGTCTCCTATCTTGCAGCCAGGCTTATAAGGGGGCTCTGGGGCCTTTTAGGCTGCACCCCATTACAAATGAATTCAAAGTTTATTCTCAGTATTTTCTGAATAACAAGTCTTTTTGCAATTGAATTATTGGAAGCTAAAAGTTCTTTGCTAAGATTACTACAATACTCTCCATTTACAAACCTCAGCCATGTATCTTCAGTGATTTCTCCATGTGTACACACTGTTCCATTCTCCACTGGTTCCTGAGAACATGCACAGATATACCCAACAAAGCACAGAGCAGATATTCAGTTTTAATAGGCAATGTCCAAAGTTGAAGTAAAACTATGGTTGAATAAACTGGATAAAACAGTTCTGAAATGCGTATCCAACACTGCATCTGTTGAGAGGTAGGCAGAACAGCAAAAGTAGATAGGGAGAAGAGACACAATAAAACATAGAGAACCCTTAAAGAATTTGATGAAAACTCTGTGATGTCTTAGACTAGAACATAAGAAAAATATAAAGAATACTTCACACCTTCCTGAAAGCTGTAACCCAGCAGGCATGGCTAATTTATACACACACACACACACACACACACACACACACACAGGAAGCAATAAAACACTAAATCATATGGTGTTGATTTTGATGTTTACTGTGAATGTGCTTAGTTTAGTAGAAAAACTACTAGTTGGATAATCAGATTACCTCATACAACTTTTTAAAATTTAGGTGGATGTGAGTGTGTGAGAATGTCTATAAACGATCTTTTTAGTCGAAAAATGCCATTGAAAGTTCCCAATGATCACTATGAAATATGATTCTTCCTTGAAATACTTTAAAATTTTACCCCATGGGCAAGGCATGGGGTAATTTTTCTGTATTAAGACTGCTTTTGCTTGGATTCCTCTTATTCCAAGTAATTCACTGAGTATTTTTCCTCAGTCTTCCTTATGGTCCTCACTTCTCAACTGTGGGGGAACTCTAGCCAGTGGAGCTCTCCTAGCCACTGAGGATGAGAAAAAGTCATCCCAAGAACAATCTGCTGTTCCAGCAGGAAGCGGGTGGTGATCCCCTCTAGTGGAGAATGCCTTGAGGCCTTCTCTGAAACGGCTTTTATTGGGCTTGGGATGTGCAGGGGAATGCAGCATACATGCATATCTTATCAATGTCCAAAAGGCTATAGTCATAAAAAACTGACACTATCTACCGGTAACAATTGAACAAATACAGAAATCATTTCCGGTTAGGGTCAGTGAGACATGATGATGCCAGATGGTTGTAAAGGCATATATTATGAAGTAGGGAGTTTCACTCCTTATGTTTTGAATTCAAACATCTGATTTATAGTGACAGGGCTATTGCTAGGCAGAGCAAGCTTCAAAATATGAAATGTGCATTTCAGGCTTGATTCTCATGGGAATCTTCAGTGTTAGAATTGGGTCATGCCTGCTACCTGCCTTACCTGGTTTTCCAGGGAGACTTACGAGCCCCTCTCAGAGCTTGTTCTTGTGGGGCTACAATCTCTGAAACCACACAGAGTGGTCCCCAACACTCAACACTAAGTTATACTTTCCATTCTTCAACTTCAGTTGTTATGTACATCTGTATATGATGTCCATATCTGCCTTTGGTTCCTATCAGTTAGTATGTATGTTTTACATATATACAAGACAGGGCAAAAGTAGGTTTATAGTTGTTCATATGGAAAACAATACAATAATTAATAAATAACAATACAAGAATAAACTTTTTAACATACTCACATACTCACGTACACTACTTTTGCCCCAACCTATTTATATGTTTACACATGTATAGATATATGTTTATATATAAACATATGCACATGTGTATATATCTATACATATATGTATATGTGTATATATCTATACATTTGTGTGTGTGTGTGTAACTAACTCTGCCTGAGTTAAAATTAAATAGGAAATGAATTTATTAAAGGTTTTTTGGTTAAATACAGAATTTTGTGGAGGGCCACAGACCTTGGCTTGGAATGTAAATAGCCAAGAGCAATTCCACTAGTGTGACAGTAAAGGTCTCATAAAACCATCATTAGCCAAGATACTGCGGTTCCACCATATAAATTATATCCATTCCCACCTCTGAAAACTGAGGTAAGTGCCACTTGGCTCCCCTCCAAGGATAGAAATCTGTATCATCCTTGCTTCTTCACTAACAAGTTGTTGCATTATAATCTGGAATAGATAAATCTCATTAGTGGAGCCTTAATCATGTATGTGGACTTTAGCAGCCAGAAAAACTGAAAAAAAGTTACCTGGCATCTTTCTCTGTTTCTAAAGTAAACTACTACCCTTTAAGGTGAAGGGATACCCCAAACATACAAAGGGTGGTCAGGTGCAGAAAAGAAAGCCTGTTTCATTTCTAAATTTTCTTAAAATAGCTACAACTGAATTACAAACTGTTAGTTGAATACCTTAAAGTTTGTCAAATACAAAATGTTCCAAATAATGCATTATCTCCTGGGCTTTGACCTAAGCAACCCTTACTGGCTTTCACAATCCATCTCACTTCCCAGTTTTTCCTCCCAGTCTGTCTGCACACAAATGTGGGACCAACTGATCTGCCAGCTGCCACCTCACCTGCATTCCAGCTGCTGCTTTGCTGTAAGTCCTCTCCACCCCGGCTGCCTATTTCTGCCCCTCCTACATGTCTGGATGGGTGCTTGTTCTTTAACTCCTTAGTTGTCGGACCTCCATATAGTTCAATTTTTTGGAAGTTCTTGCTACTTTTTGTTTTTAAATTTGTTTTTTTCCTTCTTTTGGTTGTGCAAGGAGGCAAAGTGTGTCTGCTTATGCCTCCATCTTGGCTAGAAGTCTCTGTTTATTGATTTTGAAAAGAGGAGAAAGAGAGAGAGAGAGAGAGAAAGACTGAATGTGAGATTGGTTGCCTTCCTGACTAAAGATTGAACCCACAATGTAGGCATGTGCCCTCACTGGGAATCAAATCCTCACCCTTTTGGAGTAATGATGATGCTCCAGTCAAATGAGCCACACTAGCCATGGCTAGTGCTTAAATTCTTAATCTATACCTTTAAACACCCTCTGTTTTGTACGCTTACAAAAGAAATAAGTAGACTTGAAAAGTCTTTCTGAAGAGGAATGTATATTAGTTGTATATTGAAGTGGAAAAATATATTAGTCACCACTTCAATCACTATGCAGTGGACATATATTTATTTCATATGCACAGATGAGAACTTTGCTTTCTTTCTGTCAGTAGTACATATCAGAGTACATTAACACTCTCTGAAATAATACCTCTCTCTCAGAGCTTATTCACAAAATAATATTTTAATATTCTTATGGCATTTTGCCCCACCATTCTACTTAACTGCTCTTATTTTCATAATTTAATACAGATGCAGTCTCTTTTTAGGCAGTAATAGACCTTTTGGCTAAGAGAAAGCTTATTTATGTCTCAATTATTTTGGTCTACAGACAGAGACCTCTCTTTGTATAAAAATGTTGGCATTATAAAAAGATTCCATAGTGATGAATAATTGATTACAAAATGGAGTATTTTCAGAAAATTAAAGTAATCTTCGATTGTGTTACCCACCATACACACATTCTCTTTCTCTCTTTGTCCTTCTCCCTCCCTCTCTCTTTCACACACACACAGAACATTACATTTCTTGGTTTCAAGAACCAAAATTATATTATTATTTTTAAGATTACTTGTTTCGGTCTCTTCAAATATAACATAAAAGGAAAATAATTATTTACTTAATTGCTAAGGCCACAGTGTCCAGTAGAGTGCCCATATCATTGTAAGTACTCTGTTATTTTTTGTTAAATAAATCAATTTATACTATAGAATATGTATATAATTATTAAATGCATAACTTATGTAATATATAAATAATTAACTGAATTAATAACTGTGATATTATGACTCGTCCTCATTTAACACACAGGAAGACATACTATAATTTACTGAAAAATTGAAATAAGAATCTATAGAGAAAACACTGGTGTCATTGCCTCCAGATTTTCTCCTATTTTTGTACTAATGATTAAAGTGGGAACTACAAAAAGGTAATTGGTTTGCTGGCATTAACTTCTTAGCAGTGAATATGAAACAGCAGTAGAAAATCAAAAGGGAAATATCTTTAAGAATTCACAAATATAATTTTAATGAAAATTAAGATGTAAATGTTCATTATTTATGTAAAAAGAACTATTAAAAGTTATTTGAGTGATTATGCTCACTGGGTCAGTCATTACAAGCGTTGAATTTTGGAGGTTGAATGTGGATATACTTAATAGGATATACTCAGGTAATACTGGAAGTTTTCATCAGTTTTTCCTTGTGTTGTCCCTAGTTTCAGACTCTGGAAATTAATCTCACCTACCACTGGTCTTCTAGTAACCTCAATGGTTTTTCCTTTAGACTCTACCTTTCAAGTTTCAGTTTGCAGCTATTGTTATATACTCACAGGAATGTATATATGTACTTCTCTGAAACTATTTCTTCATATATTCAACCTTTATTCCCATTGAGCCCATGCTGCCTAGCATAAAATTTATTTTTGCTAGATTCAAACTAATATTCTCATGAGCCATTTTTGTTTTATCATTTCCTTTTCTGAGATGATTCAGTGATACATGTACTCAGCAAATGTTTACTGATTACTTCCTGCATGACAGGTTCTGTATGTCCTCCAAAGTCATCAGTTTAACTAAACAAATAAAGATCCTTGCTATCATGGGATTTATATCACTGCAAAGAGTAATATGTAACAAACACTAGACATACTCAACAAGAAAACAGTGTGGTTTAGTACAAGCTAATAACAACTATTAGGAAAGGAAAAGGAGGGCAGATTATGAGAGATTAAGATCATGGAAAGGAAGTATCAGTAACCATTTTAAGTATGTCATTAAATCAGGGATTATTAAGCAGGTAAGGTATAAATAAGGATCGAAAAAGGTGAAGAGTTAGTTTGCAGATATATGATCCATCAGTTGCAATTATAGCTTCTGGCACAAATAATACCCCTTGTTTTATTACAAAATCATAAGCATGTAATTCTGTAACATAACAATGTCACACTCAATCTCACCATCTGACATTTTAGGTGAAATGTTTAAATTAAAACTATAAATTATTATACCCATATTATTACCCTACCAACCACATTCAAGCAGCTTTACTACTGCCAGACACCGTATGTAAGGTGATTTGGAGGCAGAAGTGACTAAAGGAGTTCCAGTGCAAAGAAATGAAGCCTCATACCCGGTAATTGAAAAAAATCTGTGGGGGGTTGAGGCAGCACGAGAAGCTCCCAGCCTCACAGCAGAGTTCACTGGAGACCCACAAGGTCCTAGAACATACACAAAACCACCCATCTGGGAAACAGTACCAGAAGGGCTCAATTTGCTTGTGAGTAGCAGAGAAAGTGACTGAAAGTCTGGTGAGAGCTAAGCAAGTGGCATTGTTCCCTCTAAGACTCTTCCCCCACATATAGCACCACAATGCAGCAAAGTGGGGTTCCCTGCCCTGGCAAATACCTAAGGCTCTGCCCCTTACTATAGAACAGGTGTGCTGAGACAAAAAAATATGGTCTGCATGAGAGAACAGATCAAAGCTCCAGAAAAAAAATACAACTAAGCAATGAAGAGATAGCCAACCTATTAAATGCAGAGTTCAACACTGATAATCAGGATGCTCACAGAAATGGTTGAGTATGGTCACAAAATAGAGGAAAAAGTGAAGGCTATGCAAAGTGAAATAAAGAAAAATATACAGGGAACCAACAGTGAAGAGAAGGAAACGAGGACTTGAATCAACAGTTTAGAGCAGAAGGAAGAAATAAATATTGAACCAGAACAGAATGAAGAAACAAGAATTCAAAAAAGTGAGGATAGGCTTAGAAACCTCCAGTACAACTTTCAACACTCTGAATCATCAGAATCCTAGGGGTGCCAGAAGGAGAAGAGGAAGAGAAAGAAATGAAAAACTTATGGTATTTGAAAAAAAAATAATGAAGGAGATCTTCTCCAATTTGGCAAAGGAAATAGACTTCCAGGAGGTCCACAAACTCAGAAAGTCCCAGAGAAGTTGGACCCAAGGTGGAAGACACCAAGGCACATCATAATTCCATTAAACAAGATTAAAGAGGAGAGGATTTTAAAAGCAGCAAGAGAAAAGGAGACGGTTACCTACCAAGTAGTTTCCATAAGACTATCAGCTCATTTCTCAAAAGAAACCTTGCAGGCAAGAAGGGTCTGGAAATAAATATCCCAAGTCATGAAAGGCAAAGACCTACATCCAAGATTACTCTATGCAGAAAAACTATCATTTAGAATGGAAGGGCAGATAAAGTGCTTCCCAGATCAGGTCAAGTTAAAGGAGTTCATCATCAGCAAGCTTTTATTATATGAAATGTTAAAGGGACTTATCTAAGAGAAAGAGGATGATCAAAAATATGAACAGTAAAATGCCAATAAACTCACAACTATCCACAACTGAACCTAAAAAAATAAATAAATAAAAACAAACTAAGCAAGCAACTAGAACAGGAACAGAATTACTGAAATAGAGATCATATGGATGGTTATCAGCTAGGAGGGGGAGGGGATAGAATGAGGGGGAAGGTACAGGGAATAAGAAGCATAAATTGTAGGTACAAAATAGGCAGGGGGAGGTTAAGAATAGTATGGGAAATGTAAAAGCCAAAAACTTATATGTATGACCCATGGAGCATGAACTTAGGTGGGGGAATGATGGTGTCAGGGTGAGTACAGGGTGGAGGGGAATAAAGGGGAGAAAAAATGGGACAACTATAATACCATAATCAAGAAAACATATTTTAAAAAAATAAATAAAGCATGAAAAAATCAGTAAACATATTTTTAAAAGTTCAAGCATTAGCAGTTGCCCAGTTTTAATCCACAATTTAAAATTATGGTTCTGGCCAGTCATTGGTGTTCTACATCTTCATTATCAGTATGCTGTGAGAAGGCTCAAGTTCCACTACAAAATAATCTTTTAGCACAGGTGCATAACTCAGCTGAAGGTATGGAGCATAAGAGCTTCAGAAATGCACAGAGCATCTTTGCCAGGATTTTTTAACATAGAGCAGCTCTTCTACAGATAATGAAAAAATGACCAACCTAAGGCTACAAGTATGAAAATGACCAACCTAACACTACTTGGCTCTAAAGTAAAAGTGGCTTAATTCAAAAAATATTCAGGGAAACTGGGAAACTTTAGTAAGCATAGTACACAAGTAATTTATTGGTGTGCATTGAGCACAATTATACAATGCATATCATATATCTGTTCTAGAGATTCCAACCAAGAAAAAGTCAATGAAAACTTGAAAAGTTCTGTTCTTGAAGTACTCTTTTAAATCAATTTATGTCAATTATAATTTAAGGACACATTTTAACTAAGAAAGGACTATGTTCAATAAACCTCATATGCTTCAATCAATAAGTAATGTATCTTTTAGCCAGAAAATTTAAAGCATGCATTGAATATCTTCAGACTTTTAGCCCTAAGAAATATATAAAAACATAGCAAAGAGAAGCTTTGCATATAGTTCCCTTTCCATTAAGACATATTTAAAATGTAGTTAGTGCACAATATGATTAAGCAGTTAGATTTAAGCAGTTAGATTTAATATCCATGAAATAAGCAGAAATTATCTTTGAGTTCTATTCTTGATCAAGACTGACTTTAATGAAAAATAAAATCAAAACCATTTGCTTGTATCGATTTCCTAACACCTTATTGTGTGAAATGCATGTTTTGTGGGCTGTTTTCCATAGTTTTATTGATTCTCTGTGAGTTGAGAAGATGAGGAACACAGGAATGGTTTGGGTTTTATTGTTCATTAAAGTCAGTTTTGATCAAACTTAAAACTCAAAGGTAATCTCTGTTTATAAACTATGCCCTTTTGAAAATGTTTTTTTCTATGAAGCCAAAAGAAGTTAACTGGGTTTTAAGCTTCATTAATGGAAAGAAACAAGGGTGATAGTCTCTTTCTTTTCTGAGCTACTAAGAGAAAACTACAAAAATGTATTCAGATCTGAGTGATAAACTATAAGGAAGACTAGAGATAAATCGCAAATGCATTAAGGATAGTGTGACAAAAATACTGAAGAGACAAATGCCAAGTAAATCAAAATCTCAGTTTTTTCTTGTTTTGATTTGTTGTATTTTTTTAGTGTGTTTATGCATTTGGAAGATTTCCATGTGGAAGATTTATACCTCAAAAGTATGAGTATAATCTATAAGAAGACTGATTTTGAATCAACAGTAAAAATATTCTCAGAGCTTTGAAAGATGGACCGAATGGAGAAATGATAACCATTTTCGTAAGATGTGCTGCACCTGAAAGTTCAGCTACAAAGGGATAACTCATGGATAAGATTCTAGGAGCAATAAGCATCAGATTAGAATCTAAATTGTATGAACATTAACTTTCACCAAAATCAGATAATCTATAATGTCATTAAAGTTATGTGTGTATATGTTTAATAAGTGTTCCTGAAAAGGCACAATCTTTATTTCAAAGTTAAATAATTTGTGTTTTCATAAGAGAAAATATTTAGTTAAAACAATAAAAATACAGAAAAGAAATAATTATTCCAACCTATTTCCAATATGTTAGCATGCTAACATATTAGTGCATTTTTCCATTTTATAACCCTCTGTTTTTTATGTTATTATAGCCATTTTGTAAATATAACATTTGAAATTTAGTATATAAAATGTCAAGTATTATATTTATTTCTATATTACTACATAGTTTAATAACATAAATGGATTTACAAATAATATTTAATAATATATCAATATTTTTCTTGTATATTTTGTATAAATTTGAAGCTTAATATAACAAATAATACTGAGGTAAAAATATTCATACATATGGATTCACCTATACATTGAATTATCTTTGTCAAATAGCTTTCCAGAAATAGTCTAAGTCACATGGCATGGGGTGTTTATGGGTCATTGTTGAGAAGACTAAATTTATTTCCGAAAGTGCTACAACTTTTTATTCACCCTTCAATTTGATTTTAATTTTAGAAATAATTGATTACATTTCTGATATGTTATTTTTTAATTTTTAACAATTAAAATATATCTTCTTCCATATTCTTTTCAAACATAACACATTCTGTATTCCTTCTATTCAAATAGGCATAAGCAAGAGAAAATATGATATAATATCTTTTTAAAGATTGTATTTATTTATTTTTTAGAGGGGGGAAAGGAGAGAGACAGAGAGAGAGAAAAACATGAATGTGTAGTTGCCTCTCACGCACCCCCCACTATGGGGGCACAACCCAGACATGTGCCCTGACTGAGAATTGAACTGGTGACTGACCCTTTGATTCACAGGCTGGCACTCAACCACTGAGCCACACCAGTAAGGGCTGATATAGTTATCTTTTAATTTATTTACCTAAAAACTAAGTAAAATACAACTGGCTTTGTAAAAGATGAATGCAATCATGATAATATATTACATCTATGACTTATATGATGTTCTAAGTTTCATATATATACATATATGTGTGTGTGTGTATGCATGTGTGTGTTTTAACTGTTTTTTCCAATTCAGTCACCTTGGCTACTCTAAAGTACAGGATTCTCAATTCTCATTTGAATACCACTGTCTTTTTTCCTCCAATTATAAAGACCATTCCCATTTCATTTGTTCTCTCATGAACACTGTAATATCATATTCCTTTAATTGAGTCAGACAGTACAGTTTCATTTTTGCTCAGTAATCATCTTCTACAATTTGCATTTATTTATACATATCAAGACAATCACTGAGATTTCACATTCAATAAACATTGGAGATGGACTATAAAAGAGGTGATGGAAATCATTTTCTGTGCCATTTGAGTTGGAATTTCACAACTACAGTTCAAACTTGTGTTGGTAAACATATATGCATTTTATAAAGGGCTTAAATTATAACATGTGGGAAGTTAAGCATAAAATGATAAACTAAAAATTAAGTAATAATAAATACATTTATCTGATGAATCAGCAACAATACTCCAACACTCCAATACAGCATGATTTTTTCGGCATGGAACCAGGAAGTTTAAGCATCCTGAATTTGAAAGATGGTAGTCTCATCTGGGTGACTGGATGGACTTCAGTAATCCTTGAAATGAATACATAAGTTTCTCTCTCTCTCTCTCTCTCTCTCTCTCTCTCTCTCTCTCTCTCTCTCTCTCTCTCAACATAAAAGTAAATAAATTGAAAAGATCACTGTTTTTTAGCATTGAAAAATGAGTAGTGCAACACACCAATAACTGAAAGAAGAAAAACTCAGGAAATGAGCCCCGTGGATGTCTTGGCACTTTGGGAACAATTTTTGGAACACAGTACAATGAAATAGAAACAAAGCAGTAAAGTGTTGTTAAATGATTAGAGATGCTTCTTGCTCAAGCAGCTGTAATTTGTGGGTAAAGTGGTTGGTGAGAAAGGAGCTAAGCAGGTGGGGAAGAGAGTGAGAAATCTAAGGGTTAAGGGCTACACTATTCAAGGCTTACCAGAAGCCCTGAAATTAAGAGCGCAAAAAAAGACACAAAAGGTCAAATTGTACCAGGAACTTTGGATTTCTGGTCAAGTGAAAGCAGAAGAATATGCATGTAATACATCATTAAAGTATCAGGCACCCAGTGCTACAAAAGTATTTATGGTACTTCTTAAAACCTATATAAAAAGACAGTTTGCAAATTAGTGACCTCAGTTTCTTCTTTAAAGATCTAAAAACAGAAGAATGAGCTAAACTCAAATTGAGTAAATAAAAGGAAATAATAAATATAAGGTTGGAAATTATAAAAACAGGAAATATAATATTGGAAATGCTGAAAACAATAAATGAACCTAGGAGCTGATTCTTTGATAAAATCATTAAAATTGAATAATTGTTAGCTTGATCAGGAAAAAATAAAAAGCAAAAATTATCAATATTAGGAATAAAATGATATTGTATTTATAGATTGCACAAATATTACAAATAAAACATGAGAATATTATAAAACTTATAGAACAATGAATTTTGAATATATAATATGTAAAAATGTATTGGAAGACAAAAATTATCAAAGCTCCTCAAGAAAATATGTAACCTAAAATCCCAATATCTGTTAAAGAAATTGAATTTACAGTTAAAAGCCTTCCCACAATGAAACTATAGATCCAGATGCCTCTTTGGTAAGTTCCAAAAGAATTTAGGGGAAAAAATAGAGAAAACCTGTTCTATAAAATTCTCTCAGAAAACTGAAGATTATTCAATACATTCTAACTCATTTTATGAAGCTTAAATTACCCTAATACCAGCACCAAACTACACTGATGATTATGACTCATAAACATTGATGTAAAATATTTATATAGAATTTTAGTAAACCAAATTCAACAATGTAGGAAAAGGATAATGTATCTTGATAAAGTGGAGTTTATTCCAGGATTTCAAGACTGGTTTAACATGTAAAAATTAATTAATGTAATACATCACATTAGAAATCTGAACAATTATCTACTTTTCTCAATAATACAGAGAAAATATTTTACAATATCCAATAAGCATCCATGATAAAAACTCCCAACCTCCTCTCACAATCAAAAGGAAAACAAAAAATTTAAAAACAAAAAACAAAGGACCCACCCAAAACTAGAAGAAAATATTCTAAACCAAACCAAAAAAATTCTATAAAACACTACCACTATACTTAATGCTGAAAGGTTGAATTAATTTAGTTAGAATTATAAACAAAATAAAGGTTCCTCCTCACTCTTTGTGTTCAACATTCTCCTGGAAACCTAGACAAAGAAAAAAGGAAATAAAAATAAAAGACATTCAATTGGAGAAAAAAAGTGAAACTATCTTCATTCACAGATGACACATTTATATTGTTAAACAAAAAATAAAAATGAAAAAAATTAACTTCCATGACTGAAAGTCATTTTAAAGGAAAGGTCTTATTAGGCTATTGCTAAAGAAAAAATAAAAAGGTCTTGGGCATGGAGTTTAACTACAGAAACCAGGCTAGGTAGAAAATACAAACATGTCTGTCATTCCAGAGCTTTACAAAAATTGTTTGTACAAATATTGAGGAGAGAAGATGAAGTGAATCTGGTGCAATAATATAGGCACTCCAGGGACCCAGTGAGATGAAGATCTGAGATCCACTGTGGGTTCTTGACTTAGCACAGGCAAGAATTTGACAAGCAGAGCCAGTGTAAAGTTTAAAGTAAAAGACACTATTCGGGGTCTTTTTTGTTTCCACATAAATATTTGGAATATTTTTTTCTAGGTCTGTGAAATATGCTATTGGAATTTTAATAGGAATTGCATTGAATCTGTATATTACTTTGTGTGATATGACATTTTAATGACATTAATTCTTCCAATCCATGAACATAGTATATGCTTCCATTTATTTGTATCTTCCTTAATTTTTCTTTTTAATGTTCTATAGTATTCTGAATACAGGTCTTTTACCTCTTTGGCTAAATTTATTCCTACATATTTTGTTTTTCTTCTTTCTCTAGTAAATGGGATTTTTTTCTAGTTTCACCTTCTGATATTTCATTTTTAATGTACAAAAATGCCACTGATTTCTGTATATTGATTTTGTATCCCACTGTTTAGCCATACTCACTTATCAGGTAGTGTTTTGGTTGAGACTATAGGGTTTTCTTTGTATATTATCATGTCATCTGTGAATAATGGCAGTTTTATTTTCTCCTTTCTGATATGGATGCCTTTCATTTCTTTTTCTTGTCTGATTGCTATGGCTAGAACTTCTAGTACTATGTTGAAAAGAGTAGTGAAATTACACACCCTTGTGTTCCTGACCTTAAGGAAAAAGCTTTTAGTTTTTGCCTGTTGAGTATAATGTTGGCTGTAGGTTTCTCATATATGGCTTTTATTATGTTGATGTATGCTCCCTCTATTCCCACTTTGTTGGGTGTTTTTATCATAACTGGGTGCTGGTTTTAATCAAATGCTTTTTCAGCATCTATTGATATGATCATGTGATTTATATCCTTCATTTGGTTTACATGGTATAGTATGTTTATTGATTTGAGAATATTGTACCATCCTTGCATCCCTGGGATTAATCCCACTTGATCATGGTGTGTGATCTTTTTAATGTATTTCTGAATCTGGACTGCCAGTATTTTGTTGAAGATTTTAACATCTTTGTTCATCAGAGATATTGGTCTTTATTTTGTTTCTTTATTGTGTCTTTACATCATTTTGGAATTAGGATGATATTGGCCTTGAAAAAGAGTTTGGGAGTCTTCCCTCTTCTTGAATTTTTTGGAAAAGTTTGAGGAGGATAGGAGTTAGATCTATAAAAAATATTTCAAAAATTCATAAGGTACCAAAAAAGACAATGAATAGGCTCAGCAGTCTTGACAAAGAAAAACAAAGTAGGAGGAATCACAATACTCAACATCAAACTTTATTACAAGGTGACTGTAATCAAAATAGACTGGTTCTCACATAAGAAGAAATATGTAGATTAATGGAACAGAATAGAGAACCCAGAAATAAACCCAGGTCTCTACGGTCAATTGATATTTGACAAATAGGCCATGGGCATACAACAGAGAAAAGAGAGCCTCTTTAATAAATGGTGTTGGGAGAACTGGACTGGTACATGCAAAAAAAATGAAACTAGATCACCAACTTACACACATACACCAGAATACACTCAGAATGGTTAAAGGAATTATATATAAGTTGTGACACCATAAAAATCCTGGGGGAAAACATAGGCAGGAAAATTTCAAATGTCCCATGTAGCAATATTTTTACTGATATATCTTCTATGGCAAGGGAAAGAAAGGAAAAAATGGGACTACATCAAAATAAAAAAAAGCTCCTGCAAAGCTAAATAAATCATTATCAAAATAAAAATGGAACTGACTGTAGGGGAGAACGTATTTGCCAATGATACATCACACAAGGGTTTAACCTCCAAAATATATAAAGAACTAATCTGACTCAACACCAGGAAGAGAAACAATCCAATTAAAAAATGGACAAAGGACCTGAATAGATATTTCTCTAAGAAGGACATACAGATGGCTCATAGACATATGAAAAGATGCTCAACATTACTAGCCATCAGAGAGATGCAAATTCAAACCACAATGAGTTATCACCTCACATCTGTCAGAATGGCCACATCATCAATTATTCAACAAACAGCAAGTTCTGGCAATGATGTGAAGAAAAGTGAACCCTAGTGCACTGCTGAGGATGCAGACTGATATAGCCACAGTGGAGAATGGCATGGATTTCCTTAAAACACTAAAAATGGAACTGTTTTTTGAACCAGTTCCAATTCTGCTGATGGGCATGTACTCTAAGAATCCCAAATCACTGATTCAAAAGAACCTATACACTCGTGTGTTCATAGAGGCATTATTTATAATAGCCAAGTGCTGGAAACAGCCTAAATGCCCATTGGCAAATGAGCGGATCAGAAACCTGTGGTACATTTACATAATAGAATACTACTACACAGCTGAAAGAAAGAAGGAATTCCTACCCTTTGTGACAGTGTCAATGGAACTGAGAGAATATTACACTAAGTGAAATAAACCAGTCAGTGAAAGATAAATACCATATGATCTCACCTATAAGAGGAATGTAATGAACAAAATAAACTAATGAACAACATAGAACTATAGGCATGAAAACATGAAACAGACTGAAATTGACCAGCAGGAAGTCGGGAAGAGGATAACAGGGGAAAGAAAGGGAAGGGACTAGAGAAAGAACATGTACAAATGACCCATGAATGTGGGCAACCATGTGGGAATTGACTGTGGGAGTGGGGGGGGACAGGATGGGTGGAAGGGGGCAAAGGGGGAAAATTGGGACAACTGCAATAGAATAACAATAAAAATGATTTAATAAAACAATTTTATTTATGCAAGATGAACAGCTTCTGTAGATCTATTGTACAACATGGTGCCTACAGTTAATAATATTGTATTGTACACTTAATGAATCTGTTAAAGGTGTAAAAAATAATAAAATAAAGTAAAAGAGTTTGTTAGTAAAAGAATGGGACAGAGATCAAGCTACTCCATAGGAAGAGCAGCATCTCACTAGTGAGATTTACTTCTTTTATTAAGGCTCATTTAATCAAGGTGTAGGGCATTCAATAATTGGAGAAATATCCAAGATTTTTAGAGAAAGGAGTGGTGACTTCTGGGAATAGCACTGTTGGCTATATGGTGTCCTTATACGGGCTTTCCATTTGTGACCTAGTGGGCACAGGGTGTGCCCTTTAGAATGCTAATGTATTACAATGAGCATAGACTGAGGGAGGAGGTAAAATTAATTGCCATTTTGGATCAAGCTGGTTTTATCAGGTGGTGGGATGGTCTCACTATTTCCTTGACAGTTCCTGTAGCTGTTATTGATTTCAGCTGTTTCCCCACATACCCTGTCTCACTGGGATAGGCTGAGACCAAGCATGATGAGTTTTCTCTTTTGAATAGGTTGTGGGCAAGTCCACAAATAAGAAGTGGAGGCCCATGGGATTGGAAAGGACCTGGCTCTTCTCTTTTTAGAATAATCATGCAAATAGCCATCTGAAAAGTAATAAAAAATTTCAACATACACTAAGGAGTGTGAGCAATTTTTGTTAGAGCTGGCCCATACCTATTATTGTTGTTTTTTCCTCACTCCCCAGCCATTGTAATTTTATATTATTTTATTTTTAAATATTTTATTTATTTATTTCTAGAGAAGGGAAAGGAGAGAGAAAGAGAGGGAAAGGAACATCAATGTGTGGTTGCCTCTTACGTGCCCTCCACTGGGAACCTGGCCTGCAACCCAGGCATGTGCCCTGACTGGGAATCAAACCAGTGACCCTTTGATTCACAGGCCTGTGCTCAATCCACTGAGCTACATCAGCCATGGAAAGCCACTTTAATTTTAATTTAGAACATCTCAGAATTATTTTTCTTATCTGTACAAAATCAGATGGATTTTATTTTTTATAAAGAGATAAAAAATCTAGGATAATGAGTCAATGAGTTGAGTTTGCCATATAATAATCAATACAAAAATATCAAACATCAAAAATATGAGTTACTTATTGAAGCAGACTAAAGTTTTATTATTACAAAGTAGCCTTTTGGGATATTAATTTTAAATTGGTGATTAAGGAACAAAAGACACAGAAGGAACCTTTGACCCTATCCCTTTGTGCTCAAAGAAATTCATATAGAGAAACTGATTTCCAGAGTGGAAACTTAGCATAATCCACCTGAGCATGTTCACCTTAGCACATATAAATTAGCACATTGTGCCAGATAAGGCAAAGTCTAGCAAAGCTTGTTTTCCACTGTGTTCCATTTTTTCAGGATGGCCCAGCAAGGATTTGTTTATCATATGTTTGCTCTTTCTCCTGTGAATTATCTACTTTCCCTTTGGAATCCCAGATCTCCGCCTCATTTCTCCCTTGTCCAGAATGCCATATAACCTCAAGTTCCCAGTGGATTTTGGTCTCATATCTTATGACATCTGTGGCATGTACATCCATAATAAATATTGTACATTTTCTTCTAATAATCTATTTCTATTATTTTGATTATTAGCCCAGCTAAAACTTATAAGGTGGGAAGAAAGTTATTTTTTATGTTCCCAAATTATGAATAAACTTAACAAAAGATATTAAAGGCTCATACACTTAAAAGTACAAAATAATTGCTAGAAGATATCAAGAAGTCCTGCATCAAGGACTGCCTTCCTGATATCAAGAAGATAACAAGAAGATTATGCAAGTCCTGCATGATCTATGAGCAAGAAGTCATGCTCATGGATCAGAAGACTCAATATTTTTAAGACATCATTCACTTTTAAATTAATATAAACATTTGGGATAATCTTAATTAACATTCCATTTTAATTTATTGTAAAATTTATTTGGCAATGCAAAGGCCTAGAATGTCAAAACAACCTTGAAAAAGGACACTATCTGTTTTCAAGACTTACAACATTATAGTCATTAAGACAGTATGGTATTGGCATAGTGGTCAATAAATAGATCAATAAAATGGCAGTGTCCAGATATATACCCACATCTTATGAACAACTGATTTTCAACAAATCAGTGTGAAAATGATTGTCTTTTCAACAAATTGTGGCTGCATCAATTGAATATCCATAATCACAACAAAGCAAAGTAAAACAAGACAACTTCTACTCATACTTTTCACCACATATTTATAATGAATATGTGATTCATTATAATGAATATGTGATTTTCACCACAATCATTTATAATGAATTGCAGGTCAAAATTCAATACCTAAAATTCTTAAATGTCTACAAGAATACAGAAGAAAACATGTGTGATCTTGGGGCAGAAAATATTTCTTAAATGTGACAATAAAAACATGATATACAAAAGACCAAATTGATGTTAGATTTTATCAAATTAAAAAGCTCTTCTTTTCAAGAGACAGTGCCAAAAGAATCAAAAGATAAACTACAGACTGGAAAAAATAATTGTAAAAAAATTATTTGATAGAGGACTAAAAAATCAATAAACACATACAATTTTAAAAATTGAAAAAGATTTAAACAGATACTTCAATAAATAAGGTATGTGGATGGTAAATAAGTACATTAAAATTGCTCAACATAATTTTTACTTATATACATATAAATTAAAACCACAATAACAAAATAATATAGGAGAGGATATCATAACTACACGAATCAAGTAAAGTCAAAGAAAGCTAAGCCAGGGGCCTACTATGCACTGCCTGATATGGAGCTTGGTTCACCAGAGTGCAGGCAGACCATGAGGACCCTCAGAAAAAGAAAATTCCTGCAAAGATTGTTAGTAATTACTCACCCATACCTTATCATTTATCCATTTCATAAAGGAAAAACAGACCACAAAGTATATCTTGTAAAAGTTAAAATTAATCCCAACTCTCCCCCCCTCACTCTTTATTGCCCTGTACCAGCAATTTTGCATAGAGACTACACACAGATATAAGCTCAGCCTCTAGACATGGCTGGGGTCTCTCTTTCCTCTCTCGTGAGGAGAGTATGGCATTCTGTCTGTGGAGTGGCTTTTCTTGCTTGTCCTCTCTGCTCAATTAAACCTGCTTTTCCACTTTAATTTTTGTCTGGCTCCCATTTTGAATCCCTGCCTGCTCAAAACCAAGAACCCTCATGGCTCTGGGCTTGAGTTCCCACTGGGTTCTAGCCCCTTCAGCATCCACATCACTACAAAATGATCAGAAGGGCTAAAATTTTTTAAAAAGAAGATACAAAGTATTGAAAAATATGTGGAAGAACTAGAATTTTTATACATTTTTGATAAAATGTAAAATGGTACAGAGGCAGGATAGTAAGAAAGGAAAATTTGGCAAGTGGAATAAGGAAACTGATACAAGATAACTAAACAAAGCTAAAGAATTTGAGCAACTTACAAATAGCTAATGAATCATAAAATCTTCTATTTCATAACCAAGGACACTTGAGAACAAATGGTTTATGCCTCTCTTCCCTAACCAATGAATAAATAGCTTAAATAACCCTGGTCACGGAAACAAAAAAGACACCCAATTAATGCCATTTGTGCCAGCCAAATCCAAGGATAGATGAAACCAGAGGACCAAATAACAAAAACCCAATTAAAGCCAGACAGACCCAAGATAAAAGTAAATCAGTGAAGCTGACTAGAGAATAATCCCAAGCTCTTGTATATGCTTATTAAAAATGCATCTGGAATACTGATGAATATTCTGATGAAACCATCCCCTAAGATCCTCACCTGAAGGAGAGACACAAAAACCCTCAAGATGAAGGATACCAGCAGCTCTCTCTGGAATACACCCACACTTTTTCTACGGCATGAACTTTTTACCTTCTCTCTCCTAGGGGTCCCCACAAAATTTGCAACTAAGGGAGTAGTGGACAGCAGCAGCGTGTCCTGAGCTAAACCCCTGAACCTGTCTACAAGGTTCCCTTTTCTCTGACTTTTTAGTGAGCTAAAACAGCCTGGCCGTAGCTAACTTCTTGTCCCTGTGAACTTCAATCTCCAGTGAATTGAAGCAGCCCCACCTGGGCTATCTCCTGTTGCTTCTTCTGTCTTAAGCCCTTCTTTGTTCCACCATTGCTATTTTTAATAAGCATACTCTCAAAATCACCTGGACTTATGAAATCTTTCCTGCATGAATCAAGTACCCACACACCAGGCCCATGGCAGACCCATTCTGGGGCTGGTCCCAATGTGGTAACACCCCAATTTGAAAAAGTTTGGCAGTATTTCAAATAATTAAATATGTACCTACCACATCAAAAAACTAAAGACTAAATAAAAATTGACCTCAACGTCACGTAGATGTTGCATTTAGCAGAGAAAGCTTTGAAAGCAACTAGTTCAAAGAACTAAGGGAAAATATGTTTGAAATATTAAAATAAAATAATGTCATAATTATCACTTCTCGGCCTTTTGGCTAAGATCAAGTGTAGTATCTATTCTTATCAGTTTAATAATGTCATAATCACTAAACAAGGAAAATCAGTTTCAAAGAACTATAAAAAGTGTTCAAAATAGTAGAAAAAATCTCTAATTAACTCAATAGTGGTTTGAAGATGGGAGAAAATAAGTGTCAGTGAATAGAAATTATCCAGATAAATAGAAATGATCTAATCCGAGGAGCAGACAGAATAAGATTAAAGAATAAGGGACTCTCAGGAACCATAGGAAACTATGAAATGATTTGAATATATATGTAATTAGATAAGAGAAAGAATATGATATAGAAGAAAGCCTGATTGTCCCAAATGTGATTTTAAAAAGCCACTTTTTGATTCAATAAACTCACGAAAGTCAAAGTAGAATGAATACAAACAAACATTTTATATAGGCACACAATTGTGAAACTTCTGAAAAACTTGAGAAAGTAGTGAAAATGCCAAAATATTATTTGTAATCATAACACCTCTTTCTCTCTCAAAAAAAGGCAAAAAAAAAACTGATGTTGAAATAAAGACATTTCTACATATATGAAAGCTGAGCAAATCTATCAGCAGGAAAGCTGCATCCCAAGAAATACAAAAAGATAGACTTCAGGATGAAGGAAAATACCACATTAGGATCTGGGATCTATAAGAAGGGATAAAGAGCATCAGAAACAATTAAACTTCATGGTTTCTTCTTGTAACTTTTTTATAATTAATAACTATTTGAGGAAAAATAAAAATAGTACTAACTAGTGATTACTACATATGTAGATGGAACATATGAATACCAAATGCAAAGAAGAAGGTTATATAAATGGAATTAAGCTGCTGTGGGGTTATATTTTTGAAAAGGGAGGAGAAATATAAAGGTAAAATGGGTCTTTAGGAAGGTTAGAAAACTACTTTTCAAAAATATCATTAAAGGACATAAAAAGGCATGCCAGAGATTGGCAAAAACATCCCAATACATATCTTGTATTGAAACTAGAATTTTAAAAAATGGTAAAAAAAAACCCAATATAAAAACTTAAACTCCACAATAGACTATTAATTAATGGTCAAAAAACACACATATCCAGTATCATTGCTCATCAGGAGAATCCAAATAAAGGCCAAAATTTGATAATACTGCACTCCTAATAGAATTTCTAAATTTAAAAAGAATGACATTTACAAATTCTTCTGACCACACAAAGTAATTGAAACCCTAATATATCACTAGAGAGAATGAAAGGGCATACAGCTACTCCAGAATTAAACACCCATTTCCCATCAGTGTTAATCCTGGGCACTCATCAAGAGAAATGAGAATATATTAACAAAGAGACTTAAACAGGAATAGTCATAGCAGTTTATTTCTGAACATTAAGATTTAGAAACAACCAAATTGTCCATCAAGAGGTAAATAGATAAGTTTCAGCAAACTTATACAACAAAATTAATAAATATACAAAAATTAATGAATAATAATTCATTAATAAATAGTAAACATGAACTAACCATAGAAATAGGTAACATAATTTAATCTCAAAAATTTTATATTGAGCAAAAGAAACCAGAATGATTATCTATTATGTAAATGTTTATGTAAAGTTCAGAACCGATACACAGATAATAAATGTTAACAGGATTAAAAATAATTCTTAAAGTCATATTTTAAATATATTCACAACTTCCTCATATTTTTGTAGGCAATTACAACTTTCCACAGTCAAGGGAATTTTCAAATAAGGCATGTGAATATAGAGGTGCAGAAGAGACGTGAGTTAAATATCACCCTGATATACTGGGAAAGAAATGTGACATGACAGTGCTAACACAATGTGAGGCTTCAGTGTGATGCATGACATTTCTTTCTTTAAGATGCCAGTCAGCAGGCATTCAGAACCTGATCATGCACTTTGGGCAGATTTAAGGCTTAACAAAACAAGAGTCAATCAGAACTGTGCTTTGTATATGCTTTCAAAGATAACACTGCCTGGAAGAAGTCACTTTAGAGTTATTTACCAAGGTTTGGCTTCATAACTAACCTTCAGTAACTATGTTCAGAAATCATTTTCACTCAGATTTGATGTAATCATAAACATGTTAAAAAGAAAACATTTGTTAGGTAAGCCTAGGACTACTTTAGAAGTGGAATATATATAAAAGTCTGTAAACAGAAAATATAAATTCTATTTTTTTCTTAGTTGCTTCTGGATTGAACTATGTAAATACTTCATTCTTTCATATGAATAGTGATTGGTATATAGTGATAAAGATAATGTTCATTTACAAATTCATTTTGTTTTCTGAAAACTAATACCTACTAATAAGAATCTAGACTTATTGTCACTGATATCATACACATGGTCTTTTTTGGTGACTTTCCTACAGATTGAGTTTCATCAGATTTGGGGGCAAAATTACTCTCATTTACATTGACTTTAAAATTGAACGTAACAACTGCATTTTATTTAATATCCATTTTTTTCAATCATTGTCTTCTAGACAAGGACTTTGTGTATGCTTTCTAAAAGTAAAATTGATTAGAAGAACTCAGTTTAGGGTTATTACTATGTATGATATACGATTCTTCCCTTTAGAGCTTGTTATATCAAAGAAAAATAAAAACATGAATCACATCATTATGTTAATAGTTATTTAGGGTTGAGAGGTAGGTGAGGTAAGGACTAGAAAATTGATTGTGTTGAAGTAAGTATTTAGTAGTTTCACGTGAAGGCAGGTGTTAAGATCTATATTACAGAAGACTGAAAAGATTATCTGATTTCCAAATCCATGAAGCAAGGAGGAAATATATTTTGATCTTCAAATTCATGAAACAAAAAATCAGATGACTGTCCACTATCTACCAGGCATAAAATAACTTCAAAGTCAAACTTACCGTACAACCACAAAAGCTCAATTGCATGGTTAAATACACAGAAATATATTAAGTATTAAGAATTAAACTTCTAACATATTAAGATCTTTTTCCTATTCTGAATATACTGTTAAGTACCATTATGATTGCCTTTGGTATTATCATAATAGCATTAATTAAGCTAATAAGTACTTTCATGTAAAGAAACACAGACAATAGATGAAATTAAACTTTAGTCCTTTAATATAATCTATGTTCAGTTCTCCATTCTAGATGCTAGTTTTGAAGAAGTAAAGCCCAAAGAAACTAACATGATTGATATTGCCTGAATTTCCAGACTACATCTTTTCTAAATACACCAGTAGACAAGGAAGAAGGCAATGAGGTCTTAGAAAAGGTACATATAATGAGATTTTGACTAAGCTTCAGGTGGTTTGCTTGTTTGTTTGTTTTCTTTTTAGACAATTATGACAAGAGACAGGAAAAACTTATAAAACCATGTATTTCCATATGTTGTGAAATCAATCATTAATTAAAACATACCCACATTTAAGTCATCTCAGAATGATTCTGGTTACTAGACATTTATTTTAACACTTCAGACTGACAAACAAAGTCAATTATCAATATTTTTTGCAAAATCAAATTACTGTTGATCATTGTCATTTTGATTCTTGTGTGATTGTTTTGAATCATAGCTGTAAGGCAGAGGGCACAACAGCCTACCACATTTCACTCACAGAGATGGAGTGGGACTGGGCACAAAGGCACTGTGTGTTAATGACACACTTATAAACATTCGATGCCTAAAGAGGGTAATAGGAATTATAGTGGAAGTAAAATAGACTAGCTAATAACAAAATACCATCAGTTTTAAATTATTTTACAAATGTTTTAAAATACGAATTTTACCTCAGAAAAAAATATAATTGAATTATGTGTAAATAATTGAATGGGCCCTATGTACAACATTACATATAGTTTTCTTTCTATATGACTTTACCTGAAGTATGTTCACTTTGTTTTACTTGCCCCTTAGAGAGTTCTTTGATTCCTATGTAAATTGTTTTCTTAATGCCCTGTGGGGAATTCACTTCTAAATCTCAGGGTTTCTAGGAAAGAAATCATAAATGAAAATCAGTTCTGCTACAGTTTATGAAGTGATATTCTTTTGTTATTCACAGTTCTCATTAACTGCAACAACCCACAAGCTGCAGGGCAATGAGGATTATCCTTCCACTTCTTCTGCACAGTGGAAACATTCTTAGATGGACTAGATTAAGTAGCTTTCTTTCTGTTTTTATGTTCAAATTTTTTATGCGTGTCATCTAATTTTGAGGATTTCCTTTACATTAAAACCTTAGTTATTGATGTTTTCTTCTTCAGTAATTGACATTAAACCCTCAGAGCTCCATAAAGTTAAATTTACATTACAGTCAACAAAAAATCTCCCACTGTTTCTTCTAGCAGTAAGTATTTTAAGTGTCAAATGAAAATACGGGCTATTATTCTAAAATAGATGTTTTAGAAAATCTAAACAACCATCAGAAATTCTCCCACAGAGAAGGAAATGAGACAAATTAAACCTTCATTGAGATGAAACCTTGTAGACTTTGCCTGTCCGTCAAAGCCAAATTGAAGCAGAAGAGATTTATGAAGAAATCTGTTGTATTATACTGTTGAAATACCTTGTGAACTCCTTTCTTGATCTGGTTTTTAATCATTCCAAATCCATACTTGGATTTTTTTTCTATAAATGTAACAAAAGCATGTCCCTCCCTGATCATAATTCAGAAAAATATCAGTCTTGAAAGCCCTGTTTTTCAAGCTTCAAGGTATTGAGGGAAATTAACTGCTTATACAGGTTCGAAGATAACTTATACTCTCCCACTCTCTAGATGCATTTTTTTCAGCATAGGAAGTAATAAGTCCTTATAATTATGCCATATGTTGTGAACCTTTCTCTACTGTCCTATTCAGACTATTTATTTTCTTTGGCAGTGCTTCTCTGCTGTACTTTTTTCTTTATTATATTTTTCCATTACCATTTACTCCCCTTATACCCCCTCTGCCCCCATACAATCACCACACTGCTGTCCATGCCTATGAGCCCTTTTTCCTTTTTGCTCAAACTCTCCCCGCCCTACCATCCTGCTCTCCATCTATGAGTTTGTCTCTATTTTGTTTGTTCAGATTGTTCATTAGATTCTACATAGTGAAATCTTATGGTATTTGCCTTTCTCTGACTGGCTTATTTCACTTAGCATAATTTTCTCCAGGTCCATCCATACTGTCTCAAAGGGTAAATGGTTTTCTTTTTTATGGCTGGATAGTATTCCATTGTGTAAATGTCCCATAGTTGTTTTATCCACTTGTGTACTGATGGACACTTGGACTACTTTCATATCTGGACAATTGTAAATAAAATTGCAATAAACATAGGGGTGCTTGTGTTCTTTTGAATTAGTGTTTTGGGTTTCTTCAGATATATCCTCATAAATGGGATTGCTGGATCAAAAGGCAGGGCCATTCTTAATTTATTCCTCTATCTCCACACTGCTTTCCACAGTGGCTGTACCAATCTGCAGGTTATTCTTGAATTCATTGCTATTTCCCTGAGTAATGACAGATTTGGACAAGATCAGGAGCTTAAGGGAACACTCATAATATGAATTCCACATTTGGGTTACCTTAAGAGAAAAGAAGGTAGAAAATACCCCTAAACCCAAGTTCAAGGAATTTTAAGAGGAATTTTAATTTAGCTACTTTTGCTAGAAATGAGTTGAATTAAAATGCCATTAAAGTGTTATATGACAGTGGTGTTTTATATGGAGAAGCAAAAGGAAAAAAAGAGAAGCAAAATATTTAAATTCTATGCTGACCCAACCAGCTCTACCAGTTGCCAGGTTTCCAGAAGAAATATGTATGTGTAGAAATAATGGAAAAAAGTAAGGTAAACCTTTACACTAACTGGTGATCTGATCAGTTTGGACAGTATTGAGTTCCTGTACACTGTAGTCTTTTTCTTTATAAACCCTCAAACCAAAGTCAGCAAAAACACCTCTTCATGTTTCCCTGATGCCCAGGTTGAAAGCTCTCATCTCACCATTCCAGTGAATGAAAGAGCTAATCCAAAGCCCAGCAATCAATGTACACATGCCATGTGTGCAAACATCCCCACAGCACATGAACACACTGTGCACATGCACACACATGCATGCCTGAGAAAGAAAGAAATAGAAAGTCTTTTCTTAATGTTTGTTGTAAAAATGTCCAAGCACGAACACTCAGCCTTCTTAGCCTAGACTAAACCCTGGGTTTAGGCACTATGCGAAAGGCAGAAGGAAACTCTAAGGAGACAGATAGATGGCTGGTTCTTTACTCTTTTGGCATTATCTTGCCAATCACAATTGTTGCAACAAGAGAGTGATTTCTGTTTGACTAGAGCTCTGAAGTTCTCCATTTGTTTCCCACTTGGTAAGTCACTTTCTATCCCAGCTCTAATGAAACTGGTCCTGTGAAAATTATTAACTCAACAGGTGAATGTGGAATTTGCTTTATCTGGGTGAACACAGTGTCCAGTGTTCTCTTCAGGCCACTGCACTAGATCTACTGGTAAAGCAAAGGTCAATAAACTGGCCTCTTTGGGCTGATTGAGGACTATATAACTGTAAGTATAAGAAATATAGGGTGAGGATATCAGGACATGAGAGGCAGTTTGACAAGAGACAAGAAAGTGCTCCTTGCCTCCCTCTCCCTTCCTGCCTCCCACTCTTCCTTCCTTCTCTTTAAGTACTACCACAGTGGTCCCCATGGAAAGGAAAAGAAGGGGTTATAGACCAGCTGCTAATTATTTTCTTCTCAATCAGTAACTGTCAAGGAGTTGTGATGACTATGATTGTGAAATCACGTGAAACTATGTGAAATACTGTGAGTGGATAATTCTAGAGTCAGAAGTGATCTTAATCACTTTCCCAGTTTAATTATAGGTGGACTTTCTAAAAAATATGCATTCTTTCCTTTATCAAATATTTATTATCTACTTAAGGTCTGACCCATTTAATGATGCCTTCCTTACTCTATATTCTAACTGAAATAATCAGTGTCAAGAAAATTATAACATTCCAAGAGTCAGGGTTGGGTCAATTACAATTCTAGTGCAGGAGATTCCCTTGTTGGACTTTACAAATGTTTATTCATTTACACACACACATGAGATTGTTTCTATTATTTACTTCATTTTATGCAGCCAGAAATGGGGAATGAGGTTTTTTCATAAATAACTTTTCCAATGTCACACAGTTAGTAAATGGTGAAGATGTGAACAGTCTACTCCCAGTGTTTGGGCAGTAAATCATCATGCTGCATTTGCCTGGTATTCATACATTCATAGAAGGGATTCATGAGAATTTTTACTTAAATGGAAGAAGTTAATGATGTAATATTTTGTTGGGAACCACCCTGCCTAGTTTCAGAAGTTGTAATGCCCCATGGATAAGACTGAGTGAGTGAACTTTGGATCAGAAGCCACTAAGGAGACAAAGCTTATCTCCCTGGCAGGGGCACCACTTCTGCTCCTTTTACTTCATCCATAACTGGCCCCCAATGCTTGATTGGTTAGCCAGTGATGGGTAAGATTCCCCAAGAGGGGAACACCCTAAGACAGGCACGATCACGTGGAAGCCCTAGGGAAGGACTTGGGGAGCTATAGCAAAAGGGGTGATGGACCCTTGCCCCTTGGCTTTGACATAGCCTGAGCCCTCATTCTGTCTGCAAGAAGTCTCCTAATCTCTTGGCTGCCTTACTTCCCCTGCCTGACTTAAGCCTGAAACAATGACAGAGGGCGGTGCAGCCCTGTGCGAGAAAGGGCAGGTTCCTTGGGTGATCAGGCCTGAGAAAGAATAGTAAAATCCTGGGAAACCTGCTTTGCTAAGAATAATCTCAATTAAATGATAAGTGTCCAAGCAGGAAATGAGTTTGTTTCCCAAAGTTTTGTAGCCCTTTAGCTAACAGACTCTGCCTCAGAATAAGGCCTCATAGTTCTTTGTGTGTTATCTATTGTTTGATCCTTACTTCCTGACAATGATTAATGAACTTTACCTGTATTCCTGTGCAAATTGAAACCCAATAAAAATCTGTCAAGGCAAGGATTGGTGCACTCTCCTCTTGAGAGAGTGCCTGTGCCATTCCTTTTCTTCCATAGGACTCGGTAGTCCATGTGAAAGTATCTCGTCTTATCCATAACACTGCAGACACTGCAGACCGGTGTCCACGTCAATATTTAATATAAGAAAAATAAAAAATAATCAAGAATGTAAAGGAAGGAAGGACAGAGAGAGGCAGAGAGAGAAATTCAAATACTTGAGTCACTTTTTACATTTTCAGAGCTGCTATTTCTGGCCTACCTGGACAGGTATTATACATTGTTTTACTCAAGCAGAACCAAAAACCCAGACAGATTTAGATTTGGAAGTTTAGTCAGGACTTGATATGTTTTCTTCTCCAGTGTTTCAATATTAAATTTCTTTGAAATGAGAATGATGTAGATATTAGGCCCACCGAAGATAAGAACAATCTTGCAGAAAGAATTTAAATGCAAAAAAAATCTTAGGAAATAACTCTTTCTTGACTGTGAAACCAACATCTCTCATTCAGCCTAGCCAGATAACATCTTTTAATGATGACACAATAACACTGTATCTTCACTCTGAAATCTCCTAGAATGATACGCTGGGCATTTTCTTTGCATGGACCTTGGTGCAGGTAAGTTCATTTCCTCTTGTGAAAAAGAAATGAGAGTAAATAAATACATAAACCACAAAATGTTGTGTTTACTTTCTTAGCTCATATCAAGACTTTTTGGCTCCACCTACCCACATAAGTAGCCCAATTTCTCAAATCTTTTTCTTTTATTATGATTGTGAATTTTAGGTCTTTTGGTATAGTTTTATGATCCCCAAATTAAATCTGTTTATATTTAAATTTTGTAGAGGCATTTTAAATAAAAATCAACTTAATGGGGATTTCCAATTGTAATTTTTAAGATCTGTTATAACTCAGTAGAGAGTAGTATTTGTTATACTTAGAGATGCTCAAAAGACCTCTTTGTCTTCTGGAGCAGCAGGTACTGAAAATCATTCCACTGAAACAGGAGCTAAGGAGTGTAACTCCTGGGCAATGCATTATACCTGGAATTCTACATAAATGGTTGATTTCTCCAAAAAAGAGAACACTATGGTAAGTGTTATTTTATTATGTATTATTTACTTTGTTTGTGTATGAGCTGCTGAATTTGGGTTGCTACATATTACAGCAATTTTTTTCCTTTTTAAAAACATTTTATTTAGTTATGTTAGGGAGGGAAAGGGAGGGAGAAAGAGAGGGAGGGAAACACCAATGTGTGGTTGCCTCTCACACTCCCCCTACTGGGGACCTGGCCTGCAACCCAGGCATGTGCCCTAACTGGAAATCAAACCCATGACCCTTTCTTTAGCAGGACATCACTCAATCCACTGAGCCACACCAGCGAGGGCTATTGTAGCAATATTTTAATAAATAATAAATTAATTGCTATTAGGGCAAGTTATACATATTTAATTTTTATTTATCCCAGACTGTCTTTTAAAATCAAATAGTATATTTGACTACCCTGTCTTTTCTAACACACATGCCAGTTGTCCCTGAGATTATTGCAGTATACACATCTGGCACTCCATCCAGAATTCCTTCACAAGTAGTAGCTGCTGCTGGTCCTGAAATGAAGGGCTCACACCTGGGCCTTCTCCGGAGCCTTGCTTTGGCTATCAAGAGATGCCTGGAGACTTAATATTACAGAGCTCCTCACAGCAAAGTCAAGGTTAGACTTGACTTGGACCACATCCCTAATGAGCGACTTTCCCTTCCCGGGTCTGCTCCTCTCACTCCCTTATGGATTTTCCTTTAATAAGTCACATGTACTTCAACATTTGCATAGGCCTAGCTTCTTAGGAACCCAACCTAAGAAGTTACCATTCCCACTTTTTTCTAACATATACATTATTATACTCTTATACTTCAGGATCCCACTAAAATGCATTTACTTCAAATTCTTTCAGTTTATTCTCTCTACTCTGATATCCCTGGCAAAAATTAATGTTTTCTTCTCTATACAATGGAACATATTACATTTACAATAAATTTATCACTAATATACACTGTATTTATCCAAAAACCATTTATTGAATACCTTCTACATGCCAAAAATTATTTAGGTACTAAAAACACAAGGTTTGGCTCTTGTGGAGCTTATATTCTAGTGATGGGAGACATGATAAATAAAAGTAAATGAATTAATGTACAAGATAAGGTTACACAGGAATAAAGTCAATAATGCAAACCAAACTCAGAACAATAAAAGTGGAAAGTTCTTTAGATTTGGTGTTCAGAAAAGTGTTCATAAAGATGTAAGTCATGAAATTTATTCTTATGTAAAGCTAGGAACTCATCAAAGCAAGGACACTCATGTTTTGCATAATGTTGCATATCACCTAAAAAAATACCCTGACTTGAATTAGAAACTTTATTATTAATTGAATGGAATTCTTGAAAATAGTGTTCTGACTCTCTATTAGAAATAATTTTTTATTGATTGATTTTAAAGAAATAGAAGAAAGTGGGGGAGAGAGGGAGAGAGAGGGACATTGTTCCAATTATTTATGCATTTGTGGGTGTCTCTTGTATGTGCCCTGACCATGTATTGAACCTACAACCTTGGCATATAGGGACAATATTCTAACCAGCTGAGCAACCCAGCCAGGGTTCTGACTCTTTTTTTTATATATATATTTTATCATTCTTTTTCTTTATAACTTTTTTATTAAATAATTTTTATTGGTATTCTATTAGAGTTTTTCCAATTTTTCCCCATTGCCCCCTTTCACCCATCCCATCCTCCCAGTCAATTCCCACACTGTTGTCCATGTCCATGGGTCATTCCTTCATGTTCTTTGCCTAGTTCTTTCCTCTTCTTTCCACCATTTTCTCCCTCTCATTTCCCCTCTGGTCACTTTCAATCTGTTCCATGTTTCCATTCCTGTGGTTCTATTTTGTCCATTAGTTTATTTTGTTCCTTAGATTCTTCTTATAGATGATCATATGGTATTTGTCTTTCACGGACTGGCTTATTTCATTCAGCATAATATTCTTCATTTCCATCCACACTGTCACAAAAGGTAGGGGTTCCTTCTTCCTTTCAGCTGCATAGTATTCCATTGGGTAACTGTACCACAGGTTTTTGATCCACTCATTTACTGATGGGCACTTAGGCTGTTTCAAGCACTTAGTGATTGTAAATAGTGCCACTATGAACACAGGAGTACATAAGTTCTTTTGAATTAGTGATTTGGAATTCATAGGGTATATTCCCAGTATCAAAATGACTAGTTCAAAAGCAGCTCCATTTTTAGTTTTTTAAGGAAATTCCATACTATTTTCCGCATTGGCTGCACCAGTCTGTATTCTCACCAACAGTGCCCCAAGTTTCCCTTTTCTCTGCATCATTGCCAGCACTTGTTGTTTGTTGATTTATTCATGATGACCATCCTGGCAGATGTGAGGTGGTATTTCATTGTGGTTTCAATTTCATCTCTCTGATGGCTAGTGATATGGAGCATTTTTTCATATGTCTATGAGCCATCTGTATGTCCTTCTTGTAGAATCTATTTGGTTCCTTTGCCCATTTTTTAATTGGGTTGTTTGTTGTCCTGTTCTTGAATCTTGAGTTCTTTATATATTTTGGATTTTAAACCTTTGTTCGATGTATCATTAACAAATATGCTCTCCTGTACACTCGGCTCCATTTTTATTTGAATGATGATTTCTTGAGCCTTACAGAAGCTTTTTAGTTTGATGTAGTCCCATTTGTTTATTTTTTCCTTTATTTTCCTTTCCCTAGGAGAAATATTGGTAAAAATATTGCTACATTATATATCTGAAATTTTCCTGCCTAGGCTTTCCTCTAGCACTTTTATGGTGTCATGACTTATATTTAAGTTTTTTAGCCATTTTGAGTGTATTCTAGTGTATGGTTTAAGTTGGTGGTCTAGTTTAATTTTTTTGCATGTACCAGTCCAGATCTCCCAACACCATTTATTGAAGCTTCTATATATACGCCATTGTATGCTCATGCCCCCTTTGTAAAATATCAATTGACCATTGTAGCGACTTGGATTTGTTTGTGGGTTCTCTATTCTGTCCCAGTGATCTATGTGTCTATTCTTATGCCAGTAAGAGGCGACTTTGAGTGTAGTGGCCTTGTAGTAAAGTTTGATATTGGGTATTATGATCCCTCCTACTTTGCTTTCTTTTCTCAAGATTGCTACGGATATTTGGAGTATTTTATGGGTCCATTATAATTTTTGAAATATTTGTTCTAGATCTGTGAAATATACCTCTGGTATTTTAATAGGAATTGCATTGAACTATAGATTGTTTTGGGTAGTATGGTAATTTTAATAATGTTAATTCTTCCAATCCATGAATATGATATATGTTTCCATTTATTTGTATTTTCCTTAATTTCTTTCTTTAGTGTTCTATAGTTTCCTGAATACAGACTTTTTACCTCTTTCATTATATTTATTCCAAGGTACTTTATTTTTCTTGTTGCTCTGGAAAATGCAATGTTTTCCCTAGTTTCTCTTTCTAGTAGTTTATTTTTTGATGTACAAAAATGCCACTGATTTCTGAATATTTACTTTGTATCTCACTATTTTGCCAAATACACTTAGTAAGTTGAATAGTGTTTTGGTGAAGACTATAGGATTTTCTATGTACAGTATCACATCATCTGCAAATAATGATGGTTTTACTTCCTCCTTTCTGATGTGGGTTCATTTTATTTCCTTTTCTTGTCTGATCACTGTGGCTAGAACTTCCAGTATGATGTTGAATAAGAGTGATGAAACTAGACACTCTTGTGTTGTTCCTTAACTTAAGGGGAAAGCTTTTAGATTTTGCCTGTTGAATATAATGTTGGCTGTAGGTTTCTCATACATGGCTTTTATTATGTTGAGGTATGCTCCCTCTATTCTGAGTTTGCTGATTTTTTAAATATATATATCAATGCTGGTTTTTATCTCATGCTTTTTCAGCATCTCTTGATATGATCACATGGTTTTTGTCCTTCATTTTGTTTATGTGGTATAGTACATTTGTTGATTTGAGAATATTGTAATATCCTTGCATCTCTGGGGTTAATCCAACTTGATTATAGTGTATGATCTTTTTAAGGTATTTATGAGTTTGGTTTGCCAGTATTCTGTTGAGAATTTTAGCATCAATGTTCATTGAAGACATTGGTCTGTAGTTTTCTTTCTTTGTTGTGTCTTTATCTCACTTTGGAATTAGGATACTAGACTCATTAAAAGAGTTTTTGGGAGCCCTCCCTCTTCTTGATTTTTTGGAATAGTTTGAGAAGAATTGGAGTTAGTAAATCCTTAATATTTGCTAAAATTCACCTGACAAGCTATTTGGTCCAGGAATTTTGTGCTGGGAGTTTTTTGATTACTGCGTCAATTTCATCAGCTGTTATCAGTCTGTTTAGGCTTTCTATTACTTGATTCTGTTTTGGAAGATTATATGTTTCTAGAAATGGAATTTGTCCATTTCACTAGGTAGTCCAGTTTCTTGACATGTATTTATTCATAGTAATTTCTAACATTCCATCATATTTCTGTGGTATCAGTGTAACTTCTCTTTTTTCTTTGAGTTTGTTTATTTTGGTTCTCTCTCTTTTTTTCTTGCTGAGTCTGCTTAAAGGTTGATGATTTTTTTTCATATTTTTAAAGAATAACTCCTGGACTTATTGATCCTTTGAGTTGTTGTTTTAGTCTCTATGTTATTTAATTCTGCTCTGATCTTGGTTATTTTTTTCCTTCTACTCACTCTGGGCATTATTTGTTGTTATTTCTCTAGTCGTTTAGATGCAGGGTTAGATTGTTTATTTGGGATTTTTCTACCTTTTTTTAAGTAGGACTGTATTGCTACAAACTTCTGTCTCAGTACCACCTTCATTGTGTCACATAGATTTTGAGTTGGTGTGTTTTAATTTTCCTTTGTTTCCATATACTTTTTGATTTCTTCCTTGATCTCATTGTTGACACATTCATCATTTAATAACCTGTTATTCAGTCTCCATGTATTTGAACGTCTTTGAGTATTTTCCTTGAGGTTGGTTTCTAGTTTCAATCCATTGTAATTGGGGCACATTCTTGATATGATTTCAGATTTCTTGCATTTTTTGAGTCTTGTTTTTTGTCATACCATGTGGTCTATCTTTGAAAATGTTTCATGTGCATTTGAAAAGAATGAGTACTTTGCTCCTTTGGGATGAAAGGTTCTGTATACAACAATTAAGTCTATTTGAGCTAGAGTGTAATTAATACCACAATATCTTTGTTGATTCTTTGCTTGGAAAATCTATCCATTGCTGGGGGGGGTGTTAAAATCCCCCAAGATGAGTGTACTGTTGTCAATATCTTTCTTGAAGTCCTCCAAGATTTTCTTTATGTATTTAGGTGTTTCTATGTTGGGTGCATATATGTTTACAAAGGTTATAGTCTCTTGTTGGACTACTCCATTAAATATTATGTAGTAATCTTCTTTGATTCTTTATGGCTTTTGTTTTGAAGTCTATGTTGTGTGATATAAGTATTGCTTCCCCACCTTTCTTTTCAGCTCTATTTGCTTGGAATATTTTTTCCATCTCTTCATTTTCAACCTGTGTAGATCTTTTGTTCTGAGGTGGGTCTCTTGTAGACAGCATATATGTGGTCATGTTTTCTTATTCATTCATCAGTTCTACGGTTTTTGATTGGAGATTTAATCCATTTATGTTTAATGTTATTATTAATAGGTACTTATTCATTGCCATTTTTCCATATCCTTGTTTCTTTCCCTCTCCTTCTCCCTCTCCCTCTCTCTCTCTCTCTCTCTCTCTCTCTCTCTCTCTCTCTCTCTCTCTCTCTGTTTCTTCTCCTTTTTATAACAGATCCTTTAGCATCTCTTGTAGTTCTGATATAGTGGATATGCGCTCTTTTACTTTTCTTTGTCTGGGAAGTTCTTAATTTCACTTTCTATTTTAAATGAACATCTTGTTGGATAGAGTAGTCCTGGTTATTTCTTTGCTTTTCATTACTTGGAATATTTCATGCCTATCCTTCGGGCTTGTAGTGTCTGGTGAGAAATCAGCTGATAGCCTTATTGGAGCTCCCTTGTATGCTCCTAGTTGCTCCTCCCTTGCTGCCTTTAAGATTCTATCTTTGTCTTTAAAATTTGCCATTTTAATTATGGTGTGTCTTGGTGTAGGTCTCTTTCAGTTCATCTTAATTGAACTTTATGTGCTTCCTGAACTTGTATGCCTTTTCACCTCACCAAGTTAGGGGATTTTCTGTCATTATTTTTCAAACAGGTTTTCTATCCTTTGCTCCATTTTTTCTCCTTCCAATATTCCTATCATGTGAATGTTGCTATGCTTCATGTTGTCCTGAAGCTCCCTTAAACTATCCTCATTCTTTTTTATTCTTTCTTCATTTTTTTTTGTTTTGACTGGATATTTCTTTCTACTTTTCTTCTAACTCACTTATTCAGTCATCTGCTTCATCTAGTCTTCTTTTAATTCTTTCTAGTGTATTTTTCATTTCAGATATTGTATTCTTTATTTATTCCTGGTTCTTATTCATAGTTTTTATGTTCTTTTCCATGCTGTTGTAGTTGCCCTCATGTTCTTTATAGCTCCCATAAAATTTTTTGTAGATCTCACTGAGCTCCTTGAGCATCTTTATAAATATTATTTTAAACTCTACGTCTGATAGACTGCTTGCCGCAATTTCACTCAGCTCTTTTTCTGAGGATTCCTCCTTTCCTTATAATTACAGGTCATTTTTTTCTCTCCTCATTTTAAGTGACTCTTTTTTGTTTGTTTCTGCATCTCAGGTTAATCTTCTTTGCCTACATGATTTCATGGGGTGTATTTCTGTGGTGTGAGCTCTGTGGTACTGATGGCTGCAGTTTCTTTGGTCTCCTGATCTGGTCTCCTGATCTCCGGATCTTGGATTGCCCTATATTCAGTTTATGTGGGCTCTCTTATTGTACCGGTGCTTTGATTATTGATGGCTCATTTGTTGGTGGATTTTCCCTTCCAGCCAGCTGTCTGGGAGTCACAACTCACAGCATGCCTTATATGCTGTTGTACAGGTAGGTGCTGGCTAACAAAGCAATACAGAAAACCAAACTCATGCCAGCAAAAATACCCACTACTACATCAGCAATATCAACAGCAAGCAATTGAGCAAAGATTTAAAAAGATGGAGAGAGTTTTAAGAATATTGTAAGTTAAGAAAAGGAATATGAGATGACTGAAGAAGAGAAAATTATTTTGAGTGGGAAGAGAGAGGAGAAATAAGAAGAGTAAGGAATAGTAACAAGGTGAAGAAAGGGAGAAAAGAAAATTTAAAATGTAAGTAAAACAGGGAATGGCAATGGCAAAATGGAATACCAAAGGGAAGAGCATAATATGAGTTTTGAAATAAAATTTAAAAGGTAGTAGACTGAAAGAAACATAAATACAGAAAAACCACAACTGGTTCAATAAAAATGACAGCTGAGAACAATAATAAAGGCGGAAAGAAAGTAAGAATATTGTACAAAAGAGAAAAGAGAATATGAGATGTCTACATTAAAGAAAAATAATTTTCTGCCCTAGTTGGTGTGGCTAAGTGGACTGAGCACCAGCCTGTGAACCAAAGGGTCACTGGCTCAATTCCCAGTTGGGGCACATACCTGGGTTTCAGGCCAGGTCCGCAGTTGGAGGTGTGCAAGAGGCAATCACACATTGATGTTTCTCACTTTCTCTTTCTCCTTCCCTTCCCCTTTCTGTAAAAATAAATAAATAAAGTCTTTAAAAAAAGAAAAAAATATTTTGATAAGATGAGAGTGGAAAAATAATAAGAGTAAGGAACAGAATCTAGGCTCAGAAAAGCAAAAAAATAAAATTTCAACCTCAAACAATCAAGGGCTTGTGGAAGGCAAAATGAAGTAAAACAGGAGGAGAGTAATGTATGAGATTTGAAATAAAAAATAGTGAACAATAAGAATGCAGTTGAAGAAAAAGAACAATAACCATAATATCCACCTGGAATGAGACATAATTTATAAAGATGGAAAGGAAATACGAATATTATAAGAATGGGAAAAGAATGTGAGCTGACTAAAGGAAAGAAATATGCTTTTAAGATGATAGAGAGAAGATAAATAGTAAGAGTAAGGAATAAGAGCAAGTCATAACATGGGGGAAAATAAAATTTACACCATAAGTAAGAAAGAGCTGGAAGAAGGAAATGGAGTAAGACAAGAGAATGGTACAATGTGAGATTTGAAATAGCAATAAAATAAAAAAATACATAAAATCCAAATAAAATAAAAGACAAAGAATAGTGAATTAGTTGAAATATAATCGAAGCAAAATAAGAAATATTAACAGTCTATGAAAAGGAAGAACAAAACACAAATGCTAAAGAAGAATAAGGTGAAACCCATCTAAGCAGTTTGGTGTTCACCTCCTGACTTCTCTTTCTGGATCTGCCTCTGGCTTTTTATCAGCTGAAGGTCCCAGCATGGGTCATCCAGCTTCTGGCAGCACTGCCTGTATCCCTTTCATCTGCCTCTAGAGGAAACTTCTGTTGTGATTGGAAGGGTGGGAACCTCAGGTCTCCCCTGAGAGGCACTGTTCAGTCTTCTGAGATAATTGTGGATGTGTTCTCCCTGCCCCTGCATCACCCATCTTGATTTGTCCCAGCTAATTTCCAATAGTGTATACTTTCTGGTGAATTAGATGTCTATTTCATGGGAGAGGCCAATCTGTGTATGAGAGTCAGCTCTTTCTTTCTTGGTGTTGATGACAGCTTTGTGTGCAAGCCAAGGCTTGGCAGGGCCCTGTTTATCTCTTGCTGCACTGATTTCTGATCCTCCCGCTTTGTTGGCTTCCATGAAATAGGGGCCTAGGAACCAGTGTATTTTGTCGCCATGAAAGAAGTTCAAAATGGACCCTTTAGCATTCCTTTTTCTGTCTTTCTCCTGTGGATATGTACTGTTCAGGGGATTCTTGAGGCTGAACTACCTGTTTTGCAGAGCTTCCATATTGATGGTGCTTTTGATCCTGAAGGAGGTGGGGGCTGGGTGCAATCTTCCCTTCCCAGAGGTTTAAACTCTGTTAGGGAAAGGGACTCTGCTGGCTATAAATAATCTCAGGTGCTCAACTCACACCCACCCAGTTCTCAACCCACTGCCCTCACAGCTGACAGATTCCTGATCTCTCCACTCTGTGTAGCCTGCACCCTCTCATCTCCTCCAGGATAGAGCCAAGAAATCCCCTCACTATATAACTTTCTGATCTCTCTGCCCAGTTTCACTGAGTGCTAGCAAACCCTGCCTTCAATCTTCTCCCCTTGTTGGTAGGATAGCTGCACACAGGGTCCTTGTTTAGCATACCTCAGCTCCCTTTAAAAAAGTCCCTCTGAGAATTCCTATTACAGCACTGAGTCACTGTCCAGGTTTCATATACACCACCTCTCAAAAAAGCCAACAGTCTCTTCCAGTCAAGGCCTGCCTCCTTCACCTGACTTAGGTGCAGGCAGAATCCCTCTCTCTCTCTGGCACTATGTCAGTTGGTGCCACTGCAGCTATGGCTGTGCTACTTGATGTTTGTGTGTGTAGTCTGAATCTCCCCTACTTTGTATATTTGTCACTTCTGTCCCAGGTCTGGGGTTCCCCTGCTCTGGGAAGGGAAGGAACCTCAAAGCTCTGATTTCTGAGCAGGTTCTCTGCTGAAGATTTAGTATTTGACTCAATGGTACTCTAATAATGGTAATTTGAGACTTCCTACTGAAAGGCTATCTAATTAAGAGTGGTTAAATTATTCTTAGCCAATTTTCATTGAAATATCAATGAAAATTTGATATTTCAATTGATACTTGCAGTTCTACTCAGTCAATAAGAAGACTTCTGGTTAGTGGCACTGCTTGCCATGGCTCAGAGATCTAAGATTTGCACTGACCAGAAATGGGAGTTTCCAGCCCACCAACAGGTAGATAGGTTTCATGAAGAGAGTGAGTTCCACTTCTTTCATCAACCCACATCAGACTTAAAAAAGTCTGACTCATTCACATCCTTGAGAAAAATGGCCACTTGAAAAATAAATGTTAAAAATGTAGCTTTCTTAAATCCAACAATAATCGATTAAAAGTTAAAGAATAATTGTGAAGATGGATGCATAGTTAAATACAGCTCCCCTCCTCATACAACCACATCAAAATTACAACTAAACTATAGAACACTGTCACTCAGAACTATCATAAATTGAGTTAATGGATGCCCAACAACAACAGAATTAAAGATATGCCGAGTAGGTTGGTCCCACATCCCCATTCTGTGGGTAAAAAATCAAGAGGGATATCTTAGGAATGAGGAATCCCAATCCAACACCAGCAAGATAAGTCCCCATAACTTTGGGCTGCAAAATCCAAGGGGGGAAAGTGTTGGTGGAAGAAACTGCTGGAGTCTCAAGCAGCTCCTCTTAAAAAAACCCACATCTGAGGTTATTCATATTCACTCCCTCTGACCTCGGGCACCGCAGTAGCAGCTTAAAAGGCACCAGTGGCATACAGAGAGGAACTGAAGTATTTGGCATCATGGCAAGAACTGGGGGACAGCTTTCTCCCAGACAGAAAGGCAAGCAAAAGCCACTATTTTCTGAACCCTCCCCTCATAAAGCCATAGAGCTGGCAAACAGGCAGGTACCATATCTGAGACTCCATCAACTTTACTAACACTGTTTGCCCCACCCTGGAGAACCCTGCAGCTCCATTCCACCCAACTTATAGGCCTACAGGGAAACAACAGTAGCGTGGATGAAACTAAGAAGTAAATCAATGATTTGGAACATAGGGAAACAAAAAACAACCAATCAGAACAAGAAGAAGAGAAAAGAATCCAAAAAAGCAAGGATAGTGTAAGGAGCCTCTGGAACAACTTTGTTTTCCTACATTTGCAGCATAGGGCTACCAGAAGGAGAAGAGAAAGAGCAAGAAATTGGAACTTTATTTGAAAAAAATAATGAAAGAAAACTTCCCTAATTTGGTGAAGGAAATAGACATGCAAGTCCAGGAAGCACAAAGACTCCCAAACAAGATGGATACAAAGAGACCTACTTCAAGGCACATCATAATTAAAATGCCAAAGTGTAAAGATAAAGAGAGAATCTTGAAAGCAGCAAAAGAAAAGCAGTTAGTTACCTACAGGGGAGTTACCATAAAAATGTCAGCTGATTTCTCAAAATAAACTTTGCAGGTTCAAAACGATTGGCAAGAAATATTCAAAGTCATGAAAAGCAGGGACCTACAGTCAAAATTGCTATCATTTAGAATTGAAGGTCATATAAAGACCATGGCAAGAGCTGGGGGATAAGAAAAGATTAAGATAAGAAAATTTTTTCCTAGATAAGAAAAATTAAAGGAGTTTATTATCACAAACCAATATGTGAAACACTAAAGGGACTTACTTAAGAAAATGAAGGTCAAAACTATGAACAGTAAAATGTCTATAAATACATATCTATCAACAATTGAATCTTAAAAAGCAAACTAAGCAAACAAGAAAAACAAAGACAGGCCCTGGCTGGTGTAGCTCAGTAGACTAAGCACGGGCCTGCGAATCAAAGGGTTGCTGGTTTGATTCCTGGTCAGGGCATATGCCTGGGTTGTGGGCCAGGTCCCCTGCTGGAGGTGTGCAAGAGGCAATCACACATTGATGTTTCTCTTACTCTCTTTCTCCTTCTCTTCCTCTCTGTCTAAAAATAAATAAAATATATTTTTTAAAAAGAAAAACAGAGACAGAATCATGAATACAGAGAGCATTTTTGTAACAGGGTGCAGCCAGCATTCCCCGACCACTGTAAGGAGAGATTTATAATGGGATCCAGAACTCTGGATGTCCAGAAAATATTAAAAATATAGGATGTCCTTCTTCCCACAAGTCTGAACCAGGGGATGGGACACTTGGAGCCGGGCCATTGAGAGCTGTTTTGCATAGCAACAGTTTTGCAACTAGCCACAGGCATGGCCATTTAACATATCTATAACTTTTAACTGATGTCATGGATACGTTAAATAGTTGTGGCTATGCTTTGAGCCAGGGAGATGGGAGTGACTTCCACCCAGGATGTAACTAGGAAGCAATTCCCCCTGGTTACATAGCCTCCATGAGAGCTTGAAGATGTTTCACTCCATACCACTGGGCCATGGCTGCCCAGACTTACTATGGAAGCCCAGAAAAGCTGGAGAAATGTGGGAATGCTGGCATATGTAGCCCATTGTGGAAGGAGTCTGAAATGGGGCTGTAGGGGAAGATGGGTGCTGGGATTTAAACCCAGGTGCAGCAGCCATGAAAAGAAGGGACCATGCAGCTTTGGGGCTCTCTTCACCACTCAGCTTAGGAAGCTGGGAAACAAGATGCAGCAGCGATGCAGAGCTCTCTCTTAGCAGTTTGGAAGAATGCAGCAGAGATGCTGAGGGAAGGAAAGGGGTGAAAGGACTCTTGCTGGTAGGCCAGGAGAAGGTGTTATGTGGGTTTGGATTAACTGGAAACCCCAGCAGTGACACAGCTGACGGTGCTGGGAACTGAGGGAGGCAGACCAGTCGAGCTTGGATTGCTGGGAACGAAGGGGCTACCTGAGCCACAGACTTCTATTTCTTTTCTTGATATATGGTACCCCTGACTGGGACAGGGGGAAAGGAAGGACTATGTGTGTTGTGGGGTATTCTAAGGGACTTTGGGATATCAATGAAGACATTAAGTCATTACTCTTAAGTCTGTATAACTTTTGAATAATTAATTCCTTTCCTTTTCACCAATTTCTGGCATTGACAGCTATAATTCCCTGGCAGCAGGCAAGGAGAACCTAGTAGAGGGGGACCTAGGAGAAGGGGGGGTCCATTCAATAATAGTATATTACCCCCACCACAGGTCTGTTCTGTAACATTTTGACAGTTGCCAGATGGGAAGAGGCTGTGGGGGAATGGGTGAAGAGGTGAGGGGATTAAGTAGTATAGTTAGTTACAGAATAAACACAGGGATGTAAAGTACAGTGTAGGAAATGGAGCAGCCCAAGAACTTATGCCATGACCCATGGACATGAACAATGGTGTAAAAATTGCCTGATGGAATGGAGAGTGCTGAGTGGAGGGTGGCTAAAGGGGAAAAATTGGAACCACTATAACAGAATAATCAATAAAATATAATTTAAAAAGAACAATTTTATTTACAGTAGTAGCATAAACATAAAAAGAGATATAAAGAAACCTGACAAGAAACCTTGAAGTATATATATTTTTAAAAATCTACAAAAATATACCACTAGAATACATAAATGTACTGTTTCTAAGTTTTAAAATTGGAGTGTTTCAACAGTGTATCTTTTCATAAGTGTATCTATAGTTTAAAGTATAATCACTGTCTTTCAGAAAGTTGCTAAAATAAACATGTTATTTTAATACATTATCATGACATGTCATGATAAACAAGTATTACAACAATTCACCATCAACAAACTGGAACTAAAAATGTGTTAAAAATGTTGTTCAGGTAAAAGAAAAATGATGCTGGAAGGAAATTTGGTTTGTCAAAGAAATTATGAGAGTTAGAAATGATAAGTATAAGAGAAAAAATAAAAAATATTATTTAATATCTTTAAAAGTAATTGAGTATGCAATGCAAATATGTATTTTGGAGTTTAAATCTAATCAGATGCAAAATGTGTGACCACAATAGCATATAGAATGGTGAGGGAAATTTAAATACACTGGTGAGATACTTGTATTATTGGTGAAACATTATATATTATTAAAAACTAGGGTGTGATAAGTTAAAGACGCATATTGTAAATACACCAAAACAAGCACTAACCTAATTTAAAAAGTACTATAATTCATAATGCAATTGAAAACATAAAGTCAAATCATAAAAGAGCATGCAATTCACATGAAAACAGGAGAAAAGATAAAAGGGAACAAATAAGGACAAATATGCACAAATTTAAAGAAGGTAAATTCAAAACCTACCCATCAAAAATTATGTTAAATATGAATTATGTAAACATTTTAATTAAAAGGTATAAAATGTCAGACTGAATAAAAAAATATAAAGCCTACTTCCCCACAATAAATCCACTTTAAACATAAAGACACGGAGAATTTAGCAATAAAACTATTTTAAAGGATATACTATGAAAACAAAAGAAAACTAGAATTACTGTATTGATATTAGAAAAATAAATTCAGAACAAGGAATCTTATTAATACAAAGAAAATTATCATAAAGATAAAGAGATCAAGGAGACGAAATTTCAATTGTGTATGAACTCAGTAATAGAGATTCAAATATATGAGGCAAAATTTCATGAGAAAAGAAACAAACAAATCTATAATTATCACTGGAGATTTCAACACTTTTCTCTCAATAATTGTTAAACAAGTAGCAAAAAATTCAGAAAGAATATAGAATATTTCCACAATACTATTAACCAATCTGTATGTGTTTAAATTCATAGGACATTCTACCCCCAAACCATATTACATATATATTGTTTTCAATTAACATGGAACATTCATCAAGATAGACCATATTCTGAGCCACAGACAAATCTCAATAAATTCAAGTGGATAGACTTATACAAAATATATTCTCTAAGTGAAATTACACTGGAAATAAAAAGATGGTATCTAAAAAATACCCCGAACTTGGAAATTAACACAAAATAAATTGCCCATGAATTAAACAAAAATTACAAGTAAAACAAATAATTAGAGAAAGGATAAATGTGTTTCCTCACAGAAATGGTGATAGCTTTTTATATTTAATCATCTTCAAAAAGTCATTTTTGTCATTAAACCTGTTTACACATTTGAATTATTAGGAAGTTCCATGTAGTACTTTGGGGAGGAAGCTCTGAATCAGAGTGTTTCTGTTTAAATATCCCATAAACTCTCTGCCTGACCTGAACAAGATGTTGAGTCTCTTCCTTGATTCAGTGAAGAAAACAGGAGACATTTCATTGTCATGGAGATCATAGGAGTTTAGAACAATGCCTGACCTATGACAAGTAATTAATAAATATGAGCTTATTTTACTTTTAACATTACTTCTATAAACTAAATATAGTTTCTCTTCCTTGAGAATTCTTGTGCTTGCACAGACTTACACTCTGCTCTGGAGACACATGACATACAGGCATCTCATGCATCAGCAGGAACATTTCTTGTGGCAATGAATTAGTTTCACTCACTTTAACTGCAAAAGACACATTTGATCTTTTGATATGTTGAGCTAAACAAATAACTATAAATCTTGGTCTGGGGTCATATATCAGTGTTGAAAAGGGAAGAGAAATTCTTGATTTCATATGGTAGATATGTGTTAATTTCTAACATTTACTCATCACTATCCAAGTCATGAAATATTAGAGGAAATTTTAAGATTATGTCTAAAATCTCTTCCTTTTTAAAGGTGATTTTAGTTTTGGGAAAAGGCAGAAGTTGCAGGGTGCCACATGTGGGCTGTAGGGAGGCTGAGTCACCAGGGTGATTTGATGTTTCACTAAAAATCTCTGCATAAGACATAATACATAATGCAAGTGATCAAGCTGTCAGTCACCAGTGGCCCACAGTAGCCTCCTTCTGAATTATCCAATTAATTAATATGGAGGAATGTTCAAGCTTAATGCAAAATTTGATGGAGTTTCATTGCAGATTCATTGCTCTACTCCCTCAGTCATTTTGAATGAGATGGCCACACAGTACACATGTTTATTCAATGGTGTTTACCGCCCCCACTGACTGGTATAGTAAAGTCATCATTGTTCATGCATGTGCATTCCAGTCCACTCTTCTTGCCTATCAGGTTATACTGATGTCACTCAAATTATTTTCTGTTATATTAACAATGGTTGGATTTTTTCCAGACAGACCAATGCTTATTACAAATAATTCAACAAGTGATGTACTATACTAATACTGTTTGCCTTCTCATCACAAGTTAATGAAAAATACACAAATGAAAACACCTTCATTAGCATAACAGATTCACTGAGAAATCAAAGATCTCAGAATCACAAGAAAAGCAGAAAAAATATAGTGCTTTGCAGGTAGAATCAATTGCTTGTAAAATAAGCACAAAGTTAATTTTTCAGATTTTAAAAGGAAAGGGAGTCCATACATCAAATTAAACTTTGTTTTAATAGGGATATCAGCTGACAACACTTAAAAATGATGCCCACACTTTTGAAGAACTACATGGGGCCCTGAGCACAATGATGCTGATTGAAGGACCATTTCCTGCCAAGTCTAGCTGGCTAATCAGGAAATATGAAAATAGATGTTTATTATAAATTTTGTGTAGTATGCTCAGTATTCTCGAGAGTCACTCTACTTTTGTTTCTATTCCTTATAGTAAGCTAATTTTCTAAGAGATAATAATATGTGAGTAATAATGATCTATATTTACTGAGCTCTTATTACAGGAAAACTTAGCAGCCCTGTAAAGGACATCTAATAATCACCCCTCATTCTGAGAAAACTGAGGTACAAAGAGATAAAAAGGCATGGCTAGGATTATATGCTTATTAATGATTAGAACTGAGTTAACATTAAGTGAGCAGGCAGTCTGATTCTAAAAACTAACCATTTTGCAATTTGACCTTCTAAGTCACACATACTGTCATAAATGTGTCAATCTGATATTGGCCCAACTCTTCTCTCACTTGAACCATAGCAATATACCTCATAAATTTTCACTGATTCATTGGATTAACTCTCACCATGTGGTCATACCAATTTCTATGAAAGACAGCTTCATAATGTCAAATTTCAGGTCAAAAAATGTTAATGGTTTTTCATTGCACCATCTAAAGTAAAAGTGTATATTCCTAGGACCTAGCCGCTTCCCAGAAATACCCCTTTTTCTCACATTTCTGACTTAGCACACATTGATAAAGTGGAAATCCAAGTAAAGATGATAACATAACATTCTTTAATTTTCTTCCACCACCTTATTAAAATATTTATGGAAACATAGAAAAAGCCTAAACAGCATAACAACCATCAAAACTAAGAGAAACAGTAAGACACAGTTTTGGAAGTAATTCCCAATAATATTAAGACAGTTTGAGAAATTAATTCCTAAGGTAAACTCTCTTTTCAATGATATGTAAGAATACCACTTCAAAGAAGCTTCATGAAAAGGGTGTATTAGTTCTTCTTCAACTCTGTATACTTTGATTTAAATATAGAAATCTATCAACAAAATCAGAAAACCCAGAGGAACATCAAACACTACTGCCAGCCCTGATCTGTGTGGTTCAGTTGGTTGGGCATTACCCACAAAGAGAAAGATTGCTGGTTCAGTTCCTTGTAAGGGCACACATCTGGGTTGCGGGTTCAGTCCCCTCAACGGAGCATTGGTGAAAGTCAACCAATGATGTTTCTCTCCCTCTCTTCCCCTCTCTCTAAAAATAAAATAAATTAAATTTTTTTAAAAGTACTGCCAACCTTTCCTCCTTCTCACCCTACCATCCTTAGTATCTGTTTTATACACTGAAAAGCTACAGTTTCATTGAAAGGGAATGTAAGGAAATAATAGGTTTTCTTCTGCACATTGTATTCAGGACTTGTGGTTTTCATGTCCGGCATATAATTCATTTAATGGAAAAAGACAACCGATGGCCATGTAGTGTTCTATCCATAGTCAGAAACCTTGTGAGGAGTGGGACAGGGTGACAGAGAGGCATTTTGCTCTGGAAAAAAAACAATGGGATAAATGTCAATTAAGAATCTGAGGCAGGACTAGGATTTGGGCACATTATTCTACTCTCTAGTTTTAGATATGAAATGGACTTCTTATAGCACCTGAATGGTCACTAGAATACATGAAAATCAACTCAAACATACTCTTCATTGTTAAAGATTATAGTGATAAATTCCATAGCTCAAAAGAAAGAAAATGTCACCTAAAGACTAAGAAAGAACAAAGCTCTACCAATGAAGAACAAAATATTAGAAAATTTCTTCCTATTATCAAAGGTAAGAAAATATCAGTTCTATGAAACATTATGCTAAACTTTTAGTTACTCCAGAAATAACTTATTATTGTGTGACATCAAATCATTATTTTCTAAAAGTTTAGAAAACTCTGTGTCCATGGGCTGTGCATATATGTTCTTTGGCTAATTTCTTCTAGTCCTTTCAAAAGACTGAAACTATACATATGTTTTTATAGTGAACTTGGGTGGAGAGAATAAGGAAATTTCAAAGCCCAAACAATAAAATTAGTTTGGTTTCAGCATGTAGTAGACAAATCAGTAGAACAGACCAGGCAGACCAGAATTAGACCTGAGTACTCATGAAATTGTTTAATGTGTGTCCTCACAGACACATCACAGAGTAAAATGAATAAGGCAGTTATTCATAAATGGAACTTGATAATGTATGCATTACATTTCTGTAAAGCTAGACTCGGATCAAAGAATAAAACAAAATTTAAGAAATTATTTCAAAATTAAAATGTTATATACTAAATATTTGATTTTCAAATATTAAAGTAATTTTACATTTAAATTTTAATATCTTAAAAGCAATGGGAGAAACCAAAACTTAAAGGGCTCATAGAGTTGCTTTTCTTCATTTTAAATCTGATAACCATAACAATATAATCTGAAATATATTTCAAAGAAATATGACAAAGGATTACTGTTTTAATCTATAATGAAATCATGCAATAAGAAATTAAACTTTGGTGCAGTTATAAACCTCAATACAATTATATTAAACAGAAAGTCTAAAAGAGGAAATGTTATAGCCAATAAATTATTAGAAAACCATTTATAACTTCAAATGAATGAAATGCATAGTTTTGGAGATACATTTTTTCTCACTTAAATCATGACAGATATGTAATAAAAGTTAAAATATCAAACATAAGTAAGAGTACATTTTAACAGGCACTCTCACACTCAAATAGCATTATACATTTTCACAATTTCTTAGGAAAGCTAAGTGATATTTATCAGAAGCTTTCAAAAATAATTTGAAAAGCATGAATACATGCCTTTCTCATGGTAATATGACTGATAACAATCTATCTTAAAAATCATCTGACAAGCAATTGGGGAATTATTTATAATAAAAAATTTGGGAACATCAAAATCAGGGATTAGGTAAAACATAGTATGCCCACCCATAGGTAAAGTATTACATAAGTAGAAAAATGTGCTATCTGACACTTGCTGACATTTTGGGGACTTAATATTAAGTAGTAAAATTAACTTGTGTAACATATATACAATATAATCCATATGTAAAAAGCAATATGAAAGAAAAAAAGGAAATAATGTTTACCATGGTTATTTCACTGTTGTGAAAAGGAACTATTTTCATTCTTATTTATATTTTTTATAGATCCAACATTTTTAAGCTAGGCAAAGAAAAAAAATAATCATCATCCACTGTAGAACTCCAATTCTATGCTTAAAGAGTTCGTATGGTAGATGAATGAATGATCTTTATACCAGAGGCATTTCTCAGTCCCTGAACACTAATAATAATTTACTTATAAAGTTTGTATTCCAATGATTGCATTTTTCTTGTGCAGTATTATCTGATGTGTCTCTTCTTTCTGCATTAAATTATAAAATTCCTGAAGTCATATCTATTATGGTTCATCAGTTCTTTTTCCAGAGAGATGTCAATTGTGTATATATACACATGTCTTGAGGTATGACATATAAAAACAGCTCTGAGGTGTGGGTCAAGAGTACCTAAAGAACTTCTAGAAGAAATATGTATCTAAGGGTGAAGAAAGAGCTATTCTAATATTTTTTAATAATTCTGCTGATGCAGAGATGATTGGAAGTGGTGACTTTATTATTTTATTGATCTAAGTTGAAAGGGCAAATTTCCCTGCCCTCCAGGAACAAAGTTAAATTTGTGGGCATCTAAGACATACTTCACATTATAAGAAACTCTCATGCAAAATGTTAATGACTTGTCAATGTATGTTGGAAGTATTTTAAGGAAGTGAGGGGGATTTGTACTAATACAAAATTCTGGAATACAATAAAAAATCATAACTTTTCATCTACGGAAATAACCTATTAAACCTAAAATATTCCATGGCTAGAAATTAATTTAGGGGTATTTGTTTATTTTTGTGTAGGTTTTAGGTTTTTTTCTTTGATTTATCACATATTAACCCCACAGGATCAGCCTTACAGAAGACCCGATTTCCCTTTTAAGATAAAGGAGACGTCTCACTGGACCCACTGTCAGCATTTCATTGTGTCAAAGAGTGAAACAACTGAAGACTTAAAAAAGAAATAAAACAGCATTTTCCCTAAAGAACTTTGTATCTTAAAGATAGATGGATAGATAAATAAATAACTGGATAGATACATGACAGAATAGATAAATGATAGATTAGACAATAGATAGATGATAGAGAGAGAGATAGATAGATAATAGAAAGATAGATATAGATTATTTGGGCTAAACTAAGAAAAACTCATGACTACATGAATATCTCAAAATATATAAAATGTATGTAAATTAAGTTCTACACACACAGAACACATGCATTTGTGATAAAATAAATTAAAATATGTGTTGCATGTGTCTCCATATGTGGGGTATTAAGGTCTTGCTGTTTTCTATTTATTGTGGAAAAAGTTCACATGAAATGTGGTCCAAAAATATGCTATGCTTGATACTCCAAAATCTCCAGTGTTTCTCAAAGTTATGTGATCCTTGTTTTCTTGTTGCTGAAAAATCAAAGGCTTAATTTTTTAAAACTCAGTTTTATCCCAGGGTTTCAATATAAAGTGCATTTTCTTCAGCATAAGACTTTTAAAAATTAAATAAACAGCTCTGAGGAAAACACAGATAAATAGGTGATCCCAAATGGCAGGTACATATATAGCCACAATATGAGGTAAATGGTTCATTTTACTATATACTTGGGGAGCCGAGGAGGAAGAAAAGACATTATGCTTCTGCTCTCCTGGACCCTTATAAGATAAGACCTCCCCTATCCTTTGTGCTGTAACTTCACATACTCAACATGCTCTGGGGGATCTATATACCCTTTTCTATACCTTAAACAAAACACCTAAAATTGGATGTTAGATCCTTCATCTAATAATTCTTTAATAATGTCAATGTACAGAAAATAATACAATTTCTAAGGATCTTAGAATCTTGCAGAAAGAAGTAAAATATGCACACTGTCAACAATTTCACAGATAAAATATGTTTAAGAATTTCACAGATATTACTTTGGTTATTCAGAGGACAAAAGTAGCAGGGCATGCTTGGGAGGAGTATGGAGAGTGGCAGGCAAATAAGAGAAAGCTTCAGGGACAAAGTGGGTGGAGGGTCATGGGATTTGAATGTGAAATGAAAGGAAACTGGCATTGTTGGGGACTGCGTGTGAGGAAGAATCACATAAGTAAAAGCTTGGTGATGTAAAAAATATATGCAGAATGATGGATTGTTTGGCTAGAGTGGAGAGTCTATGAAGGAGTAGAGGGACATGACATTGATGCTACAAAAGGCATGAAAAGCCAAACTTGTAACCCATCTTCTTACTGTTATTTGGACTTAGATACAACATCCATCCCACTGGTAGAATGGTGTAGCAGGAGTATGAATATTAAACAAGTCCTCTGAACTCCCATTGTGTCCACAGCTCACAGAATATAGTAATTTATATTTCTTTTATTCAGTAGTTGACATGGGGCTACCAAGGTGATTGAGTAGAACAGTGACCTGGCCAGAACTGTGCATCCTGACAAAATAACCATGCAGTTGCATTCTATATAGTATTATAAAACAGAGATAAAAGAGAAAAAAAAGGTATGTGTGTGTAATGCAGTGTGGTTCACTCCAGATTTTGGACCTGCCTTAAATTGTACTAAGCCAAGATTTCACTCAATTTGTTTCTCAGAAAAATTCTCAGCATGTTACAAAAGACGAACAAGCACATGGTTCCCAAGATGGATCTTTAAAAAGAATGTGTGATTGGTGTAGACTAAGGCACTTACTTAATATTTTACCACATAATGGAAAAATGTATGGACAACAGTGTAAGGATTGCAGCTAAAATGGAAAACGTACATTTAGACAGACTGCAAACAGCATTGAGCAGTGTCTGGGCCAGGTTAGGGAACAACACAGAAAACCACGCACACAGTATTTGGATCATTAGGTTCTGTTCTTAAAAGGTATGTTAGTAATTTGTCTCAACACAGGAAAAAATAAACATAATACATTGGAAGAATGTTTTTATCTACTAGAAATAGTCAATAGACTCATTGATCAATGGATAGATTTAGAGTTATATATGGAGGAGGGGAGAGAGAGATACCTAGAGATAGAGATGGATTTTGGATCTTGCTGGTCTTTTTCTTTTTAAAGATTTTATTTATTTATTTATTTTTTAGAGAAGGAAGGGAGGGAGAAAGAGAGAGAGAAACATCAATGCGCGGTTGCTGGGGGCTGTGGCCTGCAACCTAGGCATGTGCCCTGACTGGGAATCGAACCTGCAACACTTTGGTTCGCAGCCCACGCTCAATCCACTGAGCTACACCAGCCAGGGCGGATCTTGCTGGTCTTAAACTCCGTTTTAAAGTTGTTGAAATATTACCCCATAAGTTTTCTAAAGTGTTGAACTTATATGATGGATTTTTTTTCATTTTTCAACTGAGATCAGGGTTTATAGTTAACCTAGGTTTTAAATAAGAGAATGAAAATGGCAGCCAATTTTTAAGAGATAAAAGTTGGGAATGTTTGCTACGCTTTCCACTTCCCCCGTTTAGTCTTCTTCAGATTAAGTCTTCTTCTTCAGATAGGTTTAGTGGAATGGGGAGTCTAAGGATGGAGAAGAGTGCCTGTTTTGAGGCTGACACTCCTGCATTCAAGTAGGCTTCATGACTTTGAACAAGTTATTTATCTCTCTAAACACCAATTCTTTCATACATAAAATAGTGATGGCTTTGTTTACCTTATGTAAAACATAATAGATAACCCTAAATTATTATTTCCTCTCCTCCCTTGTTAATTAGAAACTGAACTTTGAGATGACTTATGAGACACTTTATAAGCACAAGGAATGAAACAAACTGCTCCTCTTTTCACATTTATTACACCCAAGCAGAAAGGCATTACTGGCCTCTTTTCTTGAACAGATGTATAACAGGACCAAACCCACACTTATTCTTCTCAAGAAGCTAAAGGAGACTTAGAGGATGATCTCTCCACAAAGGGAGCAGAGAAAAGGTGAAGATTCAATTATTAACACAAGATATAATTGGTCAACTCACAGCTGACTCCTAAGCCTTACTTATCATGTCAACACACAAGCAAATTATTTTTCTTCTTGAAAACATCTCCTATTATGCCATCTTTAATCTGAATGATCACTGTTGGTACTACTGGTGGTGCAATAATTCCAAAAGTGCTACAAGGAATCTTTTAATGTTGTCTCCAATTATTTCTCAATTCCTTATCACCATTTACTCAACTATGTTTATACATGTACCGCCTCTCGGGCAGAAAGATTTACCTTACATAAGGAAGAACACTCATATGTATTAACTAGTAAGTCAGTAAATAAGTAGAGAAGGGTACAATAATGTTTAAGTACACAGATTGTGTTCAAATTCCAGCTCTACCACTTACCTGCCACATTCTCTAATGAAAGTTCCCAATCTTCTTTACCATTTAATGCACTTATTTGAGAAAGTGGGAACAATAAAAGCAGCTACCTTATAAGACTGTCAAAGTGCTAAGTTTCTGTAAAGAATTACTCAATAAATTCTTGATATTACATCAGTAACTATTTGCAGGTATACTACAAGTAAGACACAGTCTGGACATTATATATATGTATCATCTTAAATTCTATAAATTCTATTATCATCCACTTACAGAGAAAAACATTAAGATATAGAGACTGAAGCTTATGCCAGGTGATCCAGTTTGAGGTGTCTCAGGATTCAAAACTCTGTATTTCTGATGAACAATACATTCCCTTTTTTTTCAATAAATCATGTATCTCCTAGATTTTCTATTACTGATTGATCACTTACCATGTGCCAGACAGTGCCGTATCTAAAATGTTTCTTTTAAAATTCTCATACAAACCATATGAGATAGTTCTAATTAGTCTCAGAAACTTTTTAAAAAGGCATGGAGGTCTGTAACTTGTCCAAGTTTGCAAAGGTAGTAAGTGGGACAGCCATGACTTGTAACTCTCTTTGTATACCTTACACAGCTTTGATTGACACATATTACTAGTTACATACTTTATGCCAGACTTTCACATAGACAAAAGCTGTGAACAAAACAGATAAAATCCTGGCTGTCATAGAGCTTCTGGTCAAGTAGGAGGATACAATAAACAAATGTGTATGTAGTATTTCCTATGGTGTTAAGTACTTTGGAGAAAAATTAAGTCAAATAAAGGTAATTGGGAGAGTTGTGGAGCACCTTGAGGAATCAAAGGTCAAATTTATATAAAGATGTGGAGAATGACCCTAAGAAATTGGTGATGTTTCAGGGGAAAAAAAGACCCGAAGACTGTGAGAAATTTAACCCTCATGGTATCAGGGGAAAAGCATGTCAGACATAGGAAACAGAAATGTACAGACCTTAAGGAAGGACGGTGTGTCTGTAGTCAAGTGAGAGCTAAGGGAGTGGGAGGAGATACACTCAGGGTAGTAGATTATTAAGGTTCTCTAGGCAATGGTAATAAAAAAAACTTCATCTGAATGAAACAGAAAGTCAGTGGAGACTTGTGAGTTAAGGAATGATGCAGTATTAAAAATATATATAAAAGACAAAATAATGAGAGACTAGTTAGGAGGTTATTATAGTTTGTCCAAATGAGAGATGATGATTAATTTTGTTAGAGGGAGAATGGTTAAAACAAGCTATATATTTATAATATAACTATAGTATGTTTTGAAGTTCACAGGGAATGTGAAATAAGAGACAAGTTAAGGTCTAATCAACAGAAAGAATGGAATCACCATTCAATGAGACAAAGAGGGCTGCAAAAGGAAAATAATTGGAGGAAAATATTTTATTTGGGACATGTAAAATATGAAGATGCAGAAGTTTAGTGAAGAGTGAGTACATGTGATCTGGGGAAATAAAAAGGTTTGTACCAGTCAAAATACTTCATTATGCAGCAGTTACTAGGTGACTCTCAAATCTCAGTGACCTACAGTAAACACATTTTTCTCACTCATGCCGCATGGCCACCTTGGGGTTGCTGAGGCTTGCTCCAAATTGCCTTGATTCTGAGACACAGGTTGGCAGAGCAGATCTGTTAACACGTTGCCTGTCCCATAGCAGAGGGAAAACACATGATAAATCATACACTGGCTCATAAAGTTTGCAGAGGAGGCCAATATAAATTCATTTCTCATTTTATTGGCCAAAGCAAATCACATGGTAAAGTCTGACATTTTTTAAAGTGGAGAAATATAATTCTTATATAGAGAGGAGGGGAATAACAATTTAATCAACTATAATGATAAAGGATATAAATTTGGGAATTGTTATCATAAAGACACTAGTTAAAGTCACAGTCTTGATGAGATTACTAAGGAGAAGAACAGAGAAAAGCATAGAAGTCTGATGCTTGGGGGTACTCCAGATTGTTGAGGTCTGGATAAATCAGGAAAATAGTATGCAATGAAATTGTCAATCATGTAGGAAGAGAACAGGGATTGTGGTGTCCTGGATGCCAAGTAAAACAAATGCTTCAAGAATGAAAGATTGATCAACAGTGTGTTGATCAAATATATTGAGGACTGAGAATTGATTATCGTATTTACCAATGTGCAGGTTATTTGTTCCCTTTACAATAGCAGTTTCTCTAGAAGGATGGGGATGGAAGCCTGATTCAAGTGGATAGAAGAGTAAATGAGAGGAGAGGAAATGGACAACTCTCTCAAGGAGGTTTGCTACAAGTAACACAGCACAATGCCATCAGTAAAAATTTTCCCCTTCCACAGCATAAAGGGGATGCAATTAAATTAGCAGCACAGATTGATAGAAACGTCTAGTTCCTATGAAATGGACAGACGTTATAGAAACATCAGCAGTTGTTCCTTATGGGAACTCTAAGAAGACAGAAGAAAAAACTAGAATAGCATTCAGAAAACAACACTTTTCATTAAAAATGAAGGCTTATCTATTTGTTCAATTCATTGATATATACACTAGATGGTCTTACAAGTAATCATTTCTTTACTTTCTTAAAAAACTATCTCTATTCTCCTCCATTACTTTTATGAGAGTTCATTGTTTTTCTTATAAAATAGTAAATATTGCCATGGTCTGTTTGCCTGGACAATTGTAGATAAGCATAGACCCCAGGGAGATTGAGAGACTGACTTAGCTTATGGCATACCTACTTTTAATATATCTAACATATACTTCTAAAATGCTAAGTGAACACAATAAATTAATTCACTTCCATTTCTTTTCTACATTTTTCTCTTTATAGAATCTGTGACTGTTTTCTGCACTTTAATTCTCATAAATATAAGGACTTCCTTCACAATTGGACAGCTCACATCGCACACCACAGGGCCATGCATGATGACATCAGCACCTACACATCATGCAAAGAAATAATTGGTTGGTTGTCATTTATTTATCAGAAAACCTCCCTCATTTTTTATTTTCATGTTTTCTTTATCTCTACTAAATGAGTGAGAAAAGCCAGTCTCAAATTATGTAACAATAGTAATAAGGTATTTTTGCATAAGCTAGAAATTATTTTCTCTGTACATATTTAAAAAACATTGTCAAGACAATTTATTCTTGATTATTTTACATACAGACACAATCATAAAATTTGTGCTTTGGGGTTCAAATTCAAAGATAAAGTGTAATCTGTTATTGTTGTTCCCAAATATACAAAGGTTTAACAGATATCAAAGACAAAGCAAATATGTATTTATTAGTCAGAGATGATGCTGCAGATCATGGTACTAAAGTGATCAATATAACTAGATGCTGGTAGTATTAAAAACAATTAATATGATAATTATAATCAGTTAGTTGGATTAATGATATAACAATTTGGTTACTTTTCAGCAAGCAGATATTTTAAGCCCTGAAAGAATGAACTAATAGGATTTTTTTAAAAGATTTTTAAATTTATTTATTTTTAGAGAGGGAAGGGAGAGAGATAGAGAGAGAGAAACATCAATGTGTGGTTGCTGGGGGTCATGGCCTGCAACCCAGGTATGTACCCTGACTGGGAATCGAACCTGTGACACTTTGGTTCATAGCTCAATCCACTAAGCTACACCAGCCAGGGGGTGATTTTGATCAATTCAGTCATACTATAAGCCATTACCAGGACATGCCAGATGCAGATCTGTGTCACCATCAACATATGGTCGAGTTTTCCACGTAACCTACTTAATATTGATGTAACATCTAAACACTTAAACATTGGTAAGACCTTGTATTATTGGATTTGTCAGGTTTTCTTTCTGGATATAAATTATAAGATTTTGTTTTAGTGTATAGAGTGCTTCCTTCTTTACAACTCAACATTTCATTTCCATTGAGACTTAATAATTTTTACCTAAGAACTGTGGACTGTTGCACCCTTGATGTGATGTGGAATAATATACTCACTTGAGACTAAATGTATATTCTCTTTCACATTTTTCTGTTACTCTTCTGAATGAGAATGGATCAATTTTCAATAAATGAGTGAAGTCAGTTTTGCTTTTCTTTTGCATGCTTAAGCTGAATTCTCTGAAAACTTGTATGCATTTAAAGATGTCAGACTCAAGCCCTTATAACACCAAAGTGGGTTTAAGTTGCTACTGTCAATATTTAAATGTTTCCTTCCTGGAACAGAAAGCAAAAACCCAACTCCATGCTCTTCAGAGAAACTGATTTATCAGAATAAATTCTTGGCTTTGCTGATATTGGATTTCAATTTATTAAATAAACAGCATCACAGTAAGATGCTTCTCAGAAGAAAATGGGTTTAAGGGAGTGGGAAAAAATGAGTCAACTGGTATGACCCATGTGAGTTTCTGAAATGTGTAAGCTCTATGAAACAGACAGCAATGAAAAAGTAACATAATGTGTACACAGAGTCAAAGTGTCAGTGTGTGCGTGGGAGCATAATGACACCAATTATTTTATTTTATTGTTGTTCAAATACAGTTGTAAATAACTTTTGCAAAATGTTCACTTTCTGAAGTTGAACATATCTCTGCATTTCCTTTCTCTCAATTTTATAGAAGGAAATTGATATTTACAGTCTTAATTTTTCAAGGAACTGAAAAGCCTAGTGAACCATGGTTGCTGCTTTACACTGAAGCAGACAAATGCTTGACTTGCAGCTCTTTTATGCTTGACCAAGTCCTGCAAGTGAAAAGGATGGCTCAAATAACAGGGGAATTAAAAATCAGAACTTTCTTGAATTGAAACTTATGGCCAAACACATGTTCAATATACTGCAAGTGCTTCATGGATTTAAATTTGCTCTTGACCTATATTTCTGGACTGTAAATTATATATACATATGTATATATATATATATGGATATATGGAATATATGTATGTGTGTGTCTATATACACATATAGAGGGAGGGAGAGAGAGAACATGCACTAGGGAATATATTGTGTACACATTTTCAACTTGGGCCTATATTAGGAGGTCAGTAAGGCAGGGTAGAAGCTTAGTACAAAGATATTTATGATGAACAGATTATTCTATTAAAATATTCATTGTTAATTCCAAGGGGAACAATGTCTTCTCTTTATGCATTGAGGCCCATTCCAGATAGAACTGGAGAAAGTTAAGGAAAGTTTTCAAGGTCAAGATGTCTTGAAATGAAGGTGAGTCATGCAAGAAGATTTGATCAAATTTCCCTCAAGCTTAGTGTGTTAGAAATTAGACTACATTTTTGTAGGAGCTCTGGGTATGAACAAAGGAATACAAAAAAACATCTGATGTCAGTTTATAGGCCTAAACTAAAGCTACCAGCAAAATCTCTACAGGACTATTTTGAAGCAAAGAATAAGGCACTTCAGACTATAGACTGTAGAATTAACATTTTTCAAAAACCTTTGCTTTTCTTTTCATTTTCTAGCTTTACTTGAGCAAGTGCTTTAACCCCTTTAAGCCTCACTTTCTTAGTAATAGAACCTACCACACAATGTTGTCATGAGAATTACTTAAGCATTTTACATAGTGCCTGACATAATTTAAGTCTGCAATCTAAAGGCATGCTATTCTAACTAAGGAGGGAGAAGGAACATGCACAAAAACAATTTCAGAATAAAAGTATGGAAGAGGATTAATGGTGAGATGGTAGGAAATGCTAAAAAATTCAGCTGTCACATTGTCACTGCACAGACTGGTGATCATGACACATGCATTAGCCCCTGTGGTCTTGTAAAGCATCAAAACTATGGGTGACAGGGTACTACATAGTTGGTAGCTTCTTCAGTAGAAAAATCATAACTACAAGTAAAGGTGAAATAAAATCTGTCTCACTATACAATAAAAGATTATCCTATTCAATTAAAAGCCTCACTTGTATACATAGATAAGATGCAGACATGGATGGTAATCATTCTGTGTCAATGACTTGACCTTACACTACCAGAAATGGCATGGTACCTACATCATAAAGACTCCAGTATCTATATCTATATATCTATATCTATACAGGCAAACACACACACATATATATACATACACACATATATATATATACATATATATAAATGAATGAAGCAAACATCTATGGAAGCATATTGAAAGTGTACTTTAAGAAAAAAGGAGCAGTTAAATGTTATTTCAGCCTTGTAACTATAGCATAGCAGGTTTTTTTTAAGTAAGTATCAGAGAAATTCAAAATATAAATTGATGTTTTTTAATTACTTACTCATAAGGAAATAGTTATCAGTTAAGTTGGCTAAACCAAGGTTGCAGGTTGGATCCCAGTCAGGGAACATATAAGAATCAACCAGTGAATGCATAAATAGGTTGAAAAACAAATTCTCTCTGTCTCTAATCAATAAATAACTAATTTAAAAAGATTTATGCTACACTTGAAAGTGTCCAGTATTTATCTGCAGACCTGCATTTATATATTAGCAAATTTGAGGTAATTAATACTTCCATTGCCAGTGTTATTGTAATGAGGATGTTCTTCAAGGAAGCATTAAAACTCGGTGTAACACAATACTGCATAGCAATTTCTAATAGTTTGAAAATGCACTCAATGCAAACTTGAAAATTCTGGTCAGTATCTATTTAGTACATTTTTAAAAATTTTTTTACTGCTAGATGAGTCCCAAATGAGAAATAGTAAGGAAATGCAGTTTTCCTATAGTAAAGCCTTGGTTTCTACATGGTGCTTATATTAAAAGCTTTGGAAAGGTAGTATTTTAGCTTTTTATGTTTCTAACACTAATTACTGCTTCAGTGTTCTGTAACACTTTAACTGGGTTTGGTGATTTACTTTTAAAGAAGAGTTTATTTTGAGATGAGTTTTGAAAGTTAAATACTGTGAAGACCAGTATTACCTTCTGATAACTTGTACAAAGATTGAGTTCTGGACAGTCTCATTTTTATGGTAAGTTTAAATTATAATATAGTAAAGGAAATGAAAGCTGATTTTTCTTTAAAAACCTTAATATTTTCTATTGCCCATGTTTCTTTTTCAACTAGAAGAAATAGAATGAATACCACACCAAATCCACTGATTATTTGAAAAGCCCTTCAATTAAGAATTTGTACAGTGTTGAGTTAAACAGCAGTGATAGATTTGGACCATGTATAAAACACAGCCAAGGCTAAAAATGTAACTCTGGGGATGCTAGAAATGAAGGATGCTAGAAATAATAAGATAGTCTACAAGGTCAATTATACCATCTAATCAAAGTTTGCATTACAATAAAATAGTTTTGCTCTTATTTTAAAATAAAATATAAGAAGCAACCCTGGGCCTTATTTTTGCTTCTTAAGAAATTACATTTTATTTGCAAATTTGAAATCACCAACATGAAATCTATCTACCTAACTGAATTGAGTGTAAGTTTCTCAACTTTTTTTCTATCTTTGTATACAATTGAGCATTGACTTACTTCAAACCCTTGTTGAACAATTAGATTGGTTTGTGGTATGAATATAAAAAATAAAAATAAATTTTCCTAAGACAGGTTGCAAACCAGAAGCTCTGGCAAAAAAAAATGATAGAGCTTTATTTTATAAAAAGGATGTAACTAAGTGTTATTTGTAAATCATTTTATTTTTGGAAGTCAATTTTAAATGTACTTAGGAGTCTGCCATTATAAATGAACCTTTTTGCTGCCACTGAAAATCTTTTTTTTATTGTTGTTCAAGTACAGTTGTCTCCATTTTCCCATCACTGCTTTCCCTACTTCATTCACCCCCACCTCCCACCCTTAATCCTACCCCACCTGTAGCCTACTACAATAAAACATAGTACTGCTTTTATTTCATGGGATTGTGATGGTGGTATTAATTGTTTAGGTCATGACTTTCTCTTAATTCACCTCACCTCACCACTCCAAGTGACACTCCAATATTATCCTCTATACTTAACTCCAGACTCATATAACTAGATAATTTTGTAAACCTTTACCTAAAATTTTCACAATAAATTAAAATCTGCAGAAATATCAATAAATTCACTATCTTTTTCTCACCTGTAAAACTTACATAATTGAAGGTTACCAGTACCCATCTGATAACTGGTGATACATTTCTTCCTGTGTTTTCTGGGAAAGGAAATCAACTCTGGCTGGTCCATCTACTCCAACTCCATAAGCAGCTGTTATTCCTCTCTTGAATCACAGCATTCCTAGTCAGTACAGGGGTGTGGTGGGTACATTACCCAGGCTTGACCTAAACAATGGGTTGCCTCACTGCAAGTGTGTGTAAGTATGGAGGTGAGAAAAGCAGGGGCAGGTGGAGAACTAGAAATCAGAAACATCCTTGGTATTTTCCTGAAATGTCTGGAAAACAAAATTCTCTTCTGAAAATGACCACATAAGGCTGGAGTGGCTGACAAAAGGAATTGGAGCATGAGACAGATAAAGAGCCTATGGCATGCTAACAACACATTTTGCCACCAGGACTTTGATGTGCATGGAGGTAGACGCATCCCTGGAATTAGCAGTTGTTTACATGAGAACTTTTGTAACTTAAACTGTTAGAAGTTGCTCTTTGCCTGCTCTTTCACTCTCCCCAGAACATGGACTGAAGGCAACCAATGGCTGTGTCTTACTCATCTTTGTATTTGTAGCAATTGCTCAACTCTTTGTCCCATCGAAGCTGTTCAGATTTTTTACTGAATGAAAGAGTGAGTAAACAAAATTTTCAAAAGAATTAGTTTACACCCACTTAAACATACAAAAGGATGGGACTCTTTCAAGTTATTCAACTGGGTTCTCACAATATCCACTTCTCTAGTTCTCTTGTTCTGAAATTGACTTATTCTTATTCCAACTTCTCTGAGTATTATTTTGTTCCAAAATATTAAACCACTCTCATTAAAAAGACAGAATCTAAGCCTGTGCTTGTCTAATAAGCTAAACTGTAATTCACTAACCTTTTTATTTTTATTTTTTTGTGAAGTAGATGCTGTGGCCTATTTGGGAAATCTTTTGTCAATCCTAGACATATGTTTGGATCTTTTAAAAGTTTTAATGGTATGCTTTGACACATTTCAGTTTTATCATATAAGTTATCCTCTAAATTTGGACATCCTTGATAATGAAAGGAGGCTATAATAATTATACTAGGGTGGCAAGTGTAAAATGAGAATGGTCTGAGCAAAGTGAAACACACGGCCATCCTTCTAAAATTCTCTTGGACTTGCTATTTGTGCAGGACTTAAGAAAGGGCTCAAAATAATATTTTCCATGTGGATAGCCAGTTCTATCAACACAAATTTTTGATATTTTTCTAGTGATCTTAATGATACCATTATCATGTGTCAAATTATATATATGATTATATATAACTATATAATAATTACTATATATAATAATTATACTTATCTACTTTTATATATATATATAAGTCCTATATATGTACGGGCTTTTTTATGTTTCATTCTCATTTATCTGTTTCTATTCTGAATTACTGTACCTTTACAAGGAGCCTATGGTTGATAGGAGAATCTCTTGACTTTATTGTTTTTCTTTAAAATTTTCTTAGCTAATGTTAACCATTTTCTATTTTGTATAAAGTTTTGATCTACCTAGTCAAATTCCACAAGCAAACATAAAATTTATTTTTGGATTTGTTTGGAATTGCATGAGTGAGTAAAAATATGAGAATTAAAATCCTAAAAATATAAACTCTTCTTATTTAGGAACATAATACAGCTGTCTACTTATTTAGATCTTGTTGGATGATCTTGTTCAATATCTTTTATACACACTTGTCCACAGTGACCACATATGTCTCTCGCTACATTCAGAAATAGGTATTGAGGTAAACTTACTGATTTTTTGTCATTTATACTACTAAGTTATATGCCATATAGTTTAATTTTCTAAATATTCGTTTCCAACATTTAGATATAAAACTGAATTTGACAAGTTAGTGATATATACAGGAGCCTTCTTTAATTCTTATAAACACTTTGTCTTATGTGAGATGTGAATGCACTTTGTATATATTGTGTACAAGTCCTTTATGAGGTATATGTTTTGCAAATAATTTCTCCCAGTCTGTAGCTTGTCTTTACTTTAACACTATTTTTCAAAGAGTAGAAGTTTTATTTTTAATAAAATGGACTTTTTCCTTTTATTAGGATACTTTTTGTGTTTGATGTAAGAAATATTTGCCTCTTCTTTGGGCTATGTTCTCTCCTTAGCAAGAGGATAATATAGCCCAACCTCAAGGGGTTGTTACAATGATACAATGAGATAATGCTTTGAATGTTAGTCCATCCTTGGGCATTCCATGTGTTCATTAACTGGTTGCTACATGGTTACTTGTGCATGAGTTTGCAGAACATAATGCATATTCAAGATATATTGAACACACTAAAGCTAAATGTATATTAATGTCTCTTATATGAACCTCAACTCATGTAGTTAATCACTTCTGTGATGCATACATTCAGTAACTTAATACCATTTTCTATAAAACACATTTTGAAAAGAAGCACCTCTGCCTGGACATATATTCAGATGACATATTGCATATAAAGCAGTTTTCTGAGTCAATATTTTTATTAGAATGTTATTTTGCTAGATCCAGTGATGTAGTATGAAGTTAATGTGACAAATGATAAATCTGAGAGGAATGCAAGCCTTAAAAAATACAGTTTAGCTCTGAACTGCATGATGCTTATGTTATTAAAGCTGTTAAAGTGCCAACACGCACATCCGAGATAACAGGAGGACTGTGCGACTTGGGCATTAGGAACTGCTAAGCAGTTGAAACTGCACCATAACAGTGTTGTACTTGTATTCTGCCTTTGTGCGTATATGATAATGACACGTGAGCTATTTGGAATTCATGAGAGAAGATAACAAAGGAATTAAAAAGTTTGAACCACACAATATTTAAATGAACATTTACTTTATTTGTTAAATATTTACTTCATTTGACTTTATTTGTTAAATATTTATTACAAAAAGTAAAAGCCCAAGAACAAACTAAAAATCATATTATGTATCACAAATTCTGCTGTAGTTCTAGAAGATGATCAGCACTTCCACAGGTTGGTGCTAGGAGGAAATTAGGTCTTCTCTGCAACCTCATCCGGTTCCAAGCGGAAAGCAGCTGTCTGTGTGGCTCTCCTAGTAATCTCTGAGAACTACTTCTTACATATCCATGGGATGGAGCCAATTTTGACCACTAAACTTTGGTCAAAAGTCATCATCCCGAACTTTGGAGATTATCTCTCTGAATAAACATGGCCTTTGTCAAGGAGGTGCTGTCTAAAGTTGCTGACAACATAGATGCCAAAGGCTAATTCTGATTATCCTGCTCACGTCCTTCCCAGGACCCACACTAATTCCTGTGTGTGGGTAAAAGTCCTAGTCCATTCATTTCCTCTGCATTTCATACAATTTACATCTCTCCAAAAAAATGTATAATTTTCATTATGGCCAAGATTCAGGGACAGGTGTGAGTGGAAGACAGAGTTAAGCGTGTAATGTGTATAATGCTTATTTAAAATCTGTGCTCTGACATAGACATGTAGGCAAGTTTTTAAAATTCTAGGTTTCAATGTTTTTATTTGCAGGACCACAGTAGTTCCTACCTCATCGAATTATTCCAAATATGAAATGAGATCAAGGATATAAGGTGGCCTGCACAACCTTGGTGCTGATAAAATGATTTGCTCAATATGAGCGTCCTCTATAATCTGTCTGACACCTAACCTCCTCTGCTTACATTCTGCTACTTCAGACATCTGACTAAGGAAATATTGTTATGCCTCTTTAAGTTGATATTCATGGTTCTGTGTTGATAGAGATTATGGTTACACAGCAAGTCTCCAGTCATTTTTTTAAAACATGAAAGCATGATGAAATTTATCTAAATATAATAGCCTAATTGATTAAAAATAATTCTAAAACTTATCTTAGTATAGCAGGAGATAGTTGGATGTATTCATTTTAAAACTGAATTTGGAGACGTTGTTTATCATTTTGTAGTGACAGATGGATGAAGGAGAATATTGTGCTGTCATTGACAACGTATCCTTTTGAAATACTGGCACAATTACTTGCAAACCACTCCCACTTCACCCTGACAAAAATGTACATACTTCTGTTCTGCACATGAAGGACTGGCCCTGAGCAATTTTTTAAAGCTTTCACAGGAATTCTGGGTTGAAGTACAGTTTGAAATAACAGAAAAATTCTTATTCTTCTGACTCCTTAAATTTATAAAGAAAAACACCCCAAACTAGCATCATGGATACAAATTAAAAGATGTTTCTGCTACTAGAACAAAGAATGATATTGAGTTTTTCTTTTGGATTTTGCCTATCATATTCATGAACAATATATTTTCCCTCTCCCTCCATACCATTGTTCAAGAGAAAGCTTCTTTTCCAACAAAAACTTACTTTTTAATAAAAATATTATATATGTTCTTATAGCAAATTAACAAAAATTTCCTAGAGTGTGGTGAGTACAGTCATTAACAACAACGTATTCAACTATATGGGTGAAATTATTTCCAAGGCTAAAGGCAAATAGAAACTTTGAGTGAGGTTAATGTTTCCCACTTTCCTTAATCCCTTATTGAATCTTAAATTATACATTTGGGCAGCAGATTACTTAAAATAATAGAATAATATAACGTCTGATCCATGTTTAAAAGTAGAATTTATGTATGAAGGACATTGAACTTTTAGTTCTCTGCAAAGAAAATTGTTTATATCTGTTCCCATAATCACCACCTGTTTCTAACAGAAGTTGAGATGATCTATCTTCTTTGAGGTCAGCCCCTTCACCTATGTCTTTGATTTCATCTACCCTCTCCCAGAATCTTCTTTTCCAGTAAGAATCAACTCTTTCCTTTCATTGTTAGCATTTTCCTCTGTATTGACCTTGTTCTACAGGACTGTATATATGCAGATCTGACTCATTTAAAAAAAATCTCATTGGTAATTTAAGTTCCAGTTCTCTGCTTTCTTTCCTTGCCATCTAACAAAGCTTTTTAGGAAAGGACTATAATCGTCTTCTCCAGTTTCTCATTTCCTTTTTATGTCTCAGAGTACAGCAGTCAGATTCCGCAACTCACCATCTTCACCCAACTTGCTTCCAACAGGATCATCAGTGGGCTCATGTGGTCACCATTGATCTTGTGGTCTCTTGATCTTATCATATCCTACATGCTGATAACTCACAAATCTGCACATCTATCCTGACATTTGAGTTCTCAAGACATTTACTAATGTGGACACATTCACAGTTATCTCAAAATCAACATTTTCATATCTGAACACATCATCTTTCTTCCACTCTCAAACCTGACCTGCCTCCTGTAGTCTCAGTTCAATAAATGACCACCACCTCCAGATCGCAAACTGAGTACCAAATCCTGCTCATTTGATCCTGTAAAATTTTCTGAATTCCCCTTCTTCCCCTTTTTACCTCTATTTAGGTTTTCGTATTTTCAGTCTTAATTGTATTTGCCCAAAACAACCTTAACGACATTCTTCAGTCTGCTGCTAGACTGACATATAGAACTAGTACATGCAAAAATCCTTTCCTTAGTCTAGATTAGGTGGATATTCCTTGGAGGTATATACAAGAACCTCCAAGGTACATAGTATATGTATTATAGTTAATTACAAATGTTATCTAATTGTCAGCATACATTTTTGCAAAACCCATGAGTTGTTTAAGAGTGTAATTTGTTATCTCTAAACACTTAGTACTTTTTTATTTATATGTGTGGATTTTAACTTAATGATATTTTAGTCAGAAAATGCAATTGTATTATTTGAATCTTTTAAAATTTTGGGAGCTAATTTAAAGGCCAGAATAAAAACAAACACTTTTTAAAATCTAAGTTACTTTCTAGTTGCTAGGTTTAGTATTCTGGATATGTTCAGGGTATGCAGATTCATAAGTTGTTTACATTTTCTCTATCTTTATTAATATATTGTATGATTTATTTGTTAATTTATCAATGCTTTCTTTCCCCTAGTGGCTCTGATAAATTTCATTATATACATGCTATGTATTTCTAATTAGTATTATACAGAATAAAATTTATATATGCCTGTTCAACTTATATTTTTATCATTTAATAGGACTGTACTTCATTTCTGTTATTCCTTTTTGCTTTGTCCATTTTGTCTTTCTACCATTCACTTTTTATCTTCCTCTTTCTTTATACCTTCTTTATATAGCAGTTAACACCATATAGCTGCATTTTCCAAATGTATAAGGTGATAATATGTCTTCATGTTTTGAGATTTTAGTCTGTCTTTAGTCTATCTGTATTAATTGTGATTGCTGATATATTTTAATTTATTCCTGTCTTCTTAATATGTACTCCTTTTTGTTCCCTCTTTTTCAGTCTTGTTTTTTTCTGCCTTTCTTGCCTTTTTGGTAGGTACTCAGTTTATAGTTCTGTTTACTCATTCTGTCTTTCCCTAGATGGTAAGAAGTTATGTTATTTATCTAGGTCTCTTTTTACTGCTGTATAATTTATATATGCTAAATAACTTAGGTTTTCTGAGTACAGTTTGATCATTTTGGAATTGCAGCTGTATAATCTATATTTGAAAGTATATAAAACATTTCCATCATCCCTGAGAGATCCACTTTGCCCCTTCTCAGTCAGTCCCCACCCCCATTCCAGGAAACAGCCATGATCTGATTTCTATTATAGATATAGCACTGACTAGTTTTGAAGTGATAGAGAATTTCACATAAATTGAATCATATGGTAGTGTCTTTTGTGCCAGGCTTTTCTCACTCTGCATATTTTGGAAATCCATCCATGTTGTGTGTATCAGCTGTTACTTTAAATTGATGTGTTGTATTACATTGTATGAATGTACCATAAGTTTGAATTTTTGTTTTTGTTTTTTATTGTTTTTGTTTTTTAAAAAAAACCCTACTACTATTTATGGCAACATGGGCTATTTTTAGTTTTGGGCTAATGAATAAAACAGACCTAAATATTCTTGTTCAAGATCATTTGTGGTCGGGGGTAGAGGTTTCTGTTTTCTTTTTTTAAATTTATTTTTATTATTATTATTGTTATTCTATCCCAATTTTTTTCCTCTGCCCTTCTCCTTAGATCAATGACTAGTAGTAGAACTATTAGGGTGTAAGGTAGATGAATGTTTAGTTTTTTAAGAAACTGACAACAGCTTTTATATTTTTATTGCATTTTATGCTCAATATTATTTTGTATTACTTTCAGGTGTACAGCATAGTGGTTAGACAATCAGATACTTTACCAAATGATAACATTTTCTCATACTTTTCAATTATGCTTATCCTTCTTTCAACTTCTATGTTTCGTAGTTTAGTATTTTATTCTGTTTTGCCTTACAAATATATACACCATTATCATTTTACACAAAATTTGTTTAAACTTACCTAAACATTGGCCAATGTCTTTGTTCAATGTTCGCTCTCACAGCAGCCACAGACCTTCCCTGTGGGATTATTTCATTTCCTCCTCACTTCTGTACCTTTGCACGTCATCCTATGACTGTCCACTGGTGGTAAAATCTCTCAGATTTTCTGTGTGTACTATTAGTATTTTACTTTTATCCTTCAAAGATAGCTTCTCTTGAGTCTGAATTTTGTATTGTTATTTTATCTCAGAATTTGGAAAATATTGCATTGTCTTCTGGCTTCCATTAGTGCTGTTAAAAAGCAACCATCGAACTAATTGTGGTGACTTTGGAGGTGATTTCTGTTTTCTCTCTTGTTACTTTTTTGCTACTCACCCTTTTACTTCAGGCTCAACATTTTCACTATTACAGATCTAGGCTGGATTTCTCTTCATTAATCTGTTGAGATTTAGGGAGCTTCTTAGATTTAGGATCATTGTTTTACTTCTCCAAATGTCACTCCTCCCCATTCTCATTCTTATCTAATTCTGGGATGCTGAAAGACATATGTTGCAACTTCTCATTCTATCATCCTGAATTTAAACACTCATGTCTTCATCTCTCTACACTCTGGAAGTTTTAAAATATTTATTCTCCTGTCTTTAAATTTTGTATTAAAGTCTTCTATTTAATCTATTCTTTAATTTTAAAATGCAATTAGATGTGTAATATATTGTACCCACATGTAACATTTCTGCAAGTCATATTTTATTATACTTTAACTCTATAATTCTTTGCAATTTTTTGATTCTTGTTTTTATTTTTAATATGCCCTTTATCTCTGTAAGTGCATTTAATATAAATATATTATAGCATTGCCTGATAATTCCTGGTAATCTGAAATATATGTATATCTCCTTACACTTTCTGGTATTTATTATGTGTCTCATTTCAGGGGCACTGATTCAATATTTTCCATGTGTCATTTATTATGTGCTGCATATTCTCTTTGGAATTTTTTTGGAAATTTTTAGATTTTAGTTTTTTAATCGATATTATTAGATGATTTGAAAGACTATCATCAAGGGATCATTGAAAATTACATTATCTGCTTGATTTTTTTCACACCAAACAAGTACTATGAATTGAGCCATAAATAGGAATTGATTGGTTTGTAAAAATTTCTCAGGAGGGATTATTTTTCCCATATGCCTAACATCAATCTCAGGTCAATTTTGTTAACTGTTCCCTCTGAGCAGGGTATTTATTTAGTATTCACTGTTACACTGAGTCTGGCCCCTTGAGGTCCCAACTTTTTTATAAGGGTCTTTTCTAAGACTCTCCATCTTCACCAGATAGTAAGCTTTACCTACCATTTTCTTTTTTAAAGTATTTTTATTGATTATGCTATTACAGAGTTTCCAATTTCCCTTCTTTGTTTCCCCTCTACCCTGCCCCTCCAATCCTCCAGCATCTCCCCTTAGTTCATGTCCATGGGTTGTACATATAAGTTCTTTGAATCCTCTGTTTCCTATACTATTTTTATCTCTCCCCATCTATTTTATGCCTACTAATTATGCTTCTTCTTCTCTGTAACTTTTACCCCCATTTCTCCCTCCCTCCTCCCCACTGAAATCCCTCCATGTGATGTCCATTTCTCTGATTTTGTTTCTGTTCTAGTTGTTTGCTTAGTTTTTGTTTTTGTTACCTTTCTTTTCTTTTAGGTTCATTTGTTGATAGTTGTGAGTTTATTGACATTTTACTGTTCATATTTTTTATCTTCTTTTTCTTAGATAAGTCCCTTTAATGTTTCATACAATAATACAATAAAATCTAGATTTAAATTTGTAAAAGAACAGAAAAAATATCACACCACTTGACGATGATGGTTTCTTGGCCTTTTGGCTAAGATCAAGTGTAGTACCTACTATTTTCTGAAGCTCAAGGTCTACATAGCGTGGCAGAAACTCTCATTGAAAACAATTGTTTTGATGTACATTACAAACTGTATTTTTGCTTTTATTTTATGAGCCCCACAAAATTCTTCTTTCAATTTCAGAAGTTCATTGAAAAAGATGTTTTGATGACCTTGTCTAATATTTCAGGTTTTTTTGTTTGGAAGGGCAGTAGCTAGTCTCATATTGCTAGAGATGAGAGACCTTAGCTTTCTTTAAACACTAATTCTCATATTTCAAGACCCAGTTCTGCCATCATGCCTCATCCAGGAAGTCTTTCCATTCAGCTCAGATTACGAATAACTTCTGTACTCCAAACTTCCTTAAGCCTTGCTATTTTGTATTTAAATTATCTTTCTATGTCACCTCTACATCCATTGGACTATTGACTCTCTTGGGAAACCAACTGTGATGTATGTTTCTTCAAGGACACCACAGATCATGGTGAGACCTCATTACTGTTGTTAAATTAACTACTTGAGAAGCCCCCTCACTCACACATTTACAGAGTTCTGACTCTTTTCTGTCTAATCTTAATTTAACTAATCTTAAACACTTCCAGTAAAGAACAAGGTTAAAAGATTGTGATGTAGGAGAAAATTTGCTTTTGTGCTCCTGATTTGCTTCTTTGCTCTGAGCAAACACTTAAGCACATTGTTTCTCCACAAATGCCCTGTGCTTTCAACACTGCATTGGGCCCCTGACTTCTAAATTGAAAATAAATGAGGCATTCACTAAAACTACAGAGTTATAGAATTTTAATATTATCCTATGCCTTAGAGTATTTTCATAACAAAAAAAAGTTAAGGACAATTCTCAATTCAGTAAAATAAATCTATGTTGTCATATTCTGAAAAAAAGCCTAGGGCTTTGGCACTAGGACATCTGATTGGAGCCACAGCTCTGATCACTGAGAATGACCTTGGTCAAGTGTTTTCATCTTTCTGAGCTCCAGAGGGTTCACCTTGAATTGAGGAAATAATGTCTAAATCATACAGTTTTTGAAAGGATTAAAATGGATAAAATTAGCTAAGCACATAGTAGAATCCTTGACATATAATAAATGTTCAACACCAAAAGGGCCATTGCTATTCTTATTATTGTTAAAGTAAATAAATGATCATTGTTACAAATATTATTGTATTTTAGGGGACTCTTAGGATGGGGCTCTAGTGCAGCTGCAGGTTTTTACCACCTCTACATTATACCAGCCTGGTCCTCTGCTTCCTGTGATCTTTCAGGTGAAGATCACATCAGAGTTGTTGAGTCATACCAGACCTCCTTGTAACATCTGTAATTCATTCTCAGGCTTTATAAAGGCAATTAACTCAGGAAAAGAAAGAAACATCTAAAGAGTGCTAGAGCTAGAGGAAAATGGATTTCATAAACAAAATGTGATTTGTATTTGAATGACTCTTCCAGTCGAAAACCAGAGTGTGTGTGTGGGAGTAGAAGGATGGAGAAAAAAAAACATTAAGGCAAAGCTTTCTCAGCTAGTCAATGGCACCTTAGAGGAAACTAAAAGACAGCAAATTCTCTAGTGCAGTCACAGTGGTGCCACACATGTGCCAATACAGCTTCCTTTCATTCTATCTGCCTCTTCTGCACTCAGCAGGATTAAGCATCAGCTAGTTACCACTCTCTGCAGCACCTTCTCAGACTTCCCTTGAAAGTTTAGAACTGGCTTGCCACGACTTCTTTTTTCACCAAAATTATTTAATCCAAATCTTGCCTCCTTTTAGCCACTCATCTTATTTCTGACTCATTTAAATGGCTCCCTCAAGAGAGACACTCACTACCTCTGTCTCTTTTCTTTCTATTTGCACCTGTTTCCTTACTTTCAATTAAATGTAAGCACTGCAAACCTTCAAATGGTTTTCCTTCATTTTTTCTCTTACAGACATTTCCCCAGTCTCTATATTATAACCAACTTCTTTTCTTTATGTTCCACCTTCCTGAGAAATCTCAACTGTAACCAAAGTCTTAGCATAACCTGCATGCTCAAACTGCCAAATCAACTTCCCCACACCGATTCTTTGGCACTGACTTTAGTTATTCAGCTTCAGTCATGATTTGGTTTCACGTCAAAACTGATATCACCTTTCAAACTTGATATTATAGTGTTTAACTCTAGGTTCATCTTTCTCCATAACACTAGTTCATGATGCAAAGTGGGGGTTTTTATGACACTAGAGCGGAAAAAAAAAAGATGGTGACATTTATCAACCCTGTCACCAGGTAAGGTCTGATTTACTGTAATTAAGTTTGGACTGTACTGAAAATGCATTTTTTAACTATACTTAACTCCACTATTAATCCCAAATATCCAGAGCACTGCTGCATAGTCACTGATGTGAATTTAGCTGTTTTAAGTTACTGTAAATATAAAATCAGGGAAGATTTATGGGCAATAAAAGGAAATGTGCTCATAATTCACAACTGGCCTATGAGACCCTGGCTCTGCTTTGGAGCCACCAGAACAGTCCATTAGTTTCACTAGGCAGCCCAGGAACTGGAATAGAATGGTCAGGCATCACTAATGTGATTAAGGCTCTTGATTTTGTGGTTCAAAAAAAAAAGATTAATTGACCCAAATGGGATTTCAGAGCTTTCCTTGTGTATGTATCAGGGGTCAATAACCATTTGTTGATAAGAGAGAGGATAACCTTGAAACGTTAACAAGTAACTAAGGTTAAAACTGCCAGAAAGCTTTTATGTGCTTACTTTTCTTCCACATGGGAAATAAAAACCCCATTGGTGTATTTAAAACATTGTTTGGAATGATGAAATAGCTCTATTTATTTGGACAAGAAAACACATTCATTTTCACATAGTGAATCACCATCTACTCTTACTCTCTTTTGAATGTTTGATGAGGCAATTTAATAAAGTTGCTTAAACTACCACACATTTTACAACACTGACATGTTTAAAAAATGAAAAAAACATTTGAATTTCATTGAACTTCTTTGTGTTCTTTTTAAATAAGCTACATAGTACTTTACTTCTACTCATTTCTGCTAATTTATTTCCATTGAGTTTAAATTAGCAGAACTATAAGAGTCATGATTACAATGTGTATGTTCTTGGTATTTACTAAATGGTGACTTTTTAGGATGCATGTAAGACTAGATTCCATATATTTCCAGAGAGCCAATAGTGATCTTGTGATAATCTATGCTTTTTGCATTTTCCCCAAATTTGTACTGGAGATGAGATATGAAAATCTTTGGTCTACTGGAATTTGAATAATGATATGCAAACCACTCCTACTTATTGGCTGTGCAATATAAGTTCTTACAGAGAGAGGACTTAGAAAGAAAGATTGCAAATTACATTAATTTGCTAATGGATACATTTTTTATAATGTAAATGACAAAATCATTCAGTTCACTTTAATTTCAAAAAAAATATATGTGCTTATACAGAAGGTATAGAGTTATCTGAGAGACAAATCAGAATGAGTGAACAACACAAGTTTGCACAGAGATGAGTGGAAAAATTGGCAAAGGTAAACTCGAACCCAGAACTCCACAGTTTAGTGCTGTTGACTTAACTACTGCTCACAGTTCTTTTCTCCTTTCACATAATGTTTTTTAATGGACTTTTGGCATTCACACACTTAATATTAGCTTTATTGATTCTTTGAAAGCAACACTAATATGCAGTAACTTGTAGTTTTGTTTTGTGTTTTTGAGGCAGGATATGAGTTGTCCATGGGTAAGGCTGCTGCACATGAGGGAGGAATCATCCAATGAGGGGGGCACCTGACAGCATAATACCCGCTTCTCTCTATCGTACTTTATCTTTCCTGCTACTCATCTCTCATTCAACCACCTTCAGGAAAAATTGTATTTCCTTTTTATAAATGAATTCTAAATAAAATACAAACATAATATTAATGTAGTGAGAATGATACAAAGAAATGGATATTATCTAACCCGCAAATATAAATTTGAGATCAACTAAAAATTAATGTGGATCTATCATTTTATTACTGATGGAAATTTAAAATGATACAGCCACCTTGGAAATCCCTTTGCCCCTATAAAACAAACATGTAACTACCGTACAACCTAACAATTTTACTCATGGTGTTTATCCAGAGAAATAAAACCTTATGTTCACACAGAAATCTGTACATAAATTTTCATCACAGTTTTATTTGTAATAGTAAAAATCTGAAAAGAGCCAGATGTCCAGCAAAACATCAATGGTTAGACAATGTGTGGTACATACAAACCACAGAACACTACTCCATTATAAAAAGGAATGAATTACTGATACACTCAACAATTTGAATGCATCTCCAGAAAATTGTACTAAATGGAAATACCCAGTCGCAAAAGGTTACACACTGTGAGACTCCATTTGTATCACATTTTTGAAATGACAAAATTTTGGAATTGGAGACAATGCTCTTTCCGGGAGTTAGGAGTGAATATGAGAGGGACAGACAGAAGGAGGCTGGTGTTGTTAAAGAAGGATGACTCAAGGGGTCCTTGGGCGAAAGCACTACCAGTGTCTCAACTGTGTGGGGGATACATGCACTTTTACATGTGATAAAAATTATGTTAACACAATATGCATGGACAGAGGTACACACATAATGCAAATAGAACTTGGTAAATCTGAATAAGATCAGTCAAATATACCAATGACAAAATACAGGTTATATTATTGTGCTACTGTGTTTCAAAATAATATTATTGAAGGAAAATGGTAAAATGTACATGGGATTTATTTAAAGTGTTGGGATTATTGAAGTTATTGATGACTTATGTTTCTGACATATATATATATATATATATACACACACATATATAATGTATGTACAAAATATAGTACATAAAATTGCTACAAAAGTAATTAATAAAACAATTTTAAAATTTATTTCAATGAGAACTCTATGTAGGACAATACAAATAATACTGCATTTGAGACTGAGGATCAGTGATGGTCTCAGGAAACATCCCTTAAAAACACTTAGCAACAAGTACAGCACAGGTCCTGATAGTTCCAAATGGTGGTGATAATGAGCTGGAAAAGCCACATCTATATGAGTGTACTAGAAGGTACTAGCTGGATGTAAATCCAAACTCATGTCGTTAAGTTCATAGTTTGAAAACAATCAATCCAATGATTAATAAGAATCCAATCAAACAAGGCAACAAGGCTAAACTGAGATCACTAAGTTGGCCCAAAGATACAATACAGACAGATGTGACAGGCAAAATTCTGCTTTTAGTGATCAACCTTAACTTTTCTTTTCCTGAGAGAGAAACATATGAAACTATTGAATTACCCGAAAAGTTCGTTTAGTTTTTTCCATAAAATAAAAGATACATTTTCATTTTCACCAATAACTTTACTAATTTGGATATTTTGAGTACGTTAGCTATCCCCCATGCGGTAGAATGTTGATTGTTCTCAATTAACATCTCAATTTGATTGCGATCAACTTAACTGATCTACCCGACTGACCATAAAGCATCTTCCAGCAAGAAATCCCCAGCATGAAACTTCACTAACAAGTGTTGACATGTTCAATAAGTCACAGGACTTTCTCCATACACTTCTTTGTGTGTTTCAGTTGTATTTTTACCTTCCTTAAAATAAAGCCAAATATGCCAAAAATTTTGTGTATTTTCTTCCATCTTCACTATTAAAATGGCTACACAGAAATTCACCAATTTTGATAAGCTTTTTTAAATGCACACTGATATGACAGCTGTCACAATACAATCTAACAAAGTTGTTTTGAATGAAGTTCAAAACAACAAAGCACTACTAGAGCCATTTTACATTTGAAAAATGTAAAAGGAACTTTTTGGCCAACCCAGTATTTGGCATGCTTTGAAAAATTCTTTCATCTCTCCAAGAGGAAAATTGCCCTTACATGTTAGAAAACTGCTAATCAATAATTTATCTCAAGGAAGCAGAAAAGAACTGTTCAAATTGTGGAAGTATTATAAGCTTTGAGAGATAGTGACTCAACTTAAGTTCCCCGGAATTGCTGCAAACTAAAACAGAGAATATAAATATGGAAATGCGCTCCCCTTCCTTTAGATCGATCCCTGAGAAAGATGTCTAGATTAGAATAGAACAATGGGCCTGGCTTTCCTCTCTCGAATATAAAACAATAGAACACAGGGTAGGCAGGTACAGAAATGCTCTTTTAGCATAATACATTTCAAAAGTCACTCTAGAAGGGTCATAATCTTGATAGAAACCCACAAATATAATTACTGACAGGGAATAAATTCAGTGGATGCTGTCTGTTTTATTAATATACCTTGGCTCTGAAATTATGTTTCTATAATATATAGTGTTTGAAATTATTGACAATTAAGAAAATGAAAATACAGACAGTAGACTTAAGATACAATTTCAATAAAATGTATGTATAACTATATGTGCATATATATATAAACATCAACCATTTATATATAACAAAGGTATACAAATAATTAGAAAGATATACCTGTACAATTAGACAATAAACAGCTTTGGAGGATAAAGCAAGGTTCATGCTCACTAGCAATCAGTAACTGATGTATAAACAGAAGGAAACTAAGAGATGACCATGATCTCTATAAATAGGTGTGATGACAATCTTCCTACAGGGCTGGTTCAAAATGGTTCAATTTGGAGGAAGCAATTTGTCAACATACAAAAATTGGTATGCATATAAACTTCAACCTCAAAGTTTGTCTGTTAACACTTCAACTCAGAAAACTAAAATCAAGCACATTAGCTTGCAACATTCAATTAGAACAGGGGTGTCAAACTCATTTTCACCAGGGGCCACATCAGCCTCACGGTTGCCTTCAAAAGGCTGACTGTAATTTTCGGACTGTGTAAATGTAACTACTCCTTAACTAGGGGCAAAGAGCTCTACCTTCGGCCCTTTGACGGCAACCACGAGGCTGATGTAGCCCCTGGTGAACATGAGTTTGATATCCCTGGATTAGAGTTTGTAATTTATTAATAATGTTTATTTCCTGATTTTAATAATTAAACTGTGATTATATAAGACATCAACAGTTAAGGGACGTTGAGTGAAGAATGCACAGAAATTCTCTGTATTTTTCTATCAGCCCTGATCTAGTTGAAACCCACACTTCATTAGATGGGTGGGCAAAGGTAGGTTTAGAGTTGTGAGTACACAAAACACAGAGTTTATTCTTGTATTATTACTTATTAAGTATCGTATTATTTATTTGTATTACAACTGTAAACCTACTTTGGCCACCCTGCGTTGTTTTGTCTCTTTCTATTAATTCTATGTATTTTTTTTTATTTTCAAAGAAATGCTGCTTTTAATGAATGGATTATTTGTAAATGTAATGTTTCATTCCCACATCTATGGAGATTTTCCTTCTGTTCTTATGTTATTAAATTCTAGTTTGGTCCAATTATAATTAGGGAATATCCTCTGAGTTATATTGATTCTTTTAAATGTTGCAAAGTTTCTTATATGGCTAAGAATATGATCTATCTCTGTAAATATTTCATGGGCATTAAAAAATGTTTACTTTTATCTCAGAGGTCCTTAGGGATTGACAGATTCATTTATTTTTTATATCAAATTGAATGAATTCATTTGACTTACCAGTTCATCAGTTCTCTCCTCTGTCACCCAACAATTAAGCCCATGTAGCATATTTTATTAATTTATTATGTTATTATATTTTTCACTTTTATAATTTTCATTTAGTTTTTTACAATAGTTTCTGTTTATTTGATGAGATTTTCTAATGTTTTTCATTTGCTTATTAAGAACTTTTAACCACTTGCTAGAATATTTTTGACAGTTACTTTAAAATCCTTTTCTTATAGTTCCCATGTTTTTAATAATTGTCTTTTTAAATTTAAGTTTCATTTTACTCATTCAGAGTATGATGGGTAATTTTTTATCCTAAGTAATTTGGCTATTATGTTTAGGAAACTCTGAGCCTTATTTAATTTTTTGTTATTATTTTAACAATCAGTCACCCTGTTTAGGTATTATTCCACTTTTGTGGCCTATGTTTCCTATTTTAATGTAATTTCAGAGCTTTTGTGCTACTATGTTGGTCTTGTGGGTTTATCTTATGCCATTGTTGGCTTCCCTTGGGCCCTCCTCCTGCAGCTTGAGGGGTAAAGAGAGTTTCCTCAGTCTGAGCAAGCTGGTGCCTCTAGATGGGGGGTGGAGACTCTAGCCATGAATATAAGGTGCTTCCAGGTAAGCACTGGTGTGACAGACTGCCAGTGTCTAGGTGGAGGAAGGTGGCCTCGGGCCCACAGGGACACAGAGGTTTTCTAGACTGAGTGTGGTTGGTGTCCGAATTCTCCTTCTTGTCTCTCCTCCTTAGTGGCCTGATGACTCAGGTGGGGGAAGGAAATGTCAGGCCCAACAGGAAAGGATAACACTTCCAGGCCGAGGTTTCTTATTGCAGTGAGTTCTCACTGCCAGTCCCTCAGACACATAGTTGTCTGAGTCAGGGAAGAAAGTTGTTGACAATTTCGTGATAGCAACAAGTAATAATTTCTTTCTTACACTGAAATGCATTCATACTTTTCATATAACACAGAGATAGTTTTAGTAAAATCTTCAAAAAGTTGTCTCAACTTTTAAAAGGGAAATAAATTTTGACATCTATAATGATAGCTCAGTGTTTCTCTTACATCTAATGCTCCCAGGGTGCCCAAGGGAGTCACACAGTTTTGATTTTATAATAAAATCTCATTCATTTATTTTCCCTTGTTAACTGTCATAATGAAGTTCATAACATTTCTTATTGGTCATCTTGAATGTATGTTCAAGTTCTTTCTGGAATTGTTAACAGAAAGCTAAAATTCATGGTATTTCTAAAAATAGTTATTGTAGCTGGTACACTCTGTGTACATTAGAGAAATTGTGTATAAAAACCTGTGCTTCCCAAACTTAAAGTAGACAGGACTTTTGTGTCATTTTTAGGGCATACTTATACTTTAAGGAGCTGATTATGTGGAGCCAGTGTTCTGGACAACTCAGCAGCAAAAGGATTTACAAACAGCAACAGCATAACAACAACAACAAACATTGCCTTCTTGTAGGAGCTAGTCGAGTTTGTGAGACAGCCCATTGATATAGAGACTGCCAGTATTCACTAAACCTACACATCTGAACTATAATGTGTTGATTTTTCAGTACCTCAACTGTAACATAGGGGGTATTTCCTACTTTAAAGGTCAAAATTATCCTTTTGAAATAAGCTCTTTCTCAGTTAGTTGAAGGAGGAGTCATAATTTGCTGATGAGATATATGTTTTGACTCAAAAGTGTAGAGTTTCTAAAAGCATCAGCAAGGTAGTTGTCATCCCCAAGATGTAAATAAAAACTACTTCTTCTCAGATGAAAAGAAAAAATGCACCATTTATACACAATTGCAGCCCAATTTTCAAAGCAGGAAAGAAATGTCAAGACAGAGCTATTAAGAAAGGAGATATCAATGTCTTGATACTTTTATTCATCTTACAGTCACAAATACATTGATATCATCAAGTTGGTAAAAAGAGAATGTAACATAATAGATTTCAAACTTCAAGTGTCATTTTTAAAGATTGCTAAAATTTTCACAGGATAGCAGTGGAAGCATCCGTTTTGAGAGATGGTGATTACTTAATGATGAGTATAAAAGTGTTCTGAGATGGTATTTCCAAACATAGCTTCCAGTTCTGTAAAAATGCATCAAATACCTAATGCAACCTACACTGAATTTGTTTTCCTATTGTTATCTTTCATGAGTGTACTTGAATTTGTGCAGATTGTAAGATAAAGGTGGTCTATTAAGTTTAAGGGCAAGGAATTTTAATAGTAGAAAAAACAATTTGATACTTTCAAAAAGTTCCTTCTCCTAAAGGCATGAATAACACCCTAAAAAAGAACATTGTGTTATGTTTATTTATTCATTAAATAGTCATTGAGAACTGTTTGTGTTGGACATTCTCTGAGGTAAATAAAACAGGTAAAGTTCCCTTCTCTCATGATGATTACACATTTGCTAAATAGGATCACATGCTAAATAACAAAAGGAGTGTAGGTGGCGGAAAAATGTTAAAGTCAAAATAAATTGGGAGAATGCCCTAAGACAGACTTAGAAGACGAGGTCTCTGAGCCAGTCAGGAAAGGGCAGGACCTTTTAAAGAAGTAATGTTTTGCTCAGATCCAAAGGTAAAAGCTTTGGGTAATGTATTAAATTCCTCTTGGTCTTATTTTTCCTACATGAGAAAAATAATAGTATCTGTTTTGCTTAATTAATGAAAGACTCAAATATAATTCAAATAAAGAGACTAGATTCTGACAGAATAAAAGGACCTGTTATCACTGTCAGAATTAATTTTTTCACTTTTTGTCTCAGCTCTTCATATACAAAATAAAAGTCAAGAAGGTGATTAATTGTGAATTTCACTTTAGCAATAACAATTGGGGAATATGTACTGTATCAAAACATGATACCAACATGAGATTTTTTGTCTTTACAATCATCAATTGAGTAGAAAACATACTCAAATGATATAGTTATACAGTTAACTTAGTATTTTAGTATCTTCGTATTGCAAGAATTTGTTGAGTCAACTCTCTCCAAAGCATTTCACTGGGCATGATTTATCCATTTATGAATTTCTTTGATTAATAAAAGTACTGCAGTTTTAGGACATTTTTCGTTAATAAAGGTAAAAACAAAGATGGGCGCACCAAGCTTTACTGGTAACTCACATCACCTTTCTGTATACTTGCACCACTATAAAAGTTTTCATTAATGAGCTTAAATATCTAAAGCTGTTATGATGATTGACAAATAGTGAAGTTAAAGTGTCTTATAAAGAAGAAAGAGAAGAAAGCACCTACAAATGTAGTGTGCCTCAACAGAAGTAATGGTGAAGGACCTTGCGTTAGTCCCTTTTCTATAGAAAAAAAGCTAGAAAAAAACAGTAACTTAAATGTCTTGATACCTTAGTTGCACACTGTCCATTATTCTTCTTTGGTGGGTACCCACAATTTATTCTCGGTCAGCATCAGCAGCTAAAGCTACAGGTTTTTCTACATTGATCATGCATTCACAAGGCTACTAGTGAGAAAGCCTCTGGAGTCCTCTGTAACAGTGTCCACCTCACAGTGGAAACAGGTACTATCACTGTGTTCACTTACAGTGTCTGTCATTATTCATTTTGTTTAATTACTGATAATTATAAAATAACTCAAAAATAACTTTACCTCTTCAAGCTAAAAATACAAATGCATCTAAAACTCACTTGAATCCTGCTTCCAATTCTGTTCCCTTTTCCACTGTTGTCTCCTTGTCCAGTTTGACATTGGGTCTGAGTCTAGTAATGATAATCACTGATGTTGGAAACTATTATTTAATGAAGAATGAAGTTGTGTGCTTTCAATATTATAAATTAGAAATAAAACTAGTTGGAAATTTAATAGTATATATCTAGCTCATTTGATAGTATTATAAATACCTTGTTTTGTTTAATTATGAATTGATGAGGCACATTTGAAGAAAGTACCATATTTTTTAGACTATAAGATGCACTCTTTTCCTCCAATTTGGGATAAATAATGGTTGTTGATGCTGCTGTTGAGTTCTATTTACATTTACATTGGTGAAATATTATGTTATTTATGTTATTAAATATTTTACCACATTTTTTGCTTCAAATTTTTTTCCTATTTTCTTCCTCTAAAACCCAGGTATGTTTTATGGTCCAAAAAACATGGTATTTGAAAACATATAAGCAGGGGATTTTGTTGTTAAAGGCTTTCCCTATTTATTTAAAAATACTCCTTAACCCTTACTTTTTCAGGCAGTGCTAATAAACAATGACACATATACCATAATTTGGCAATATATTCAAGTTCTCAAAAGAGATTTGCTCATTCATAAGTCTTATTTCAAACCAAATGTTACCTGATAAGTCAAATGGCATCATTGAAAAGCCTAGTTTTCTCTATGCATTCCATGGATGACATAGTAAAAGCAAGGCTTTAACAAAAAACACCTTAAAGGACTTATATTTCTTAAATATATCTTAAATTTAATTAGTACCAACAATGATATAATACATTTATTCTATGGATATTATGTTATATTTTTATGACAATCCAAGACACAAAGTAAATCATTAATTTGGAAAAAGAAGATAAATAAGTTATCTTCTCCTTCCGCACTGGACAGTGTAACTGAAAACTCTTTGAGAAGCAGTTCTGAGAACAGGGAGACATTAGTGTTCAGGTAAAGATCTGATTTTGATGATGATGATGATGATGATAATTAAATTTAGCACATGTTTTATCTTCTTTAAGCCCCACCAGTAACCCATGAAATTATCTCCATATCTTTGTTGAAATAAAAAGTTCTCTTACATTTTAAGTAATTTGCTAATGTCAGATCACACAGCCTGTAAAGATGAAGCTATGATTCAAGCCCAAATGTGTCTCACTTTAAAGCCACAATCTTTTAGCTTCCATCCTACTATTCTCAGACTATCTATGTCATTTAATCTCTCTGAAACTCCTTTACCTCCTCTGTTAAAAGGTTATAGTAATCTCTTTCCCCCAGAATTGTTATGGAATTGGAGATAAAAAATGTGTGAGAACATACACTGAATGTTATGAAGGCATGGTGGTGACTTTAGAAACAAATTCTGGGAAAACCAGTTAGCTACAGAGGCCAATATCCTTTGCTACCCTGTGGGATATCCTACACAAAGAGAAAACATTGCAAGGAGGAACCATCTCAGATTCTGGAACCTCCTTCTTTATTAAATTTGTTTTTATCCTCACCTGAGGACAGGCTTATTGATTTTGGAGATAGGAGAAGAGATAGGGAGAGAGGTGGAGGAACATATCAATGAGAGAGACTGATTAGTTACCTTCAGACATGTGCCCCACAGGGACTGAATCTGCAACCTAAGCATGCATCCAGACTGCGAATCAAACCTGCAACCTTTTGGTTCACAGGACAACCTTTCAACTAATTGAGTCACACAGGTCAGGGCTGGAGCTGCCTTGATTTCCCAGATCTTCCCTACCTCCCTCACAAGACAAAGGATAGTTTGGTAGAAATCCTATGGATAATGTACAAAGGACTGGACCATCAGTAATAAATTAAAATGTGGTTTAGCGATTGCTTGCAGAATGTTAGGAAAAATCACAAAGCCAAAGAAAATTACTGTTTTTAGACTCAAGTTCAATGGCAAATACTGCATTTACCTGAGAGAAGATATTGGAAAAAATATGGCAAGCTCTGCATAGATGACCTGAGTCTATAAACAACAAAATTATATACCATGACAGTTGAAATTAATAAAAATATAAACTACCTGTACTAGTTATTTCTATATAGTTTCTCAACCTTGCTAAAGTGGTGTTTTGACCCTGAGATCTGACAACATGATACCTTCTGTACTGAATCAATACAAATATTATGTGGTAGTTGGACAAATTTAATTGAACTATTTTTTGAAATTAAAAGTTTACATAATCTTGATTTATTTGAGACAGATTGTCAAAGGGTTTAATGCACACTCTTAAAGTATAAACCACTATTCATTTTTGAAGTACTGTCACAAATTAGAATATACACATAAACAGAGGAGCCTTTCCTAAAATACACTGAAATGTAATAGCTTCTCAGATTTGAGAGAGTGTTAAGCAAGCAAATGACAAACAGAGAAGACAAAGGGGAAAAATAATTAAAGCATAAATTGATTATACCAATTAACTAATAGAAGTGCATAAATAGATATCTTTTGATAGCTATATTTATCAAGCCCTGTTCCTTCTTAAAACATTAATTTTGTGACATGACTTTCTTACAGTTTTCCTCCTACTTTTCTGCCACAGATTTTCTGGTTTATTTGTGGGACAATCCCTAAAATGCTATGGTTCATTAGGATTTCCTCTTCTCCTTTCAACTTACAGCCACTTCCAGGGTGAAAACTGTAACCAAAACACAGGTTTGGCTGCCTGCTGCAACAAAAGTGGAACTTGTCAGACAGGTGCAGGTACAAAAGGAAAGAGGTCTACTCAACCTGGGAGAACATGGAACTTCCATCTCAAAGACCATGCCCCTTTCCTGCTCAAACCCATGGTTCTTATAGGAGTAAGGAGGGGAAGGCTGTTTTTCTATCCAATTATCTTGCTAGCTTTCTGGGCACTGGGATCCTATCTGCTTTTAGTGTGCTTGGGTCCTGTCCATTCATCTTTCTAGCTTTTGGTGTGCTCAGTGTAAGAACCTCCTGTGTCACCTTGCCAGTGGGGGAGACTCTTCTGCTGTGAATGTCTATGGTAATGAGGTCATTCACTTCTACAATTTCTATAATTCTTCTATAATTTCACTTCTATATATAATAGAATTTACTTTCTCTTCTTCAACTTTGTTTTCTAAGCTCTAAATCCATACATATGACACTGCCTAAAGAAATCTGTACTTGGGTACCTCACACAGGTGGAATTAAAATCACATAATTAAATAATTATACTGCTGTCAGCAATCACCTGGGTTGCTCATAATTGTCCCTGGCCTTGCACATTTCTCATATACTCACTTAAATGCAGTAAGAATGATCCTTTAGCATGCAAATCTACTATTATTTTTCTGCCTATGATACCTAGTCACCCCTTTCATTATAAAATTTAAATGCCTTAATGTGTCCTTTAAAACTTTGAAGGATCTTCTCTCTGTAGCTCATTTTTATTCCCGTCACCCCAGATAAGCTTGTATGTCAGCATGTACTATGCATTCAGTTCCTTGGGTGTGCCATGCCTATTTCTGTGAAAAGCCTGTTGTGTGTCTCATATTCTATACCTGGAATATCTCTGCTGTTTTTAAATAGGGTAAATTAGTAAAATTCTTTAAGATTATTGTTGTTCAAGTTTGCCATATCCTTATTGTTTTCTGCCTGGTAGTTCTATCAATTATTGAGAGTGTGGGAAGTTTTGATGTCTGCAACTGCTAGCCAGGAGTTAATTGTTTACTTCTCCCTTTAATTCTACAAACATTTGTTTCATGTGTTTTGAGGCTTTGTTGTTCAGATCACATGTGTTTATAATTATTATATCTTCATGATGAACTGACCAATCTATTATTATAATATGTCTTTGTTACTAGAAGCACATTTTGTCATAATATCTATGTTATCTGATATTAGTGTAGTCATTCTAGTTTTCTAATGGCTACTCTTTGTATGTCATGTTGTTTTATCCTTTTAATTTTAATCTGGTTATTTCTTTGACTCTAAAGCCTGTCATTTATGGACAGTATTTAATTATATTGTGTTTATTCACTGTGATAATATCTACAATTTGATTGCACTGTTTAATCATTTTACATTTAATGTAATTAGTGATATGGTTGAATTTACATCTTCATTTTTCTATTAATTTTTAATGTCTTATACCTTGTTTGTTCTTCTGTCCTTCCTCTGCTCTCTTTCTTTGTGTTATATAGTAGATATTTTTAGTGTGTCATTAAATTATTTTTATACATTTTGAGTTGTTAGTTATTTTTAGCATCTCTTAGGTTGCTCTGAAAATTTAAAAATGCATCTTAATTTAAAACAACATATTTCTGCCCTGGCTGGCGTAGCTCAGTGGATTGAGCACGGGCTGGGAACCAAAGTGTCCCAGGTTCGATTCCCAGCCAGAGTACATTCCTGGGTTGCAGGCCATAAACCCCAGCAACCGCACATTGATGTTTCTCTCTCTCCCTCTCTCTATCGCCCTCCCTTCCCTCTCTAAAAATAAATAAATAAAATATTTTAAAAAAACAAAAACAAAAACATATTTCTGATTAATATCAACTTAATTGATATATTGTGTGGCAACTTTGCTTATTTCCTTGCTTTTCCTTTGTTTTACCATTATGATGCACATGGTCATTGTAAATGTTTCAAGCCCAACAACACAGTATTTTAAATAATGTTTTGTGTAGTTGTCTCTCAAATCAATTGAGTAAAATATATATTTGTATATTAAATTTTATGTTTATCTATGTAATTATCTTTGTCAGCACTTTATGCTTGGTGTTAGGTTGAGCTACTTCTTAACAGTCTAAAGTTCTTCCAGCAAGTCTGCAAGCACAAACTCTCAATCTTTATCTACCAGGAATATTTGTATTTATTTGTTTATTTATTTTGTGGTACACATTTTTCCCAGCATGTTAAATATATCATTCCCCTGGTTCTGGCACCCATTATGTCTGATGAAGAGGCAGCTGTTAATCATATTGAGGTTCCCTTGTACGTGCTGAGTCCTTTCTTTTTCTTTCTTCATTCAAGATTTCATTTTTGTGTTTGTCTTTTGGTAGTTTGACTACTGTGAGTTTAGGTATAGAGCTCTTTGAGTTCATCCTACTTGCATTTTGTTGAGCTTCTTAGACACACATTTTTTTCATCAATGTTGGGATGTGTTTCATCATTATTATTTTAAATTATTTTCTGCCTCTCTCTCTTCCTTCTTTTTGGGATTCCTATTATGTATATACTGGAATAATAGTGGTATCTCACAGCTCTCTCTGAATCTGTTCATTTTCTTCCTCATTTTTTGTTCATTCTGTTCTTCAGACTGGAAAATCTCTATTGACTATGTTCACTGACTCTTTCTTCTGCCATCTCACATGTGCAGTTCAGCACTTTTTCATTTTTCAGTTACTGCTTTTTTTAACCACAAAATTTACATTTTTTAGAATTTGTATCTCTTTATTCACATTCTTTACCTATAGGTCTTCAGTGTCAACTTTAATTATATAAACATATTTTCCTTTTGTGTTTTAAGCATATTTTTAATAATGACTTAAAGTAAGAGATGGTTTCTATTGATCATTTTCTTGTCCTTATAAGTCAGTTTTCTGTTTCCATGAATGTCTCATAATTTTAGGAGAAAATTTACATTTTAGGTAAATTATTGTAGCAACTGTAGATTCTGATGTCTTCTAGTTGTTGCTTTTATTTTTTTTTGTATGTTAGTGAATTGCTTGTATTAATTCTATAAAAACTGTCTTTCCTAAAGTATTCAAACACTAAACCTCTATTTTTATTTTATTTTTTCTTGCTTTCCCTTGTTTTAGTTATTTTTATTGTTTTTCTATTACAGTTGTCCCAATTTTCCCCTGTTGGCCTCCCACCCCCTGCTTCCACAGTCAGTCCCCACCCTGTTGTCCATGTCCTTAAATTACTTTTATTATTATTTAAAAATCCAATTTCCTAAGCAGAGTTTAATGAACACTTAAAGATCAGACAAAATAATTTTTTAAACATCATGAGCCAGTAAGGCTTCCACATCTGCTAAGGAAATCTGTGTGTGCATTGTGAAACATATTAAAAAGTCAGGGAGTCTACCTGATTGTTTTGACTTTTATTTTCTCCTTGTAAGTGTCTCATTCTTCCAGGTATGAGTAACTAGCTGGGACCATCTCCCATGCATGCAGCCTTGTACATGCACACAGCCTTCTAGATTACCAAGGAATACTTCAGAGCTTCTCAGGCTTTTCAAAGCCTCATGACTGTCTTATTCCCTGTATCACCCTTTCACATTTTTTGACTGGTCTCTTACTTGCCCCAACTAGAATCACAGCCTTAGTCAGCTGAGATATTGACTTTCCCTTATTATTTGCCACCAGTTGCTGTTTATTTTGATAATGCCCCTGGATGTGAGTCTCTTCCAAGGAGCATCAGACCAGATGAACCCTACCAGATTTGTATAGGCACAAGTTAAAGTACCACACACCTCACTCTCATTACTAAGTTTCTATAGTTTTTCTTGCTTAATTTTATAAATGTTGTGTATTTTCAGTTAATTTCTAGAGTAATTAAGTGCACATTTTTGTTAATTTGAGCTTTTTTTTATTACTGCTTTTCCCAATGTTCATAGTAGCACCATTTCCAATAGCCAAGTGCTGGAAGCAAACTAGGTGCCCATCAGCAAATGAGTGGATCAAGCAACCGTGGCACATTTACACAATGGAGTAGTACACAGCAGAAAGAAAGGAGAGAGGATTTGTTGAGGTTCTTATTCTACCATTCCTGAAGACTCACCGTACTTGCACATAACTTTAAATCATAAGTAATAGGTTTCCAGATAAATATCAACAGAAAAATTATTCTAGATAATGGGGACAAGTAAATAGATACATGAATTGGACAGTAGGTTTAGGTAACTAAAAATCATTTATTGAAAGCAGAGAATGAGAAAAGATAAGCCTGAGCCAATATATAAGATATTATAATAACATCATACTAAGGAAATAAGATATCATTCTGAATGTGAACAAATAATTTTGAGTGGGAGAATAAAAGTTATTCAGAAAAGCCACCCCGATAGGCAATTTAGGTATATAGGGAAAAGATAAGACTTAGGAAAGGGATAACAGAACACAGGCTGTTTTTCATTCTGGCCGAGAAGCAATGTTTGGAATTCTGTCTGGGGCAGAGTGGTTGTGGGCAAACCTGAGGACTGTTTAAAGGTTTACAGAGCACTACTGACACAACTAATTATCTAAAAGTGAAAGGTGAACTCTAGTGATAAAACAAATCTCAGACTCTAAGATGCAATACCATTCAGAGAAACAGAATGGTATTATTATTCTGTTAGGTCTTATAAGTCACCAAAATGTAAGTACTTGTCCTATTATATGAAAATAAGAGAGAAAAAGTTAAGAAAATAAATTCCTAAGAACTCAGGAAAAAAATCTAATTTTCTTTCATATTATGAATATGTTCTAACCTAGTATGTATAGTTTCAATAAGTAATAAATCTTTAGTAACATAATTTAAAAGACTGAGATGTCTTAAATACCAAGTTGAAGAAATTTACTCTCAGAAAAGTCAATAAATAAGTAAACATACCTGAAAATTGAGAATGGCACATCCCATTAAGATTGCAGAAAGTACATTTCCTAAGAGCATAAATTTAATGAAATTATGAAAATAAGCAAATACCTTGTGGAGAATAAAAACTAAATTATGAAAAATCCTAAAGTATTTATTTTATAGGAGTATGATATGCTGAAAGAGAAAAAGTCTGCATAATGTGTTGTTTTTGTGTTTTTCATCTGCACAAACATTTCTTACTAATGAACCAGACTTTATTTTCAGGTATTAAGCATTTAGCAAGTTTTAATAATAAAAAATATAATTTTATTAACAAATATAAGATAGACTATCAAAAATTAATTTAAATATATATTGTTGCCAACTAAACTCTAGATGGGCCAATTTTCAACTAAAGACTAAGAGCACAAGTAACCTCTTTTTCCAATTAATGGTGCTAATTCCAAACTTCATTTATAGCCTGCATCTCTAAAGATATAGTTGATGTCAGCAGTTAATGGTTGGCTTGCTCTTTAGGCCTGTGATAAAACTCAGAGCAAATGAATAGTTTCTAAAGCTGCATGATAATTATGTTAATAAATGATTTGGAAGGATGGATACTATTAAAACCTGTAAATATATTTTTAATGATCAGAATGTGCATTTAAATCAGTTTAACTGAGTGTCCATATAGTAGAATGAGGAAGCATTGATGGTTTTCATCACATTTATTATAAACATGCTTTGAATCTCCATCAGCTTTTTCCTTTTATTTTTAAAAAATGCTGACAATTATCTAACAATATCAATGGGTATTTAACCTGGCCTGACTTCAGAATGTCCATAGAAGCAATGGGCCTATTTCTGTGCAGCATAATACCTGCAAAAACAAACACTTCCAATCTATGTCATTGTCAGATGTTTCAAGACAGGATCTAGATATTGTAAAACTTGAACCAGAATGTTGTAACCATAGAATATATTTAGTCTATTTTATTTGATAGACTTACCACAAAATATTTTACTTCACAGAAAAAAATACCAATACAATCTTTAAAAAGTGACTAGTATATAGTAATAGATCCAGAAATATCACATAATGAAATATAGACTACAGTAGTCAATTCGACACATAAAAAGCAAACTGGCCAAACTTCACTGGATTTGAACGAACATTTTGCCATTTCAGTTTTGTAAATGGTGTTATAAAAGAGGAAGGAAAATAACCCCCAAAATCAATCTCATTTCCTGGCTCTTGGTTTGCACATAAATCACAGGTAAGACCCAGGTATGAACTCTCAGTTTCTGGTCCATGTTTTACCACCCACTTGTTATATGTGGCAATTACTCTGGGGGGTGTGATTAGAAAAGAAAGAGGACTGCTCCTGTTGTTATTCAGCAGGCAAGTCTTTCAATAAAATACTCCATTCCAGCTCTTGGCTTACTGTACCCACTAATTCACAGCCCAGAAGCTTTTTTCTATGGTATGCTGTATTTTGGAAAGAATTATAACTTCTATGCAACTTTTTTTCTGTGCATGCCCTGAGTTCCACTCATTTTAAGCATCCATACAATTTAATCACCTTGCATAGTACAAAAATGTATGAAATTCTATGATGCACTATTAGCGAGCACCAACTTGTACTTCATTTCCACTTTTGGTCTTTCTGTAAATATGTTACTTTACATACTTATTTACTATCATTTCAATGATATTTGTGAAGGTAAGTTTAATATAAGGGCTCAGTCCAGCAACATACTCTAGATTTACAGTGATCATTTATAATGTTAAATTTTTACCTTTTAAGAGAACTAATACAACCACCATGCAACACTGATCCAAAACTTGTGTTTGCAAAAAAATTTTGAGGTTTGGGAATGAAAGTTACACAATAGTTAATTATGTGGTATTTAGTTAGTTGTGGTTCTTGTAAAATAGAAGATTCTGTTCCACTTATTAAATATCTTTTCTGTATAGGTGCCAGTTCTTAGCTTCATTCTCTTAAGAATTGTTTTATACCAAAAGAAAGTGATTAGTAGCCCTGGCTGGCATAGCTCAGCGGATTGAGTGCAGGCTGCGAACCAAAGTGTCGCAGGTTCGATTCCCAGTCAGGGTACATGCCTGGGTTGCAGTCCATGACCCCCAGCAACCACACATTGATGTTTCTCTCTCTCTTTCTATCTCCCTCCCTTCCCACTCTAAAAATAAATAAATAAAATCTTAAAAAAACTATAAAAAGAAGAAAGTGATTAGTAATCTGGAGTCATAGAAACCTGGATTCAAATCTTCCTCTGCCATTTACTAACCTTATGAAGTTGAAATAAGTTATTGAACTCCTCAAGCCTTTTTTATCTATACAATTTATTTATTTATTTATTTATTTATTTATTACATAAACATTTAAGTACCTAATTTTACTAGGTTTTTATAAAGATGAATAAAAGAATAGAGTTAACTTAATAGTCAATAAGCCCTTAATAAACATTGCCGTTAATGTAATTACTTTCAACTTTCTTCTTTATCTTAAAGAAAGAATTAGACACAAGACAATATTATGTATAAATCTTTCTTTGTTATGACATTCATATTGGCCAGAAAATAGATTTCAATTATAGCAATATCAACCAAGGATAGATGTAGAAACCATGCTGAAAAATAATGCATGAACTCTTCTATGCTCTCCAAAAATCTTCTGAAAGCAATATTTAAATTGAATCCTAAAAAAATAAAAATGCAGGAAATGTTTTAATCTTCAATAAATCTTCCTTTTTGTTCTGTTGAGTTCACTTTTCTGAACTTGATATCCAAGAGTCATGTAGTTTCCTATATTAACTAAAAAAAGGACAAGATGATATAGTTGGGTTTGTTGTTTCTCTGTGGAAACTCAGTATCCCCTGAGTTGGAATTCCAATGTGTTTTATGCTCTCAGGCTGCCTTTCTCCTTGGTCTTCTGACAAACAGACTGCACGCTTATCTTTTTTTTTTTAATTTAATTATTGTTCAAGTACTGGTGTCTCCATTTTACCCCCACTATTTCCCCCCACTCCAGCCATCCCCACTCCCCACCTTTGATCTTACCCTTCTTTAGTTTTGTCCAAGTGTCCTTTGTACATGTTCCTGAAAACCCTCCCCTGCCATTATCCCCTCTCACCTCCCCTCTGGTCACTGTCAACCTGTTCTCAATTACAGTGCCCTTGGCTATACTTTGCTTGCTTATTTGTTTGGTTGTTTAGGTGCCTGTTAAAGGTGAGATCATATGGTATTTGTCTTTCACCACCTGACTTATTTCACTTAGCATAATGCTATCCAGTTCCATCCATGTTGTCACAAAGAATAAGAGCTCCTTCTTTTTCTCTGCTGCATAGAATTCCATTGTGTAAATGTACCATAGCTTTTTGATCCATTAATTTACTGATGGGCACTTAGGTTGCTCCCAACATTTGGCTATTGTAAATTATGCTGCAATGAACGTTGGGGTGCATAGGTTCTTTTGGATTGGCGTTTCAGTATTCTTAGGATATAATCCCAGCAGTGGAATTGCTGGGTCAAAAGATGGTTCCATTTTTAGTTTCCTGAGGAAATTCCATACTGTTTTCCATTGTGGCTGCACCAGTCTGCATTCCCACCAACAGTGCAGCAGGGTTCCCTTTTCACCACAACCTCTCCAACACTTCTCTTGTTGCTTTGTTTACGATGGCCATTCTCACTGGTGTGAAGTGGCATCTCATTGTGGTTTTAATTTGCATCTCTCTGATGGCTAGTTATGCTGAGTATCTTTTCCTATGTCTCTGGACCCTTTGTATGTCCTCCTTGGAGAAGTATCTGTTCAAGTCCTTTGCCCATTTTTTAATTGGATTGTTTGTCTTCCTAGAGTGGACTCATGTGAGTTCTTTATATATTTTGGAGATCAAACTTTTAACTGAGTCATCATTGGAAAATATGTTTTCCCATACAGTTGATTCTTTTTTCATTTTAATGTTGTTTTCTTTAGCCATTCAGTAGGTTTTTAATCTGCTGAGATCCAATTTGTTTATTCTTTCCTTTATATCCCTTGCTCTAGAAGACATATCAGTGAAAATATTGTTGCTTGGAATATCTGAGATTTTTGTGCCTACATTATTCTATAGGATTTTTATGGTGTCATGACTTATATTTAAATTTCTTATCCACCTTTTGTTTGTGGTGAAAGTTGGTGATCAAGTTTCATTTTTTTGCACATAGCTGTCCAGTTCTCCCAACACTGTTTGTTGAAAAGGCTATTTTTACTCCATTTTATGCTTCTTCCCCCTTTGTTGAATATTAATTGACTGTAGAGACTTGGGCTTATTTCTGGGCTCTCTGTTCTGTTCCATTGGCCTACGTGCCTTTTTTTCTTATGCCAGTACCAGGCTGTTTTGATTACAGTGGCCTTGTAATACAGTTTTATATCAGGGAATGTGATCCCTCTTACTTTTTTTTCTTTCTCAAAATTGCCACAGCTATTCAGAGTCATTTATCTTATCTTCACAAGGTGGTTATGACCCCCTTTTCCAGAGGATTACTATCAACATTCACTTAGCAATAGGGGAGATAATTATATTTCTCGAGCAAATGAAAACAACTTGGATGAAGAGCTAAGGTTAGTTTCTTTTCTAAATGATTGTTTACATTCCAAAATTTACAGAATGAAAGTGAGAACACCAGGGCTCTTTGTTGTCATCAGTGCTTTAGAAATTTTCTCTTTAAATGCTCACAAAGTGGTCAAAGTTACCTGGTGTGTTGGTTTGCTAGGGCTGCCCTAAGAAAGTACCCTAGAAATGTATTTCCTCACAGTTATGGGAGCTAGAAGTCCAAGGTGAAGAAGTCAGCAGGGTTTGTTTCTTTTCATGCCTCTCGTCTTGCCTTGACAATTGTTGTCTTTCCCTGTCTTTACATTGCCTTTCCTCTGTATTGGTCTGTGTTCTAATCTCTTCTTCATATAAGGACACAGGTCATATTGGATTAGGCCCCACCCCAATAACATTATTTAACATAATTACACCTTTGAAGGCATTATTTCCAAATGAAGTCGCATTCTGAGGTACTGGAGGTGAGGAATTCAACATAGGAATTTGTGAGTATGAGACACAATTCAACCCATAACATCTGATAACTGGTTTTACACTTTAAAATATATGTCCCTCACATACCATCTGTTTGCAAAATTTCCTCAAAAACTCCTTGATAGTCCTGGCTGGGGTGGCTCAGTGGATTGCATGCCAACCTGCAAACCAAAGTGTCACCAGTGTGATTCTCAGTCAGGGCACATGCCTGGGTTGTGGGCCAGGCCTTCAGTAGGAGGTGTTCGAGAGGCAACCACACATTGATGTTTCTTTCCCTCTTCCTCCCTCCATTCACCTCATCTAAAAATTAATAATAATAATAACAATAATAATAATAAAAACAGTTTGACACAAGCCTGATATATGGTACTAATTATTTTTTAATAATTAACATTTTATCCTAAAAAATTACCTAACTCACTACTTTGAAGTGTCACCAAATGTTTATGACAAAGGAAATAAATACCATGGGTTTAGGAAGACAGTAAGAATCAAAAGTCATTTAAATTTTTATGAGCCAGTGTTAGAGAACTCTAACTTAGAAACTTCAAATATGAGGCAGAGATGATAGGTGAAATGTCACAACTTGTGCTTAGAAACACAGTGTTATCAGAAGAAAACATGAGCAGCAGGAAGAGCAGTGTTGCCAATTTTACAAAAGGGGAGAAACTGTCCCCCAAACAAAATTGACCACTCTTTTCTTAGAAGAGGCTGTATATCAAGCACAACTTGAAAAGCAGGACTAACAGAGCATTTGAATAAATAACTCTTCCCTAAAAACATCCTGGATACAGGACCAAATCTGTAAAGACAGGGTTTTTTTTTTATGGTAATGTAAAAAGTCAGTTAAATATTAAAACTTACTTTATACCATTCTAAATTACTGACTTTTAAACATTTCTTTGGTAAAACACAGCATCCATTAAAACATTGTTTTAAAAGCAGTTGATTGTTGCGCGTGGGTCACCGGCCAGCAGTGACCACGGAACGCTGTGGATGGCTCGACGATAAACACGCGAGAAAAAACACACATGCACAGAGACAGACTAGTTTCTGTGGGGAAGTAGGGATGAAATGGCCACCCCCCCTAATGGGGAGCGCGCTGATTTACCATCCATACCTGCTTTTATTGGGCTCATGCTGCATAATAATTCAGGTAAAGTACAGTACTCATTAGGGGAAGTAAGGAACCATAGAAAACAAAGAACTCTGCCGGTCTATTGAGTTGGGGGTCAAAGAGCTGTAAGACTGAGGAACAAAATAAGTTCCTCCTAAGACCCTTCTCATTCAACTGAGAGCATTCTAAACAAAGAAGGTTTCACAGTAATTTACATGTTCTTTCTTAGGCCTGATCACCCCGGGAATCCGCACTTCTCAGTACAGAGCTGCACCACCCTGTCATTGTTTCAGGCTTAGGTGGAGCAAGGGAACTAAGGCAACTGGGAGACAAGGAGGTTTTTTCCCAGACGCTGAGAACTCAGGCTATGTCAAAGCCGAGGAGCGAGGGTCCATCACCCCCCTTTTGCTGCAGCCCCCCCCCCAAGTTCTTCTTTTGGGGGGCCTCCCAAAAGTGATCGTGCCTGTCTTAGGTCATTCCCCCTGTGGGGGAATCTTACCCGTCTTTGGCTAACCGACCAAGCTTTTTGGGGGTTCAGTCATGAATAAAGCAGCAGAAGCAGTATTCCTGCCAGGAAGATAAGCTTTTGTCTCCTTGCTGGCTTAGGGTTCCAAGGGCGTTCCCTTAGCCTTAGCCTAGGTGGGGGTTTCAGCTTCTGATACCAGTCAGGGCGGTTCCCAACAGTTGATTCAGGCCTGCCTTAGGCTAAAAGTAAGTTCTTAACATAGTTGGGTCAGTACAAGAGCTTGGTCCAAAACATTTTCTCTTATAAGTGTTCTCAAACACCATGCCATACATGGCTTTACACAAGTATCAATGATGTTACTGAAAATCACAGAAATTGGGGCTGGGCCTGCTAACACTGGGGAGAATTAACTTGAAGGCAAGGGCAGTTTGACCTCAGCAACTGTTCATTATTGGCTAAGAGATAACCATCAGGAGGTCAGGTCCTCTCGGTTTTAGGACCAATCTCCATCTTATTCCATAACCTCCTCAGGACTAATACCTTAATAAACAGAAAGAGGTCTACTAAAAATAGCTGGTCCATATATTTTAACCATGCTCTTAATATTAACAATGTCATAATTATCAGCATATTTCTAATGCCTTTACCACCTTTCTCCCTCTCATTACACACCAGCCTTGCTTTCTCAGTTTCTGCTACTTAAAGTAGTCATTGTCATTCTGTTCATACACTTAATCTTTCTATGTATATTCTTCATCTGAAAATAGGGGATACATATCCTGTCTGTATCATAAACTTATCTCAAATGAGATAATACTAATAAAGAGTTTAACACTTTGGTACATATTTATCACTTGTATCATTTGTATTGCTAACTTGTATCATTTAAAATCAGGATTGGTGTTGTTTCATATTTAACGTAGTATATTTTTTCAAGTTATGGGCATATGACAGAGAACTCAGTGCGGCAACCCAGATGGGCCAGGGGAAATATGGCCAGGGGAAGGAAGGAAGCTGGGTATTAGAACCCTCTCCTAAGTAAGGCTGAGCTGGTATTGCAGAGACTCTTAGAAACTCTGCAAGCAAAGCAGTTCAGTGAACTAGAGTCACAGTCACTGGCCAAGACTTACATTCTAAATAGTGGTAGTTTGTCACCACAGATAGAAAAAGAACAATGTTTAGAGTTCAGCTGCCTTCTGGGGTGACTGTGCCTAGACCCTCAGACAATGGGATTGAACGAGTCATTGGGCCTTGAACGAGAACTTGCAAGAGCAAATCAAGAACACAAATCAAGGAATACATAAAAGTCTAGTTCTGAAAACTGGGGTGCATGGCAGTGGGGAGACTCAGCATTCTAGGAGTTAGGCAGTAACTGTGAATGGTCAGTCCTGTCATGATCAAGGAGATGACCCAGATCATTGATTTAATATTAAACTTTTATGTTTGATACTTATAAAACTCCTGCCTCTGTAAGGATTAGTTTAAGAATAGGGTGGGCCCACATTTACTGGGAATTAAAGGGATGAGTGCCCTGCAATGAGTGGCTGGAAGAGTAGCACATGGAGTGGCTACTGTTCTAATTTTCTAATGATAAAAACATTACTTCTTTATGCTAATGTTCATATTAACCCCAAACTCCATATTCAAAAATGTTTTAAAGTAGCATTGTCTTCTAACAAGAGATTATTCCAGAAATATTTTCATCTTTGTTCTACAATATGAGACTGCTCAAACACTTTATACAGCAGTGGAAAGATCATTGGAGATTTGAGTTCTGCTCTTGGCTGGACCACTGATGACTGTATGACATCAGGAACATAGTGGACATTTCTGTGGCCCAGTTTCCTGGTTCGCAAAATGAAAATGGACAGGTTGGAGAGAGAGTCTTAATGGATTAGGTGGGGGAGAGAAAAGAGATTGAGAACCTCTGTGTAAATAATTTATAAAGTTTATTCTGGATCTATTAAATCGTAATGGGAAAGAGTTGCGCCTTTGGTGGCTGCTCATGGTAAGAAGAGGTATTACCTGAACCAGCACCTTTGTAAACCATTATGCAGCTTGGGCCATTCTATGGATCACTTAAAACTTGTGGTCATTCATTTCCACATTACCAAAATGAGGAGAATAAAGACATTTCAGTCTTTCTTAGGTAAAGACATCATGGTGATGTAGAAGGAATGTACGGATCTGGTATAATCCTGGCTCTAACCACTTAGGAGCTGTGTGACTTTGGACAGTTGTACAATTTGTCCCAGACTGGAATGTTCAAAGATATAAAAATACTGCCTTGGCTAGGTGGTTCGGTTGTTTGGAGCATCATCCCATACACCAAACAGCTGCACTGTGGGTTCAACTCCCCATCAGGGCACATACTTATGTTGCATGGTCAGGGCACATACAGGAGGAAAATGATCAACGTTTTTCTGTCATACCAATGTTTTTTTTTCTCTCTCTTTCCCTTCCTCTCTCTTTCTCTAAAAAATTAATAAACATATTTTCAGGTGAGGAAATTATTTATATATGTATAAGTTATATATATATATATATATATATATATATATATATATATATGTAATATACATATATATCTCCTCTCTCTTGCCCCGGCCTGATTGCTTAGTTACTTGGAGCGTCATCCTGCACACTGAAAGGCTGTGAGTTCAATTCAAGATCAGGGGATATATTTGGGTTGCACGTTCAATCCCCAGTTGGGGCGGTACTGGGTGCCAACTGGTTGACATTTCTCTCTCTCTCTCTCTCTCTCTCTCTCTCTCTCTCTCTCTCTCAAAAGCAATAAAATGTCCTTGGGTGAGAACTGAAAAATAAACATTTTTAAAAGATTTAAAAAATACCTCCCTCTCATGGTTTATGTGATGTTAAATAAAATGTCTCACTCAATAACTATTTCTTGCATACTGTCTACCTATTGGTATTCTATTGCTTCAGAATGCCAAACATGGGAACTGACTTAAAGCAGGGAATCATTGGGAGCTAGTTTTCCTTTTTTCAAATGCAAATTTCCATGTTTATTTAAGAAGATAGAACACACACTTTCAAACAAAATAGCTATATTTTCAGTGCAGACTTCTGGAACCCCCTATCCTAATTCAAGGGAATGGCTCCAATAATATTTCAGGTAAGTAATAAAGCAAGTAATAAAGAAGATCCTTTGAAAAGGCAAACATTTTACTCTCATTCACATTAAACACAGTTTCCTGTATATTTACTCACAGAAAGCATTTTTATTAGAATGCATGCATGTTTAAGTAATGATTTACAGTTAAAATGATAGAGACTATCCAAATGTGTACATTACAATGCCTTATTTATTTTACTTTCCTAGTGAAATGATCGCATCCTGAAAATTTAGAACCTATTGAAAAGTTAATTTTTTGTTACCTTAAAATTTATCACTTAACATAGTGGGAAATTCACAGCCAGTTCACCTAGCAATAGCACTGCAATAATTTCAATTGGATTTCTTAGAAATTTCATATTCAATTAGTCATTTCACTATGCCACCTCAACAATTAGTGAACTAATCCAGGAGGTGCCAATAAAAATCACATCATGTGAAAACTTTTGTCAGCCATTTGCAAGATTTTAATATGTTATCAAGTTCAAAACTGGAGCTGAATTCAGAGCAGAGTCCATAGTCTTCAGTTTTGTTCCAGGACATTATGAACCACTGTCAAATAGATGAAAGATTCTATTATCTTACTCCCTTTTATCTAGCTCATATTCTCTTCATTTCCCTGTGTGTCTCCACTGTCCTCACTACATGACTAGAATCATGAGTTGTAAAATATTAGCACTGAATCGAATCTCCTAATCAACTCTGCTTCTGCCTATTTTTTCCAGTCAAAAGATTATGAGATTGGCTGAACTTCCAAAGATAAAATATACCATTCACATTAATTTTTTGTCTGTAATAGGATATTGTGTTGGATTTTTCTGCACTGAAATTCTAAATATGTAGTTTAGTCATAAAACCAAAGTCCTTAAAAATATTGAATCATAATATTCACGTTTTCATATATCAAAACTGCATTTGTGCTGTGTTCTCTCATTTATTTTTGAGTTTTCTTTTTTAGTATGCTAAATTTCAGGAGGCAATTCCTGGTTGTCAATTTTATAAATTTCAAAATGAAATCAAGATCTGCTTTTTCTAGGGCATTGTTTTAGAACAATCATATAGTTAGATATTTTCCTGCCACCAGGATATAAATTAAGCTATTTATCAACCAAGCAATATTTTTAAATGTCTTGTTTGAAGACTTTAGGGGAATAAAAAGAAATGCCAACATTTTGTCCTCAAAGAGCTCATAACTTGATTTGGAGGAAAGTGTTCAGTCAAGTGAAAAATCAGTTAATAATAATGAATTAAAATGGAATGCAATGCTGGCCAAAGGGTATCATTAGATATTACACAACTGTTAAATGAATGTTGTTATCAAAATTCCTGTCACCAGTGAAGTTTCAAAGCACTTTAGCTAGGCCTTGACGGGGCAGCATTAAAATTTGGAGAATTTTGTTGAGAATTCAGTCCTATGCTTTGATATCAGCCCATAATTAAATCTAATTTCCTCTGAGGGTCATCTAACCTCAAATTTCCCTTAACTGAGTTATTCCAGGCTACTTAACACCTGTAAGGAGCACAGACAATCCCTCATGCTGACATCAGTAGCCATATCCACAATGAGCTGCTGACCTACTGGCCCTGGATACTTCAATTCAAAGTAGGCAATGGTTATCTGTCAATATTTATGATTGGTGCTTCAGGGGATATAAAAGTAAATATAATATGGCTGTTATTTATATTTTTATGCCTTGTGAGAGAGATATAGAGATACAAACATTCCAAACCAAGTAGGGTACAAGAACTAAAGTGAACATAGAAAATAAGCTAAGTTGTATGTGAACCACACTTTAATTCAATCTAATATAATAATGTAACAATCTTCCAAGGTAAATATTCAGAAGCATTTAGGAAAATGATTGGACCCTCAGATTTCCCCTCCTTCCTTCTGCTCTTTCTAAAATAACATCTGACTGTATGGTGGAGGAAATATGATTTAAATGACTTTAGGAATTTATAGAGGAAAGTGTTCTCATAGTCACAAGGACCTTCTGGAGCCATACAGGTTATGGTATTTGAGTAATTTGTCTTGTCTGAAAACTGAACTATGACTGATGAGTATCACTGGTTCTACCTGGCTCTTTCTGGGGTTAACTATGATATGCTCAGACTTCCTCATATAGTCTGTGGTCCTGGTCACTGATTCCTGGTCTTAAAGCCCAAACCATCAATAGCTTCCCATCTGACTAGGTTCTTCCCTAGGTTCTTGCCCTTATGCCTGTCTTCAGGGCAGACAGGAATCCCTGGGGTCACTGAATAATAACTAGGGACACCAGGAGCTCTGTTCTACACTCACCAGTGTGGATGCTTGTATCAATGAGCCTGCGCCATCTTGGAAGCAGTTGTTTTCAGGAATTTCACTACAAGCATACACACCCTTGCTATGACCTCAAGGAAAGCAAGAAGCAAGCCCTTAATGTTCTCCAGCTACCCATTTCTCAATGAACACTTCTAAAATATTTATCAGTTCCCAAGTAACAGTGCATTTGAGGTTCAGGCATGTAATAGTACACTTAAGTATCTTTCTTTCTTTACCATGTATTCTCACTACTCTTAAACAGCAAGCTCCATCACTAACATGGGCAGAAGGGGTATTTTCTCTATACCTATAATAAAAAACTCTAAAATAGGCCTTTATACTTGGTTCTTACTAGTTTAAAACAATTTGGAAAATCCTTATACAAATCTAATGCTAAACCCTGGTGTTTTGGTACACAATCTTATTTTAATTGTCAGATATTTACTGTCAACTCTGTCTGACTGCAAAATGGGACTTTTGGAATGATCTCAATTAATATACACCTGAATCTGCTCAGTTATTCAGTAACTGCAACTGGTGACAGATAAAGTTATATATACAGAAATATAAACAAGAAAATAAAGCAACATTTAATAAAAGATCTATCCAAGTTGACTGTAGAAAAGGGATAAGAGCCTACATCAGTGAGAGCTCTGCCTGGGAAATGAAACCAATATGAAGTGTACGGTAAGCCTGTTTAGGTACATAATCCAGAGACTGTGTGGTATTTCCAGGCTGGAAACTCTGGGGTAGAAGCTGACACCTCAGACCAATGATAGTTTTTTTGTTTGTTTGTTTTTGTTTTTGTCTTAATCAGAGAAACTACTTTTGCTGTTAAAGGCCTTTAACCTAATTGGATAACCTCATTTATTTAATGTCAACAGATTGTAGATATTAATCACATCTAAAAACTACTCATACAATACCTAAATTATTAGTGTTTAATTATCCTCCTTAAATATAAAACTAACCATCACAGCACCTAAATTGATTTGGTTATAATGGGAAGGGAAAATAAAGGATCAAAGGAACATAACTGGAGAAAAACAAGGCAAAGATAATGGAGCACTCAAGAATGGTTGGAAGGGTTTTACTTTGGGTTACTGGGAAGGTGGTATATGTGTAACAAAACTATAGGGGGCTGATTTGGAGAAGAGGCTAATTAATCCAGTTTTAGAAGTTTAAGAATGTGAGTTAAATAAATAACCAAATATTAGAAGGTGATTTGCTTAACCACTGTACTTCAATCAAGTTTCTGAGAAGACACAGTTTCATAGCTCCACTGTCCTGCCCTGAACACAGCAGAATGGGCCAGCAGTACACACCTGACTGAATCCAAATCTAAGCTTTGTCACATTTAAATATCACACGTAAGCCAGTCAGACGGTCATGGGTCCCACATCTAAAACCAGAGTTCTAGAGCTATCGGCCATGGATTTGCTGGTCTATGCAGGATAGACCAACCCAGAGAGAAAAAAAAATCATTGAAAAGCATAGATAAGAGAGATGAGACAGCCCTTAAAGATGGAGAATATGATTTTCCTTCCTGTCTGCTTAAATACTGTTTTTCATGACACCTGTCTTTACTCATTCGGTTTCTAAATTTTAATATTATTACAGTTCCCATTTTCTAAATATATTTAAGTTAAGTTGAGTCGAGACCTGTCTTTGGATCTAGGATTAAAACCAAGTACTAAAGTAATATAGCTAGAAATATCAGCACTATCTATGTTCAAAGAATCACACTGTTGTGGAAAATCCACCCACATTCGGGAGATAACGAAGCACAAACTTCATTACTCGGGGGTGCTCAGAGGAGAATCCCAAATCCTGAGCCCAAAAAGGCTGGGTTAGGGGTCCTTTTTATGTACCAGTTACACAGGCAGAAGGGGAGGGGGGAACCAGCTGCTGAAAGCAAGCATTCAGAAGCAGGGGCATAGTGACCTTCAGATAATGTTACATAGTAACGTCTTGCTAGCAGGCTCCTTACCTAAAAATAACTTTTACTCAGCTTTTGTCCCCACAAAACTTGCAAATGATATAGAGAGCAGTTTCTTTTCCTGTCACATTCCCTGCTTTGATGTTATAAGGTGTTTTATCCCTTTTAGCATCACTAATACCTGGCTATAAGGATGAGGTCCTTTGGAGGGTTACAACTGCTGATACTGGTGTTGGTACCACTGGAGGGCTAGCACTGGGGCGGCTGCCCTATGAGTCACTGTAGCCCTAGGTGTTGGACTAAGGTCCGGAGGATGCAGGGTCCTATATGCCTGACACCTCCAGGTCTGGTACTTTATGGTCCTGGATGTTACTTCAGCCCGGTATACCTTCCCTCCCCAAGTGCAGAGGGATTGCTGTGGCTGAATGCAACCTGATGGCATGTTAGTGAAGGAGCTGAAAGCTGACCCTGGGAGATAGTAAGAGACCACTTTACCGCTGAGCTTAATCCTATGCCTGGGGGTATTACGTTTGCAGGCTGGGGCTGAGATAGCGGCCTCATTTGTTAAGCAAAGCATACAATAAATCCAAATACAGAGATCAAACAGAGACAAACTATTTCTAGGGTGACCCACTTTACAGGGATTTCATTTTTTTAGTGGCCACAGTCACTAGTCCAATTGTTAATGCTCCTATGAAGGTGCCAATTAAAGTTAGGTACCTTGCGGAACAACGGTCTATTCCTTGGCATTTTTTTTACTGGTTGGCGTCCTCCACTGTCTTAGCGTGGGTTTTGGCACAGACCCAGTTCTCCGGTTTTCAGGATCTACTGCTGTCTTGGCCTGGCTGTAGTAGATCCAAGGGGTGACTCCTACAGCAGTAAGTTTGTCCAGGGCAGTCCAGTTTTCTGGTTTGCATACTTGGCGACTTTCCTGCCCTTAACCATATAGCTGCTTCCATCCATGTATTGGGTGACATCAACATCAGGTTGGGCCAGGGGCTGGTCCTGGAGGTCTGGCCGGCTGGTGTGGACTTCTTTAGTTACTCTAAGACAGTCTTGATCCAGCTCTCTAAGTTCTTCCAGTAAGTAGGTGACTGGATTGACTTGTTTCATGGTCTTAACATGCACCCTTGGGTTTCCTTGGAGGATGCCCTGGTATTGAGTCAGTCTGAGGTTCGACAGCCACTTATGACCCTTGCAAGAGGGTTATGGCAGCAGTGACTGCCCTCAGACGAGGTGGCCAGCCAGTGGCGTCATGGTCCAGCTGCTTAGACAGGTGAGCCACCGGGTGTTACCATGGTCCGACAGGCTGGGTCAGGACCCAAGGGCTACCTTGTCTCTCTTGTGGGTGTACAGATTAAAAGGCCACCCCGGCTTTGACAGTCCAAGGGCAGGAACATTACTGAGGCACCCCTTAATATTTTGGAAGGCTTTCTCTTAATGTCCAGACCCTTCAATGCCTGGTAGTAGGGCCGAGTTCCACAGCCGCAGGGTGCAGGCTGGCTTTCCCTTAGGAGAACAAGCATTTTCCTCAGAAATTAGACAAGGTTCTGGAGGGTGTTGGCAACTCTGCCATTTTCTGTCCGCACCCTTGATCACACCGTGAGTACTTCTGGCAAGCGTGGTTGCTGAGCTCTGAACCTGGCGACATTACCGGAGCCCCAAGGGAGCTTGCAGGCCACTGGGGCAGGCCAACCTGATGGAGCAACGTGAAGGGCCATAACAGAGGACTGTGCAGACAGCTGTAGGGGCACTTCAGCAGCGTGTGTGTTCCTTCCCGGCACCGTTCCTGGGATGGGGCCACCAGGAGGAGATCGTCCATGTACTGCAGAATTATTAGGTCCATCCCCCCTTAGCGAGGGGTCTCCTGCTAGGGTTTCCCCAAATAGGGTTGGGGAGTTCTTAAATCCCTGGGGCAGTCTAGTCCAGGTTAACTGAGTCTTGACCGCTGTGTGCGGATCTTTTTCATTCAAAGGCAAAAATGGGGTGGCTGGAAGGTGCCACAGGAATGCAGGAGAAGGCATCCTTCAGATTAAGGCGGGTAAACCACGTTGCTGTTGGGGGAAGCTGGCTTGGGAGGGTGTACGGGTTCGGGACCACTGGGTGGCGGCTGTCAGCTGCTTTGTAGACAGCCCACAGATCCTGGACAGGCCGGTACCCACTCCTGTCTGGCTGCTATCATGGGTCTGGGCAGGTGTGGCCCCATGTTATGGAGCCAATCTTCTTCAAGCTCCCATTTGGGGGACCTGCCTCCCTGTCACATCCTGGGCAGGGGAGTCCTTCTTTATCTCCCTGGCCTAGAGCATGGCCACAGCCATTTAGCATATCCAAGTGAACAGCCGAAGGCTATAGGCATGTTAAATGACTATGCCATGGGTTAGCTGCAAAGCTGTTGCTGTACAGAACAGCCTCGTATATTTTGCTCTGTGTGTCCCTCCCCCAACTTACACCTGTGGGGAAGGGGTGAAGACATCTTAAAATTTCCTGGACACCTTGAGTTCTGGACCCTATCCCAAATGCCCATTTGGGGTCCCCCCCCCCTTGGCTGCACCTTGTAACAATTTTCATTTTAGATATATACCCACTTTAAATTTTCTTAAAGGACAATGGACGAAGGTCTCTTCTTCTTGTAACTGCTTCCGGCTGGAAATGGACATTGTTTTACCTCCCCGTGGGTCTGGGGTGCCCTGAAAGTGGGTGCAGCACAGAGGGAGTCTTTCCTGTAAGGGGAAGGACCTTACAGAACCCTGGTCAGTTGGCTATTACCAGGAAGTCACAGGCTCGGTGTCCAAAGGCTGGCATTACTGGACCGTTGGCATCCTGGTTATATTCTGGAGGTGACAGATTTGGAAAGAGTTGGGAGGCACAATTAAATCATAACCATGAAATGACAAAAGCAGGGGCTTAGGTATGGCTTATCTGGAGGAAGGTGTACAAGGTATGCTACACCTATCCAAAATTCTTGCAGCCCATTATACTTTACTCAGGATGAAGGAGATATATTATGATTTCCCTCCTTTCAGATATTTAAACCTTTCCTGTTCAAGCCACTAAGACAGAAAAGGAAAAATCAGTTTTAAAGTGAAGCCCACAGATCGCCCAAACTGCTTACTAACCCAACCACTTAGTTTAGCCAAACCATTGAGCTCAAGAGGCGATGATGAAAAATGGGCTCCTTAAGTGAGGCCTATATTGCAACCAATCACTCAGGCAATGAAGTCATAGGCATACGTCCTATGAAAACAGAAGAATACACAGGTTAATTTACACAATAGTCCCCAAACCAGTCTCTGTGACTGTGAGACTGTCTTTTGGGAAGGCATTCAGTTGCAAGTTCCTTTTTGCAATGGCATTCAGCAATGGCAATTTGACAGGTCCTTCATACCTGTAAATTGTACATTTTGATGATATTACAAAACCAGTTTTAACCTTCAAATGAAAACAAACTGTTAAGACAGTTAGCTGTGTTATTCTGATGTTTAATACTGAGCACAGTGATTTTCCTTGAACCATAATTTTTCTCCTTAAGATCACCCTCACTGTTATTAAAGGGACTACTTTGAGTTCTGTTTTTTATTTTGACTGTTTGTTTGCATAAACACACCAAGAGCAGCCTGGATTACTTATGATCTTTAATTCTGCTTTGCTGAAATTCACACAGGGAACCTTCAGATTGACTTCCCAGTCCGCCCCTCAAGGCACAGAAGCAGAGCCACACATCCGCCATCTGGCTTCGCTTGTACCAGTTGTTTTACTCAGATCCTTGAGGTTTTCATTGTGCCCACAGGTTCCTTTTTGGCCATCTTTCATGAAAGCAACCTTCGTTCCTTCCCTGGAAAGACTGCCATGAGCTGCACAACCAACCAAAGTACCAGGCTTTTTCTCGTGGGCTTACGCTAGCTTCACAAGTCAATCCCAGTTCCTCAGGGCTTTCTGGTGACGACCAGAACCCATACATGCCTCCATCAGACGTGACGTTCCAGTCAAAGTCTTGGTTAACAAAACCACTATTAACTACTGGTCTTATTGGTCTTATGCAAAGAAAACTTATGTTTCACTTACTCCTTCAGAATGCCAAATTCTGGAGGGATCAGGTAGGGAGAAAAATACAAAGCCTGAAGGAAAATCTTTTCCCTTCTGATATTTACCGGGCTTCTTAAAACGTTTACTTCTACAGACTTATGCAACATTTACAACCCTTTTATTTTTTCCATACATTTTCTGATATCCACCAAGAGTGTATTTTATGCCTTATACCCTTTATTATTAACTAACATCACATAACTCCTTTCTAAAACTTTTACTTTTCCATTTATCTGTACAGTTTCCCACAGACCTTCTTCATATATATATATATATATAAATTATTTACTTTTCTACAGAATGTGAAGTTTTAACCTTCCCTGGAATCCTTCATTTCCTTTTCAGAGCAGATGCAGAGCAAAACCCAAAACACAGAGTTTCCAGAACAGTACACAGGTAGGGGCATTCTCTCACACAGAGACATGCTCCTTCAGGCCCCGTCTTTTGGCAGAGACATGCTGCTTTGCCTCTGGCTGAAGCACTCATCAGCCCCAAATGACACTTCCTGGGTCCTGAGTGGCAAGGCATCCTCCCCAACCTGTTACAGGCAACCTTAAACAGATTTTAAGTACAGAGGGTTTTTGATCAGAAACAACACTGTCTTTTCCCACAAAACCAGAAAACAAATAGTTGAGGTTTCCTTTACTCCAGGTTTAAAACTTTACATTCTTTATACATGATTTTACTCATTCAGATTTAACCATTATTCTTTTAATCCTGGTTCCTTTCCCACTTTGGGAAGGATAGCCAAAAGTCCCTGACACTGCAGGCTGCAGTTTTCTGAAGCTCAGACCCTGCAAACACTCTGCAGGCCAGATGTTTTCCTTAAACTTCAGTACATGTCCTTCAGAGCCATCCTTATCAGAACCAGTTACACAGAGAACCAGATGGATGCAGTCTGGAGAGAGAGCCCTTAGCCTGGCACCTTGCCCAGTTCCAAGATGGAGGGGCTCTCACGTGATCTATCATCCAAGATGACGACAACCATGCACCTCCACCCGGGGGGGGGGGGCACTCACGTGGCTCGTCCTCCATTTTACCCAAAATGGCGGCGCACCCACATACATGCAATATAGTACTGGGACAGAAACCCCCCCCATCCCATGATGAGAATTCTCCCAATTGACACAGACAAACAAAGGAAAAAGGGATCTTTCACATGCCCCGCTGCAGGTGGGTGGCCCAATCAGACTCCGTAAGCCTGGCTGGCCCATAGAGTTACAAATACATTCATACACAGTCAGTCACACAGTTCTTCCTTGAGTAGGAGTCCGATGGTCTGGGTCTTGGCCCAGACTCCTGAATTTTCTGGTTGGGGGGTGATCAACCCCCTCTGATACTCGAGTCCGGTCCCCGAGGCTCACCGATACCTAATTGGCGCCTCTGACAGTTCGTGGTTCATCTCTCCCCTCCGCCTGTGTATTAGAGTGGAGACACGGCACAGGGAGTCTCTGCCCCGGGGAAACCTGGAATCAATCACCAGGGCATGTGCTCCTCCCCTGCGGCAGGGCTCCCCACCGACTCCCCCGGTCGCCTTCACTGGAGGCAAAATACCTGCTTGCATGAGGGATTTCCTGGCCAATGCACTAAAATGTTGTGGAAAATCCACCCACACTCAGGAGATAATGAAGCACAAACTTTATTACCCAGGGGGGCTCATAGGAGAATCCCAAATCTTGAGCCCAAAAAGGCTGGGTTAGGGGTCCTTTTTATGTACCAGTTACACAGGTAGAAAGGGAGGGGGGAACCAGCTGCTGAAAGCAAATATTCAGAAGCAGGGGCAGAGTGACCTTCAGATAATGTTACATAGCAAGGTCTTGCTAGCAGGCTCCTTACCTAAAAATAACTTTTACTCAGCTTTTGTCCCCACAAAACTTGCAAGTGTTACAGAGACAAGTTTCTTTTCCTGCCAAAACACTACCTCAATTATTAATTGGCATGTTTGGAAGGGGTAAAAGTGTAGGAGGGTACAGCCAGAGGGTCACCAAAAGAAGGATTTGTAATGGGGTTAGGAACTCAAGGTGTGCAGGAAATATTAGAAAGATATATAGGATGTCCTCACCCTCCACCACAGGTACGAGTTGGGGGAAGGGACACATGGAACAGGGCCATTCAGAGCTGTTTTGCATAACAACTAACCTTTGCAGCTAACCTCTGGTGTGGTCATTTAACATATCTATAATCTTTAACTGGTTGCATAGATATGTTAAATAGCTGTGGCCCTTCTCTGAGCCAGGGGGATGGAAGGAATTTCCCCCCAAGATGTAACTGGGAGGCAACTACCTCCAGTTACAGTGCCTGCGTGAAAGCTTGGAGATGATTGGCTCCACGACATGGGGCCACCCCTGCGCAGACTCAGGGTGGAGCCCAGTAAAGCTGGAAGGACATTTAAACCCAGACTCGGCAGTCATTGAAGAAAAGCACATGGCTTCAGCCATGTAAGGAGGACCATGCACTTTTGGAACAGGGGGAACCCCCCACTGCCACAGCCATGAGAACAATCACCATGTAGCTTTAGCAAAGAATCACCTTGCGGCTTTAGCTGGAGATCCCAGCAACACAACCGATGGTGCTGAGAACTGAGGAAGGCCTGCCAGCTGAGCACGGATTATTGGGAAGAACTGGGAGCTACCTGAGCCATGGACTTCTATTTCTTTTCCTGAGATATGGTACCCCAGACTGGGCAAAGGGGGGAAGGAAGGACTGTGTGTGTTTGTGCATGTTTTAAGGGACTTTGGGATTTTGATGAAGACATTAAATCATTACTTTTAGTCTGTATAACTTGAATAAATAACTCCTTTCTTTTCCACCAATCTCTAACATGGAGAGCTATAATTCTTTGGCAAAGGGAAAGGTGAACCTAGTACAGGGGACCCCAGGAGAAATGGGGGTCAATTCAGTAGCATTGTGGGGCCCTCTTCCCTGGTGGCCAATCGAGGAGGATCATGGGAGACCACATACACAGAAGCTTTAAAGTAATACAACTACTTGTACATGCACAGTAAAGCCTACCAAAACTAGCCAGGAAGGATCTGCCCTATAAGAATAGAGTCCCTAGCCCTGGCTGGTATAGCTCAGTGGATTGAGCGTGGGCTGCAAACCAGTGTCGCAGGTTCGATTCCCAGTCAGGTTGATAGGGGACTCAAAACTTGGAAAATTTAGCTTAAGGTAAATAGTCATAAATCTAGCAAGTAATGTGTATGTTAAGTTTTTGTTTCAATAACTACAGATAAGGCCTATCTTGGTGCCTAAGAATAAACAGGTGACCTCCTGGAGATGTCTGTACCAGGAAGAAGCAAGCGACTACCCTTCCCCCTTGGAGGCAACTGTTGAATTTCAAAGGCTTTCGCTGACACCTTGTTTGCCCTCCCCCAACCCCCTTATAAAAGATCTGGCTGGGAAAGAAAAATTAAGGTGGTTTGTTAGGGTATGAACCCGCCATCTTCTCGGATCGCTAGCCATCTCAATAAAGCGCCTATAAAAGATTCAATCACTGTCATTGCTTATTGGATTTGGTAGTGACAGGCAGCCCGAATGCTGGTGTCTTTTCCGGTTACAAGGCCACATACCTGGGTTGCAGGCCACAACCCCCAGCATTGATGCTTCTCTTTCTTTCTCTCATTCTCCCTCCCTTCCCTCTCTGGGAATAAATGAATAAAATCTTAAAAAAAAAAAAAGAACAGAGTCCCTCCAGCCCATGAGGTCCATCTCTGCTTGGAGTTGGCCTGCTCCCATGTTCTCTGCTATAAACTCTGGGTGTTCAGTTCAATTCTTTGTCCCAATCACTAATAACCTGGTTACCTGTGCCCACCTGTGACAAAAGGAGAAGGAAAGAATTTCAAAACTGGGATCATTATAAATCTTTACATAGTTGAACCAAAAAAATAACAGACTTTAAAGTTAGTTGTACTTGGTACAGCATGTTACTTGCAGGATCAAAACCAAATGTTTGGAAAGAAGCACATTCTGATGCCTTGAGTGTGATAATTATTCAAATTATTCAATTACAGTTATAATGCACTAACCTGACTGCATTTTCACTACCTACTGCACTGCTCATGTCCTCAACTCCCACTTTACCAGTGTAAATGTCTTGATCCATCACAACCATCACTTTCTTATGTAAGTTTCTAAAACCCAAGTCATTTTTTGCTTTGCTATTCTCAGCTGGTAAAATCCTACCCACAGTTAAATCTAACTCTGCGTATTCTAAACATCCTCCACTGAGAACTTCATTGGAAAAATATGCCCAGTCGTGTTATCTGATCTAAATTATAATTTATAATCACTAACCTCAAGTGGCTCTTTATGCTAACCAACAATCATAATACATTTACTTAATTCCTTCACACCTGCTTTTCTGAACAATGACTTTATTCTTCCTTCTATTACCTGTTAAAACTGCAACACTTTCTCCTCCTCCATTCTTGTTCTTATAGTGATAATCAAGCTTCCTAGTTTACTGAGAGAGTAGAGGCAATCATCCACATACATCCATTACCACATCTTCCTTGCCCTTGCCCAGCAGTTCAATAACTTCCCAAGAGATCCTCCCTTGTCACTTATGCAGATTAATTTGTGTAGGAGACCATTCTGCATGGTTTGGGCCTAGCCCCCAGTGGCAAACATTTACTGCAAAATAACTTCCTAAAAACTGTGCTAAACCATCCAAGGACCAGTGTAACCGGTTCAACCACTTTTGCCTTTTCATTTGCAAATATCCCTCTTCTATGATGTGATTACCAGCATCCTCTCCTTTGTTTTCTGTATAGGGTAACCACCTAAAGCAAGCTTGTACATAGATAATGAGGACCTGTTTGTAATGTGCCCCGTAAGACAATAAAAGCTCATAGAAGAAAAGGCTGTGGATTTTGCTCCCCTTGAGAGAGCTGCTTGCCCTTTTTTTCCACAGGATTTGGTAGTCCCTGTGAATTTTGGTTCAGCTACAATGCTGCCATGGACCCCATGAGTGGGGATCCGTGACAAATTTGTACCATTCTATTGTTTGATTTCAGTTAGGAAGAGCAAGGAACAGGAGTGAAAAAGAATGAGAAGTGATGGTCAATGGAGGGAGGTTGTTCTGGGGGTGTTGTGAACATGTTCTATAATTACAATGTGCTGATGGATGCACATGTTGGTAATTAAATAATGGAAGCTTTTGGTACATATATGATGTATCGATGAAGCCTTTTTAAACAAAGAACATGTAGGGGAAGATCGACAGGACCTGGTTGTGTGGTAACATATCTGAAAACACACACACATGCACGTGCAAATGTGCACCCATCACAAACCCATGAGTTGGTCACTTTCAAAATGAAAATTTTCTGCCTGTCACTGTCACCACTATAAAATAGACAAGCTACAGCATAGGTGAAATACATACATACAATACATACATTTGAAAAACTGCATATATAAAAGATATAAATAGTATCTGAAAATCCAAATTAAAAATTAAGTAAGTCAATTCCGCAATGAGCAAAGGACTTAAGGACTTGGATATTTCACAAAGGAGGATTTATAAACAGTCAGCATATTAAAATGTGTTCAAATGTAATTGAGGAAAAAACAATTTGATACCACCACACACCAAGTAACATAGCTAAAATTAAGAAGAAGAAGAATGAGTGAAAGCATGCATAGCACTGAAGACATAAGGCAACAAAAACTCTCATTTATTGACTGTGAAAGGATAAAATGATACCATTGGAAAAGTATTTGGCAAGTTCTTATAAAGTTCAATATTATCTTTCTATGTCTCAGTTACACAGTTTTCTAGCTCTTTATACAAGAGAAATAAAAATATTTATCCACCAAAACAGACTAATGTAAAAATGTTCAAAGCCCCAAACTGAAAACATTTCAATTGTCAGTAGAAGTGATTTAAAACATATTGTGGTATATTTGCACAATGCAATGCTACTCAGCAATTAAAATAATTAACAACTGATATGCATAAAAATGAATGAAATGAAAGTATTAGATAAAACAAGAAAAGCCATATGTACATAGTACATCTGTCACAGGTGGGCACAGGTAACCAGGTTCTTAGTGATTGGGACAAAGAATTGAACCAAACTCCCAGAGTTTATAGCAGAGAACATGGGAGCAGGCCAAGCAGAGATGGACCTCATGGGCTGGAGTGACTCTATTCTTATAGGGAGGATCCTTCCTGGCTAGTTTTGGTGGGCTTTTACTGCGCATGTATAAGTAGTTGTGTTACTTTAAAGCTACTGTGCCTGTGGTTTCCCATGATCCTCCCCAATTGGCCACCAGGGAAGAGAGTCTCACAATGTTACCAAATTGATCTCCATTTCTCCTGGGGTCCCCCTGTACTAAGTTTACCTTTCCCTTCACCAGAGATTTATAGCTCTTCATGTTAGAGATTGGTGAAAAGGAAAGGGGCTATTTATTTAAGTTATACAGACTTAAGAGTAATGATTTAATGTCTTCATCAAAATCCCAAAGTCCCTTAAAATACGCACAAACACACATAGTCCTTCCTTCCCCCCTTTGCCCAGTCTGGGGTACTGTATCTCAGGGAAAAAAATAGAAGTCCACAGCTCAGGTAGGTCCCAGTTCCTCCCAGTAATCCGTGCTCGGCTAGTAGGCCTTCCTTGGTTCCTAGCATCATTGGCTGTGTTGCTGGGATCTCCAGCTAAAGCCACGTGGTGATTCTTCTCATGGCTGTGGGGGGCGGGGGTGGTCCCCCCACTCTGGCCAAAGCACATGGTTCTCCTCACTGCCACAGCCACATGGTCCTTTCTTTAATGGCTGCTGAGTCTCCACTCAGCCAAAACTGCATGGGCTCTCTGGCTGTACCCTCCTACACATCTACATAGTCTGATTTATATACATTTCAAGAAAAGACAAAACTAATCTATGACTAAAAATCAGATTGCTAGAGAGCTGTTGGTGTAGGGCAATTGCCTGGAAAAGGATACAAAGAAACTTCCTAGGATGATGTAGACTTTTAAGTCTTGATCGTGATATTAATTACACAAATTTATGTATTTGTCAAAATATACTGAACTATGGAAGAAGCTCTCTGTATTTCTTTATATATGAATTATACTGCATAAAATCAATAATAAATAAAAAGTTAACATGCCTCCATTGGTTTTATTATCAGGTAGTTGTCAGTGTTATCAGATGCTGCAAAGATGCAATGCATATTGTTGCAACAGCAAAATATTTTGTAAATTTGTTTTCTTTGAAAATCCAGATAGCCACAGATGAAAAAATGTTAAAAAACAGAATATCAATAGTATATGCTGTTTGTAAAGTGATGCTACAGCAAGGTATTGGAGAGAGAGAGAGAGAGAGAGAGAGAGAGAGAGAGAGAGAGAGAGAGAGAAAGGGAAAGGCAGACAGGGAGAGAGAGAGAGAAGAGCCATGGAAAGAATTGGATAGTTTGAGAGCAGAAGTGAATTTAAACAAGAGTATTTAATAATCTGGGCCTTACAGGATTGAAAAAGCCAGCTGCCTCTAATCCCAAAGTGAAAAAGGCACAGGGGATCTTTGAGTTGACAAGGACTGAATTCTGGAAGAAGGGATTGAATAGTGGGGAAGACTGATGAACAGGGTTCCAATTACCCGGCCTCAAATAGCTGTCATTAACTTAAAAGTAATAGGAGACTCAAGAGTTGGAAAATTTTAGTTTAAGGTAAAAAGTTGTAAGCCTAGTGAATAATGTATATGTTAAAGCTTTTGTTTCAGATCCTACAGATGAAGCCCATCCTGGCTCTGAGGAGAGACAACCAATCTCCTGGGGCACTGCTGAAGATTACCGCCTGGGGACAAGTGGAGTATCAGGGCCGTTGTGTTCTAGGGAGAGACAGATGACCATGGCCCCTTAGAACAGCTGACTGCCCATGGTGAAAATACTGCAGTTTTTTAAAATCTAATTTTTCCTGAATTTCAAAACCCCTCACCACACTTTGTTCTGTGTTATGAAAAGGTTGGCTTGGAAAGAAAATGTAAGAAGGTTTGTTAGGGTATGAACTCACTGCTGGCCATCTGAATAAAGTGCCCATAAAGATTCAATTCCTGTCTCTGTTTATTGGGTTCGGTATGTGACAGGCAGTATGAATGCCGGTCTTTTGGGGTTTCTGAAGAAAGAGAAGGGAAAATAGAAGAGGTAAGACCCAAACATAAAAATCATGCTGGACAATTACAATTATCAAAGAACTTGAGTATGTTTACAGATACGTTGCACCGAGGTGTTTAGATTCATTTTTGCAAGAATTGTATTAACAAATCAACCATAAGCCTGGTGTAAAAATTCCTCCACACTGGCACTTGTATGGTGAGGCTTTGGAGTGTAAATTCTACAAGGAGGACATATTCTTTAATGCCCACTATAAATGTAGCCATGGACCCATGGACTGCAGAAAAATGGACAAAAGATTTGTTCCCAGAGAACAGAGTGAGGGTTTACTCAAGTAACTTTCTCCACTACCTGAACAGAGAGTCTTTATAAAGTCAATCCTCATTGCTATGGAGTGTCCCATCCTTCCCTTTCTCAAAGGTGACTTTTAAGTGCAGTTTGCAGTCATCGCATCCCTGCTCCAGGGCAGGGCAGATCACTTGTCTTTTGCCCATTCATTGTCACAGTAGGATGTCATACTTGATGAAGAGGGTTGTAAAATACCCACAAATGCCTTCTGGACTTTGAAGTGGATACTTACTGGGTGGGGGAGTGGTTATATCATGAGACTTGCGAGGCAGGCCACACAGGATTTTGTAGGAAAGGTTAATGGATTTAACTTAAAGCACTGGTCAGTCATTGAAGGGTTTTAGTTTATAAGACAAGACCCGGTGTAAGCTTTGAGGATGCCTCTAGCTGTGGTGTGCCGAGTGGATTGGAAGTGGATCTGAGTGAATAATAGGCACTTAATTAGCTTTTATAGCAATCAAGATAAGCAGTGATGGTAGCTTGTATTAGGCTTGTGGCAGAGGAGATTTAGGGAAATGGATCAATATAAGAAAGATTTATATAGTAAAGTCAATTGAATGTAGTAATACATTGGAAATAGCAGACAAGAGAGAAGGGATAGCAAGGGGTCTTTTTGAGTTTTGGCATAAAAATTTAGTCGGATGGTGCTGTCATTGCTGAGTCAACAGTGAGAAAATAAACCAACTTGTTAGAAATAACTTGAAATTTGATGTGTTGGTTAAGAGGTGTTTGCAGTCACTTGGAAACATGTAATATCTTGAATTCACAAGAGATTTCACCCTTGATCATCCATTTAGGAATAAGTAGAATAAAAATAATGGTTGAGGCTTTGGACTTAAATAGGTGTAGGAAGAGATTACAGAATACAAACAGAAGAAAGCCTAGGTAAATGGAAGAGGCAGGTCCATGATATAATTCTGTCTAATATCAGTTCTGTAGCACTTATGTTAAGTTCAAATTGAATTCCAAACATATATGATATTATGCAACTCTGAAAGGAATATGATGCAGTGATAATAATTCAAGCTCTCAAATCAAAATATTATTTTGCCACATAATAACTGTTGACTTTGGGCTAATTATTTAACCAATGTGGGCTTCATATTTTCTATGGGAAAAATAATCATAAGACTGAATTGAGCTTTTGTGGAAAATTATATTTTATTTTTTAGACATAGGTAAAACATCTGATTAATAGCAGGGTTTGGAAAAAAGTAACTCTTGTATTATCAACTCTGTGACCTTATAAATACTGGGGGAAAAAAGTAAGTACCTTCTTAAAAGTTTGAATGTTAATGATATAGAGAGATCTGATCAGATCACTGGGGAGAAGGAGGGAGGGGCCACAGGAGGAGCTTGCCTGAGGCAGTGGTAAGCAGTCTAGGACAGGATTGGTGGAGAAGCTGAAGGCCCCCAGAGTGCATGGAATTATGGGTGAAAAGGTTTGAAATAAAAGAAGCGCTCTTGGCCTCTCAGATGGATGCTAGTTCTCTCTGGCTCTTCTTCCACAAGGATGCCTGGGTTATTTCTGTAGCTTCCTACATTTCCCAGTTTGGGTGAGAAGGAACTCAGATGCACCCTAGGATCAGGCTGGCCTGGCAGAGAGTGGTAGGGTTATTCTCCTTTGGGTATTCTAGAGAGAACATGCTCTGAAGCAGAAGTCTGTCATTCTTCCAAAATTGTGTAGCTTTTGTATTTTATATTGTTTTAGTTTGTAAACTAACCCTATAGAAATACGATAATTAAAACTAACAGGGGAAATGCTAGGAGAACTCAGGTGTTAAAGAGTTTAGCCTTAATTGATAGGCTTAAGAGACTAATGCATATGGAAAGCTGTTATTCCAACATTTTGAAGTTTTTGAATAAAGACTCTTTCCCTATATCACCAAAACTTTGCCTCTGCAACCTTGTCTAGAGGGTGGCAGTGGGGCCCTGATTGCTGTTCAGTAGTACCAACTCTCTTTAAAAAATAAATGTAATAATAATTATTATATGCCAGAGTTATTTAAAATCTTTTAAAATGATACTCCATATTCATTCTTCAGCATCACCATCGATTAAAAGTGGACTTTAAGATTTAACTAAAAAAAATGATGATATAAGGTCAGAGGTATATAAAGAAAAGGTTAATGATTTTGCTATTGAATAATAACTATAATATTAAGTTGAATTTTTTCAGTAGTCACAATGTTATTTTCCTGTCACATTATTTCCAAGATTAAGACAAAAATAGTGACTCTTGGCTGCAATTACTCTGAGACACTTTATTAATGTGGCTTAGACTATGTGTACATTTAATCATTTTCTCTTTTCTTTCCCCCTTGAAGGACCATTAATCTGTTGTCTGGAAAATGGACAGCGCTAAGTACCCATAAGGAGAAAATTTCCTTTTAATGTCTTTATTCTGTTGCCATGTTAGAAAATAAAGTCTTCAAGGGTATAAAATGTCTATTATTTTATTACAAAGTTTTAATCTCTAAGGAGAGCTTCTGTCTCACAAAGTCCTCTACATTCGTTGGTAACTAATAAAGACTGCTGATGATAACCAGGAAAGAATACTTAACAGCACAGTCTGTTAGACATTTGGTTACTTTATTGTCCGTTAAATATTTTATTTATGTTATATCTATACAGTTGTATGGCTGAAATTCAATTTTGCAGAATTCCCTGAGGTGGCCTGTGGTGTGCATGTAAGAAAGCGGGTCAGACTGAAAATAGACAAAAAAAAAAAAAATGAGTTGCACTCACCATTGATGGAGAGCAATATATATAAATTAATGGTTACTATGTTACCATCAGGTCAGGGTCAAGAGAAGAAGAAAGCTACTGAGAACAAAACTTCAGGCAGCCTGTGAAATCAAAGACACTAATCTGTCTTGTCAAACCAACAGCTAGAGTAACCACTCTGTGACCAACTTGAGAAAAAGTGGCAAGGCTATGGTTGCCAGCCTGCTCATAAAGATTTACTTCTTGTGCAAAGTAATAACTTTAAGGACATCTGTGTGTTTTGCTCAGAATTATGTTGTATCAGCTTCACTTGAAACACCCAAGTATTTCTGATCTGATTCTGTTCCTTACCACCTCACTTGTTCCTAGACTGGCCACTATGAGCATGGATTACATTTTTTACTAACAGGAAGAAAGCAATTCTGTGTGAATTGTATCTTCTCAGAGAATAAATAGTCACTAAATGAGTGACATTTAGATAGAACAATTTGGTGGTGACAATTACTCATTTTATCTATTTTAATGAACACATCTTTCACAAAAAATTGCTTTTGCAGTTAACCTATTTTCTCCCGAGAATTGTTTACCAAAATAGGAAAAATTGAATTTATCTCTCACTTACATTCTTATAGGAAAAAAATCAATAGAAAAGTTAGAATAGTTATAGGTTTCACTTGGTCTTAATATTAAGTATTTCATGTTTCTTTGTTCAATTTAGATTTGTTAACTTTTTAAAAAAAATTTTATATGGAGATTGGAAAGTTTTTATCCTACCCTTTGTTTTCATTTTTTAAACTGCATTTGTTTGCCTAACTTAGGCATCGATTTTTAAAAATTTTTATTTATCTTGTATTGTTTACTGTGGTTCTGACATTAGCATAACTTATTAGAAACAATTAGACTATTCATTAATACTTTTCCTCTTTAGTGCCATCAATGTATGAGGGGGGTAGATGTGACTCCTAAGATGGAAGCCAACCTTTCACTTCCTTGCTTGTCTCCCTGCTCCATCTCACCACAGGGGACCCCTCCAGTGTTCATCAGGATGGCTGAACTCAGCTGGCTGTGCTCAGCTTCCAAAGTCACTATGGCACTGGGAACAATCTGGCTCATTTACCCAAAGGACTTTTTGGCCCAAAAGAACAAAATTTCATAAACAGCACTTACAAAGGCTCAGTTTTTCAGGATGCCAAGTTTGGTGACAACCTTCCTTTCAGAAAAAACAAGTTTTTCCCTTAGTCTAGCTTATTATTATACTGACAACACTTCTTTTTGGAAAGAATAACTGTGGAATTTAACTGAAAAAATATTAGCAAAAACAAAAACAAAATGCTTCAAATGGGAGTGGAGATAAAACTAAATCAGCAAATCACTCTATTTCCCAAACTATGTTTGCGAAAGTAAATATTGTGTAAGCAATATTAAATTGTGTAATCCAATTATTAAAATTGGATTCCAGCCTCAATGAAATCATTTTTCAAGCCAATGACTCAACATATCCATTCCTTTAAACTATAACTTCAAGTTAGCAAGATAGTTTTTTTTATTATTATCGGAAGACTGTTGCAGCTCAAATACAGATTATTTCTCTAAAATTAACACGATTGAAATAATAAGCTAGCAATAAACAATTTAACAGCTTTCAGATTTTAAACTCTAAGCAAATGACAGTTTGTTTCTTTATTTTAAGCAAGTGAGATACAGGTACAGTAGGCTGAAATAAAGATGTAGAGTGGTTATATGCAAAACTCATTCACAGCAATTGTCATTTAAAAGTCCAAGGCAGACACAGTAAGACAGAAGTCAAGGGCACAAAAGACCAGCCCTGAGTCTGCAGCAAATAGATAAAGACATGGCCACAGCAGTGTCCAGTGTCAAAACTGGAGTTAAACAGCAGATATCACAGAGAGGACAAAAAGCCCAGCAGGCAGGGTGGCAGAAGGTAGTCCTGAATGACTAACTAAATCAGTAACCAGAAAGGTAAATGGCGGCAGAAGATGAGGCTTTTCAAAGGGAAAGCCAGACAGTATGACTGGATTTTAACAAACATAGCTTCCTCTCAAAGCTACTATTTAAACACTGATTTCAGCCTGGAAAACAGGTAATTGAGACTTTGAGACCCAAATAAGAATTCTCCTGAATTAAATATCCTGAAGACTCAGTAGACACAAAGTTAATTTGCATACATAGGATCTGTATGTATTTATTGCTGGATGGTAATTTTAAAATAAAAATGTTGTGGGCTATTTATTTTCTATCCCCTAACACTAGAAAGGAATAGGGGTCGCATCCTTTTGTGTTGCCTTCATCACCACATCCCCAGAAGACAGCCTAGACTGGCACATATTAACTGCTTTATATTTAATTGTATTTAGTGGATGGATCCATCAATAGCTTTTTTTCTTTTGCATTGATACTCCATTCTTAAAATTATAAATTATCTCTTGACATTCTTTTTCATAGTTTTAATCTGTTTTACTACATATGAAAACTGAACATCTTTACTGTAGATAGATTAGTGCTGTTCAGTGGCTACAACAATTAATGCAAAATACATTATTCCATTGGAAATATATCCAGAATTCTAGGAGTTTATAATGAGAAAACAATGGTATGTGGTGTGATTTCATAAAAAAGGACAGGAGTATACATTTACAATATTATTTATTTTAAAAAAGAAACAATATTTTTAATAAAATATTTGTTACAGAACCTGATAAGTACATAATATTAAAATATTTATTATTTGGTAATACAATTTTTAAGAATTTCTATAAATCAAAAAGGCCAAGGTTTTTATCCTACATAATCCATGTAATTGCTAACAAATTATATATTTTGGAAAATCTGTTGTATAGTATGCAAATAATAGATACCACAAATATGGGATTTTGTACTTGATGTTCTTTTGATGAGCTTACTAGAGAGAGCTCCTTTTATAGACATCTTGCAGAAGCTGACTGCTGTCTATATGAGAGCAGATTATCAAATTTGACTTCAAGAGAGAGTCTAAAACAGCCCTGTTGTCAAGGGGTTAGATCAGGTGATGCAACACATAGCAAAAGAATTACTGTCTCTGCAACAAGGCTGAATTTACTTGGTAAGGGTGGAAAGGGGGAAGTCCCTATTGACAGTTCTTCCATTCAAATAAGGAATGGTAGATCAGAATTGTATGAGGTCAGTAAATTATTTATTACTTTATGTATTTATTTGTTTATTCATTTATTTAGGTAACTGTAGAAATAATGGAGAGACAGACCCAGGAGTCACACAAACAGAGTTCTAAATGCCAGCTTAATAGCAGGTAAGCTGTTTGGGGAGCTTAGTTTAGCTCTATAGCAAGAGTGAAGTTCTAAATGCCGTAATTCAGAATTAAATTTATCCATCTCGTCATTGATCAGGCTGAAAAACCTCACAGTTCTTCCAAATTGGCTATGCCTCTAAAACTTATGGCATGGAGAAGGAAAGATGACCCAGTTACAATGGGCAAGAATAGGCAATTCTTTTTCTCAAATCCATCAGTTACATAAATGTATCTATACAGTAGAGCGGGGACTGAAAGGAAAGAGGGACAGAATCAAGATTAGCTTAGAGAGTCCTTCCCCATGAGAAGCCCAACAGTTGGGTCTAAGAGTTATCCTCCAAAATCATTATTTCTTGGATCTGTCTTGCCAGTTTTATTTTCAATAGAGAACTGTACATCACTATAGATTAATTTTTCCTTTTTACTCCTTTACTCCTTTGTTTACTCTCTCATTTTGTATTTTTTCTCTTATTATACTATAAGCATTATTAAATACCTATTCAAAAAATAAATCTGTTCTGTATAAAAATGTGTTGGGGGTACTCAAAAGAGTAGGAAATTCCCATTACGAATGTCTCAAACAGAGCCAAATGGGGGTAGGATCAAGGGTGGGAGGTGGAGGGGGGGAGTGGGGGAAGGAGGCGAGAAATGGAGACAACTGTACTTGAGCAACAATAGAAAAATAAAACCAAATAAGTAAATTAGGAGACAGCAAAATCACCTACAGTTTAATTATATCAGAGGGTTTCTATTAAATGTTAATATGAATGAATTGTCATCAAGGGCAGAAATATATGAAAAGCCACAGAAAGATTATTGGGAAAACAAAAAGTAAGTAAACATTGAGAGAAAGATCTTGTCCCCAAATGCCTGTTTTGCTATAATAGCCAGGATGTAAAAAAAAATGCATGATCTAAGGTAATGAAGGTTTTTCATGCTTAACTATAATCAAACATTTCAGAAAATATAGTGCTTCACTATAAAGACAGAGTATCTGCAACCAGTATAAAGCTTCAGGCATACAAGCATGTAGCTTTGTAGGGTTTTATTAGCAAAGGTTGCAAAAATAAGAAGGAATAATTAAAGTAGCTTTAAGAAATCAGAAAAATCTTAAAATGTCAGGAAAAAAATTTAGCTTAGTGTTAAAATAACATCTCATCTCTTATAAATTTCTTAAAAAGTATAATTTAGGTAATCATTTAAAGGTATGCTCTTTAGTCTACTGTTTATAGAAATATGAGTGCATTTGATTACTGACCATGTAACATACATACTTTTGAAGACTCAGCCCTCAGACAATTAAGAGTCTCTTTACTCCAGCTGTGCTATGTAATACCATGAGGTTGTATAGTGAAAGAATGGGCTCAAAGATTCTTCACGCCAATTCAGAGCAAGCAAGAGTAATTTCTTGGGTTTGATGTAAGTATAAAAATCCAGTTTCACTTGTATACCCAGGACCTGAAAGCAGATGGATAAAGATGGTCAGAGGAGTCAAGTGGACAGAAACTCAGGCTGGAGATGAACCAGCTAATAGTTAAGGATTGCTGCGAGTTAAGAACAGCCAAAGATCTTGAACTCAAGTCCTTGAACTGGATGTTGCACAATTCAGATCTGAGTAAATGGATGAAAGCTAAACATACAAAAAGTAGAAACTGGGCATGAGAAGGCAGAAACAGGTCAAGGCAGCAGATGTAGGCAAATATGAACTCTCCCAAATAAGCTGAAATCCCAAGTGTGGCTGATTCTAGATCTAGATTACATTTTCTTTGAATATTATAATACATTTCATCAACGATGGGAGTCCATGACTCATAAATAGCTATAGAAAAATGTTATAATCAAAGGAAAAGTAAAAATTCCCACAGAAACTGACTAAGCATTCCCTTGGAACAGCCAAGAGACACAGAGCACACTTGTTGTCCACAGCTCCTTTTTTCTTTTCAGGAAAAAAAGTGTAATATATTTCATTTTAATACCTATGTTTCTTTTCAAAATGGGTTCCATTGACTCTGTGGCCTCTGTATTCTGCTTTTGATTTATATTTGGTGTTCATATTGAAAATAAAATTCAGACTCACAGATTTAGTCTTGAATGCTCTATTGGCTTGCTAGAATTTGCATAACAAAGTACCACAACTTAGGGTGACCTAAACAACAAAAATTTTATTGTCTCACAGTTCTGGGGGCTAGAAGTCTGAAATGAAGGTGTTGGCAGAATTGGTTCCTTCTGAAGGTTGTAAGGGTGATTCTGTTCCATGCCTTTGTCCTAACTTCCCATGGTTTGCTGGCAATCTTTGGTATTTCTTAACTTGTAGATGCAATACCTCATATCTGCTTCATATTTATATGAAGTTCTCTCTGTGTGTGTGTCTGTATACAAATTTCACTTTTTTATAAGGACACCAGTCTTGTTGAATTAAGAGTCTGCCCAATTCAAGTATGACCTCATCTTAACTAAGTACATCTTTAACAGCCTTATTTCCAAATAAGGTCACATTCTGAGGTACCTCAATAAATGAATTTTGGAAGAACACAAAAAACCTGTAACAGAGCTTCTGATAACATGGCTTACAAACTAATCTTGTGCATGAATCTCACTTTAGACTCATTTATCTAAGAGTTGATTGTGACTGGTACAACTATTATGAAAAACAGAATGGAGTTTCCTCAAAAAAGTAAAACTAGAACTAACATATGATCCACCCATATCACTTGTAGGTATATATATATGAAGAAAATAAAATCACTATTTCAAAGAGGTATTTGTACCACTATATTCCTTGCAACAATATTCACAATAGCCAAGAAATAGGAGCAACCTGAGTCTACAGATGGATGACACATAAAGATAATGTGATATAAATTTACAAGAGAATACTATTTAGCAGTAGAATTAAAGGAAATTCTGCCATTTGGGACAACTTGGGTGGACCTTGGGGACATTATGATAAGTGAAATAAGTCATATAGGGAAAGACAAGCAGTATATGACTCACTCTATGTAAAATCTAAAAAACAAAACAAAACAACCAAGACCAGAATGATGGTTGTCAGGAATTGGGAGGTGGATGGAATGAGAGGATGTTGGTCAAAGCGTTCAAACTTCTCTTTATAAGATGAGTGTGTTTCGGGGACCTAATGTACAGCATGGTGAATTGTACTTTATTATATAATTGAGCATCACTAAGAGTACATCTTAGGTGTTCTCATCTCACACACATACAAAATATGGGAACCATGTAAAGTAATAGATATGTTAACTAACCTTATTGTGGTAATCATTTCACATATATGTGTATATCAAACCATCAGGTTGGGCACCTTAACTTTATATAATGTTACATGTTAAATATATCTCAATAAATATATCTCAAATTGTTTTTGTTAATCAATTAAAAAAAGACAATTATAAAGTAGTATAGAGACTGCATATTCTAGGCAAGAGTAATAAAAGTGATCATAGCTGTGTTATAGCTACTTAAAAGTTCATTTCTCAGGATTAGTACTTTATACTCAGTATATCCCTTTTTACCACCTACTGACTCCTTAACTATTTTTCTTTTCTGGCTCTGTGCTTAGCATTTTCACAACAGTGATTACTAGAAGACTGATTTCATGTGACTTTAAAATCTCCCAATCAAAAGTCCCATTCTTGATCTCAGTCTTCTCTAGGTCTCTACAATAGTTCTGATTAGGGTCTCTCTCAGACTATATCTGATGCAGTAACTTATTACGCCTAATCTCTTGTCTCTTTCTTTTTTATTTGACCACATATTTTTGACTGTCTTATCTGATTGTCTTATCCATCTCTCTTCTGCTTATATAAATATTTTTAAAATAGTTGAATGGATAGATGAATGGATGAACAGGCAATGAATGAATGAACAAATTCAAGACTTCAGTGCAAAAGAGAAGAGTCAGCATAAAATTTTAACCAAAGGAATAGATGTATATTTCTTTTTAAAAATAAAGATTGTGTATATTTAAGGTATGCAACATGATGATATAAATGTATATAGTAAAATGAATACTGCACTCAAGATAATTACATCATCTCCTCACATGGTTGATATTTCTTTGTGTGTGTGATGAAAGCACCTGAAACACTCTCTCTTAGCAAATGTGCAACATTCATTATGGTATTATTAACTCTAGTTGTCATGGTGTACATCGAATCTTTAAGGCAGTCTGTCTTACATAGCTGCAACTCCATGCCCTTTGACTAACATCTTACTCTTTGCCTCACCTCCCACCCCGACAACAACAGTTCTCCTCTCAGCTTCCATGTATCCAACTATTTTAGATTTCACACATAAGAGTAATCAAACAGATTTTTTACTTTCTATGTTTGGCTTATTTTACTTAACATACTTCTTAATGGTATTCATACACTTTTTTTCTCTAAACTTATTTTTTCCTGAACTTCAGACAAATCCCTCGGTCAAGAACTTCATTATCTAATGAGGAATAACTACATGTCACCCAGGCCAACTCTCATGTGCTTTTATTGACATATTACTTTCTAACCACTGTGACTATTTTTAAGTTTAAAAAACTTTTCCATACCAAATGGTTAATAAATACCAGTTTGTATTTTCAAGTTTTTCAGTCATTTGATTTTTTTAAATACAGTTAAATTTCAATATATTTATGGGGTGAGAAACTCAATTTTCCTGGATTCGTAAATTTTCTGGTAAACACTTTATTCTTAATATCCCCAATATAAATTTCTGTTTGAATACTTGATATTTCTATTCTTACTGAGAAAGAAAATTAATAGTAATTTATTAAATCAGGAAGATGTGGGGTTATTGTTGATGTGTTTTGTAATTTTTTTCCTTTCATTTCAAAAAAATAAGCCTTAAATTTTCTTGGTAGTCATACAAAAGTTCTATCATAAAATAAATCCAAAGAGAGTTATGTTAACAAAAAAAAATTGTTGACATAAGTTTCATATAATAAATTTGATCCCAAACTAATGAGACTATGTGAACAATTATAAATGTAGATCCTGGAATTCACAAGGGACAACAATCCTTTTATTGCTAAGTTACTACAAAGTATTCCAACTCTTATATTTGTTAGGGAATTGAAATAATAAGATGAATTATACTTTTACAATAAAATTATGATGGAACAGAAGTATACATTATAAGAAGTGGACATGGAAGAAAAGTATGACAAATATATAGAGAAAGCAAGCACCCAAATACCATGATCTACCTACATCTGAGCTTTACCATTTCAGGTTATCCCTTTCCCTTAAAGAGTTTATCATTTAGCTTAGTTATAAGAAGATAGATGTTTTGAAGATAAAGATATATGTTGAATCTTAAAGTATATGTTTTTTTAAAAAAACCTTTGTTCTTATTATTACACTTTTGTCTCTAAATTATGGGGTAAGGTATAATATTTGAAGAATTTATTCTATGCAGGAATTAGGTAAAGTTTTGGTGACTTTGTGCAATAGGGAAGGATCTTACTACATGTTTTAGAAATGTAAGTCATTACATGTTTATTAAATCGTTCCTGAGGGGATATTCTTTAGTTTGTGTAGCTAAGATGAATAGCTGCAAGATTATGTTTTAGTGTTGGCCATTGTTTTCTGAAAATCAATTTTTTCTAAAACACCCTTCCTTAGCTGAAGATGTCATTTGAAATATATAATATAAAACAATATTTCTGGCCTGATAAGCTCAGGAAAATGTAATTCAAAGGGAAATTCTTTCTCTTTCCTGAGAGGGGCATTTTATCTGTTAATTAAAGATAAGTAATTTTGAGATGATAAAAGTACTTTATAATAGCTCTTAAAACAGATGACAATAAGCCTTCATGTACAGAAGTATCTGACATTCTTAAATTAAAAGAGTTGTATCATTCCCAAAGAAGTGTTAGATATATTTTAAGGCATGGTGTAAAATTGGAAGAGTTTCAACAGTTGTCCTCACATGAGTAAAGTACACCATTTGCAGCTAGTTTAAATCTGGGGATCTGTGTTGGAGATTACATCAGATATCAGAGAAAGACTGCATGTATGCAGGACCACAAGTTTGAATAACTTCTATCAGATCTACCTCTGATGTTTGCAAAGGCTGTGACAATATTACAAATGGCATACACATACTATGTCAATTCTTAAAATTGCTAAAATATCTAAAAAAACTTCATTAAATAAAATCTCTAACCTCCTGTGAAGACAGATACAACTTCGTGATAAACTACAGTGTGTTGATACAGGGCAAACCAACTACACCAGCCCCTGGGCCCTGGTTCCACGCCCCTCCCTCACCCAAACACTTATTTTTCCTGCCCCTGGCCATATCCCTCATTGTAAGAGGCCCTATACCTGCATGTGATAACACTCAAAAATGAATCAGTTCCTTCAGTTTCCCTAAAGAGTCACTCCTTGGGCCTCTTCTTTTGTAAGCAAGATAAAGCAAACACCCATAAGCCAAGCTCTAGGTACTCTGGTCCTATGATCTCTTCTCAGGAGGACAAACATTGCATCAAGGGAAGATGCAGAATCCATATGCGTTTGCCCTCTGGTCCCATAAACTCTTAGCCCATGGGTTGAAAGACCTTAAGATCCTGGCCAGAAAAATATACCTGAAACTTGAGATTCATTGCAAGGGCCACTTCTGCCAAGATCTCTAAGTGCCGTACTACTTTCCATAGTCAATCAGGTAGGATTTTTGAAACCAAAAAAATAAACATTCAAAATAAATAAAAACTTCAAAACTGAATGACATTTATTTTACTGAGATGAAACAGAACCTGGGAATATCAAAACAGTAGTTCAATTACACTTTCAGTGTAAAATATTTATAAATTTTACATGATGCCAGTGTTTTATAGATTTAGGAATATTGAAATGCATCTAAATTCTTTGTTTTAAATTTCAAATAATGCTTATTTATTTGTTTACATTATATGCCAAATACTGTCCTGACCACCGTGGGTATAAAATTGAACAAGACAAGCACAATTCCAACAGCTTTGGGGAAACATGGATAATTAGTATGTAATAAGCATTATAATAAGACGTAGGCTCCTCTGAGGTGACTGATGTAGGTTTGACAGTTTAGGGAACTCTTCCCTGAGAAAGTGATTTTAAGTTGGGAACTGCAGGTTAAATAGGAATTAGTCAGAAAAATGGAACAGTGGATAAAAAACCCTAATGTTTAGCAACACTGACACAGATTTGAAGAACCAAAAAGAAATTCGTGGAGCCCTTATAAAAAGACACACCAGTGAGCTTGCTGACCTGTCTGCCATGTGAGGGCACAGCGAGAAGGCAGCATCTGCAAGCCAGGAGGAGAGCCCTCACCAGACACTGATGATGCCAGCACATTGGCCTTGGACCTCCAGCTTCCAGAACAGAGAGAACATAAATTTTTGTTGTTTAAGTCACCCAGTTCACTGTATTTTGTTAGGACCACCTGAGAAGACTAATGCAACAGGAAACAGTAGTTGAAGCCATGTGAACATTGAGGTTACCTGAGAAACTGTGTCCAGGGAAACACCCTGAGGACCCACAGGCAGAGGCAGAAGAGGCCTGAGAGGAAAATGAAAATAAGCGAAAAAAGTTAAAGAAGAAAATTACTTTATCTTTGATAGTGGCTGACATACTAATAAATCAAAAGGCATAAGCCTAAATAAACAGAAAAGGGAATCTGTAATGGTTAGTTTTATGTGTCATTGGGAGCCCAGTCATTTGGCCAAGCATTTTTCTGGTGCGCTTGTGAGGGTGTTCCTGGGTGAGAGCCACATCAGAATTTGAGTAAAGCAGATCGCTTCCCCTAATGTGTACAGGCCCCTCTCAATCAGTTAAGGCCTGGATAGACCAGACAGGTTGGCCTTCCTGTGAGCATGAGGGAATTTTCTTTTGCCTGCCTTGAACTGGAACATAGGTTTGTTTTGTTTTGTTTTGCTGCCTTCAGACTTCAACTAAAACCAGGTTTACCTTGGTCCTGGGCTTGCTAATTTTTGGACTGGATCCAGCCATTTGTTCTCCTGACTATCCAGCTTATTGACTACAGATCTTGGTATTTATCAACCTCCAAAATCACACTATCTCTTTTAATGCCTTATAATAGTAAATCTCTCTTTTTGATATACTCTCTTTCTCTAATACATGTATATATTCTGTTTTACTATAGAACCAAATACAGAATCTAAAAATTACCCAAATATTCCAAAACAGCAAGTAATTTCAGTAAAAATTTGTCAAATACATCTGTTTTGTAGAGATCAATTGAAGAAATTTTATTATCAGATGATCAAAGAAAGAAAATCCAGGAGATTTCCTGGAATAAATATACAGGTATATGCTATGTTTTAGAAGAAATATCACAAGTCACAGACCATACTACTTTAAATTATCCTTTAAAACAGCTATAAATTATACTTTACCAATTAATAACACTTATGACAGAATGAGTTTACTATAAGATATCAAAAAATAAGCAACATTTTTAAAAATTGTGTTTAAACAAAAATATAATAAAAGTGATAGAAAATATACCTCATTTCATACATTAATTATTGAACCTAATCTGAGCCAGGCATTGTGCTGCTTGATGTGACAACAGAGATGCATGGGATGTGCAGCAGAGGGAGAAAAGACATCTACGTATGTTATTAGAGTTAAGATGTATTACAATATGAAACAATACTCAAGCATTTCATATGACTCTTACTATATCTCTATACATATAGATGTAGTCTTATTCACACAAGATTTTTGGTAATGAATAGAGTTACATGAAAATTAGAGTGTCAACCAGCATTTAGTGTATTTGCAAAGCTTTACCAACAAAGTATAGTTAATAGAAGAAAAATATTAGTGTCTGTGTTTTTGTGACTAGTTTTCCTCTTCCATTTTACATGGCTAATTTAAAAAATATGTCGAAATAATTTCTACATAGAAATGCACACCATAATGACTATTGGCAGTTATATTTTTAGCCATTACATTGAGGGTTGCGATCTTTATTTCTAAGCCTGCTCTATGTGTTAATTAATAATTCTACCATTTCTATGGGGGGAAAGACCTATAAGAAGTGACAACTTAGGAAAAGATAGTTATGTTCAGTTTCATTTATTTCACAGAAAACCACATAACTTTTTTGTCATAATGTTTTCTATTAGAACTGTTATTTTCTTCTATTCTTTTCACATTAAATTTACTTGTAGTTTATAAACTGCTTTTTTCCCTTTATCTATCACTAGAATACCAGCACTGTGCTGTGACAGCTCTGAGAACTGTGGCCATTAACAGGAAACCATCCTCTTTACCAATTTTGTGCTTAACTGATAAGTACCAGCTTTCAGTATTGACCAGCCCTTTCTACCTTTTCCTCTCTTCAGAACCAGGGAAAATAATCTGCCTAAATTCTAAGTTCCAGAACAGGAAATGGCTTGGGCACAGTATGCAATCCTGATTAAATCACCTGGAGCTAAGGATGTAGTTTTACACAGCAGCATAAAAATAGATGGTGTGTGTCCACGAGAGTGCTCAGGGATGTGTGCTCAAGGAAGAGGGAGGTGCCGCTGCTGCTGCTGCTGCTGCTGCTGCTGATGATGATGATGATTATATGAAAGAGAGACTTCCCTGTTGAGGGCAGTATTTATTACCTATTGCTCTAATAACCTGCCCTTAGAGACTTCTTTGTGGCTGAGTGTGAGCAGCATGCCATAAAATTTTGTCACTTTTGCATCTTTGTTAATAAATAATTAGTATTTATTGAGCATCTGTTTAGTACCTAGCATTGTGTAATCAAAATATTTAGTCAAAAATTGAATTTAGACATTTTTCAAATACTAAAAAAGCTAAAATACTTTAATGAAATATGTCTTGTAAAAGACAGTATAAAGCTATAAAAATTCTTATAGTTATACTGAACAAGTAATACTTGTAAAACATTTCATAAAAACAATGTAAATAATAACAAAACCATCCTGGTCACATGTAATTGTCAAACATAACTTAGCCTTTCAGAGAACTGTTTGTCAGAGGTACTACTACTGTCCTGCTTTTTTGTACAAATAAGGAAATTGACACAAATGGGTTATGAAATACTAGGTGCCAACTGGTAATGAAAAATAGACTTGAATCCAATTTTTCATCAGAACCTACTTTCTAAAACAATTTATAAAAATGGAGGCTGATTTCCTTTGCAGCCCACTGATCTCAGAAGCTGAGGCAGATTGGATCGCTAGCAGGGCTCAGAACTGAGGCCAGATCATACCACCTTTTTCACCCTCAGTGCTGATTGGAGTTCCTTGCATCCAGCCAGCAACTATAGAGCTCTCCACTGAGAAGGGAAGACTGAACCCCACTGAAAAAGAAGGCGGCAATGGCAGCTTCCTGTGTCGTCCTGCACACTGGGCAGAAGATGCCCCTGATTGGACTGGGCACCTGGAAGAGCAACCCTGGCCAAGTAAAAGCAGCTATTAAGTATGCTCTGAGTGTCGGCTACCGCCACATTGCCTGTGCTGGAGTCTATGACAATGAGACTGAGATTTGGGAGGCCCTGAAGGAGAATGTGAGACCTGGCAAGGCGGTGTCTCAGGAGGAGCAGTTTGTGACTTCCAAGCTATGGAGCATGAAGCAGTGCCCTGAGGATGTGGAACTTGTCCTCCGGAAGATGCTGGCTGACCTCTAGCTGGAGTATTTGGACCTGTACCTGATATTCTGGCCTTATGCTTTTGAGCAGGGAGGTGACCTCTTCCCTATGAATGCTGATGGGACTATCCACTATGACTCCACTGACTACAAGGAAACCTGGAAGGTTCTGGAGACACTGGTGTCTAAGGGGTTGGTGCGGTCACTGGGCAGGTCCAACTTCAGCAGTTGGCAGATTGATGATCTGCTCAGTGTGTCCTCTGTGTGTCCAGCTGTCCTGCAGGTGGTAGACCACCTGAATCTGGCTCAGAACCAGCTGATTGCCCACTGCCAAGTATGTGGCCTGAAGGTGACGATTACAGCCCTCTGGGCTTCTCTGGTCAGGCAGAATCCTGATGAGCCTGTCCTGCTTGAGGAACCGGTGCTCCTGACACTGGCTAAAAAGTACAGCCGGTCTCCAGCCCAGATCTTGCTCAGGTGGCAGGTCCAGGGGGAAGTGATCTCCATGCCCAAGAGTATCACACCTTCCTTGAGAACATCCAGGTTTTTTACTTCACCTTTATCTCAGAAGGGATGAAGCAGATAGATTCCCTGAACAAAAATTGGCTATACATAGTGCTGCTACTTAGGGTGGGTGAGAAGAGGCCCCAGGAGACACAGAGCACCCTTTGTACCCCTTTAATGACCCACAGAAGCCACAGCTTCCTTTCCAGCTCTCCAGCTACCAGTTTCTGCCACCTCCAGAAAGAGTAAATTAATAAAGCCATTGGAATATCTACACTAAAAAAAATTATAAAAACGCATGCTGTGTGATTGCCAAATTAAAAATGAATCAACATATTTTGAGACAAATAGTAAAAGTGAAAAAAATTCAAAATATTTCTGTTTAAAAGATACTAGCATAAATCTAAGATGAATTGAAAAGTTAAATTTTATGAAAATAAAACCATAAAATTTGTACATATATGTATATGAACAGTTATCAAAGCTATGAAGAATAGAAATGTTTCAAAATTTAGAAATAAGTGAAATACTTAAAGTATGATATAAACATATTTCAAAATTATAATCAACTAAAATCTTCTATTATGTATGATAAAATGATGTTTAAATTAACAAAAACTTAAAAATGTATTTGCAATAATGTAAAAATCAAAACTATCATAAAAACAAAGAATTGTCATAGGTTTAATTCAATGCTCTAAATTATAAATATTTTACCTATAAAAGAAAGAACATAAAGCACAAAATTTATAAGAGAACTATTCACATTCATATATATATATGGATAACAGCAATAAAGTTAAAATTCGCAAAAGGATTAATACAATAATTTAATATTATAGAAAATATTTATTTTCTTTGGTAATATCATCATTATAACTTTAAAATATAATAATATTATTTTCAAAATTTAAGTTCAGAAATATTTATAAACTATCCAATGCTTCTGAGAGAAATAAAAGGGCATTCTCACATATTAGAATATAATCTAATATCCGTTATTATCAATATACATATAATATTAATAGAATATGATACAGAAATTTCCATTTGTGAGAACAGTCCCTAATTGTGTGCATTAGGAATAGAAATGTTAAATATATACATCATAAAAAGTAAAAATAATGTAGATATTTAATTTTGATGTAATGTTAAATTTATATTGTACCAATTCAGAGGAATATTTGACATTTTATTCTTTACATATAATAATAAAGAAGATATGTTGATATAACATTGTATGGATATATTATTGTACATTCAGTATAAAAATTTATGTTCTTAGTTATATGTGAATAGTTATCTATTGAGATATAAATATCAAGCCCTGGTCAGATAGCTCATTGGGATAGAGTATCATCCTGATTTGCCAAAGTTTCTGGTTCGATCCTCAGTCAGGGCACATAGAAGAACACAACAAATGAATGCATAAATAAGTAAAAAAAACAAATCGATGTCTTCTCTCTCTCTCTCTCTCTCTCTCTCTCTTACCCCCTTACTCTCTCTCTCAAAAAAATAAATTAAAAAAACTTTTAAAAAGTTATAGATATCAGTATAAAAGGGTGTGTCCTTGTGTGGTTGTAGAGAATGAGAAGAGAATCTATAACACAATTTAGCAACTAATTTATATGAGTTTCCAAAATAATTTTATTAAGCATGGGTTAGTTTTAGAGGGAATTTTTTAAAATAACTAAAACAGTACAAACAACATATGAGTAAATAAATGAGTTTTAAAAATATTCCTATTGAAAGATGTCAGAATTAAGAATACATGCTATTATTGTCTCAAATACTTTGTTAGTATTATTATGAAATATTTCATGAAGACCATGTGCTTTAGGAAAATTCCAACATAAAACCACAACTATTTTTCATCATTTGGAAATGTACTTGTCAGAAAAGAGACACAATTTTTGTTTTTTTGTGAACTGCTACCAAGATATACATTTCAGGTTACAATCACAGATAAAAACCCGAGGATACTCTCCTGAGCTGAAAATTAAGTGCTGGGGGACCGATAGGTAATTAAATCATCCAGCTGCTCAAGGAGTTCTACTCTTTCCTGGCATTCTTGGCACCCTCGTCCATTCCAGAGTAACATTGTGGAGAGAGAAATTACACTCATGATCGCTCCATTATGGTACAGCATGCTTCCCAGGGATCCTAGCGCTGTAATAGGCTGTTAAAAAACAATGGCCCTCTCTAGTGTCAAGTGAGCAGCCTCTGAATTCCAAGGAACATATACTTTTTTCTCATATACTTTTCAAGTGGACAACTATATTCTAATACATTAGTATTTTATACTTTGTTATATTGAAAGAATAATTCTGATATATCTTATAAAGTTTACGTGATTTTTTTCCTTCTTTAGAATTTATAAAGTCAAAAAGCTTCTTTGCCAGAAACTTTACAGTTGCTGTTTTCTATTTTTAAGTTATTTTACTAATTCAGTGTTTCTCAAGAAGCTAAGGTATATTTATTTTACAACTCAAAAATTAGTAGTTTATTACCAACCCATTGTTTATGGGCAAGTAGAATTAAATATAAATTTAATATTATGATATATGAGATTCGACCAGAAAGGATTCAGCCATGCATTATGAAAAATAGAGATATTTATTGAAGAAGATACAAGATACAAGAAACTTTGTACATAGGACAATGACACCTTAGTCCCCTGAAAGTTGGGCACCTTGGGACCTCATATAGCTCTCCTAGTGCCTCTTCCACTGTTCAAAGCACTCTGCAAAATCCTTTGTTGGAATCACCATTAGCTACCCCAACATATTTTCCTGAACCTCATTGTCGGTCTGAAATCTCTTCCCTTTCAAAAAGGATTTTAGTTTTAGGAAAAGCCAGAAGTTGCAGGGTGCCAAATCTGGGCTGTGAGGGGGTGGGGGGATCTGAGTCACAACATCACATGATTTGATGTTTTGCCAAAAAACTCTGCATAAGACATGATGCATGAGCAAGCACATTGTCATGATGAAGCTACCAATCACCAGCTGCCCATAGCTGAGGCCATTTTCATTGTATTGCATCTCTCAATTGAGAACAAAGAACATTGAGGTAGTACTGCTCATTAATTGTTTGGCCTGGAGGTGCTCACTAATGATGGACAATACCTTCCCAATCAAAAAACATAGTTAACATGGTCTTGATCTTGCTGAGACTTTGCCACCCCTTCTTCAGGTGTGGAGAACCAGGCAACTTCCATTGGGACAAGTGGGCCTTCATTTCTGGATTAGCCATTGACCCACCTTTCATCTATGGTTATGACCTTCTTGAGGAAATCTGGTTCATTGATAGTAGTTTGAATCAAGTCATTAACAACTTCAGCACAAGGTTCCTTCTGCTCTGGTAGCAGAAGCTATGGAATGTGTTTTTCCATGAGACATTTTATGCCAAGATTCCGCATCAAAATCTCAGACACAGTAGTTTTTGGAACCTCCAGATCAGCTTCTAGTACTTGCAGTGTTAGTTGCTAACCTTTGTTGATTGCTTCCCATACACATTCAACATTCTCAGTGTTCTGCTTGTTGCAGGCCTTCCATAACATGGATCACTTTCAACAGATCTCGACCATCTTTGAAGAATTTGTGCCACCACTTTTACTTGTGCTGCACTCATAGCATTGTCTCAGAAAGCCTTCTGAATCATCTGAACAGTTTCCATGGAGGAATGTTCAAGCTTAACACAAAACTTGATGCAGATTCATTGTCTACTCAGTCATTTTGAATATGATGGCCACACACTACACATGCTCACTCAAGGGCATCTACCATCCCCCACTGACTAGTACAATGAAGTCATCATTGTTCACACATGTGCATTCAAGTACACTCTCCTTCACTGCCAGGTTACATCAATGTTCCTTAAACTGTTCTCATTATATTAATAATGGCTGAGATTTTTCTGGACAGACCTTATCTTTAGAAGAAAAGAATCAAGTTAAAAAAATAAAATTTTTAATATGAAAGTCAAAGCAAAGGTCAGTCTTTCCTTTTTAGGGTATTTCAGAGAATTTTAATTTCATTAAATCTTAAAATATTTATTTCTATATTTCAAAGACTTTGGTAATTCTCTTTTTCTTTTCCTATGTTTATTTTTAATCTATCTTACCCCCTCATTCTGACACTACTAACCTGGCCAGTGCTGGTAGCCTGGCCAGTGCCCAGAACACAAATGGGAGTGGAGGGGAGGTGATGCAGGGGAAGTGCAGTGTTGCCTGGGTAACCAGGCTAGCACTGTGTGTGATGACAAATCCCCCACCCCTGGGCAGGACAGAGCAGTAAGAAGTCATTTCATTGTGCATAGCCCTGCTACTCCTTTCTGGTTCACTGAAGACCTGCCAGTCTAGGCTGGAAAAGACAGGATTGGCTGTAGAGGGAGGCAGACGCTCCTAAAACATGCAGAAGTTGTAAGAACAAACCTGACCCAAGGTGGTAGTTCATATGAATGAGGAGAATGAAAAGATGTGCTCTCTCTGGGACCCACTGCGCAGACGTGTGGGCTGGTCATTTTCAGGACTGGAGGATACTGGAAACCATGTGGCCAGGCGATGGATTCTGTGCCCCATGGCCAGCACAATGGATCCCTCACATGGCTGGCCACAGTGATTGATAGTGGCCCCAGGCCCCTGTCATGGGCAGCAGTGGGAGCTTGGGGACACCAGCCCCACATATGGGTTCCCAAGAAGAAGCCTAAAGCCAGACTCCACTGAAGCAAGCCAATCCACCTGGATGATCATGCAGCAGCCACCTGTGGTTCTCTAGGATGGTATTTTTAAATGGGAGAAGAAACTCTGGGCACAGCCTGGGACTGGTCCTGTAGAGGGTGGTGGAGTTTTCCTCCAGATTTTCTAGAGGAAATGGAGTTTGAGGCAGAAACCTGCCATCCTCCCAGGTGGTACAGGTTTTGAATAAAAGACTCCTTTCCTTTTCTCACCAAACCACTGCCTCCAGAATTTGTATCTATGGGTGCTGGTGGGTAGTTGAACCCCACTTTTGTTGAGTACAGTTCTCACTAACTTTATTAAATTACTTAATTGATCAATATTGTCATCCATCACCCCATACCCATGAATTGATATGTATTCAGAATCCTAAACCATAGCCAGAAATAACTTATCCTCTTCTGATTTATATCCTGGATGTTTGTTTTGCCATCCAAATTTTCTGAAAGATAATATTAAATTTTTTCTCTCGTGTTTAAGCGGTCTTTTGTGAATGTTAAGTATAGTTATGTTTAATAGTTTAAGGTCCAAGAAAATATATATCACTGAAATTGTTTCATACTATATAATGTATAATAAATATATCTCTTAATTATGTTAAAATTTACTGAATTAACATAATTCCACTAGCAGCCATATTGAATAACAATATATTAGGTTCTAAAATATATATTCTATACATTAAAAATATGTAAATGAAGTTTTGTTGTCATATTGATATGACTGGCTTACATTTTAGATATAATGTCACTTTTAAAATGCATAATCACTTTTTCAAAAGTTCTAAGCATATCATCCTAGTTGAAAATTAATAATGTCAGCAGAAACTATGTCAATTTCAATATTTCCATTGGCTTTAAAATATAATAAAAAATTAATTTTAACCATACTATATGTTAAGACCAAAGTTGTATGCTGCTTTTATTTAATGTATAATACTGAGCTCCTTCTGATCTCCATTAACCTACAGAAGAGAAAAAAAAAGAAAAGAACAGTATTGAGAATATGCATTTCATTTTAAACTCCAATTTGGGCATCATTTTGGCTAAGTGAATATTAAGCAAATAAAGGAATGAGTCCCAAGCTAAGAAACAGATTTAGATTAGTTATATCAGCTGGAAGATCATGATTAGATCTGGGATGTATAAGGCTATTTAAAATGTATAAAATTTACAAAGAAAATCTGATGATAATATACCTTTGAAAATCACTACATCACAAAAGGATGACATCAAATAGTCATAAAAATTAAGATAGCATAGTTCTGAGATGGAATGGGGCCCTCATGGTTAGCTGTCACTACAGCCAAAGGAAGGGAAAATTTAAAGGAGAATATCTCAAAATTTTGACTATTAGAGAGGTCAAGGTAAAAAAGTATATATTGAAAATTTTCCATTGTATTTGATATCAGGAAGTCATTAGCAGTACTGTCATAATAATTTAAAAGGACTTGAAGAGGCAGAAACTAAACTGTAATGGATTGAGGAAGACATGTAGAAAAAATGAAGTCAGTCAGTTTCCTCCACCCAGATGTCCTTGCAAACATATGGTAACTTAGCAGTGTTCATATAACCTTGAGCAGGAACCCACATGCATACAATGAAGCTCTATTGCATAATATCTTGGCACCCTGTCGGCTTTGTGTGCATTTAGTATACAAGGGAGTTGGAACTCCCTACTGGTGCAACACGTGGTGCAACTACAAGGGAGTTGGAACTCCCTACTGGTGCAACATGTGATGCAACACATGGTTGCCAGCATGTGTGGATTGCCCATCCTAGAATAAAGGTATGTCAGACATCCCAGCAGCTCTGTGAATTTTCTTCCACCTGTCTGAATCCCATGTGAATGTGTCTGGCCTTGAAAGGCTGCAAGATGACATGAAAGAAAAATTTATATAGAAAAAGATAGACAAAGATACAGACTGATTATTCAGGAATCATACAGCATTAGGTTGAACAAAACACATATTTGAGAGAAAGATTTCTCCTGTCCCTTTTTTAGTGCAGGACCTTGGTCTTCCTATGTTCCTAGATAATGCAACTTGAAAAGTAATGGAGTAGACAAATGATGGTACAAAGATTTCGAGCATCCTGGCACCAGAGTACATATGTATAGTAAACATCACCGCTTACCAAGACACAGGGACCAGGGAAACCTAAGATTAAATTGTAATGTTCAGTGGGTACAGAATCACAGTGTTTGCCTCCTACTTATTCAAAAGAAAAAATTATTAAACCTAACAACACACCTAAAATTCAAAAAAAAATTCTAGAGGATGGCTGTTAGAATATAATGCATGATATTTCCTTGAGAAAAATTATTTATAAGCTTTACTTGGGTAAAAATCTTTGTTCACCTAGACCATGATACATAATGTTTATGAAAAACTATCTTATTTAAAAATATTCACCAAACTCCTGCAAACTATGTAATATCTTCCAACTTTAATTCTTAGAAGTGTTTAAGTTTAATTATTCCTGTAAACTTAATTATTCCAGCAACTTTAATTATCATATTTTTTGTTAATTTTCCCTGCTTCATAGCTTCTTTTATCTACTACTAACATTCACATTGGTTAAAGTTGTTTCCTTTTATTCCTTTTTTAAATTATATTTTATTGATTATGCTATTACAGTTGTCCCATTTTTTTCCCCTTTGTGCCCCTCCACCCAGCATCTCCCACTACCTCAGACAATTCGCACACCATTTCTTGTCCATGGGTCATGTATATAAGTTCTTTGGCTACTCCAGTTCTTATACTATACTTACATTCCCATGGCTATTCCGTAACGACCTATTTCCACTTCTTTTTTTTTTAGATTTTATTTATTTTTAGAGAGGGAAGGAAGGGAGAAAGAGAGAGAGAGAGAAACATCAATATGTGGTTGCTGGAGGCCATAGCCTGCAACCCAGGCATGTGCCCTGACTGGGAATAGAACCTGCGATGCTTTGGTTCACAGCCCGCACTCAATCCACTGAGCTACGCCAGCCAGGGCTGCACTTCTTTTTTTTTTAACATTTTTTTTCTTTTTTCCTTTTAAAGATTTTATTTATTTATTTTTAGAGAGAGGGGAAGGGAAGGAGAAAGAGAGGGAATAAAACATCAGTGTGTGGTTGCCTCTCACACCCTGCTACTGGGGACCTGGCCTGCAACCCAGGCCTGTGCCCTGACTGGGAATCGAAGCAGTGACATCTTGGTTCTCAGGCCCGCACTCAATTCACTGAGCTACGCCATCCAGGGCTATTTGCACTTCTTAATCCTCTTACCTCTTCACCCATCCCCTCATGCCCACTTCCCATCTCATAACCGTCAAAATGCTCTCTGTATCCATGATCCTGCCTCTGTTCTTGTTTGCTTAGGTTTTTTTTTTTATCCAAGTCTTGATTAATATGTATTTATTGCCATTTTATTGTTTATAATTTTGATATTTTTCTTAAATAAGTCCCTTTAATATTTCATATAATAACAATTTAGAGATGATGCACTCCTTTAAATTTTCTTGTCTGGGAAGCTCTTTATCTGTCTTTTAATTCTAAATGATATCTTTTCTGGGTAGAGCAATTTTGGCTATAGGTCCCTGCTTTTCATGACTTTGAATATTCCTTCTAGCCTGCAGAATTTCTTTTGAGAAATCAGCTAATAGTCCTATGGCAACTCCCCTGTGGGTAACTAACTGCTTTTCTCTTGCTGTTTTAAAGATTACCTCTTTATCTTTAACCTTCGGCATTTTAATTATAATTTTTCTTGGAGAGGACCTTCTTGCATCCATCTTGTTTGGGACTCTGTGCTTCCTGGACTTGCATGTCATTCAGATTGCTTTATAACTCATTTTGGGTGGCCCTAGGCAGAACACAGGAGGTAGCTGACCTTAGTCTGCACCACCCAGAAAACCCCAGGGCCTGTGCAGACAGCAGAAAGCTACAGACCACAATGGAGCACCACCACCCTGCCCCTGCACCACCGATCCTCCATGGAGGGGAGAGATTTGTGGTCAATAGTAATAGCCAGTTCTCGCAACTGACTGGCCTGGGTAAATTCCCAGACCATTGATCTGCCAACAGAAATCAAGCCTCAACTACAAGAGGAGGGTGTACTCAACCCACATGACGGGTACACCTCAAGTATCCAGCTTTGGTCACAGGAGAGGCTGTGCCACTGGACTTTAAGGACACCTACTACATAAGGCCATGCTATCAAGACAGGGAGTCATAGCAGCTCTACCTAGTACATAGAAACAAACACAGGAAGGCTGCCAAAATAAGGAGGCAAGGAAACATGGCCAAATGAAAGAACAGATCAAAACTCCAGAAAAAGAACAAAATGGAGATAAGCAATTTATCAGATAGAGAGTTCAAAACACTGGTTATAGGGATGCTCAAATAACTTTGTGAGGACCTCAACAGCAAAAATCCAGTCAGAAACAGAAGATACCCTAATTGAAATAAATAACAATTTACAGGGAAACAACAGTAGAGTGGATGAAACTGAGAATCAAATCAATGATTTGGAACATAAGGAAGCAAAAGTGAACAATAAGAACAACAAAAAGAAAAAAAGAATAAAAAAAAATGAAAATAGTGTAAGCAGCCTCTGGGACAACTTCAAGTGTGCCAACATTCTCTTCATAAGGGTGTCAGAAAGAGAAGAGAATGAACAAGAAATTGGAAATCTATTTGCAAAAATAGTGAAAGAAAACTTCCCTAACTTGGTGAAAGAAATGACATGCTTACTTTTATTTCTCATATTAATAATTATACTTAAGTCATTATTGTTTATTAAATGTATAGTACATGCATTTAATTCTCTCAACAAATAGATGACATGGTATGATACGTTAAATTACTGTTTCCATCAATTTTCTTCCTTCCAGCAGCCAAAGTACAGTATATCTTCAACCTCAGACTTTTAGTTGAACCATGTGACGCACTTGATCAATGGAGAGCGTGCACAAGTGTCAGTGTGTCCACTGTGAGCAGTCTTTCAGAGTGATGCATCTTCAACTTCCTTCCAGAGCTTCTTTGGCCCTCATAGTAGTATGCTCCAGACAGTGGTGCCTCCTTCTGCCCTCATTCTGTATTGAGACACCACGTGTCAAGGAGGAAAGCTCCACCCATCTCAGGTGAGCCAAGAAAAGTGTAAATTGCTTTGCCTGACCTGATATAACAGGACTGTTCATTGCTAGAGCATAAGCTGCCTAATGCAAATATATATTTTAATAGGGGAAAAAGAGCTCCACAAAGTTTAAATAAATTAATAAATCACCATACACTAACTGTGTGATCAGCTCTTAGGTCTTCTGAAAAGTTGACGATCTATTTTTACTTAACATCACAGTGATATCACTACAAAGGAAGCCTAATTCCTTAAAGAAGTCATTCCTAAACATACAGAAAAAAAGCAGACATTGTTCTTCAAGAAGCTTTCTGTGTCTCAAAACCCAAAAGGAATAAAAAATAATCTCTTTCCATTAGTTTTTTCACAAATTCATTTATTTCATTGACATACATCATGTAAATGTTCTACTTCTTTCCTGGCTTTATTTTATATGCATGAATTTTTTTTTATTTTCTCATGTCAGTTTTTTTCTGTGTTTGAGATTAATTTCTATATTAATTATAAAAGTAGTTTCTAAATAGTCAAAAGAATGAATATGCTGGGTTAGGTAATACCGATATTTTTAAAGCTAGAGACATACCTCTATCTAAGTCAAGACAATACCTTCCTCTCATAAAACCAAAACCTTGTAATAAAATAAGAAGGTGAGAGTCATTATAGCACATTGTTTGAAAAAAAAGTAAAAATAAAAAAGGAAAAAATTTGAGAAAATATTACTACTATAGGTTTTAAGATATCAGGACAAATAAAATATCAAAGTACCCTAGATTTATAAGATAAATATTATCAAATAGTCATTTATTTGTTTACTTAGTCATTAATTTAATCAGTCAGCTTGTACTACCATAACAAATACCATTGAATGAGTGACTTAAAGCATAAAGTTATTTTCTCACAGTTTTGAAGGCCAGAAGTTCGAGATCTGCATGGCAGTATAGTCAGGTTCTGTGAGAAGCTCTTTCCTGGGCTGCACAATGTTTCATGTGTCCTCACATAGGAGACAGACAGACAGAGAGTGGTGATGGGTGGAAGGAAGTTGCAAAGTTCTCTGGTACCTCTTCTTATTGGAGCACTAATCTCATCATGAGGGCCCCACCTTCATGACCTCCTCTAAACCTGATTAAGTTTCTAAGGTTCGATTTCTATACACCATCACACTGAGATTGAGGTTTCACATATGAAATTGAGAGGGACACCATTCAGTGCTATCACTGAATTGTTATTAATATGTATTATCAGTATAATATGTATCACTATCTATACATGGCAAACATGTATTAATTACTTATGTGTCAGATATTTTGGTAGCACTGGGTATATACTAGTGAACAAATGTGTCATGTTTTCTGTTCTTGTGGAGATTTTGGTCTAGTGGGGGACCCCAAAAAAGAAAATAATACAATTAATAAGTAGTATTCCTGGGAAAATGTAGGGGTTATAGGAGCACATAGTCATCTAACCCAGACATCCATAGATAGAAAAGGCTACCTGGCAAAGTGCTCTAAAGTTGAAACTAAGTGAATGAGTGCAGCTCACTTCAGTGAAGGGAGCAGGATGAAGGGCTATAAGGAGGAGAAATGGTATGTGTAGAACCCTTGCATTAAGACAGAGTAAGGTGAAATAAAGGACTTGAAATATATAGTAGCTGAAGCATACTTTTTTTAATCACACAATTTGATAGGGTAGCTTTGTGAGAGATGTTGCAGAGGTTAGAAAGAACCAGAAAACTCAAGAGTGTGTAGTGTATGCTAAGAGCTGATTCACACACTAAGACCAAGCTCAGCAATTTCAATTTCCTAAAGAAAGACTGCCTGTAAAAACCATTATATAGAGTACTTAAAGCAAATTTATTCTCTATGAAGGTGATGAGGAATGCAAAGAATATAATTTTCCCATTTATGAAGATAATTTAGTTTAAAAACTTGCATTCATGTTATAGATTTCCTCTTTACACAGTAATTATAATGATATAGTAAGCAGTCAAACAGATATGAGGAGAGTTGGAACCATAGGCCAGGTATACAAGGTCACCGTGGGGAGGAAACCCCAAGTGCCTTGCAATGAACAATTTTAGGGAGGAACCTCACCCCTAGGGTGAATTTTATCCCCTAGCCTATCCCTGGTCATGCAGTTTAGACCCTCTGAATGTTCATTTTTCTGGTCATCTGGTTAGGACTCTCCCTTGACCTTTCTTCCCCTAGCATGAAGACCCCTTTAGAGGAGGCATAAGGGGACAGAGGAAAGCCTCATACAACTCTCTTACAAGCCCTTGTAGGATCACTCCTTTAAGCATCAATCTCTCAAGACATTGAGGTTCTGATGCACATCAAATGATCTTAAGAACAAAGCCTCAGATCTGTTGACCACAGAGACAGCATTTTGGTCAAACTAAAGATAACATCTAGGCCACAGCTGTGTTTTATCTCCATAGTCAGAAAGCAGCAAGGCCAAGATGGGGACACCATGGCTGACATCAGGACCAGCTTCAATAACTAATCACCCCCTGCCCTGGTGCCGACCAATCAATCAGTGGAGACCATAACCCTGAAGAGACACACCTGGAAAGCTGATGAATATTCTACTGAGCTCTTCTCATGAGACTTCCAGATAAAATCACTTAAGACAAAGGATCCAGTGTGCTCTCTATCCTTCTCTAATGCCTTTCCCAATCCTTTCTTCCTTCAAGGTGCATAACTTTGTTTCTTTTTCCCCAGAGCTCCAAGGGACCTGCTTTTGCCTCTATAACTTGTTCCCTGAGCCAACACGGCCCAGCTGGCACATTTCCACATCTAACTTCTACTTGTGTGACTTCATAAATAAACTTTTGATCATATTTGAATATGGCTATGAATATTTTCTTAGCCAGAACTCAAGAATGAACATCTGGTGCTGTTCGCTGTTAACAATACTTGAATCCAACACTGTGTGAAAGCAGCAGAGGCCTTTGACTATGTATGTAATGGGACAGGCAACAAGGAAAACTCTAATCCGACCAGCAGTGTCTCAAGTGCCACATTAGATTCTGCCACTCATTTATTGGGTCACATTAAAGGTATCCATTGAAAATGTACCATGAGCCCAGAACTAAGTAGTTATAATATGCTTGTGACTAATACAATCATTCTTACCCTTGTGGAGCTTACATTATAGGAGAGGGAGGCAAACTAATAGTGAACATGCTAAATAAATAATGTAGTATGTTAGAAGGTGATATAATTTGGAGAATAGGAGTAGAAAAGGTAAGAATATTAGGATAACTTAGATTAATAAATAGGCAATGGTTGCCCTTTTTAATGAGATATCTAAAGTTGTCTCATTCAGAAAATAGCATTTGAATAAAACTTGAAGGGGAGAATTAACCATGCAGATATTGGAGGGGAGAACCTACATGTTGGTAGAAGAGACAGCTTTCCAGGCACAGAAAAAGACAGTGTGAAGGTCTTACAAGAGTGTTCTAGATATTTAAGGCACTAGAAGGCGGATATGGTTGCACTGAATGAATGAGAAAGAAAGAATAATAGAAGATGAGGTTAAAATGTAAGGGAAGGTTATCTCACAGAGGACTTCAAAGGTTATTTGTAAAAGTTTGGGCTTTTGCTATGAATGAAATGCAAAGTCATTGCAGGGTTTTTGATGGAGGAGTGATATAATCTAATTTGTTTAAAATAAATCACTTTAGTTACTGTGGTAAGCAAAACAATGAAAACAGCCTGAGTAAGCCCACAAGATATGTGAGGTGGGGTCTCAGGGAATTACCAGGGCAGGGTGAACACTGTTAGCCAGGTTGATGGAGACTAAGATATGGTGCGTATGTGCTGGCTCTGTGTGGGGAGGGCTTAGCAAAGGAACAATGGCCTCTGACAGCACTTCTGTCTGGGAGAAAGCTGGCCCTGCAGTGCTTTCCCAGACAATTCAGTTCTCCCTTGTATGCTACTATCACCTTTTAAGCTCCAGCTGCTGTCTCAGCACTGGAGCTTAAAGCAAGTGAGTCTGAGTGTGTGTGGGCCCCTTAAGAGGAACACCTGGGACTCTAGAAGCCCTCAATTTCAGCCATGATTCCTGCTGATTTTTGCAGCCAGAAGTTATGAGGAGTTCTCCTCTCAGCACTGGAAACCTGCGCTGGGGAGCCTGTGGAATTTCTACAGCTGAGACATCCTTCCTAATCTTTACCCACTACAAGTGGGTGTGGGACCAGCCCATTTCTAACCAGTCTTGGTGTGGCTTCTTTATATCCTTAGTTATAGTACTCTGTTCAGCTACATTTCAGGTAGTTCTCAGTGATAGTTGTTCTGTAGTTTAGTTGTAATTTTGATGTGGTTGTGAGAAGATACAAGAACCATGTTTACCTATACAGCCATCTTGACCAAAAACCCAGGAGCTACAACATATCTTGGAGACAATCACACTAAGCAATTATAAATGTAGTGCTCCTAGTAATAAGAGAGCTGAGCCTGAAACTTCTTAAAATACAGTAATTCTCTCAGTTCTCACAGCTTTCTTATGGTATCATATTAAAATAATATACTAGTGATTCCAAAATAGTATTTATTATTTCAGATTATAAAATATTTTTTAATATACTGTTGAGGTTATGTAAGAATTCACTTAAATTAAGTATAAATCCATGATTTAATATATTTAACAAGCTTGAATATTCTTAACCTTATGAATTAAATAAAAAAGCAAATATAAAAATAAGAGTCTAATATATATAAGCATTGCTATAAAATATTTCTTAAAATTTAAAGATAAAATCATCAATCTTCATCAGACAAATATTTGTTATAGATCAATGCACATGACTTGGATTTTTGACTAATGTTTTAATCGTTCTCGTGTAGTTGGATTTAACTCACTGTCTTGTTACCCATTTAAACTAATCCATTGTTTTTCTTTTTTATAATTTCTGCCTTTTTAACTGATCTATTATTATATTTGATTTTAATATATATTCTTTGTATATTAGTTTATTTACTATGACATTGTTCTTTTTTTTTAAAGATTTTATTTATTTATTTTTAGAGAGGGAAGGGAGGGAGAGAGAGAGAGAGAGAGAAACGTCAATGTGCGGTTGCTGGGGGTTATAGCCTGCAACCCAGGCATGTACCCTGGCTGGGAATCAAACCTGGGACACTTTGGTTCCCAGCCCGCGCTCAACCCACTGAGCTACGCCCGCCAGGGCTGACATTGTTCTTAATATAAAATGTCCATAGGAGATTTTATCATTTGAAGAAATATTCTTTTTTTTAAATATTTTATTTATTTATTTTTACAGAGGGAAAGGAGGGAGATAGAGAGAGAGAGAGAAAAACATCAATGTGCGGTTGCTGGGGGTTATGGCCTGCAACCCAGGCATGTGCCCTGGCTGGGAATCGAACCTGGGACACTTTGGTTCGCAGCCTGAGCTTAATCCACTGAGCTATGCCCGCTAGGGCTGAAGAAATATTCTAAACAGACCAATTGTCTCCCAACAAGATAATGGATCAATACACATCTTTACAATAGAATAACACAAAATATTGAAAATGAATGAACCAAAGTTACATAAAGTTTCACAAATATTCAAGAAGAAGGAAAGTTACTTAAGAACATATATAGTTAAACAGTTTAAAGTTATTTATATAAAATAATAAAAAAATAAAAATAATATCTTTAGCTATCATACTCATATGGTACAAATTAAATAAAAGCTAAAGAATCATGAACAAAATTACTAAGAATAGTGGTTACCTATGTGGAAGAGGAATGATAATAAATATACTCAGTGGGGCATACAGGGAAACTTCCATGGGATTGTTCAAGTTCTAACCCTGTAACTAGGCATGCTCATTTTGTTACTATTATTTTTTAAAAATTTGAGATGCACCTTAACTATATCTATTCTTTAATAGACACAGCATTTTATAATAAAATAAATTATGCAAATGTATAAACATACTTTCTGATGGCATTTATGAATATTTCAAAGAAAATGAAAATACTATATATTTTTTTTAAATATTTTATTTATTTATTTTTAGAGAGGGAAGGGAGGGAGAGAGAGAGAGAGAGAAACATCAATGTGCTGTTGCTGGGGGTTATGGCCTGCAACCCAGGAATGTACCCTGGCTGGGAATCGAACCTGGGACACTTTGGTTTCCAGCCCGCACTCAATCCACTGAGCTACACCAGCCAGGGCGAAAATACTATATTTTTAATACAAATACTTTTTGACTTATGATGGAGTTTATCACAATAAGTTGAAAATATCATAAATCAAAAATTCATTTAATACACCTAACCTACCAACCATCATAGCTTAGCCTAGCCTACACTAAACTTGCTCAGAATAGTTATATTGCCTACAGTTGAATAATTATCTTGAGTTTCATCTCAAGTAAAAGTCTTGTCTTCTTCTCACTGAAAGCATGAAACACAGATGGCTGTTTTGTAGACAAGATGGGATACAAAAACACAAAACACAGTAACCAAAAACACTGACAATATAGTACACTGTACCGTATTTGTTGTTTACCCTCATAATTGCATGGCTCACTGGGAGCTATGGTTACCTGCCTCTGCCCAGCATCAGCAGAGAGTATCGTATCTCATATACAGACTAGGAAAAAATTCAAAATCAAATTATGGTTTCTACTGAATGTGTCTCACTTTTGTACCATTGTAAAATCAAAAAATTGTAAGTCAAAACACCATTAAGCTGGGGACCATCTGCACATATAAATATGACAAGGTTGTCCAGAAAAAGTCCAGCCATTGTTAATATAATTAGAATGGTTCTCACGACATCAGTGTAACCTGGCAGCCAAGGAGAGTGGAATGGAATGAGCATGTTTGAACAATGACAACTTCACTGTACTAGTCAATGAGGGCAGTAGATGCTGTTGAGTAAACATGTGTACTGTGTGGCCATCACATTCAAAATGACTGAGCAAGTAGAGCAACAAATCTGTGTCAAATTTTGCATTAAGCTTGAACATTCATCCATGGAAAATATTTGGATGATTCAGAAGGTTGCAGCTATGGGAAACTGGTGATTGGCAGTTTCATTGACAATGCACCTGCTCATGCATCAATTTCTTGTGCAGAGATTTTTTGGCAAAACATCAAATCACCCAGGTGACTCATGTAGTAGATTGTTCTGCATGGTGTGGGCCCACCTCCCACTCGGAGATGCACAGGACTCACACCCATGGATAGGTTCTCCTGTGGGGAATCAGGACTGCAATGTACTTAGGCCACTATGAGTCTTGCTTTTTGCTAAAACTTCCTCACCCTGAATTGAGGACATTTACTGCAAAACAACTTCCTAAAAACCATGTTAAACTTTCCAAGGATGAGTGTAACCAGTTCAACTACTTTTGTCTTTTCCTTTGCAAATATCCCTCTTCTGTGATGTGATTAACAGCATTTGCTCCTTTGTTTTCTGTACGAGGTAACCACCTAAAGTGAGCCTGTGCATAGTTAATGAGGACCTTCTTGTAATGTGTCCAGTAAGACAATAAAACCTCATTGGCACAAGGGCAGAGGCTTTTGCTCCCCTTGAGAGAAAAGCCATGATGTCCCTTTTCCTCCACCAGACTAGGTAGTCTGTGTGAATGTCTCATTTTCATCCATAATGACGTGGACACTGTGAGCCAGTGTCTGCATCAACTCAGTCACAATACAACCCAGATTTAATGTCCTGTGACTTCTGGCAAAACTAAAGTCACCTTTGAAAGGAAAGAGATTTCAGACCATCAGTGAGATTCAGGAAAATATGACGGGGCAGCTGATGGTGATTGGCAGAACTGTGTGAGGTCCCAAGGTGCCTTCTTTGAAGGGAACTCAGATATCATTGTCTTATGCACAATGTTTCTTGTATCTCATATCTTCTTTAATAAATGTCTCTATTTTTCATATTATGTGTCTCAATACTTTCTTGAAACAATTCATTATTTTCTGTCATATTCTGCAAGCTCATTTAGGTGGTGTATGCTTGGATGTTTTTCCAGAGGGCTGCAGAAGGAGAGCAGCTGGATTAGAGCCACTACAAAGTTCTTGCCTGGATCCCCCTTAATCTCTGTTTTTCACATTGTGGCTCATCCTCCAGGGCCTTATTATGAGACTTAGGCTCCCCACAATATGGCAGTCCAGGTAATGTCATACTTCTGACATGGTGGCTGACTTTCAAGAGTTAATAAGAGACCCTATCATCAGTTGAGGATCTTGCCCAGCACTGACCTTGCATCACATGTGGGAACACCTTTGATGAATGCAGTCTCAGAGCTTGCCCTGATTAAACTCCTACTTTGCAGGATTTAAAGAGCCACACAGAAAATCACCTGTGGAATGCAGTATATTGTTGCAGCCATTTTTTTTTTTGAAAATACAATTTGCTACAACACCTACTTGAGATTAATAGTAACTGCAGTGGAACCAGGGAGAAGAGAAATGTAATAGGTAATGTTACAACTGAACTTTAACTACACTTGCATTATTTTCTCTCTAAAAATTGAGTATCTGAAACAAATATGGCAAACCCGTTTATGAGTACAGAAACATTTATAATTTTATCCACTATACATTTTTATATTTTAAGTATTTTATAATTTAGAAAAGCATTCAATATTTCAGAAAAGAGTACTATAGCTTTCAAAAGATGGAAGTAGTCCTTCCTACCTTAAATTTATCTGTATTTAAGGTGACCTATGATATTACATGTCAGAAATTTTAGTTTCGAATAGCTTTTAAATATTTAAGTTGTAGATTATCCTTTTGAAGCAGGTAAAAGATAATTCTATATTCAAAATAAATATATAATCAGCAACTTGGTAACACTGTTTTAATTTCCCAAATAAAGGACAGTTGAATAATTCAAGATTTAAAATTCATAACTATTTAAATTGTAGATTATCCTTTTGAAGCAGGTAAAAGATAATTCTATATTCAGAATAATTAAATATATAACCAACAACTTGGTAACACTGTTTTAATTTCCCAAATAAAATACAGTTGAATAATTCAAGATTAAAAATTTATTTCATAAAATTATATTAAATTACAATGACATATCTGTAAGGTTTACAAAATGAAAAAAATGCATGCTTGTGTTCCTTTATTAAAAAATAAAACTGCAGCTTAAATATGAATTCCAATTTAGAACTTTTGGTAATTAACTGATTTTACTATTTTCTTATTCTTCATGATTAATCACTGTGAGAAGTGAAAGAACATTACAATTCTGTAAGAAATGAAAAACATGGGAGTCAGCTAAGGTTAATCATAGACTGTGGTTTGAATTTTAACATAGCATTGATTTGGTAAGATTTAAAACTCTTCAATCAAAAGTACTTTTAAATGTCACTAGTTCTAGGGGAAAGAGTAAGTCATTTCATATTTTATATCTACTCTGCTATGCTTTATTTAGCACATCATCTAAAATCAGTATTGTGGACACAGTGTATGAGTTGTCTCAGGCACACACTGTCCTACAGACTCTAGTGAAGGAGGGACCCATGCAAGGTACTGCTCCTTCTCTCCAAGCACTACCCTAATCATAGGCTACATTTATCAGTCAAAAGTATATAAAATGCTTTGTTTCAATATGGAAAACTCCCATTTTCCCCACCATTTGCAATATACTGACATATAATGGAGTTACAAGATTTTTGGTGACAAAGACACAATTAGCAGCTATTTGCTTTTTTTAATGCTGTAACTTTCTCAGTTCAAGCCAGTATATGAATTTCAATTTGAGAAAGAAGCAGCAGAACATTATAAACTCCAGTAAGTTTTAAAATTTAAAAATTAAAGATAATGAATAAAATATTTTTTGAAAAATATAAATATTTATTTTCTCTACAATTTTTATCTACAAATTCAAATGAGTAGGAAATTTAAGTGCATTTTTTTCTGATTCTAATTCCTTTAAATTTTGAGAGTTTATTCTGTTGGCTGGAAAAAACTTGCTAAAAGTCAGCTTCTATCTCTACTTTTCTATTTCTAGCTAAATTTTACAGGGCTGAGGGGCTGGAAAAGGGGTAATTTTATATTGTTTTTCCTATTTTTATATCATTTATTCTATTAGAGTTGTCCTAAATTCTTTCCCTTTGCCACCTTCTACTCAGCCCACCCCTCACTCCCTCAGGCAATCCCCACACTGTTTTCCCTGGGTCATTCATACCTTAGTCATCCTTTGACTAGTAATCCCTTCTCCTTCCTTCTGCCATCACCTCCTTCCCCCTCCCCTCTTACAGTCTGTTCCATGTTTCTGGTTCTACTTTGATCATTAATTTATTTTTTCATTAGATTCCAGTTATAAGTGAGATCATATGGTGCTTGTCTTTCATTTCCTGGCTTATTTCACTTAGCATAATGGTCTCCAGTGCTATCCATGCTGTCACAGAGGGTAAGAATCCCTTCATTTTTTTCTGCTGCATAGTATTCCACTGTGTAAATGTATCACAATTTTTTAATATGCTCATCTACTAATGGGCACTTAAGTTGTTTCCAGCAGTTGGCTATTGTAAATAACACTGTTTACAATCAGCTGTGAACATTGGGGTACATAGATTCTTTCGAATTGGTGTCTCGAGATTCTTAGGGTATAGTCCCAGCAGTGGAATCACTGGATCAAAAGGCAGTCCCACTTTAAATTTTTTGAGGAAATTCCATACTGTTTTCCACAGTGGCTGCACCAGTCTTCATTCCCATAGATTTGATCCATTTTACTCATCGGCGTCTGTGAAGATCCTGCCCTCTCATGTGGGCTAGAATATTTATTGATGGCACCTGTGATGCCCCTCATTTTCCTAAGTTCCTTCAGATCTAGGAGATCTGTGCATATTTCTTTCTCCTTTGAAGACTAGAACTTATTCTGGTGCTTCTTTTCTTTGCCCCGCATCATGGGTATCTTTGTGAGATCATCTGTTGACCCAATCTGCGTGCACACCCTCTATAAACAGTCCCTACCTACAATGAATAGAAAAAGAAACTTCTATAAATTAATAAACATACAGATAAATCAGTAAAAAATTGAACAAAAGTCTTGAAAAGTATTTCAAAAGTGAATGTTCAAAAGAAGCACATATATTCAATATCTTTAATGATCAGAAATATACAAATTAAAATCACAGGGAGACATCATTACATGTTTAATGTACATAATTTTTAATAAAAAGCTGTTATATATATATAAAGCAATTAGGCTTCTCTTTTACAGGTGGAATTATAAGTTTGTACTATCACTCTTAAACTCGTGGACAATATCAATTATGGATAAAAATATGCATAAACCACAACCCTGTGATTTTATTTATGTATTTATTCATTTATCTACCCACCAAAGCACATGTCCAAGTACAACCAAATATATATCATTCAAAATATGCAACATTTTTATGAGGAGTATACTGGATAAATAATTGTGCTATGTTCATGAAACAGAATGTTATAAATCAATAGCCTTCAAAGAGTGATTCCTGGACCAACAGCATCAATACCACCTGAGAACTTGTAACTGCAAAAATCTAAGTCCCATCACAAACCCGCTGATTTAGGGCTTCTGGAGGTATGGCTCCAGCTTTTGTTTTTTAACAAACCCTATAGTGATTCAGATGCATGCCTAAGTTGAGAAGCACTGCTCTGTAGGAAAAAAACAAAACAAAACAAAACAAATAATACATACAAAAAGAGTGAATATGTGAAAAAAATTGCCTTATGCTATAACACAAAAAAAGTCTATGTCTAGAAAGTGAGAGGGAATGTGAGGGAATTTCTGGGGTAATTTACTACTTATATGCTGGTTACAAGACATTTACTCTGGCAAAATTTATAAATCTATACAAACATAATTACATATGTCTTATGTATAATAAAATAGTTTACAAACATAGTTTCCTAATCCTAACTTGGTTCTTTCAGTATTACATACCCAATATTGTGTTAATATCATCTCCCTTAATTGGATGTCGCCCTTCTACATGCAGCATAAAATTTACCTATTCATTTTTTTAAAAAACTATTTTAAGAAAATTCATGTAACCAACCAATTTACTTTAAGCATTTGTCTATATGTTAGACTTTAACAAAACATTTTACCAGAATATAAAATAAATATTTTCTCTTGGTAGTCATTCATGTCACAGCCATTCACCAGATGGGAGTGATGGCTTTATTTGCTGACCACTACCATGTCACTTTATTAAATTTTGCTATGAGGAGGCATAGAGAAACTGCATAACATCCTCAAAATAGTAAGTGATTAAACCCAGAAGTGGAAATCAAGTCTGTCTCATTTCAAGTTCATGACCTTGTGGTCACATTGTAATAGAAGTAGAGATTACTACTTTTCCAGTAGATGCACAAAGTGATTATTGAATCTACCTGGAATAAGATGATAGGAAAGGCAAACAAAGTTGATAATGCTAGAAATACTATGTATTTCCATGAACTAGCCAAAACTTATAGATTATGAGAGTTGGAAGACATCTTAAATGCCATCTAATTCGATTACTATTAAAAATAGTTTGACTGAGAACTTGGTTTCTTATCAGCTAGCCCTTTTTTTTACAAACTCTCTCAAAGACTTTTCCTATATTAAGGCCAAATACATTTCTCTGTGCCTTTTATCCAAGGGTTCTAATTCTTCTTGTTATAGTCATATAAAACATGTCCATTCACATGACAGAACATCAAATATTCAAAGAAAACCACTTTTTTTTTGGACTCTTGAGTCTACTCTCTCCTTGGTTCTTCCAACAGCTTTTAATCTTACCTGATTTTGTGTCACTTTATCATCCCAGTGTTTCCCCTCTGACTGCTTCGATTTGTTTATATCTCCTTGAAAGAATGGCTGTACTTACATGTTGTCTGAAACACAAAGCAGAGCAAGAACACTTCATTTATCTTCCAAAACTCAAGTTGCTTTCATTGTGCCAGAGAATTCCAAGAACTACAAGGAAAGAATCTATCTTTTTGTGTGGTTGTGGTTGTTTAAGATATACTTCAGATCACATTTTTGTAAGAGTTTAGGCGGAAGCAAGATTGTAACAATTCCAATTACAGTGTGAAATAGCTTATCTTCCATTGTGCAGAAAATTTGTTGTCAGAATTAAATGAGATGATGCAATATAACTCATGTTAGAGTCCTAAAAATAATGCCTAATAGTTAATGTTACATGTCTAATCTGTGAGAACTAGAGAAATGATTTCCCTTTTTTAAGTCTCAACTTCCTAACTATTAAAATTAGGTTGACTGGGTTAAGTATAAAAACATTCTGAAAGTAACAGTGCTTAACACATAATAGTTGCATTCCCTCTCTCCACAGTTCCCCAAAAGACACAAAAATGCAAGGTTAGCTTATCCAAATGGGAGGCATCATTATCACTATCATCACCATCACAACTAGTCATCATCATCATCATCGCTAACATGTATTACCTACTTAACTGTGTGCCAGATGTGCCCTAGCTTTTTATATGTTTTATTTTTTTATTTTATTTTATTATGTAAAACTTATGTTACTCTCTTGTGGTAGCTATATGTATAAACCTCATTTTGCATATGAGGAAACAAAGGTTAATAACTTGATAAATCCTAGTTCACTTGTATAGTAAATGATGGTGGGTGGTTCAAAGACCCTTATGAATAAAAGAATCTCTAAATCTGCATCTTCATTACCTACACATTGCAGCTCTTAAAGTGTTATTGAGCACTTTATGAAGGGCCAAGCATATTAATATCTAAATATGACTTAGACACAATCTACACTTCTGTGGATCTCATATCTTTAAGGTGACTCGAATATTAATGTAGTCCAACCTACAGGAAAATCATACTGAGCTGGGACATACTCTACAGCAGGGGTGTCAAACTCATTTTCACTAGGGAGGACCACATCAGCCTTGTAGTTGTCTTCAAAGGGCTGAATGTAATTTTAGGACTGTATAGACATACCTACTCCTTAACTAGGGGCAAGGAGCTCCATATTTGGCTCTTTCAAGGCAACCATGAGGCTGATGCCCCCCGCCATGAAAATGAGTTTGACACCCCTGCCCTATGGAATAGGGGAAATCTCATAAGAGTGAGTTAATAGTTGTGAAGGGTCAGGAGACAAATCCTTTAAAGAAACAAAAATATTGAAAGAAAATACCCACAATCTATCAAAAGAACATTCTGATTTTAGTTATTTTTTTAGTTAGTTTTGGGTAACCAAAATGTAGAGTGAAAAGGAGGGGGGCTCATATGTGATGACACAGGAAATGTATTTATAGGTCAAATCTAGACATACTGCTCATGAGTTTTGGACTTTATCTTAAAAGTGACATAGAGCTTCTGAAAAATTTTCATCATGGAAATAATGTGAGTAGTTTGGGGGTTTATAATATCTTTCAGTTAGTGTTGTAAAAATTTATGAGTTAGAAGAGCAAAAAGTATTGGGAAAACTAGTGTCAGAGAGTATTAGTCACCTGTGTAATTCCTGCAAATTAAAAAAAAACACTGGTGAGGCCCTGAAGAGGAAGGTAGAGAGAAGGGGACAAGCATACGACACACTAACAAGAGTGAACCAGTGCTGACTCTGCGTTGGGGGGTTGGTGTGTTCCTGGGGTGGTGAGGAGGTAAAATAAAATAAAACACCCAGATGAGTTCCATTTTGTTAGAATGGATCTACCTTGGTAATATCCATAATCTTGTTTTCCTCCTAAATATAATACCCTGTACATGTTGCAGATTAAATCCTATTCTCCCAATCAGCCTCAGTAGGCTTAGAGTTAAGTTGCTTTATCATGTATACAGAATGTAGTTATTTTAACAACTAATCACAGACCAATTGTTTTTCCTGAGTCAGACTCGGGGGACACCAGGCCCCAGGGCTCATCAGCAGGCTTCAGGAACTTTATCTGCCTCTCTCTAACTTGGAACAAAGCCATTGCCAACCAGTGATCTCTCATAGGTCACATTTTCATCTTTACGCTCATGTTCACATGCCAGGCTCCTGGTGTGTCAGGTGTGTATGTCCACACATAATTCTCAGTATTTGGCTTTGACCTGAGCTTCTTTTTCCACTTATGTACTTTTGTTACTTGCTTAGTATTTCAGACCTCTCCTAAGACAGTCCACACCCCAGGGACTAAAACATCCCTTGCAATTCTCATCCTACAGCAGGGAGCTAGTTGCCTATTTTTCAAATGTCCCCAAAATCCCTTCTGGAATTTTTCAATACCTTATGACTGATTGTCTTTTCAGGAATATTCACACTTGTGGAAGCACTTTGATATATTTTCACTTCATGACACTAATTATATACCTGAGATATAACTTAGATTGTAATACTCCCAGGGCATAGTAATGTCATTTGCCAGCCAAATCTAAACTATATTCTCATCCCTGCCCTGGAGAATCTAGCATTAGGCTCAAATCCTGTTCTGCTTCATCATTTGACGATTGCCCAGTCCTGTCATGTCAATTCATTCTGAGATACAATAGGCATCAACTACAAATTGACCTTTCCCTGGGACAGAATGTCAGATACATAAAATGTCTCCAAAATATTTAAAAAGGTATAAAGTGTTATTCTGAATATGTTACAGATACAAATATTCTATGATAATAATTGATAATAAAATTCACATGCCTTGTGTCCTTGTACTTATCTTGAAGAAGACTTTATAAACAGCTACAAGAAAGAATATTGGCTTGGCAAAATAGTTCATTTAGATTTTTTAAAATTTGAATTCCAGTATCATATTATTTGAAAAAAAGTTTTCATTGCTCCTTCTTTCCAAAACACATCTGTGGATTACTTCAAACATAGTCTGGGTGTTCACGAAATGTGGCAACATTGGAGCCCTCATGTGTTATTGATGGAAATGTAAAATGGTACGGTTGCTTTGGAGACAGTTTGGCTGTGCCCTAAAAAGTTAACATAGATCTTTACAATATGATCCAGCAATCCTACTCCTATAAAACATGTGTTTACATAAAACTTATATATGAAGGTTTATATTATATGAGGGAGACCCCCAAAATGGAATTATCTTCTGGAGGGTGGGCCCCTTATAGTACAGGCTTCCCTCCCTAAGTGAGGGTTCTAGGAATTCATCTATATCAGTGTACCAACCGACATTGTTGTGACAGGCTACATTGGGCTTCAGAGATTTTTTTTTTGAAGACTCTTAATGTGTTTGCCCATTTCGTGATGTATGATTTACGAGCCCACCTGCCAACAACAAGCTGAGTGTTCAACAGTTTTTGGTCAAAGACAACATGAACTCTAAGCCCCACCCTCCCTATTCACCTAATCGTGCTAAGCTGCTTTTTCTTGGGGTTTCCATGGATGAAAGAAGTCTTCAAAGGGAAACATTTTGCTGATGTAGAAGAGGTGAAACAGACAAATATAAAAAAGGGTAGAAGCACCAAAAGGCATCAAAATCGATGAGTTCAAAACTGTTTTGAGTAGTGGAGAAAATGTCTCAATAGGTGCATTGCACCACATGGAGCATACCTTGAAGGAGACTGAAGTTTATTTTTTAATTTTTTAATTGTAATTTTTAAATTTAATTTTTAAATTTTTAAAAGTTTTGTTCAAGTAAAATTGTCTCTATTTTCACCCCACCATGGCCCCCACCCCACTCATCCCTGCCTCCCACCCTTCAACATACTGCCTTTGGTTTTATATATGTTCCTTGATGGACCTTCCCCTACTTACCCCCATTATCCCTCACCTCCCTCCCCTCTGGTTACTGTCAGTTTGTTCTTAATTTCAATGTCTCTGGTTATATTTTGCTGGCTTGTTTGTTTTGTTTGTTAGGTTCCACTTATAGGTGAGATCATATGGTATTTGTCCCCCACTGTCTGGCTTATTTCACTTAGCATAATGCTCTCCAGTTCCATCCATGCTGTTGTGAAGTATGTGAGCTCCTTCTTTCTTTCTGCTGCATAGATTTCCATTGTGTAAATTTACCATAGTTTTTTATCCATTCATTTACTGATGGACACTTAGGTTGCTTCCAACACTTGGCTATTGTACATTGTGCTGCTATGAACATTGGGGTGCATAGGTTCTTTTGGATTAGCATTTCAGGATTCTTAGGGTATAATCCCAGCAGCAATATTGCTGGGTCAAAAGGCAGATCCATTATTAGTTTCTGGACGAAATCCCATACTGTTTTCCACAGTGGCTGCATCAGTCTGCATTCCCACCAACAGTGCACTAGGGTTCCCTTTTCTCTACAACTTCACTAGCACTGGCTGTTTCTTGATTTGTTTATGATGGCCATTCTGACTGGTGTAAAGTGGTATTTCTTTGTGGTTTCAATTTGCATCTCTTTGATGGCTAGTGATGCTGAGCATCCTTTCCTATGTCTCTGGGCCCTCTGGACCCTCTGCATGTCCTCCTTGGAGAAGTGTCTGTTCAAATCCTTTGCCCATTTTTTAGTTGGACTGTTTATCTTCCAAGTGGGGAGTCATGTGAGTTCTTTATATAGTTTGGAGATCAAACCTTTGTCTGAGGTATCATCAGCAAATATACTTTCCCATTTCATTTTACTGTTGTTTTCTTCAGGTGTGCTGAACGTTTTTGTTTTGATGAAGTCCCATTTGTTTATTCTTTCCTTTGTGTCCTTTACTCTAGGGGTCATATCAGTGAAAATATTGCTGCTTGAAATATCTCAGATTTTTCTGCCTATGTTTACCTCTAGGACTTTTATGGTGTCATGACTTATATTTAAGTCTTTTTTTTGTACAGCTTGAATTTATTTTTCTATATGATGTAAGTTGGTGATTCAGCTTCATCTTTTTGCATGAGCTGTCCAGATCTCCCAACACCATTTGTTGAAGAGACTATTTTTACTCCACTTTATGTGTCTTCCCCCTTTGTCAAATATTATTTGACCATAGAGACTTGGGTTTATTTCTGGGCTCTCTATTTCTTCCATTGATCTATGTGTCTATTTGAATGCCAGCACCACACTGTCTTGATTACTGTGGCCTTATAATATAGTTTTATATAAGGTATTGTGATACCTACTACTTTGTTCTTCTTTCTCAAAATTCCTGCCTGTGTTTGAGATCATTTATGGTTCCATATAAATTTTTGAATTTTTTTCTATATCTGGAAAATATGTCATTGGTATTTTAATAAAGATTGCATTGAATCTATAAATTTCTTCAGGTAGTATGGACATTCTGATGATGTTAATTCTTCCAATCCATGAACATGGTATATGTTTCCATTTGTTTGTATCTTCCTTGATTTCTTTCTTCAGTGTTGTGTAGTTTTCTGAGTATAGGTCTTTTACCTCCTTGGTTAGGTTTATTCCTAGGTATTTTTATGAAGGTCACTGAAGTTTAAACATGTAATAATAAATACCCATTTTTATAAATAATTTACATTTTGGTCCTCCCTCGTATTATTTATATTAGCCAAAATGTAGAAGCAATGCAAATGTCTATCAACTGATGAATGGGTAAACAAAATGTGCTGTACCCACGCAATGGAGTATTACTCAGCTGGAAAGGGATGGAGTACTGATACATGCTACAATATGGATGAACCTTGAAAACCCTGAAAATCATGCTAAATGAAAGAAGGCCATTTATTATATGATTCCATTTACACAAAATGTCCATAATAGGAAAAATCATAGAAAGTGAAAGCAGGTTAATGTTTGCCTAGAGTGGGGGTGAAGGAGAAACAGAAGTGCCTGCTAATAGGCATAAGGTTTCTTTTTGGGTTGATAAAAATATTCTGGAATTAGATAATGGTGATGGTTGCACAATTTTGTAAACATACTAAAATCACTGAGTTTTAAACTGAAAACTGTACATTTTATAGTGTATGAGTTATATTTTTTGAAAATAATAAACAACAGGCCCAGGGTATGTTATAAAAGGAAATTATTAAGAATATCATAAAGAAATTTACTGAATTAGAAAATTTTTAAAAATAGATACCAACTGAACCTTAAAGCCTTAAATCAGAAAACACTTGATACCTGTGATATCCTTTTTTTAAATAATTACACTGTTTCATGAAATCTAACAGTAGTTAGAAATTTCCAGGAATTTTCAGAGTATTTTAAGACTCCCTCATCTGATATGTAATTTAAAAATTTAAAAATAAAAATTTAAATACTACTGCAATTCCACTTATTCCTCCTATGTTTCTTCTTGCTGAATTTGGATTATTGTTTCAATCTATAGAAGAAACATTATATATATTCATCAATTTTCAGAGTTGAAAAAAAAGTATAACAATGTAATCCAACCCCCAATTCAAACAATAGAGACCTTGGATTCAGATGTGTGAACTGAGCCACTGCCCACTAGTATAAAGGTAGTGGCAAAACTGAAGTAGTCATAAGTATTTTCTAATAACATCATAATGAATTATTATTTCATCCTTAGAGGGAGTGATGTATTTAGTCTTTTAGGTACTATTTTTGAAATATTAATAGTTGATAAATATATTATAAAGTGCCCTTGGCCTAGTTGTTAAAAAAATACAATAATTACGTCAAACTCCAAGAAGGGGTCAGGACACACGATCTGGCCTCTGTTCACATCTCTGACTTCATTCCCTGACATTCCCACCCTCAGTCATTCTCCAGCCTCACATTAAGCATCCTGTTCATTTTCAAAAATCTAAGCATGTCTCACTTTACAGACTTTGCATTTGATATTCCCTCACTGGAACGTTCACTGCCTAGAACTGGGCATGGTGCACTCCTTTACATCTACATGTCTCTACAGAGGCCTTCTCTGACCACATGACTAAACCTCAATCTCCCACCATCCCAGCCCCTACCCTTCGCTACTTAACCCCTCACCCTTCAATAGTTTGCTTCATAGAACTTATCATTATCTGAAGTTTTGTACTTAGAATCATACCTGACACAGCCCAGCTCAATACATGTGTTGAATAAATGAATTAAGTAGAATTTGTAATTTTTATCTTATAAACAGAAAGCTAAAGATGGATATTTCAAATTCATTTTCTAGCAAAGGATGATTATTTTGCATTATAAATTTAGATGTTTCTATTCTGAAGGAGCAAGAAAAAGAAAGGTACTTAGTTTAAGATCCAGGAGATCTAAAAGTTGAACTTCAAAATGAAGAGCACTAGAATTGGTTACTCGGAACCACTGTGTAATCTCTCTGCATATGTTTATATCTAAATGAGAAGTCTACCTATATGCTCCTTAGTAGCTGATAAAATGAGCTTTTTAAAGTCTTGTAGTATATGTATTTTTACTCTTTCTTACAAATTAATGTGACAATGAAGTTATTAGATACTCAAATATCACTTGATAATTTCAAATAAGAGCAAATGAAAATTCACCTTATTAAAGCATTCTATTGTTCTCAGGGTTTTCCATAATGCATACATGTCAAAATGCTAATTAGAGCTACTGTTTTCTTATTGTTGAGTCATCACAGCCATGGAAATTTCACTGTTTATATCAAAACAGCAGGCTGTACAATCTTTCTGTCAATTGTTTTTACAATTAGTGACAAATTGGATTATTTTTTGGTTGGAATTAATTTGTTCCTTAGTTGGTTCCAACTGGACATGTTTTATGTAAATATGCTACCACCAATTATGTATTAAAAGAGATCATTTTGTCCTACAATACTCCTTAGAAAAATGAGGTTCTGATCACAATCTCAATAATGGTCATAAATTGTAACTCGAATTGATTAAGGAATACCAGGGATCTCTCTTCCAAAAAATACTCCCAACAGTCCTGTGATATTGACAATTCTTTAAAATAATGTTTTCCAGATGATCTTTTTAATGCAATAATTTCCTAAAATGGGTTCTAGCTTGGTAAAAAATCATAGCACATAGACCATTTTTTTGAAATGAGAGTTACAGGTATATCAATCACTGGATATTTGCGGGAAAGACCCTCACTGTGAGTTTAGGTGCATGAACAGCAACACTACTGTATTATTCATTATGGCTGCCATAACAAAGTAGCACAAACTGGGTGGCTTGTAGGCCAGAAATTTATTGTCTTACACTTCTGGAAGTTACAACTCCCAAAATCAAGTTGTTGACAGCCTTGGTTATTTCTGAGGCCTTTCATGAAATGTTGTTTTTGTGGCCTTTCTCCTTGGGTGGTAGATGGTTTTCATATCCTTGTGTCTCTTTATTTCATCTCCTATGTGTGTCTATCTCCAAATGTTCCCTTTTTCTAAGGCATCAGTAACATTTGTTTAGGAGCCCACACTAATTCAGTATGACCTCATTTTAACTATATATATCCAACAGCCCTGTTTTCAAATAAAGACACATTTTAAAGTATTGGTGGTTAAGAATTCAGCATAAGAATTTGGGGGACACAATTCAACCTAATTATCCCTATGTGTTTAATATTATATTTAATACTTTATGAGATGGGTAACATTATTTGATACAGTGCTTGTTACCTGCTGTGATTGGAATTACTTCTGACTCCAAATTCACTGGTAACTTTTCACTGTGTCACTAGAAACCTTACTAAACATCTATAGCATTGCTGTGTTGACCAGGGCCAATTGTTGAATATGCTGAAGTATAATCTAATAACAAAGTGATGAATCTATATAATTTACTTTTAAAATTGTTATGTGTGTTAACTTATCAAAACTGGTGAATATATATATATATATATATATATATATATATATATATATTTTACACACACGGTAACTACTACAAAACCTAGGAGCTTAACACAACCATTGTATCATATCTCATGATTTGGGAGGTGCTCAGATGGCTAAATTTTATGGTTGGGTTCACTCAGTGTATTAGCTGACAGTTGATCTGGTCTGGAGAGTCCAAGAAGTCCTCATTCATAGTCAAGAATCTTACTGGGAACAACTAGAAGCCTGAGCTCAGATCCTCACCCTCTAGTCTACACAGGTTCTGTTCAGCAGTGTAGTTGGATTTCATCCACTGTGGTTCAGTGATCCAAGAGTAAACATACCAAGAAGCCAAGGTAGAAACTGCAGAACTACTGACTTAGTCTAAGCAATCATGCAAGCTTAGTTAGGCCATATTTAAATTGTCAAAAGTGGCCATCTATGAATTAAGTGGGGAAGGCTACAATATTTCTTGGAGGTATAGTTCACTTGGGAGCCATGTTTAAATACTAACTACTGTTGGGAACCATCCTGCCTGGTTTCATAAACTGTAACCTGTCATGGCTAAGGCTGAGTAAAAAGACCTTGGGACCATAAGCCACTAAAGAAACAAAGCTTATCTCCCTGGTAGAGACACTGCCTCTGCCCCTTTTCACGTCACCCTGCTTGGCCCTAGGAAGATGACTGGTTAGCCAATGATGGGTAAGATTCCTCAAAGGAGGGACGACCTAAGGCAAGCATAGTCACAAAGGGGCCATCAAGGAAGAACTTGGGAGGCTACAGAAAAAGAGGGTGATAGACCCTTGCCCCTCAGCTTTGACATTGCCTGAGTCCTCATTCTGTCTGCCAGAAGTCTCCTAATCTCTTGGCTGCTTTACTTCCCCTGTCTGACTTAAATCTGAAACAATGCCTTAAGTCTGAAACAATGTTGGAGGTGGGTGCAGCCCTGTGCTAGAAAAGACGGTTCCCTAGGGTGATCAGGCTTAAGAAAGAATGCATAAAATCCTGTGAAACCTGCTTTGCTAAGAATGCTCTCAATTTTCTGATAAAGGCCCAAGCATGAAATGAGCTTGTTTCCCAAAGTTTTATGACCCTTTAGCTATCTGACCCTCACTCAGAATAAGCCCTCATAGTTCTTTGTATGCTATCTATTGTTTGATCCTTACTGCCTGACAATGATTTATGAGATTTACCTGTATTCCTGTGCAAATTGAACCCAATAAAAGCCCATTGAGGAAACGGCTCCAGGTCCTTCTTCTTTGAGAGATCGGCCACCTTTCCTCTCCAAGCAGATCATGTCTTGGTAGACTTATTCTCATCCTCAGCAGACAGGGGGCTCAGCAGACAAAGCTCCCTGACAAAGTACAGAAAATATACAAGGGGACTTAAAAACCACCTAACTTTGTTTTTAATCTTGTTAAAGATACTTTTCTATTAAAAAAATAATTTTCTATTATTCTAAGAAAGGTAAAAACACAACTGAAATGCAAAAAATAAAATAAAAGATTTGTACAGTGTATGGAGAAGGTGCTGTGACTGATTGAATGTGTCAAAAGTAATTTGTAAGGTTTTGTGCTGGAGAGTTCTCACTGGACAGTGCTCCGCAGCCAGGTAGACCAGTTGAAGTCAATAGCAATCAAATCGAGACATTAATTGAGAACAATTAATGTTATACATCACAGAAGATAGCTGACATACCCAAATTATCCAAATCAATAAAGTTATTGATGAAAATGAAAAATGTGTCTTTCATTTTATGGAAAAAACCTTATGGTGTTTTTGGCCAGCCCAATATTATATTAAGTTAAAATGAATATTTAATGAGTAAATATATTTATCTGATCTTAAGATTATGGTATTTATAATAGTTTAATTAACAAAAAGGCATTTTATTCATTCACATTTTTATTTCAATAGATTAAAACACATCTTAATTACTTGATATAACAACCCAAACTATCAGAGTATCAGCCATCTTCTGAAAGCATAGAGGGAAAAATGAGTTATTTTTCATTCCCAAATCTTGATTTTGAGATATTTGAAGCCCTTAGAGATGATATAATTTCTCCAAGACCACCTATATTGTAGAGAATAGACCTCGGTAAATCTTAAATTGGTTCCTAATCAAACCATGCCACTCTCTCTGCTACTTTATTAGTAAATTTTGTGGCCATACCACATAGCATAGAGGTCAAATATAGGTAGTTGGGTACTTTATCCAAGTCTACACTGTATACAAGTGAGAAACAGTATCAATTTCTTAATAAATCAGTGATATTTTTACTTCTGACATATTTCAAATGCAAGATCAAATTATAACTTCCTTTATTTAAATTTAAGTGTAAAGTTGCATGATAATTCTAAAATGCATAATATCTTGAGTAATTACTAAAATTTGTTTTGTGGTTGGCACATCAGCAGGCAATATTGAGAAATGCCTGCCAAAGCAACTGACAGTTCAGCATATGACTGGGCTGTGCCCCCTGCCAAACAAGCATCCAACATATGCGCTGACCAAGATTGCTGACTGACACAATGTTGCTAGAAAGATGTAGTGTGAGAGTGTTTTGTTTTTCTCAAACACAGGCCATTGAAATGAGAGTAATTTAACTTTAAAAGCCAATTGTTGAGAGAAATAATTGCTTGAGAAACCAAAGCTGTTGGAAGAACAGCAGTTCGTTAAGGGAAATGTCTCACAGACTGAGAAAAAGCAGGTATGCAGTGCGGGAGGATTTGTATAATCAGTAAAATCTGTACACAACAATCACTAGTTTTTTTCAAAGAAACAGGCACCCGATTGTTCACTGGGGAGACACAACTGTTGGGTATTAACCATCTCACACTGCATGTGTGGCTCGAGTGGGCGGGCTCCTTCCTACGGTCATTTTTGGTACTAGCAGTATCAGAAATGATACATCTGCTTACCTTTTTTTTTTTTTTGAAATCAGAAGTCATGTGGTTTGTTCATCATACATATTCAGTATATAGCACTCCTGGCACAAAACAGATACACATAAAGTAAAGGTTGAGTTGTTACTGAAGACAGTGAGTCATAGAACTACGGAGTCTTTCCCATTGGCTGAGATGGTGGCAAGAGGCAGTTCTTACCCTGAGTGCACTCACCAAAGCTAGAGGAATGAATGGAAAGGGCTTATGAGGAAAGCTGGAAGTATGAATGAATAGGGCCCTGAGTGAGTGGAAAGCCAGAAAAGTAAATGAATAGGTCCCTGAGCATGCCAAATGCTAGAAAGATAATTGAATAGGAAACACACAAACAAACAAAAAAGAAAAAACCAAACCCTTTCCTATCCATATAAGAAACTTGGTCTTGAGCAGGGAGATTGAGATGATCTTTGAGACCACGACCTTTCTCCCCGGTTGTGTGGCACTTGAATAAAATATCTTTCCTTTTGCACTAGCACTTGCTTCATGAGTCTGGCTTTTGTGGCGGCAGGCAGCTGAGCCTCCATTTTTGTTTGGACCCAGAATGATAGCACTCAATACATTAGAAAACTTAGAGTGTTAAAAGGATGAACTGACTGAAGATTTAGGTTCCACTTTGACTCCCATTCCCATAAATTGTGATCTTGAACAATTTGCTTAACTTCAGCAGGTCTCAGTCTCTGTTTCTATAAAAAGAGAGAAAAGGGGAATAAAACTTTCCTCATAGGAATTAAATGAGGAAAAAATCTAACAAATTTCAAACATCTAGCACAAAACATAAAGTGTTAGTTCAACCAACCCTCAAAACCCCACCTCTTCCACTGCTGTCACATGAAATGGTAAGCAGAATTATTCTATAGTAATTTCAAGCTAAGAAATTATAAGAATGTTGATTTTTGGTTCAATATAAAAAAAGGTAGTTCTAATAATTATTGCTGTTCACTAGGAGATAAGATTACCTCAGGAAAAAAAAAACACTGAAAAACACAAAAATAGATTCCTTCGTGCACCTGGACAAATTTAGAGAAATATGATTAAAGAAAGAAAATTCCTGCCTTGTAAAATAGATGAGACTAGATATCCTCCAAGGTTATTTCTAATTTGAAGATTGTATTAATTTAATCTTATTTGATAGATGCTATTTTTATCCTTAAGAACTTTTGTTTTGATATATTGAGCTATTTGAAATAAATGTACTACATTGTAACTTTTAAGTAAATTAGAAACGTGCTGTAATATAATTTTCTATGGGCAAAAATTTGCAATAAGACAGGCCTCTCTTGGGTCACCATCAATATAATTTAGAATTGGAATTACCAAAGGGACCTGTTAAAAGGCACTTGATCTTGTACAGTGGTATCCCAGAACATGCTCTCACAACTGTCTGTTGACATCAGGGTCCCAGTGAGATCTATTGTTACCAAGCACATTAATTAGTAGTTGTGTAATGTAATAATTATAGTTAGCTGATCCATTAATTTCTTAACATTGGAAAGTATGCTATATAAGGTTGTGAACAATTTTATGAGTATTTCAATATGATTTCTCAATGAAAATTTCAACACATAATTTGGTGTTGACATAGGAAGTCTGTATATTCAGAAGTCACTACACAGAAAATAATTTCTAATTTTATAATTGTGACATTTGATGTTTTCTTGTGTTTAAATTTCTTAATGTGCAGCCTTAAAAAGTCATTAAGAGTAAATGGTAAGGGCAAGAGTTTCTCAAACTCTGCTCCAGAAAAAAACTGTATCACCAACATCTGAATCACATGGAGTGTTTAAAAATTTTTCACACACCTCAGCTTTTCATAAAACTATTAGACAAGAATATCTGGGATGAAAGCTAGGAACTTGTATTTTTCAATACCTCTTATAAATTATATAAACACAAAAGTTTTGAAATTCACTATAATAAAATACAGTTGTGGACAACATATGAGAGCATAAGTAAACCAATTGTGTCTTAAATAATGGTTCACATGGCCAGGTTCCTGAGATAATGTAAATAATTGAGATAGTTTTATGAGTGATTCTGAACTGAAAATATGATCTTGGAGATATATACTTTTATTTTTAAGTATATTTTATTCATTATGCTATTACAGTTTTCCCAATTTCTCTGCCTTTATCCCCCCTCCAATCTGCACCCCCCAACCCTCCAGCATTCCTCCTCACCCTTAGTTCATGTCCATGGGTTGTACATATAAGTTCATTGAGTTCTCTGTTTCCTATACCATTTTTTATCTCTCCCTATGTTATGCCTACTAATTATTCTTCTTTTTCCCTGTACTTCTCCCCATTCCTCCCTTCCCTCTCCCCACTGAATCTCTCCACGTGATATCCATTTCTCTGATTCTGTTCCTCTTTTAGTCATTTGCTCAGTTTTTGTTTTCATTGTTTGTCTTTTCTTTTAGGTTCATTTATTGATAGTTGTGAGTTTGTTGTCATTTTACTGTTCATATTTTTTATCTTCTTTTTCTTAGATAAGTCCCTTTAACATTTCATATAATAATGGCTTGGTGTTGATTAACTCCTTTAACTTGACCTTATCTGGGAAGCACTTTATCTGCCCTTCCATTATAAATTAAAGCTTTGCTGGATAGAGTAATCTTGGATGTAGGTTCTTGCCTTTCCTGACTTCGAATACTTCTTTCCAGCCCCTTCTTTTGAGGAATCAGCAGATAGCCTTATGGGCACTCCTTTGTAGGTAACTGTCTCCTTTACTCTTGCTGATTTTAAGATTCCTTCTTTATCTTTAGTCTTGGTTAACTTAATGATGATGTGCCTTGGTGTGTTCCTCTTTGGGTCCAACTTCTTTAGGACTGTCTGGGCTTCCTGGACTTCCTAGAAGTCTATTTCCTTCACCAGATTGGGAAAGTTTTCTTTCATTATTTGTTCAAATAACTTTTCAATTTCTTGCTGTTGTTCTTCTCCTTTTGGCACCCCAATAATTCAGATATTGGAATGTTTCGTGTGGTCCCAGAGATTCCTCAGCCTCTCTTCACTGTTTTGAATTCTTGTTTCTTCATTCTGTTCCAGCTGGATGTTTATTTTCTCCTTTTGTTCTAAATCATCGATTTTAGTCCTGTTTTCCTTCCTGTCACTGTTGGTTCCCTGAATATTTTGCTTTATTTCATTTTGGGTATCTTTCATTTGTTTTTACATTTTTTTGACTGAGCTCAATCAGTTCTGTGAGCATTTTGATTACCAGGGCTTTAAATTCTCCATCAGATAGATTGGCTATTTCCTCATTACTTAGCTCTCTTTCTGAAGCTTTGCTCTGTTCTTTCATTTGAAACATATTTCTTTGTCTTGGCATAACTGATAAGTTGTAAGGGGGGCAGGGCCTTAGGTATTTATCAGGGCAGGGCAACCCTGCTTGCTGCACTGTGGCACTGCCAGTCTGGTTTTCCTGTTTGCTGTTTCTTTAACTCCTTCATTGTTGAAGCTGCATGCAGTTTGATTTTCTGGCACTTCTGGTTGTTTATTGACTTTAGATTGGTTGTTATCCTCTTTTTGGTTGTGCGAGGAAGTGAAGGATTTCTATCTACACCTCCATTTTAACCAGAACTCTGCAGATATATACTTTTATGGCAAAAGCAAAGTAGTAGTTTGTCTGGGCAAGGCACTGTGTGGAGGGAGTGGCTATCACCTAGGGACTAAAACAATGAGAAGACAGGCTAGCCTCAAAGTCAAGCTTGCTACTTCTGAGAGCCACCAAGCTTAAACCAGAAATTAAGTGATGCTGGATACTTAGTACATGGCAATTAAAATTGCTGTATTAATAAAATTGCAGAATCATAGAACTGGAAAAGACCTCAAAAGTCACCAAGTTCAACCCTTTATTATTATTGAATCAGCATCAAAAATCACTTTAATAATGAAGTCAGCTCAATGTCCATACTTGAGTGTTTCATATAAAAATAAAGGCAGATGGGTATCTCAGTAAAGATAGGTACACGGTAGGAAGTGGAGAGAGAGAGAGAGAGAGAGAGAGAGAGAGAGAGAGAGAGGAAAGGAAGGAAGCAAGGCAGACCTAGTTTTCTTTGGGTGTTGCTATCAATAAAATTCTATCTCTGCTTTATGAATGCATATAGAAAATGATGAATTTTATAGAAAACTAAGAGTCACATCTGGCAAGCTATTTTTGATTTACTGAGCTAGGAATAGCTGCAAAAACACTTCCTCTTACAGACTTGTGTAATCAATCATCTGTTGCTTTCCAGTGCACATCAGCATTACAGTTTTACATTACTAAGCTTTCCCTGCCCCCTTTTGCAGCATTAAAGGAGGTCACAGCAATCTGGTGCAATTTTAAATTCAATAGAATTAAGAATATATTTATTAAACAGCAGTTCTCTGCTAACACCTTTTCATGTTTTGCAGAAAAGTCAAAGTGTTTAACTACCAGCAGCTTCTAATTTTAATTCTACCAGCAAAATAAGAAATGATGGAGTAATAAAATAAACCATTCTGGAGTTTGGGCTGAAAACAAATGGTCATCATAGTTCAAAGCTGGGAGAGGACACTAAATATTAGCAGGAAGACCCAGAGAAGGTTTTATGACAGAGATGGACACATGAGCTGACTTAAGATTTCATAGATGTTGGATAATTCTTTATCACTTCCACAGCAAAAAGTGTTTGAAAGCTATAATGGGCATGACTATGCTGGGATCAGTACAGCGTAGGTTATGACTTAGAGAAGCCTTTGTGTGCCAGTCTTTTATACGTCCCATCTTCTTGGCAAGAATGTAAGCCCTTTGAGCATAAAGACTAGGAAGGTAAAGTTGATAATGGAAAGATTATGGATTTTGGAGTCAGAAGAGCATCATCTTCAATCTTGTCTTGGCAATAATTAACAATATTATCTAGAAAACACACTTAAATTCTTTGAGATTAGGTTCCTTTATAACAATGGGAATGATGAGTTTTTCTTGGAGGACAGTAGTAAATACCCAAAGAGATAAATATAGCCTACAACAAATAAAAGCAGTCCAAAATATGAACTTTCTTGGTGCCAAATGCAAACTGCATACAATAAGAGCTCTCTGTGTGTGATGTGATTAATGAGAAGATGACACTCGAAGTAAAATATTATTACATATTTTTAAGCATGTTAGGTACTTAAATAATGAAAATGGATAAGATTATGCAAGAGTCAATGAAGAGTGAGAAGTAGGTTAAGGATAAAAACACAGGAAGAATCACATTTACAGAGTGGAACATGGAGGTGCATCTCACCAAGAAAACAGAGAATAACTGGTCAGAAATATAGATGTATATGCCCAGAAAAGCACAGGAAGATTGAAGTCAAGTGAACAGAAAATGTCAAGACATAAAGATTTTCAATAGCATGTAATGTTAGAGAATCCAGAAATTATAAATATTGAAAAGATTTCACTGGATGGATGTCATTATGAGCTTCAAGAAAGCATCTTTTTCTGCATGGTTGGGAAGAAAAATCAAACTGCAGGATGCTGAGGAATGAATGGAAGCTGAGGAAGTGGAGACAGTGAGATCCCGCTGCTCTCAAAACTTTGGCTTATAACAAAAGACAGATGAAGCAAGGTAATTAGAAGGGATGCTGTGTTAAATGTGGAAGGACAGCTAGGAGCTTGAAACAGAGGTGTGGAACAAAACCAGTTTTCCACAGAGTGAGCTAGAATGTTTAGAGAGAATGAAATAAAAAGTGAATTGGGGTATTTACAATCTGTATTAAGTTCAGTGGTGGGAAATGCATAAGATCTTTACCACTGATCACAGGAAACATGACTGAATTTTCTTTGATAAATTATGGTAGCAGAAAGATGTAAGAAGAAAAGGAGAGATGGATGTAGCATGTTTTCTTTGCTGGAATAAATATCAGTAAAAAGAATGTATTATACACAGACATTAATTGTAAATATTAACCCCTGATTAGTATGGCTCAGTTGGGTGGGCATTGACCCACAAAGCACAAGGTTGCTGGTTCTATCACTGGACAAGGTATGTTCCTGAGTTGTGGGTTTGGTCCCTGGCTGGGGCATGTACAAGAGGCAACCATCAATGTATCTCTCTCATATAGATGTTTCTCTCCCTTTTCTTCCTCCCTTCTCTTCTCTCTAAAAGATAAATAAAATATTAAAAAAAAATTAAGTATTAAAATCATTTGGTGCCTGCATAGTAGCCATAGCAAAAATCAATAGAGAGAAAGGGAGGTATTTAAGTTTAAATGGGTACTAAATTTAAAAAAATCAATATACGTTTTCTTCTCTATTCAACTTAGGTTGTAAGAGAACCTTGTAATTTAGGGAGGAACTATTATAGTGCTGCTTTGAGAAAAATAAAAGCTTAAACAGTGCCCATTAAGTGATATATTACCTAAGAGAAGTTAGAAAAAGGAATGAAAACTAAGAGAGAATTCTATTGTGCATATAAATACTAAAACACACACACACACTCAGAGAAAATAAAAAAAGAAAGAGACCAAAGTAAAAAGTCCTCACGTTTGAAATTTTTGTCATGTAAATTGCAAAACAAAATTCCTGACCATTTATTTCCAAAAAGATCCAACTTCTTTTTTAGAAGCAACTACAGGATTCCACTTGGTTTATTACCGTCTGTTTTCTCATTCACAAACTTCTATTCAAATTTCTTTGCTTCCTGACATATCATGTTTTGCATTATGTTGATGATCACTCAGAAATAGTTGTTTTCTTAGAGTCTAATGATGTCTATTCTAGCAGCTGCAAGCTCACTGAGATTACAGCAAGTGTGTTTGTATGCACAGTACAGAATTCTTCCAATTAGGACTGCTGCTTAATTGGCAAGATTGCTGTCAAGTACCATGACCACTGCATTACATTTGAATCTGAATTCCACATAAATGTAGATATTTAGGAGCTTATTGGAGAACTTGCATGGAAGCTGAAAGAGAAAATAGTTCATGTGTTTGAAAGAAACAAATGTGCCTTGATTTTAATAATATTTCCTTAAACTACTTGAGTAGTGTAACAAACTAATTAAGTGTGTAGGTCTGGAGTTAGACATGGATAAGAATTCTCACTGTACATCTTGGCTAGCCATGTGATCTTAGATAACGTTCTTAATCCAACTGAGCCTTGGAGTTTCTATATGTAAAATGGGAATAATTAAAATATATACCTCATAGGATTGTTGAAGGTATAAATAAAATCATAAATGTCCGTTATTCAGCATAGGGACTGTCAGTAAGTTCTCAATGAATTGTACCTACTATAATGATTCAGTCAAGGATGAGAAAGATGTCTCAGGTTTCTTAATTCAGTGCTATACATAGTAGACTAAATAAATATCACTAAATTTTAAATTCTTTTAAAATTAATTTTAGTGGGTTTGAATGGTGGCTTGGAATAAAATAGATATTTTTCAACTTATGTGTACATATTCAGTGCTTGGTCTCAGAATTCCTCTATCTTCTCTGCAGATGCAACTAGCAGTTGTCTCTGTTCTTCTGTCAATACTGACTCATGTTGGGGCCTTTGTGGATGTGATGATGTTGATGTCAGCCAGGGCTTTCAGATGCAGGAGTACCCACAATATTTCTTCACATAGTGGAACAATCATCATTTTTTCTTATTAATTATAAAGAAGGACCAACTTCTGCCACACAACTGTCATGGTCTAATTTTACTTATTCTCTTTGCCTATGCTGATTCTTCTTCACTCACCAGGAGTTTAGATGTTGAGATGATTAGCTAATTGTCACATAGACAATAGTCAGACATGATGGCAACTACCAGCCATTTTCTAACAAGATGGTATTTCTCATCCAGCTATTCAGACTTGGTGATCATGTTAGCCCTTGCAATTTCTAGTGACCACTGTTTCAATGCTTAGACATTTAACATATCAGCTACCCTCAATATCTGTCTCTGAATTCTATAAGGAAAAATCTTCAACAATGTCTCCACACCAACACCACTACCACAGACTGCTATTGCTGTCACTATGGCAAGAAAAGAAATGCAAAAATTAAAGTGGCCTAAAGTTAAGGTCCTCATGTGCTTATCCACCCAAACCATACAGCACAGCTAAACCCTGCAAGTGAATGCAAAACTTCACAGTTTCCAAGAAAGATTGCTTGTTATGTCTCATGTATCTCAGACAATTTCCATCATAAAATTGGAGCTGAGTTTGAAAATGTCAGGAAGACTAAGGAGCCATTCTCTATGTCACCCATAGAGGAAGAAACCCACTTGGTGCCTCATTCTAATATAACAAAGAATATATATGAATCACATGTATTACATCTGAAATTTACTCCATAAATGTTTATTGGTCTTATCTTACCTAAAAATATAAGGATATGTAGGTGAGGATAAAAACTCACTAAAGTTGCTCTTCAACTTATAATGAGGTTACATCCCAAATAAACCCATCATAAGTTGAAAATATCATAAGTCAAAAATTCATTTGATACACCTAACCTCCTTAACATTGTAGCTTAGCCTACCCTACCTTAAACATGCTAAGACCACTTATATTAGCCTACAATTGGGCAATTATGTTGACTTCATTGCAAGAGTAATTGCTTTCCTTTCCTTTTCCCCAGAAGCAGAATACACAGATGAATGTTTTGTCCACAAGATGAGATACAAAAACAGAATACAATATCCCCAAAACTGCTGGTAGCACAGTGCCCTGCAGAGTATCAGTTGTTCACTGTTGTGATCGCATGTCTGCCTGGGGGTGGCTCTCTGCTGCAGACCAAGGTCACAAGAGAGTATCATGCTGCATATTGAACTGAAGTAAAGACCAAAATTCAAAACATGAATAACAATTTCTACTAAATGCATATCACTTTTGTACCATCATAAAGTCAAAAAATACTAAGTTGAAGCATCATAAGTCAGAGACCTTCCATATTATTAAAGACAACAGAGCTAATAAGTAGGTACCAAGTAAAAGGGAGGGGTGCTGAATAAAATGGTTGTGTAAGGAATGACTGACCTCTCTGCCTCTGTCCACCAGAGTGTTTCCCAACATTCTCTGCTTAGATTCAAGTATACAGGAATATTTGCCTTCTCTATAAAACTTAATGTCAGAGAAGAATAGAGAAAAAATTAAATGGAAAGACATATATTGAATTTAGAACTTAAAATTATTGCATGTATTGGCTATGACTACAAGATTAATATAGAGATACAATAAGAGATGACAGATGATAGGCAGATAGATAATAGCTGCAACACTTGGAATACTTTTTCTCTGTTGTCATTTTAAAGTGAAATATCTTAAAGAATTTCCAAGACATAAATTTGCATTTTGGTATAATTACTATCATTTTACCAAACAACAAATGTCACCCTACATGAACAATCTTAAAAATCATTTTAAGTTAGTCAGTAAAGACTTGGAATCTCTCAGACCTTCCCACCATATTCCTACAACTGTCATCAGATAAAATTATGAATGATATGTCCAAAGTTCTGTTTTTTAGAGAATACTCTGGAATACTATGTGATACTCTAACATGTTTCTATACTTATATGTGATAGTTGGTCTTTGTGATCTCTGTGACAGTCTTAAGGAAGGTTCAATTACTTATAGTTTCTTAATTTTATAGTATAAAATCTTATTACACATAGTATACAGAAATAACAAACCTCATTTTTTTTTTGCACAAAGCTGCTTAGTACTTTTCCACAAAGAAAAGTTCCCTGTGAGCAATTAACACTATTGAACTTCCAGAGTTTATCCTGTCTGTTAGCTACCGCGACTCTGTGTTTTCCCTTCAGTTTTCTAAAATCACTGAGATTTTATTCAGATATTCAACTTTTTCTCTACATGAATAAGGGAAAAAGTACCCCATTTAAAACAACAGATGGTAGGTCATGATGAGTCTAAGACAATCATGGTGATCCCACTGCACTCTGAAGTAATTGATTTAGGTTTGGGCATGTGACTCCACACAAAAAGATATAAGTGTAGCCTTGGCTGGTGTGGCTCATTGGATTGAGTCCTGGCCTGTGAACCAAAGGGTTGTGGGTTCAATTCCCAGCTTAGGGAACACATCTGGGTTGCAGATCAGGTTCCCAGTAGGGAGCGCATGAGAGGTAACCACACATTGCTACTTCTCTCCCTCTCTTTCTCCTTCCCTTCTTCTGCCTAAAAATAAATAAATAAGATCTTGAAAAAAATGTAAGGACAAATCTGATAAGGTACCTCTAAAAGGATCCTTTCACTCTTAATAAAGAAATAAATTGAGAGACTATACATTTTTTTTTGTAATTTGGCATTGTTCTATTTAAGTGTGACATCAGCAACTATTAAAAAATATAAAGAACCAGAGGAGTAGATCTACAACATGCCAGACCTGGGGCCTACTCAACCTCTACATGTTTTCTTATATAAGGTAATCAGATTCCACATTATTTAAATCAATTTCTAATGGGCTTTTATTATATTTTAAAAATCCAATTCTTTGACCATTCTATTTAAGTGAAAGGTTATCCAAATTGCAAGCACTTGAGAGATTATATTTAGGTTAGCCACAGCAGAACACAAATTGGGTGACAGAAGCAAACATTAGCTGTAATTAGGAATTCAAAGCACACTTGGAAAATTCAGTAAAGCTAACATTTCTAAGCATTTTCATCGCTTTAGTTTCTTAAAAATTAAGAAACTCTAGAAATACCTATGCCATGATAAGTTTATTTATTTGTGCTCAATAATCAAGATTTATTTTAGCCCAATAGAATATATCAACAATTAAATAAGATAGGAGTTAGCACTCAGATAGAATTTAGACAATAAGTTTCTAGTATTCAGGAACTTAGAGTCTGGTTGGAAAAGACATAAACCATTCATTTAACACAATAAGACACAAAATGCCATCAGGTACCAATTACTCAAAGATGTGTCACTGACTGTAAATGCTATGGGAGTGCAGAGCCATCAATCAGAGACACAGAAGTCAGTGCAGGTGAGATGTTGGGGTTGGATAGTAGACAACGGAGAGTGAAAAACTGACTCTAAGTTGTAATATGTGATATAAAGGTGGAAAAATTAGACAGAACATAGTGATAAAAAGTATCACATGGTACAGAGTGCTTCCTGTCAGTTTCTACAAATAAAATCAATATTGTTCCAGTCATACAGACTGGGAGTCACTTCCCTCTTTTGGTCAGTTTACTGAGTTGTGTCAATTCTTCTTCCAAGGAGTCGTTCATTCTTCCTCTCTGTTTCCACTACAGAAAATATTTCAAGTACAGAAAGCTTCCTAACTGGACTTCCTGCCTCCAGCCTGTATGGCTTTCCATCCTGGTTATTCTTAAAATTATACTTTCAAAATACTAATATCGACTTATTTCTTTCCTTCTCAAAAACCTCCTATAAACTCCCAATGCCTGCAGGAAAGGATACACTGATGAAAAGTATTATCACTACCCTTAAAGGCCTGGTAGTCTGGTAGAAAATTACAGAAAAACACAAACATATGTACAATACGTTATTAAAGGATTTTTGATAGAAATTTGCTCATTATCCAGACAAAACTCTTTTTACCCAAACTACTTTGTACTCACTCATCACCATACCTCTCCATAGCACACTTCTCCTCTCTTACAAAAGCATTCTAACCAATTTGTTAATTAATCTGTAAATATTCTTCAAAGTTTATTTAGAGTTTCTTCTTCTCAGTTTATAGCTCCTTATAACATTCTAAAAGTATATTGAATAAGTCTGTGCCTAGCCATCTTCTCTGTGCTAGAGAGCATCTCACTTTAGAAAATACCCTTTTCTATTTATAAACACTTTGAATTATCAGCATGGACTTGCTTAAGTGAAAACAAAATTGAATATTTAATTATTTATATTAAATAAATGAAATTAATACATCTGTAGTTGAATTTAAGAGAATTCAGGGCACAGAAGATGAAAAAAATAAATAAAACAATAGAAGATATCTAGATTGAAGGCTAAAAGTGAAAAATAGACAATTCAGAAAAGAAGCAATGTAAAAAATATAGATAAAATAGAAAGATCTGACATACATGTAATTAGAGTTCCAGAAACAAAGAAAAGGGGACGGAGTTGAAGCAGTATTTTAAAGAGTCATCGGCCCTGGCTGGCAGAGCTCAGTGGATTGAGCTCAGGCTATGAACCAAAGTGTCTCAGGTTCGATTCCCAGCCAGGGTACATGCCTGGGTTGCAAGCCATAACCCCCAGCAACCACACATTGATGTTTCTCTCTCTCTATCTCCCTTTCTTCCCTCTCTAAAAATAAATAAATAAAATCTTAAAAATAAAAGAGCCATCAAAGTTCTACAAATCCAAAGTACAATAAATACAAAGAAAAGCACACTTACACATATCATAGTCAATCTTATGAAAACCCAAAGCAAAAAGAAAATTTTAAATGTATGTAAAGCAAAAGGACATATTACCTTCAAAAGAGAAGCAGTGAGTACGAAACTTCTAAGTAAAATGATAGAATCCAGAAGACAATTTAGCAATGTCTTTATAGAACTGAAAGCAACAACAACAAAAACCCTTGACAATTTAGACTTTTCTCCTTTGAAAATATTATTCAAAATTGAAGTAAAAACTAAATATGTTTTTTGACATATAAAATTTATACATGAATGTTCACAGCATCATTATTCACAGTAATCAAAAGTATAAATGGCCCAAATGTTCATTAACTGATGAATGAATACTCAAAATGTGATATGACCATAAAATGGAATATATCCAACTATGCAAATAAATCACTTAATACAAAAAATAAAATGAAATGATGCATGCTTCATATATGAGTGGATCTTGAAAACATTATGTTAAGTGAAAGAAGAAAATCTCAAAAGACTACATATTGTTTGATTCCAATTTTACAAAATATCTGAAATAGTCAAGAAAGACAAAAATAGATTAGTGGTTGTTGAGCTTTGTGCAGATGCAGATATGGAGTGATCGATAATGCACACAAGCTTCTCAGAGTGAATAAAATGTTCTCCAATTAGATCACAGTGATAGACGATTCTGTGAATATACTACGGATAGTAACTGAATTATATATAATACAGCTGATAAACCAAAATATAAAATGTAAAAGGGGCAGAACAGATTTTTAAAAATAATATAATGAGAGATTTGAATGCAAATACTTCAATAATTATATTAACTATAAATTGACTAAATAACCCAATTAATAAAGATTTTCAAATTGGATAATGAAGACAAATACCTCTTAATATAAGGATTTAAAAATAAATTGAAATTAAAAGAATGAAAAATATATAACTTGAAAACACAAATTAAAAAATATATATATATATACTAGTGCCATTATAAATATAATTTAAAGTATGAAGCATTATTTGAGATAAATGGGGTTCAATACAAAGGAAAATATATCATTTATAATTGTGCATGATTATATCAACTTAGCCTCAAAATATACAAAGCAAAAATTGCTATACTAGGGGAAGAAAAAACTAACTCACAATTATCATTGAGATTTTTTTCTTAATCCTGGCCTGAGGATATTTTTAAAATTGATTTTAGAGAGCAAAGAAGGAAGGGGGAAGAGAGAGAGAGAGAGAGAGAGGGAGTCATGTCTCCATGAGCAAAAACAAATTGATTGGTTGCCTCCCATATACACCCAGACCAGGGTTACAAGCACAACCTAGATACATGCCCTGACCAAGGATCACAACCTGAAACCTTTTGGTACATGGGATGAGACTCCAACCAAGTGAGCCACCCAGCCAGGGCTACCATTGAGATTTTAACATGTAATTTTCATACCTGATAGAGCAAGTAGACAAAAATATCAAAGATATCAAGTATAATATGATTAAAAATGAAATATAATTGACCTAAATAAAACCATATAAAGCAATCCTCAAAATACTTCTTAAAAATGTACACGGAACACTTATGAAAATTACTTATGCTACCATAAAAATTTCTTAATAAATGTCATGGAATTACATAGAATATGTTCTCTGACTGACCATGAAAGAATTATTTTAAAAATCAATAAGAAAAATTAAAAATTTGCTTAGAGAAACAATAACTTCTAAATACACCATGAGCCAAGATATCACAATTAAATGTAGCATATAGTTTAGACTGACTAATGTAAAAATACAGTGTATTGAATCTTCTAGCATTCAGCTAAAACTCTTCATGAAGAAATATTTTGCTGCCTCAAAAAATATATTTAAAAATATAACGATTTAAAAGTCTGTGATTTAGGGGTCCCTCCAAGATGACATGAAACAGGATAGATCACACACCTCCTACCAAAACCAGACTGGAAATAAAATTAAAGAAGCCCCTGGCTGCTGTGGCTCAGTGGATTGAGTGCCAGTCTATGAACCAAAGGGTCTTAGGTTCGATTCCCAGCCAGGCACACGCCTAGATTGCAGGCCAGGTCCCTATTGGGGGACGTGTGAGAGGCAACCGCACATTGATGTTTCTCTCATTCTTTTTCTCTCTCCCTTCCCTTTTCCAAAAATAAATAAATAAAATCTTAAAAAAATAAATTAAAGAGGAAAACAATCACCAGAGTTAACCTGAAGGCTACTTGAAACAGAGACTTTAACCAAAGACGGAGAGTAAACCACCCCTAGACCTGTAGGAAAGGCAGGGATATCTCAAAAGCACCAGCCCCATTCAAATGTGTGGCAGGCCAAGGTAGGGCAGCTGTGGGAGCTTCCCCTTGAGAGGAGAGAAGCCAGAACCCCAAACCAGGCTCCCAAGCACAGACAGCCAGTGCCAAGATCAGCTTATCATACAGCAAAACCAGTAGTAAAAGGCCACGGGGACTTTCTCTGCTGGGAAGAGATGCAAACCACTGGAGACAAACCCACCGTCTTTTTTCCCCCTTAAAGGAGCAAAGCACAACTTTTGTGTTCATGATTACTCACTGTGGGGCCCAGCAAAGGGAGGGTGGTGGTGAGGACTGGCATTGCTCAAGGAGAGTCTGGAGTATGAAGCACTGGGGAGAGAATTGAAGGAGAGGCTGTGAGATTTTAGGGGCCAGGACATACCTCAATTCCACAGCAGCCATCTTCCAACAGAAGAGCTAGCCCCTCCCAGAGGAAGACCAACTAACTACCTTACCCTATGGGATGTTGCTCCCCAGATCCCTGGAATTCTGCTTGCCACACTTTCGGGAATCTTGTTTGCTCTCTCCACAGTGCAGCGTTTTTGTTCTTCTTTCAGTTTGGCTCTGTCTTGGTGGGGTTTTTTTTCCTCCCTTTCCCCCTGCATCCTGTATCTTAACCCTTGTTGAGAAGACAGCAACATAAACAGACTCAGTGGATGTCAGAGAATTCTGTAGTGTGCAGCCAGCCCATACACCTTTCTGGGAAATAGACTGGTGCTTCCTCTTCATGAGAGAGGCACAGAAACACCCTCTTGACACCTGGAAGACATGAAAGCTATGTTTGGTAGGCTTACTAGGGGCTCCACACTGCCAGGTTCAGGGAAATAATCACCACAGACTCAGTCAGAAGGAAAACACACTGACCGTCTTCCCTGAAGTTTGAAAAGCACCTGCCATGGGCGTTCCAGGAATCAGAGCCATCTGTTTCTGCCAGAAGCCTTCTCAGAAATTGTTGGGTCTCTGACTAGTCTAAGATTGACAACAGGCTGGCAGGCACAGACAGGAAGAGGCAGATCCTGCAGTGACATGGGATGTTTTCTGACATACTTTTGGACTCAGTGCTGATAAAATTTGGCTTTGCAGAGCAGCTTCACCCATCCTGGGAGCAGCCAAGCCCAGAGGAATCAGCCACAAACTGTGGATTGCTTTTAGTTCAAAAGGCTGCTGAGGGCCAAATGCAGACAGCACCTGATATTGGCTTATACCAGACTCAGACATCAGAGCCATATCCAAAGGGAGAAACCAGGAGGCAAGCACAAAACTCTACTGAGACGAAATTACTTGGTTCTTTTTGCATTATTTTTTTTCTTTTTCATAGCCTTTATATGTAGCTGTTTATTTTTAGGTATGTTTTTTTCTTTTTAATCTATTTTTGGTATTCAATTTTTTATTTCATATCTCTTATTATACTCTAACCTTTGATTACTCCATTGTTTCCTTCTTCTTACCTTTCATTCTTTTTCTTTTTCCTTTTCTGTGTTTCTTCTCCCCATTTTCCTCTTTCAAATCATTGCTAGTATTAGTTCTTTTTCCTTTTCTCTTCTCATAATTACTTTTCTTTCTTTTGGTCTTCTCATATTCTATTTCCTTTCCCTTATTTCTACTATGCCATTTCTCTTTCTGCTTGTCTTATTTAACCCTTTTGTTGTTGATATTGGTGTTGTGGGTAGGCTGGATTTGCTTGTCTTGGTGTTGGTTTTTGTGTCATTTTGCTTTGTTCTGCCAGCACCTATACACTGTTGTATAAGACAGAGTACGGGTTGAACCTCTTAGCCAGCCCAGGGGAGTTCCCACTAACAAATGGGCTGAAAACAATTGGGACCAAAATACAATAGGAGAGTTCACATAGTCACACAGAAGACATTCCTAGACTACCTAGATCAAGAGATCAAGGAGTCTGCACCACTGGGTCAAACAGAATCCCTACTACATAAGGCCATACCACAAGGTAAAGCAGAGAAAGGAACTTAGAGAGAAAGGAACTCTGGTACAAAGGGGAAAATGGCAATGAATAAGTATCTATCAGTAATCAAATTAAGTGTAAAGGGATTAAATGCTCCAATAAAAGAACATAGAGGAGCAGAATGGTTAAGAAAACCCAACCTGCATATATGCCTATGTGCTGTCTACAAGCAATCTACCTCAGAATAAAAGATATATACAGGCTGAAAGTGAAGGGATGCAAAAATATTTACTGTGTAAATGGACATGAAAAAAGAAAGCTGGAGTAGCAACATATATCAGATAAAATTATCTTTAAAACAAAGGCCGTAACAAGAGACACAGGGGATCACTACATAATACTTCAGGGAATAGTCCAACAAGAGGATATAACTCTTGTAAATACATATGCACCCAATATAGGACCACCTAAATATATAAAGAAAACACTGGAGAGATAAACAGCAATACAGTCATTGTAGGGGGTTTTAAAACCTCACTGTCAACAATGGGTAGATCTTCCAAGCAAAAAACCAACAAAACCATTGCAGTATTGAGTGACACTCTGTGTCAATTGGATTTAATTCATATTTACAGAATTTTCACTTCAAAGAAGCAAAATATATATTATTCTCTAACATACACGGATCATTCTCAAAGATAGGCCACATGGTAGGACACAAAGCAAGCCTTAACAAATTGAAGAAAATATAAATGATATCAAGCATGTGTTCAGGTCACAATGGACTGAAACTAGAAACCAACCTCAAAGAAAAAACTCAAAACATTCAAACACATAGAGGCTGAATAACACGTTATTAAATAATGAATGGTTTAATAATGGGATGAAGAAAGAAATCCAAAAGAAACAAATTAAAATGAACACAAAACAAGAGAAACCTATGGGACACAGTGAAGTCAGTCCTGAGAGAAGTTCATAGTAATACAAGCCTACCTAAAGAAGACAGACAAATCTCAAATAAACAACCTAACCCTTCATCTAAAAGAACTAGGGTGACAACAACAAACAAAGCCAAGAGCAAACAGAATTTAAAAAAACAAGATCAAAGCAGAATTAAATGACATAGATGCTAAAAAATCAATTCAAAGGATCCAAGGGCTGGATCTTTGAAAAGATAAACAATGTATGCAGAAAAAGTATTTGATCAAATCCAGTACCCATTCATGATAAAAGCACTCAGCAAAGTTGGAATAGAGAAGCATATCTCAACCTAATAAAGGCCGTATATGAAAAACTTATTGCCAACATCATACTCAATAGGCAAAAACTAAAAGCATTTCCCTTAAGATGAGGAACAAGAAAAGGGTGTCCACTTTCACCACTCATGTTCCACATAGTACTGAAAGTCATAGCATCAGTGATCAGACAAGAAGAAATAAAAGGCATCCGAATTGGAAAGGAGAAAATAAACTATCATTATTCATAGAAAACATGATAGTGTACATAGAAAACCCTGTAGGCTTCATAAAAAAAAAAAACCCTCAACCCAATAAATGAATTTGGCAATGCATTGGGATACAAATTCATTATTCAGAAAATGATGGCATTTTTTGTACAGCAAAAATGAACTATCAGAAATAGAAACTAGAAAATAATTCCCATTTACTATAACAAAAAGATAACAAAATGCCTAGGAATAAATTTAACCAAGGAGATAAAGCACTTGTACTCAGAAAACTATAGCACACCAAAAAAGAAACTGAAGAAGATACAAATAAATGCAAGCATATACCGTGTTCTTGGATTACAAGAATTAATATTTTTAAAATGTCTACATTACCCAAAACAATCTATAGATTCAAAGTAATTCCTATTAAAATACCAATGGCATACTTCACCAATCTAGAACAAACATTCCAAAAATTTATATAGAACTAAAAACGATCATGGATACCTTCAGCAATCTTGAAAAAAAAGAACAAAGTTGGAGGGAACATAATACTTAATATCAAACTAAAGTACAAGGCAACTGTAATCAAAACTAGTAATGGCGTAAGAACAGACACATCGATCAACAGAAGAGAGCCCCCAAAATAAACCCATGTCTTTATGGTCAATTAATATTTGACACAGGGGTCATGGGCACGCAGTGGAGCAAAAACAGTCTCTTCAATAAATGGTGTTGGGAGAACTGGACTGGTATATGGAAAAAAAATGAAACTAGACCACCAACTTACATCATACACCAGAATAGAACTCAAAATGAATAAAAGACTTAAGTATAAGTCAGGATACCATAAAAATCCTAGTGGAAAACATAGGCAGTAAAATTTCAGATATCTCATATAGCAATATTTTTGTCAATATATATCCTAGGGCAAGGAAAATAACAGAAAATAAATAAATGGGACTACATCAAATTAAAACTCTTCATGGCTAAAGAAACCATCATCAAAATGAAAAGGGTACCAACAGTAAAAGAGAACATACTTGACAACATCATGTCAGACAAGAATTTAAACTCCAAAATATATAAAGAACCCATTCCACTCAACACCAGGAAAATAATCTAATTAAAATATGGGCAAAGGATCTGAACAGACACTTCTCCATGGACATACAGAGGGCCCATAGTCATGAAAAGACACTCAACATCACTAGCCATCAAAGAAATGCAAATTTAAACTACAATGAAATATCACCTCGCATCTGTGAGAATGGCTATCATTAATAAATCAACAAACATCAAGTGCTGGAGTAGATGAAAAGAGAACTCTAATGCACTGTTGGTGGGGATGCAGACTGGTGTAGCCACTGTGGAAAACAGTATGGAATCTTCAAAATATTAAAAATAGAACTGCCCTTTGACTAAGCAATTAAACTGCTAGGAATACACCTGAAGAATCCTGAAACATAAATTCAAAAGAATTTATGTGCCCCTATGGTCATAGCTGCACTATTCACTACAGGCAAGATTTGGAAACAGCCTATGTCTCCATCAGTAGATGAGTGGATTATAAAAATCTGTGGTAGATTTACACAATGGGACGATATACACCAGAAAAATAGAAGGAATTCCTACCTTTTGCAACAGCGTGGATGGAACTGGAGACAAGTAAAATAAGCCAGTTGGTAAAAGACAAGTACCATATAATTTCACTTGCCAGAGGATTCTGATGAACAAAATAAACTAATGAGCAAAACAGAACCAGAAATATAGAATCATAGAATAGACTGACAGGAGTAAGAGGGGAGGGGTAAAAAGGATTAGTCAAAGAACATAGAAGAAGTCCCACGGCCATGAACAAAGGTGAGACAATTGACTATAGAAGTGGGGGGCAGGCTGGGTGGAAGTGGGTAAAGGGGAAAAAATTGGGCCAATGGTAATAGTATAAACAATAAAATGCCAAAATCTAAAAAAAGGCAATGATTTAAATACCCAGCTTAAAAAGTTTTTAAAAAGATCAGTACATTTATTACAAAGTCGCTAATGACAGAAATCAAATACAAAAGTGGGAATGGATAAAGCTACAATGTTGGTTTTTGAAAGAACACAAAATAGTTTCCATATCATTTTATGAAGACTACATATTTTTATCACAATCTGTTAAGAACAGTATTCTATGTTTGGGAAGGTTTTGTTGTTTTGTTTTTTACTTTCTGTTTTTAGGGCCCAAGTATACCAGGCCCATATATCCCTGTTAATGATCATTTGGTTAGTTCTATTGTTTGGGCATTATTTAACCCCTAAAAATACATCTTTTTAAAAATTTATTTATTTTTTATTGTTGTTCAGTTATAGTTGTCTTGTCTTGTTTTTCCCCATTGCTCTCCCCTACCCTGTCTCCCCACTCCCACAGTCAGTCCCCCCCATTGCCTTTGCCCATGAGTCCTCTATTCCTATTCCTTTGCTTGTCCCTTCTCCTTCTTTCTCCCATTACCCCCTCCCCTCTGGTCACTGTCAGTTTGATCTCTATTTCCAAGCCTCCAGTTCCATTTTGCTCATTTGTTTGATTTGTTCATTAGGTTCCATTTATAGGTGAAATGAAATGGTATTTATCTTTCACTGCCTGGATTATTTCGCTTAGCATAATGCTCCCCAGATCTATCCATGCTGTCGCAAAGGGTAGGATCTCCTTCTTTCTTCTTTCTGTGTAGTATTCCATTGTGTAAATGCACCAGTTTTTTGATCCACTCATTTACTAATGGGCCCTTAGACTGTTTCTAGCCCTTGGCTATTGTAAATAAACCAGCTACCTTAATTTTTGTTTAGAATAAAAAATATCAATCATTAGTTTCCTTTGCATTGTTAGTTCTATGAACATATTAGTTATACACATCACATTTGACTTATCTGGAAACTTCATAAACATTAATTAAAATGCTGATTAAAATATCAGATGATTAATATGTTTTTAATTTATTGATAAATTTAAATATTTATAATTTTATGGCTTCATTTATATACATATAAAAACGAGTTGTTAATATATAAATGCCCTCTAAATGTGAGATAATTATCTTTCTGTTTGAATAGTCCAACTGAATAGCAGTACAGCATAGAGATAAAGAGGTTTATACTGGAAGCCAGACTGAGTTAGGTTAAATACCTCCTGTGCTACCTCCTCACCTCAGGAAATCAGGCAAGTTACTTAAACTCCCTGTGCCTAGCTGACTTTATCTATAAAAAGATATAATCATGGTACATGCTTCAAACTCTTATTGTGAAAATTAAATAGTCTAACATATATAGATTTATCAGGCTACAATTGTGCAGTATAACTGCTCTGCCTTGTATGCAGTAAATGCTCACTAAGTGCTTGCTAGTAGTTATTATTTAGTAATCACATTCAGATGAAAAGAAAACCTGCTGAAACTAAGAGGTTCAATAATATAGTGGCTTAAGAACATAAAATTAAATCGTCTTTCATACACCTTTCTCCAGGTAAGTGGCCTGACCTGATCAGGACATTTAGAGACCCAGGTTCTTCTCACCATGCCTCTTTGCCACTTGTTAAGGCCTTATTTTTGTCTTCGGGGTCAAGCAAGGTTGTAGACATGGCCACGTTCCAGCTGACTGAAAGACAAGAGTGCATGGGGGAGTACACCCTCAGTGCATTAAGTCTCACAATTAGAAAGATTCATAGCATATCCTTTAGCATATTCTATCCTTTTACAGAAAGATTCATAGGGTTAGGGTTAGGGTTAGGGAAAAAGTGTTACATCACCACACCTAGCTCTAGAGGAGTCTGGTAAATGCAGTCAATTACTCTCTTACTCAAGAAGAAAGGGAAAGTGAATTTGGGTAAATTCAAGCATCCTGGTCATACTTGGTACCTACAATATGAGGTTTCCCTTGGATGGTTATAGTGGGTAGCATCAACTGATATAAGAAAATGTTGTGACAACATTTTCTCCTGGATCCCATTATCCCTTCCCACCTTCCTTCTGGTTACTGTCAGTATGTTCTCAGTTTCAGTGTCTCTGGTTATATTTTGCTTGCTTGTTTGTTTTGTTGATTAGGTTCCACTTATAGGTGAGATCATATGGTATTTGTCCCCCACTGTCTGGCTTATTTCACTTAGCATAATGCTCTCCAGTTACATCCATGCTGTCACAAAGGGTAGGAGCTTTTTCTTTCTTTCTGCTCCATAGTAGTCCATCACGTAAATGTAGCACAGTTTTTTGATTCACTCATTTACTGATAGGGACTTGGGCTGCTTCCAGTATTTGGCTATTGTAAATAATGCTGAACATAGGGGTGCATAGGTTCTTTTGAACTGGTGTTTCAGGGTACTTAGTGTATAATACCAGCAGTAGGAGAGCTGGGTCAAAAGGCAGTTCCATTTTTAGTTTCTTTGAGTATATTCCATACTGTTTTCCACAGTGGCTGCACCAGTCTGCATTCCCACCAACAGTGCACTAGGGTTCCCTTTTCTCCACAACCTCGCCAGCACTTGTTTATTGCTTTGTTTACGATGGTCATTCTGACCAGTGTAAAGTGGTATCTAATTGTGGTTTTACTTTGCATCTCTCTGATGGTTAGTAATACTGAGCATGGGGTTGGGGGTAGGATCGAGAGTGGGAGATGGGGTTGACTAAGGTAGGGGGAAGTGGTATGGGGAAAATGGAGACAACTGTACTTGAACAATTTTTAAAGATTTAAAAAAAATTAAAAACATAAAAAATAAAAATTAACATTATACTCAAGTGCTAAAAAAAACCCAAATGTTTCCCTAAACAAGTGTTTCCCAGATCACCAATACTTTAAGAAAATCTTTATAAAAATAAGAGGTATATAGGAAAGATGCAGCTCAAGGTCAAATGCAATTAGTATCAATCTGTGCACAGTAGGGTACTGAAAATTAGAAAAAAACATTTACCATATTAAAAAAAATCTTAACAGGTGTTTAAGAAATGATTAAAACACAATTTCCTCAAGTTTATGTAAACATGAAACCTTTCTCCAGAACTTATTAATAAGCTCCATAGCTGGGATTTTTATGGAACATATTTTAGAAAATTGCTTGTTACTGCCCTGCTTTCCAATGCTTTCATTTTTTAGTTTTATTTAGGTATGCTTTATTACTGCTTTTCTAATATATATTTATTTATTGAAATATATTTGACATATAACATTGTATAAATTTAAATCAACATGTGTATATATATGTTGATACATTTATATGTTATAATATGATTGTCATTGTATAATTAGTATAAAAGCTACACATATTTAAGTATATAATTTAATGGGTTTAAATAAATGCCTACACCTTTAATACCATCACCACAACAAAGGCTATGAACACATCTATCATCATCAAAAGAGTTCTTGTGTCCCTTGGCCAGTTTTTTGTTTGTTTGATTGGTAAGAATACTTAATGTAAAACTTGCCCTCTTATGTTTTTAGGTGCCCAACATTCGCTGATCAGGCACAGGCTCTATGCTGTGCAACAGGCACCTAGAATTTAATTCTTCTCACACAACTCTGATGTTACCCTACTGAGCAGTTCCTCTCTCTTTATTTTTGCTGCATTCTAGAATTTTACCCAGAATAGCAGGGAAATCAAGTCAGCCCCTGCAGTTTCTAGAGCCCGCTGCAGAATGTGCTTGATTGCATTTTATACCTTATCAGGAAAAGAACATACTATTTATTTCTGACTTGATTTGAAGATAGACTCTAAATTCAAGTGTACACATATATAGTATGGTTTTGTAACATTTATTAGGTTCTATATTTTATGCTGTTTCCAATTTGTAGAAACATTGTACCTTTTAAAAATCAAGTTTTCATCCAGAGCACATAGGCTAGAGGAAAAAATAAAGCTGCTTGTTGTTGTAATTGTCTGGGTTTAAGTTATTACTCACGCGAGCACAAGTAGCAGAGAAGAAAGATGGAAAGGGGATACTGACGGAAGAAACCAGCAAGACATCAGAACTCCCTTAATCACTAAATTAACCTGGGTTCACCAAAGAAAAATGTTAACAGCAGATCTTTATGCTATGGAGAAACATTGCCGGTGGCTTAAAACAGGCTATCTTTATGTTAGTTCATATTTAATAATAAGATTGCATCCAAAATAAAATAATGTCAAGGATATTTTATAATAGTAATTTTAAATTTTTAAAATTATTTTTGTTTGAGGATGTGAAAATTTGAAAATTGGACTTTGTTAAAATGAATTGATTCTCCTAACATTTTAATTAAGAAAAAGAATTTAAAAGTTAATTATTAAAGTATGTCATTGTTAATGATATTCCATATAAAAATATAATATAATATAATATAAGACTATTGTTTTCCTCTGCCCTGAAAAGATACAGTGTTCTATTTTTTCCCTTAGGAAATATCTTAATGTCTACCTTTAAGGTGATTAATTAATATTAAACAGTATCTAATCTAAATTGTATTCATGATTAACACTAAACTCTTTAAATTCTGAGTAAAGATATAGAAATGTGAATAGAAACTAGTGCTGACTGGGGAAGGTTGTGGACTGGAAGCTGAGATACGGTATTTCCAATTTCTAATTTTCTAAAGTTAAATTTGGAACTCAGATATGTATCGTGACCTCAAAAATTTCAGTAACATTGTGGCAACTGTGCATTTGGGAGAAAGTTGTTCTAATTTTTTTTTCCTGCAATGGTAAAGTTAATTTAAGTGTAGCAATAAAAAATGATGAACTTTGTACTAAAAAAATAAAATTGCCAAGGAAGTTCCCATAGAAAAGGTTAAAAGCAAGGCCAGCTCTAGACAGAGAAGAGTGGTCTAGCAATAAGCTACCCAAAGCGAATCTGCCCATGAATAACAGCATTTGCTTTATCTCAAACAGCAACTGTTTCTTTAATAAATGATACACTTTCCTGGGCGCAACAGCCTTTGAATGTGAATTTACATAACTGGTGACATAACATGAAATGTTTTTACCCCAAAGATGAAATGATATGATTAAGCTCACATGCATTCCCATTTTAAATTTTGCAGTGAAAATATTTAAAAACTCGTACCATCTCTTTCTTAACATAAGAATTATTCATCTTTTATTAAAATTCATTAAGAGTGAAAAAGCTGAGCTTTTGAAAACTGAACATAGAGGTAAATTAGCTCATTAAAAAAGCAAGTAATTGATCTTGAATAAACAGATACAATGGGCAAACTTAGAGCATCCAGGTAAAGAGGTTGATTTTGGGCATAGTTTCAATTTCATTAACAATTGCTAGTATATGGACTTGGGAGTTTCCAGAAAAGCAGTAGAAAGAAAACAAATTATTTCTTTTCATTCTTTGTAGCTTCTGGTCCCCAAACTTGAGTGACAGCTTGGGTGACGAGTACGAGGTTTTCACAAAAGTCTCACCTTGCAGAAGAGTTGAGAGAACCGAATCGAGCGCCCCTATGGATCAGAGTGCTTCGGTAAGGAAAGTTCCACAGGGTTCACTTCCGTCTTCTCTTTTCGTCAGTGTTCTGGTGCATGGCTTCCTTTCTGTTTTTTATTTTTATTTTTTTATTTTATTTTATTTTACTTGTTCAAGTACAGTTTTCTGCCTTTTACTCCCATCCCAGCACTGCCCCAGCCCTCCCCACCTCCCTCCCATTTCCATCCCCCCTAGTTTTTGTCCGTGTGTCCTTTATATGTGTTTCTGTAAACCTTTCCCCTTTCCCCCTGCAATTCCCTCCCCTCTACCCTTTCTTGGAAACTTAGAAAAAATGTATAAGGTGAAACAACTACAAAAAGGAAAATCAATTACCAGAATAATTTTAGGGCAGAAATGTCCTAAAATTATATTTCAGAAATGTGTGTTTTTGAAATTATGTATTAATCAACCTTTTAAAGCATTATTTACCCTTACATGATGTTTACAAAACTACTAGCCAAATATATAAAGGATTTCTAAGAGGCAAATCTGAGAACAAATTAGGTAAGCTAATTATCATACTTAAAATATAATGACTAATACTGCACCAAAAGGCTTTCTCTGGATCTAAAAATATTGCTGTAGGAAAATATATATATATATGTATATGGAAAATCAGATATTAATACTTTGTTAATTGATAAAAACCTAAATACTCATACTTTAAAATAACAGAGTTCTTGTTTACATGGCTTTTTAACAGCAGTTACAATACATTCATTTAAACAATTACTCTCAAATCAAATAGTGCTTATTTCACAGTCTCATAGCACATCAGTTCTGGAATGCTCTGAACACAAATTGGAATGCTATTCAAGACACAAAACTGTAGATATGTAAAATGTAAAAATGCATATGCACCTTTTAAAAAGGTATGACCTATAAAACAAGGTATATAGCTCAGGAAAAAGCTGAGTCATTGATGTCTTTCATAATCTATTTTGGGACATAACATTGTATATAATGCTGCAGCAACAAAATACATAATTTCTCTATCCCTTATATATTCAAATAAATATACACTTTCTCTGCAGCTATTTATTTGGATTAATCATCCTCGTCATTGAAGCAGCACTCGCAGGGATACACATGAATATATTTCCCACAATGTAATAGCATTATTTCATTTTGATTTAAAAATAATTAAGCAACTACAAAATAATGTAAGAAAGCAGACTTGGAACTAGAGCCCTGTTATATGATCTTGGATAAGAACATAACCTTCTTGAGCCAAATTTCCCTCATCAATAAAAATGGAATATTAATACCAACATTTATCTCATTGAACATAAATGTTTATAAGGATTAGGTAAGATGATATAGGCAAACCAAACTTCCAATTTTAAAAAGACTGTATAAGGTAATAGCAATAATTGTTACAATTATTGTTAAAATAACACCAACTCCCTTCAAGCCCCAAAGTTCTATGTAAGGCATCAAAATTTACAATCAGTAGTGTTCTTTGAAGATGAAAACAATGGCACTGAGCTAGCTGTGTTAAATATCACACAAATTTGGGAAGGAAATTGTCCTGACCATTGGTACTGATTCAGAAACTTTCTAAGGCCTTCACCTGTTTGGATGAAGATCAGACCAAAATCTGATTTTAAGTTTAAGCGTTGCATCACCAGTTTAATACACCATCCTGCCAGGTGTCTTAGGTAAACAGAACTGTCTAGGAATGAGTGAAGGCTTGAGGCTTTAGATAGGGATGTTTGTGCAGACACAGATGGTGTTAAAATCTTTGAACTCCATAAATCTGTTTGTACCTATTTTGCCAGCAGAAGCAACCCCTCTCTAACCTGAAGTAATTAATCTTCCCTTACATCAAAACTTGGCAATGAAGTAACCTGGAGAATTATCCTCAAATAGTGTATTGATTCTCTTCGGGATTCACCCTTAATGATAGTAAGATCCAGTGTAGCCCAGACAGGAAAGATCGAGTGGTGCTCTCAGACAGGAGGATACACATATTGCAGGCATTGCAAAGACCTGACCGTATTTGTGTGAAATAAGTATCCGCTTTTCTATCATTAGCAATGTCCATTAGGTATGTTGTGCCCAAAATTTCAGTTACTCATAAGTAAATAAAAATAATCCAGAGTGGTATACATGTCTATATTTTTCCTTCCATGCTCAGAGTTAAGTACTACTCACTGCAGTGCTTTATAAAGTTTTAGATCACTTAATGCTAAGTGTTTAGAAACCTCTTTTGAGGTTCATTACTTAATAGTTCAAGACAAAAACCCATATACATTGGAGAAACATTTATTTTTTTCTGCTGCAATAAAAATGCCTGAAAGAATATACTGAAATGAATGCCAAGGATGTTGGAAATCTCATAGAAAACATTATTAAAGGTATGAAAAACAAGTATTAAAAGCATGCAAAGTGAAATTTTGATATACAGTTGAACAAACACATAGGCATTTGTAACATCACTTTGGTTATCATATCTACTAGAATCCAATTCAACAATGAGAATAAAAACAAATTATGTGTTTGTGACCCTGCCAAGTATATCAGGTTGAATGACATGCACCAGGTAAAGCACACACCAGTTTTAGAGCAGCATTTACTGGGAAAAACATATAAAGGCAGAAGTAGCAGGTACAGAGTCCCCCTTTTGCCTGTTTTACTTCAGAGTAATGGAATGAGCTGGATGTCAGATTTTGGTAGAATGACCCTGGTATTTGAACTATGGAATTTATAAAACCTGTGTTTGGAGAAGCACTAGATCCTCTCTTGACAGTATTTAGGGGCTAAGATACATCATACATTTGTTGCTGGATATTGAGAATATTAGCTTGTTTACCTCTTCAGCATTTTTAGTCAGGGGTACCCCCACCCTCTGGTAGTATAATTAGAGATTAGGTCCCAAACCATCTAGATGAAGCTGTGCAATATGGTGAACCAGTGTTTTCAAGATCTGATCCACCACCTACCTTATCATCATATTAAGACTGATTATCTCAAGCACTCATTGTGGCCAATTATAAGGGAGATGATTTTAGCTCATAAATGGTTCTACTAAAGAAGAGGCTAACTCCTGTGAGAGGGCAGTAATGTGGGACCTCAATCTTGGGCATGTTAACTTTTAAAGGAGACAAAAGGAAAAATTTATGTGGAAAATTTATACTCAACATTAAATTACTTCCTTAATTTAAAGAAAAATGTTTTGTGGTAAAACTTTTCTCCATTGATGGACCAGCTCCTTTAACTGAATCAAAAATGATGAAGGTGAGAAACTTAGGATTCTGGTCCAAATAGAGGCACAGGTAAATGTGGAAATCACATTCTCCCACAACCACACCAAAATTACAGCCAAACTACAGAACAACCATTATTCAGAACTGCCAAAATAGAGCTGAATAGAGGAACTACAACTAAAAATATAAAACAGAAGCCATATTTAGACTGATAGAGTGGACAGACACAGAAGGCCCCACACTCATCTGTGGTGGTTAAACATCAGGAGAGTTATCTCACCTTCAGAGGTTTCTTGTGATGAGCTAAGGGTTTCAGCCCCATACCAAGCCACCCAGTATAAGGTTTCAGTGCTGGGAAGAGAAGTCCCCATAACTTCTGTCTATAAAAGACAGAAGTGGGGATTGTGGCTGAGTGAGAGGAAAGAATGCTCAAGTCCCAGGTAATCCTCTTAAAGGTCCTGCAATCGGACTTACTTAGACTCATTCGCTGTAAGTTACAGTGCATGGCAGCAGCTCAAAAGGCACCAGAAACATACAGGAAGAAACTTAGCAGCCTGGCATTGACGTGAGAGCTGGAGGGGTAGCTTTCTGTCAGATAGTAGTGCTGGCAGTGGCCATTGTTCCTTTTCTGGGCCCTGCCTCCAAAAAGCCAGCCAACTAGAGCCATATCTGACTCTACATCAACCTGGCCAACACTGCTGGCCCCACCTTGGTGTTTCCCTGAGACCTGCTCACTGAACTTGAGGGCTCACTCAAGTCCTTTCCAGTGGTTTTTCCATAATAATGGTCTGTCTGGTCTCATGTTTCAGACTTTTCTAAAATTTCTCAAACAAGCAACATCTGGTCTCAGAGTACCCTGTGCCCCTTGTTAAGTGACATCAGGCCTATCATAAGCAGCAGCCAGCTTTGGTTCTCAGCTTGGCCTCTTCTAAGGACCACTAAGCCCAGTATAACAAGAAACCACCTGCAGATTGCTTTATAGCTTATTCTGGGTGTCCTTAGACAGAGAATACGAAACAGCTGAACTTGGCCTACACCTCCTAGGAGGCCGTAGGGCCAGTGCACCCAGTGGACAGCTTCAGATCATGTTGAAGTACCACCTAACCACCTCCACAGTGACATAGTCAAGTGAACTCAGCAGGAAGCAGAAAGCTGCTGAAGTAAGTACTGTTTGTGGGATCGGCCCATGCACAGCTGATCCTCCACAATGGTTGCAGTCAATTCTCACAATCAGCCTCAGGGTAAGTCATTCCCATTAATGTGGCAACAGCAACCAAAACTCAATTATAACAGGAGCCCTAATAGGAGGCATACCAGGAGTGCCCCACTAGGGTGGTCAGGGAGGCTGTGTTATAGGACTCTATGGGATACCTACTATATAAGGCCACTCTAACAAGCACAAGAAATGTAGCAGCTCTTTCAAAACACAGAAACAAACACTGAGAGGCAGCCAAATGAGGAGACAAAGAAATGTGTCCCAAATGAAAGAACAGGACAAATCTTCAAAAAGGAACTAAACAAAATGATGAGAAGCACATTATTAGATGCAGATTTAAACACTGGTTATAAGGTGTTAAATGAACTTAGAGGAGAAGTAGAGGAACTTAGTGAGACCTTCAACAAAAAAATAGGAAATATAAAAACAAAACTAGAAAGCATAAAAAAGAACCAGCCAGAGATAAAGAATATATGAACTTAAATGAAATATACATTACAGGGAATCAAATGAGGTAGATGAAAGAGAGGATCAAATCAGAGATTTAAAAGAAAACACTACATCAGAACAGCAATAAGAACAAAAGCATCCACCAAAAAGGAGGGTAGTAGAAGGAGTCTCTGGGACAACTTCAAGCATAGTAATATTTATATCATAAGGATGCCAGAAAGAGAAGAGAGAGCAAGGAAATGAAAACCTATGTAAAAATAAATAAATAAATAAATAAATAAATAAGAAAAACTTTCCTAACCTGGTAAAGAAAGTAGACATACAAATCCAGGAAATGCAGAGAGTCTTTAAAAAGGTGAACCCAAATAGGCCCAGACCAAGACACATAATAATTAAAATGCTAAAGGTCAAAGACAAAGAGAGAAACCTAAAGGCAGCCAGAGAAAAGTAGAGAGTTACCTACAAGGGAGCTCCCATAAAACTATCAGCTGATTTCACAACAGAAACTTTGAAGACCAGAAAAGATTGGCATGAAATATTCAAAATGATGAAAAACAAGGACATATAACCAACATTGCTCTACCCAGCAAAGATGTCATTTAGAATGAAGGACAGATAAAGAGACTCCCAGATAAGAAAAATGATAAAGGAGTTCATTGCCACAAAACCAGAATTACAAGAATGTCAAAGCATCTACTTTAAGAAAAAATATGAATAATAAAAGGGCAATAAATATGTATCAACAACTACTTGAAATGCAAATGGATTAAATGCTCCAATCAAAAGACATATGGAGGCTGCATGGATAATAAAACAAGACCTTTGCACATGTTGTCATGAGAGACTTACTTCAGATCAACAGATTGAAGTAATACACAGATTGAAATACACACAGATTGAAAGAAAATGGATAGAAAAACATATTTCATGGAAATGGGAACAAAGAAACAAACAGAAGCTGGGGTAGCAATATTTATAGCAGACAAAATGCATTTAAAACAAAGGCTATATATTGAGAGGACCCACCAATTCCATAGGTGGGTATTTATCTGAAGCAACCCAAAACACTAAACAAAAAAATATATACATTCATATGTTCATTGCAGCATTATTTACAATAGCCAATATATTGAAGCAACATAAGTCTCTGTCAATAGATGAAGAAGTGGTACATATATACAATGGAATATGACTAAGCCAAAGAGGGGGGAAAAGCAATAAAACATTGCCATCTCTAACAACATGGATGGACCTAGAGGGTATTGTGCTGGGTACAGTAAGTCAGACAGAGAAAGACAAATGTCATAGGATTTTACTTACATGTAGAATCTAATGCACAAAATAATCAAACAAACACAGCAGAGTCAGACTCATAGTCACAGAGAACATTTTGATGGTTGCCAGATGGGAGCGGATTTGGGGTGAAGGATGAAAAACGTTAAGGGATTTAGAAGTACAAATTGGTAGTTACAGAATTGTATTGGGATGTAAGGCACAGCAAAGGGAATATAGTCAATAATACTGTAATGACTATGTATGGTGTCACATGGGTACTAGATTTAACAGGGTGATCACTTAGTTATATGTCTAATTACTGGATTATACAATATAATATTATGTGTAACTATAACTGAAAAATTTAAGTTATTTAAAGAAGATATGAAAATAAATCAAATTATTTTGTTTAAGGCAAATAAAAAGAGTAACTTAGCACCTATAGATAATTTCTATTTCAACATCTACTTCAGTCCCTTAAAAATTAATTATTTAGCTATTGTGTTGTCTATAATGACATTCTGACTTATTTATACTATTTAATATAGAAGAAATGTAACAAATATTTGTAACAGGGTAAACAAATATGAATAAATACTAATTACTTTGTGCCACACAATATTTCTCATTATCTTTACCAAATGCTTTAAGCTCATGATTACATATTTTCTTTCTTCAAAAAAGAAAAGTTCAAATTTTTTAGCTTTATACACAATAAACTGTGATTGAAAATAGTATGGTACTTGATTGTTTAAGAAAACTAAGCAATTATGCAAATATATTTTAAAATAAATATTAAATATTTTAAAATAAATAAATATTTATTTTAATAAATAAATAAATATTTAATATTTATTTAAAATAAATATTAAATACTAATTATAAAGTATATTAGTACATAGCTACTTTTTGAAAAGAAATTTAGAAAAAACATATTAAAAACATTTCTATTTACATATTTTTTCTGAAAAATATATCAATCTATAAAAATTCACAAGTGTACATTTCAAACAAACTTTTTATAAATGACCTCAAACCGTACACAATTACCTCATACAATACAAAATTAATGCAAAATGAAGCATAGACATGATTACATAAAAGAAAATTATAAAATTGCTAGGATAAATTACTGGAGAAAATCTTTGTAACATTAGGTCAGGAATGATTTCTTAGCTCTAACACCAAAAGCATAATATCAAAGAATATAATAATTGATTGTATTTCTTTTAAATTTTTGTTTGTTTTCAAAAGATGCAATTGAGAAAATGTAAACATAAATTATAGACTGGAAGAAAACATTTTCAAATAATTTATGTTTTAAAATAATTGCATCCAGAATACAAGACAATATGGAGACTACAGCCCAATATTTAAAATTGGCAGAAATTTTAAATAAACATTTAATTAAAGGTATATACAAAACATGAAAAGAGGCTGAACATCATTAGCCATATGATAAATACAAATTATGATGACTTATCACCAAATAGCTATAATCAAAAGCTTGATAATATCAAGTAGTTACCAAGGATATAGAAAAACTGAAACACTCTTTCCTTGCTAATGGGACTGAAGTGGAACATTGACTTTTGAAAACAGTTTGGCAGCTTCTTAAAAAGTTAAACATGTAAACAAGAATTTAAACATGTATATCCAGCCATGGGCAAGGAGGGTATCCTGACACTAGCAACAATGTAATTGGATCTTGAGCACATTATGCTAAACTAGATAAGAGAGAGAAAGATAACTACTGCATAATGATGGTTTATCAGAGGATAAACCATCAGAGGATAGGGGTGGAGGGAAAAGATTGATGTTGCTTAAGGATACAAGTTTTCAATGAGTAGTAAATAAGCCACAGTGATCTAATACATAATATTAATGAATATAAATAATAATATCATACTATAATTGTGTAATGTAGTAAGTACTGCTACAACAGTAACCATACTGTTAATGACAAAAGTGAAGTTCAGCTGTCCACCACCAGACACAGGCATATTCTGAAAGCAAAGATTGATGGGGAAAGAAAAAGGTCTTCATTAAAATGTTGCACAGGAAGAACTCCAGATGGTGGAGTAGGGAGAAGCAACACTAACTTGTCCCAGAACCAATCTGGAATTACAACTAAATTATAGAAAAATCATCCTGAATAACCAACCAAAAACTAATTGGAGTTTGCAGCCTTATAAACAAGGACAAGTGGAAGAGAACACTTCACCACAACAAGACTGGTAGGAAGTGTATGAGAGGCACAAGAGGGCTGGCAGGGCTCACAAGGGTGGCCTCTGAAGTTCTGGTAGGGTATTTAAGAGGCCAGGGGGGTTTCTCCTGAGAAGTGTGAGGTCTAAACTCCAAGCTCAGATTCTCAGCCAGAAGTACGAGAACGAGGAAAGGAACCCAAATAACATCGTGCTGTGAAAAGTAGTGGGATTTCTGTCAGCAAGGGAGAGAGGGCTACAGATGCAGAGAGCCTCTTAAAAGGCCAATGAACAAAATTTAGTTTGTAGCCACTTACCCTGGAGTCTGGCAGAGGGAGGGCAGAGTAGACTAGAGTGTAAGGAAAGTCTGGAGTCAGTGGCTCTGGGGAGAGAGCTGAAGGAAAAGCTGACAGGGTCCCTGTGCTGAGTCATTCCCCACACCACAGAAGCCATCTCTCCTAGGCAGAGCACTTCCCTCCAAGTGGCATCTGCCTGAGGGGAAGGAACAGCCCCACCCACAGGAATATCTCTCATTCCACCCTGTGGAGTTTAAGCCAGGCTGCTGAGTACAGCTAGTGGCTATCTCAATGATAAATTCTAACAGCAAAATTGGATCTCTGGAAGTTCTGAGACTTTAGATGATGCTCCCACAAGCCCAGTGCTGATAAAAGCCAGCCTTGGGACAAAGCGTGGTCCTTTCTGCACACACCCAGGCCCAGCAGAAGTAGCCACAAGCTGTGTATGACTGATAGCTCCAAGCAGGTTGCTCATGGCAAGTCACAGGCAGCATCTGAAATAAGCCTGCACCAGAGTCTTTGCAGACCTAACACACAGAAACAAACACTAGGAAGAAGACAAAATGGGAAGAGAAACAGACCCCAAATGAAAGAACAAGAAAATACACCAGAAGAAGAACTAAATGAAATGGAGGGAAACAATTTTTCAGATATAAAGTTTAGACTAATTACCATAAAGATACTCAATAGCATGAACACAGACATAGAAACCATAAAAAAAGGACCAGTTAGAAACAAAGATTGCAATATCTAAAAAAAATAATGCACTGAAAAAAGTAGGTTAGGTGAAGTAAAGGATCAAATCAGAGATTTTAAAGACAAGGTAGAAAAAAAACCACCCACACAGAGCAGAAAAAAGAAAAACAAATTTTTAAAAAGGAGGAGAAACTTTTATGACAACACAAAGTACAATAACATCAACATCATGGGAACACCAAAAGGAGAAGAGAGTAAGCAAGGGATTGAGAACCTATTTGAAGAAATTATGAGTGAAAACTTCCACAGTCTTGTGAATGAAAAAGAGAATCCCAAACAAATGAACCCAAAGAGGCCTACACTGAGACACATCATAATTAAAATGGCAAAGGCTAAAGATAAAGAGAGAATTTTAAAACCCACATGAGAAAATCAGTTAGTTACCTACAAGGGAGCTCCAATAAGACTGTCATCTGATTTCTCAACAGAAACATTTCAGGCCTAAAGAAATGAGCATGAAATATTGAAGGTAATGTAAAGCAAGAATCTACAACAAAGGCTACTTTACCCAGCAAGGCTACCATTTTAAATTGAAAGAGTAATAGAGCTTCCCAGACAAGAAAAAGCTTACTGATTTTTAACAGCAAACCAGTACTGCAACAAATATCAAAGGGCTTGCCTAAGAAGAAGAAGAAAAGAAGGAGGGTGGGGTAGAGGAAAATAGTTAAATAAATAAAATGGCAAAATGTACATATCTAGCAATAATCACCATAAATATAAATGTCTTAAATGATCCAACTAAATGACATAAGGTAGCTAAATAGATAGGAAAATAAAACTCATATATATGCTGTCTCCAGGAGACATATCTCAGGTTGAAAGATAAACACAGACTAAATATAAAGGTATGGAAAATGATATTTCATACAGATGGAAAGGAAAAGAAGCTGGGGTAGCAATACTTATATCTGGAAAAATAGGCTTTAAAACCAAAACTATATTAAGAGGCAAAGAAAGACACTACATAGTGATAAAGGGAAGAATCCAACAAGACAATTAACCCTAGTAAACATTTATACACACAACATAGGAGTACCTAATATGTAAAGCAAATCTTGATGAACATTAAGGAGAGTTCCACAGAAATGCAAGGGATTTTAACACTCCATTGACTTCAATGTATAGATCTTCCAGGCGGAAAATCAATAAGGAGACAGTGAACTTAAATGACACACTAGATCAGGATCCAAGATGGCGGAGGTGTAATGTGAAGCTACACTAACCTCCTCCTAGGACCAATCTGGAATTATAACTAAATTGTAGAGAAAGCATCCTGAATAACCAGCTGAACACTAGCTGGAGAGAAGCCTTGCAACCATGGACAGACAGAAGAAAACTCTTCATCACAACATAACTGGTAAGGAGTGTAGAGGAGACATGAGAAGGCTGGCTTGGCTCCCATGGGTGGCAGCTGAAGTGCTGGAGGGATATTTCAGCACAAGGGGGTCCCCCTGAGAAATATGGGATCTAAACCCCAAACTGGGCTCCCCAGCCTACAGCACCAGAGACAGAAAGGAACACAGAAACATCCAGCTGTGAAAAGCAGCAAGGGTTCTGTCAGCCAGGGAGATACAGCTAGGGAAGCAGAGATACTTTTAAAGGGCCAAAGCACAAAAGCACAAAATTTTGTTTGTAGCCACTTACCCTGGGTGCCAGCAAAGGAAGGGCAGAGTGGAGTAGAGACGCTTGAGGAGAGTCTGTGGTTGATGGTACTGGGGAGAGAACTGAGGAAATATCCAAATATCCATCAGAACCCATTCCCCAAACTGCAAGAGAATTACTTTGCCCTATCCAGTGGTGCTTAAGCCTGACTGCTGATATTACAGATGGATTGGATTAACAAATGATCAGTTTAATAGCTGATTAGTTTAACATCTAAGGAGGAAAATACAAAAAAATCAGCCAAAATGGGAAGACAAAGAAATAGACTTCAAATGAAAGAACAAGAGAATTTTCCAGAAGAAATAGATGAAATGGAAGTAAGCAATTTATCAGATAGAGAGTTTAGAGTAATGATTATAAGTATACTCAGCAGCATGGAAAAAGACATAGAAACTATAATAAAGGATCAGTCAGAAATAAAGAATGCAATATCTGAGATAAGTAATACACTGGAAACAATAAACAGTAGGTAGATGAAGCAAGGATTGAATCAATGTTTTGGAAGACAAGGTAGAAAAAAAATGACAAACTAGATCAAATGGATTTAACTGATATCTTCAGGTCATTTCATCCCAAAGCAGAAGAATATACATTTTTACAAATGCACATGGAATGTTTGCTAGTTTAGATCACATCAGGATGCAAAACAAGCCTAAATAAATTTAAGTGAATTAAAATCATATCAAGTATCTTCTCTGACCACAATGCTATTGAACTAGAAATTAATCACAAGAACACTAAAAAATACACAAAGATATGAAAATAAATAACATGTTATGAAACAATAAATGAGGCAACAACGAGATCAAGTAAGAAATCTAAAGATACCTTGAAACAAATGAAAATGAGGACACAACAACCCAAGATCTTGGGACACAAAAAAAGGCAATTCAAAGAGGGAAATTGATAGCATTACAGGGCAATCTCAAGAAACAAGAAAAAGCTCAAATAAACAATCTAATTTTACACATAAAGAAACTTGGAAGAGAAATACAAAGAAAGCCCAAAGTGAGTAGAAGGAAGGAAATATTAAAGATCAGAATTGAAATAAATGAAATCAAGTCTAAAAAATTAATTAAAAGATCACCCAAAGCTCAGTTGGTTCTGTGCCATACCGCAAAGCAAAAGGTCATTTCCTTGTCAGAGCTCATGCCTGGGTTGTTGGTTTGGTAGCTGGTCAGGGGCTAATTAGGGACACAACTGATTGATGTTTCTCTCTCATATCAATGTCTCTCGACCTCTCTTTCTCTCTCCAAAAATAAATAAATAACAAAAATCTTTAAAAATGTTTCAAAAACTAAGGGAAAAAACATCAACATAAAATTTGAAAAAAAATAGAAACACAATTAAAGACATCAAAAAAAGAAAACATGTGCAAAAGACTTCGACACACATAAGTTAGCTGTCTTGGTTCTTGAGGAGTATTGACTTAAGTGCTTAAGATCAATAGGGAGATGTTATATGTCCTCTTTCTTCTTACTCCATTTCAGACACAGAGTTTTCAGATGTATGAATTTTAGAATATCAGAGAGAAAATTCCCAGAAGACTTTGACCTCTACTGGCTTCAGTACCGTACACTTTTCAGATACAAAACATTAATTTCAACCCTGGTCAGATTGTTCACTCTGTGGTTAGAGCACCCTTCCAAAATGCCAAAGTTGTGGTTTTGATCTTCAGTTAGGGCACATACAAGAAGCAACCAATGAATGCATAAATAAGTGAAAAAACAAGTTTCTCTTTCTCTCTCTCTTTCTCTCCATCTCCACTTGCTCTCTCTCTAAAAATAAATAAATAACATTTTTGAAAAAGAAGAAAAAATTAAAAAACACATTAATCTCAAAATTCATATATTAGGTCATCATATAAGGTTAAAGAAAAATAAGAAAAAATAAAATTGTTGAAAGCAAAATATATGTCAGATTTTTTACCTACAGAAGTGGGAAAAGTCTGTTTACAAGTTGTGACTACTTGAAAGTGTATTCTTGTGCTGTTTATTTATTAATTATAGCATTATTGTATAATTATTGTATTGTATTTTCCATAAACCTTCGTTTTCCCATTCCTATATACTATTTAATTTAGTACCCTTGCTTTCTTACATTTCTACATTAAAATATGTCTAAGGACTATTTATTCATATTTTCTGTAGGAACATACATTATGAGTATAGTCAAAAAATGTTACTTGTAATAGAGAATTTGGTAGTCAAGGATTTGGGAGTATCCTGTGTTCAGGACTCTACATCTACAGAATAAAATCCTGAAATGGTAACGCATGTCAGCCTCTTTTCTTTAGGGTAGGTGTAGCGTAGGACTGATCTCCCATTGAGATTTCCTTTGAGATATTTTATGGAGAATTTATTTGCAAATCAAGTATTTGTATATTCTGACCTAATTGTAGTTGCAATTTTTCTAAATTCACATAGAGCCAAAACCAATCATTTAAAATTAACTATCTTTTACTATACTTGTAATTTTCTTGCAAATAATTTGAGAAATCTCTGCCCTTTATTTCTTTTATTGCTTGTTGTTCAGTTACAGTTGTCCCCATTTTTCCTCCATTGCTATTCCCTACCTTGCCCACCCCCACTTCCCACATTCAATCCCTCCCTACCGCCCCATTGCCTTTGTCTATGGGTCCTTTATACATGTTCCTTGACCTGACCTTTCCCCCCAATCCCCCCATTACCTCCCACCCCCTTCCTCTCTGCTCACTGTCAGTTTGTTCTTTATTTCCATGTCTCTAGTTCTATTTTTGCTTGCATGTTTGTTTTATTGATTAGGTTCCACTTATAGATGAGATCATATGGTATTTGTCTTTCACTGCCTAGCTTATGTCACTATAATTTGAGAGACTTACAAATAATTTGAGAAACCTCTGACCTTTAAAAAATAAAAATGTAATTTAAAAGCCCAAATTTACCATAGAGAACCAAAAGGAAAATAAAGGCAAGAGAAAAAATTGAGTAGGTAAATTGAAAGTAAAATTTTAAAACTTTTAATATGTTTAAGTTTTAAATAACTTTAGAAGCTATTAGGAATTTTGAAAAATTTTCAGAAGTTCATTTTATTACTTATTGTTGTCATTTTAACCATAGTTTATTATGAATCCTCTGAATAACTAGATGAGATGCTTCTCCATAGGAAATACAATTAGGATGCAGCTAAGGAGAGAAATGTTTTAATCTATAAATCCCTAAGTAACTATTAGAAAGAGTTATTTTTACTAAAATAACTCTGTTCTTTTTACTAAATGGGAAATTGTTTTCTCTTAGCCCAAGTATTTTTAAATTTAATTTTCTAGCTTTCTTAACAGACTGTATGATCTTTTATTATATTTATATATGTATATATATGATACTTGCTTCATGTTAGCCTCCCAAAAGTATTTTTAATTACTATTTTTAACTGGAACTTGAAATGCTCATCATGTAAGATGGTGGCTGGGACAAAATAAATGTTCAAAGATGTTAATGATGAGTGCATTAATGAAGGTAGATACTGACACCAAGTTGGAAAAAATGCTTTGAGTAAATGTTATTACAGTAAAATAGTGTTCCCCTCTCAGTCTAGGCTTACAATTTTTCATCTTTACTTGAGATAATATAGTAGGTAATGCAGATCTATTTACATAGATAGATGATTATAGATTATAATGATAATAGATGATAAATAACACAAATACAGATAAAATTCCTTACTGTCCACTTTCTTACTAGAATGTCTACTAAATGAATTTTAAATTTAAAAAAGCCTATGAGATTTCAGTGATTTGAAAATGATTCAGGAATAGCAACTAATCTTCTTTACCCACTTAATAAAAATAAATATGTGAGAAGGTAAAATCTCTACAACAATAAAAGAAAAATTACCAGTGAACAAAATATGACAAGACTTCAGAAAATATATTATAATGTTCTTAAGCATTGATAAAAATAGCTATTTGATTAAGTCTGCTTTATAAATGACTACCTACAATAAATTTAAGGATTATTATTTAATTTCCCAAATACTGCTAATGTCTAGGTAAGTATATTAAATATATATGGACATCAACTATTTCAGAAATCAAAGTTTTTACTGTCTTTAAATACACCATATTTGTGGCAGAATGTAATTCAAAGTGTGCTAAATATTTCCATTGATATTGATACAATAATCAGAGTTTTATCTCAATGATTTTTTAATATTAGAATATTGTATTACAGAAACCCTCTATATTTGATATACACATGTAAATATATGTATATTTATAAAACTATGCACAATTATAATAAAATACATAAGCACTATTTTTTCTGAAGAAATGTTTTCTTTATTCTGCTATCTACCATTTTTTGGATCATAGGTTATTATATAACAGGAACACTCATCGTCAACTACTTAATGCTTATTGAATGTTTCTATGTGGCAGAAACTGTTTTATTGTCTTTTTATATATATTCCAACTATAAGTCTGACAGAGGTCCTGTTTTTGTGCTGTAAATGAGAACAAAGCCAGAGTTAAGTAATCAGTCCTTGATCACACAGTAAGGAGGAATGATGAGATTTCAGCCCACACAGTCTGGTACTGGGGTTTGTACTCCTGCAAATAAGCAAAAAAGAGATATTTGAAATAAAGGGCAAAATATTCACAAATCAATAAGAAAGCTAAGGATAATAATGTGGCCTCCAACAACTAGATTGTCATCTTATCAGATCTAACAAAACATACCCAGCTATTGTCTACATATTAAACTTTCATGGATATTGGTTCTTATTTGTGAATTGCTGACAATATAAAAATAAAATCTTCATCAACTGGGGTTGAAGTTAGCAAGGAGAGAAATGTGCTGTACATCTATGCAACCTTTGAAAAATTTATTCAATTTTAAATGCATTTTGTTAAACAATGAGATAAATATTTTTTTTCATGTATAATCTGAGGTGAAAGCAATTTTTAATAGGATAATTTCATTTCTGTTTGGTTACATCATGTCAACAATTTTTTTATTTAAAAGAAAAATATGATATAAAGCCATGGTCAGCTAGCTCAGGTGGTCAGAACATCATCAAGATATGCCAAGGTTGCACATTCAGTCCTTGATCAGGACATGTAAAAGAAGCAACCAATGAATGAATGAATGAATGGGGAGGAAAAACAAGGTGATATTTCTCTCTTTCTCTCCCTTTCTCTCTCTCTTTCTTTCTCTCTCATATCAATAAAAACACTTAAATGGTCTAAAAATTTTCAAGTTCTGTCAAATCTAATATAGAATATCAAAATTAGCTCTTTAAATATCCATTTTATTACATATGATTTTTTTCATTAATTGTTGTGATCCACATCCTTTTTGAAACCCGGTAGTCATTTTAATTGCAAGACTATGCTATTATTCTTCTAAGGGAAATTCTAGGAAAATTATTTCTTTCTTAAGTATATTTAGTACTTAAATTTTTAAAAATTATTGTACAATATTTTTAAGTCTTCTAAGGAAAAAAATTCTAACACATACCTGTACTTGAAAGCGTGCTTTACAAAAGATTAAAGATCCTAATAAAATACTAAGAAAATTTTATAGAGAATTATTTAATTTTATATTAGTTCAATATTGAAATAACATTGCATTCTATTTTATTTTGCATTTAAATTGTAACACACTAACAGACAGATTTCCATTGCAGAGGAGTTTCAAATACTTTATGTACATATCCTGCACTCAAGAAGGTTGAACTCCTCACTTCTTTAGAGCGGGCTGTACATAGAAACTTCTTTTCAAAGAATATAGCATGAAAACATGGGGGTAGAGGGAGCAATTTTACAGTGTAGTTACCTGGCAAACACTAGCTCACCCAGGTGATCAAGGTCAACGTCAACAGATATAAATCATGCTGATAGTACTTGCCCTTGACATGATGTGATGAAAATGGCACTTTATCTCCCTGGCCTTCCTCTCAAAACTGATAACCCCTATTAATTATAAAACTTTTTAAAAAAACATACTGCCTAGTGCTCCTAAAAATTGTCAATGTCATCAAAAACAAAATCCGAGAAACTGTCATATTTAAGAAGAGCTCAAAGAGAAATGAATGCTAAAGCTAATGCCATAACTTAGACAGAGAAACACACCCGGATAAAAGTAATGATATCTGAATAAGTTGTGAATTTAACTTAATGTAACAGATAACTATCAGGTCATTGCAACACAGGTAGCAAACTAATGTAAGCCAGAAATAGTAGAGAGGATGGTATGCAGGACATATGAGAACTTTCTGTATTCTCTTTGCAATTTTCCTGTAAATTAAAAAGCCTTCTAAAAGTAAAAGTTATTAAAATATGTCCAAAATAAAAATTAACCAGAAATAAGTAAGACCCATTAAATATGGATTAGACAATGAAAAATATCATCTATAATCTCACCACCCGTGTAGAACCACTGCTATTGTTTCCATCTGTTTCTTTCACATTCCTTTACTCATAAGTGAAATTTTTTCAATTTACATCATATGTCCAATACTTAAAACTGTTTGAACATCTTACTTTTGCACAAAACTTTATATTTTAAGTATTTTATCATGACATTGCATAGTCTTTAAGACAAAATCTTAGTAAGTGCATAACACTGGTTGGGCTCATGTATTACAGTTGATTTAAAACAAACACTATCAGACAAGAGAAAATATTCTATTTTTAATTAATTTTAAGAGGATAATTATTATTTTAGTACAAAGATGTTTACCTAATCTACAATTATTTCTTCAGTAAAAATTCTGACAGTAAGTTACTACATCAAAGAGTAATAACATTAGACATTTGATAGCCATTGCCAAATTGCTTCCCAGAAGGTTTATTTCTCCATTTACCCTTACCATTCATGAGCTTTGTGTCCTTATTTTTGCAGTTTTTACTAATGAGATAGTTAAATAGTGATACCATATAGGTTTAATTTTTATTTCTTTGCTTATTAATAATGTTAAGTATTTTTTTCTTTCCTCTGTGGAAATTACCTGTACAAGTTCTTTGTCTTTGTCCTTTTTGTTTCTAACTCAAAATTGGCAATTTTTTGAGTTTTTAATAATCTTTTATATAGTAAAAACCTTAATTTCTTGAAATTCATGTCTATTTCTAGCATTCTATCACATTTTTTCTTAAATTTATTGTTAAATTTGTATGTATTCAAAACTAACAGTTTTTTCCACTTCTACTATATCCACAAATTTCATATTAACAAAGTTGTTTTCATTTAAATTTTCATAAATATTTATTTTATAGCTTTCTTTTCTGCTTCACCTATTTTCTTTTTTGTAATGTATTCTTTTTTGTGTTTGTTGATTTGTTTATTTGAAAGTGAGAACTAAAGTTTTAAGTTTTATGTAGCTTATTTTTTTTTTGTTCAGAGAATCCACACCAAGCAAAGAATGGACAGTTTTTGTTAGCTGGCTAAATTAATGTTGAGTGAAGTTCAAGGGATAAAATATTAAACTTAGGTGGGCAACTTTCTGTGGGTTGTCATTATTTGTAAGAATTGGCTTAGTCCTTTGGAAGGAGTAGGTGAAGCTTCAGATTACACTCTGTCAGGAAAAGAAACATAGGACTTGAGGTGAGAACGGGCATGCATTTTTAAATCATTTTTATTATTATTCTATTACAGTTGTCTCAATTTTTCCCCCTTTGCCCTCCTCCGTCATTTCCACCCCTCACATCCCCCCCCATGCTTATTCATCTAAAACCTGTAAATTCCCTGATCTTGGCAAAAAGTAGAATTTTTGCATCAAACCTTTGCATCAAATTCTACTCTGGTTCTGTCCTATTCACTTATTGGATGTAGCCTTTTCATTCATTCACTTGTTCTTCCAAGACAGAATGGACAGAAATTTCTCCAGCCACAAGAAACTTCACATTTTCCTTTATATGATTTTCAGCCTCTGACCTAAATTCTGAAACAATATTTTAAACTTGGAAGATCCTCTCAGCATTAAATTTTTGTTTCTGGGGTCTTGTACCACACATTCATCTCTTTGATTGTGTCCCACTCCTACATAACTTATAGCTGGGTCCTAGGACACGGGATATCTGTATCTTCAGTCACAAACTCCAGTCTCATCATCCTCTGATTAGGACCTACCATATTAGCTGAGGACCTATCTGTACTTTAATCAGTGGAAATTATATCTGGTTTTTGTAAAGGACAGACTGCTAAAAAAATTGATTTAACATTACATTTGACATTCTCCTCTTATTTTTATAATTTTTTATTTTTTAAATTTTTTTATTGTTCATTACAGTTGTATCCCTTTACTTCCCCCCCATTACTCCCTCCTGGCCTATCCACCCCCAACCTCCTACATTTAATCTTCCCCCCTCCCCGCTGTTGTCTTTGTCCATGGGTCCTCTATACATGTTCCTTGACCTTTCCCCTTTTTTCTCTGTTATCCCCTCCCATACCCCCTCTGGCCACTGTCAGTTTGTTCTTTATTTCCATGTCTCTGGTTCTATTTTGCTCGTTTGTTCGTTTTGTTGATTTGGTTCCACTTGTTTATAAGTGAGATCATATGGTAATTGTCATTTACTGCCTGGCTTATTTCATTTAGCACAATACTCAGGAAGAAAAGTGAGGAAAATTCAGACAAACTGATTTTAGAAGTTCATTTTGAATTTTGAAAATATTCAAAACATATTTGCATAAGTAATTTTGTGTATACATATGAAACTGACATATTGATATTATATAAAAATTGAAATATTTCTGTACATGATATTTGAAAATGTATACTATCATGATGTTAACAAATTGAAACATGAAAGGTACAAAATATTCATAGCTGAGCAATCCAATAAAACACTGTTATAAAAACTATAAGGACCCCAATTAGTTTCTCATCCATATTAAAAAAGAACAATTTAGAATAAAATCTAGAGCTGTTTTAAAGAATGAAAAAAATGACATAAACTTACCACTATTTGATCCTTTTCAATATGTTCTTTTATGTCTGAAGCCTGACCCATGGACAGGGCAATAAGATGGGGATTGAATATGAGAGCCAGGGATGGACAGGGCGGGGGAGAGCAATGAGGGAAAAATTGGGGCAACTGTAATTGAACAAAAATTAAAAAATAAGTTAACCTTGAAAAAATATAAATTAAATTAAACTTAAAAAAATAACATGCAAAAACTGTTTTACTGATCTTGATGCTCTTGATGCAGTATTAAGTCATCTTATGCAAAATATGTGCCTAACTAGTAATGTTATGTCTCGTCTTGAAGGAGCTGGTCTTTGAGAATTTCAAAAGAACTGGAATGTATTTGAAACAGTAGGAATGAAACTAATCAAAAATGAGAAAGAATTGGAATTTGAAGATTTAAACAATAGTCTTTACAGGTTTCTAGGCAATAGATCATCTTATGCTTTTTACAAAAGTAAAAAGGATGCTCAAATGAGTTAACACAGAAATAAATGCAAAGGAATCTTCAAGGTCAGTGTTAATTGAGATACTGTAATGCAATGCATTTAGATGTTGGAAAAAGTGTCATTATTGAGTTAAACTCGAATGTTATGCTTTCAGTTTTTTTTTCAGAAGTCAATAGAAAAATACTTTTGCAAAATTAAGAAAAGAAAGTATAAAATAATGAATCTTCTGATAAATACCCTATTTATTGTTTTTAATTCATTAGGATATTTTTGAACACAATATTATAAACTCACATGTCCTTCATGCCCCTTGATAGTGTCTATGACATTAAATGTTCCTTGTTGTCTATTCAAGGAAATGAAGAAAATATTCTTTATGACCTACTAATCAAAAGTGACACTTTGTAAAAGACATAAAACCAAGTTATTTTTGAGTTAGTATTTGATCATATTTCTATACATTTCTTAATATTAACAATAGATTACTTGGGCAACCTTGCATAACCTATTATTTCTTACCACTCCTTAATTATCAGTAGGCATTTGTATAGAATGACCCTGTCTACAAAGTTTCTCTTTCTTTCAGCTTTGAAAGCTCTGCATATTAAACATGCTTATAAACATCACTTTTGTTGGCAGAAAATGTCATTTACAGCACTCACCCTCTGAAAAATTTCCAATTTTCTTTTAAAACTCAATTTAAAAGTCATCTCTTCTGAAAAATTTCCTTGTAATATCTTCCCAACACATTTAATCACTTCTCTTTTCTGTCCTTGTAATACACATGCATCCAATATTGCATTCATATATTGTGTTGCAGTTTATAACTACACATCTGTATTCTCTCTACTAACCACACCTTAAAAAAAGTACTGTCATTTTTTTGTGTTTCTCTTTAACATACATTCTAGAAGAATACTGGGTGTCTCATCTTTCTGGTGGGTAAGGCATCTCAGGATAACAAATTCTAAATCACAAGATTCTTTCTTGATGAACAAAAAGCTAGAGTCTCCTCGAGACAGATCTTCCTGTCTGAAACCTTAAATTAGTAATCCAGAATCAGATAATTTCTTTCTGAATAGTGCTTAATAAGTTGGAACAATTCCTTGACTAAAGATCATCATTTTCTAGACTTTTAGAAGATCCCCTCCAATTTGTTAACAAATTATCTTAAGAATTTATTTACAAGATAACGTATGCATTTATAGAGATTTCCTATACAGGTTGCATTTTTTATTTGTTTATTTTTAGAGAGGGGAATGGAGAGAAGAAGAGAGAGAAAGAAACATCAATGTGTTATTGCTTCTCATGCACACCCTCCTGGGGATCTGGCCTGCAACCCAGGCATGTGCCCTGACTGGGAATCAAACAGGTGACTGACTCTTTGATTCACAGACAGGCACTCAACCACGGGACCCACACCAGCCAGTGTTGTTTCATTTATTTATTTATTTATTTATTTATTTATTTTAATCATAGTCTTTATATTAGTTTAAGAAATTGAACTCTCTGGATTAGATTAGGAAAATATTTAGTCTTCAGATTGAATTCAGGAATCTTGTTCTTAATGGGGGCTTGTTATCAAGTATAAACAGGATATAAAGTGTATGTTTATATTGTGGGGTTTCTCTTTCCTGATTTGTAGAATAATGTTCATTTTAGAGTATTGCAAAGACAAAAATAAACACATATAATGTTATCACACTAAACCAACCTCCTTTAGCACTGTGGTAACTTTATTTCCTGTCTCCTTTTTCTCATGCACTTTATTTTTATTTGTGATCTAATTATTCAATTCTCTTTTTGAAAAATCTCAACATTATATAATAACTACTTTTACATCATTAAGAATAATAAATATCATTTCAAAGACTTCCTATTATTGACTCAAATTGACATGTAGTAATTTTCCTAACCATTAATTAGTTAGGTAATTTTTTACAATATGTTTCTATCACAAAAATCCAGAAAAATATTTTCACATATTGCTTATATTGACTTTGATTATTTATTTACTATAAAAAAGAATGGGGATCACACAAAGATTATAACCAATTGATTAATTAGGAAAGTTATCCTGGTTACATTCTCTTATCATATATTCATCTCATCATGAAATAACCAGTATTGAGTATGAAATCTAAAAGATGTGCCAATTTTATGACCCTCAAAACAACTCTATGAGTTTGGCCTTTATTTCTTTGATTACTAGTGAATTAAACACCTTTATGAATGTGTTTTTACAAAATTGTGTTTCATGTGTATATGTGACGTTAAGGCAATATGGCTAATTACCTGTATAAGTTCTTTATATATTTTAATTTCCTATACTCGTTTGCAAATATTTTGCAAATAGAGACAACTATTTCTTATAGGATTTCTTATTTCTTATTCTTCTTATTTCTTATAGGATTGTTTTATATATGATTAATTGATCTCATCTATATTATGCCAATGATGTGAAAGATGTTGATCTTCCATATTCTTGTACTAATGTTTTCTGAACATGTTTCCGAAATGAAATAACACTGTCAGGAAATTGATTATAGTATTCTAGGGACTATTTATTATAGACTTCTAATAAAAATTTTGATTGACTTAGTGGATCATTCTAGTAATCCTTTGCAACTTAATGGAATCATGTGCTTTCCTTACAATCCCCCTAACACTGTCTTACATATGTCATAAAAAGATGCCAAAATTACTATCGTGTATTTTCCTATTAGCAAAATAAAATAAATATACTAATTATAATTTGTAATGAATTGAATTAGGCTAACAACTATAAAGTAAAAGATAAATAATAGGAACAAGATTTTAGAATGACAAATATTTTGGATTACTATTACTGGGTGATAATTTTAGCATATAACCATGCATACAAAAAGCATAGATCATGCTTCTAATTATCCAATATATAAATAAATATTTCAGTAAAGTACATCTGCATTATTCCCACTACTGGGAATATACCCCAAGAACGCTGAATCACTAATTCAAAAAAACTTATGCACCCCAATGTTCATAGCAGCACTATTTACATTAGCCAGGTGCTGGCAAGAGCCTAAATGCCCATCATAAATGAGTGGATCAAAAATCTGTGGTACGGTCGGGAAGATGGTGGCTTTACTCTAGGCAGCATTTTTCTCGGTTTCTGTGAAGAGGGGGGAAACTCGCGGATCGGTGGAGAGGCAGAGCAAGTGGGCTGGGTTGCCAAATCACTTTTGAAAGCAGGACATCAGAAATTATTGCACTCACTGGAAAACCAGACAGTAAGGAGCCTGATACAGGACAAAAGGAGCCCAGGGATCAGCGCGGGGTCTGGGGGTGCGCAGACCCCAGGCCCTTCCGGTGCTCTGGGCTCTGCCCTAGGGCTCCCAGGAGAGGGAAGCAGCTGCTCCCTCCCTCCCCTGAATACGGGAGTGAGCAACCCCAGGGGATAACGTGTTGCTAGAAGGAACAGATTGGCCAGTTGGACTGAGAAAAAATCGCCCAGGGAATATGAACATCCGCCCAGAGACGGGAAGAAGTGAGAGCCTCTAGCCAACAGGACCAGGGGCATCTCTAGCCCTGTGGAAGTGCAGATCGGTGGAGAGTACAAGCCAGCCGTGCTCGCCTTGCGCCCCATAGGGAGGCCGGAATCTCGCGCTGCGATCCCCGGGAGGGACGTGGGGCTGGGTGCGTTCCTGCACTGGTGGCTCAGAGATTTCCAGCCAGACCGACCAGGGGAGCCAGGAAAGGCAACAACACCCGGTCAGAGGGCGGTTCGGCAGGGAACACTGAGCTGGAAACGGCTGGGCTCGAGCACCATTCTCGGGAAGACTGATTCTCCCGCGCCAGTGTGTTCTGGAGCACCCAGGGTACCTGACACACTTGCTGAGATCTGGCTGGGAGAGAGAGAAGCATTTCAAAGGCCCCTCAGCCAGCTGAAGCCAGCAAGATCAGAAAAACTGGTCTGGCCAGTTGGAAACCAACCAGACTTTTTTTTTGTTTGTTTGGTTGTTTTTTTGTTTTGTTTTGTTTTGTTTTTGTTTGGGTTTTTTTGGTTTTGTTTGGTTTTGTTTGGTTTCTCTGGCTGTTGTTGGTTGATTGATTTTATCTTGTGTTTTATGTGACTTTTTTTTCAATTCTTATTATTTTTATCTCACAATTCCTTATGTTTCTCTTCCATTCAACCTAATATTATTCTTTCCACTCCAAGTTTATCTCTCCTGCACTACATCTTCTGCTTTTCTTTCCTTTTTTTTTTAATCTTGCAAGTTACTGTAAACTTGTATTATCTTTTTCTCACTTTTCCAACATTTTTTATTTTAATGATATTTTGGTATTCTTTTTCTTTCTGTATAATCTTCTTTGCTTGACTGGTTATACTGTCACTTGATAGGTTCCCCCTGGTCTCTCAGTCACAAGGTGTTGATAAGTTACTATCCTTCATCTGTGTTCCATTAATACATCTCTCAAGGTTCTATACTCTTTATTCTTGTTATCTAGACCTCATCGATTCTGCCACAAGACTGTCACTTTACTATTACTGCTAGTAAGACCTAGTCTATACAATTGTAAATGCTTCTCAATACCCCTAAGTGATCTCAGCCCAATTGCAATTTTCTGAACTATACTATTGTGGGGGTTGGCTCTATTCTTTTACTCACTACTCCTATATACTAATCTTTAGTCCAACCCTACCTTAGAAGCTGACCTCCCACAGCCTCACAGCTTTCTAGATCGAACTAACAATCCTCTCGGCCCCAATAAGAGTCTTACCTTCTTTCCATCCTTTCTAAAACATGGATAGTGAGGTGGAGGATCACGGTTAACACTATAAGGAGCCAAAGGATAACCCATCTCTTCTCTACTGGCTGCTAAAGTAAATACCATAGTATACTGTCTTGCTGTTTTAAACCATTTTGCCTTACTCCTCCAACTGATCCCAAAAAAGAGTAGGGGGAAGCTGTGAACACCAGGATACACGAAGGAGATTGCACCACTGAAACACACAAATATTCCATCACAGAAGTTCACATCATAATTACAGGGAATCAGAACAGTTCAAATTGACAAACAAGAAGAAAAAAGAAGAAACCCACGAACAATGAGAAAACAAAGAAACAACACCCAAATGAAGGGAAATGAGGAAGCCTCAGGAAAAATGCTAAATGAAATAGAGGCAACTCAACTATCAGATAGTGAGTTCAAAACAATGATTACCAGGAAGTTCAATGAACTCACAATGAGCTTTCAGAAATTAGAGGGAAACTACATCAATCTCACTGCAAACTATATAAACATGAAAAAGGAAATAGAAACTCTCAACAAAGGTCAAGAGGAAATGAAGAATACAATTTCTGGACTGAAGAACACAGTAGAAGGAATGAAAAGCAGGATTGATGAAGCAGAAGATCAGATTAGCGAGCTGGAGGACAAAGTAGAAAACAGCATCCAGAAAGAGCAAGAAAAGGAAAAGAGGCTCAGAAAGAATGAAGAGGGATTAAGAGAAATGCAAGACAATATGAAACGTAATAATATCCATATAATAGGGATACCAGAAGAAGAAGAAGAAGAGCAAGGGATCGAAAACCTAGTTGAACAAGTAATGAAGGAGAACTTCCCTAATTTGACGAGAGAAAAAGTCACACAAATCCAGGAAACACAGAGAGTTCCAATCAAGAGGAACCCAAAGAGACCCACCCCAAGGCACATCATAATTAAAATCATAAAATTTCAAGACAAAGAGAATCTTAAATGCAGCAAGGGAGAAAAAGGAAGTAACATACAAGGGAGCCCCAATAAGGCTAACAGCTGACTTCTCAATGGAAAATCTTCAAGCCAGAAGAGAATGGCAAGAAATACTCCAGGTAATGAGAACCAGAGGTCTGCAACCAAGGCTACTATATCCAGCAAGGCTCTCCATCAAGATAGAAGGCCAAATAAGAAGCTTCCCAGACAAAAGAAGTCTAAAAGAATACACCTCGACCAAACCAGCTCTGCAAGAGATTCTAAAAGAACTGCTTTAAGGAGGAGAGAAGAAAGAGAGAGAGAGAGAGAGAGGAACACACGTACATAAAAGACAATGAATAAGTACCTATCAGTAATAACCTTAAACCTAAATGGATTAAATGCTCCAATCAAAAGACATAGAATAGTTGATTGGATAAGAAAAAACGACCCACATATCTGCTGTCTACAAGAGACCCACCTCAGGATAAAAGACCTACACAGGCTGAAAGTGAAGGACTGGAAACAAATCTTCCAAGCAAATGGACAGGAAAAAAAAGCCGGGGTAGCAATACTCATATCAGACAAAATAGACTTCCAAAAAAAGGGCCATAAAGAGAGACCCAGAAGGTCACTTCATAATACTCAAGGGAAGAATCCATCAACAAGACATAAATATTGTAAATATATATGCACCCAACATAGGAGCACCCGAAATACATAAAGAAAATCTTAGAGGACTTCAAGAAAGATATGGACAAAGCAACACAATTATAGTGGGAGATTTTAACACCCCACTATCAAAAATGGACAAATCTTCTAAACAAAATATCAACAAAGATATTGTGGCATTGAACAATACCCTTGATGCAATGGACTTTACTGATATATACAGAGCCCTCCATCCAAAAGAAGCTAAATATACATTCTTTTCAAATGTACACAGAACATTCTCAGAGATAGACCAGATGATAGGACAGAAAACAAGCCTCAAGAATTTCAAGAAAATTGAAATCATACCAAGCATTTTCTCAGACCACAAGGGACTGAAGCTAGAAACCAATCCCAAGGAAAAAAAACAAAAACACTCAAAATCATGGAGATTGAATAGCATGCTATTAAACCATGAATGAGTCAAGAATGATATTAGGGAAGAAATCAAAAGGTTTCTGGAAACAAATGAAAATGAACTCAAAACAACCCAAAACTTATGGGACACAGCCAAGGCAGTCCTGAGAGGGAAGTTCATAGCGATACAGGCCCACCTAAAAAGGTTAGAAACATTCTAAACAAACAACCTAACCCTACGTCTACAAGAACTCGAGGAAAACAACAAAGGCAGCCCAGAGCAAGCAGAAGGATGGAAATAATCAAGATCAGAGCAGAGTTAAATGACATAGAGACTAAAAGCACAATTCTAAGGATCAATGAATCCAGGAGCTGGTTCTTTGAAAAGATAAACAAAATTGACAAGCCTTTAAGCAGACTCATCAAGAAAAAAAAGAGAAGACCCAAATAAACACAATCAGAAATGAAAGAGGAGAGATTACAACAGATACCACAGAAATACAAAGGATTGTAAGAAATTACTACAAAGAGCTGTATGCCAAGAAATTTGAAAACCTAGGTGAAATGGACAAATTTCTGGAAAAATATAATCTTCCAAAACTCAATGAAAAAGAAGCAGAAAGTCTGAACATACCAATAACAACAAAAGAAATTGAAGCAGTAATCAAAAAACTCCCAACACACAAAAGCCCGGGACCAGATGGTTTCACATGAGAATTCTACAAAGCATTTAAGGAAGAGCTAACCCCTATCCTTCACAGACTATTCCAAAAAATCCAAAAAGATGGGAGTCTCCCAAACTCTTTTTATGAGGCCAACATCATCCTAATTCCAAAACCAAATAAAGACACAACAAAGAAAGAAAACTTCAGGCCAATATCACTGATGAACATTGACACTAAAATCCTCAACAAAATACTGGCAAACCGCATCCAACAATACATTAAAAAGATTATACACCATGACCAAGTGGGATTCATTCCAAGGATGCAAGGATGGTTCAATATTCGCAAGTCAGTAAATGTAATACATCACATAAACAAAAGCAATGACAAAAACCACATGATCATATCAACTGATGCAGAAAAAGCATTTGATAAGGTACAGCACCCATTCATGATAAAAACACTCGGCAAAGTGGGAATAGAGGGAACATTCCTCAACATAATAAAGGCCATATATGAGAGACCTACAGCCAACATCATTTTCAATGGGCAAAAATTAAAACGTTTTCAATTAAGATCAGGAACAAGACAAGGCTGTCCACTTTCACCACTTCTATTCAGTATAGTACTGGAAGTTTTAGCCACAGCAATCAGACAAGAAAAAGAAATAAAAGGCATCCAAATTGGAAAGGAGGAAACAAAACTGTCATTGTTTGCAGATGACATGATTGTATACATAGAAAATCCTATAGACTCTACCAAAAAACTGCTTGACCTAATAAATGAATTTGGCAAAACAGCGGGATACAAAGTCAATATCCAGAAATCAAAGGCATCTCTGTACACCAAGAATGAAACAGCAGAAGCAGAGATCAAGGAAAAAATCCCATTTGAAATAGCCAAAAAAAAAAATATCTAGGAATAAACCTAACCAAAGAGGTAAAAGACCTGTATTGAGAAAACTACACAACACTGAAGAAAGAAATCAAGGAAGACACAAACAAATGGAAACATATACCATGTTCATGGATTGGAAAAATTAATATCATTAAAATGTCCATACTACCCAAAGCAATTTACACATTCAATGCAATTCCCATTAAAGTACCAATGGCATATTTCACAGACATAGAACAAACACTTCAAAATCTTATATGGAATTATAAATGACCCCGAATAGCTGCTGCAATTTTGAGAAAGAAGAGTAAAGTAGGAGGGATCACAATACCTGACACTAAACTATACTACAAGGCTACTGTAATCAAAACAGCCTGGTAGTGGCATAAAAACAGGCACATAGACCAATGAAACAGAACAGAGAGCCCAGAAATAAGCCCAAGTCTCTATGGTCAATTAATATTTGACAAAGGAGGCAGCAACATACAATGGAATAAAAATAGCCTCTTCAACAAATGGTGTTGGGAGAACTGGGCAGCCACATGCAAAAAAAATGAAACTTGAGCACCAACTTACACCATATAGAAAAATAAATCCAAGGTGGATAAAAGACTTAATATAAAACATGACACCATTAAAGTCCTAGAGGAGAACGTAGGTAGGAAAATCTCAGATATTTCACGAAGAAACTTTTTTACTGATGTGTCCCCTAGAGCAAGGGACATAAAGGAAAGAATAAACAAATGGGACCTCATCAAAATTAAAAGCTTCTGCACAGCTAAAGAAAACAGTATCAAAATTAAAAGAGAACCAACTGTATGGGAAAACATATTTGCCAATGACACCTCAGACAAGGGTTTAATCTCCAAAATATATAGAGAAATTACACGACTGCACTCTAAGAAGACAAGGAATCCAATTAAAAAGTGGACAAAGGACTTGAACAGACACTTCTCCAAGGAGGACATACAGAAAATCCAAAGACACTTGAAATGATGTTCAATATCGCTAGCTATCAGAGAGATCCAAATTAAAACCACAATGAGATACTACTTAACACCAGACAGAATGGCCATCATAAACAAAGCAACAAACAACAAGTGTTGGAGAGGTTGTGGAGAAAAGGGGACCCTAGTGCACTGCTGGTGGGACTACAGACTGATACAACCACTATGGAAAGCAGTATGGAACTTCCTCAGAAAACTAAAAAATGGATCTGCCTTTTGACCCTGCAATTCCACTGCTGGGACTCTATCCTAAGAATACTAAAACACCAATTCAAAAGAACCTATGCATCCCAATGTTCACAGCAGCACAATTTACAATAGCTAGATGCTGGAAGCAACCAAGATGCCCATCAGTAAATGAATGGATCAAAAAACTATGGTACATTTACACAATGGAATTCTATGCTGCAGAAAGAAAGAAGGAGCTCCTACCCTTTGCAACAGCATGGATGGAGCTGGAAAACATTATGCTAAGCAAAACAAGCCAGGCAGTGAAAGACAAATACCATATGATCTTACCTTTAACAGGAACCTAAATAACAAAACAAAGAAACAAGCAAAATATAACCAAAGACACTGAAATAGAGGACAGGCTGATGGTGACTGGAGGGGAGAGAAGAGGGAATTTAAGGGGGACAGTGGGAAGGGTTCACAGGAACAAACTTAAAGGACACATGGTCATAGACTAAGGGGAGGGTGGTAATGGGAGGGAAGTGGGGAGGGTGGGAGTGGGGACTGGATTGGGAGTAAAAAGGAGAAAACTGTATTTGAACAATGACTAAAAAAATAATTAAAAAAATTTACACCTGAAAAAAAAATCTGTGGTACATTTACACAATGGAATACTACACAGCAGAAAGAAAGAGGGAACCTCTACCCCTTGCAACAGCATATGGAAGTGGAGAGCATTATGCTAAATGAAATAAGCCAGGCAGTGAAAGACAAATACCATATGATCTCACCTATAAGTGGAATCTAGTAAACAAAATAGACCCACAGATATGAAAACATAGAATAGACTGAAAGTGACCAGAGAGGAAGGGAGAGGGGGACAATGGTGGAAAGGAGGGGAAAGGACTAGACAAAGAACATGTATGAACGTCCCAGGGACACGGACAACAGTGTGGGAATGGATTATGGGAATGAAGTGATGGGAGGGGTGGAGGAGGGAAAAGGGGGAAAATGGGAACAACTGTAATATAATGATAATTACAAATGATACAAATAAAGTAAAATGAATTTGGAAGTATTTTTTTTTAATTTCAAAATATTTGAAAAGTATTGCTAAAAATTCTTTAAATGTTTGGTAGAACTCACCTGTGAAGAACATCTGGTCCTGGATTTCTTTTATTCAGAAGGTTTTTGATTACTGATTCAACCTCTTTGCTCATAATTGGTCTGATCAGATTTTCTGTTACTTCATGATTCAGTCTTGATAAATTGTATGTGTCTAGGAATTTATCATTTTTTTCTAAGTTATTTCATTTGTTGGCATATTATTGTTCATAGTAGTCTCTGATGATCCTTTTTATTTTTGTGATATTAGTTGTAATGTCTTTTTACTTATTTATAATTTTATTATTTTCAGTCATCTCTTTTTTCTCAGTCTAGCTCAGCAATTTTAAACAGGTATGACACAAGAATGTTTAAAACATGCAATACTTGATTGTTTAGTCAGGGGCACTGAGCTCTTTTTTGTTAGGTGGTCAGATAAACAAACAACAGCAGCCAACATAACAATAGCCATCTTGTGCAAATATTGTCTTGAACCATAAATATATAGGTCATATGATAGAGTTGTATCTTATTTGTCACATAATATAACAAAGTGCATTTGATTGGTTAATTTTTGGTATCAAAAACCCTTATAGGCAAGTATAGGCTCCTAACTTTTTAAAAAGTCACTGAGGAGCAAAAAGGATAGGTGATTACTATTGTTTTTTAAATCAATCAAAATTATATCTTTTTTCAGATTAGCAAAAATATATATTTTGATGTACCTCAGAATTTTAGTTATTAGTTTATATGTTCCATGAGATAAAAAGGATGTAAATCATTTGTCTAGCTAAAGATTTGCTATTTTGTCTTTTAAAAAACCAACTTTCAGTTTTGTTGTTATTTTCCATTGCTTTTCTGGTCTATTTATGTCTCCACTAATCTTTATTATTGCCTGCCTTCTAAAACGTTTGAACCTTGTGTGTTTTTCTTTTTCTATGTCCTTGAGATGTAAGGATAGATTGTACACTTGAAATCTTTCTCTTTTCTTAAGGAACACATTGTCATTATAAACCTCCTTCTTAAAACCATTTTTGTTTCCTCCTATAAGTTTTAGTGTGTTTCCATTTTTGTTTGTGTCAAGACTTTTTCAAAATTTCCTTTTTTCCCTTTGTGACCCATTGGTCATTCAGAAATGTAGTAATGTCCCCATATTTGTGAATTTTACAGTTTTCCTCCTGTTATTGATTTCTAGTTTAATATCATTGTTGTTTGAAAAGATAATTGATATGATTTCAGCTTTTTAAACTTGTTAAGTCTTGTTTTGTCATGTTGATGTATCCTGAAGAAATATGTGTATTCTACTGTCACTGGATGGGATGTTCTTTGTATGTCAGGTCTATTTGATCTTGAAATATAGTTCAAGGACATTATATCCATATTAGTTTTCTGTCTGAATGATCTATCCATTGTTGAGAGTGGGGTATTGAACTCCCCTGATATTATTGCATTGTAGTCCATTTTTGCTTTCAGATCTAATTCATTTTAGACCAGCATTACCCTGATAACAAAACCAGATAAGGACACTACAAAAAAGAAAAGTACAGGCCAATATTCTAGATGAACATAGATGCAGAAATCCTCGATAAAATACTAGAAAATAAAATTTAAGGGCACATTAAAAAGATTATACATCATAATCAGATGGGATTTAGCCTTATGATGCAAGAATGAACCAACATATGCAAATCAGTCAATGTGATATACCACATTAACTGTATATAAGATATAAACCATATGATCATCTTAAGTAGATACAGAAAAAGCATTTGAGAAAACAACATTATTTTATAATAAAAACTCTAAAAAAATTGGGCATAGGGAAAATGTACCTCAACATAATCAAGGTCACATATTGAAAACACCACAACTAATATCAAACTTAACAGTGAGAAGTTAAAAGTCTTTTTTCTAAGATCAGGAAGAAGACAAGGTTGCCCACTCTTACCATTTCTACTAAATGTACTACTGAAAGTCTTAGCTGTAACAATAAGGAAGGAAAAAAAAAATACCAAAATTGAATCATAAAACTACCTCTGTTTGCAAGTGATATAACTTTATATATAGAAAACCCTAAAGAATCCACAAAAAAACTGTTAAAACTAATAAAGGATTTTAGTAATATTGCAGGACACACAATACATATAAAAAACAGTTATGCTCCTATTCATTAAGAAAAACTATCTGAAAAATAAATTAAGACAGCAATCTTATGTATAATGCCAATGAAAACAATAAATTACTTAGAATAAATTGAACCAAAATAGTGAAAGACCTATCCAAAGAAATTGAAGAAGACACAAATGAATGGTTAATATTTCATGTTCATGGATTGGAAGAATTAATATTATGAAAATGTCCATACCACCCAAAGTGATCTACACATTCAGTATAATCTGCATTAATATTCCAATACCATTTTTCACAGAAATAGAAATAAAATTATCATAAAATTTGTATGAAACTCAAAAGACCCTGAATAGTCAAAACAATCTTCAGAAAAAAAGAGCAAAGCTGAAGGCATCATGCTTTCTGATTTTAACCTAGTTTATAAAGGTTTAGCTATTAAAAATCTATGGCATTGCCATAAACACAGAAACATAAACCAATGGAACAGAACAGAGAGCCCAGATATAAACCCACATATAGACAGTTAATATGCAATCAATACATATGCTCTTGACAAGGGTGCCAAGAACACACATTAGGAAATAAATAGTTTATTCAATAAAAGGTGCAGAGAGAACAGGATATCTACATACAAAAGAGTGAAATAGGACTCACCTTATCCACTCACAAAAATCAAATTGAAATGAATCAAAGACCTGAAACCAAAAACTTATATAAATTGCTCCTCGATGTTGATCTTGACAGTGGTTTCTTGGGCAGGTCACACACACACACACACACACACACACACACAATAACCCATAAAAGCTAAAATGAATCAGTGGGACTACATGAAACTAAAATGCTTCAGTACAACAAAAGAAGCAATCACTTAATTGAAACGGTAACCTACAGAATAGGAGAAAATATTTCCAAACCATATATATGTGTATATATATATGAAATATATATTTGATATCACTTTATATGCTTTAATATATAAAATTATTTGTCAATGATTCATCAGTGAACTTGAAATACATAAATTAATAAAGTATATGACATATAATAATGCATATCACATATAATAAAATATATCATATATAATAATTTGAAAGTTCAAATTGATTACCCTAGCATTGGTTAAGTCTCTCAGCTCTTATTATTTAGATCACCCCTCATGTTTATTTGGTATATCTGAAGTCTTAAACCTTTAAGTATCTAAACATTTATCACCAACAGTCTCATTTAAGAGGCCTTAAAAAGGGAAATTTGAACTAGAAAAAAAATAGCATTCTAACCATTAATCCATTTGTACATCAAATTATAAAACTGATTAATTCATTGAATCAGTTTGTTTTTAATGTCTAATAAATGAAATGCTAATTAGGAAAGTTGTTACTATAAACTTTGCAAGGATTTAAATTGGAAGGAAGAGCTCCAATTTCATGAGGATTTGATCCTAACATTTTAGAGAATTTTAAATAACATCTTCTAAAATAGTTTTTAATCTTAATAAAATGGCTTTAGTATAAATGGAATACTTTCAAATTAGATAAATTCTTATCTTAGTTGTTTCTTTAATTTATCAATTCAAAATTCAACTCAACTTATTTGCAAGTGAGTGTTTGAGTGAAATATTCATATATAAATATACCTAGCATGATAATGCATCTTATATAGGAATAAAACTTTAACTGTGAATTTAATTATTGACCTTCAAAAGTGTAAAAGTTTAATGAGAGCAGATAGCTCAGATAATATTTAAAAGATAATAATATAACCAACTTCAGAAAACAAAACCTTGAAATATGGCAACTTTCCAACATTTAAATCCAACTAACTTAGTGATAAAATAATTATCCACCTTATTTTCAAATATCTCAAATTATTGAAAGGCCAGTACTTCACAAGGCAGGACACTTTTTCCTGGATGGTTCTGCTGATAGAAATAAATATTCTTACACTCTGAAACTGTCTTCCTGAAGCATTTGGCACACTGATCATTTTCCTAGAACATGGTGGCTGCATTCAATAAAATTTCCTGTCCTCATGACAGCCCATCCAGATTACTTCCTTCTCCTCTCCCACAGTAATTTTTCTGGACTAAACATTACTTAGTCTGCATTTGTTCCTATTTCTAAGTAATCACCACCTCAATTGTTCTTTCCATACAACTAGCTTATCTACATATATCTTAAAACGTAGGGCCCGGAACTGGAGACAAGATCTCTTGCAATGCAATCACATGGGTTATTACATCCCTCAGGTAAAATACTTCTTTATGGATTGAATGTTTATATCCTCCCCAAATTCATATGTTGAAGACCACTTACCATTGTAATAATATTTACAATGCCTTTAGAATATTATTCTAAATAATATTTAGAATGCCTCAGCAAGGTTCCTCTATGGGTATTAAACATCTAAAGAATAAGAACATAATTAATTAACTCAAGTTTCCAGTGTCCAGAACACCATGGCATATAATAAGTGATCATTAACTATTTTTCAGACTCAGCTATGTGGTGGACATCTCTAATGATACTACAGTAACCATCTAATTAGAAGAACTGGTATTTATCAATATAGATACACAATATGGATAATGGTGAAAGAACCCACAATTGATTCTTAAGTATTTTGAGGTAGTATCTTTATTTTCAAGTTTTACTAATAAGTAGTCTATTTTACCTGTTATCATTTTACTGGAAGTTCAGTAAATCATTAAAAATGCAAAATTTAATTTGCCTTTACTATTTATTTTATTCCACATATTTCAAAAATGATTAAGATGGTTTACAAGAATGCAAGAAAGACACTATGTGCATTATGTCAGAAAGTCATAATGTATATTTAAAATAACTATGAAAAATGAGGCAAAGAAAATACAAAATTTGCAAAAGCAATGGAACTAGAAATGAGGTCAGTATACTAAATGCATACTTTCAGTCAAACACTTTCTGGATTTGTGCCACAATTTGTCTCTAATATTGGAGCAATCAACAGAAACAGGAAACTGGATTCACAATACAGTTCTAAACAACCAATGATCAAATATTTCCTATCTCAGGATTTGGCACCAACCACCCATCCAGTATGATAAAACTGGCACAGGAGGTACTTATTGTAGTACCTGTGTTAAACTCTCCATATGTAATCCATCCCCCAGCCCTCTAAAATATTAACCTGTGTAGTGCCCTCTCCTGAAACAACACTTTCTAACCTAGACAAATACAGTAGCCTTGCAACTGATTTCCTCACACCCATGCTGACCTAACCCCCAGGCCCACTCTTACACACTTTTTCACACTTCAGCTACAGTGAATTTTTAAAAATAAAGTTTTTATTGCTCTCAAGATAAAGCCTCAATAAGGTATGAAAACTCTTACATAACATGCCTTCCCAAAGTTGAACCAATGTCAGTTAATGATTTTTGTGGGGGATGGGAGTTAGCTAAATGCACCTTAGTTTAGTTCCACAAAGTTACCCTGGTTCTTCCCAACTCAAACCCTTTTGCACTTGCTGTTCCCTCTACTTGACTGTTTGTTTGTTTGTTTGATTACACAAACATCATACATTTACTGGTGTCCAGAATCATTTCAGGTAAGCAGATATCAGAACATCCATCTACAGCACCAATTTTCAAATTTTTTCATCTCATGGCACACATAAGTTAATTACTAAAATTCTGTGGCACACTGAAAATTGTATTATATATTATTTGCTTATCTGACAAAAAGGTACAATTTTGACTAATTTACAAATAATAATAATAATAATAATAGCCTATACTTTTAGCTCCAAAGTGACTTATTAAAAAACTGGGTGCCTATACTCGTAAATAAGGACTTCTGGTACCAAGAATTAACCAATTAGATGCAACTTTACTATGTAACATGACAAACAAGATGCAGCGCTATTATATGACCAACATATATTTAAGGTTCAAGACAGGGCATTCACACAAGATGGCTATTGTGTTGACTGTTGTCAGTTTTTTAATTTGAGTCACAAATTTTATCTTTAAAAAATTCTTGCAGCATACCAGTTGAAAATCACTGATTTATGATATATAGTCAGTTGCTTACCTACTGTACAACATATATATCTTAAAACAAAGAAATCCTTTTTAATATGTAAGATAATCTTTGATAAATATACAAAATTATATTGGCTAGGCTGTCTAAATAATGGTAACATTTTGGAAATATTAGCTTAACTCTACATTATCAACTCAAAAAGTTTCTCTTTTACCTTAGTGTAAAAAAAAGTTCTGTATTACAAATTATTACTTAGCTTAATGAAAACATCATGCTTATATACCACAATTATAAAAGCTTGCATGTTGATAAAATAGTGTAAAAAATATTAAGTATCCAAAAGTTGCTGTGGCTGGTGTAGCTCAGTGGATTGAGCGCAGGCTGCAAACCAAAGTGTCGCAGATTCGATTTCCAGTCAGAGCACATGCCCGGGTTGCAGGCCACAGTCCCCAGCAACCACATATTGATGTTTCTCTCTCTCTCTCTTTCTCCTTCTCTTCCCTCTCTAAAAATAAATAAATAAAATCTTTTTAAAAATTTCTAAAAAAAAATTAGAATACAAAAGTTGATCTTGGACATAAAGAAAAATCTGACATTCTATGAAAGTAAAATTTATTTATCAATTACTTTTCCTACTGCTTATTCTATACAGCTATACTTTAAACTTCCTTTTTAGTTTCTTTCACCTTTATGAAGTAATCAACTAAAGATGCTTTGGGAAAGACAGATTGTAAAGTCTCTGAGCTCCACTCAAACAACCCTGTAAAACTCAGGGAAATTCTAATCACCATGCTGAAATGACATGTAGGGTACACAGGTACTGAGAGCACATTGCCTTTGAGAAAGACAGTTATAATTATTAGTAATGGTTACCCTTCCAAAGTTGTATTTCTTTTTTAAAATTTTATTTTGTTGTTCAAGTACAGCAAGTACAGTTTCTATCTTTTACTCCCATCCCAGCCCCCTACCCAATCATCCCCACCTCCCTCCCATTTCAACCCTCCCGAGCTTTTGTCCATGTGTCTTTTATATTTGTTCCTATAAACCCTTCCCTTTTTCCCCTGAAATTCCCTCCACTCTCCCTCTGGACACTGTCAGTATATTCTCCATTTCACTGTCTTTGGTTATATTTTTCTTGTTTGTTTTGTTGTTTAGGTTCCTGTTAAAGGTGAGATCATATGGCATTTACATTTCACTGCCTGGCTTATTTCACTTAGCATAATGTTTTCCAGCTCCATCCATGCTGTTGCAAAGAGTAGGAGCTCCTTCTTTCTTACTGCTGCATTGAATTCTATTGTGTAAATGTACCATAGTTTTTTGATCCTTTCACTTACTGCCGGGCATCTAGGTTGTTTCCAACACTTGGCTATTGTAAATTGTGCTGCTATGAACACTGGGGTGCATAGGTTCTTTTGGATTGGTGTTTCAGGGTTCTTAGGGTATAATCCTAGCAGTGGAATTGCTGGGTCAAAAGGCAGATCCATTTTTAGTTTTCTGAGAAAATTCTATACTGTTTTCCATAGTGGTTGTGCCAGTCTGCAGTCTCCAACAGTGCACTAGGGTCCCCTTTTCTCCACAACCTCTCCAACACTTGTGGTGTGTTGCTTTGCTTATGATGGCCATTCTAACTGGTGTGAAGTGGTATCTCATTGTGGTTTTAATTTGCATCTCTCTGATAGCTAGTGACATTGAGCCTCTTGTCATGTGTCTCTGGATCCTCTGTGTGTCCTCCTTAGAGAAGTGTCTGTTTGAGTCCTTTTCCCATTCTTTAATTGGGTTGCTTGTCTTCTTAGAGTGGAGTCATGTAAGTTCTTTATATATTTTGGAGATTAAACCCTTGTCTGAGGTATCATTGGCAAATATGTTTTCCCATACACTTGGTTCTCTTTTTATTTTAATACTGTTTTCTTTAGCCATGCAGAAGTTTTTTATTTTGATGAGATCCCATTTGTTTATTCTTTCCTTTATGTCTCTTGCTCTGGGGGACATATCACTAAAAATGTTGCTGCATGAAATATCTGAGATTTTCCTGTCTATGTTCTCCTCTAGGACTTTTATGGTATCACAGCTTATATTTAAGTCTTTTATCCACTCTGAATTTATTTGTGTGCATGGTGTAAGTTGGTGCTTGAGTTTCATTTTTTTTGCACATAGGTCTCCAGTTTTCCCAACACCATACGTTGAAGAGACTGTTTTTACTCCATTTTTATGTTGCTGCCCCCTTTGTCAAATATTAATTGATCATAGAGACTTGGGCTTATTTCTGGGCTCTCTGTTCTGTTCCATTGGCCCATGTGCCTGTTTTTATGCCAGAATCAGGCTGTTTTGATTACAGTGGCCTTGTAATAAGGTTTGGTATCAGGTATTGTGATCCCTCCTAATTTGCTTTTTTTTCTCAAAATTGCAGCAGCTATTTTGGGGTCGTTTATGATTCCATATAAATTTTTGAAGTGCTTGTTCTATGTCTGTGAAATATGCCATTGGTATTTTAATAGGTATTGCATTGAATCTGTAAATTGCTTTGGGTAGTGTGGACATTTGGATGATGTTAATTCTTCCAATCCATGAACATGGTATATATTTCCATTTCTTTGTATCTTCCCTTAATTTCTTTCTTCTGTGTTGTGTAGTTTTCTACATACAGATCTTTTACCTCCTAGGCATTTTATTTTTCTTTTTGCTATATCACATGGGATTTTTTTCTTGATATCTGCTTCTGCTGTTTCATTGTTGGTATACGAAAATGCCTTTGATTTCTGGATATTGACTTTGTATCCCGCAGTTTTGCTAAATTCGTTTATTAAGTTGAACAGTTTTTCTGTGGAGTCTATAGGATTTTCTATGTGCACTATCATGTCATCTGCAAACAGTGACAGTTTGTTTCCTCCTTTATGATTTGTATGTCTTTTATTTCCTTTTCTTATCTGATTGCTGTGGCTAAAACTTCCAATGCTATATTGAATAAAAGTGGCGAAAGTAGATAACCTTGTCTTGTTTCTGATCTCAATGGAAAAGATTTTAGTTTTTGCCCATTGAGTATGATGTTGGCTGTAGGTCTCTCATATATGGACGCTATTATGTTGAGGAATGCTCCCTCTATTCCCACTTTGCTGAGTGTTTTTTTATCATAAATGGGTGCTGTACCTTATCAAATTCTTTTTCTGAGTCTATTGCTATGATCATGTGGTTTTTGTCTTTGCTTTTGTTTATGTGATGTATTACATTTAGTGATTTGCAAATATTGAACCATCCTTGCATCCCACTTGATCATGGTGTATGATATTTTTAATGTATTGTTGGATGCAGTTTGCCAATATTTTGCTGAGGATTTTGATGTCTATGTTCATCAGCGATATTGGCCTGAAGTTTCCTTTCTTTGTTGTGTCTTTATCTGGTTTTGGGATTAGGATGATGCTGGCTTTATAAAAAGAGTTTAGGAGTCTTCCATCATTCTGGATTTTTTGGAATAGTCTTTGAAGTATAGGGGTTAGCTCTTCCTTAAGTGCCTTGTGGAATTCTCCTGTGAAACCATCTCATCCAGGGCTTATGTGGGGGAAGGGGGTGGAGTTTTTGATTACTGCTTCATCTGCTGTTATTGGTCTGTTCAGGCTTTCTGCTTCTTCTTCATTGAGTTTTGGAAGATTATATTTTTCCAGAAATTTGTCCATTTCACCTAGGTTTTCAAATTTCTTGACATACAGTTCTTCATAGCAATTTCTTACAATCCTTTGTATTTCTGTGGTATCAGTTGTAATCTCTCCTTTTTCATTTCTGATTGTGTTTATTTGAATCCTTTCTCTTTTTTTCTTGATGAGCCTGCTTAAAGGCTTGTCAATTTTGTATATCTTTTCAAAGAACCAGCTCCTGGATTCATTGATCCTTAGAATTGTGCTTTTAGTCTCTATGTCATTTAATTCTGCTCTGATCTTGGTTATTGCCTTCCTCCTACTTGCTCTGGGCTGTCTTTGTTGTTTTTCCTAGAGTTCTTGTATGTGTAGGCTTAGGTTGTTTGTTTGAAATGTTTCTATCTTTTTTAAGTAGGCCTGTGCTGCTATGAACTTCCCTCTCAGGACTGCCTTGGCTGTGTCCCATAAATTTTGGCTTGTTGTGAGTTCATTTTCATTTGTTTCCAGAAACCTTTTGATTTCTTCCCTAATATCATTCTTGACTCATTCATGGTTTAATAGCATGCTATTCAATCTCCATGATTTTGAGTGTTTCGGGTTTCTTCCCTTGGGGTTGGTTTCTAGTCTCAGTCCCTTGTGGTCTGAGAAAATGCTTGGTATGATTTCAATTTTCTTAAATTTGTTGAGGCTTGCTTTGTGTCCTATCATGTGGTCTATCTTTGAGAATGTTCTGTGTACATTTGAAAAGAATGTGTATTTTGCTTCTTTAGGATGAAGGGCTCTATATAAATCAGTTAAATCCATTTTCTCTAGGGCATTGTTCAGTGCCACAATATCTTTGTTGATATTTTGTTTGTAAGATCTGTCCATTTTGAACAGTGGGGTGTTAAAATTCCCTACTATAATTGTGTTGCTGTCAATCTCTTTCTTGAAGTCCTCTAAGATTTTCTTTATGTATTTGGGTGCTCTTACATTGGGTGCATATATATTTACAATGTTTATGTCTTCTTGGTGGATTCTTCCCTTGAGTATTATGAAGTGACCTTTTGGGTCTCTCTTTATGGCCCTTTTTTGGAAGTCTATTTTGTCTGATATGTGTATTGGTACCAGGGCTTTTTTTTCCCTGTCTGTTTGCTTGGAAAATTTGTTTCCAGCCCTTCACTTTTAGTCTGTGTAGATCTTTTGTCCTGAAGTACATCTCTAGGCAGCATATGTGTGGGTCTTGCTTTCTTATCCATTCAACTATTCTATGTCTTTTGATTGGAGCATTTAATCCCTTTATGTTTAAGGTTATTACTGATAGGTACTTAATCATTGCCATTTTCATACCTGTGTTCCCCTCTCTCCCTCTGCGTTTCTCCCTTTTTCCTTAAAGCATGCCCTTTAGCATCTGTTGAAGAGCTGGTTTGGTGGAGGTGTATTCTTTTAGACTTCCTTTGTCAGGGAAGCTTCTTATTTGGCCTTCTATCTTGATTGAGAGCCTTGCTAGGTAAAGTAGCCTTGGTTGCAGACCTCTGGTTCTCATTACTTGGATTTTTTCTTGCCAGTCTCTTCTGGTTTGGAGTGTTTCCATTGATAAGTCAGCTGCTAACCTTATCGGGGCTCTCTTTTATATTACTTCCTCCTTCTTTCTTGCTGCTTTTAAGATTCTCTCTTTGTCTTGGTATTTTGCCATTTTAATTATGATGTGTTTTGAAGTGGGTCTTTAGGTTCCTTTTGATTGGAACTTCTGTGTTTCCTGGATTTGTGTCACTTTTTCTCTCATCAAATTAGGGAAGTTTTCCATCATTACTTTTTCAAATAGGTTTTCTATCCCTTGCCCTTCTCCTTCTGGTATCCCTATTATACAGGTATTATTGCATTTCATATTGTCTTGCATTGCTCTTAATTCCTCTTCATTCTTTCTGAGCCTCTTTTCTTTTTCTTGCTCTTTCTGGGTGTTTTCTTCTACTTTGTTTTCTAACTCACTTATCCAATCTTCTGCTTTATCAATACTGCTTTTCATTCCTTCTACTGTGTTCTTCAGTTCAGAAATTGTATTCTTTGTTTTCTCTTGGCTCTTGTTGATAGTTTCTATTTTCTTTTTCATGTTAATATAGTTTTCAGTGAGTTCATCTAGCTTCCCTGTAGTTTCTGGTAGCTCATTGTGAGCTCACTGAGCTTCCTGATAATCATTGCTTTGAACTCAATATCTGATAGTTGAGTTGCCTCTATTTCATTTAGCATTCTTTTGGAAGCTTCCTCCTTTCCTTTTATTTGGGGATTGTTTCTTTGTCTTCCCATTGTTTGTGAGACTCTTCTTGTTAGCCTCAGCTCCTTAAATTGATCTGTTCTGGCTCCCTGGGTTTGTGGTGTGAACTTCTGTGGTAGAATACCTGTGAGTTTCAGTGGTGCAGTTTCCTTGATCTCGCAAGCTCACTGGTCTTGGGCTGTCATTTAAGTTAGCTCTGTGTTTGTCTCTGGGTTTTGATTGTTGTTGGGTCTTTCTTTGGTGGTTCCTTCCCACCAGCTGGTTAAATGAGGGTCACTCTGTCCACCACCGCTTACATTTTGTTGTGCTAGTGAGGGCAGGATGTGTTGAAGCTGGTTCTTCTGTGTGTATAAGGTTTTGAGGATTCTCTCTTGCTCTTGTTCAGTTGTTTTTATAGGGTACTGTCTCTATTGTTTAG